>NC_091675.1:2512500-3762500 GCF_042453785.1 Malus domestica | reverse complement strand
TGTAATAATAATAGTATTTTACCAATTTAACATTTGGCTATATTTTGGGAACCAAATCTGAATTTTAGCTTAAAATGTTTTTTGCTTCAATTTTTTTTGTTAAGCAAGTAGCCAACGTACTAAGATGAAACTTATTATCATCTTTAATTTTTAAAATATTCTAAAATACCTATAACTTACAACCAAGGTTCATAATTCATCATTATTTCACACATATTTAGATTAGTTAGCCAAACCATGCATAAAGTATTAAATATAAAAGTTACGGTCCAAATCAAATAGAAGTTAAAGACTTCAAGTTGCAAACTAAGTGAAATATATTAACGATAAAAGTTAGTAATTAGTATTATATAATTTAACAAATATATATATATATATAATTAAATACATACTACAAATATTCGTTATGGTACAGCCTATGGTCGGTATTAATTTTGGATACCCAATACCATACTAAGTATTGATTTATTACTAAGGTGTTTCTATAAAAAGTGGATATAAAAAAAAAAACTGAGCTAAAAAAGGTGTTTGATAAACACTTAAAAACAACTTATGTTCACAGTTTTGGGTGAAAAAATGTTGAAAACGTGAAGCAACAAAAATGAGTTTATTATCACAGCACAATGGAAGTAGTTTTTTTTCAAAGCATAGCAATACCAAACCAGCCCTAAATACATTCGGTTTGGAAAAATTACTGTACCACTACCATTTGGCAAAAATTTTTTTAAAAAAAGACACAAAATTGGTAAAATACAATATAGTAATGGTATAATACGATTAAACGACAAAAATTCCAACCGAGTCCATACAATATATTATATAATAGGCCAAATTGGATAAATGATCCTTGTGGTCATTATAAGGTATTCAGAAGATAGCCCCTCTTGGATTTAAACCTTGTGGTGTACTCCGTTAGCAAATTTAGTCCAAAAGTGAATTTTCCATTAACTATCTGTTAATACATGGGTAAAATTGTGTTTGACGTGTGCACCTTCTTCTTTCTCATCTTTATATTGTCCAATGTATAAGAACAAGGTCTGTAATTTGTACTTTCGCAACACCATGTCCGAGAAGTATGGATAAGTAGAAGGTCTGTAATTTGTATTTGTACAACACAATGTTTGATTCAAATTCAATCAGCATAAACTTGCCAGCACAAATGTTGTCACATCCTGGCCCAGGCCCCCACCACATCCCGGGCTCGACTCCACCGTAGCACGATATTGTCCACTTTGGGCCCTAACCACGCCCTCACGGTTTTGTTTCTGGGAACTCACGTAAACAGAACTTCCCAGGGGGTCACCCATCCTGGGAATGCTCTGGCCCCTTTCTCGCTCAACTTCAGAGTTCCTATGGAACCCGAAACCAGTGAGCTCCCAAAAGGCCTCGTGCTAGGTAAATATGAGAATATAAATATAAGGCTTACATGATCCACTTTCCTGGGCAATGTGGGATGTTACAATCCACCCCCTTAAGGGCTCGACGTTCTCGTTGGCACACTTCCGACCAAGGATTGGCTCTGATACCAAATTATCACATCCCGACTCGGGCCCCCACCGCATCCTGGGCTCGACTCCGCCGTAGCACAATATAATCCGCTTTGGGCCCCGACCATACCCTCACGATTTTGTTTCTAGGAACTCTCGCGAGCAAAACTTCCCAGTGGGTCACTCATTCTGAGAATGCTCTGGTTCCTTTCTCACTTAACTTTAGAGTTCCTACGGAACCCGAAGCCAGTGAGCTCCCAAAAGGCCTCGTGCTAGGTAGAGATGAGAATATACATATAAAGCTTACATGATCCACTCTCCTGGGCCATGTGGGGTTTTACAAATGTTATGTTAGTTTGTTTTAAATTATCTTGTCAATCGTTGTATCGCAATCACAAACAGATTAAGAGGTCTCTAATTCCAACTCCGGTATCTACCATTACAAAAGTAGAACACAAAATCAAACCGAACGAAAATTATCATAACAACTTTCAAATAAATTTCGATTTCTTCTAAACAAATCAAAGCTTCATCCCAGAAACGTGATTTCTTTTCAATTCTCCACAACTTCATTAGAAAATTAAAGCAACAGGCACAAAAAAAAAAGGCAAAACCAATATTGCATTCAATTTGAAGTGAAATTTAGCAACTTTACCATGGTCAAGCGTCGTAGGAAAGTTGGTCGAGTAGTCCGCCATCACCAAAATCTCAATGAAGAAACCGAAAACCTCATCCATTATTCCCGGCACGTGACCACCGCCATCATTAATAACTTCACATTCTTCTACATGTTCGTTTTGAAGCTACAACAAGCCCAAAGCGAATTTGGAGATCTCAGTGACGGCTTTCTTGTTGTTCGTAGAAAGCAACGAAAGGCCATTCTTGAAGCTTCCTGCCGATCTCAATGACGGCTTTCTCAGAACTGGTTTTGTGAAAATTCAAATTACAGAGAGAGCAGAGAGACGAGGAAGAGTGCACATGTCAAAAAACAATTTTACCCATGTATTAACGGATAATTAACGGAAAAATCACTTTTGGACTAAATTTGCTAACGGAGTACACCACAGTGGTTTAAATTCGAGTTATTTTAGCACATGAGCTATCTTCTGAATACCTTATGACCACATGGATCATTGGCCTATATAATAATATGGAGGACAAGCCATAGCATGAAAAGATAGGATAGGGCTCATCCTTGAAAGGAGGGTGCATTTTTGCTCACAATCTTTAAGTGGTGGTAATGCTCATCACCTTATTTATTATCATTGGATAAGTTTAAATTTTGAGTTTTGTAATCTATCCACTAAGTATAGCTCGAAATTTAAACTCATCCAAAATAAGCATCACCATCAATTGAGGATATAAGTAAAAACAATATTCCCTTGAAAGGAAAGGAAGGGATGATCACAGATCAAAATAAAGGAGAAGAGCAAAGGATTGGAAGATTTAAAATTACAAGATGCATAGGTGATAGTAACTGAATAAATGTATGTGGTTGGGGTTTGAACATATCGGATGGGAAGAGATAAAGTTCTAGACGACTTTTTTTTTCCATTCTCTTCGATCTGTGATTAAGAATTAAAATGGCATTAAATAATCGAAGATGACCAATAGAAGATAAACCCACATTTATTCCATACGTGATGCAATCCTCTCTTTTCTCTCCTTTTCCTTCTATATAAAGCCCCAACAGGCCTTGCAGTTTCTCATATCAAAGCAAATCAAAGTTAAGCTATTAGGGTTCCCTCACCGGTGAGGGACCAAGCTAGGGTGAGTAGAGTGATAGATAGGTGTTCCCTTCCCGGTGAGGTCGAACAGAGCGATAGATAGGAGTAGCTAGATCTAGGGTTCAAAATCCTCTCCCTAAAAAAGCAAATAAATGTTCCAATCTCATAAAGCATTTGGGGGTTAACAGCTAAGGTTTTGGGATGCCCCTCTCTCTATCTGGTGCAATATCGATGAAGGAGGTTCAAATAATTAAAGGGTAAAGGACGGTGACAGAAGAGAGTGAGCACACATGGTATTTTCTTGCATGCTGGGTTCATGCTTGAAGCTTTGTGTGCTTACTCTCTATCTGTCACCCACCTCTCTCTCTCTCTGAATCATGTTTGTTTTGTATTTTTGCCTGTTTACAATTTTTCATGAAATTTCTGCATATAAATTTACACCCAGGAAATTACCACTGATCAGTCCTAATCGATGGGGAATCTAGACTGGATCATTGCATATTGTTGTCGTGGTCACAGAGATTTATTTGATTTTGACATGTTGGTCTCAAACTATGTACGGATTAGTGATTAGGGTTTCTAGGGTTTTTATTTTTATTTTTAGTTTTTTGCTGTCGAAAATCCTTTAATTTTAGGCATTAAATTTATCATTAATTTGCTGACTTCAAGGCCGTTTTCCAAAAAGTATTTATCTATACTTGGTAGCCAGGTGAATATTGCTCTCTCGCCCTAATTGGTGCAATTTATACCGTAGGCTGAAAGTTGAAAATTTCTCTGTGGACACAAAAGCTCTCTAGTCTGATCTGACTTCTGTTCATGAATTATGAACTGTATTCATCGTTTCAGGCTTCGCTCTACATGGGTCCTAACTAATTTTGGCAGTCGAGACGCGTAATCAACATACCATATAAACCCTCAGATCTATGTGGTAAGTTTTTTTCATGATATAGTAAATACTGCAATGGTAGTGCTCGTTGGCCTAATTTGCAGCTAAATCTCGAATATTCTGGTGAAGTTAATAGCCTCTTTGGGAGAAGAATTTCCATACTGTATATGTGCCAGCAGTCTTTCTTTGGCGTAAGGTCTACCTTCGTGTTGGTGATCTTGAAGAACCCTTCAGCATGTAGGGCAGATCTTGTTGCTTGAAGCCATAGCTGTTCTTGCTAACAGGCCCTGGATATTTGTAAACCTAGCAGTTTTCAAGATTTATGTTGTAATGCTACCATGTATTTGATTATAAATTTTCAGTGATATTTAACAATAATTTTTATGGGTTGTTGGGCTTGAGTTGCAGAGATGAAAAAATATAAAAAATAAATTGATTAGCTTAGTACATCTAAATTAAACCCACAAATTATCAGAATTAAGATGAGAAGCGGGATTTTGAGTTTTATAAAATAAAATGAAGACTTTTGAATTACATGAGATAAAATGGGATTTGAAAATTGAGTTTTATGATAAAGATGGAGCGAGTTTTGAGTTTTAAGAAATAAGATAATGATTTTTAAACTTTTAAACACGGAAAACAAAGTAAAATTAAAATTTTAATTACACGAGGCATGGTTAAAAATAAGTCTAAAACAAAAACTCAAAGGAAACGATAAGTCCCTTTCTAATTGATAAAATATATGGAATCCATGGACTATTTTGCAATGGACATCCATACCAACATAACTTATCGATATTTTATGTCATTTTGGATTTATTCGATATTTTATGTCATTTTGGATTTATTTTAAGGTGTGCCAATAAGCAGTTAAGTGATTTTGTTCTTAAGTACTAATATATGCCCACATGGTTTTTAAAATTGAAGGAGTGATGAAGAGAGTGAGAGAGAACGTGGAGTGCGAGTGGGAAGAGAGGGAGAGAGATTTACTTTTAATTTTTTTAAATTAGAGATGTTAAAATCACCTATAGGAAAATTTTATTTTGTGAAATTATGTTACTGCTTTATATACCCAACAAAAAGAAGGAAAAAAAAAACTCAATTGAAGGTGAACGCTCCCCTTTCATCCAATGCGCAACTCAAACAAATTACAAGAAAATTACAGATCTTCGTTCAAAGGATAAAGAATGCTTTACAATTACAATTGATAATGTTGCCAAATAGAATTAAGGGGTAGAAAGCATACGTGAAGGCAAATGCTGCAATGTGACAACAAAAAAAAAATGTCTGGAATGTTGAACCTTGACTGTATTTCTTGATATAATTCGTCGTAACAGAAGAAAAAAATATAACTATTGAGTCAGAAAAACTCCGCTCCATGTGGAAGTACAGGATATGGTAATGCTCTCCTTTGGACATGCTCCGAAGTCCGAACCATGAACGAAGATTTGATGATGCTTTGTGATGAAGTAGGAATTTCTTTTGGCCACTTACCGACTAGCTTAAACCCGAATTTGAATGCAGCTGAAAGTATGGAAGGCTCGTCTACAGGAAGGAAAATATGACAAAGATTAGGGCCGGTTCGGAGTCCTCAGCAGTGCTTCTATCAGATGAAATCCACTCCTTTGCAGTTTGAAATAAGGGCAAGATAGCTTCAGCTACATAAGTGACATCTGTGCCGAGGATGATATCAAAACCTTGAGAATTAGCTTCCTTGATGGCTTCTATATGATCTCTATTCCCCACTCTAATCTTTTTGTAATCGGTTTGTCCAGAAATGTCGGCCTAAGATTTGAGTTGACATTTCGCTTCAGTAGGTCAAGTGCTTTTGAGTCACCATCAGTCGTGAACACAAGGTCAGCAGATATAGTGGCGACCATAGAGCAAATACCCCCAGAGTTGGATTTCTGGTTAAACAGAAGCCATGAACCGAGCTGATTCCCACAACATTAAACCAGTTGATTTGCATGTGCGTTGGTCCACTTTGGATAACACTTCTATCTTGAAAGTCAAATCACCTAGCTCTAGCTCAATTACCTACGAGCAAGAATGTCTTCAAAAAATGAGTTGAGTCACAACCTAATAAAAGCTCTAGTTCTGCAAACAATTATGAAAATTTAAGCATATTTCTGGAAGGAAAAAAGATGATACTTTACCTCGTTGTCATTGGAAGGTAAGACACCAGACATTTCCATCACTACACCGTCAGAAATGTCAACCTCCAAATCATTCACAGGTTTCTTCAAGATCTTCTCATTGACCTCTAGCACGATTTTCTCTTGACCAAGATGATCTACTTCGGTTGCTGCTTCTGTTTTGGTAGAGGAGTTTGTATCATCTGAAAGGCGGAATATGGCTTGAACCCAACGCCAGGAATAAAAAACAAGAATTACATTTTGATCGGGGAAGATGAATTAGTAGAAAAAAAAAAAAAAAAAAAAAAAACCCCAAAGGAAGAGCAGGATTTAATCAAAGTGACAAACCTCATCCACATACAGAACACAACCTACAACCCTAGTGAAAATAGGATCGTTTACGGATTCATAACCAACTCCGTTGACCGATTCTCAACTTGTTTGCAGCACAAATCAAGTTCTTCAACATCGAAACCATTTTCTTCAAATAAACTCATCAATAACTCATTAGAAAAGTAAAAAGCGTGCTGGAAAATAAAAAGGGATCACAACCAAGCTTGTCAACCAAGAAAAAAGTAAAAAGTAGTTCAATGTACGAGCGCGTGCTAGTAAAACTTTCAGTGCCATCACCCCTGACATAAAAGATTTCACTTATCTTTTGGTCCTTGCAATTCAATCTTTCCTGTCAATTACCATTACATTAACAAAGAAGTAAACTTCAATATCTTGTAACCATCTTTCAAAGGAAGAACAAATCAATCTATAATAAGGATGAACTTCAAAATACACACACATATATATGAACCTGAGCAAGGTCACCAGTAGCAGAGTCACGAAACAGCACACAACCATTTGGCTGGGGAAGAGGAATCCACAAATTTCTTCAGATATGAAGAGGCATACACTAACTCTATAATAAGAGCTGCTTGAAATAAAAGTTTATAAGATAAGTTACCTTGAGAACTTTCCTATTATTCTTCATAACATAGGCATCTTCTCTGGAGACACTGCAGATAACACAAATATCTACTTAACAAGTCAGCAACCTTACTAAGTAAAAAAGATCACTCGTCAAATTGAACCACTGGGAAAGTTGCTCAATATGTTCACTTCATATACCATGGTTATAATATCCACGGACGAAGAAGAAATCTGCTTGCTTAGGTCATCAATGGTAAGATCACAAACAAATGCGCTAACACGGGTATCTACTAAGTCTTTATGTGTCTGCGATAACAACCTAAAACTCGTCATGCATCACTTGTCACGGCTATTCAGTACCAACTACCAACCTAAAATGAACTTACTATTTTTTGTCTACTTGTATTTTATTGATCAAACATGAGCAACGTCCTCGAACATATTCAATCAAATATCCTTTGCCATGGAATGAGCAAGTAGATGTAGAAGAAAACCACACCTTAACCAAGTTAACAGCCGTTGTTGAAAAATCGCATGCATGGACAAAAACATCTGCATACATCGCAACCAGTGGGAAAATAGTTTCCAGCTCGACGACAACCTGTATGGTGAAAACAGTAATCAATAATCCAATACATAACATCCTGACAGGAAAACGGTCAGAGATCCTCTATAGAGAAACATACAATAGATCACCAACTTTAAACAAACCAAGATAAATATTTTGGCACAAGAGTGTACAAAATTTACGCGAAAAGTACGACTGGAAACAGGATTCTGGTTCATCAAGACAAGACAGAAAAAAAAAGAGAGGCATTTTCCGTTTTGATTCGAGTAATTATTCCACAAAAGAGAAGTAAACTATACTTGTTCCAAATCAATTTGAGCAGACACGTGATATAGTGCCACATGATCTCGACTGATACAGAGATATCTAGGCAACAAGAGTAACATGGACGACTAGCACACTAATTTACCTCTAAAATAACTTTCCGCCCAGCGCCCTGATAGTCAAACAGATGAAAACAAAAACAAAAGTTAAAATCTTACTGAATTGTTGGATGAATATGAAACAACAAAACTAAAACGTCCATATATATCTCCAACATAATTCTTCCCTCACCGAGAAATATTTGCCCCACTCCTTGTCCAGGTAGTGCCGAGATTTAAACAACTGATTCAAGAATTCGCAGTTAGATTTACATAGCACCGGCAAAAATCAAAACTCAGATCCAAGCAACTGACATTAAGCATACAGAACAATGCAGCAGTGCCTAAAGTCACCATTTTTCGAGCCCGGAAGCCGCAGAAGTAAATAGCTACGCTGAAATTTACTAACCGAATAAGTAAGCAACAAACATACCTTATCTTGATGCCGCTTGTAAAACACATCCCAGTACTTCCTGGCATCTTTTACATACTTTTCTGAAAAAAAGGGGTTAATGATCAAACGTAAGATATATATATATATGTGTGTGCGTGTGTGTGTGTGTGTGTGTGTGTGTAGAGAGAGGGAGAGAGAGAGTACCTCTCCAGAAAGTTGATAGAGTATCAGAAGTGGAGTAAATCTGCAATCTTGGGGCTGCTTGCTCTTGCTCCCGAAGCTTCTTTGACAGTGGACGCCATAACCTCCAAAGCTTCTTCCCGAACAAAAGATGATACATATAAGCCGAATTCGAAAACGAAGATAAGAAACAAACAAATTACAATCGATTTATGAAATTAAGCTCAATTTTGAAACTGCTACTGAATTATCAGCTTCAATTCATCGATTTATGAACTATTTTGTTCAAAATTTCAGTTAACTTTGAATCGGATTTTTCGTTTGGAAACGAAGGAAACGTGCATCGGTTGAAATTGGAGGTGCAGGAGACGACTGGAAGTGAGAGATTTGACAGCTGCGGGAGCAGTGTAGTGCAATTTGTAACGGCAATACGCGGCAGGCCAACAATTTTGTAAATTATATAACGTGATTATTGATAATTGAATTATTATTTAAATATATAACGGTAAAAATAGATGTATAAACACTATTAAAAAAAAGCGTTAATTAACACTTAAAACAATTAAAGTAATAGTATCGTTTTTATTCTAAAACTATGTCCGGCCAAAAGGAATTCGAACTTTGAGTATAAAAGAGCAGACACGGACTAACAATAATTTCTTTTGATCTCTTAGAAAGAAAAATTTAAGCGAAAATTTAGCGTTACGGAGGATGGTACAACAAATCAGTATGAAATTGTTATTAATTTGCTGATGTTTTTCTACAATCAAATTGTTTCTCTTCTCTATCATATAACATCTGAAATTCCGATATAACATCTTTGAGCCAAATAATTACAAGCAAAATATTAGAGCCAATATTCAAAATTACAAAACATGGGAGCTACACACGTCCATGATCAGTGCGTCTCTTCCTCTGTTTGCAAAGTGGGGCTTTTCTGTTCCCTCTCATCAGAGTTGGTATTATCGGTTTCTTCAACGACCGGCGAGATCCCATTTTCTACCGCAGACACGTCACCGTTCTCAGTTACGTTCTTTTCATTTTCATTCTCATTCTCATTTCCATCTCCGTCTCCATCACCAACAGGTTTCGTGAGTCCTCTTGATGGAGTGGCGACTGTCAGTAGGCGGCCAATCCCGTCATACAAACTCTTTGCATCCATGATTAAAGCAGCTCCACCAGGGTAACAGCGGCCAAAGCATGTGGCACAGTGCGGGTAAGTAACCTACGAATGTGTTTGTAAGGTACAGAGGATGTCAACGTCTGTAGATGAAGAAAATATCAGACAATATGTAGCCCGAGTTTGTTTATATTATACCTCAATAAATGCTCGACAAAGTGAGAGGAAAAGTCCAGATTCGTGTTCTTTCAGCATCCGATTTGTATTGTACCGCAGTAGAGAATCAGAAACAGCCTGCAATCCCTTGATCAACTCTTGAGCAAGCACATGCTTTAAACTTATTGGGGCACAGGGGCGGAGGTCGTTCATCCCTGCAGACACGCCTAAACAAGAAAGAGATATATGCATAAATGCCTGAAAAAAGCAGAAATTGGGCCATTCCTCTGGAGCATTATGCTATAGGTGGACCTACTAACACACTATTTTTAAGAGCAACCATGATATATATTTCCCACATTACAATTCAGTTTTGCAGTTCATACAAGTAACCATTGGAAACCTACTTTCTTTCTTCCAAAAGTCACAAACGACAGAAAGAAACTTATCCAGTATCCACACTCCATATCAATGATATTGGACCATCGATCGTTATTTGGTTTACTAAAGTAGGCAACTAAAAAGGAACAAAGCACACAAGATGAGAAGTCTGGGGGGAAAAGGGCAATTCCTCAGTAAACAACTAAGCATAGAAGATTTTAGCTGAGAAGCTTATATAACACTTACCATTAACAAAAACAGCAAGAGGTGGATGTTCCATAAGATAAGATGGCGGGGTTACATCATCCTGATTTTCATCACCATGACTGTTCGATGAAAAGCCAACTGCTGGTAGTGGGACCCAACGATGTGAATCCAAGACCACCTGAATTTAAGCACAATGTCAACTTAAATCCCTCAATCTACAGAAATTATTTGCACTTTTAATTATAGAAACACTGAATTCAAGTCATGAATTATTCATTCACCTCAAAATTCTCAACTGCTGTGCTCATGTTTTTTGAGAACAAGTTGAGAACTGCCCTGGAAAAGTAACCAAGGTCAACATTCACAATGAGGAAAACAATTTAAGGTATATGGTAGTCAAGAAAAATGGGGGAATAAGATCTATACTCTTCAAACAGTGATGGCAGCAAGCCCCGGAAATCTAGCCCAACCCAACCAAGTCCCATAGCACAATACTGTCAACAAAAAAAAAGGAACAAGATCAGATAAACAAACAGAGCTTGTATTACTCTTAAATTTCAATGATAATAGGACTAGCATGACCAATTTACGAGATTTTATTCCTGGGTGTAAAGAGTAAAAAGCATATGGCGAATTTATATCATTTAAATTGCAGACTCCTCTGCAGCATAAACATGTTTATTTGATGCCATTTCCATGTCTCATATAGTCAGGATAATAAACAGCCCAGCAATAATACTCTGAAGTGAAGCCTTGGTGCTTTATCATATGTAAAAAGGTGACAAGTAAATGAAAAGTTCAATGAATGGTGATATATCTTGCAAATCATGGACTATTAAAGAAACAACTATATTGAAGCATGTATCTCCGTTTATAGCTTGATGCGAGCATGTGCAAAACGATAATGAATATAACAGAGGACGCTCACCATGCATTGATCCAAGATATTTGATAGAGATCCGCCTTCAGTTATCTTTGGAAGCAGAATTTTAAGAGTCTTAAGGTGTGAAGTAATTATATGCATAGCCCAACTGAAAAGAAGACCACCGTCATAATTTTCTTCACTGCCTGATGTATCATCAGCAAATATTGCTCTATATTGGTTAACAACATCAAAAAGATGCATTCTATGACAATTTATCATCCCCTTCAGGTACTCATAAGCATTTCTCTGGTCCAGATCCTCCAGAATTCCAGTAAGCCATGCCTCCCGACATCTCAAAAACTAAAACACAGAAAGAAAAAAAGGTCAGACAAAAAAAAAGCCTGAATGTCCACACATGTCATTTGAAGCGTTCTACATTGCAAAATACATAAATGTAAAGAATGCGCAAAATACACCAATCCCTTACCTGTAAACGCATTTCATACTCACTAAAAACTCCTATTCTACGTAAATATCCAATAATACGGAGACATTCAGGTAACTGCAATGCACAAACACACATCCAGAAGAAAAAAAATTAAAATTTTGTAATCAATGTGAACGAAAAATCAAAAGTGCACTAGCTGATGTTCAAGGAATTACACAATACCTGAATATTTGAACGAAGTTTCTGAAGAAGTTGAGAAAGAAGAGATTGAGTGGTCTGCCTGACTTCTGCAGTCAAAGCTTGAATAACGGGCAATCTTACAGAGGCAGAAAAGGAAATAGGCAAAACAACAAAGACAGCCTCAGTACACAATCTTTCACAAAGTTGAAAATTATTATTGGTTAATGAGGGGAATAAGGGGGCAGCAACACTCACTTGGGGTGCATGGTTGAAAGTTTGCTAACAAATGCTTCTAAGTCAAGAGCTTCATCGTAATTTCCATTCCTCACACATCTGCGTAAGAACGGGAATGAATTAAGCATACAAGAATTATCCTATGACACAATCAGCTTCCATAAGAAACACAACATTCCGAATAATCATGCTCAGCTACTATCAAACAATCCCATTCAGAAAAACGGCATTTTTCTATCCATATAATGCATTGTTCGGGATATTGGGTAACTTAAGAATGCTGTGTTTCGGGTTTTGGGGTTCGAAAACTAAATCCAAATCGAACTTATGGGTGATGTAGCATGGATCTACACTACCTAGAGTAGTGCTACAATTCAAAACAATTTTCAAACACATACGTCTCCATAAGCTGAGGGATTTCAAGTAAGTCGAGCAATGTACTGTGATTGGCTAGCAACGTCTGGTTCAATTTCCTCTTTTCCAAAATCTGCTCCGCAGATTCAACAAACTCAGTGCACCCATTCATCAACTTCGGCGTCTCCTCCAGCTACCAAAACCCAAAATTTCAAGTCAGCATTACAAAAATGCATCATAGATTCAAATTAATTAATTAATTAACCATAAATTAGAGTTAATTAATTACTACCAGAGACTCGAGATGTTTGTCAATGGAAGACACTTCGTTTCGAATTGCGACCAACGCGTCGGAAGCAGCAATGAAAGCTCGGTAATTGGCCACCGCCACCTCCTGCATTTGCCGCTGTATTCGCTCCGCATCGACCCGGAGAAGCTCCGGTTCCTAAAAACCCGACCCGAGAAAAATAAATCAATTTTAAGTCTAATTAACCAAACAAACAAGGCGAGAGAGAGAGGGGGAGGAGGGGGAGGGAGGGAGAACCTTGTGGAGGCGATCGAGGGTGAAGGAGAGGAGCTCGGAGACGTAGGGTTGCTGGGAGGCGGAGGCCAACGGGAGGAGGCTGGCCACCGCGGAGGAGTCGTCGGCAGCATTTTCGGACTCCATCATCGGATGCTGGAGCTCCGAATTGGATGGAGGTTTCGGATCTCGGACCCTCCGGTTAGGAGTTTGGACGTATCGGAGGGAAATGCAGATTTTCAGATCTGCTGCTGCTGCTATGGAGTTCGTTGCTCAGTTTCGATGGGGTTGTTGTCGTGTCGTTTGATTTGCCGCGATTGGGATCTGGATCGAACTTTTTGCTGGGCTTATTGGGCCTCTATGGGCCCACTTTAAGAGGTAATTTTTTTCTTTTGATTTTCCAGTTTTATTAAAAATTGAAAGCAGATAAAAATAAAATAAACTGCCTTTTTTCATTTTTCATGTTAAAGTGATATAGAGAATGACTGAGTTTCATTTTATCTTATTTCTGCTCGAGAAATTTGTAATTGTAATGGTTACATAGTTCTGAGCGTTATTAATTCACGTATTATAACGTGAGTAAATTGATAATAAAACGACAATGTAAATCACGAAAAAACTTATTTAATTTCTGAATAGATTTTCATATCGATTTATACATGATTATTGTCTATATAGGACAATCTACACTAAGTTCGGATCCTCATTTCTATCGCCCGAAGTGAAACTAGATCACAAATTAAATCACCTTCAAAATTTACATAAAAAAAGATTAATTAACAAATAAAATTTTAAATACAAGTAGGAGTCTCTATATATCACTCAGGATTTGGTCAATGCCTCTATTGCAATACAAATTCAAAAACTGAAATTTATGACAGAGTAACAGTCTAATTCTATACTTCTCACCAAAAAGAAAACACAAGATGATGAGCTAACAAGATGAACAAAAGCAAGACATGAACAGAAGAAGGAGAAGAAGCCATGGAGGTGTAAAAGTAGTTAGGAAGTGGATTGTTGTTCACCACTCCAGTTCCCGTTGTTGCTGTTGGCACTGGACCGGCAGGAGGCATGTCGTAGAAGTAGACAAACCGTGGAGGAGGAGGAGGAGCGCCTTTCGAAGAATATGATGGGGGTGACGGGGATTGTTTTGGCGGTGAGGGAGTTGGTGATGGTGATTGTTTCGGTGGTGAGGGCGGCGGAGAAATGTAGTAATATTGAGGTGGAGAGTGGTGCACTGGTGGCGGTGATTGTGGTGGTGATGGCAGTGGACCTGAAGGCTCGAGTTCAGGAGAAGGAGGTGGTGAACATAGGACTGGACATGTACCGCATTCACTGATGCATAGTAAACCAGTCTCAGGATCCACCGTGTGATCTTCATATGTCAACCCGGCAAACATGATCAGCCCGAAAACCGCCGCCTTGAAGGACCGGGGAATCCATTTCCCTGCCATGGATACTAGATCTTTGGAGTTACTCATCTGACAGAGGCATAACCCTTGACAACTGACCAAGTTATGGTGTGGCCTTGAGAAAACTTTGTTCTACTTATCTGCCCTTTATACAAGCGTGTGTATGGCACCTCAAAAGGTTTGATTTAGATACTTCTCTTATTAAATATGTAGAACGGGGATTAATTACTCAAGAAAAATACACACCAATAAAATCGGTTACAAATTTTTAATTAAGAAGAAAAACTAAAGTGACACTAAACAGACGGTAAAATGACACTAAATTGTGACTTACATATGGTTCGCATTTTTTTTCATGCACACCCATATTGCAATGGTATTATCTGTTTAGTGTACCCCAGTTATATTTCAATTAGGCACACCCATATTGCAATGGTATTATCTGTTTAGTGTACCCCAGTTATATTTCAATTAGGAGTTTGTACCGATGCTAATTTTGCTAGCTACTTTCATGTCATTTGGAGCCTGTATTTTTGCATTCTTTCAATTTCATGGGAAAAGGAATCCTAAGAAAGGCTTCAATGACAATCTAATCCTCTACCTCTAGTTTCTACTGTTTTTCTGATGCCTTTCTGCAAACATAATCCACCTTTGGAATCACTTTATGCTCCTTCTTCCTTAGACTTTAGTTATACCTTTCTTTGTAAGATGGACTTCTCTTACTGGAATAAGGATATCTCATAACTATTTCACTAACTTTTGCTCTTCTAATCACCTATCTCAACTGCAGACTTAGTGGCGGAGTCAGAATTTTAGCTTAGAAGGGATCCAAATGTCTCAATCTAAAACGCTCTCCTGATCTTCCATAAATTACTATGTCGTGCGGTGAATAACTAACCAACATCTTTTAGGTCTGGTATGGTGTCGTCCTCTTCATCCTCTTCATTAAATCTAAATCCCAAGCCTCTCTGACTTTCTTTCTCTCTCTCCCTCCACTGATCCCAAAACCAAGTCCTCCTCAAAGTACAAGCAACAGATTGCCCAAACTCCATAGGAGCCACCAACCTCAAATCAAATCCAATTAAAGAAATTAAAGTAAAAACGTCGGATTAGAGCCTAAGCCTATGAAAAACCTTGAAAATTATAAATACTAAACCTTTTTGCATGAAAAAAAAATGTCAGGATGGGCCCAGGACCATTCTGGTCTCTTCATGGCTCCGCTTCTGCGCAGACTTGTGCGTAGCCAAGTTGATTAAAGTAGTATGTTTCTCGGCCCATTTACACCCAAGTTCAAATTCCACTCCCATTTAGATTAGATTTGATTAGATTATTGCTCGAATAAATAAAATTTACCGACTTCTTTTAGGCCTCCAGTTTTCAGCTAAGTACATATATTCTTCCAGGTTTCCTTTTGAGTCACCACGCTTTAATCTTCTCAAACTTCAACTGCAGAGGGCAGTGATCGTCTTATAATCCAAAAGGAAAAGATTATGGACAGGCACAGCATGAACACAAAGTACAAAGAAGTTAAAGAACAATGATTTACTAATCACAAACCCACCAAAGATTAGCTTAAACCAATCAGTGAACGAAGCCTAAGAATATCAACTTTTTCTTTTTTCTGGTATCAGTTTCCTATTATCTACAAACACTCCTTCAGCTTCTTCAATTGTAACTAGCTTTCCGGCCCTTCGTTCCTCGCGTCAACGGGTGCTTTTGAATTGTCTTCGTCTTCTTTGTACTTCGGCACTATGTTTCAACTCCGACCCTGGAGCTACTCTTATTCAGTGGCTCCTGGTTTTCAACAATGTAGCATAATTAAGACGGTAGCAGATAAAAACTATAATAGAAAATACGAATGAGAATTGTTATTAGCACTCTAAAATAGTTATTATGCACCCATGTTTCCCTCTCTTATTTTCTTCAATAGCAGCGTCCAAACGAGTCTACCAGTTAATGTTACAAACCTGACTACTTGTAGTTGATGTTCTTGATGTGGAAGGACGCGACACAGAGCTTGGAGTTGGACTATCACTGAACCCGGGAGGAGTAGTGTCACCAGTCCTTCCAAAGTCTCTTAACCGGATAAGTTCTGGCACTACAACTGTGCCAAGGTCGGGCCTGTCCTTCTTCCTTAGCTCTGTGCATTGTAATGCCAAGTTAGCGAACGCTAGAGCCTCTTCAATTGGCCAGTCGGTCACTGCTGGATCAAGCATCTCCGAAAATGTTCCCTTCTCGATGGACCTCCTAACATGGTGAGCAAGTCCCATGGCAGGCTTGGCTGTGATGATTTGGAGTAGTACTATCCCCAACGAGTATATATCCGATTTTGTTGTTAACATGCCAGTTTGTTGGTACTCAGGATCGATGTAACAAAATGTTCCGGCGGCTGCAGTCAAGTGGTATTGTGTCACCTCGTCTGCTACAGATGCTGGAACTAAGCGTGCTAGCCCGACATCACCGATCTTGCTTACAAAGTTCCGGTCTAATAGGATGTTTGCTGGCTTTAGGTCACGGTGTACAAGGGGTTCCGGCTTTGCTTGGTGAAGGAAATGAAGTGTTGTTGAAATTTCAGCAGCTATTTTGAACCGTCTCCTCCACGAAAGTGGGGGGGTGTTACCTCTTCTAAATAACCGATCTTCTAAGCTTCCGTATTCCATGTATTCGTATACTAGGCATCCGAATTCGGGGCAGGCACCAAGGAGGAGAACCATGTTAGGATATCTAATGCAGCTCAGGACCTCAACCTGCATGTCAACACAAAATATGATCCCGTTTGATAACCATTTCGTTTTTTTTGTTTATTTTCTGATAGTACAATGTTTATGTAATGTTCCAAATCTCAAAATTATATCAATAGCATACCTCCTGTTGGAATTGCTTCCTCCCTTGAGAAGCATCAGGTCTCAAAACTTTGATAGCAACCGGCGTGTGATCGAGTTTGCCTTTGTACACAGGTCCATATCCACCCTCACCAATTTTATTCGCTGATTCAAAATTTTCCGTAGCTTCTTCAATTTCTTCAATGGTGTACTTCCTATACCGGAGATCATTATGTGCCAAAGCATTCAACGCCCGGTTCTTCTCTTCTGCCTCTTTCTTTGCCTTCATCTCTGCCTGTCTTCTTCTCTGAGCTTCCATCTCCGCCAACTTCTGCGACGCCTCAGCTGCTTCTATAGCTGCTTTGCACTTAGCCTTCTCCATTTCCACAACGGCAAGGGCCGTCTGTTCAGCAAGCTTCACTTCCTCGAACTTTCGCGCCTCCTGCATCCACTGACTAAGCTCGTTAGCCTTATTTTTTGCCGAGATTGCTTCTTTGCAGGCCGAGCTGTACATGTCCATCGTTTGCTTCAATTCGAGCTTTAATCTTCGCATTTCAGCCTCCATATCCCGCTGTAATCGATCAAACAGTTAACAGCCAGATTATTCTTTTATCTAGGCCTTGATTTATAAATTTTTATGCTACCAAGTTACTAATTAACTTCTCCTACAAGCAACCACTATGATAAACTTACTGCAGAATGTCTGGATGAGTCCTTGGGAGAATTTAATGCACTAGAGAAGTCGAAACATTGGTTTGTCATATCCACTGATCCAAACAATGGCATTGAAAAGTCACTTTCATCAGCATTCGAAGTGCGGTTGCTAAGCGAAGACCGTGCTGCAGTATGGTTAGCCATGCCGACATTAATATCCAACAAGAGATTGTTCGGAGCACTCCTTGTCCTCTCGCGCGCTGCAGGCATTTTGTCCGGTCCTGGAACCTTCCACCCTCCCCTTAATGCAGGCTGTCCTCTGCTTCCACCAACAGCATTACAAAAACCACAACTTGTTAGCATAAGAGAAATTCTCACTGCACGATGTTTTGTCTTACTTAAAGACACGACGCTTTGCAAAAACCTCAACCGTGCAATTAAAAGAGATCAGAGTTGAAGAAAACTGAGAAGAAGTGAGATTTTCTCAACATGTCGCCCTGAAGAGAATTAATTAAAATACGTACCTAACTCCGTTTTCAAATTCATTATTATCTGCTGGGATATGATATGGAAGTCCCTGGGAGGATGGCTGTTTTGGTGGAACTGCAGTATTAACCACTGGCCTCTTTGCAGTTCTTGTTGACAACATCTTCCCTTTCTGAATTACGTATACAGAACAGAATTCCGGCGCTAATTTTACAATGCTGCTGGGCACATCATTCCCACTTTTAAACTTCCTGTGAAGAACCACAGCATCAGAACGTAGCTAGAGAGAGGGAGAGAAACAGGGAGAGGGAGAGGGAGAGGGAGAGATTTAAACCTTGTAAGAGCATTCCTTGTTGATGCACCAACTACAATAATATTGAGGTAGTTGCAATTGACATATTCCAAAAGTGCTTTTGCAACATCACTGTCATCAAGGATAACCTCTTTCACTCGTGCCTAGAATTTGAAAAAGTAAAATCAAACCTATTAGACCCTTTAAGCGATATTACGCGTAACACATTAGTGATAGGAATGATGCACGTACGTACCCCTTTACGAGCGCAATATGCACGGTAAGGAACAAAAACACCACGTCCATTATTATCACCCGAATCAGCATCACTCTCTGCGTAACTCCGAAAAGAAACAAAGAAATCACGTTGACAAGGCCAAACAATGTGTTTCGAAAATGAAGCAGAGAAAATAGAGGGTACCTACGATTGTTTTTGTGCTTGACATGGATGAGGATGATGTACGGCTTGGTGCCGGCGGTTACAAGATGATCAATAGCCCACCGGACGGCATAGTTGCTGTTCTTATTGTCCTTGTCGACAGCCACGGCGGTTGCATTGATGGGTGGAACGGCGTCGTCCGAGGAGTAATGGGAGGCCATTTTGCGTGACGCCACTAGCGCAGCACTAGCACAAACACGCACCAATGCCGCTGCCAATGGCACCGCCCTCCACGTCCACCGCTCCGGGAAAGCTTGAGACGCAAGAAAAGAGGAAAAGGGAAAGAAGAAAGGAAGAAGGTTAGCTGATTAG
This sequence comes from Malus domestica, assembly GCF_042453785.1. Lineage (NCBI taxonomy): Eukaryota > Viridiplantae > Streptophyta > Magnoliopsida > Rosales > Rosaceae > Malus > Malus domestica. The sequence goes on along the minus strand of NC_091675.1, from coordinate 3,742,958 downwards.
GGCCTTCTGTTGGTGTGGTTGTGGAACTGTGGAATCACATGCTTGGCTAAACATGGAAAATGCAACGTAACTAACTTTTAACCGACTCTCGTCCGTTGGCTTGATTTAGGCAATTTTTGACCTGGCCATGACCAAATAAAAGGACTTCTACTTAGGTTTGGATTTTTGTTGAAGCTTTAAGACAAGTCAAACAAACAAAGAGGGAAATGGGACTTTGAGAGGAACAAAAATGTTTTTGTTGAACAAAATTTGTTCAAGGATTGGTAGTTGTTTGATATCTATGTTGTGCAGAGGTTACAAATTACAAGTATTCGGCTTAACTGTTGGCTATCAAGTTACAAACTATGTTTACAATTTTTCACAGGGAGACAAGTGGCTTAATAAAACAATGTATAGTAGGAAAAACAATTCAGTCTGTCAGGAACATCAATAGGTACACTAAGTATCATATTACAATTGATTAAATTTTTTTTAAATCAAATAATTGTATTATTACACTAAATGTACCGACTGTGTTCCCGGCATACTGAAAAATCTCTGGTATAATAGTATTCAATTACGATTAACCTCTATTTTGTTTATTTCTTAAAAGAATAATGACTAGTTCTTAGTTTAGTTGTATTTTTTTTTAATTTTAAAAGAGATCTCTAATTCAAATTCACTGCAACTTGATTGAAGAAAAGATTACCTATTCAAAATTAGGGTTTGATATTCTTTTTCATTTGTAAGTGAGAGGTTTTAGGTTCGATTATCGCAAAAGGCGAATTTGAGCCACATAATTGCTAGCTTATTGCGAGGCTAAGCTCACCCCCACTCCTTAGTGTAGATAATATCGTTTGTTAAAAAAATAATAATTAGGGTGTGCAAATAATTCATTTATAAGACGTTTTATGTCATAATGACTAGACCAACTCGACAAGTATTAGTTACTACATGCGCTTAAAATGTTATGATTTACCCCTACTTTGCTTACTCATATTTCTCAAAACTCTCTTGAACCAGCACACTATGAGAATAACTTATTGAATATTGTGTTTGTAAAGTGATAGTACTGAAAATAGAACAATTCAATAATGGTATGTGTTATCGAGAAATAATTTGAACTTGTGAAAAACCTTGAACACGTAATATCTTTCTTTTTTTATCAAATGTCCAATTGGACGAACGCATGATATTTTTTCGATTTACTTTTTTTATCACATTGCCAAATGACACCCTCAGTTTCATATAAATTTTTCTTCTACACTAAAGCTTAATGACATATTAACACGTGAACGAGTAAATTATTTTTTCGAAATACCAACTTCTCCAAAGGGTACCAAATCTCAGGCCCGCGGATCCGCGGAAGCCAAAAGCCAAAATATCACCAAAACGACGTCGTCACCAACCGGCGGAATCGAAAAAGAAAAACCCTTCTCCCCCAATTAGCCAACCAGAAATACTCAGATAACAATCGAGTTCCCAAATCCCCAGTGGACTCAAATCTCCTGCAGCGCCTCAATCCGTGAGCAATGTCGTCGATATACGTGTTGGAGCCGCCGACGAAGGGGAAGGTGGTGCTGCAAACGACGCACGGGCCGCTGGACGTGGAGCTCTGGCCCAAAGAGGCCCCGAAGGCCGTCAGGAACTTCGTCCAGCTCTGCCTCGAAGGATACTACGACAACACAATCTTCCACCGCATAATCAAAGGCTTTCTGGTTCAGGGCGGCGACCCCACCGGCACCGGCACAGGTAATTTAAAAAAAGATTGAGAATTTCGGTTCGTGGATTTGTATTGTTCTCTGGGTTACTTCAGTTTTGGATTTTGAACTTGAGTTGGGTAATTGCTAAAAAGAATGAGAATTTTGGTTCAGGAATTAGTATAGTGATCTGGGTTACTTCGGATTTAGGATTTTGAAATTTTGAACTTGAATTGTTGGGTGCATTTTTGCAGGGGGTGAGAGTATTTACGGTGGTGTTTTTCCTGATGAGTTTCATTCGCGTTTGAGATTCAAGCATAGGGGTTTAGTTGCTTGTGCAAATGCCGGTACACCCAATTCGAATGGGAGCCAGTTTTTCATGAACTTGGATCGGAGTGATTGGCTTGACAAGAAGCATACCATCTTCGGAAAGGTGATGATTAACTTCAATTCCGGCACTGGCAGTTTAGCTTTATAGAAGACCAAGCAACCGAACTCATTCTTTTGTTGTTTGTATTGTTTTTCAGGTGACTGGGGATTCAATCTATAATCTTGTGCGGTTGGGTGAACTCGAAACTGACAAGGAGGATCGGCCTTTGGACCCACCCCCAAGGATACTATCAGTAGAGGTAGCTAAACCTGGTCCTTGAGTAACCTTAAGCTTTCCTCTTTCTATATGCTTATGTGATTTTTTTCCTGTTCTATTTTATTTTTGCTGTCAAAATCTGTGTTTTAGGTGTTATGGAATCCTTTTGATGATATTGTTCCAAGGGTACGTGCAAAGCCTTCGAAGGAATCCACAAATGATACTGACAACAAAGACACAAAGAAGAAAGCTGTAAAGTAAGCTTCTTCCTTGCCTGAAGGAATGTGTACGTGTGCGTTTGTGTGAATGTTACTTTGTTTTTGTACACCTGTGTCTGTGAAAAGAAAATGTATTATGCCATGATATATGTTATCTAAACTGTCACTACACTTCTTCGGTATCTTATGCGCATGGTTTGTTTAAAAAATGCAGAAAGCTGAACTTGCTTTCATTTGGAGAAGAAGCTGAAGAAGAGGAGAGAGAGTTGGCAGCTGTCAAGACCAAAATCAAGAGCAGCCACGATGTATTGGATGATCCTCGTCTTCTGAAGGACGAAGTTCCTTTTAATGAATCGGTAATTATCAGGCGTCCTTTTTGTGATGCCTTGTTTATATAAAACTGTTGCAATTTTGCTAATTTAGGCCCATTTGTTTTTTTTGAGTGTGATCGGTAATCTACATATGCATGTTCCGGTCTTTCTCACTTAGAAATTGATAATCCAAGGGACTTATCTTTGACAAATGTTTTTGTACGCAGAACATTGATGCCAAAACAAGGCATGTACAGTTATCTGTCAGAGAAGCTCTAAGCTCCAAGAAAGAAGAGCCCAAGAAAGACTCAGAGTCCAAATTTTATAATACCCTTGATCATAGCGATGATGATGATGATGATGAGGCCAACTTTGATGCAAGAATGCGCCAGCAAATACTCAAGAAACGAACGGATTTGGGAGATCTCCCACCAAAGCCAAAGCTGAAGAATGGTATTTAATTCTCCTCGGTGTATTATATTTTCTCCTGATTGGGAATAATTAATGCATGATTGGTTGCCGTATAATTTGACAATGCTTTGTACTGCCTTAATAATATTATGTCCATTTTCTTAACTTGCCACATCCATATGCAGGGAGATCTAGCCCAAAGCGGCATGAAATACCTACGTCAAGGTAAACATTTTGAATTCAGACACTGTCAGACACAAAACATCTGAAATATCTTCACAATAATCTCTTAATCTCCTTTTTGCCAGGTCCAATGTTGAAAGCATTGATGATGATCAACAAAAGGTGGATAAGCTGTCCTTGAAGAAAAAAGGGATAGGATCCGAGGCAAGAGCTGAGCGCATGGCAAATGCTGATGCAGACTTACAGTTGCTGGGTGAAGCTGAAAGAGGAAGACAATTGCAGAAACAGAGGAAGCGTAGAAATCAAGGACGAGAAGATGAAGTATGTGTTATTGGCCCTTTTTATGTATTGTTTTCTCGATTTACCTCTTTACTCCCCTGCCTTCCCTTCAGCCCTGGGAGTAGGCCAATTGATTCACTTTTTTATTCTATTTATAAAGTAGTTAGTAAAAAATGTCAAAACCCGTTTATTTTGTGGTTTTTTTTTTTAGAAGATACTTTGTGTGAATTTATAACCATGTTTTTATGGATTGGATGCTTTTAGGTTCTCGCAAAACTTGAGAAGTTTAAGAAGGGAGTATTCGAAAAGGGCACAGCCCCAGGTATTGAATCTGGAGGTGGCAAAGATGAAGACTTATCCGATTGGAAATCAGTTCCGTTAAAATTTGCTCCTGAGAAAGGGAAGGTAAGATTCATAGGTTCATATGTATTTATGCCATTTCATTGGAGTGATATAACAGTAACTAGCTACTATCTCCCTTCCTCATTTCTTCGAACAAATATCAGTTTGCTATTTATCTAATTTGTGCTTCCCCATGGCTTAAATTTTCCTGTAAATCATTGCAGGATCACATGTCTCGCAGTGAGGACCTAAATGACTACGTCGTGCATGACCCTCTTTTGGAGAAGGGGAAAGAGAAGTTTAACCGGTTGCAAGCCAAGCAAAAGCGACGAGAGCTAGAATGGGCTGGCAAATCCCTTACTTGATCTCATCTCTGCCATGTCCTAATATTTGAGACCGAACCGAAGCTATGAGAACTCATCCCGTTGTCTTTGCTACGCTGCCTGCCCGCTGAAATCTTGAGCCACATTGTTCGACAACAGTTCATCTCACACCTCTATGGGTCATCTGACCTACCAGAGCAGCCGAAGGCATGATTCTGCATATGTATTCCTCTGTATTGTAGCTGGTGCTTTCGCTGCCGTCACCTACTGTAATATTTTCTGCTCAATATTAGGTTCGACAGTTTTGATGTATTTCTCTTTGTATATACCTCAAACAAGTCTTAAATTCTTAACGAGGCAGTTGTAAGAAAATCAAATGCACAAGTTTCTTGTTAAGCTAGGTCAAATTTGTTTCTCTCATCTATTTGCCTGCATTCGGGATGTCATTGCGGTGGTTTTTTAAATCAAATAACGCATTATCACGGAGCTAGTTTTGCCACGTGGTAGTTGGTTATTGGCTTAAAAAACCGACACGGTGGTGTCCTAGCAAGTCATTTCCAATTTTGCAGGCTTAACATTTTCAAAGGTTCTAGACGCAGACGTAAATGTATGTATGATATATCAAACATCTGACACCTGCTTTGGCAACAAGAATCAAAGAAATATCAGCGATGTTTGACCAGGTAAACATTGTTAGACCGACCAACTTGCAAAAGCCATGTCTTGTTTCTTTGCATATGCAACAATGCACCGACTGTAGTCATAATTGACTGGAAACTTATAACAATATATTCTAACTGGATTATGACACTTGGTTTACTGGATTGTATTTTTAGCACACTGAAAAAATTTCGTAATTTGGATAAAGTTTCATTTCGATGCTTGGGAGTTTGATTATCGTGATTTGAACCTTTGTAATTTACTAATTGTTGTAATTGAAGGACAACAATTTAGATTTATTAATTTATAGGTGTAAGAATGTCACACACGTCTTTCAATTTCTAGTTATATAAGTTGTCACACCATTGTTCTTAAGCTGAGGCAATTATTAAATTACATAAACTAATTGCGGCAATTAAAATTAGGAAAATTAAAGTGAAACTCCGTTCAAACTTCAAGGACGAGGGCGTTACTTTGAACAAGAAAAGAAAATTGGTTAAGGCAATGGTCGCCAACGTAATTACCAATCCATTGTTGGATGTTGAATGTGAACAAGAATCTTAGAAGAGTACAATGTTGGAACATGTCCTCCCTCAATGTTCCTTAGTTGGACCGCCTTTTTCTTACAACTTACAATCTTTGTTTTTTTTGGTCAAATACAACAGACTATCTGTTGTTTATAATTTTTGTGTCAAATTTTGTTTTTCCTTGGGAAATTTAGCAATTTCATGTTACCTTACTACCCATGAAAAAATATTTAAATTGTAACCAAATTTAAATGTGGTCAAAAGTTAGTGTATGTTGAACTCAAATCCTTTTTTAATTTTGTGTTCAGGAGTTTATGAATCAAGAGATCCGGACCATTCACTTCAAATCTTACAACTTTCATTAGCCAATCTCACCAGTACACTTCACACAAATTGAGGGTTTGAATTTCTCTCCCTCTTTTGAACAGTTTAAATTTCTAAACTACAAGATTCGGAAAAAATCTAAATTTCGTGTACATTGTTGAATTTGCTAGTTTGTGGGGCCCTAGCCAACTGTATATATTTGTACTATGCGTACAATGTTCCAAAAATTAAAATTATTAAATACATGAGAAATAAATATACGCTAAGAACTTGGTAGCTAATCCAAAAGAGTAAAGAAGAGTTTGAAAAGCCTATGCCGTTTTTTCTTTTAAGAATAACTAATAAAAATGGTTTGAAAACTTTGAATTTTAACGATAATGATAAAATAAAAGGTAAAGTGAATAGTATCATGATTAATTTTTTAGTGTAAAAATGTGATTTTTCGTTAAAATGAACAGTACCGATAGTTTTTCGTTAAAGTTCAATTTCTTCTAATCTTGTAGCACAAGCAATAACTCTAGTCCAAACCAAGGTCTTAAATATCGATATTATCGGCAATATTTCGCCGATAATATTGTTTTTTTTAAGAGGGGGATATTTTCACACGTATCCACCTTATTTTCATCAATATATCAGGATAATATCGATAATATCGGTAATATCGTTAATATCGAGATAATATTGGTAATATTGGTAATATCGGGATAATATTGATAAAATAAACATAATAATTCAGTGTGCGTGTGTGTCGGTGTGTGTGTGTGCAGTGGTGTGTGTGTGTTAAGATAAGTTACATAATATAATATATATAATATATATATATATATAATATAAATCCCCCAAACGGGCCAACTTTTGACAAGACAAAAAGTAGTGGTGGTTGGTTTCATACGAGTGGCATGTTAACAATTACACGCAAAACTATTTTGGGGATTTATCATTTGATGATTACTCTTCATAATACACTTACTCTACACATAGAGATGATGAAGATAGGGAAAATTTTGAACCTCATAGGAACTCTATGTGATACTAAGTCACTCATGTATCTTACCATGCAATGTATAAAGTGTAAAATATTGTACTAATTCATTATATATAAATGATTATGGTGTGTTTAAACTTCTTTCATTAATTACTACATATTTTCTAAACTCACAATGTTTGTCAGCTCGCTATATAATCAACTTAAATCAGTTAAATCCATCATGCAATGCATTTCCTTCCAATTTTTTGTGATAAACTAATAGATAATTGACTAAATAAACATCCTGCAAAGTTTCAATAAAAATTTCCAAGTTTTTCTTACAATTTCCGTGGTTTTTATTCAATTTTTATCGATATCGATAATATCCCGATATTTCCATCGAAATTTCCGTGTTTTTAGACTACCGATATTTCCGAAATCAACGATACTTTAGATCTTGGTCCAAACCAATCTTCATATTATGGGATGTATAACTTTGCTTTTCTTGGAAATTCATATTCGTGGAAAATGTAACTAATAACTAAACGATAGGATATTAGGATATGAAATAAACACTGTTTTGCTTTTTTTTTTTATTAAATGTAAGGCTTTAGTTTGATTGTCAATGACAACTCCCAATCATTCATGCAACTGAATTCCCCAATTAACCATGCACATCTATGTAGCACGACATGACTTATAAAAGCCTGACCACACAATGAATAAAATCAACCTCACAAAAGCACGATACATGTTTTGTGGATTTGGATCCTCTCCAGAGCTAATGGAGAGGATCCTCCTGACCAAATATTATGAACTGTTGGATTTTTATTGAACGGTTACAAACAGGTGGGTCATTTTAAAGTTAATATAATTATAGCCGTTGAATGAAAATCTAACGGTCCATAACACTTGATCATGAGGATCCTCTCCATTAGCTCAATAGAGGATCCAAATCCATGTTTTGTGTAGTCGCATTCGAATTGCGTATGTCATAACTTAATGTGAACACTGCTTTAATCAATCAACTGTACATTTTGTTTACATTTGAAGAGTAGTATCGGGAAAATTAGATATTTAAACAATATTTTGTAAATCAGAAAATGTTAAGGATGTTTTTAAAGTGGAACTCTTCATAGATTATCTTCCCATCATGTTTTTTGCATAATATTTTATAATATTAGCATGGAATTTCACGTTAAAACATGAGGTGATAGAAAGCCCAACTTTGAGTGAATCTCCTTAGCATTTCTCCATAAGACTAGACTCCATGAAATTTCTGGGCACCTCATGTTTTTAGTACAATATTTTATAATGTTAACGCGAGAATTAATTTTAAACAATAAGAGGTGATAGAGAGTCCATCAAAAGTCTCATTTGAGAGGGTCTCCTTACATTTCTTTTCTCTTGCAAACCACACGACGTGACTGTTTATTTTATATTAATATACAGAACATAATTTATAAATTATGTTTTAAAAATTAATCTACCTAACATTACTCACATCAGAATATCTGGCTGGCCCACGAAATTGATGATCCCATTTCTCATGGCCAACACACGCATTTTCCAAAAGATTGGTGAAAATTGTGAAAAAGGCACGAGTTTGGTGTTCTTTTATTCCAGCAAAGTAACATTCCAAATTCCAATCACACCCCTTTAAGCCCAAAAATGAAAGAGAAAATAAATAATATTAAAAAAAAGGTCGGCAGGTAATCCCAATGTCACCGTCATAAACCTACCGACCACCGCCACAATCCTTAAACCCCCGTTCACACCTGCCACCTGTACACCCCCGCGCCTTTTCTTATACACGTTTCACACACAGCGTCCCCCCAGTCAACGGTTTTCGTACACGCCATGTTCTTTCAGTCCTTCCCCATTAATTAATTATTTTGTAATCCACTTTCTAGGCATTTTACAAGTGTTTCCACTCATCTTTAATTAACATTCAATTAAAAGGCTACTCCTTGGTTTAGTTTTTTTTTTTTGGTCAGATAATAAATTCATTATATTAGATTTTAGATTAACGAGCTGATTGAGTTCGAACTCATACTATAGTAAAAAAAATAACTCATCTCTTTACTATTTTAGTATATGGCCATTTACAATAAATGATTCAATAATATATTGACACATTAATATACACAACAAATGTTTTATTTCAGCGAAACTCTTGAATATATAGAATTTATTTCTTTAAATCCTAATTGTTCATTTATGTTACATCGAATGCAACCTGATCTCGTAAATTTACTACATGTAAAGATCAAAGTATTACTCAAAGTTAACGAGAAAGAAAAACCATTTAGGTAGTATTTCCAAAAAAGTTACAAGGGGATCCATGGGTTTATGCATCACTGATGGTTCTAGAATTGCTAAATCCACCACGAAGTAGTCTAGTAGTTGTTTAATATGAATTTTAAGCCTGTAATACACACGATACGTCATGAGTTGGATCTGTGACATTGTAGAACACATAACATTAATCAAGATGAGACTGAGATGTATCTGTAAGACTTTCCGACTTAAAAAAAAAAAAAACTGTTCTGACGAAACTATTATTTAATTCCGTTTTGAAAAAATGTATTACTCGTAATTAAATATTACTTAACTTGTTAATCATTACAGTGATAGATGATCCATCCCTCCATCTCCCTCATCTGTATGTATCAGCGTTGGACTTATATTCTTATTGTAATGGGAACAGGTAGTGACGTATAAGTCGTATTTATACAAATAATACAGATCCTCTTCCTTCCTCTCCACATTTTCTCAACTTGTCAATCTACGCGTTCACACTTGCATATTTCATATTTCAAAAAAGCCAAACACCTTTTCTCCTCTTTTTTTACTATTTTGCTGCTGCTTCTTCCTCAATTTCCTTGTTATGGTTGTTGTCTGCAAATCTCACCTTATATGAAACTCGACCTCCAAACAGACCCAGCAGCTGAAGACCACGCCACCGTCTACTCCCTCCTCCAGAACTCTCTACACACGCAAATGAACGAGAACGGAAGCGCCAAGAAGCGGCGTCGTAGAGACACCGGCGGCGGCGAGAAGAAGAAGAAGGACCTCAAGGGAATAATCGCCTCCTTGTCGTTGCTCGAAGAGCAGGAGAAGCAGGACGAGCGCGACCACGACAGGGCATCGAATGACGACGCGTCGTTAATAGAAGAGACGCACAAGGAGAGGAACAAGGCCATGCTGGAGTACTACTCCGATTTGCAGGAGTGCTACTCGGAGGTGGAAGAATCCGAAACGATGAAGCGGAGAAAATCAAGAAGCGCCGCCTGTGCGGTGGTGGTGACGGCGGCGGTGTCGGCGGAAGCTGATGGAGTCGAAAAAGGTAAACCGGGAGTCGGGTCGGGTCACCATCGGCGGCTGTGGGTCAAGGACAGGTCGAAAGCGTGGTGGGACGAGTGCAACCAGCCGGATTTTCCGGATTCGGAATTCAAAAAGGCGTTTCGGATGGGGAAGTCCACGTTCGATTTAATATGCGAGGAGCTCAACTCCGCCATCGCGAAGGAGGACACGACGCTGCGGAACGCGATTCCGGTGCGACAGAGAGTGGCGGTGTGCCTTTGGCGGCTGGCCACCGGCGACCCGCTCCGCCTCGTGTCGAAACGATTCGGACTCGGCATCTCGACCTGCCACAAGCTCGTCCTTGAGGTCTGCTCCGCGATCCGGACGGTGCTGATGCCCAAGTACCTGCAGTGGCCGGAGGAGAGCGCGGCGAGGAAAATTAAAGACGAGTTCGAGGGTATTTCGGGAATTCCAAACGTTGCTGGGTCTATGTACACTACGCATATACCCATCATCGCACCCAAAGTCAGCGTTGCTGCATATTTCAATAAACGGCACACGGAGAGGAACCAGAAGACTTCGTACTCGATTACTGTGCAGGGCGTGGTGGACCCCAAAGGCGTTTTTGCCGATGTGTGCATCGGATGGCCAGGATCAATGCCGGATGATCAGGTGCTGGAGAAATCGGCGTTAAATCAGAGGGCTAATAACGGTTTGCTGAAGAACGTGTGGATTGTTGGGGGTGCTGGGTACCCTTTGATGGACTGGGTGCTGGTGCCTTACACCCAGCAGAACCTAACGTGGACCCAGCACGCTTTCAACGAGAAGATTGGGGAGATTCAGAATGTGGCCAGAGATGCGTTTGCTAGGTTGAAGGGAAGGTGGTTTTGCTTGCAGAAGAGGACGGAGGTGAAGCTGCAGGACTTGCCGGTGGTTCTCGGGGCGTGCTGTGTTTTGCACAACATTTGTGAGTTGAGGAATGAGGAGATGGAGCCCGAGCTCCGGTTCGAGCTCATCGACGACGAGATGGTCCCGGAGGTCGCTCTTAGGTCGACGAGCTCGATGAAGGCTAGGGATGCCATTGCCCATAATCTATTGCACCATGGCCTGGCGGGCACTAGTTTCCTTTAGGTCACACCGCTCGGCTCCTTACATTTGGAAATCGCAATCTGACACGTGCAATGCAAGAAGCAGAGATTCTCAAAATTATTATTCTTTTGGTTATTGGTTGTAATTTGTGTGTAAGGGCTCTCTGTAAAAGGTATACTTTGCCCCTCTACACAAATGGATGAATTGTATTTTGTAGTAGTCTTTTTATAAGCTAAGTTATATACATCAAGAACACAGAAACACGGTGCTGTAGCATGAGATTACACTCCAATTGCCATATAAGAGAACATAAATTATTTATTTTGCGTGATTTTCCATCTTGTATCTTGCGTCATGAGTTCAGTGTACTCCCTTTAGTATTTGTAATGTGAACTCTTTTCATTGGATGACCTGTCTCACGAGAAAAACTTCGGTAGAGTTGTTTGACCACTCTATTCGTTCGAGACCTGTCACAAAAGTGTGAGAACATCTATGTTTGAGTACATACCGACCTCACCGATTCCACCAGGCGTGAGAACTGCCCTAGTTCAATAGCCCTACGGTTCATCTCATGTCTCATTCCACCAGGCGTGAGAATTCCTATAATGCTTCGTCGCATCCCTGGTTGTATGCAAGATTCTCGCCCGCTTCGCACCAACTTTGTAGGTTGTTTTCTCCTAATCAATTTGTACTAGTCTATTTAGTTTAAGAATCTGTGATAGTTAAATCGAGGGCAAAACGACGTTTAATTTTTTCATGATATCAAGTCATTGTCATTAAGACCAGCTATCAGTTCCCCAAAGTAGGAGGCATTTTCCATGCTTAACACTTACCTTTCGAACAGTATTATAGCTCAATGACGTCACTGAAAGCATCACAGTATACAAATAGTAAGTTGAGACCTACCGAAAACATCACGAAACAGGTTCCAGCAAGCCGCAGATTTCATCTCAGGCCATTTTTCTGTCACCGCGGGATTCCAATTCTTTGTTCTTTGCCATCATCTGGTAGACTGAATGGAAAATGTGCAAAATGGATCTTCAATGCAGGGGACTCGGGTTTCTTGTTATCAAACTTGTAACCTGCATGCGTCCACATTGCATAGGTTGATAAGTGATGAGTTTCCTCAAATTACTAGACACAATGAAGCTTTATCAATTAACTCATTCCGTTAAACGGGATTCTAAACCATAAAAGGTTAGTTACATAATCGGTTTCTGAATATAACGTACAATTTCCTTAAAAAATTTGGTTATAGAGGTCTATGGTATATTGATAACTGGAATATTGATTTCACATTTATGCCGTACATGGATAGATCATGGTTAATTGCTCATGTAATACCTTGAAGAGCTTCCATAGCAGTCAGAGCACACTTCGCATCAGCAAACTCTACAAAGCACAGAACCATAGCCTTATCTCCACTCTGCAGTTCATGTAAAGGTCTAGTAAACACTGAGGGAAGCTCGAACAAAAGTAAAGTACGAGGACGTTGATAGAAATAACAACAAATAACTGTGTGCCCCTCAATGAAAAAAGTAGTTGCTAGATCACACGTAGCTTGTCTGCAATGAGATCTATGAAGGTTACTCAACAGAAGTAGAAAGATAAGAAGGCTTACACGTCTAGGCTCCTTGTGAATGACTTTGATTTCTTTAAAGCCAATAAATGGACGGAATATATCTTCGTTGCAAGTCAAGGTTTTTAAATGACAGAACAAAGCAGTATAATAAGCATATTTCAGCGACGATCATTTCCATTTCAATAAACTCTGAATCTACGGTTAGAAGTAAAAGGATACGGCCTACTTCTCTTCGGGTACAGTCAGTGGGAAGTCCATCGACAAACAAAACATTTGATTCCCCTTTCACAGGAAGACCATCAGCATTTCTCGAAGAGCCAGCCGGCCTTTCTAAATTTATGTCTGCAGGAAGATTTGGACTAATGCTTACTGCAGAAACTTCCAGTCTTGGAACTTCTAAAAGCGATGAATAACCCTTTGTGCTAGCTCTTGCTGTTGCACCAAGAACCGGTTCAGGACAAGACCGAAGACCCACAGCATCATCTACAGCATATGCGCCAGTAGTCATTGATCTTATCTGCAATCAGATCAAAGACCACAATTCCTTCATAATAATTCATATACATTAACACATGAACATTATCATATACTTGGGGCTTGTCTGGGACTGTTTCCGGAAGGCTAAACTCGATTTTTTACAACGAAAACCGCTTCTGAATGCCTTTGGGAGATTAAACTTAAAAGCATTTACGGGTCATAAAGCACTTCTACTGAAAGTTCTATTTCCTAGAAGCACTTAGATTTTAACAAAATTTTTGACGTGTTTCTAATAAAAGCACTTCTAGCAAAAGCGCTAACGAGCACATGTGATTCCTACCGAAGCAGTCACAAACAAGTCCCTATAGCAACTCATAAAAGTTAGTGTCTTACATCTCTCTGCAGAAAATCGGAAGCATAACTCCGCTGCGTATCGGTAGAAGGAATCGTTGGGTTGAATAGCAATGAGGGTGTTTCCGACGACAAGTAGCCAGGAAAGCTTGGCCTCGCAACACTGTCTGTCCCAATACAATATAATCCACCCATCAATCATTTACCAATTTCCTTAATCTTGTATTTAACAGTTATACCGTATAATTAAGAAGCACACAAACTTTCCAATCAAGCATGAATTATAAACCACCTAAGAGTGATGAAAAAGTAATAAAATTTCTGTTTGGATGCTGAGAAAATGCGGGAAAGTGAGTGAAAATTGAATGCAATTGTTCGGGAAAATTGAAAATTTCGAGATTGTGGAATTAGGGTTAGGGAAAAAGAGAGAACCTATTTCGGGCGGGGTGAAGTATATACGGTACGGATCGCCCATGTCTTCTTCTTTTACCACCTGGTTCAGCTGAGATCGCCTTCTTTACTAATTAAAACCCCCTTTGCGTTTGGTTTGGTTTGGTTTGTACTTCGCAAGTTTACAGTACCGAATTGGCGCATCCCAGGTCGAAACGCCCTAAGTTTTGGCTTGTAATGGTCGGGATGCCCGTAAGTGGACCTCTAGACCGGATCGGTTTGGATCGGATTACACTATCTTGACGGCCGAGAACATATTTATTGAATTAAATCTGATTGTCGATGATTATATTATTTCGTTCTAGTATTAGATCGGAATATCAATCTCTTGCTTATGCGTGTGCCGAGACCGAGACACATGGATTTGTTACATTCTACAAGAGCTTGGGGTTCGGGTGTCATTTATTGTTTTACTTTATCGTGACAACATTACTGCCGCTTATCTTTCTTTTAATCTTGTTTATCTTACTCGTACTCACGCATATTGAATTTAATTATCATTTTGTTCGTGAAAAAGGCCCATGGCAGTCGTCCAATTTGTTATGTTTCTTCAATTGATAACTTGCTGACCTGCTTACCAAAGCTCTCCATCAGCCTCGTTGTGGTGTTCGTTGCTTCAAACTCGTTCGACGAGGCTCGTCCAGTTTGAAGGGGAGTGTTAGAATAGATTTAGTTAATTCAGAATCTTCTTAGTTATTATACGAATGTAACTTTTTATTGTATTATTTTAGAATATTTTAGGATTCTGCCACATACGGATTTTGTCAAACCCTATATATCTATTATAAATATTGTATCATCTTAATTTTTTTTTGTGAACCATGTATCATCTGAATTTAAGAAGTCATATATCTATAATTATATTACTAAACTAAAACATCCTTCATATTTGGTTTATTACAGTTTATTCGAACCAAAATCCGATTAATTGAAATACCTATGTGTACGGTTGTTACTCCTGACCCAAACTCAACTTGTCAATCTGAACCTTTCCTTTGGCCTTGGACCACTTTGTTCATAAAAAAGATGAGTTTGTTATACTCGCCAGTCACTACAAACATATGATCGTATACGTGTGAGTCAAACTTGAGACATTCTCCAATCATACAAAATTATCCCTAAAGTATCCGATCATATGCAACTCACTACATTTCATCGGTATCTGTGTTATCTTTTTGATGTGGTAATAATATGTCTATATACATGGTAATTTTTATTTACTTTTCTTCAAATCTCAATTTAAACCTAGATTCTGTATTTATGGAGTTATTTACCCAGTTATCATATCGTAGAATTATTCATGCTAAATTATTACCGTCAAATGCGCTTTGACCAAATCACCCACAAAGACAAAAGAGTTAAAAACAGTGGTTCTCTGATTCTAGACCTGTCCGCAGGGGATTGAATCTCCCCAGTAATTACAAAACGAGGTCCAGGGTGTTTAAGCAGAGCCGCTACATCACTGACCTGGGCGTCCAACAAATCCACGTCCCTTTACTTGCAAGTGCACTTCACGCCCCAATCACAACCAAATACAGGAGCTGTCATTAGAGAGGTCCAACTTTCCGCACAGAAATACCGATACGTGATATTAGTAATTTTATTCAAAATTTAGCATGTTTATTTAAATTTTACTAATATACTATAAAACTAAAGAAGCGAGGTGTAATGGAAAAATTAGTCATTTGTGACTAAAAATTATGAGTTTTAGTAGTAGAAACAACCTCTTGTAAAATGAAAGTAAATCTGTGTATAATAAATATTCTTTCCCAAACCTCACAAAGCAGAAAATCTTATTAACTTAGAATCATCCTTTTATTGTAAAAGTTAATTATATAAATAACGTTGTCAACCTATATCATTACACGTACAACATAAAATTTTCTCCTGTTATCCTTCTGATTAAATGCGTTGTAGTGTCGTTAAATATGACAACTACACTTCACCACAACGTGGAGTGCGTCACACTCCCACTCCCAAGCGCGTGAATGCGCCACTCATCCTGCAGCAGCAATCTGGAAATTATTGATAAAGAAAGCAAAGAGCTGCCATCCTCTGCCTCGAAACCTCGTGGGCTCGCCATCAACTTCCAATCGATCACCGCCACGTCATCCCGAGTCATAGCAAAAAGTCCCGCCCGTACACGTGGCGAGCGATGGCGGTTGGGGTGTAAAAAGGGGAGAGGCATATTTTCTGAGAGGTTCTCTTTCGTCATCTACTCGTCGTTGCAATAAAAACGAGGCTCTATCAGAGGAGGGAGAGTGTCTGTGGAGAGCGGGAGTGCCGATTACTCTGTGTTTCTAGAGAGAGAGAGAGAGAGAGAAAGAGAGATACCGTGAGGGTGAAGAGAGAGAAAGAATGGAGGATCGGGAGGAGCAGGAGGAGGAGGAGGAGGAGGTGCTGGGGTCGAGCTTGACGATGGAGAAGGTGGCGGCGGCCAAGCAGTTCATAGAGAACCACTACAGAGCTCAGATGAAGAACATTCAGGAACGGAAGGAGAGGTAATCTGCAATCTGTAGCTTTGATTGCTTCTGGATTTTCTTACTTAGGCTCTGTTTGGATTGCTGAATAATGTAGTTTGGGTAGTAATCCGAGCTCTGAATCGTGAAACTATTCGGTGTTTGAATTGGGTGTTGCCATTTCATGAATTGGTTTCGATTTCTGCTGTTTGGTTGCTGAGAAAATGTGGGAAGAACGAAATGTGTGGTGTTATTGTGTTTTGGTTGGTTGAAAGATATTCTGTAATGTTTTGGGTTGAGGAAATGTGGGGGTGAGTAAAGAAGTCAGATTTTTTTTAAGATGGAAACCAACAATCATGGGGAAATGAGGGTCTAATAGGGTAGTGTTTCCGTTTGGAAACGAATTGAGGTTTGCGGAATCTGATCCATGTGGGTTCGGAACTTGTTATTGTGTTTATTTGGTAATCTAGATTGTCTTTGTTTGATTTGGGCTGTACAGCTATTAGACTACTACCCTTTGTCTGGATCAATAATAGTCATATGTTTGATACAATCCAATCTATCTAGCAAGGGCAGTTCTTCTCTCCCGAAATCTCCCAAATGAGAAGAGGCCGCGTAAAATTTGAGGTTAATGATAGGGGTTATTACATTTGCTTTTGATAGAGCTTCACGCTAAAGTTCTAGAATGGAAAGTAAGAAACTTCTCCTCTCACATACTGCAATTTTCCGCGAACATGGTATTCATTTTCTGAAATTTTCTTTTCTTTTCCATGTTTTAATTTCAAGACTCAGATATTCTAGAGAAATCTTTCAAGGCTACCGCTTTAATGTTTAAGTTCACAGATACAAGGAGCTGACGTTATATTCTTATTGCTGCAGACGCTGGGTGTTGGAAAGGAAATTAGCTTCGTCAGATGTGCCAAAGGAGGTACAAATCAACCTGATCAAAGACTTAGAGCAAAAAGAGACAGAATTTATGCGACTTAAAAGGCACAAGATATGTGTTGATGATTTTGAGCCTTTGACCATCATTGGTAGGGGGGCCTTTGGTGAGGTCAGTATTTAACATAGTATTCTAAAGAATGTAGTAAACTTTTCATTGGTCACTGGACTCAAGAATGTATTAAACTTTTCATTGGTCACTGGACTCATGTTAGCTAGAAGTTACATTTTATGCTTTAGCCATGGTTGCTAATTATTCACTCTCAAACTATAGGTCCGATTGTGTCGGGAGAAAAAATCTGGCAATATCTACGCCATGAAAAAGTTGAAGAAATCTGAAATGCTTAAGAGAGGACAGGTAAGATCACATATGCGACTTTGTTCCAAACCCATCACTGGAACTCGTCCCGAGATTTTCATCATGGAAATATTGCTGTTGATGTATTTTCATTTTGCCTTGTAGGTGGAACATGTTAGAGCTGAAAGAAACTTGCTGGCAGAAGTTGCCAGCCATTGCATAGTTAAACTATACTACTCCTTCCAAGATGCAGAGTACTTATACTTAATCATGGAATATCTGCCTGGGGGTGACATGATGACTCTGCTGATTAGGGAAGACACCTTAACTGAAAGTGTGGCAAAATTTTACATTGCACAGAGCGTACTGGCCATAGAATCTATTCAGAAACACAACTACATACACAGGTTGAAGAAATCTACAAATATCATGTTGTTAAATATTTTATTTTGTTACCAGAATATTTGTTAGGTGATATATTAAGTTGCAATCTTGTCTCACCACTTCATTTTTGC
Source organism: Malus domestica (assembly GCF_042453785.1). NCBI lineage: Eukaryota > Viridiplantae > Streptophyta > Magnoliopsida > Rosales > Rosaceae > Malus > Malus domestica. The sequence goes on along the minus strand of NC_091675.1, from coordinate 3,724,679 downwards.
TGCCTTTGCAGAGACATTAAGCCAGACAACCTGCTTCTGGATAAAAATGGTCACATGAAACTCTCAGATTTTGGCCTCTGTAAGCCTCTTGACTGTACAACTTTACCTGCACTGCATGAAAATAGAACTATGGATGACGAAAATATGACAGAACCAATGGATATCGACACATGCGTTCCTGATGCGGATAATCGGAGTAGTTGGAAAAGCCCTGCTGAACAGCTGCAACATTGGCAGATGAACAGGAGAAAGTTGGTATGTTATCATCTTTATGGACTGGTTTTTGCAGTACATCTTTAGCCTTAGCCCTTAGAAGTTTTCCCCTCACTCTATTGTTTTCTTTCCTTCTTCTAAAGGCATTTTCAACTGTGGGGACACCCGACTACATTGCACCTGAAGTGTTATTGAAGAAAGGATATGGGATGGAATGCGACTGGTAAGTTTATACTGCTAATTTTTTTTGCTTTCTCTCGCCTTCTTTCATCTTTGTGTTTGTGATATGTATTGTTTGATGTATTTAGGTGGTCATTGGGAGCAATAATGTACGAAATGCTTGTTGGTTACCCTCCATTTTATTCAGATGATCCAATAACTACATGCAGAAAGGTAATATGCTTAACACTCATGTAACTCTGAGTGCAAGGTTTCTGTGGTGAGTCGTAGGTTTGAGCTAAGGTCACTTCAGTTTCACATACAAAGTCACTCACTCTATTTGTCAATTTATGTCAGATTGTTCATTGGAGAAACCACTTAAAGTTTCCAGAAGACGCAAGGTTGACAGCTGAGGCTAAGGATCTTATTTGCAGGTTGCTGTGTGATGTTGAACATAGGCTAGGTACTGGTGGGGCACTTCAAATCAAAGTAAGGCTCTCCTATTTGAATAAGTTGTTCCTCTGATGGAATATTTTCATTGTCTTAAGTTTCTAAAAACTATGTTGTATCAGTCTCATCCTTGGTTCAAGGACGTTGTGTGGGACAAACTCTATGAAATGGACGCAGCATTCAAACCAGAAGTGAATGGGGAGCTTGATACCCAGAACTTTATGAAGTTTGATGAGGTATCTTACAAGATCATCCTTTTATTTCTTGTATCATTGTTTATTTGTTTTTCATATTCTGCACCGACTCACCAACATTATTGTTTTTTTTTAACACTTCTACAATCACTTCTATAATTAACAATTTAACAGTTCAACTGAACTCTACTTTTTAGCTCCTGTACACTTTCATTCATATGACATGTAGAAGCGTCATTACATTACTGGCAAACCTATTCAAATATTGACTTCCGTACATCTTTTGCATTCGTGCTTAGTTGGACCCACCAGCGTCTACAAGAACTGGATCTTCACGAAAGGTTTGTAACTGTGATGTTGTCTATTTACTCATGATATGCAATACACGTTCTATAAGACATGATATGTAATACTTTACATAATCAATTGGCATTATGATCATCAGTTCTTTTGAAGAGAAAGCCCAATTCTCAATATTGGGTTCCCTTTGTTAAAAAGGCACCAGAGCTAAGAGAACTACCGTAGGAAAAATAAAACATCATAGCGTAGGCCTTTTTATCTATGTTTGTCTTCGAGATGACGTAATGCCAAATTAAAACTGTTGTTTCTAGCCAGCCACCATGAAATTCGCATTAGTGCCGTTTGATGCCAATGAGTCTGTTTCTAATATTCTGAGAGGAGAATTTGCTTGAAAAATCAATCTCAGTTGGTTTTTGCTTATATGTCATCTTGTGTAACATTATTTTCAGAACTCAGAAGGATTCTGCATTATTAGGCAACACGTCCTTGCTCCTTTGTTATCTATAGTGTTCTCATGTCTATTTTCCAGAGCATCCACGAAAATCTGCAATAGCCTGTTCATGAGAACTCATGCGACATTTTTAGGGCATTTATAATTTAGTATAAAATTATAAATGTACAATGTGTATTCCTTATCACCTTATAATTTCATGCAGTTACAAATGACTCCCAAAGATTTAAGCTTTGTTGGCTACACATACAAGAACTTTGATGCTGTGAAGGGGCTTCGCCAAGCTCTTGGTACGTAGTGTTACTCCAATGTCAACTCTCGTTTCCAGAATCATTTTACTTTACTGGAATTACCTGATGTAATTTTGTTATGAACATAAGTGGATGAAAAGCTTATTTATTCGCTAGTATATGCAGGTGATGCTAGAGTAGATTTTACTGCTGAAAGGGCAGCCAAGGAAGCCGAGTTACAGATGCTTGCATCAGCCGGTGATCCCATGTTACCATAACACCAAATCCCTAGGGATAAAAAGTAACAAGCTGAGCGTGCAGATGTATGCTCATGTCCTTATTCGGGTTCGTATTCAAAGAAACTAGGCATATCTTTCGAAGTGGCTGCCGCGCAGTTAGCCAGATTACCATTTAAGTGTACAGAAGTAACTATTGAAGACGACCATGAAAGCCCGGAAAAAGGGCGAGTGAGAGACTTCAGTAATTAGGTTTTGTGAATTAGCATTTTAGAATTAAGGTAGGCTGAGAATTCTGGGAACTGGTTGTCCTGGCTGCCCAGGTTGGCGGTATTGTGCAATGCCATCTCTAGTGGCAGTTTCTGGTCAAAAGTATTAAGTATTTCATGGCCAAATTACCATGAAACTCAGTAGCCATTTTACAAGTAACTATTTCTCTGTTGCGGTTGTATAAGCTTTTAAGGGATGGACTTGAAATTTGCTACTCGTAAAAATATGTTGCTTCAATTTTCATGCTTCCATATTACATCATATGCCTCTTATTCTGGACCAAAATGGAATATGACAAATATATGTACGAGGTCAATTTTTTTGTTTGTTTAACGTCTATTGAACTTGGACTTCATTAATATATTGGTATTACACTCATATTTTTCGGCACACTATGAGAGTAATTCCTGAAGAGTTTAATATATCGGTATCAGACTTTTTTTTCCACTTACAGTGGAAGGCCTTAGTATGTTTGTTTATGGAGTTTGGACATGTGTTCTAGCCGTTGGGATGGGCTCTAAGTGCGCCTGCAAGTGGCTCTGCTGCCTGCTTTTGGTCGGCTCACTCTCCTTCCGCACTTGAAAGCCCCGTGCCTGATAGAAAAAAGGGAATTTTAATTAAAATTTTTTGATTCTGTTTATTTTAATGAAAAATCATATTTTTATATTAAAAAATAATCTTGGTACTATTTATTTTACCTTTTATTTTGTCCTTATCATTAAAACTCAAAGTTTTCAAATTATTTTTATTAGTTTTTTTAGAAAAAAATTAAAATCGTGGCTCATCAGGTGACACAACGTGATTTTGGATCACCTTAGTCAGTAAATTTGGCTATTATAGCCCGTGTGGTTTGTCGGGCTCTCTCTGGAGCCCAGTTGATTGGGTAGGGCCGTAGTGGTTTTGGGGAGCTTGAGGGTCAGATTTGTGATTAGGATGAGGCTGAAATACCAGTGTGAATCTTTCCGTTCTTGAAAATGATGGATAACTGTAACTAACCACTAATTGTTTTCCTTTTGAAATTAAAAAAAAAAAGCTTGATTCTCTTTTTGACTTTTTACACATAATTACTCTAAAGAATATGACAACACACTACCATGCACTTTGCTTCAATTGCTTTTTGACGTGACGTGGTGCAGGGACAGGATGGTCATTTTGTTAGTCAAAGAGAATCATCTTTGTTGGGTCAGGATCCATTACTTTATTTCTGTCGTTATGGGAAATGATAAATTTATTAGATTAGAGCCGACATTGTATCAATTCTTGTCGTCGTGTAAAGACAACACTCCTCTTCATCAAGTCATTTGTCTTTATTTCTGTCGTTTGAGAGTTGAAGCTGGCCTCCACAGAATATGACAGCACAACTACCATTCACTCTACTTGATCGACAGATACCGCAAAACCATCGCGAACCTTTTTACCAAGTTATTATGATTTCACCCCATCAATCAAATGTTGTCTTTTGTATTGTTCTAGTTTTCCTAAAGATTATATTTAGAGACATGCTTAATGTGATGGACTGAATGAGAATTTATGCAAATTTGACAAACTGGAGAAGCAACATACATGTATTCACCACCTCCAATAGCATTCGCAGCTCCTTTTCTGTCTTCCTCGGCCTCCTCCTCCCGCTCCTTCCAACTCTCGTACTCGTGATCATCCGTCTGCAGCTCATGCCGGCATATCGGACTAGAATTGTGCTCCTCCTGCCACAATCAAAACAACCCAAAAACCCCAGTCGGTCAGTCACTCGAAAATCGAATTGAATGCAACCAATGAGATACAGTAGCAATACAACAAACGTTCAAAAATTCGAATTCCCAGCCATGGCTTTAGGCTTGGAGGGTGAAAAAGTGTGCCTGCAGGGCAATTCCTGCATTTTGTCACCGACAACCAAGTCCTCCTTACAAATGTAGCAGTCGGCGTCCTCTCCGAGCTTCTTCAACGCTTCCTCCGTGATCATGATCACCGGAAGATTAGCAATTACCTGTTTGCTCGCAGGCCGAACCCTTGGAGCCGCCCTCACGTAATCCAAAACCCCCGGCCCCAAGATTAACGGCATGTGACACCACATGGTCGAGAATCTTAACAAAAATCTAAATGGATATTACTAATACATAATGACATATAGCGCGAGAAAGTAGTTGAAAATCTCATCTAAAATTTATAACGATAATGACCCGTGAAGGATAAGACTAAGAAAACATTGCAAAAATAAAAAATATATTTTTGAATAGTAACTATTGCATTTACCTTTCTTCTTTCCAAACGAGTAGATTTGCAAAGACAATTACTATTTAAAATTAATAGTAAAGCCAATTTCATTGCCCTTATCCTTTCCTTCCTAAAACAAGTAGAGTTGCTCTAATGCTCCAGATGAAAATTTACATAAAAAGAGACTACCATGATCAAGGTTAAAAAGCAAAACAGAGCTAGAGTTTGAATGCAAATTACCACATAATAATTGAATGCTTGTCTTTTATAAATGGTCGGGTCAACGAAGGCTTGCTTTTTTCTCCTTTTTACACTAATCACTTTATTTCTGTCCCGTGAGTTGCAGTTGGATTCTACAAGATGACACAACACAACCATTCAATTTACTTTACTTGCAACTTGATAGACTTGGAATCATCATAAAAACTGTTGAAAATTGAAATAGAAAGGAACGAAGTTATCCGAAAATTGTAAAAGTCTTGAGTGGTGAATGATTCTTGGGATGAGTCGTGGACTAAATCGCTCTCTTTAAGACGTTTTGCGGCTCTATCCAAAGTGTGCAAGCAGTTCACAAACACCACATCGTCCCCAAAATAAAACAGCCCAGAACCTTCTTCTGATAAGATTCTTCCTTGCACACCAAAAGAACATTCGAACTCACACCCTTTCAATATGTTGCTTTTAAATCAATATATGTAAAACTTTTTTCTTGCTTTTCTTCTTATCTGCATGACCCAAAATTACAAATATATATATATATATGTTGGTGTGTATCCTGGTATCCGTTGAGATGGCGACTTTTATAAATCATGATTGCATGTGTGTACATATGTATATATTATAATAATAAAAAATATATTGAGATTGCAAACCGTAAGAAACAATGCAATTGAAAGCCAAAACGCCAGGAATCATGGCAATCAAAAAGGACAAAAAATCACAACGGGACAAAACGTAGTCAATTCAAATTGAAAAAGAAAACAAAACAGTTTGAAAATTAACTGGTAATAAAGGAAAATATTATGTATATAATATTGGTAATAAAACAAAATATAAATATATTTAAATATTTAAATAAAAACATAACTCTCCAACATAAACTTTAGTTCTGTCGAGTGAGTTGTAGTCGGCCTCTACAAAATATGACACCACACTACCACTCACTTTACTTGACTTGAGTTGATCCACTCAGAATCATATAAGCTTTGCTTTATTTTTAAATAGAACGAGATATTTACAGTATGTGATGAAGAAAGAAATTAGTATCGAACACGTCATCTAAAAAATTCGAATTTAAAACTTCTTATGTAAAGTGAAGTTATTAATGAGTTGATATTGGCCTCCACAGAATAATAATACAAATTACTTTATTTCTGTGGGGTTCGTTGAAGTTGGATAGAAGAGAGGCATTGTCACAAACCATCCTGCATTTCTCGTTCATCATTTCTTTTTCCACTGTCAACAGACTTCTGAGGCTGAAAAAATGGCTGATGGGATCATTTCCATGCTACTAGATCGGCTGGCTTCAACAGCTTAAGAGTTTGTGGACGGGGAGGTGAAACTTGTTTTGAAAGCCAAGAAAGATGTTGAAGATTTTGCAGGCCATCTCAGAGCTATTCAAGCAGTTCTCGAAGATGCGGAGCAAAGGCAAGTCAAGGATGCCAGCGTGAGGAACTAGTTGGATCAGCTCAAAGACATATCCTTCCAGATGGTGGATGTGCTGGACGAGTGGAACACCGAGATGCTGAGACAGCAGGTTAAGAAGCAAGAACGGGAAGGAGAAAATGCTGATGTTCTTGTTCCTAACAAGAAGAAGAAGGTAACTCTCTCTGCTTCCCCTAGCTGCTTTTGTTTTCGCAAAGCCAGAGAGGTAGCTTTTCGCCATGACATTGCGAGTAAGATAAAAGATCTGAATGGTAGGCTAAGAGCAATTGATGATCAAAGAAAAATGTATGAGTTTCAACGTATAGAAGGAGGCATTCAACAATTACCTGAACGACAGAAGACTTCATCTTTTGTCATCATGTCAGAGGTATTTGGTCGAGAAAAGGAAAAAGACATTCTGATCACAAAGTTGTTGAGTGATCGGAGGGGGCTCCTTATCATCCCTATTCTAGGGATGGGAGGAATGGGCAAGACAACTCTGGCCCAACTAGTTTATAATGATGGCAAGGTTAAAGCTTATTTTGATAAAAGAGTGTGGGTTTGTGTCTCAGACCCTTTTTATAAGGTTAAGATTGCCAAATCCATAATCGATGGTGGTGCCCCAATTTCAGATGAGTTGGACTGTGTCTTGCAGTGCATGTTAAAATCTATCGAGGGCAAGAGGTTTCTCCTTGTTCTAGATGATGTGTGGAGCCACGACAGTGAAAAGTGGGAGCGCTTAAGGGCAACACTAATCCAAAGTGGTGCTCATGGCAGTAGAATATTGGTGACCACAAGAAAGCATGAGGTTGTTGATATGATGAGAGCAACAAGTGACATTATTAATTTGGAAAAGTTGAGTGAACAATATTGTTTTTCAATCTTTAATCACATGCATTTTCTTATAATGAAGTAGATGAGTCCAAGACGTTTGAAGATATTGGTAACAAAAATTGTAGAGAAATGTAAGGGTTTGCCTCTTGCCGCAAAAGCTTTAGGCAGTCTCATGCGCAATAAGAGAACAAGGAAAGAAAGGTTAGGTGTTTTGAACAGTAAGGTATGGGATCGAGAAGAGGTGGAGCAAAAAGTTTTCCAACCGCTGTTACTAAGTTACAATGATTTGGCCCCATTAGTCAAATGTTGCCTTTTGTATTGTGCTCATTTTCCAAAAGATTACAAGTTTGAGAGAGATGAATTGGTTAATCTTTGGATGGTGCAAGATTATCTTAATTTGGAAGGGAATGAGGGTAAGGGAGACATTGGTGAAGCAGTTTTTGATAACTTAGTAGCCCGATCTTTTTTCCAAGATTTGCAGAATGATAGTCTCAGTGGTAAAATTATAGGTTGCAAAATGCATGATATTGTTCATGACTTTGTGCAATCTCTCACCAAGAATGAATGTTTGACAATCGATGATGAAGGTGTTGGCAATGAAACAAAAGTTTTGGTTGAAAAGGTTCGTCATTTGACCTTAAGGTTGAAACATGGTGAGCATATTACAATTGCAAAAATTTGCGTACTCTCACAATTCTTGGGTCATACAATCGTACGACGATAGATTTCAATTTTATTCTACAATTAAAATGTCTTAGGTCATTAAATTTGAGGGGCAAAAGAATAAGTGAAGTCCCAAAGGAAATTGGTGAATTGATACATTTAAGGCATATTGATTTGTCATGGAATCATGTTTTGAAGACATTACCTGACAGTATCTGTGAGTTGTACAATTTGTATACCTTGCGTCTTCTCAACTGTTATCAACTTGAAAAACTACCTGATAAGATGGGAAAGTTGATTAGCTTAAAGCACCTTTATGTTTTACGGTGTTATAAGCTGAAGTACTTACCAAAAGGGATTCGTAGATTAAAGAATTTGAAAACAATTGATGTGTGTGTTGTGGGTTGTGGCGAGGATGAGGGTACAACAGCATTACAACAATTGGGAGATCTGAAAGTCTTGAACCTGGAGGATTCTGAAATTTCAATCATGCCATGCCTTTCCTCCTTAAAAATTAGTGATTGTCATGTCCTAAAAACACTGCCAGACTTCCTCTGCAAAACATTGGTGCAAGAGCTTATCATTAGGAATTGTTCGAATCTTTCAGAGCGTTGTGAACAAGGCAATGGAGAGGAGTGGTCCGAGATTTCTCACATCCCAAACATCAAAATCTCATCATAAATCTGGTTACTAGGCTCTACCTATCTTATTTATGCATTTATCTGTGTATCAATAACAAACGCTATCATCATATTAGTTTAATATGCTTATTTTTCTTCTTCAAATGAGAAGGAGAGCTGGGTAATGTGGATCAAGTGGTGACTCGCGAGCTAGGCATATAGATTAATCTTCTTTGGAAAGGTGATTCGCTGATTTTATATATATCAAATTAGTAATGATTATTTAACTTCTTGTGCACATCTTACTAATTTATGACACACTTTTAGGTAATCATTCGTCCGTACGTACCAAATTCGATATCAAATTTCCACGGCGCATGGATTTGCTTATCTTAGTTGTGCAAGTTTTCGCACAACATACGGAAGAAAGGAGCGTCAGTTGAACTCACCTTCTAGTTTCTCGTAAGGTTTGTTGTTTGGCTTTAATCTACATATAATCCAGGTGTCTCGTAGAAAATTTAATTCTAGGACAATGTCTTCTAGATGTTGCTAAATCGAGAATCCATCTATCGTTTCAGGGATTCTGCCGAATCAAAAGGCGTGATGTCGACCATCAACGTCCCCTCCTAAAGTTTCAACTGAACTTCTGATCATCTTCACCAATGCCGTGAGAACTTGTAGGCATTGGAAAGTGATTTGTCAAAGCATTCCTCTGTTGACTCCTCATTGCTTGGACCTGCGCTTAATGATCCTTCATGCTTTTTCAACATGTCAAATACAATTATGTTGCTAGGGAAGCTAACTGCATTTCACATAGACTTAGTTTGGCTTGAGGAGCATTGTAAAGAGTAGTCATACTATGTAATTTTGGTGTGTGACGTTCTTTTCTCTTTTGACCGGGTTGAAATTCCCGACAAGGATTTTATTGTGGCCCCTTTCAATGGTGTATGCTATTCTCTCTTGTACATGTTCTTCTATAATGCTAATGAATATCGTACTTGTCTCCAAAAAGCAGAAAAATATTATTCCGAAATACACGAATTAACCAGTATTAAGACAAAGCATGGTGTATAGTACAGTTGGGCGCCTTGGAATAAAAGCCCTGGGCCTGGAAGAAATGGTTCTCTCTATCACCTGTGGCCTGGTCTAAAGAAGGCCTCTTTGCATACAAGATGGCCAAAAATTTCGAAATGGACACTCAAAATTCACAAAACCAAGTATTTCAAGGGAAATGTAACATCCACGTCCTCATTTCCAAGTAAAAAAAAAAACCTCCAAAAAATAGTTCACAACTCCTAACCAAGACTTTTGTTGTTTGAAAATGCTTTTAGCTAGACCTGTAAACGGGTCGGATTTATTGGGTTTGGGTCGGGTTGAACCCGACCCGTTAAGTTAACGGGTCACCCGAACCCAATCCGTTAAGCTAACGGGTCACCCGAATCCGACCCGTTTCACCCGTTAACAATTATTTTTATTTTTATTTTTTGCATAAAGTTTATTTTTTGTCATTAAGATTTTACTAAAATTACTAAAATATCCTCAACTAACGGGTGCTAACGGGTCTAACGGGTTGACCCAAAGTGACCCGTTATTTAACGGGTTGTTAACGGGTTCACCCGTTAATGACCCGACCCGTTAAGCATCTACCCAAATACAAATATTAACGGGTTGGGTCGGATCGAGTTAACGGGTTGGGTCCAAAATGCCAGGCCTACTTTTAGCTATTCTAGATGCACTTAAACCTAAACAGAATGAAAACAATACAATGCAAGACAAATGCTAAAACAATAAGAAGCAAAAAATAAATAAATCCAATAACACAATTTGCAAATCACACAGAAGCCTCAATTCTTGTTTCCAATGAGAAGGCAGACAAGAACTTGATGGATTCACCCTCGGCAGAGGTGACATTCTAACTAAATTTACATTACAGAAAAATGATTAGAATTATGGAAAAACATTAAGCGAACCAACTTGGTTACACCTAGATCTGCTACTTTTGTTTTTCTGTTTAAAATTGGAGATTTTCACCCACATAAAAACAACAAACTTTGTGTTGGATTTTTAAATATTCTTCTAAATCGACCATGTTCTTCCAATTGTAATAAGAAAAAGATAAATCAGAACAAATTTTCAGTACCAAGAAAAATAAATAAATATGTTTCCAAAAAAAAGAAAAATAAATAAATAAATAAAAACAATTTGGGCTCAGCAGTCTATAGCCCTCTGACCCACACAAAGCCGAGACCCAATAGGAATCCACGAAACCGAGTCCACCAAGTGGGCCGTAATTTTAATTTTGTGTAATTGGCGTCAGTGAGTGACGTCGTTTTATGACACCGGCTGCAGTAGTCCGGACTTGGACATCTTCCCTTTCGGTTTCAGGTTGTTTTTAAAATATAATTAAAATTAAGAGAACTTTAGCGAAAAGCTCAATGTACTGTTTATTTTAACAAAAAACTATATTTTTACACTAAAAAGTGAATCCTGGTACTATTCACTTTACTCTTTATTTTGTCTAAAACTCAAAGTTTTCAAGCACTTTTCATTAATTTTTTTTAAAATTAATGAACACTAGACATTATTCTAATTTTCCATTTGTTTTCAGATCAATATTTTATGTACAAACATTTTCCAAATCAATATATTTTTTAATCAACTGAACCGCTTCTTCTTCTTCCACGAAGATTCAGAAACTGAGCTTTGATGGAACTGAACAAGATTTGGCGATTTAAATAGAACTAATTGTTTGTCACCTTGACATCTCAGTTCGATTTAAGTCCCTCTAAAGGTTGAACGATCGTTAGCATAATTTTGTTGTAATTTCTGAAAAGCACAGGTGAGCTCTTAGAGAGAAATCATTCAAAAAATTAGAAAAAAACTAATAAATATCACTTAATTATGTGCTTGTTAATTTGTATCTGTTTACCTAATCTGTAGTTAAACCTTAATATAAGCTTGTTACTATTAATTAATTAATTATTTAATAAGGCCAACTAGATGCAGCAAACTCTGAATAATTAAGCTCAAAGTTGTCAGCCTCCTCCCAACCTAATTATACGATTAGTAAGTTGAAAGGGAAAGATAATGAATTAGTAGGTCACACCTTATAACTACATTCTATGATAATTAGCCCATCGCATCTCATAGGCTGCAATTGATACGCGGAAATAAGTTTATTAATTGTTAATGGGAGCACACTAGTTGTTAAGATTGTGATTAACACCTCTCTTGAGTTTCTAATGAAAATAAAAATAAAATCTAAGTTTGGAAGGACAGTTTAGCTTTTCATAAGACATGGAAGTTTTTTTATTAGTCCGGACTTACCAATCACGAGAAATGAAGTGATTTCCCATTGTCAAAATCACTTTCATAATAATTAAGTACAAATGTTAGGAGAATGTTTTAAATTCGAATATCTTATCATCATTAATCAACTCTATATCAACTCTTACACTAGATAAGACTCTATACGACAGAAAGAGATCATAAAAAAAATAGAACTTTAACGAAAAGCTCCCGGTACTGTTCATTTTAACGAAAAATCATATTTTTGCACTAAAAAGTCAATTATGGTACTATTTACTTTACCCTTTATTTTGTTCTTATCATTTAAACTCAAAGTTTTCAAACATTTTTCATTAGTTTTCCTTAAAAAAAAAACGTCTTTCTTAATATTAACAAAAAATTATAGATATATAAAAATAAAAATCACTTTTAAGCAATTTCCTTTTGATAATGATCTAGGATTAGAGAATGAAAAGGGTAGGGGATCATGGGATGGGCGGAGATGCTTTAATATGCTCTTCTAGATTTGACACGTGTTACCTTTTCTCACTCTTCAAATGCACTCCCGTCTCTCCTGTCTCTTTCTTGTCCTTTTTTTCCTCCATTATTTTTCTTATTATTTTTTACTTTTTCGGGTATATTTCTCTTCTCTTCCACTCCCTTTCTTGCGCTTGTAAGTCTCAACTCTCTTCAGGTACATTTATTAATAAAAAAGCAGTCATCTTTGAGCTGGGATTTTTAATTGGTAAGCTTCCCATATCTTGTTTTCTTGATTTCTTGGATCCTTTTCATGGAGTCGAGCTGTTTGAGTAAAGTTTAAGAGAGAGAGAGAGAGGATGAGAGAGAGGCAAGGAGGAAGGGAAGGACAGACTGTACAGTTGACCAATTAGGTAGTGATTCTTCTTGTTTTTCCTGCTTAATAATTGTCATAATTATTTGGAGAGAGAGAGAGGGTGGGGAGAGAGTTGAATTACAAGAGGCAGAGATAGGTTGCCTCAGATCCAGGGAAGTCTTTAAGTTAATATGTTGGAAAAAGTTGCTTTCTTTGATAGGGTCGGTTTTTCCTGTGATTCTTGGTGCTTTGCCTTTGTTGGGTTTCTTTCTCATGACCTCCTCTTTCTTTTTTTATTTCTTGTGTTTGGATAAGGGGTTGGTTCTAAATTTAATCTGATTTTTGTACTTCTAATTTTGCAGTTTGTTTTTTTCCATTTGTGCATCTAAAGATTGTTTCTTTCTGGGCGTTGTTGATGAGAAGAGGCCAGAGAAGAAGTTGGAAAGGGCTCAAAACGTAGTCTATAGGGTTCAATTTCCAAAAGTGGAAGTGTGGATCCATTGTTGTTGACGAGATCTGACTACCCATTTCCTTTTCCACCACCTTTTTTAGCTCATTTGTACATTCACATCTCCTGGGTTTTGCACCGCCTTTTCGCTTTTATTCGGGTGCCCTCAGGCATGGAAAATGGCCTGTTAGAACCCACCGTTGACATTCCGGAATCATTCTCAATAGGGGGAGAAAGTCAGAGATTAATTGAGAAATGACAGCTTGTGTGATGTTGGAGGTTAACTTTTTGTACTGCCCAGATAAGGATTTTGATGGAGGATATGTCTACGCCGGTCGCGGTGCCATTTAGAGTAGGTAACTCAGTCTGTGATAACCCAACCATAGCTGTCCACATGGATATCACAAGACTTAAGCTAATGACAAACACGGCGGGATTGCTATCTGATTCTGTCACCATGGGTTCCAGTGAGACGGTTGCAGCTGGTGAAGAGGATTGTAATTTTAGTTGTTCGGGGAATGATAGTTTTGGAGTAGTTTCAGCGCCAAAAGAGGACAAGGGGGGAGGAGCTCCTTTGTTGGATATGATATCTCAAGATGAAAGCATTTGGGTTTCTTCTGCTGATGCGATAGGCCGTGAGAGTGAGGACGATGATTCTTTATCATTGGAAGGTGATCAGGTTCTTGATAGCTCTTGTTCACTCTCAGTGGCGAGTGAGTCAAGTAGCTTGTGTTTAGAGGACTTCCTCGTTTATGAGGTTGGTCCTGATGCAGGCACATTGAGTTCTGCAGACAAGGAGAAGAGCATTTGCTGTGTAGAAGTTGTCGATAAGGCCACGGATTTAGGTGATTTAAATGTTGAGACAGAGATCACAAGTGATCCCCTTCCTGTGACGGGGAGCCTTGAGGAAGTAATTGGTGATGGGTCTGACCCAAAGCCATCTGCAGTTGTTGATCAATTACCTGTGGAAACGGGGGCCAAAGAAACAGTTAGCCGCAGTGTTTTTGAGGTAGACTATGTGCCGCTTTGGGGGTTTACGTCTGTGATTGGAAGAAGGCCAGAGATGGAAGATGCGCTTGCCGCTATACCGCAACTGTTTAAGATTCCAATTCAAATGCTGATTGGTGACCGCATAATTGATGGCTTGAGCAAGTGTTTGCACCAAACTGTTCATTTCTTTGGAGTCTATGATGGTCATGGAGGGTCTCAGGTACTGTTTCATAACCTTATGTGTTCCGTGGGCAACCTTTTGCTACTGCATAAATTGCACATAATGTCTTTCTACCGGTAATTGTATTTCATGGAATCTGCTTTAATTTTCTTTAGGTTGCAAACTATTGTCGTGACCGCATCCATTTGGCTTTAGCTGAAGAGATAGAATCTGTTAAGGAAGGCCTAATTCATGAAAGTATCAAAGACAATTGCCAAGGGCAATGGACAAAGGCATTTACAAATTGTTTTTTTAAGGTTGACACTGAGGTTGGAGGGAAGGCTGGTCTTGAGCCTGTTGCCCCAGAAACTGTTGGTTCCACTGCTGTCGTTGCCCTTATTTGCTCGTCTCATATCATAGTAGCAAACTGTGGAGATTCCAGAGCAGTTCTCTGTCGGGGTAAAGAACCAATGGCGTTATCGGTGGATCATAAAGTAAGACATTATTTGACTGAAGTCTTGTATTATGACTGTTTATGGAAACTGATCTGCATTTGTTGTATTTTGTCATAAAATAACTGTGTATGGAAAATCGATTGTAGCCAGATCGGGAAGACGAATATGCAAGGATTGAAGCAGCTGGAGGCAAGGTCATACAATGGAATGGCCATCGTGTTTTTGGCGTTCTTGCTATGTCAAGGTCTATAGGTATGTGCTTCACCATGGTTTTTTCTTTCTCAACCGGATGCTGTTGTTGTAGAAACCTTTGTGGTACTTCACCGAATGCTATATATACAGTAAATTTGTAGCTATACTCTGTCCAAAGAATCATATCGTCATGTAGATTTGCTGCTAGGTCATGGTACTTTTAGACGCACAAAGACATTTCATCACCAAAGTGCATGGAAAAGTTATGGCCCACTCAAAAGCTCGAGCGGTTCAACAGTTAGTAAAGTTGAATTTCAACTTTGGTTTTGGGTTTGCAGGCGATAGATATTTAAAGCCATGCATCATTCCGGAACCAGAAGTGATGTTTATTCCCCGAACAAAAGACGATGAATGCCTCGTATTAGCGAGTGATGGTTTATGGGACGTTATGTCAAATGAAGAAGTGTGTGACCTTGCTCGGAGACGAATACTCCTCTGGCACAAGAAGAATGGTGCTGATGGACTTCCACTGGAAAGAGGCGAAGGAATTGATCCCGCTGCCCAGGCAGCTGCGGAGTTTCTTTCGAACCGTGCTCTTCAAAAAGGAAGTAAGGACAACATAACTGTGATTGTGGTGGATCTGAAAGCTCAAAGGAAGTTTAAAAGCAAAACGTGATCAGTCCCTTCATCTCCCATTTGATCCGTAGCTGTATGATATAAAAAAACTTTCGTATGATCTGATATATCGTGTTGCCCGTATGTTTTTCACCCGGGCTTCATTGCTTAATCCGAACCGCACGCAGTCTGTATGTACCGTAGAACATTTGCTATACACTGCCGATCGCTGTGGCTCTGTAAATCTTAGCTGCTTTGTAGCAGGAAAATGGTGGCGGTGTGATGCTTTTGAACATTGTATTCATTATGCCTCCGAGTTGGAAAAAAAATGCTCAGCGAGGTATTTAACTTAATGTATTATTTCAATCTTAGTGCTTATGGAATTACTAAATTTGGAATTTTCTTTGCCACTTTTAATGATTTTGCTTGAACAAAAATGGATTTTCACGCTACCGTTTTCTCCTTTTTCACTCATTTCCTTGTTTATGTTGTTGATTCTCTTTGAATTTACTCGCCCGTGAAGCTCAAGTTTTCTCCTTTCGAAAGTTGTATGTCCCGCACTTTTTTTTTTCACCGAGTTAAATCTCAGACGTTCACTTGTGGAAAACTTTGAATTTACTCGCCCGTAAAGCTCAAGTTTTCTCCTTCCAAAAGTTTTATGTCCCGCACTTTTTTTTTTTTAACGAGTTAAATCTCAAACGTTCACTTGTGAGGAAAAAAAAAAAGTGCGGATGAGCAAAGTTATCTCTTTTTCCATTCATGTCCCAATTTGATTTTTTCTAAGGAGAAGGTAGTGCGAAAATCACTTTCTAAACCAAAATAGAAGCAGAAAAGACTGTAATAACGTCTTGGTGTGATCGTAACATATGTTAAAGAAAAAGTTAGTACTTTTATGATTTGTCTCTTTATTCTTTGTCTTGGCAAATTCAAGTAACATAAACTTCAGAAATGCAGTCTTCTTTCGAAACAGAAGAAGCCAAACATGGAACCCTAGTATTTCCTGTAGGCCAACTCCGTCACAACATCGGCAAGGTTTTTCTCGCTCTGGACGCTCTGAACCCACTTGGCGTTAATCTGTACCCGCTCAATGCTCTGCTTCAAGGTTCTGGTTATCGCCGGGTTGGGGTGGGCTTTGAAGAACTCCTCTATTTCCTTAACCCTGTCAAATGAAGCAAACTGCGGAGGAAGGTACAAGTGACAAGGCATTAGAAACATTGCTCATGTAATTTCAAATCCACGTTACACAACAAAAAACCGCGAGGATAAGAACGAAAGTTTCTAGAGTATGAAAAAACGAACCGGAGAAACAATTGCACTGACAAAGCGAGTAATTAGAAATCCAGACCCCCAGGTCTTTGAGATGTGCTCCCAGTTCTCCTGTGTTTCGGGACAATCCAAATAGCAAATGAATCATGGTAACAAAAGTTGGAAAAGAAAAATAAAATGCACGAATGTGTGTGCATTTCGTAGTATGCTGATTAAAAACTGGTGCTTGAGAGTTACCTTCATCCACGTCCAAGCTGTGTCCCGTCCTTTACTGCTAACAGCAAGTCCAAAGACAGCATCCTGACTGCGAACCTACGTAGACGGGTATTAAAGTCAGTATATCATCAAGCTTTGAGATACTCTAAATTATTACTAGTATGTAAAGCTTCAACCTCCAATTAAGAGACAAAAAATCAAAATACCTCAGGAGTCAATATAAAGTTGAGAACTTCCAATGTAATATTGGGATCAGGACATGATGCTAAAGAACCTACAGGCACATAAACATCGATTAGCGCAACAATCCAACAGGCGAATATTTCAGAATTATTTTACTAATTACATATATTTACTTAGAATGCGGGTCTTCTCCTGGCTTAAATCACTCTCTCTGTAGAGTCTAAGAAGAGATTCATAGCTTGATTGGTTAGATACGCTTGCCCTTTGCATTACAGCCACATATACTGCCTGCAACAGTAGTCCATGATGAACATCAATGAAGAAACGAAAAGGTTAAATATGTATGTGTAATTAATGATATACATCAAAGCAACCTTTCTAATGTCAGGGGGAAGGAGGGGCGTGTTTCTGTCTTCTAAAAAGGCATGAAAACGCCTAGTTGCTTCATCTAATGTCAGGTCATGTCCAAACACAGCAAGCACATTCAAAATTTCTCCTCTCAACATTGCATCTAAATGGCTTTCGCCGGGTTTAGGCTGCCAACCAAGCTTCCTGCAAAGAAATTCCAACATAAATAATAAAACTTAAACAAACTTAGAGAAAAAGAAAATAGCAAATCTTGGAGATACAGATTGTTTAATCTTGCTCCGCACTTCAGTTGTTAAAAAGAGAACAATCTTACTCAGCAGAATACTGGAAAAGGCCAATAAAGAATTGCTTAATGTGATCCAGTAGTCCGGGTACAGCATCAGCTGCAATTCTTGCGAGCTTATAACTTACCTGTAAAAAGTGAGGACCAGAGTCAGGCCAAGACCATAAATGCAGTAACATAAACGCAATGCATAAACACCATGCAAGGGTGATCGTTACAGTAATCAAATTGGACAGCACGATATAGTCAAGTTCCTCTCTGTAAGCACTCAACAAGGTAAGCAATGAAGCAAAAGACTGCTTGCGAGCCATTGATAGGGCAAATGAATCATCCAAAATGCCTGTGAAAGCAAAAATATTAATAAAAATTTTCACTGTCAAAGAGATAAACAAGCACATGTACGAAATGATGATTACCAAATCTGTCAGTTTCAGACAATTGTTTCTTTTCTATAGCGTTTCTAAGTGCAGCTGCAAGTTCGTCCTCATATTTCACTCTGTAAAAACCAGTCTGGTCCACATTGACCTTTATCCAACTGCATATTGCATTGTCCTTGTTGCCTCCACATCCAACCTTTCCTACCGAGCAACCCAGAAATTCCTTTATGTCAAGAGTTTCAGACTTCGCTTGTAGTAAGAAATTCTTGCGTACATCATATGAGCCACAGGATAATGTGATCGGCACAATCCATTGCCCATCGCCTTGGGAACCACTTGAATAGAATTGTGTCTGCCACAGATTAATTTACTTATTAGTTTAGATCATTGATTAGGTCATTGTTCATGCCATAGATAATCAAACAACTTTAAAAGAAGCAAACATAAGGAAACCTGATCAAACTCCAATTTCTGATCTTTAACTTTGACAGAAATAACCGGATAACCTTTTTGCTGTGTCCATGAATTCATTAGCTTGTTTACAGGTTCACCAGATCCCTCTTCAAGGGCAGCCCACAAATCTTCTGTCTTTGCATTTGAGTAAGCATGCTTTTTTATATATGAAGCAAGTGACCGCTGGATGCATTAAAAAGTAGCAGGAAATTAACTCTGTAACCTTTTTATATCATAGAAAATAAGATAGTTCCTTCAACCCTCAAGCACACTCGCTGACAAATCAAAGGACCTACCTGGAAAACTTCAGCACCTAGATAGCTTTGTAGCATCCGAATAACAGAAGCACCTTTTCTATAACTTATTGCATCAAATATTTCATCAACCTCAGCAGCATGATTGATCTCCACCTGGCCAAAAGGAAAAAGATAAAGCATAATATACCAGAAATACATATTTATATATACTAATACCCTCCAATGAGTAACGCCTTGAAAACTATAGTGGTGAATATTACTATTTAAAGACTTCTATGCAGATGATCTATATTTGATGCCAAGACACAGCAAACTTTAGGACAGAATTAAAATGAAACCAATGAAAGACCAAGTCCCCGAAGAAGTACCTCAATGGGGTGAGATTCTTCAAGCCCATCCAGCTTAAGACCATCAGTAAGTTCATCAAGAAACTGAGTCCATATTTTCCACTCTGGGAACAAGCTATCAGTAGCCAAATAGCTTACCTAATGATATTAAAATACTTATAAGTACAACAGCATGGAAAATAACAAGTATAACAATGATAGGAACTACGATGTGATACCCATGTTGCAAATCCCTCATTCAGCCATAAATGTGTCCACCATTCCATTGTTACAAGATTGCCAAACCACTGGTGTGCCAATTCATGTGCCACGACAGTCGCAACCTTTTACCAAAACCAAATAAAGTGATTAAACATATCATTGGGTGCAAAAACTATACATCCCTACCATATTAAACCAAACTCTGAAAGCTAAAGTGACATTCAGGATGCGCATGTTACCCTTTGCTTGTTGACAGCTGCAGAATGTTGTTCATCAAAAAGCAAAGCTGTTTCTCGGTATGTAACTAAGCCATAGTTCTCCATGGCACCAGCAGAGAAATCAGGTATTGCAACCATATCCAATTTGGGCAAAGGGTATGGCACAGCAAAGTAACTGGCAGAACTTGTTGTCAATGATTATAAATCGAATGCCAAGTAATGCAGCATAAGTGCAGAAGGGGGAAATCTAGAGACACTGCCAATTTTAGTTGATAACATGCATCAAGTGTAAATGCCAATTTGAATATAAATGATCAGTAACTTTTAAACATACTCTTTGTACAATTCAAGTGTCTTGACAGCAACGTGCAAAGCAAATTTCCCTTGGTCTGCCTTACCAACTTGACAATATACCCGCACTTTGACCCCTGTAACGACATTAAAATGTGACATCATTAAGAAAAGGGTTGTACAGTTGTACTCACATACACATGAAAACTAGGGATATTGTATATGATTTTACCATCAGAAGTATGATCTTCAACATAATCAAACAATCCAACAACAACGGCCACCAAATATGTAGACATAATTGGTGTTTCTACGTATGAAACTGTCTTCAGATGTCCATTAACTTTTTCTTCTTCAATCGGCATGTTGGAAAGGGCTACTAGTTCAGACGGAACACCATCAAGTGTAATCTTGAATGTAGCCTGCCAACCAAATAGCCAGTAAGCCATAAACTCTAGATTTGAACAATTTAACCAGAATGGGAAGATTGATTTCTCATCTATACTACCATCACAAACAACAGATCTCTTTTTTCCTAATCTCAAAATACATTCAAAACTATGTATATCCAGAATGATGTGAGCAAAATCACTTGATACTGATGAAAATCAACATCTTAAGTCAACTGTGTGCGCGAGAGAGAGAGAGAGAGAGAGAGAGAGAGAGAGAGAGAGAGAGAGCGAGAGAGAGAGAGAGAGAGAGAGAGTAACCTTGCAAGCAGGTTCATCCCAACATGGAAAGCACCGCCTGGCATCAACCGGTTCAAACTGTGTAACTGCCATATTTTTCTTCTCACCGTTGTACTCATATGTACTTCACAAAACAAATCAAATTTTAGACATATCTATACCATTGATATCTTATAATATCGAAAAAACAAACGACGATGGACTGCCTAAAAATTCTAGCATTCCAAAATTACCTTCTATAGAACCCCTTCATCTTGTCATTCAAAATTCCCTCAAACTCAATAGCCAAAACTCCAGACCCAATCGGAAGCATCTCTCCAAACTCCAAAACCAAAATCCCATCCTCTTCGAACGTCTCAGCTTTCGAAGGCTTGAACACCTGCTCAAACGTTCATTTACTCATTCAGTAAATATCTGACCAGCCAAACAAGGCAGTAAAGTTGACAATGTTACAATCATTCTATCAATTGCAATCTATTCACTTGCTCACAAATCAGAAACAGAGCAGTAATTAAACCAAATTAAAACTAATTAACGATTGATTAAGTCACTTTAGATTTACCAATCGACTATTAATAAACAGATCAACCTAAAAACAATGAAATTTCATCAGCCAAACTCCTCAACTCTACTTTTTGTAGTTTTACAATTTTTGAAAAGAAAATGCGCATCGATCTGATATTACCTTGGACGAGCCTCCGTGAGTGAAAGAGACGGAACCGGCGTTGACGGTGAGCTCGGCGGCATTGAGGACGACGAATTTGGTATCGGCGACGATATCGAGGCCGATGGCGACGGAGCCGCCGAATTTGCAGGCGGCGAGGTCAGGCTTCAGCTTCACGTCGTACCGTTTCGGGACGGCGAATTTCGGAAGCCGGGGCTGGCCTTTGAACTGCTCCATAGCAAGCGACGACGAGTGTGATACTCGCGAGGGATGAGAGAGTTTTTCGAGTTCAGATTTCGAATGCGTGCGAGTGGGACTCATCATCAGTTCTCACGACTTTATAACGTGTAACGTACGGGTCTTTTCTGACCAATTTTACACGTGGACTTTTTTTTTTTTCTTGTGCATTGTCGACATTTCGAACCACGAGAATGTTAGAGACATTATTTATTTAAATTATATATGGTAAAGATAATGCTATGGAACCAAATTTTAAATTACAAAACATGGATATTGATGATTAAAGTATTACTTAAATGTTTGATTAACGAGTTTATTTTCTATTAGTGACACGTTATATGATTTATAAATGTGATATGAATAGATTATCTCTCTAACATTTTACTTAAGAGAAATTTGTCATGTATTCAAGTAGGTACTCCACGTGTCATAAAATATATAGAGGGACACGTCAAAATATATCATTTCCTTCACTTGTATTATAAAATGTGAAACATCTGTTGAAAACCCAATATATGGAAAAATCTCTCCACATCATTTTTTTTTACAATATTATCAGCAATTAATTTAGGACGGATTACATTTTACACTTCTCAAATTTGAGATGATTTTTAAAGTGAGGTATGATATTTTAAATTTTTTTTACATTGCACTTCTAAAATTTTGAAATGTATTAATCTACGCATTTGGTCTCTTTTAATATCTATCATACATTAAATTGATGAATGTTTTTGTTGGCTTTGTCATGGGAATATGGCGTATACATTAGCTTATATAAGAATTTCAAGCCCACCACATCAAAATTACATAAATAATTAACAATAAATTTGACGAAAATATAAATTGATACAATTTTAATACCTTAAAGTGTAAGATGAAAAAAAAAATTATGGCTCATTTTGAAATCACCTCCAACCTCGATATTGGTGGTGTTTGGACCCAAATTTACATCATCGGCCCGTGTAATCGAGACCGTAGAGTAAACATAGTTCTCAGCCGTCGGATGGAAAAGTGAAAATATTTTTGTTAAAAGATAATATTATGGTTTTTATCATGATTATCTTTTAATTTGAATTATCTTGACATATTCTTAAACGGGATGGATATGATGCAAATTATATCCTCAAGTAAGAGTGTTTGGGCTCAAATTAACATGTTGGGCCGAGTATAGAACCACTCTCGGCCCGGGAGGCCTGGCGACAGGGGAGCCTTGGATCATTTAGTACGTGGGCTCCTAAACCTAGGTCGGCTAGGTCATATTACATTTACTAGTCGAGTCCTAACGCGATAAGTAGTCTCGGCAAGGGTAATAACCCGGAAGTGAATCCGGCTCAATAGAGGACTAGGCTCACAATCCTAGTAAACATAGGACTGGTCGAGTGGGTGTTTGATCCGGAGAAGAAGACCTAGTTCGAGTAGGGTTTTGACTCGACTTCAAAGGTATCTAGTGCTATAAATAGAGGAGGCTGTGCATCATTCAAGGGGACCTCCAACCCACAAAATCAATACAAAATTGCCCTGCGCAAACTCTCACAACTTGAGATTTTTTTCTTTTCCTTTTTCGCTGACACATCTTCCGTTGGCATCAACAGCACTGTGGAAGCAACCGGTGATATCTTAAGTCGGCATAGATAGCTCTGTCACCGTAGAGTCGGTCGGTCTCGCAGTATCTTCCGTTGGCATCAACAGCACTGCGGCGAGAACGGTCGATTACCTATCCAAGTCTCGGTCGAGAAGGGTTTTCGAATCCTTGTTGGTCGAGGTCATCTCATTAGCCTTCTCGGCGAGGTGAGGTGTCACAGTTATTACATTCGGCACATTGCAAGCCGAATTCGGTTCGTGAACTTTGTAAGAAATAGCAGCCTTGTCTTCAGGCTCGAGAACCCAAGAGGCCGAGACGTGTTCCTTTCTCGGCCGCAATCGCAAGACGCAGAAGTCAGTAGCGCGACCCAACGCAGCATCATCAAATTTACTCCTCGGCCGAGCCCCGGCCGACGAGTTGGCACGCCCGCAATCACCGAAGGACGTAGTTAGCTTAGAATATACTTGGCCTGCGCGCCACGTAGGCTTTGTAATTTCTAGGGTCAACATTTTGGCACGCTCGGTGGGACCCAGTGCTAATACTACGAAGTTCATATGATATATCAAGATTCCAATCTGGCTCAACGTAGCCGATTGTACGAGCTCCTAGAGGAATTGAGAAAACACAATGAGGAATGTAAAAGATCTTTGGAAGTGGAAAAAGTTCTTCGTGGCCATGGAGAGATGCAAAAGTCATTCGCTTGCATGTTGAGAATAAAAGCTCCTGTTACCCTGCAAAGGCAATGGGTAAATGAAGACAGGGCTCGATTTAATGCCTGGCTAGATGAAGAAAATTTTCCTTACGTTTCTGATTACAGATCAATTCCATTTGAAAAATGGTTAGGCTCAAAGGCCGGGGGGCAATTTTTCGCTCCGGCCGTAATCAGACATCGGCCTAAGAAAATTGTTAATTTGGCCGAAGAACAAAGGCCACCTATTTTTTCGGTCGAGGCTGAGGATATGGTCGGCCACGAAGAAAAACCTAGGCCACCTATTTTTTCGGTCGAGACTGGAAGTGTGGTAGGCCTAGAAGAAAAAGTTAAAGTTTCTGAGCCACAAATCGACTCAGAAAATGATTCGTCAGAGGAGTGCTCCAATGACGAACGAGGCCGAGATATTGGCCTAGCCCAAGAATCTACGCCAATTGATATGATTATTGGCGATAAAGTCGATATGGAGAAATCCTATTCGGCTAAGTTGTTTGAATTAAACGCCGAAATTATGCCTGGGGGGCATAATACTTGTTCCACACATTCGGCGGCCGAAAATGCAAAATATTTCACCAAGTCAGAAATATTGGGAGATGATTTTTTATTCGGTTTTGGAAAATGTCAAAGTGAAAATTTTGATGTAAAAAGATCTTGGCTTGGAATAAAGCATCGTTGGCCTCCTCCTGACTACGTTTCGGCCACTTTTCTTTTCGTTTGCTAAAAATATAATTATATATAATAAATTATTTTCTTAACCATTCGGCCCTTGACCGATACTTAAGAAAATAAGAGGGGCAACAAGTGGTGTGCTCGGCAAAATTTTGGTCATTTTGTTTTTAGCCGAGCTCGACAAACAAGCCGACCCGAGAAGAGTTATTTTCGCTGCTATCAATAGTACCATGCCTATGGTTAAAGTGTGGGGACAAGTTTCAAAACCATTTAATCAGGAAGATGCTAGGGTCAAAGTTTGGCCGAATAAGTCATGGTTGCTGTTTTGAGGTTATATATATATATATATATATATATATGTATATAGTCATGATTGCTGACAATGGGTTTGATATGCATATATATGTAGGCAGGCCGAGCTGCCAAGAAAAGACTCTTCTCGACCTCGGCCAAATTTATCCTCGACCCCAATTCCAATTCTTCTCGACCCTGGTTCATAACTGTTTATCTTCGGCCATGAGTTGTTCTTTGGTCGAAAGGAGCCGTGAGTAAACAGCAGCAAGGGATGACGGTCAAAAGTACATCTGATTAGGCTGGAGATACTTAATTTCCTTAATCATTCGGCTTACGAGCCGAAGTTCAAGGAAACTGGGGGGCAATGTTTGGACCCAAATTTACATCATCGGCCCGTGTAATCGAGACCGTAGAGTAAACATAGTTCTCAGCCGTCGGATGGAAAAGTGAAAATATTTTTGTTAAAAGATAATATTATGGTTTTTATCATGATTATCTTTTAATTTGAATTATCTTGACATATTCTTAAACGGGATGGATATGATGCAAATTATATCCTCAAGTAAGAGTGTTTGGGCTCAAATTAACATGTTGGGCCGAGTATAGAACCACTCTCGGCCCGGGAGGCCTGGCGACAGGGGAGCCTTGGATCATTTAGTACGTGGGCTCCTAAACCTAGGTCGGCTAGGTCATATTACATTTACTAGTCGAGTCCTAACGCGATAAGTAGTCTCGGCAAGGGTAATAACCCGGAAGTGAATCCGGCTCAATAGAGGACTAGGCTCACAATCCTAGTAAACATAGGACTGGTCGAGTGGGTGTTTGATCCGGAGAAGAAGACCTAGTTCGAGTAGGGTTTTGACTCGACTTCAAAGGTATCTAGTGCTATAAATAGAGGAGGCTGTGCATCATTCAAGGGGACCTCCAACCCACAAAATCAATACAAAATTGCCCTGCGCAAACTCTCACAACTTGAGATTTTTTTCTTTTCCTTTTTCGCTGACACATCTTCCGTTGGCATCAACAGCACTGTGGAAGCAACCGATGATATCTTAAGTCGGCATAGATAGCTCTGTCACCGTAGAGTCGGTCGGTCTCGCAGTATCTTCCGTTGGCATCAACAGCACTGCGGCGAGAACGGTCGATTACCTATCCAAGTCTCGGTCGAGAAGGGTTTTCGAATCCTTGTTGGTCGAGGTCATCTCATTAGCCTTCTCGGCGAGGTGAGGTGTCACAGTTATTACATTCGGCACATTGCAAGCCGAATTCGGTTCGTGAACTTTGTAAGAAATAGCAGCCTTGTCTTCAGGCTCGAGAACCCAAGAGGCCGAGACGTGTTCCTTTCTCGGCCGCAATCGCAAGACGCAGAAGTCAGTAGCGCGACCCAACGCAGCATCATCAAATTTACTCCTCGGCCGAGCCCCGGCCGACGAGTTGGCACGCCCGCAATCACCGAAGGACGTAGTTAGCTTAGAATATACTTGGCCTGCGCGCCACGTAGGCTTTGTAATTTCTAGGGTCAACAGGTGGTGAATTGTTGTTAGCCCATTAAATTAAGTATGTTGAGGGGCATCTTGTTAATTCCTTGGTCTAAGGTATCAAACTGATAACGTTGCTCTATATTTGGGAAACAAAAGGAATTCTAAGGAAATAATGGGGGAATAATTTGGACAATAGAAAAGATTATCTTGCAATTTTTCATCAAGCTTCTTTGTCCTCTTGCTTAGCTTAGCAATACAAACTTCATGAGAGCCGTCGCGTGACTTCAAATGCTCATCCAGATGCTTAGTGATTGGAGACAAATTTCAGGCCAGCATTCACACAACATCATGAGTTTGATTTCTCGTATTGGTGACTCACGCAATAATGACCAAGAAGAAGCTAAAATGTTTTAGCGAGTCTTCTCAACCCAGAATGATGGATTGCCTTGACGAAACCACTAGCTAACTTTTTTTTTTTTTTTAAACACATGGTAGTAAGGATGCATGTGATGCTATAATTATTTACATTATGTGTCACATGCATTCAACAAAGTAGTTGAAATATGTAATGTATTTCTCAAGTAAACTCTATGTGCAAGCAAATGCATCTATATACAAGAGAGAAAATTCTTACTTACAATTGAGAGATATATCAAATGACGATACTGATGAGTTTTATAAATTCATAACATATATCTAAATAAAACAAGAGAATTTTTTTTCCCTTAAATCTTTGGTATAATAATTAAGATTTATTGTTTATGTTTTTTTATTCACATAATAAGAAATGGTTGAGCTACATTAAATAGTGGCATGGAAACCATTGACTATAGACAATTGATTTCAAAAGAATTGAATATAGTGTAAGACATATTCTGAAATCACAACAACAAGACATTAGGATCACGAATAAATCAAATCAATATAAAATAGAGATTAACTAATTATATTAAACTTATCTGTAGAATACGGAAGACATTGCAGATTTCTAGGTTGTCTTCTACTTCCAGTACTTCAATAATATCTCTCTGCTATATGAATAGGGTTCAGCGTATCTGAGAGATTAAGCGTATGGAAGCAGGGACTTAACCATAATATTTATATCATTAGGGTTTAATCACAACCAGCCTATTATTGGTTGTGAAAGTCGAACCCTATCACTTAAGTGTTTAAGTCCCACCATGATACTGTATCTTTGTAGTGAAATCCATCAGATTTCTTTTAGGTCAATTGCAAAGGATAAGACTCCATAATCCTTATTTCGTTTGGACTATCAGATTACTTAAGTTGTTAACAACTCAATAAACAAGTGGCCTACAACATAAGTAATCCAATACATCATTCATTGTCATTCACAACCTTACATATAGATGATTGGAAATTGGGTAGCGTTATCCACACATTCATTTTTATGGCTGCGGGTTTGTTTTCCTCAAAATTTGTGTCTTCTTTGTGTCTCTTCTCTAATTTCTTGACACGTGTCTTTCAATTTTAACATAAGTTCAACGCTGTTAATTTCTATTATTTTGCATTAAAAAAGTAGAGTTCTTGAAAATCCTTTGGCCACCCAGCTCAACATGTGTCATGCAATTAGAGAAGAGACATAAGGGGAGACACGAAATTTGGGAACAACAGACATGAAATTTGGTTAGTTTTCTGTTAGGGTTTTGTGTGATCAACCAGCAAACTGTCTAATAATTTGAAGGGTTTATACTTTTACAATCCCTCAACAGTCACATTATTGAACAACAAATACGCGCTTGATTTCCTTTTGACATTGCTGACCGCTGACTGCTGTTACAAAGTTAAGATGAAGGAAACATTATTGAACAACGAAGATGCACTCGATTTTCCATCGCCATTGCCTCGTGTCAGAACAGAGCTTTGTTTGCTTCATTTCTTCTTGAATAGGAAATGAACAACCATCCATTCTTCTCCGTTGTTGTACCCGAAGAGTTCTGCAACGGAAATGAAGAATGTTCGCCAATAAACCGTCCACTTCACGGCTGAATCCTTGCCGTAAGTTGACTCCATGATCGGTTTTATGGAAGCCGTGTTCCGATCCATTCTTTTGAGCCACTCTTCACTGCAACGTAAAAGGGTTTTCATTTTTCGGTCATAGAGTTCTGTTTTTGGTTACGAAACAGGTTAGAGATTTCAAACGTACGCACCTTGTTTGCGCGTAGTGCTTCCCGTTGACGAGCCAATGATTCACAATGGAAACATCATCCTGCACAAAAATCATCACCAAGAACAATCTTTCCTTAATACAATAACGTTATGAAGCGTTCGTAGTAAGATTATTCGACGAGGGAATGATTGAATTCAGAGTTTTTAAGGGATCACCTGGAAATAAAGTAGCAGATTTGCTGAGGGCATTGTACCCCCGCTGAAGAAGTACCTAGTAATCCAGTCATCTTCACTTTTATCCTACATCAGATTCAGGCATGAGAGTTATACATGTAATGCGCACGAAGGTGCTATTAAGCAAAAAAAAAAAAAAAACTTCGTAAGGTTCACCTCAAAGTGGTAAGCAAATGCTTTATGGCAGAAATGATGAACAAACAGAAGGCCGTCGTCTTTCATCCACCCGGATATCTTCTTCAGAAGATCCTTATAGTTCTTCATATGCTGTCAATGCCCAATTCTTCAACCAAATAAACGACTACAAACATCATATCTACCGCATCACACCGCAAGGAAAAACCTTTTACCTCAAACATTTCAATTGAAAATATTCGGTCAAAGGAAGCCTCCATTTCAAACGTGCTGATATCTCCGACGATGATCTCCACATTCTGCAGCTGAAGATTCCTTCAAACAGGAAACAAAACAAATTAGCAGCACATAGTCTAGCAACTCAATCTGGTAAACAATTAATCATTTACGCACCGGCATTGTTCTTCTATAAAAGCTTTTTGTGTCGTTGAGTTGCAGATCCCGGTAACCTTGCAGTTGTTGTATTTCTGCGCAATGTACAAAGACAAAGATCCCCAGCCACACCCAACGTCAAGAACAGTGTGACCATCTCTTATCTGTGACCTTTCACAGTAGAGCTCCAACATTGCTTTCTCAGCATCCTCCAATGTGCTTGACTCATCATTGAAGTAGCAACAACTGCACTAACCCTTATCAATATCAGACAATCTCCCAAAATTAATGGAACTAAAATAGAAAGAAAAGGATAAGATGCGCGGACAAAACTGGTTACAAACTTTTAATCTAAGATATAATAATGCACACTAAACAAACAATAGACTATATATGTGAACCTCGGTTTGTGTTTTTTTTTCTTTCTTGTGTGTGCTTACATCGGAAGGAATCGAACCCTGACGGTGACCTATTCAAATCCTGACCTGTTGAACCCTAGCTCAAACCGTTGTATAATATGCATTGTCATTTAAGTGGTTTAGATCCAAATATTGTTTGTTTAAAAGAAAAGTAAAAATAAAAGTGGCTTGGATCCATCCGTTAAATTGTGTTGGATTCTTCAACGCACATCCCACTCTTAAATCCATCATTGTATGTTATACAATATTATGTAATGTACTTTTTTATTTTTGTAATCAGATCTATTTGTGCATATTTCCGACAAAACAAAACCCAAAAAATACCTATATTTGAGATTTTTCCCAAGCACCATCTTGAAAAAAGATGTGGGAACTTCATAGTGTTGAGCTTTTGGATCATCAGTCTTTATGGCTATGGGCATCTCCTTCAAAGCTGCATAAATTTTACTAAACTTTTACTTAATGACGTCAAAATTTCCAAAATAACATCCAAAGCAGCTACCAGTTGGTACAAATTTGAGACTACAGAGAGGAGGAAGTGTTACGTTACATTGCACGAATTGAAGGAGGTCGGAAAGCTGGAGCTCGGAGGAAGGCCTGTAACCGGACCGGAGACGGCTCGCCAAGAGCAGCCGTGTCAGCCGCCTCACGACGGCGTCCGGCAGCAGATTCCGCTCCAGCGAAGCCAGCGCGAACCGGACGGTAGCATCGTACGGTGCTTGCATTACTCTGTTCATTTCTCCACCGTCTAGCTCTGCTGCTCGCTCGCTCACTGCATGTGATCTTGTCTCCGCTGCTACTGGATAAGATTAGGCGGGGGTTCTGACAGTGTCGTCACTATTGTTGGCTTTGGGCCTGAGCCATTGTTTCATGGGCCTGAAGGAAGGAGTAGAAGTCCAACGTTTGAGCCCATTTGTGCTCACCATCACAGGCCCGAGTCCCGACTAAGGATGGGCAATGGTTATGCAGGCGGGTAACCGCGGTTAATTTACCCATAACCGTTTATGCTCATACCCGCATAACCGTTTAGGGGTTATATCCATACCCATAACCATTTATAAACGGTTAACCATACCCATAACCGCATACTCATTTAACCGTAACCGTTTAATACCCGTTTACCCATTTACCCTTTTTAACCCATTTATCCTTTTCTTTTTTTACCATAACCCATTTTTCACCCGTCTACATGTTTTTTAACAACTTAAAAATTAAAAAAAAAATTGTCATAATATTAATCCCTCCAAGGATTTTCTAGCTTCTGCTTGTTGTTTGCCTTGTGTTGGCTTCTTAGCCCAGGTTCTGTTGTTCCAGTTTTCAAAAAAAATAAAATAAAATAAAATAGAAAGATGCAATATTCAAATTGAAGAGAGATGATTGTTGGGTTAGTAACCCAACTTTCCATCCCCTGTCATGACACGCCCCGACCCTGATATTCTTTCGAATATCAGGATAGACACGTGCTGGCCGACACCCAAGGTGACGAAAGCCATTAATTGATTACAAGAGCAATGATTAGAAGAAAATATTCATGAATAACATCAGAGTTTAGAATTAATTAACAACATTCAAGAAAATGTCTAGAGTGAACCAGACACAGACTAAAACCAGTTTTACAAAAAGGAAAGACTATTACAAGATGTCACACAAGTGGGTGATAGAGTGCTACTGGTAGGGAAATGCCTCGTACGTCCAGTCGTAATCCTCGTTACTATGACCTGAATGGGGGCGCAAAAACAAAGGTGAGTGGACCAAGTTCATATATATAATAATAACAAAACAGTTATCAAGATACTAACCCCCAAAGTTTATATAAATGAAAACTACTAGCATAATAAGTGATGGATTTAATAAAAAATCCTAGCATGCCACAATATTTCAAAAGTCACATCGCGGAAATCAAAACAGTAAATGCATCATAAATCGTCTCGTAAATGCGGTGTGCTGCTAGAAAGATCACTGAATAAATATAACTCCCGGCCCAATGCCTGCACCTCAGTCTCTGTGCCCGTAGCCAGAGATAACTCCCTCCCGGCCCAATGCCTGTCTCCGTGTCCCTCAGCCTTTCGCTAGGGATTATTCCTCGCGGCCCACATGCCAACACCAGATCCTCGCCCCAGGCGGCATAGTGTCTACTAGGTACGCACAAATATTTACGTCTCTCATAAATACCACTTCATAGCATAGGTTACCGAATATCGTCTACGCTATAAAGAGGGTTCAAAATCATGTTCTAGTATCCTATCGTCACCTATCAGATAGTCTACTAGATCATGGTTTTTATAGAAAATAGATATATATTAAAATATAGCTCAATATAGGCTAACAATTAACTCCTCACTAAAACACGAGACGATAATCAATATATTAAATTATCCGGCTTCACATAAATAAATCAAATCATAAATCTGTAGGCATGCTAATCATTTATGCATCAAATCATGTAATTTTAGAAGGGGTCCACTCACAAATATTCCTTAGCAGGCGAGTCGTGCGAATAAGGATATAGAATTTCTCCACTAGCAATTTTACCTAAGAACAAGAATGTAATAAATAATTAAAATGATTTTCTAAAAGATTGGTTTTGAATTAAATTAAATAAGGGATTTGGAATTGGATGGGTTTAGGGTTTTAAATGGGTTTTGGGAACCTAGGGCTTTAGGATTTAAAAAGATTTAGGATGGGAATAAATTAGGGTTTGGGCTTTAGCCCAAACATACCTAATAAAACACACACACACACAACTTGCACGGGCCCAAGGCCCTTAGGCTTTACTAACAGAAACAGGGCTTTAAGCCCTTAGGACCTAACCGGCCCAAGGCCCTTCAACATTAAGGCCCGTGGCCTTTTGGGCTTTAAAAACTAGAACTAAAAATAAAAAGGGAATGGGTTAGGGTACTGGGTTTAAACAAAACGGGCCGGAGGCCCGCGAAGGAGATGGGAGAGGCCGGTTGGCCTGTGGCTTGCCGAGAGAGAAGGCCGGAGCTGCTACAGCTCCGGTCACCTGAAAACTGGAGCTTCAAGCTCCGATCTAGGTACGAACGTGAAGTACAAGAAGAGAGGAGAAGGTTTATACCTTCCAAACGTCACAACTCGGTCGGAGGTGACCGGGAAAGCTCTCGGGGTGCACAGGATCACCGGAAAAGTGGGTGTGCTCACCCACGACCGTTCCGAAGCAAAAACCTACGTAAAAAGGTAAGGTTCAAGCTTCTAAATCACAACCAAACCAAGAACTAGGTACGAGAGTGAGAGATTTGAGACCTACCCGACGGGAAAAATGGAGAAAACTCGCCGGAGTTTTGCTCCGTGCCGTCGGTCTCGCGGTGCAGGGATCCCTGGTTCGCTACAGGCCTCTCCTGGGAATGCTAGGGTCCTCGCGAGTCAGGGGGAAGAGATATGAGAGAGGTTGAGAGTGAGAGAGATGCACGGGAGAGTGAGAGAGCTTCGGGAGAGCTGAGGGGGAGAGAAGAAGAAGAAGAAGAAGTCACGGGGGTGGGGGACAGGGAAAAGAAAAGAATGAGGGTTTGATGATTGACACGTGGCACAAGGGGGTGGAAATAACAAGTTTTCTAATTATTTTGGGGGGGGGTGGTCGTAACAATCTACCCCCCTTACAAAAAATTTCGTCCTCGAAATTACATATACCTGAAAAGAAAGTGATACTGGTTCTGCATTGATTCCTCTGTCTCCCAAGTAGCTTCTTCGATCGCATGGTTCCTCCACAGTACCTTTACCAAATGAATAACCTTGTTCCGCAACACTTTATCCTGCCTGTCAATGATAGCCACTGGTTCCTCTACATAGCTAACATCCGGATTCACTTCCAATGGCTCAACTTGGATGATATGAGAAGGATCCGGTACATATTTCCGAAGCATGGAAACATGGAAAATGTTATGGATCTGCGACAACTCCGGCGGTAGCTCCAACCTATAAGCAACTGCACCAATTCTCTCAATAATCTGATAAGGGCCAACATATCGAGGACTCAGCTTTCCTCGCTTACCGAAACGAACCACACCCTTCCAAGGAGATAACTTCAAAAACACATAATCGCCCACTGCATACTCACGATCCTTGGAGTGTTTGTCCGCAATACTTTTCTGTCGATCCTGAGCTGCTTTCAAGTTCGCCTTAATCAAACGGATATTAGCGTTGGTGGTATCCACAATCTCTGGTCCTACCAACGGCCTTTCTCCTGCCTCTGTCCAACATAATGGCGTCCTACACGCCTTCCCGTAAAGTGCTTCAAAAGGCGCCATACCAATACTCGAGTGATAACTATTATTATAAGCGAACTCCACCAGTGGTAAATAGTTATCCCAACTACCTTTCCACTGCAATACAGACACTCTCAACATGTCTTCTAAAGTCTGAATTGTCCGCTCGGACTGACCATCAGTTTGTGGATGATAAGCAGTGCTGAACAGTAATTGAGTACCCATAGCGGCATTAAAGGCTTTCCAAAACCTTGAAGTAAATCTGGGATCTCTGTCTGACACAATAGAGACGGGTACACCATGCAGACGAACAATATTATCCACAAATAACTTCGCCAATTTCTCCAGTGAGTAGGTCTGTCGAACTGGCAAGAAATGAGCGGTCTTGGTAAGTCGATCGACAATTACCCATATACCATCACACCTTGACGGTGTTCTAGGCAGCCCGTATACAAAGTCCATAGTGATATCCTCCCACTTCCAAACTGGTATTGGAAGGTTCTGCATCAATCCCCCAGGTCTCTGCCTATCTGCTTTAACCTGCTGACAAATTAGACATCTGCTCACATACTCTGCTACATCCCGTTTCATCCCTTCCCAGTAATAGAAAGGGTAAATGGTGCGATACAATTTAGTACTCCCTGGATGCATAGCATAAGCTGAAGTATGAGCCTCATCAAGAATTTCCCTCTTAACCGCTTCATTATCTTTAGGCACGAACAAACGGTTTCCTTTCACTAACGCTCCGTCCTCACGGATGCTGAACAGATCATTATCTCCTTTCAACACTTGTGCCTTTAATGCGTCGCATTCAGGATCAAGTTCCTGAGCTTCTATGACCATATCCACAAAAATAGGTCTAACCTGAAAATGTGCTAGCCACGCTCCATGTTTACCCGGTTCCAAATTAACACCCATTTCCCGAAGAGAAAACAGTAATGGAACGTGCATGGTCTGAAGTGACGCAAGCTGCTCGTGATGTTTCCTACTAAGAGCATCAGCCACGGCATTTGCATGCCCAGGGTGGTACTCGATCGAACAGTCATAATCACTGATAAGCTCCATCCACCTTCTCTGCCTCAAATTCAGCTCTTTCTTGGTGAACACATACTTAAGACTTTTATGATCCGTAAAAATACGACATTTCTCTCCATACAAGTAGTGTCTCCAAATCTTCAAAGCGAAAATCACCGCTCCTAACTCCAGATCATGAGTAGGATAATTTCTTTCATGAGTTTTGAGTTGTCTGGAAGCGTAGGCAATAACCTTTCCATGCTGCATCAGTACACACCCAAAACCTGATAGAGAAGCATCAGTATACACCTCAAATTCACCACTGTCATCCGGAAGAGCGAGAACAGGTGCTTGAGTGAGGCGTTGCTTAAGCTCCTGAAAACTTTGCTCACAATTTTCATCCCACACAAACTTAACACCCTTACGAGTCAACTTAGTAAGAGGTAGAGCAATTGCAGAAAAATTCTGAATAAATCTTCGATAATACCCTGCCAAACCCAGAAAACTTCTTATTTCAGTAACACTCTTTGGTTGTTCCCAGTTAGATACTGCTGATACCTTTTGGGGATCCACACAAATTCCTTCAGCAGAAACTATGTGGCCAAGAAAACCAACCTAAGTCAACCAAAACTGGCACTTACTGAATTTGGCATAAAGCTGGTCATCCCTCAAACATTTTAGCACTAGCCTCAAATGCTTTCTGTGCTCCCTCGCACTTTTAGAGTAAATTAAAATGTCATCAATGAACACAATTACAAACTGATCCAGATACGGTCTAAAGACTCTGTTCATCAAATCCATAAATGCTGCAGGTGCATTTGTCAATCCGAAAGGCATGACACGAAATTCATAATGCCCATACCTTGTACGGAAAGCAGTTTTCGGGACATCATCCTCTCGAATCCTCAACTGATGGTAACCCGATCGAAGATCAATTTTAGAAAATACCTGAGCACCTTTCAACTGATCAAATAAATCATCAATCCGAGGTAGAGGGTAACGATTCTTCACCGTCACCTGATTCAGTTGCCTATAATCGATACAGAGCCTCATTGATCCATCCTTCTTTCTCACAAAAAGAACTGGAGCTCCCCACGGGGAAGTACTCGGCTGGATGCAACCCTTGTCCACCAATTCCTGTAGTTGAATCTTCAATTCTCCCAACTCCGCTGGTGCCATACGATAAGGTGCCAAGGAAATAGGATTAGTACCTGGGAGTAAATCGATAGTGAACTCAATTTCCCTCGCAGGTGGTAATCCCGGTAAATCATCAGGAAATACATCAACGAAGTCCCTTACTACTGGTACATCTTCAGGACGCAAGGAAGGTTCATCATTCACCACTATGTGGGCTAGAAATCCCACACAACCCTTATTCAGCAATTTTGTTGCTCGAATGGCAGAAATAATACTATTAGGGAGGACACGTCGTTCACCTGTTATTGTCACTGCTGGAAGTCCCGGTCGATTGAACGTCACCGTTTTCTCCCAACATGCGACATTCGCTCGGTGCTTAGACAACCAATCCATTCCCAGAATGACATCAAACTCCGCCAATTTGAAAGGAATTAAATCAACCTCTAAGTTCTCCCCTTCCACAATCACTGGACAATTCCGATATTGCCATTGAGCACAAAATAATTCACCCCTCGGCATTTGAATCAACATATCAAAACCTAGGGGCTGAGGTTCAGAAGGCATAACCCGAGCAAAAGATGAAGAAACAAAAGACTGCGTAGCACCTGGATCAATTAAAACTCTAGCCCAAGCATTACAGACAGGTAACGTACCGGTAATAACTCGAGGATCCTGATCAGCCTCCTGCTGAGTCATGGCATTTATACGCCCATAAGCCTGAAACCCCGTATTATTGTTTCGACCACCACGACCTCTGGAATTACGTCCTGCTCTGTTCCCCTGACTACTGCTACCAGAAGATGTTCCTGCCTGATGCTGGGTCGAAAACTGCGTACTTCGGCTGTCGCTTCCTCTGAAACTCTGGCTACCTCTGCCACCAAGCTGCGGACCTCTATTTCCCCCGAAGTTCTGATTAGTACTGCTACCATAGCTCTGACTACTACTGCCACTGCCATCATAGCTCTGCTGAGCGCCAACATTTTGAACTGGCTGATATCCACTGTAGTTTGAGCTAGAGGGAAAATTACCAGGTGGTGCAGAAGGACAATCACGAACAAAATGCCCGGTACCACCGCACCTGTGACAAACTACAGTGGTCATCCCACAACTCCCTCGATGACGTAACCCACACTGATTACAGACCGGATAAGTCGGAGTGAAATGACTGAAAGATCGTCTCGCTGACTCGCTGCCTGAGCCTTCACTGGAAGACCCGGAACCCCGACCTGGTCGCTTAAAGGAAAAAGAATGTCTAGGGCCCACAGAACTGGAAGGGCCCGCTGCTTCTCTGGTATTCCGCGACCGGAAATTCTGATTCCTCTGATTCTGACTCCGCTGCCTGCTCTGTCTCGGGGGCTGGATCCAAGTCTGTGGCTGATCCTGCATCTCAGTATCCCACTTAGACTGTTCTATGCTGAGACTTATTTCGATTGCATCTTCATAGGTTCTAGGTCTCTGTGCAGCCACCAGTGTACGGTACTCCTGATTCAGTGCAATTAACGCCTGCTCTAACCATGACTGAGGATTATCATACGTCCCATCATGGTGTCTAGACAAACGCCTGAAAGTGCTGTCGAACTCTGTAATGCTGAGATCACCCTGTCGGAACTCTAAGTATTCCTGCCTCTTCCTCAATCTGTAGCTGGGGCTTAGAAAATAAGCAATAAAACGTTTTCGGAAGGCAGTCCAGGTCATCCAAGAACCAGGTGGACGGGAATCCCTCGCTGTTCTCCACCAACTTCTAGCATCACCCTGGATGAAGAATCCTGCAGTACTCGCCCACTCATTTAAAGGACACTTCATCGCCTCTAGAGTATCCTCCATTTTCTCCAACCATTGCTCAGCCTCCTGACCATTCCCCACAGTTGTTAAATCAGTAACTCCGTGGCTTCTGGCAATTTCTATATACGACCGATTCGGTCTATGACCCGGAAGGGCATTCATTAAGGCATTAGTAAACTGCTGAAGCCCCCCCATAATAGATGAACGAGGTCGACGAGGCACATTCCCACCAGGATTAGCCATGATTCTGACAAAGACAACAACAATATTTAGAAAGACTGAAATTTACCAAATTGGTGGAAAGAAACCCTAACCATGCTCTGATACCAATCTGACACGCCCCGACCCTGATATTCTTTCGAATATCAGGATAGACACGTGCTGGCCGACACCCAAGGTGACGAAAGCCATTAATTGATTACAAGAGCAATGATTAGAAGAAAATATTCATGAATAACATCAGAGTTTAGAATTAATTAACAACATTCAAGAAAATGTCTAGAGTGAACCAGACACAGACTAAAACCAGTTTTACAAAAAGGAAAGACTATTACAAGATGTCACACAAGTGGGTGATAGAGTGCTACTGGTAGGGAAATGCCTCGTACGTCCAGTCGTAATCCTCGTTACTATGACCTGAATGGGGGCGCAAAAACAAAGGTGAGTGGACCAAGTTCATATATATAATAATAACAAAACAGTTATCAAGATACTAACCCCCAAAGTTTATATAAATGAAAACTACTAGCATAATAAGTGATGGATTTAATAAAAAATCCTAGCATGCCACAATATTTCAAAAGTCACATCGCGGAAATCAAAACAGTAAATGCATCATAAATCGTCTCGTAAATGCGGTGTGCTGCTAGAAAGATCACTGAATAAATATAACTCCCGGCCCAATGCCTGCACCTCAGTCTCTGTGCCCGTAGCCAGAGATAACTCCCTCCCGGCCCAATGCCTGTCTCCGTGTCCCTCAGCCTTTCGCTAGGGATTATTCCTCGCGGCCCACATGCCAACACCAGATCCTCGCCCCAGGCGGCATAGTGTCTACTAGGTACGCACAAATATTTACGTCTCTCATAAATACCACTTCATAGCATAGGTTACCGAATATCGTCTACGCTATAAAGAGGGTTCAAAATCATGTTCTAGTATCCTATCGTCACCTATCAGATAGTCTACTAGATCATGGTTTTTATAGAAAATAGATATATATTAAAATATAGCTCAATATAGGCTAACAATTAACTCCTCACTAAAACACGAGACGATAATCAATATATTAAATTATCCGGCTTCACATAAATAAATCAAATCATAAATCTGTAGGCATGCTAATCATTTATGCATCAAATCATGTAATTTTAGAAGGGGTCCACTCACAAATATTCCTTAGCAGGCGAGTCGTGCGAATAAGGATATAGAATTTCTCCACTAGCAATTTTACCTAAGAACAAGAATGTAATAAATAATTAAAATGATTTTCTAAAAGATTGGTTTTGAATTAAATTAAATAAGGGATTTGGAATTGGATGGGTTTAGGGTTTTAAATGGGTTTTGGGAACCTAGGGCTTTAGGATTTAAAAAGATTTAGGATGGGAATAAATTAGGGTTTGGGCTTTAGCCCAAACATACCTAATAAAACACACACACACACAACTTGCACGGGCCCAAGGCCCTTAGGCCTTACTAACAGAAACAGGGCTTTAAGCCCTTAGGACCTAACCGGCCCAAGGCCCTTCAACATTAAGGCCCGTGGCCTTTTGGGCTTTAAAAACTAGAACTAAAAATAAAAAGGGAATGGGTTAGGGTACTGGGTTTAAACAAAACGGGCCGGAGGCCCGCGAAGGAGATGGGAGAGGCCGGTTGGCCTGTGGCTTGCCGAGAGAGAAGGCCGGAGCTGCTACAGCTCCGGTCACCTGAAAACTGGAGCTTCAAGCTCCGATCTAGGTACGAACGTGAAGTACAAGAAGAGAGGAGAAGGTTTATACCTTCCAAACGTCACAACTCGGTCGGAGGTGACCGGGAAAGCTCTCGGGGTGCACAGGATCACCGGAAAAGTGGGTGTGCTCACCCACGACCGTTCCGAAGCAAAAACCTACGTAAAAAGGTAAGGTTCAAGCTTCTAAATCACAACCAAACCAAGAACTAGGTACGAGAGTGAGAGATTTGAGACCTACCCGACGGGAAAAATGGAGAAAACTCGCCGGAGCTTTGCTCCGTGCCGTCGGTCTCGCGGTGCAGGGATCCCTGGTTCGCTACAGGCCTCTCCTGGGAATGCTAGGGTCCTCGCGAGTCAGGGGGAAGAGATATGAGAGAGGTTGAGAGTGAGAGAGATGAACGGGAGAGTGAGAGAGCTTCGGGAGAGCTGAGGGGGAGAGAAGAAGAAGAAGAAGAAGTCACGGGGGTGGGGGACAGGGAAAAGAAAAGAATGAGGGTTTGATGATTGACACGTGGCACAAGGGGGTGGAAATAACAAGTTTTCTAATTATTTTGGGGGGGGGTGGTCGTAACATGTCAAACAGCCCCGTATGTGTTTGTGTGTGTGTATATATATTCTCATCCCCTGTCAAACAGCCCCGTATGTGTGTGTCTATATATATATCTATATATATATATTTATTTATTTATTTTAAATATTCAACATTACATATATAAAATAAATGGGTAAATGGTTACCCGTTTATAACCACGGTTAATACCCATAACCACCAATTTAAATTTCACGGGTAAACGGTTATACCCATAACCGTTTAATTATCTAAACAGTTACCCATAACTGTAACCGTGAAATTTAAATGGGCGGGCAACCACGGTTATCCATAACCGCGGGTATTTTGCCCATCCCTAGTCCCGACCCATCGTTAGAGTCTTAAAAGCACAATGATGATTATAACCTCGTAAAGCTGGAACGAGTCTTACCATGAGAGCAACTTCACCCCAAAAAAAAATACGCTAGCATTCAGCCCATTTAATCAACTCAGTAAATAGTGATATATCCTAATGAACAGTGATAGACCAAATGCATCTCCACCCCTAAAAAAAAAAAAAGAGTTTTAACAAAACACTTCTGGTACTGTTCATTTTAAACAAAAAACCACATTTTTACCTTTAACTAGCACTATTCACTATACATTTAAAAAAGATTTTTCGTTAAAAGAGAAGTTTTTTTGAACATTTTGTTAGTTTTCCTAAAATAATAGTCTAGTCAATTTTATTAATTTTTATTATAAAACAATAAAAAAAATTATTTTTAATTTCTGACTTTATAAAAAAATATTAATAATTTCTGACAGTTTATTTTTTTTTTGGTAGAAAAATCTGAATTGTTGATCTGAAAATCAAACGATCCTCATTGTGCCATGTCAGTAGCCATTAATTTTAAATTTCAAAATTTTTTTACTGTTAGAAATCCAACAGACATAGATGAGCCACGTGTTCCCATGCTGGAAACCCTATATTGCGCCTGCACAGTGGGCCCTGCCTCTGCGATGCTGTCAGCCACTTGCGGCCACGTGAGCGTGTTTCACATGTGCTTGGCGCAAAAAAAATTTCAGTGGCCTTTGACGTCAGGCTGAAATCAGATGGGCCGTCCCATAACTCAGCACATTTTGGGCTGGCGTGGAGGCTGGCTTGGGCTGTCATCTGGCCTATTGAAGTGGGCTGGAGTGAATCGGCTGGGTGCCGGGGCAAAAAGGATGCTGGGAGCCGGCCTAAGCGGCCTAAGCCCTCCCGCTGCACTTGCTCTGACGACTCCAACTTACTCACTCCACCGTCCAACACACAGAAGACAAAACTTTTATTTTCCATCGCCTTTACAAAATTCGTCACGTTAAACTTTCCCGGAAAATCTTTACACGATTCCCGAGAAAATCCCCAAAACCAACCACACGGCTCTCTCTAGCAAGGCATCCAAATCTACACGACGGAGTTCATCGACTGAGTGCCGAGCGACGTTCCTCCGGCCAAGAGACGCCCTGTCCATGCTGGTACTGCAACTTTGCTGAATTTCTCGTACTGTGAGCATTTCTGATTCGATTAGTCAGTTTCATTGATTCGATTGTGATTCAAAAGTATCTGTATGATTTTAGAAAAAGGTTGAATTATTTACAAGTTTCCATGGTGGGTTTGGTTGGACATGGAGTAATTAGATTAATTTGTTTGCAAAGATAGGATATGATGTCGCAGAAAACTGAGAGTAAGGAAGATTACAGTGTTGGGAACTCTAACAGTGGCCAATTGTTGCGTGACATTGAAGAAATAAGCAAAGCCCTTTACTTGCATAAATCCCCACCAAATGTTTTGCTTTCCCCATCTGATGGAAGATCCAAATCTGCCGGGAAAACCCGTTTGTCGGATTCGAACCCGAGATTTGTTAGGGAAGATTTGTTGCACAAGGACAAGAAATCGTCTTCGGTGTGGAATTGGAAGAGGCCCTTGAAGGCTCTCAGTCATATGGGGAATCGGAAATTTAGTTGTTGTTTTTACCTTCACGTGCATTCGGTTGAGGGGTTGCCTGTGAGTTTTAATAATCTTAGTGTATGTGTGCATTGGAAGAGGAAGGGTGAGGTGCTGCAGACTCGGTCTTCGAAGGTTGTGGAGGGCGTAGCTGAGTTTGATGAAACCTTGATGCATAGGTGTTCTGTGTATGGAAGTAGAAATGGCGCTAACCATTCGGTTAAGTATGAGGAGAAGCTTTCGTTGATTTATGTTTCTTTGAGTGGGGCGCCAGGGCTTGACATTGGGAACCACTGGGTTGATCTTACGAGGCTGTTGCCGCTTACTTTTGAGGAGCTGGAGGGGGGAAAAAGTTATGGTAAATGGACAACAAGCTTTAACCTTTCAGGCAAGGCTAGAGGGGCTAATCTAAATGTTAGTTTAGGATTTTCGGTGATGCAGCATAAGTTAGTTAGTGTGAGGGATAATCCAAATGTTCCTGAGCTTACGAACACGAGGCCAAGAGGGTCAAGTTCATTTGATGGTGGAGCTACGATGCTTCGGCGAGTTGGGAGTGTGCCATGTAATGTAACTCCCAGGCCTGCCTTCTCATCTCAGTCTCTTGATTTGAAGATTTGTCGCGAAGTATTGCTGAATGGAGGGTTGGAGCTCTCCAAGTCAATTAATTTCTTATGTCAGACATTTGATGAGACCAGGTTGAGTAGTGTAACAGAGTCAGATTGTGAACATGTGCCACCACTTGGACCTAAGACTGATATAGACTTTCCGTTTGCTAAAGGAATTGAAGAGTGTGAAGATGATGATACTGAATTTACCATTGTAGAAGTGGGGACAGAAATGTCTGAGAAGGAAGAGTTGCAATCTGATCAAGTTCCTGGTCATGCTAATAATGAGTCAGCAGTTGAAATCATTTATTTAGATGAGATCATTAACGATTATGACATGAACCTCGAGGAGAAGACTATGGTTATTCCAAAGGAAGTCCATGATAGTTATGTGGACCAGGTTGTGGTGGATGACAGCAAACATGAACAAGATAGCATATGCATCAAGGGATCGGCCATGGGTGAGGTGGAGTCTGCAACTCATATACAATTGATTTCAGAAAGAGTAGATTTGGATCCTCCATTTTCTTCAGGAGAGTTTCTTGAGGAAAGAAACCACAAGGAGCTTAGGTCGACTTACAAAGCAAGTAAGACAGGTAAAAAATCACTTAGCTTGGACGATGTTACTGAATCCGTGTCAAGTGATTTCTTAAGCATCCTTGGTATGGACTGTAGCATGAGTTCTGATAGTGATGCCGAGTCTCCTAGAGAACGTCTTTTAAGAGAGTTTGAAAATGAGGCTCTGGGTTCAGGAAACTTATTTTTCGGTTTTGATTGGAAGGAAGAGCAGCCTGAAATTGGATCCTGTGTTTCACCAGGTTCTGATTCTGGTGATTGTTATGAGAATTCTGATTTGTTGTTGATTATTGAAGCTGCTGAAGAAGAGCACAAGAAAGAAAGTGAGCTATTAAGGAGAAGGAAGGCCAAAA
The DNA here is from genome assembly GCF_042453785.1 of Malus domestica. Lineage (NCBI taxonomy): Eukaryota > Viridiplantae > Streptophyta > Magnoliopsida > Rosales > Rosaceae > Malus > Malus domestica. The sequence goes on along the minus strand of NC_091675.1, from coordinate 3,680,997 downwards.
TTCTTGAAGGCTTGGAGACTGAAGCTTTGATGCGAGAATGGGGATTAAATGAAAAAGACTTTCGGAATTCTCCTTGTACCTTCTCTGGTGGATTCGGTAGTCCAATTGAGCTCCCCCTTGAAGAGCCACTCTTACCTCCACTTGGAGAAGACTTTGGTTCTTATGTTCGGTTGAAGGGTGGAGGCATTTTGCAGTCTATGAATCCTTCACTTTTCAGAAATGCTAAAAATGGTGGGAACTTGGTCATTCAAATTTCTAATCCCGTTGTTATACCAGCAATAATGGGTTATGATGTTATCGAGATAATGCAGCATCTGACATTGGTTGGAGATACGCTGCATGAGTGGGTGAATAAACTAATGCCTTTGGAAGATATTACGGGAAAGACAATACAACAAGTAGCTTGGGAGGCAGCAGCTGCGGCGCCAAACATAGTGGGGTTTGAAAGGTTGTGAGCACAACAACTACATTTATATCTGAAGTATTGTGATTTGAAATATTTCTCTATTTGTTGGCTTACTTCTCGTTTTTGTTTCAGGTTTGAGCAGATTTTATATGGCGGGAGGCAGGATGAAGGATGTCCTTCTAGTTGGAGTTGTAATAACCTGAGTTCCTCCGAATTAGGAGGTAGTGATATGGGGTCAGATTATGTATCTCTAGAATATCTTGCTCCTTTGGCTATGAAAAAAATTGAAGCTTTCTCACTGGAAGGGTTAAGAATCCAGGCCCGCATGTCAGGTGGAGACGCACCTTCAAGTATATATCCCGAGTCTGGAGGTCTGCAACTGTGCGGTTTTGGAGATCATGTTGATGATGCTAAGGGATTATTGGCTCTCTCTTTATCACTGGACGAATGGTTGAGGCTAGATGCTACAATCATTAATGATGAAGATCACAGCAGAGATCGAATGTTGAAAATCCTTGCTGCCCATCATGCCAAGTACACAGATTTGATCGATGGAAATTTGACACAAGATACGAACTGCAGTGATTTATCTGGCCGGAAGTGTGGACTTTTGGGGGACAACCTCACAATTGCTCTCATGGTGCAGCTTAGAGATCCCTTTCGAAACTATGAACCAGTGGGCGTTCCAATGCTTGCTCTAATTCAAGTGGAGAGAGCTTTAGCCAATTTAAAGCCAAAAGTGTCAAGTGTGCCGTTAAACGATAGCAAAGAGAACGTACTCGATGAGCCAGTGTTTGAGGAGTATGGCGACAAGATTAAAGGGGAGACGAATGAAGGAGATGAAGGATGGAACCCTCAGTTTAAAATCATCGACGTCCACCTGTCAGGAGTGGATACTACACCAGGCAAGAGGCTGCTCTGGGGCACCACAACGCAACTGCAGTCTGGCTCCCGATGGTTGCTTGGCACTGGCATGGGTAAGACCACTAGTTTTCCACTTTCAAACTCGAAAGCCCTTGTAAGATCATCCACACTGGTTTCAGCAAAGAAGCATAGAGATTTTTTGTGGAGCATTTCCTCTCATTTCCAAGGAACGGGATATACCTGGAAAGATTCGATTGCTCCACACGTTCGAAACCCGAATGTTATATTTCCGAATGAAAGCATCAAACCACACGTAAACATGTAATATATAGATGTGCTTTCCTAGTACAGATTCTTTTGTTTGTAGAGTGAGAATAGAGATGTTAAGCGGGCCATTTTGCGTACAGGTTTTTATGCGTTTGATAGATTCTGTTGTATTAGACTTCAAATCTGAAACTTCTTGCTTTGATTTCTTTGTTCATTGAATAAATGCTGCTGTTGATATTTTGACGAGTTTTCCTTTATACAAGCGATATTTTACTTTTGACCAATCTTAATTGGGAGCGGAATCCGAACTCAGGATTACGCCCCTGTGTGCCGTTGACTGTTAGTTTGACTGATTACCGGAAACATTTAGTTGGTATCTGCTTTCTTGATGTCCATGACACAACTCAGGACAGGATGTTCGCTCTTTATTAAAAAAAAAATTATTGATATGATGTTTTTAACACTAATAGCTAACGCGTTAATACCAAAATGTGGTACATATTAAAAAAAAGACTATTGACATGATGTTTTTAACACTAATAGCTAACGCGTTAATACCAAAATGTGGTACATGTTACAGATACAAAATCCGTCAATTGAGAAAGTATGGATATTTTGCACAAGAAATTTATAGCCATAACTTTAGTACATATTGGCTCCATGAAACATATGGCAGTCTTTGTTCACTCCACTACGCGAACAAACATTTGGGAAAAAAAAACCTTTTTGTGCCTAAAGTGTTATTGAATTACAAGTCCCATTACTTCAGGCGTTGTCAACGAAATAGACTGCATTTAACATCCTGAGAAGTCTCATCCCTCAAAACTCTAAAAATGCTAAAAAATTAGAGGCCTGGATGGTTATGGACACCCTCATAAGTTGTAATTACAAACCTTGGATCCTCTCTATCTCTTTCAACTCTCTTTTTCACAAGGCACCCTTCAACTGAGCACTTGTAGTAATTCCTGCAATCAAATATATCATTATCAGATCAAATACGTCTAAACATCGCTAAACGTTACATCTAAATCGCATATGTAGGTCAGACAAGTCAACCAGAGCAGTGTGCCCGTCGTTTTACATGTGAGTTTGAATCCCTTCCAATAGATTAGAGTAGTTAAAATTATCGTTTGTAACTTTGTAAAAGGAAAGGAACACATTTGTATTTGATTCCGTTAATTGTACTTTTACTCTATATGTTTTCTTTTACCTTGGATGAGGGCTGTTTTTCACCACCTTTTTACCATACTTCCTCCACTTGAACCCATCATCCAATATTTCAACCTCTGATTTTGTTTTGAATGCAACTCTCTCTCTAGTTTCCTGCCTCTCCCGGCTGCTTCCACTCTCTCCTCCTAAGACACACACACAAAAAAAAAAAAAAAAAAAAGAAGTTAAAAAAAAACAAGAAATACAATTGGAGCTAGAAATGCATTAGAACAAATATATGTATGTGAGTGGATAATTGATTATATGCTTACTGCTAGTAGACAATCCATGTTGGCTGCTCCCTGCACCAGAGTCATCAGCTTCATTTGCTCGAAAACCCGAATTCTGGACAGATAACTCCGAAGCCACGGAACTCGGATCTTCATCGAGCCACTCGCCGATCATCAAGTACTCCGAAAACTCAAAATTCGAGTTGTTGGAAAAGTCGTTAGTCTCAGGTGACTCTACTGACCTGAAGTTGCCACCAGACATTTAGGTATCAAAAAGTATGACCAAACTGAACGTTGAGCATGACCTAAATATATGATATCTCTCCCTGGTTCGAAAAGGAGGAGCAGGAGGTTTCACTGTGACCTTCCTTTGCAATGAAAGGAAGCTTCAAAGCTGATGCTAAGTAGGAGTGCCACGTAGACAGTGACATACATTTATTAAGTTGAAACGAACGAAAATTCTATGATGCTGTAAAGTATTTTATTTGAACAGTATTTTTAATCGTAATTTTTTTAATTGTATATTTGACTAAAGTTATAACTGTTTAAAAACATAAGAATATAGAATACTTTCGAAATATACTAAAAATAAAAAATACTTGAAATAAAATCCATGAAAGATGCAGTGAGGACAGTATAGTGTGTGGAACATGCCAAAGGAGGACTTGGGGGAAGACTTTGTAACTTGAAAGGTCCCGTGTTTAGACCAATCCCAATCCTTCACACTTGAGAAAAATAAATAATAATAATAACAAGGAAACGAATAATATTAATACAAGTCAATTGTGATGGTGACTTGATGCAGTCAGTGCACCACATACGATATTATGGGACCGAGTCATTGGTCTAACGTATTAAGTACCATCCTTATCTTGGAGGGAGGGTTGTTTTGTTTAGACCCTCGTATAAGGTACCTTACATAAGAAACTTACAGATAGGGAATTTAGGTACTCTATGTGTGTGGTTGAATAATCACATGGTCGGACAAATGCTTATGTATAAAATAATTGTACTGCTACAAAGCGTTTTCGGCTATCTAAAAGCCCAAAAGTACAAGAATGATTTAATATTTCATGTTACATGTCCCACACAACTATATAACCAATTAACACAACATATCATGCACATGAAAATGAACTCAATGTTTGGCATGTTATGTTCCACTAGTTTCATTTAATTTCGCAGTCGTACTAAAATGTGAAAAGCATTACCCCTCTCCTTACGTTGGCGTTGCACATACTGTTGCCTCTGTGATTTGATGTGCACATGGGCTCCGTACACAACCTAAAAAGAATGAAGCAAGAACTTGACCAGATGAAAAAGCTTGACCAAATATACTGCTGTAATTGGTCCGGAGGATATAATCTCTAGTGGATGCGGTTGAAATAAGAGGGTGCTTTTGTGTCTAGATCCGGACGACCACACATTTTGATAGTCCAAATTTAAAAATTTACCCCTTACAAGGTACAAGTAAGTTTCCTCGACCTTTCTTCTATACATTAATGTATGGAGCACGCCGCATCTTATACGATACTTAAAATGGAAAGTGTGAACTCGTCACATCCAACAATAACGTTGACAAAAATTATGGACCATTTAGTCTCAGCGCATCAAAATTTTGTTCAAAGTTGATGTTAGACAGACATCAAAAATTAGGCAGCCATTTAATGAAAGGATTAACCTGGGAAGTATGTGAGTAACTTCCAGAGGCAATGTCAAAGGGTCCACTGAATAACTGTCATATTATCATGACATCAATATCAAGTTGGGTAGCTAAGCAATAACTTTGAAAGATAAATTCTTTATCTTGTTTTTATACAAATTAACCAAAACTTTTGATACCAATTTCTTTCTAGAAAAAATTAATGGCGAGATTTAGCGCAACCAATCACGAAATGAAAAATTAAAAACACGCAATCTTTCTTAGTTAGAAAAATTAAAAAAAAGAAGATAATGATTGTAAAATGACTTTTTCAGAACGCTAATAGTAATTATCTGACCAATCACTCAAGTCCAACAAACACAACCCTTTTTTTCGAGGAAGCAGCCTGCAACATCGTAGACTGCGGACAGAAAGGTATACACTTCAGAGTTCCCGACAAAATTCGCCCTTCTCCTGTTCTCCAACAATTTCTGCTATCGTTATGGTCTGCAGTGGGCATCTGCAACAAACTCGTGTGTGTGTAACATATTTGTGCTTCATCTTCGTGCTTCGAGGCCCTCTCCAAATTTCCAGTAGAACCTAGTTTGCTGCTCCGGACAAGCAATGAAAAACTATATCGAATAAGCCGCTCTATGGGAATCAAAGTAAGAAACGATTGTTTGTTAACGGGTAGGTACTAAGCATGTGTGAATAAACTTATCAACCTTGACTGTTACACAGTCCGATTTCAAGCTGTTCTTGCTGAAAGTGAGTTTGTTTTATAATCCACGGAAATCCGCTGATTCGGCTATCTTTAGGTAACTGTTTCTCTTTTAGAGCAGCCATAGCAGCTTTATTAACTTAGCAGGATTATTACATAGAGTAATAGATTTTTCATGGACAAACTGGCAGTGCAAGATACATATCAGGTCTGCCAAAACATATAACAATTTGTAGAACCTGCATATTGGTAATCATTGATTCAGGATCATAGAAACTGAAAACGTATGAACAATTGGTTGTACCTATTAGTGGCACAGATAACAAACACACCCCGTCTCTCGTTTCCACCATCTAACTCTACAAGCCACTGCGACTGTAGACGGTGAGTGAGTTCACTTTATCCACAAATGAGCAATATACGATCGAGCGTGTGCATCGTGTCTTGACGAGCATGAATTGGTTCGAGATTGCATTACCTGGTTTACTAGCCGCTCATTAACGCCTCCCCCTTCGTTGTCACCCCGCTTTGTTGTCAAAGCATCCACCTGCCAATAATTGAGCGGAAAAACACATTAGAAAAGCTACAAAGCTACAATTTGAGGGACACTTCGTACATGAAAACTATGAAATATTAGACACCCCAGGACAAGACACTCATGTTTGTCCGTAGTCCCTAAACACTAAACCCTAAACCTGAAACCCTAAACCCTAACCTAACTCTAAACCCTAACCCTAAACCATGGCAATGTAATGAGTTCGCCAACATTTTTTCTAGAAACTAAATAAAATACCACAACTAACAAAGAAATCCAATAGGAGACATCAATAATGACTTAATGACTGATCTTAGCGACAGCCTTCGCTATCAGTGTTTCATCGCATCCTAGAGCCCCCGTCGGGTTATTTTTGAAGAGATATTTCAATATGTCCTAACATAAGATGAAACAAAACAATCTCTTTTTTAATTGGACAAACACTTGAATTTTTTTTTTACGACATGTGAGAGTTTCGCTCCATGTCCGACGGGCTGAAAAGTTCTATAAAAAATCATATTTTTGGTCCGTGGGTGTGTAAAGGACTACTAAGCCCTATTCTATAAAAGTTTATTACAAACTTGCCCCTACAAGTTTACCCTTTCTAAACAAGCGACGTCGTTTGCAGAAGGGTTACATATATGCAGTGGTTTCCTACCGCCCCTTTCTGTGTGTGCTCTTACCGTGAGCGATGGCGCGCCTAAAGCACAAAGCCGGCCCGCCGCCTGCAGCCGCCGATAAGTCAGAAAACCGGCGTCGTTTAAACATGGAGAGGTCGGCTTACTTCTCCCGGAGAGAGGCTGCGAAGGTATTGAAGCTCGTCCTCCAAGGCGACGCCAAGAAGCGGTCCGTCGGCACCATCAAGTCGCTCGTTTACAGTCCCTCAGTCAGGAACAAGAAAGGCACTTTCGCTTTGGTTTGCCAAACCCTAAAATGTAAGTTTACAACTCTCACCGCATTCAGAAATGCAAAGTGAAGTTATTTTTTATTGGCTTACTTTCTGTTTGGCTGCCGAGAAAATTTGATTTTCCTGCTGATTTCAGATCTTCAGATTATCCAAGAGGTCTTGAATGCTGCCGAAGTACTGAATAGCAAGTGGAAGGTATCAAAACGTCTTCTTTTTTATTCATAATAACAAGCAATTTGAACTCTCAGGCACTGAATTGCTTAATTCTGATGTTGCAGAAGCAAGATGAGTTGGTTTACATAGTCACCTACGACATCCTTTTCGGTCAGGTAATATTCGTTATGAACTTGAAACAGCATTTGATTTTCTGCCCCTAATTTTGTGACTGTGGTCAATTTTTGAGGTGAAATTTGAATTAACGAAAAGCTTCTGATACTGTTTATTTTAACGAAAAATCATATTTTTATACTATAAAAGCAATCTTGTTACTATTCATTTTACCCTTTATTTTGTTCTTATCGTTAAAACTCAAAGTTTTGAAGCCTTTTTCATGAGTTTCCTTTAAATTTATATACAGGTGAGTTCATCTGCAATAGGTGATGCGGAGAAGTATCTCATGCGTCGCCAAGAAGCTCTGCAGTCCGCTCTGGCTCGGCTTTTGGTGAAGAAAAAAGTGAAGAAAGTTGAAGACTTGATAGCTCTTTATGAAATTCCCGGTGTGTGATTTTACAGTGTTTTTAGTTTCATCCTGTTATTCCATCTCTTCAATTGTATACTACCATAGTGGAATTGGTAGAAACAGAATGCTTTGCAATGTTCATTTCATAGAATCCAAGGGAAATCTTAAACTGTTAGGATGCGGACTGATGTTACCTTTCGTTCTAACATCATTGTCGTGTTGCAGATATCTCAATACCTCGTCATGTTCGAGTAAATACTCTGAAAATGGATGTTGACACTGCCTTACTCGAATTAAAGAAGCAATTTCAGGTATTTCCTCAAACTTTGTCGTTAATGTTTTGTAAGAATGTAATTACGTTCAAGTGTACATCACAAAATTTAGAGGTAATCTTATGGTGGAATGGGTGAAACATCAGACTAGGCTATCTCTACTGAATTAAACATGTGAAGCCGCAACAATTGCCGATAACCTAATATCAAATGAATGTGTTGCAAAGACCAATTTTGAACATTGAGAAAGAATGTGTTGTGTGCTTTGTTATGCGTTTGTATTCTGTAGTTTCTTTGCCGTGTTACTGAGACAGTTTTTTTCTTACATAGGTTCAAAAGGATGACCTGGTTCCTGACTTGTTGATTCTTCCACCGGGTAGTGATCTTCACGATCATCCTCTAATAAAGGATGGAAGTATTTTTATGCAAGTAAGAATTATCTAATATTGTTATTAGTACTTTCCTCTTAAAATTTCAACCAACCTTGTTGAAGGATGATGTAGAAAATTGTCTAAATCGTGAAGGATCCATTTATCTTTTATCTGGATGAGTTATGTTTTAACCATTTCTTTAACAGGGAAAGGCAAGCTCTATGGTGGCTGCAGCCCTTGCTCCGAAACCAGGATGGGAGGTCGGTAAAGTTTGTACATCGCTAATTATTATGAACTTAAGTTGGGTTAATGTTTTGCGTCAGTTGTATTGAGTTTTGGTTTTAAGATTATACCACAGTTTACGCCAATTAAATATGATTTCCTTTGAAGGTTCTTGATGCATGCTCGGCTCCTGGAAACAAAACTGTGCACCTTGCAGCTCTTATGAGAGGAGAGGGAAAAGTGATAGCATGTGAACTGAATGAAGAAAGGGTTAAACGTTTAAAAGAGACTATCAGACTTTCTGGTGCTTCTAGTATCCTTCTGCCTTCATCTTTCCGTTTACTTTCTGTTTGTTCTCTTTTCCTTGAAAGTAGTGGAACTACGGCAATCTAACGAGTAATCTGAAATATGATACATCGTTATGTTTATGTTTATAATGTTTAGATTATGCCGGTCGCTGATCATATCTTGTGCTATTGTAGCATTAACGTATCATAATAAGCCATTTGACTTAACTTGGGCTTAGATATTAAGGTTGTGCATGGAGATTTCTTAGACTTAAACCCTGAAGATCCTCAATTTTCCAAGGTTAGAAGACTTAACTTCCAAACCGTCGTTACTTTTCTCCTCTTGGTTGCAAACTCGCATTTTACAATGTTTCAAATACATTCCCTTCATGCTTACAACAAAATTCAATGTTACAGGTCCGGGCCATTCTTTTAGATCCTTCCTGCTCTGGATCTGGGACTGCTTCTGCAAGATTAGATCATTTGCTCCCATCTTCTGCTCCAGGTGCCCTTTAGATAGCTTCTTGTAATTGCTGAATTTTACCCAATTAGATATTTCTACTGGTATATCCGACCAACAAAAAAATTAAAAAAAAAAATTTACGCTGTCGCAAGATGTGCGTAACTCTTATTCAATATGCAAGGAAGCTTATTTAACGTTCCCAGATCATTAGTCTGCTTGTGCAGAGTTACGAATTGATCGAACATCTATGTTCTTTTAAAATACGTAGGTCAGGGTGCCGATTTTGCCAGCACAGAAAGACTTAACAAGCTCGCCGCCTTTCAGAGAAAAGCACTGGCTCATGCTTTATCTTGTAAGTTTGTTTCTACCATCAGTTGTTTACCTAAAAATGTGAGGGAAAAAAAACGTTTTCTGAATCCCAAAATCGTGGCCAAAACTTGATCCTTTCTATCCAGTAGTCGCTCAGATACCAATTATCTACTGCTTGCTTTGTTCAATTCGTTAATAATCCGATTTATTTCAATCATATGAATTGATGTGTGTACCGCTTTTGCCAGTTCCGGAGGTGGAGAGAGTCGTTTACAGCACATGCTCTGTCAACCAAGTCGAAAACGAAGATGTCGTTAAATCTGTGCTACCACTTGCTGCATCCAATGGTTTCCAACTGGAAACCCCCTTCCCGAAATGGCACCGCCGTGGTCTCCCCGTTATCGAGGGCGGTAAGTAGCATCCTTAAATCTTGACAAAATGTGACAACATGTTCAGATAGCGTCTCAATCACTGCCGTTATCTTGCCCTTGCAGCCGAATGCTTGATTAGGACCGATCCGAAGGAGGACAAAGAAGGCTTCTTCATCGCTCTGTTTTCCAGGAGCTCCAGCAACCAACAGGAGGCGCCTAATGGAACCGGCAGAGACGCCACCGAAGCCTCGAAGAGGCAGAGAAATTATGCAGTACCTCATCTCAATCTGTTTAAAACGTGGACACATGCGCAACGGATGTGGCGTAATAATTCCAAACACATTCACAGTCATTGCCATTGTTGTTGAAACATCTAACTCACCATTGTTTCAAAAGCCTTTCTTCTAATCAAAATTTTGTAGTAGTTGAGACAAACTAAACCTACGATTCTGTTCTTCATATGATGTCGTGTAATTTGTTGTCCGATGATTCAATTATTCGGGTCCGACCATACACTCCTATTTTACTTCTCATATACTTTTGATAATTTCTATTCGTTCATCTTCTTCAGTTCATCAGATCTGACAATCAAAAATTAAGATGTCGGATCGAAAATTAAAAAGATGGGTAAAAAGTAAAATAAGATTGTAAATATCACTTCCCTTCAATTATTCGCGTCATTTATTCCGCTAATGCACATTTTTTTTACAGATTCTGTTAAAGATACCAACAGAAATCGAAAGGATTAACAGAGATTGAAGTAGGTATTAATACACGATATGCTTCATTGACCTGAAAAACCAAACATGCTTGGAACACCAAAACACAAAGAAAACACGTACACACCTTCAGTAATTACAACGAAGCACTAAAATCTACCCGCAAACCATTAATTTATAGTCCCCGCATGATTACTCTCAGAACCCAAATCACAGGAACAGCACTCTAAAGTCTCAACCGATCTTGACCTCGATTGTCTTCGGCTTCTTTGGCTCCGGTGGCGGCAGCTTCTCAACCGTCACAGTCAGAACCCCATCCTGGCAAACAGCAGAAATCGCATCTACATTCGCATTCTCCGGCAGCACAAACTTCCTCATGAACTTGCCAACCCTCCTCTCCATCCTCACGTACTTAACCCCTTCCTTCTCCTCCTCCCGCTTCCTCTCGCCGCTGATCAGAAGTACATTGTCGTCCTCCACCTGGACCTTTATGTCCCCGGACTTCAACCCTGGCATGTCCACCACGAACACGTAGGAGTTAGGGTACTCCTTGACGTCGGCTGGCGTCGCGGCCATCGCCTTGGCGTCGCGGACGTAGGTCCGGGTGGGGGCGTTGAATGACTTCTCGGCGTCGTCGGCGACGTCCATGATGTGCTGCAGTGTGGAGAAGAGTGGGGCATCAAAACCGGGGATTCTGATGTCCATTCTTCGCTTCTTGGTGGGTGGAATTTTCGCTTTTCGGTGTTGATTTGCAGGCTTTGGTGAACTTTTGAGTAGGAATTTCTAGTCGCTGTGATGGAGGGGGGCGGTGGATGCGTACTTATAGGAGGAGTTGAGTGGGGGACGCGGGTTAGCGGGAAGGGAAGAAGGAAGGTTCTGGAGACACGGGGAATATAGCAGGGGGTTCCAGTAGGTTCGTCTAAATTCTAATTCTTCTATGAGCGTCTAGAACGGTTTGGAAGGTTTAAAACTTTTACTAAAGGCAGTGCTTCTTTAGTCATTCTCCAGATTTTTTGGGAAAATAAAAAGGACAATATTTGGAAAATAGTATTAAATAATAAAGAGGATTATTGGTGGCATTCCAATATTTTATTTTGCAATCTAAAATTTTTATAACTAGAAATATTACATTTGTGAATGTACAAAATGAGATTTTTAAAATGCTAATAACAGTTCGAATACCAAATAAAAATTAAATGGACATTTTAATTGCCAACTAAAGGTATTTTTCTAAGTTCAAATTATATAGAAGGAGAAAAAAAATTCTTCCCATGGTGAGAGCTTTTCTCTCAAGTTGAGAGGTATTTTCAGTTTCTGTGTGAGGCGTTCAAACCAAAGAAAACTCGGTGATGCCTGCCCTAGCTTCGGCCGAGGGTCGGTTACTGTTTCCTTCTTACTTTCTTTCTCTTTTGTTTTCCTAGCTTCTACTGCTTTGTCTCCCAAATTTCTACTCCGATCTTTTCTTTTCCTCTATCTCCAGGGTATTACTCTTCATGGCTCTTTCTTGCTCCGATGTTCTTCCATGCATCCTACTAAGATCGTGCGTAGACTTCCAGCACATCCACCAGCTCGGGTGTGTGCAACACCACCACTTTCTCTTTGTTGTATGTCAGTTCCAACAATGTCGTTCATGGGTTTCCAAGAGCTTCATATTGATAATTAGCTTCTCTCGCTTAGTTGTCGACTATCCCTAATTTATGGTTGTGCTCAGGTAGCGAATCAGGGTTTATATGGCGTCTGTTGAGGCGGTGCTCGGCGGTGGACAAGGAATCATATGGATTGATTGGCACTAGAATGGTGAAGAAAGCTGTGGAAAGCTGTTGAAGCTTCTGGTCTCAGATGCTTGATGTTAAGTTTGGGCCTAACTGTTTTTGGGCTCATTTTGTATTTTCTAGTGTTTTAGGCCTACTTTTGTTTGTTGATACTCTTTGGGCCTTTGGTGTGATGTATGCTTGTTGTTGGTGTTTAATAAAATAAGCTTTTACCTCTATATATATGGGGATAAGAAGTTGAGTGAACCTCCATAAATAGTGTAAAAATGATCACTCTAATTTTGTTCACCATAACCAGTCTTTTAGTTAATTGTGAGCCAGCGAGGCAAGGCAACTCTAAATTAGGAGAGACTAGCTAGGCTGCCCGCGCGTTGCTGCGGTGCTATACTTTTGTAATGAAAAAATTTCTGGTACAAAGAAGAACATAGATAGATATTATGTTTTTATACTAAGAAAATAGATAGATATTAGGTTTTTAAATTGACTTTGTACTTCACATTTCTATTATAATGTAGCAGGAAAGAAATTGTAAAACATTGTAAAGAGGTTGCCGAGAAAAGTAAACATTGTTATGTAGGAATCAATACAATTGGATATGTAATAGCTGAATAAATAGGGAGGAAGGCAAAATGACGCGATACGCACCATAGTTTGAAGTTCATCGGTTGAGAACGGGTTACAGTAGTGGTCCATGCATAGATATTTTCTAGAGGTACTCGAGTCAAACTGTCAACAAACAATCATTTCATTAGTAAATGCGGATTGCTGAAGTTGGGCTGAAAATGATAAGATAGTTTACTAATGATGATAAAAGAGAGACTGGCGTATGGGACCTTTAGTGTTTCACCCAAAAGAATGTAATGAATTTATCCAATGGATAAATGTCAAGGCATTCAAGACTTTTCATTGAAAAATTGACACAGTTTAAAGGCATTACTCTAAACATGCTTTGCAAGTGATGAAAACCTGACCAAGTTGATATCAATCACAAATCCGAAGCAAAACACTTAAAACGAATATGGTTTAACAGGTTTAAAAACTGTGTGCTAAACCTAATCATGAAGGAAAAAATGCTGTGAAAAAAAAATGAAAAAAAATAGGTTAAAACTAAGGAGAAGCAGGAAAAAAAAAGAGATGAATACGTTTGTTTTCCATGTGAGGTTTTTGGGTCGATGGAATTTTTGTGTACAGAACAATGGGATCAATTAAATTTTGGTTCTTGTGTTTTAAGACCAATCCCACCTCAAAAAATAAGAGTAAATTTGTATTGAGACCACAATGATAAAAATGGATAAGTTATACACGTGGATGGTTACAGAGTTATGGGCTGACCTGGTTCATGAAGAAAAATAAGAAAAACTTAAATATTGACAAAAAAGATGAAGTTTTTTAATGCCGTAAGTGACCATATCAGTATCTATTGAATAAAGGATTTTTTAGAAATGCAAAACGAAAAAATGTTGAAAAAGAAATTAAAAGTTGAGAGTGATTATACCTTGAAGACGGCGAATAGACACAGTTCTTTCAGATTGATTCCAATTTGGCTGTAGGAACCTGAAACAGATCAAATTGTAAACATTTTGCACCAAGAATTGGATATAGAGAGAGACACAAATATTGTTTCCAATGAATAAAAGTGAGTGCAAATATAATCGTTTCACATATGATAAGGTAGGGAAAACGACGGTTGACATATTGGGATCTGATGATCATATGTTAAGAACAATCGATAACGGTGATTAATACAAAATTGTAGCTGCTAGTGGTTAAGATTGAAACAGAGAGGTAAAACATACTGATGCTAAATTTTATTTTAAAGGTTGGTAACAATGGAACGATGCTGGATATGATTATAGCCCACGACGAAGTTACTTTTATAATTATTTATTGGCTAACATTGCATTCATGGTATAGTTAAAGGTTTTTTACGTTTTTAGCGCCAATTAAGTTTGGTTCCAATGGGTATAGAACGAAAATAAAATGTTGGGGTTAACATTGAACAATCTAAAGATTAAACTGATTAGAACAGTTTAAAACCAAAGATATCGCTTGAGAATAGATTGGGCGATCAGATTATCCAACGAAAGATTATAAACTGAGGACAATGGGTTGCACAAAAGTGAAAGAGAAGTGGGTAAAAACGGAAAAAAAGAGAGGGGGGGAGGCAGCAACAAAAGTTTAACAGAAAAGAGAAACTAAATGTCTAAACGGATTATATACCTTCAATAAACACCGATGCTTCTTGAAAGTGAAGAACAATGAAATCAATCAGTGATATCAACCATCTGATTACAGAGACAAAATCTGCAGGATCACAAAAAGAGAATTTAAATGTAGAATATATCCGTAAATCAAAAATTCCAAAAAGAAAAATAATGAATAAAAAAATGAGGTATATCAAGAAAAGAAACCTTACCAAGCTCGCCCTAATGTCTAATCTAAATTAGAGAACACTAACCCATAAGACAAAGTACTACATATTTCTTAGGAAATTACTTTGTGGTGGAGGCTATATATTTAAGTGATAATTTCAGTAACCTGTTGCTGAACCTTGGTTTATCAAAACATAATAAAGTAAAGTACATAGAAAAGGCATCGTTAAATCTTCCTAACTATAAAGTACCTGAACATTTTTTTACTCACACCAGGGACATCACAAAGTAAAGGAACTAATAGCCCAAGTAATTGGTTAATGTCCTGTAAACCTTTCACTTGTTGTTTATATGAGATATGGCTGCAACAAAAATAAATATGGTTAAAATAAATTCAACCAATATGGCATGGAAACCATGAAAAATAATCATATGAACTGAGTCAATTGACCGAAAAACACAACACAAAACGCATCAAACCACCAAGAAAACAGAACAAATTGATGTCCAAAGTCTGGGGTAAACAACAAACACAGAGACTTAAAAATTAACAAAAAAAAAAAAAAACAGTGACAATTTATCAAAAATACACCCAAAGAGTTAGTGAAATGAGATACAGATTATGCAAGCATTCATAAAATAACATGAATAAATAGAGGACAAATTAACAACTCACCCCATTGAAATCAATCGAACACTGTAATCTTCATCTATATTATGCAAGCATTCATAAAATAACATGAATAAATAAAGGACAAATTAACAACTCACCCCATTGAAATCAATCGAACACCGTAATCTTCAACTAACAAAACAAACAGTGAAAAATCAGAAAAAGCAAACATGCAAGAATAAAAATTAAATAAAACCAAACACCAAATCAATACAAACCCCAATTTTATTTTATTTTATTTTCCTCCTATTAGACACCAAAATCCAAATGGATCTGGCCCCATATGAGCTCCAATTTCTCACCATCCCAGGAATACTCAGAGAATCCACCTCCATCCATTACATAAAAATTAGAAAATTAAAAAAAGAAAAACCAGAAAAGGAAAAAAAAAAAAAAGGTGTACCTCATGCCGCTGCTCTTGAAAAGCCAGAAAAATTAGATCACCCTAAATACCAAGCAAATATATAAGCAATTCAATAATCACCAAAGAGAAATCCACCATGCATGAAATAAAGAAATTAAACAAAAAAATACCGAAAAAAGAAAAGGGTACCTCATACTTCCAGTTCCAGTCCTGGAGAGCCAATTTTGTAATTTTTTTTTTTTAGAAAAGTGGAATTACACAGAGTGGAATGAGTGAGAGACCCCAGTTGCACAGATTTTTCTTTCCCTTCCAGATGACCAACGCGTACAGAAACCCCAAGAGAGCACCACAATTGGCACACAAATAAGAAAAGAACTCGAGAACGGCGATGGGGGATGCCCTTTCTAAGATCGGCGAATGGAAGCAAATGGTTTTTCCACTGCTTTCGTCGGCGATGGGGGATGCCCTTTTCTTTCCGCGATGACCAACACGTGTAGACGTGGAGCAGAAAAGAAAAAAAAGCGATTGCAGGAAATGGAAGGCAGAGAATGAAACAGCAGAGAAATCCAACAGGAAAGGCCATCAATGAAGAACACGTGGCCAGCGAGGACAAAGTGGTCATTTCACTGTGTAAAAGAGGCCACCCAACGGGTGATCAAGAAGAAACTGAGGGGCAATTTCGTCAAATCATTGTTAATGAACAGTGTTCAGAAACTGAGTTTTAGTATATATAATTTATATGTACCTAAAAGAGTTTGAACATCACATGTTATTATACAAACTAATGTTATAATTTATAAGAACCGAAAAACAATGTGCAGCCGAAGAAAAATGGTGATAGGGATTTCTAAATTTTATTTGACATAAGGAAGTAGCATATGTATAGTTTCACTAGTACTTGATTTGCAACGCTTAACCAGTACACTTATTTCGCTAATATATAGTTTCACTCATGATACTCGTATTAAGAGCGTGAGACAGACATTAACGCAACATGCATCATTCGCAAATAACACACGACCACAAAACCATGCACATATATGACCACAAAATCATTATCAAACAGATACGCGAGAATGAGAAGAAATGAAAGGGAGGGACGACAGACAGATGGATGTCGGGTTGGAGGCCGGGATCGACTACTTGTCGGACTGCCACTATCAGGGTGGGCAGTAGTTTTTTTCTCTATTTAATTCCTTTTTTAATTTTGTTTTGCAGCGATAAAATTGATTCAAGTCCAGCTATATAAATAATGAACACGACCAATACCACAGGTATTACGTATTACCTCATAATTTCAAATGTAAACACTAAAATTACATTATAAATCCACATAATGTGTTTATTATAGATCCACATATTAAACGACACGACACTAAGCATACATATACCAAAAGGAAGACTGCAATACATACCGACATGGTCAGGAGAGATTTTTAGTATGACCGTCACACGGGATGGTACACTACGTGTTATTACATAAATAGTGGGATATGTGTGTCAAAAAGTTAATAACTTAAAAAATATATTTTTCCATACTTACATAAAAACACGTAGTGTACCATCCTTATTCTCATCATAATTAAAAATTTCTTCATGCTCAGGACCACATCCAAGCTTTCCTTCCTTTCTCTTATTTTTGTGAAAACCCAAAAGGCAAAAACCTAGTGAGGTAGACATGACCAAAGCATACGAAATTACAGACACAGAAAACCACAAGGAACGATGCGTGCATGAATGCATGCAACTTTATTTACACACATACCATCACCAATGGTGAGCAATCACAAACTAGAGAAATTTTTAATTGTGACAGGAATACAAATGGTATATCATGTGTTTCTATGCAAATGGTGTAAAACTTTAATTTTTAAGTTATTAACCTTTTAACACACATAACCCACTATTTATATATGAACCCGTGGTGTACCATCTCGTGTGACGGTCACATTGAAAAATCACTCCACAAACTGATCGTGCAGACCATCAGAGCAAGCGGCGACGCGGCTCCGCGACTTTCCCTTCTTCTCCTTGCCCGCCTTGGCTTCCACCTTGCCATTCTTGACCACCACCTTGGCGTCTTCCTTGCCATTCTTGACCACCACCTTGGCGTCCCCCTTGCCATTCTTGACCACCACCCTGTCCCCCTTGACCACCACCTTGGCGTCCTCCTTGCCATTCTTGACCACCACCTTGTCCACCTGGGCCGCTACCTTGACCATGTTTTCCTTGGCCACCGCCTTGCCATTCTTGACTGCCACTTTGGCCAACTTTGCCTTCTTGGCCGCCGCCTTGACCATTGCTTATTTGGACTTGAATATGTAAGAGTATCAATATGATTCTTACAAGTCTTGAGATAATTGATATTATAAATAAGTCTAAATCATGTTGACAAGAGTTAACCAATCATATTGGTATATTGAGGACTCTTGTGTTTGCTCATTTATAGGACTCATATTGATATAAGGAATGCAGTCTTGTGTTTTTTGTGGGATTGTTATAGGGCAATCCAGGTCTTGTAGTATAAAACCACAAGCCCCTGCTCTCACAAAACACGCTCTTATTGTTCCAATTACCTATAACTTGGAGAGCCTTGAGTTTTGCAGAGAGGAGAAGGTTGTGTGCAGGTTTTCATGGCTTCTTATCCATGAACGGGTCTGCAAGTATGTGTAATATAATTGCTGCAATTCTTGCACTTATACTACATACATAATTTAAGGATTGTGATTTAGTTGATTAATCCTTGTGTTCTTGGCTAGTGTATTAATCTTTTAAGTCTAGTTTATTCTTACATGTGGTATCAGAGCCATTGGATTTTACAACTAAATTCGATCATAAATTGGTTCCTAAAAAACTGCAAAAACGAACTAGTTTGAAGAACAAGTCCGTTTAATTGGTTTTTAAAGACAAGTGGTATGACATCGTTTAAGAAATAACCTTTAGTTCAATTTTTGACCGTGGTCAGTTTGGAAAGGGAGAAACTCGTGTTTTGTCAATATGGGGTTGAGAAAACTTTTTCATGCTTGCTTATTTGATCATCTCTCTTAAACATCATAATTCTAATTTTTGAAATTATTGCTTCCGCTGTGTTGATTATGATGTCTGCAGATTGAGGTGATTTTGGTTTATTAATCCTCCTTGTGTTATTAGTGTAATGAATAAACTTGTATTTAGATCAACTAATTATGTTGTTAAAAATCATTGAACGAAGATCGTGTTATCTTTCTGATTCTTCATATTGATATTGACTTATTCGTTGTTTAATTGTTTTCTGTTTTAATTGAAACTGAAATCTACATCTGCATTAAGAGTTATCCCTTCACTGATGAGTTGTTTAATCTATATATACTTTTCATTCATGATGAAAAATCTATATATATGACTGTTGATGCACAAAATCAGTGGGGACTTTGGTACAACAGAAAGTGTTAAGTTTGTGACCTTCGCTAGATTGCTCCGGTCACTAGTGTGGATAAGTATGTAAATGGATAGAGACAGGGAAGCAAACACAAGATGTACGTGGTTCACCCAGATTGACTACGTCCACAGAGTAGAAGAGTTCTCATTAATTGTGAAGGGTTTACATAAGTACATAGGTTCAAGTTCTCTTTTAGTAAGTATAAGTGAATGATTTAGTACAAATGACATTAGGAAATATTGTGGGAGAATGATCTCCTTTTATAGAATAGAGTTTCTAGCTTTGTTCTGACATTGACACGTGTCGTGTTGTGATTGATTTCTGTTGTTGACACGTGTCGCACTATGATTGGCTTTTGATGTCGACACGTGTCGTGCTGTGATTGGCCTTCTGGTTGGAAGGAAACTCTTCTGGGTCCTTGATGGTATAACGTTGACTGGTGCTCAGTAGTTTCGGGATTGGTCAAGTATTGTACAAACAATGACTAAGTTGGTTCATATCAGTGTGCATTAAGTGAAAGTAGATTGAAATCAAGAACTTTTGGTTCTCCTTTTGAGATTTCAATTGTCTGCAATTTCACTTAATCTTGCAAGTGTGCTTATTCCCATTGGGGAAGTAATTACAAGAAGTGGAGGCAAGACATTGGTTTATTGCTGACTCTCAATGATATGGGGTCTACGGTTGTCTGCAATGAAGGCAATCTGCATGGATAGGTCTCAAGCATTGATGGATAATTTGTTTCATTTATTTGGAGCCAAGGAATTGCAATCGGGTTGACGAATATGGATCCAATGATGCATTCAGGTAACTTGGTTCACTGTATCATGCATGATTAATTGTTCTCTTATACGCATGATTATAATGTGATGAGTTTGAGCATGATGAATTAGGGCTTTTGCTATTTTGAGTATGCCTGTTTAATTATATACTGTGAGGGCATGATTAAACTCGAAATCCCTATGGATGCCAACTTGTGATTTGTGTGGGATGTTTGAAATCATCTTTTGATGCATAAATAAGTTAGTGTAACATTTAGTCTATGTATACTCTTTATTTTTTGTTGATGCACAAAATCAGCGAGGACTTTGGTACAACAGAAAGTGTCAGGTTCGTGACCTTCGCTTGGTTGCTTCAATCACTAGTGAAGATAAGTATGTAAATGAATAGGGACAGGGAAGCAAACACAAGATGTACGTGGTTCACCCAGATTGGCTACGTCCACGGAGTAGAGGAGTTCTCATTAATTGTGAAGGGTTTACACAAATACATATGTTCAAGTTCTCCTTTTATGAGTTCTAGTGAATAATTTAGTACAAAATGACATTAAAGATTATTGTGGGAGAATGATCCCTATTTATAGAAGAGAGTTTCTAGTTTTGTTCTGACATTGACACGTGTCGTGTTGTGATTGGCTTCTGATGTTGACACGTGTCGCGCTGTGATTGGCTTTTGATATCGACACGTGTCGCATTGTGATTGGCCTCTTGGTTGAAGGGAAGCTCTTCTGGGTCCTTGACGGTATAACGTTGACCGGTGCTCAGTAGTTTCGGGATTGGTCAAGTATGGTACAAACATTTTTCATTAAAGAGTCTATAGTTCTGATTAAATTAATCTTGGTGGAGGATAAAAAGTGTTCATATACAACACCTATCGTTCTCTTTTGTCTATTTGTTTTGGGCCATATATGATGAATATCAATTTGGAATGGAATCAATCTGACTGCACGAGTACTCCATGAATTGATATTGTCTGGGCAAGTATGCTTAATGACCAAGCGTTCCTAATACTAAACTAATGGAATTTGGATGCCATTGTTTGTATTTATGATACATATAATTAAAAGCATTGGTCTGTTTTGAATTATTAAAAAAAAAAAGTATAATTCATATCCCTAGTTTTGGTTAGACTACATATAATATGTTTTGGGGGTGTTGCCGTACATATGAATGGTGGAGTTAGGAATCTTTGGATTCGATAAATGTCAATTTTTGCAGTGTATAACCGAAAACATGTGAAGGCTCTTGTATTTATACCTTGTATGGAATGATATAAATTGTTTTGGTGAAGCCTTGATTGGCAATAATGCATTCTATTTCGCTGTGATAGTGGAACTCATCAATTGGCAAGATTTGGTATGGAATTTTCGTTTCTCGTTTGCTTCTGCTGCTCTTAATGAAAATTTGCTGATTAATTGGTATGTATCCTTTAATTCATATCTTATGCGATCTCAAAGTTCATAAGATATTAATTTTGAAATTTTGACAACTTATGGGTTTTCCATTGATTGGAATTGTTTGAGATTTTGAAGCGTCAATTAGTATTTTTGCAATTGATTTTTGGACTAGATTGAATTATGATACATGTCAATCTTGTTAAAGAATTATTATATGTAAATCATATTGTTGAAAAGTTGAGATCTTGATTATCTCGTTTTAATCGAGATAACTTGTGCTTCTATGTCCAAACATTATCAATTTTTAGTTGATCTTGCTCGATGGATATTGAACTAGTTATGATCAAATTGAATGCAAAAATATTGTGCTTGCTATTCTGATTTTGATCATTGTTGAAACTAGTGATTTTGGGTTTATGTGAGATAAGTTTTTCCGAATGGATTGTGACTATCTTTTGATACATAGACTGTTTGCATAATGGTTTAGGTGTATATGACTAAACTGAGATTATGCAATTGGTGAGGAACTGGGAACCAATTGGTTCATATCTCTGGTTTCCTTATCGGCTATGCAGTACATTATGCTTATGCTTAAGTAGGAGAATCATATGTTCGAATGTAAGCATAAGGCTAAGAGTATTTAAGCCGGCCATTATAATTCATTTGGATGCATAAAAACCATTTTATGGTTTTATTGAAGCAATTGGTTGAATTATTTGTGTTACTTAATTTGTTTAAGTAATGAGAAGGATCATATTATGTTAGCATTCAAAAGGAAACGAATTTGGTTTCCATATGGATTCTGATTAGTCATTCATTGTGTTGGAATGATTTTTAGTTAATATAGTTGCTATTAACCTGTACTTAACTTGGTTGTGTTAAGTATGGCCTAGATAAGTGGGAACAAATAAGTTTGGTTTTGCTATATTGGTTCACATAATTTCAAAGTGCAAATTAAGTATGTTGTGACTTTTTAGTTAATTCTGCGATGTAACAGAAAAGATTCTTAAGTTTAATACTTTAAAATGCATAAGTAAGTTATATGTGAGGTTAAGCTTTTGTTATCCAAAAGATTTGGTGTTATGATAAAGTTATTGATTGATATAACTGTGCTATTCATACAATTATGAATAATTTTACATTGACAGCCTACTGTCAAGAATGTTTGGTATTTTTATATCAATTTTGGGCTATATGAGTGGAAGTAGACATCTTGGTTTACTCTTGAACTTAGATACATTGCTATGAACATGAACGGAACATTGTGATTTGTAAGTTAAATCTGTATTTTATGTTCCAAAGGCAATTATAAATTCATTATTTTGGCTTATGTAAGCTGGTTGTGTCTATGTACTAGTGTGGTGTTGAATGAATTATGTGATCACCTTTATAATAATTTGAGATGATTATCTGTTGTGATGAATCATACTCAAGTAGAAGAATGTAAGAATATGAGTATGATTCTTGTCTTGAGATAATTGATATTATTTATGATTCTTACAAGTCTTGAGATAATTGATATTATAAATAAGTCTAAATCATGTTGACAAGAGTTAACCAATCATATTGATATATTGAGGACTCCTGTGTTTGCTCATTTATAGGACTCATATTGATATAAAGAATGCAGTCTTGTATTTCTTGTGGGATTATTATAGAGCGATCCAGGTCTTGTAGTATAAAACCATAAGCCTCTGCTCTCACAAAACACGCTCTTATTGTTCCAATTACCTATAACTTAGAAAGCATTGAGTTTTGCAGAGAGAAGAAGGTTGTGTGCAGGTTTTCATGGCTTCTTATCCATGAACGTGGCTGCAAATATGTGTAATATAATTGCTGCAGTTCTTGCACTTATATTACATACATAATTTAAGGATTGTGATTTAGTTGATTAATCCTTGTGTTCTTGGCTAGTGTATTAATCTTTTAAGTTTAGTTTATTCTTACAGAATAGTCTTCGATTTCTTAGGCTCGGGTAGCGGCCTCTTCTCCACGGTGACAGTCAGCACCCCGTCAAGACACTCGGCCGAAATCTTTTCAGTGTCTGCATTTTCCGGCAGCACAAACTTCTTCAAATACTCCCCGAGCCTCCTCTCCATCCTCAAATACTTGACCCCCTGACCCTTTTCCTTCTCTCCCCGCTCACCACCAGAACGTTGTCCTCCTCAAGCTTCACATCAATCATATCCGATATCAGCCCAGGCACATCCACCACAAAAACGTAGGCGTTTGGAGTCTCCTTCACATCTGCGGGCGTGGCGGCCATGGCCTTGGCCTCGCGGACGTACTGGCGCGAAGGGGTCAGGTGGCTCTGCTGGTTCTGCTCGTCGGAGAAGTCAAGCAAGTCGTGCAGGGTCTCCAGAAGGTTGGGATCGAACCCCATGTTCCTCAGGCTCATAACCTGGCTCATCACCTCCAACGATGATCAGATATAAAACTCCTGAAAAATGATTGAACAAATTAAGGTGGAAAATATATGGAGATTGTTTTTGGTGGGTTTGTCTAGGGTTTTGGAGAGTTTATATAGAATGAGGGAAAATATGAAGCGGTGGTAATTGTAAATTAAGAGTAATTTGTACATTTGACAACTGTTTGTGTGGTCTGTTCTTCACTTGTTCCGTGGAGATGGAGATCGGTTGTTTTTGTCTTGGATATCTGCTACGTGGGAGTTCATATAGAGGTTTGGGATCCGCGTGCCAGGTGCTATCGGAGCTGATACTAATGCATGAGCAGATGTGGCAAGCATACACCGCACACGTGCATGCTATTTCTTTGTTGCATGCATGCAGTACAAAATTACTTTAACTTAAGGAATTATATATTTTGTATCTATAAAAAGTAATAGATATGACCACCAAGGAAATGCAAAATTTTCCCTTCAACATAGACTTCAAAATCATAAACGTGACATCAAAAATATCACTTCAATATGTTAAGGTCCATATAAAAGCTCTCTTGGCCATGTATATATAGTTCATAACACGAGTGCCTGATTTTTTGGCCAACAGTTAGGTAGGATTACGAAGGAGGAGGGGAGAGATTTTTTACTGTGTGATCCGTACACGGGATAGTACACCACGTGTTATTATGCAAATGGTGGGATACGTGTGTTAAAAAGTTAATAACTTAAAAAATAGGGCAAAAGACTGTTTACTACCCTCAAGTTTCATGGTTTTCAACATTTAGTACATCAATTTTTTTTCGTCTCAAAGTCATACCTAAAATGTAAATTTTGGGACAGTCTCATACATCCGTTAATCAAACTGTTAGTTCTCCCGTTAAGTGATGACGTGGCGCCTATGTGGACAATGACTGGGAGCCACGTGTCATTAAAAATATTTAAAAAATTAATTAAATAATTAAAATTAAAAAAAAATTAACAATCCATTTTCCCCCTCTCCCCCGTGCCCCCAACCCAGAGGAAGAAGAAGGAGAAAAAAAAAAAAAAAAAAAAGCCGTTTGTAACCCAGAAAAAGAAGAAGGAGGAAGAAGAAGAAAGAGAGGAAGAAGAGAGTTTCAGAAGAGAAAGGGGAGAGTTTCGGCCAAGGGGAGGAGGAGAGAGAAATGAGGTGGCGAATGAGGGAGGAGGAAAGGAGAGAAAGGAGGGAGAGGAGAAGGAGGGGAACGGCCGGGTCTCTCCTTGGCCCGCAACCCGACCCGCATCATTCTTTGTTTTTCGACAAATTTTCACCCATTTTTCCGGCAAATTGCACTACCTAACCACCTCGAATCAACTTCATGACCTTCCCTCTACCTATTACATCCCAAATTTGGAGAGATTTGGTGGTGATGTGCGGCGAAGGTGGTGTGACGGCGATCCGCCATTTTTGAAGTAAATCTCGTCAACCACCACCACCATTAGACTCCCGTAGAACCCAGGAACAAAGCCCAAGCAGTTGTGGAGGCGTTGGAACAAGTGGGTCGCGGTCGGGGGGGGGGGGACGAATTCATCTTTGCCGATTCAGGTTTTTTTTTTTTTTTTTTTTTTTTCTTCTTCTTCTTCTTCTTCTTCTCCTTCTTCCTCCTCCTTCTTCCTCCTTCTTCTTCTTCCTTTTCTTCTTCTTCTTCTGGGTTGGCAGACGGTTTTTTTTTTTTTTTTTTTTTTTTTTTTTTTCTTCTCCTCCTTCTTCTTCTTCTGGTGTTGCAGATTCTGTTTTTTTTTTTTTTTCTTTCTTCTTCTTCTCCTTCTTCTTCTTCCTTCTTCTTCCTCTTCTGGGTTGGCAGACAATTTTTTTTTTCTTTTTTCTTTTCTCCTTCTTCTTCCTCTGGGTTGGGGGCGCGAGGGGAGAGGGGGAAAATGGCTGGTTTGTTTTTTTTTTTTTTTTCTTTTTTCTTTCTTCTTCTTCTTCTTCTTCTTCTCCTTCTTCTTCTTCCTTCTTCTTCCTCTTCTGGGTTGGCAGACAATTTTTTTTTCTTTTTTTTTTCTCCTTCTTCTTCCTCTGGGTTGGGGGCGTGGGGGGAGAGGGGGAAAATGGCTGGTTTGTTATTTATTTATTTATTTTTTTTAAAATTTAAAATTTAAAATTTTAATTATTTAATTAATTATTTAATATTTTTAATGACACGTGGCACCCAGTCATTGTCCACGTATGCACCACGTCATCACTTAACAGTTTGACTAACGGATGTATGAAACTGTCCCAAAATTTACACTTTAGGTATGACTTTGAGACGAAAAAAAATTGATGTACTAAATGTTGAAAACCACGGAACATGAGGGTAGTAAACAGTCTTTTGCCCTAAAAAATAAAACTTTTCACCACTTATATAAAAACACGTGATGTACCACTCGTGTTCCGGTCACAATGAAAAAATCTTAGAGGAGGGAGAAAGGAAGTGGAGAGTTTAGGAAAAGGATCCTCGCCAGATCCTTTTCCTGGGGATCCTAGGGATCCTGTGTTCGTGACTATTCATTGTACATCATGCGGTCAGAAATCATTTTAAATTTTAAAATTTAAAACTAAATATAAATAGTACTTAATGAAAATTGACCACATGATGTATGATGAACGGTCACGATTACAGAATCCCTAGGATCCCCAGAAAAATGATCCTTGCCATATCCTTTTCTGGGAGTTTATATCTCGGAACAAAAGTGCTTGATTTTCGCTATGACATTGGCCCTCCTCACTTAATTTCCTAATATTTACCACAATATCGAGGCAAATCAATATGATTAACATTCAAATTTAGTATGGCAAAAAGGGAAAGAGATCATCTCCGGATCTTTTCCATCAAGTTCATCAGATCAAGTGATCTGGATCTTTAAAATTTCAGCCCACTTGTTTTGACCTCTTAAAAACTATAATAGTTTTTGGCCGTTGGATGAAATTTCAAAGGTCCGGATCACTTGATTCGATGACCTTGGTGGAAGAGATCCAAAATGATCTCTTTATGGCAAAAAGAACAACTACTTACTTTAATATCATCCTATGTACTATCACGCTTTATCTTAAGTCAATTTAGAATTTTATAAGGATAATTATAGGAAAACTAAACTTATAGATAAAATTTTGTAAATTATGTGACATGAAAGTTAATGATTGAGTTATTACTTAAGCGTTGATAAACATGCTCATTTCAATTAATGATACATGATTAATTATCAAATTTAATCTACAAATTTAGTCTTCGTAGCTTACCCTTTCATAAGTTAAAAAATCCATGAAAACCAAATCTAGACAAGGATGGATTAAGGGCCACGGGTGTGAACAATGACATGGCTTGGAGCCATGGGTTCAACGTAAAAGCGACCCAAATCTCAGATTGTACGTGTAAGCTCACGGGATATGGCCCAAAATTGCCAATGCTAAAGGTATCACAATTGTTAGAGCAAAGTGCCAAGTGCCAACTAGTAAAATGTTCTTGCATTTTGAACTTGATTAAGTTGACTAGGTAAAATATTGTGTTTTCTCCTCTGCAATCAAGTTCAAATTTGTATCTTCAACCTCAAGCAACGTTGACCTGAATGCTCTTGGCCCTCTTGGGCTCCGGCGGAGGCAATTTCTCCACCCTCACCGTCAGCACGCCACCTTGAGCCACCGCCGAAATCGTCTCCAAATTTGCATTCTCCGGCGGCACAAACTTCCTCATAAACTTCTCCACCCTCAAATACTTCATCCCACCCTCTCCTCTTTTTCTCGCCTTCTCTCCCCGCTCACCACCAAAACGTTGTCGTTCTCCTCTAATTTCATTGGCTTTGATTCCGGGCATGTCTTCCACAAACGCGTGCGAGTTTGGATACTCCACCACGTCCGCTGGAGTGGCCGCCATTGCCCTCGCGTCGCAGACATTCGACCGAGACGGGTTCTTGGGGTTTCGGGACTTTTCGGGCTCTTGATCGGCCAAGTCCGGCATGTCTTCCAATAATGTGAAGAAATTGTTTCCCGCGTTTCTCAAATCCATGTTAACGTAAATTGTGTGAGATTAGTAGAGAATTTATTAGTGTGGAAAATGGAGGATCAGATTGATGTATTTATAGAGTGATAAGGAATTACAGAGAACATGCAAAAGTTCTAGAGGCTGCAAAGCAAAACGAAACAAGAACATCCCATTGCAACAAGAAGAGCAGCAACTCAAAATTTATCAGTACAATCTTCGTATTCAAATTTCGTCATTGTCTTCGTAGTCTTCGTAGAGTGAATCATCTGTTTCTTTCTGCTCCATGTATCCATACTTTCTAAGAAGCCATATGATTACCCGAATCACGTTACCAATGAACACGATCCCCATCAACGCCAGCCATATCAGCACAGAAACTTGTGTCACATAATACAGATAGCTACCCTTTCTCTTATTCGGTGTCATGATGATTAATCCGATAAAATAGGTACCCGTTAGTGCCGTTATTGCAATCCACATGATCACCATCTGAAGCCACATCAATCTCTTCCGCCTCATAGGCAATCCGCTCACCAGCAGTAGAATTATGCTCAATGATGCAAGGAAAGCAATCGTGTTGAAGATCATGAACTGTCCATAATTACGGGGCTCTGTATTTGCCATCACTGACTGCCCGGCTGTGTGCGGACGCTCCACGGCCGTGCCATTGGAGTATTCGAAATAGTCATCCTGCCATACACCGCCTGGCGGGGATAATGCAGCTTGAAATGCCACTGTCGCAATTAGGGAAGTCACAACCATTAACGAGCTTCGTTTCCTTCCCAACCAATCAATGTCCTTCTTCTTTACTATTTCCTTTATACTCATTTTCTTCGACATTAGTGGGTGCATTGAGATCGAGTTGGAGACTCGAACCGAATCCATTTCCGGCTCGTATGCAACGGATCGTGACTTGTTGATTCCTGGAGCTGCAGCTTTCTGAAGACACTGTTTGATTTCCAAGTCTCTTAAATCTCTAGTGCTATGAGATAAGACGTCCAATGCAGTGAAACCATTCGCATTCTGGGCTTTTACATCTATCTTTGTATTAGTCAGCAAATATTTTATAACCTGCACAAAATTTCCACACTTTATCCTTTAGAATGAAAAAATTTGACATCGATCTCAGTCTAATCACGCATTGCGAAACATTGCAAAACACACAAGTTTGCATGACTAGCTTGCGATTTTACGACAGCATCCCGGCCCAATCACGCATTACCAACCACAGCATGCACGAATGGATTGGGATGCTATGGTAGCATCCCAATTCAGTCATGCATTTCCAAAAACAACACCGCATGATTGGCTTGGGATGCTACGGTAGCATCCCAATTCTGTCACGCATTGCCAAACACAAAGCACTGCGTGATTAGCTTTAAATTCCAGCATCGTAGCGTTCCAGGTACATGGAAGTTCTTCTCTACAATGTGAGTTAAATGGAATTGAAGTTTTTCTTCACTAATATTCATAGAATTCTTGAAATTTTAAAAAGTTTTCTTCTTTCAGATAAAAGTCTAATTATTCCCACTAATTAACTAATTTTGATTTCAAAAGACAAAAATTAAGGAAATATTACCTCTAATTGTTTCTTGGCCACAGCAACATGTAAGACTGTGTTGCCATCGCCATCCCTCCAATTCACAAACTCATCACCTCGCCCAATACATTCCACCAAAACCTTCAATACCTCCAGCCTGTGATGCTTCACACACAAGTGCAGCCCACTCTCGCCTCCCTGAGTCAAAACCCGAGTCGCCGCCGGTATGACTTGAGCCAACTCAGCCACCACCGCAGCTCGCCCCTTGATCACACCCAGATGCAGGGGAGTGAATCCATCGCGATCCCAGACCAAACCCAGATCTGGGTTGACCAGCACCAGACTTTTCACTATCTCCACCGACCCTTTTGCCGCCGCCAGGTGAAGAGGGGAAGAGCCGCGGGAATCCAACTGGGCGGCGAGTTCGGGATTCCGACTCAGTAACTCTTTGGCGAAAGCAGAGTGACCCAGAAGCGAGACGACGTGTAAGGGGGTGTCGGAGAGAGATGGGGCGGGCTTACTGAGGATTTGAGGGTCTTCTGTGAGGAGTTCGAGGAGGGCGTCGACGGAGCCCCGCACGGCGGCTCGATGGAGCTCTTTCTGCATGACCTTCTCTCTCTGTTTTGCTTCTTCTTCTCTCTGTTCCTCCAACAAACTCAGCAGCTTCATTTTTTATTTCTGTCTCTCTGATGCTTTGCGTGCGAAATACAAAACGGAGACGGAGGCGAGCAGAAGTTGACGGACGCCGTTAGTTTGATGGTACCAAAGAGGGGAGGTCAAACCGTCAAAGTTACCGTCGACGTTTATTTGGGTCGAGAATACCGTCCAAGTTATATGAGAGAATACTTGGATTCCGATCATTTATTTTTTGTTTTGACGTTATATTTTATTTAAATAATTTATATATATTAAATTCTAATTCTAATTCTGATTAACATCGAATTACTTTTGTTTAAATTTTCTTAATTTTTTTATAGACCTTTCTGCGCCTTCAAGTTGGACCAATTGAGGCTGAGTCAACATGAAACCACACGTGCGAGGGACAAGTAATGGTTTTCATCTAGAAACCTTATGGGGGCCATTTGCTTTCTAATTTTCTATTTTCCTTACCATCTCAACAATTTAGGAAAACTCAACAACTGCATTTGAAAAAAAAAATAAAAAAATCATAAGCTACAGTTCACATTTATCAAATTACTTTGTGAAATTTCGTAAAATCTGCGGTACAAATCTTTTTAAGCAAACGATCTGTACTAAAGGGTTGAGAGAGTAAGCTGAACCTCACAATAAATTAACAATAATGTAATTCAAATTCGTATTTAGAAAAAATCGAATATAAAATATCTCTTACAAGTGACTAGACTGTATTATTAAGTAACAAATTCATGATACACTTATCTTGACAAAACAAGGGCCATGGATGTGATTGCCAACCCTATACCGCTAAGGCTACATGAAAACCCTGCGCCTGAAGGGTAACCCTACGTACAATCAGAACCAAGATTATGCTTAGTAAATTTCATATGAAGTCAATCAACGGTAGCCTGTCATCCATCAGAAAAAATATTGCATGTGAATGGAATGTGTAAATTCGCATCCAAGTAATTGAGTTGAACTTGACTTCTTTACTTAAATACCAAACATGAGCGGTTGACTCATGTCCACTTTCCAAGAATTAATTATGATTAATATAATATTAAGATAAATTAATTATTCATATCACTTATCTTCTCATTTTACTCGGACTCAAAACTAAATTTTTTTTTTTTGGTCAATACTCAAAACTAAAATTTAATTATAAGAATTCCACTATTTATCTCTTTAATTTGTTGGCATAATTAAAATTTTAATTTGTCAATAAAAAAAGTAATCAAATTTATTAGTTTTGTGTGTTGGTCCCATACACATGGCATGAGTAGAAGGTTTTTTTTTTTTTTTTTTTTTTTTTTGGGTTGTTGTCAAAATGAGAAAGCTACTTGCACTTTCGTACTGCTAATCTTTATATAGTAAAACAACTCATACAAGTGGCGTTCTACTAGAGGAGTGTTGCCCTTGTACCATAACGTAGACGTAAGTTTGAAACTTGACTACTCCCTAATCTAACACATAATCTAACAAATCTATTGTTTGGAAAACAAAAATCAACCAACACTTTTAATTAGTCCAAAAAGTAGAATTAAAGAAAGTAAAGGGCTACCTAGTGCATTCCAAGCTACCTTAGCTCCACTGAGTATTTATTTTGATTTCAGCACGGACAGGATCCACTAAGTGTTTGGATGAGAGTAATAATATTTCTGCGAGCAAAGCTGATCACTGAAATGCTTCAAATAACAAAAATGGAATTTGTCAGTGAATTGTATTTCTCACCAAAGCAAAAACAACTTCAAATATTCCTCCTCCTTCTTCTCTTGTTTCTCTTAAACCCTAGTGCAACTCCGTTAACATTCAATTTTTCGAGTTTTCCACCCCTCACGGCCAATATATCTCTAGAGGGAGATGCTTACACAGACGGGTTCCTCCGGCTCACCAAAAGCGCTGCGGACGACAACAAGACTCGCAGCGCTGGTCGAGCCACCTATAGCCAACCCTTTCTCCTCCGCCAAAACGCCACAGGAAAGCTCGCTGATTTCACCACAAACTTCACATTTGTCATCGACTCACAAAACGAAACCAACTACGGCAACGGTTTCGCATTCTTCATAGCGCCAAACGCCTCCATACTCAACCGCAAACTAGCGAAGCACACTCTCAGTATGGGCCTTCCCGTACATCCACTTGGGGTCGCCGTGAACACGAGTCTGTATTCCTACGTGGCGGTGGAGTTTGATATCCACTATAACAACCAGTCGGACATCCAAGACCCCGCCGGCGATCATGTTGGTATCGACGTCAACTCGGTCATGTCTAGGATTGCAAAGCCTTGGAATGGAAGTATTGTTAATGGAAGGATCAACACTGCTTTCATTAATTACGATTCCAAATCAAAAAATCTTAGCGTTGCCTTCACTACTTATAATGCAAATGGCGTCCAAGTGATGAGCTATCTCAATTACACGATTGATCTGACTCGTTACTTGCCCGATTTGGTCGTTGTAGGGTTCACTGGTGAAACGGGTCGTTACTATGCTATGCACAAAATCAACTCATGGAGTTTTAATTCAACTTCACTGCTTGATGATGCACATCACAAGAGCACCACTTATTGAATATTATTGAATATTCTTTAAACCCTAATAGCTGTAAAGCTGTGTTTAAGCTAGGGTTTAGTGAGCTGTGTTATTCCCTCTTCTGTGTAAAGCTTGTTAATAAGCTGTAATGCATGTGTTAGAGAGTGTGGAGGTCATCATACTCTCATGCTTGCTTAGCTGACTTGCTTAGCTGCCATTGTCCCATACTCTCCTCTCTCTTTCCCGATTATTCTTCTATTTATGCTTAATCTTGTAAACTGTTTGAGACAATGAAATATACATTAAGGTTTTCTATATGGTATCAGAGCAGTGATCCATCGTGGACCTGCATCTGTGTTCTTCCGAAATCCTACCAAATTCAAACCAGTTAAAGCCATTATGGCAACATCATCAGAGAAAGTTTCAAAAAACGAAACTATGGATACCAACCCAATTCAACGTTTGAGCTCAGTGCTCCTAAACGAATTCAACTATCTGCCTTGGTCACGAGCTATTTCTCTCGCTCTTGGAGGACGTGGAAAGCTCCAGTTCATTCAAAAGGATGATATCATGCCCGAAACAACTTCACAAGATTATGCAGCATGGGTGTCCCAAGATCAACTTATCATGTCTTGGCTGTTGAATTCTATGGAACCAAAGATGGCTGAGATTTTCAGTTATTCAGTATCATCTCATCACCTTTGGATTTCTGTACGAGACATGTATGGAGATCTAAACAATGCTGCGCGAGTCTTCCAGCTGAAGAAAGATCTTACAGAATTACAACAGGGAAATCTCTCTTTTGTTCAACATCTTGGCAACTTGAAGGCCAAATGGAATGAATTGGATCTCTACAGACCTCATACCACAGACACAACCATTCTTTTAAAGCGTGCTGAAGAAGACAAAGTGTTCCAGTTGCTTGCCAGCATCGGACCAGAATATGAGGACCTTAAAAGTCATCTCCTGATGACACCTGAACTTCCCACCTTCCAGATGGTCTGCAATGTTATTCAACGCGAAGAAATAAGGAAGAAGGTCATGAATGCAGTCGTTGTTGTTGGAGAATCAGATCTTAGGCCATCAGAAGCAAGAGCCTTCACCTCTTTCAGACCATACAAGGGAAAACGACCAGACTTAAAGTGTTCTCACTGTGTGAAAATAGGTCGTCCAGGCATTGGACACATAAAAGAAAAGTGCTGGATTCTTCATCCAGAACTTAAACCCAAGTTCAATGATGATGGAAGAGCACCAAGAAACCAAATGAAGCCTGCCTACACTCCTCAAGGAAACCTTGTTTGCGACAATGTCTCCAAAAATGTGATGAACTCTTCTTCTAGTCCCATTACTCTCATAAATGAATTTGCTAACTTCTTGCAACAGAAACAAGGGACAACAAATCATGAAAATCCTGCAGCCATGCTCGGCAAGTTTGCTGGCTTCCTCGAACAATCAAGCTCAGTGTCACAAAATGATGTGCCAGGTATTGTTGCAACTATTTCCACTGCATTGGATCTTAGTAATAGCCGTGGTTTTTGGATAGTCGACTCAGGAGCTTCTGATCACATGACTAACGATGCATCTTTACTAAATGATTTTCAAAACTTCTCCACTCCTTCTTTTGTCTCCGTAGCTAATGGCACCAAAGTTAGTATAGTAGGCATAGGAAAACTCAAAATCTTCTCAAATAAAAAGGAATCCCTTGTCATGCATGTCCCTTCCTTTCCTTTCAAGTTGCTGTCAGTAGCAAGAATAACACAATTGCTAAATTGTCTTGCAATTTTTTCCACTCACTGTGTGATTTTCCAGGACCGAGTTTCGAAGGAAACGATTGGTAAAGGTTTCTTCCTCAATGGACTGTACTATGTCAACTTCTCTTCAAGTTTTCCAAAAGGTTTCTACGTAAACTCAAACACAGTAAACAAGGAGCAGCTGTGGCACATGAGATTAGCTCATCCTTCTTCCCATGTTATGTCTTTTATTTTTCCTAGTTTCTGTAAAGAGATTTCAGATTGTGAAGTTTGTCAAAAATCTAAGTCCACCAGGTTACCCTTTCCCCATTCTCTCTCTAGAGCTACCAAAGTTTTTGAAATTGTCCATTCCGACATTTGGGGACCTGCAACCTTAGAGTCTTTTGATGGCTACAGATTCTTTATATCTTTCATTGATGATTTCTCTAGAACTACCTTTGTGTATTTACTTAAATTCAAGCACGAAGCTTTCCAGTGTTTCAAAAATTTTCATAACTTAGTTCAAAATCATTTTAACTCTAATATTGGCATCTTAAGGTCTGATAATGGCTCTGAGTATACTTCCAAAATCATGACAACTTACTTAAGTGAGCATGGAATCTTGCAACAAACTAGTTGTGTAGGAACACCACAACAAAATGGTATTTCAGAAAGGAAGAACCGAGATTTGCTTGAGAAAACACGATCACTAATGTTACAAGCAAACCTTCCAAAGAAGTTCTGGTCTCAAGCTATACAAACCGCTGCATACATCATAAATCGACTTCCTAGCAGAATCTTGAAGTTTAAATCTCCTTGTCAAATTCTCAAGGGGAGAGATATTAACATAAGTCATCTCCGTGTGTTTGGATGTGTGTGCTATGTGCATATTCAAACTATTCACCGAGATAAACTTGATCCAAGGGCTATCAAGTGTGCATTCGTAGGCTACTCAACTTCCCAAAAGGGATACAAATGCTATGATTCTAAAACCAGAAAGGTGTTTGTATCCAGGGATGTACGGTTTGATGAGACACACTTCTTCTTTCAGAAGCATGATGATGAACCTCAGGGGGAGCTCTCATATGAAGTGTTTCCCACTCCTCTCGTCCTTGATGATCCAAGACTGTCAACGCCGCACAATGAAGCAATTGAGATAGAGCCAGCTCATGAAAATATGGAAGCAAATAATGAAGAAGTCCTCCACGAAAGGAGAGAGCCCCTTGAACAACCTACTCATCCACGAAGGAATCCTTCTCGAAACAGACAACCTCCAGCCAGGCTTGATGATTTTGAAATCTACATGCCTAGATATCCTATTGGACAAATGGTTTTACATAGCAAGACCTCCCCATCTCATGCAGCATTTGTCACTAAGTTATCTCAACACTCGGAGCCTCGATCCTTCGAAGAGGCAAACCAATCTCCTGTATGGAGATGTGCTATGCTTGAGGAACTGAAGGCACTCGAAGAAACTAAAACTTGGAGCATTGTTTCTCTGCCAAAAGATCAACGTGTGGTTGGGGCAAGATGGATTTACAAGACAAAATTTAACTCAGATGGAACCATCCAGCGGCACAAGGCAAGGTTAGTTGCAAGGGGCTTCACGCAAACCTACGGGCTAGATTACAAAGAAACCTTTGCCCCGGTGGCAAAGATGAACACAGTTAGAGTTCTTCTTTCGGTGGCTATCAATTCACAATGGTCTCTACATCAAATGGATGTAAAAAACGCTTTTCTTCATGGAGAGTTGGAAGAAGAAGTGTACATGCGCCTACCACCTGGTCATGAACGAGAGAAGGAACAAGGAGTAGTATGCAAGCTTCACAAGGCCATTTACGGTCTCAAGCAATCTCCAAGGGCTTGGTACTCAAAACTAAGCTCTGTCCTTATGTCATCCGGTTTTAAAAGAAGCAATGCAGATTCTTCAATGTTCACTAGGCTTGGCACACATGGAAGATTGGTGGTACTTGTTTATGTTGATGATCTCATTGTCACAGGAGATAATCCAGAAGAAATCAATGCTCTCAAAGCCACCTTACATTCAACATTCTCAATCAAAGATCTCGGCAGACTTAGATACTTTCTCGGAATCGAAATGGATCAATCTCCAACGGGGTTGTTTCTAAATCAACAAAAGTACGTTCTCGATCTTTTAGAAGAAGCCAATATGATGCACTGCAAACCTGCTAAAACACCTCTACCAACAAATTTCAAGCATGAAACCTCAGGCATCCAGCTTGAAAATGCATCGGAGTATCAAAGGTTGGTAGGAAAACTTATCTATTTGACTATAACTCGACCTGGCATTGCTTATGCTGTTAGCTTTGTCAGCCAGTTCATGCATTCTCCCACATCTCATCATCTGCAACTAGTTAAAAGGATCCTTCGATACTTAAAAAGCTCAATGTCTACCGGGATTTTCATGCAAAACAACGGACACTTCACCATTGAAGGATACACAGACTCTGATTGGGCAGGCAACGTCCTTGATCGCAAGTCCACAACTGGTTACTGCACTCTTGTAGGTGGTAACCTCGTCACGTGGAAGAGCAAAAAGCAATCTGTTGTAGCACGGTCCAGCGCAGAAGCTGAGTACCGTGCAATGGCATCTACTGCATGCGAACTAATTTGGCTAAAGAGTTTGCTACATGATCTTGACATCATCTCTTCCAAGCCAATTCTCCTCCACTGTGACAATCAAGCAGCGATGCATATTGCTGCCAACCCCGTCTTTCATGAACGAACAAAGCATATCGAGGTTGACTGTCATTTCGTCCGCAACCAAGTCCAGTCCAAGCTGTTACAAACTGCATTTGTTCGCTCCAGTGATCAACTAGCCGATGTGTTCACCAAGCCCCTTCCTTCTTCTCAACTTGATCGTATTCTCTTCAAGCTTGGATCCAGAAAATCTCTCGATCCAGCTTGAGGGGGAGTATTGAATATTATTGAATATTCTTTAAACCCTAATAGCTGTAAAGCTGTGTTTAAGCTAGGGTTTAGTGAGCTGTGTTATTCCCTCTTCTGTGTAAAGCTTGTTAATAAGCTGTAATGCATGTGTTAGAGAGTGTGGAGGTCATCATACTCTCATGCTTGCTTAGCTGACTTGCTTAGCTGCCATTGTCCCCTACTCTCCTCTCTCTTTCCCGATTATTCTTCTATTTATGCTTAATCTTGTAAACTGTTTGAGACAATGAAATATACATTAAGGTTTTCTATACCACCAAATCATCAAGAAATGGCCGCATGGCGGTTGGGATGGGTATTGGTGGGTCTCTAATTATCTTGGTTTGTGTATTACAGTTGGTTTGGTCCAAGATCTTGTGGAAGAAGAGAGAAAGAGAAGAAATTAGTAGTGATTGTGAATATCCTTCCGGTCTTGACTTGATCATGGACGATGATTTTGAAAAGGGGTTCATAACCTCTGGCCCAAGGAAGTTTTCATATAGTGAATTGGCTCACGCAACGAGTGAGTTTTCCAAGGAAGAAAAGCTAGGAGAGGGAGGGTTCGGTGGTGTTTACAAAGGCTTCATACAAGACTTGAACTCATTTGCTGCTGTTAAGAGGATATCGAGAGCGTCAAAACAAGGATTGAAGGAGTACGCGGCAGAAGTGAGGATCATTGGTCGACTTAGGCATCGGATTTTGGTTCAACTCATCGGTTGGTGCCATGAAAAAAAACTGCTACTCGTGTACGAGTTCATGTCCAATGGAAGCTTAGATTCTCATTTGTTCAAGGAAACAAGCTTCTTGACTTGGGAGGTAAGATACAAAATTGCTCAAGGCGTGGCAGCCGGGTTGCAATATCTTCATCAAGAATGGGAGCAATGTGTGCTGCATAGGGACATTAAATCCAGCAACGTTATGTTGGATTCGAATTTCAACGCGAAACTTGGAGATTTTGGGTTAGCACGACTTGTAGACCATGGAAAGGAACCACAAACAACGGCTTTAGCTGGAACGATGGGATACATGGCTCCTGAATACATTATCTCCGGAAAGGCTAGCAAGGAGTCGGATGTCTATAGCTTCGGAATTGTTGCCTTGGAGATTGCGTGCGGGCGGAAACCCATTGATCATACTCGAGTTAACATGGTGGAGTGGGTTTGGGATCTCTATGGAGAAGATAAAGTTTTTGAAGCAGCTGATCCAAAACTTGGTGGAGTTTTCGATAAGAAACAAGTCGAGTGCTTGATGATTGTAGGGTTATGGTGTGCTCATCCAGATTACAGTATGAGGCCTTCAATGCAACAAGTGATGCAAATGTTCACCTTCGAGGTTCCGTTGCCCATTCTCCCGTCAAAGATGCCGGTGGCCACCTATTTTCCTCTTCCAAGATCACTTTCAATGTTGTTCTCTGATAATAATGTTACTGGCTCTGAAGAAGGAGGACAAACTGAAGCGTCATGCCATGCATTTTACAACACTACTACTTCTTCCTCATACATACCGTAGTACTTGTATAACGTATTTCACTGTAATATATTTTTCTACTCTCTCACGACTTAGGCTTAAGCTACCCAGGTCCCTACTGTTTTTATTTTGTTTTCTTGTTGTTTATTGATCATTGTGGTTTTGCTTTTCAAAATAATGGTCCTTTTTTTATTAATTTATGTTGGCCGGTACAAATTAAAAGTGACTTTACTGCCATTTCCTTTTTATTTTATCAAAAAATACAGTTTCCCTTATGTGGGGCCATTTGCTTGCTAATTTTCTATTTTCCTTACCGTCTAAACAATTTAGGAAAACTCAACAACTGCATTTAAAAATAAAAATCATAAGCTATAGTTCACATTTATCAAATTATTTTGTGAAATTCTGTAAAATCCGTGATACAAGTTTTTTTTAACAAATAATCTACACTAAAAGGTTGAGACATTGGATTGAGCCTCACAATGAACTAGCAATAATGTAATTCAAATTTGCATTTGATGAAAATCGAACCTAAAATCTCTCTTACAAATGAAGATAAATCCACTAGACTATTACTTAGGCCATCTCTAACCGAAGGGTCCAGAGGGCCAGATGGCCTAAAATAGCCTTAAAACCGTCTCCAACCGAGGGCTAGGCCAGAGGGCTTTGGAATCTGGGAGGGCCCCACGGGATCAAAGAGGGCTGGAGGGCTGGCTATTTTTTTTTTATAGTTTTGTTATTCCTGTCGGTTATAACCGACATGAATACATACTATTATTTAATATACTAAATAATGGTGTATTCCTGTCGGTTATAACCAACATGATTGTTTTAAAAAAATTCAAATGAAACGGCTACTAGCCGTTGCATTTGATTTAATTTTTTTTTTACATTATTATTATTATTTTTTATTTACAAAATTTTTCATATAACTTCTATTTTTTCCTATAACTTCTATTTCACAAAATTTGGTTTTTTTTTAAATTCCATTTTTTTCCTATAACTTCTATTTCACAAAATTTGTTTCATATTTTTTTTAAATTCCATTTTTTTCCTATAACTTCTATTTCACAAAATTTGTTTCATATTTTTTTTTCCTATAACTTCTATTTCACAAATTTATTTCATATATTTTTTTTAAATTCCATTTTTTTCCTATAACTTCTATTTCACAAAATTTACTTCATATTGTTTTTTAAATTCCATTTTTTTCCTATAACTTCTATTTCACAAAATTTGTTTCATATTTTTTTTAAATTCTATTTTTTTTCCTATAACTTCCTAAGCCATTATACAACATTAAATAAAATTAAGTAACATGAAACAACATTAAATAAAATTAACCAACATAAAAATTATACAACATGAAACTTAAACAACATTTTAGTTATAGTTTTTAAATAATAAATTATGTTTGGCCCTATGGCCATTTGGCCCTCGATTGGAGACGGTTTTTTGTGATAGGGCTAAAACGAGCCCTCTGGCCCTCTGGCCCTCGGTTGGAGATGGAGGCAAATATGGTCATGTACTGTTCATTAAAATATTAATATCTTGGAGAATCTTGGAGGGCCAGAGGGTTAAAACGAGCCATCTGGTCAGCCCTCGGTTAGAGATGGCCTTAGTGGCAAACTTGTGATACAAACTTATCTTGACAAAACAAGGGTCATGGATGTGATTGCCAACCCTATACCGCTAAAGCTACATGAAAACGCTGCGCCTGAAGGGTAACCCTACGTACAATCAGAACCAAGATTATGCTTAGTAAATTCATACGAAGTCAATCAACGGTAGCTTGTCATCTATCAGAAAAAAATATTGCATGTGAATGGTATGTGTAAATTCGCATGCAAGTAATTGAGTTGAA
The DNA here is from genome assembly GCF_042453785.1 of Malus domestica. Classification (NCBI taxonomy): domain Eukaryota; kingdom Viridiplantae; phylum Streptophyta; class Magnoliopsida; order Rosales; family Rosaceae; genus Malus; species Malus domestica. The sequence continues at coordinate 3,640,656 of NC_091675.1, read as the reverse complement.
CTTGGCTTCTTTGCTTAAATACCAAACATGAGCCGGTGACTCATATCCAGTTTGCAAGAATTAATTATGATTAAAATACTGTTAAAAAGAATTAGTTAACCTATCACTAATCTTCTCATTTCACTCGGACTCAAAACTAAAAATTTTAATTATAAGAATTCCACTATTTCTCTTTCTTTAATTTGTTGGCATAATTAAAATATGAGCAAAAGACTGTTTACTACCCTCATGTTTCGTGGTTTTCAACATTTAGTACATGAAGTTTTTTTCGTTCCAAAGTCATATTTAAAGTGTAAATTTTAGGACAGTCTCATACATCTGTTAGTCAAACTGTTAAGTCTCCCGTTAACTGTGACGTGGCGCCCATGTAGACAATGACTGGGCGTCACATGTCATCCACGTGGAAATTAAAAAAAAAATAAACTATTAAATAAAAGTAAAAAAAAAAATCCCCAAATCTCCTTTGTCTTCCCCACCCCGACTCCCCTCCTTTCTCCCTCTACACCTCTGCACATCCATCATTCCCCCTTCCTCAAATTCAAACTCTGAAACACAGAATCCACGAAAGATCGGAGATTCCTGTGTTTTTTCTCCCTTTCCCTCTGCATAGGCCTAGTCCTTCTCTTCACTTGGTCCCACCTCCCTTACGCCCCGCCCGTATGTCTCAAACCTCCTCGACTGCATAACAAACTCCGCCTGGTACTCCTCAAAAAACCGCATCCAATCCAAACCCCCTATCCCAACACCCCGCCTCAAAAATCATAGCTCCGACACCCCCCCACCTTCTTGACCCCCTCATCATCCAAGAACTCAACGTCGTCCGCACCATCCTCAACTCCCACACGCTTCACTCCGTTGAGCTCTAGGAACCCGACAAGTCCCTCGTCTTCGGATGGAAGCACGGCGACCCTCTCTTCCACAGAAAGGCCTCTATCGTCGCACGTGTCACAGCAAGTCGCTCAAGGTGGGGAAGACAAAGGGGATCTGGAGAATGATGGATGTACAGAGGTGCATAAGGATCTGAGGATCTGGGGATCTGGGGAGTGAGAACAGAGAGAGAGAGATGAGAGTGAGGGTGAGAACGAATGTGCAAAGGTACGTGTCACAGCAAGTCTTTCGGGGTGAGGGATCGGGGTGGGGAAGACAAAGGGGATCTGGAGAAGGATGGATGTGTAGAGGTGCAGAGGGATCTGGGGATCTGGGGAGTGAGGGTGAGAGCGGATGTGCAGAGGTGCAGAGGGAGAAGGGAAGGGGATTGTGTGGGGATGACAAAGGGGATATGGGGAATTTTTATTTATTTTTACTTTTATTTAATTAATTATTTTAATAGTTTAATTTTTTTTTTAATTTCCACGTGGATGACACATGGCGCCTAGTCATTGTCCACATGGGCACCATGTCACAGTTAACGGGAGACTTAACAGTTTGACTAACGGATGTATGAGATTGTCCCAAAATTTACACTTTAGGTATGATTCTGGGACAAAAAAAACTTCATGTACTAAATATTGAAAACCACGAATGTATGTGACCTTCCACCGGAGGAGTATTACTTTTGTAGCACGGCTTCAATTCGACATTCGACAGTTTCCTAATCTAATCTAACACTTAATCTAATTAATCTATCGTTCAAAAAAAAAAAACCAACCAGCATTTTTAATTAGTCCAAAAAGTAGAATTAAAGAAAGTGAAGGGCTACCTAGTGCATACCTAGCTACCCTACCTCATCTGAGTATTTATTTCGATTTTCGCACTGATAGGATCCACTAAGTTTTAGGATGAGAGTTGTTTGTACTATACTTGACCAATCCTGAAACTACTAAGTACCGGTCAACGTTATACCATCAAGGACCCAAAAGAGTTTCCCTCCAACCAAGAGGCCAATCACAGCGCGTCATGTGTCAACATCATAGGCCAATCACAACACGACATGTGTTAACATCAGAGGCCAATCACAACATGACACGTGTCAATATCAGAACAAAACTAGAAACTCCCTTCTATAAAAGGAGATCATTATCCCACAATAATCCTTAATGCCATTTGTACTAAATCATTTGCTAGAACTCACTAAATGAGAGCTTGAACCTATGTATTTGTGTAAACCCTCCACAATTAATGAGAAATCCTCTACTCCGCAAACATAACCAATCTGGGTGAACCACGTACATCTTGTGTTTGCTTTCCTATCTTTATCCATTTACATACTTATCCACACTAGTGACCGGAGTAATCTAACGAAGGTCACAAACTTGACAATTTCTATTGTACTAAAGTTCTCATTGATTTTGTGCATCAATAAGAGTAATAATATTTCTGCAAGCAAAGCTGATCACTGAAAAGCTTCAAATAACAAAAATGGAATTTGTCAGTAAATTGTATTTCTCACCAAAGCAAAAACAACTTCAAATATTCCTCCTCCTCCTCCTTCTCTTGTTTCTCTTAAACCTTAGTGCAACTCCGTTGACAGTCAATTTCTAGAGTTTTCAAGCCGGTATCCCCAGGGCCAATATATATGTAGAGGGAGATGCTTACACAGACGAGTTCCTCCGGCTCACCAAAGGCGCTGTGGACGACAACAAGACTCGCAGCGCTGGTCGAGCCACCTATAGCCAACCCTTTCTCCTCCGCCAAAACGCCACAGGAAGGCTCGCTGATTTCACCACAAACTTCACATTTGTCATCGACTCACAAAACGAAACTAACTACAGCAACGGTTTCGCATTCTTCATAGCACTAAACGGCTCCATACTCAACGGCCGCCATGAACACGAGTCTGTATCCCTATGTATCGGTGGAGTTTGATATATTCCATAACAACTGGTCGGACATCCAAAGACCCCGTCGGCGATCATGTTGGTATCTACGTCAATTCGGTCGTGTCTAGGGTTACAAAGCCTTGGAATGGAAGTATTGTTAATGGAAGAGTCAACAGTGCTTTCATCAGTTACGATTCCAAATCAAAAAATCTTAGCGTTGCCTTCACTACTTATAATGCAAATGGTGTCCAAGTAATGAGCTATCTCGATTACACGGTTGATCTGACTCGCTACTTGCCCGATTTGGTCGTTGTAGGGTTTGTTTGGATTAAAATTTGATTTTTGGCCCAAGGATGGAGTCGGCCCAAAAGGAGGCCTGGAGGAATAGAAGATCAAGGCCCGGCCGAAACTTGGGAAAGCAGGAAAGGGCCTTTTCTGACTTGATACAATTCATAAGGGCCACTTGCCTACCTACCCAAGGACTAAGTGGTGTAGACTGATCAGACTGCACAGCCCATAAAGTACTTTATGGTGGCATTACATGTAATAAAGCTGATGAGTCATCACCCTCAGACCGCATTCGGGCAAAGCTGTCGCTACAGGAGCCAAACCGAGTCGTCTATAAAAGGAGGAAGAGAAGACAGGAATAAAGACACTCAATCAAACAAAAAAAAACACAAACTCTGCTCAAAAAGCCATATTTGCCTTTCAAAACGAAGCTGTAGTCAGCCCAAGCCTTCATCCCTCACGGGATAATCTTTTCTCCCAACCCCTGTAATAGCTCTGCTACCTTGTTCGAACAAGTTGTAGTATCGATTCACCCTTTGTATTCTCCTTTCCCTTCTCCCCCTCTAAGCTTTCAGACCTTTGACAGAACTACAAAGATAGGGACCTGCAAGACGATCATCCTTAATTGATAAGGTTTAATCTTGCCCGACCTGCTTTGCTCTGTCTTTGTCTTCTCTTTCTTTAAAGTCTAGCAATATGTTGTATATTTCCAGTTATATGCAAGTTGTTTCTAGTAAAATCACAATGACAAAGTGTTCTCAGTACTTGGATTCGATTTGAATATATCTTCAGTGTTTAAATCAGATCCAAGTCCTAAGCCCTCAGGCATGTAAATCTGATTAGTTTAAAAGTCCTTGGCCTCAAGGCATAAAAAAGAACTTTATGTGGACTTAACCCATCCACGACAATCCTTGATAAACGAGAAGTCCGAAGTTACTTGGGGCGCAAGTAATCGACCTACCTCTTGGTTTTATTTCTATTATATCATGATTATTATAGAACGCTTAAGTATATAATGGATTCTGATATGAAGCCTCAAGGCCTATACCTAAGGCCCCACAAAGGCACTTATTTGGATTTATTCTATTCTGCGGTCTAGATGGTTTGAGTATAAGAACAAACTCTAATGGGAAGCCTCAAGGCCTACACCTAAGGCCCCACAAAGGCACCTATTTGGGTTCGCTCTACCTCTCAGACTCGGATAATCAGAAATATAATAGTTATAAGACCCCGACAACCATAAAGACCAAATATAATATGCTCAAGCACTGGTTTAGTTTGACAGGAAGCCTCAAGGCCTATACCTAAGGCCCCCCAAAGGCACCTGTTATATCTAACACGGTTTCTCGGGCATATGCATATTCACAACTAAAACTTGACATCTATTCGACATCTGCCATAATGAAGATGACAGTGGCACGCCTGAGCACCAAAATGTTAACCTTGATTGTGAGCTTCAAGGCCTACACCTAAGGCCCCACAAAGGCACCTCTCAAAGTTAACGATGTCCTTCTCTTTCAGCCTTGCCCGAAGAGTTTTGCTCGACGAGTCTTGCCCGACGAGACTTGCCCGACAAAGCCCGACAGGAAAGCAGAAGCCCGACAGCAGCCCTCAACCGACGCCGAACCTCCAGGGGAGCTGTGTGCTCGTCGGCCAGGAAACACCCCCGACGGGAATTTCTGCCGCGAACATAGTTTTGGCACGCCCGGTGGGATCTAGACTTCCAGATCTTGCATGTCCAAAAAGAAGAACCATAAACTTGGTAAAAAGAATCCAAATGAAGGTCTTCTCCAAATGGCAGAACAATCAGAAAATCCTTCATCCCCATCTGGACAGGTGGTTTCAGATAGCCCGACTGCATCTGAAAGATCACAAGGAAAAGGAAGCAATGAAGAGCTATAAGCTACGATGATCCAAGTGTTAAAGAGCATGGAAAGGATCTCCCTGGAAACAAAGGGAGAAGTAAGCAGACTCTGTATGCTCACAGGGAATCTACAAGGAAGGCTTGATTTGGAGTTCTCTACTCCAAAGGGTGCTCAAGGAAGTGGAATGAGCCAGGTTATCACGAGAAATGAGCCAATCATTCCCTTATTCCCACTACTAGAAGAAGCAGGAGACAGGGGAAAGAAAAAGGTAATTCCTGAAGGAAGTCAACCAGTAATGGAGCCGATTCCGGAGAAAGAGTTTCCCAGTTTCCCATTATTATCATTTAATAATAAGGGGCAGAACGAACAAGAAATGACGAGGTACGGAATGCCAGGTATGATGGGAGAAACTAGTGGAAATGAGACTACCACTACTGCTACCACTACTACTTCAGATAAACCTCCACCCTATAGGCCACCCCCGATGGTCAATAAAGGTGGATGATCTAACTGGAGGAAGCCCGAACCAAGGAGAGAAGCGAATGCGGGCAATGACCGGAGCCCGAAGATTGGATCAGCTATCCTCGGTCATAATGATAATTTAGCCACTCAGCAACTAAGGGAGGAATTGGCTGAGTTAAGAAGAACGGTGACTCAAAACGCCCAGCCGCGGGCTCACCCAGTATTCAGGATTACTTACCAGAAGCCGTATCCTGAATATATCAACGAGCTAAATCCATTCCCTCTCAACTTCAAGATGCCCGCATTCCCTACCTTCACAGGTGAAGACAGCAGTGTGTCTTCCAGAGACCATATTTTCAAATTCTCCAATCATTGTATGGTGTATGAGGACAATCCAAACTACAAATTGAGGTTGTTTGGAAATTCATTGGCAGGATTGGCGTCTCAATGGTATTCTCTATTACCCCCCAACTCTATTGCCAACTGGGGGCAAATGGAGATGGCTTTCCATGAACAGTTCTACAGAATAGAGCCAGAATTGACCATCAATGATCTAGTGGAGGTAAAACAATACGATCATGAATCCACGGAAGACTTCATGATGAGGTTCAGGAGGACCAAGATGAAATGCCAATTCCCCGTCAATCAAGCACAGCTCATATCCATTGCTCAAAGGGCTTTAAAATTACCTTTGAGGAAAAAGTTTTATGATGCACAGTTCAATGAGCTGCAAGAACTCGTGATTGCTGCCACGAAGTACGATAGGTTGTTGCAAGAGGAACATCAAGTGAAGCACACTTCCAAAGTCCCTCATTTCTACAAAAGCAAGGCTACTATTCACCATGTGGAGGTGGGAGAAACCAGGCCCGAACACGAGGATGGTCATGAGGAAGAAAATATAGATGTATGTGCTGCTGAGATGACCACACCCTTCAAACCATTGACGATCAAAGGATTAGTTCAACCTGTCAAGGATCAGAAGATCGTGATGAATGATGGTGGTTTCGTCCCCATGAAACCCCCAAAGTATCAGAGCTATTCGTTTGATTTAACCAAGGCACCGGAGATCTATGAAGAGTTGGTGCGGGCGAGAGTAATTTTACCCGACAGTGCCAAAAAGATGCCCAAGCCCAAAGAACTCAGGGGGAAAAAGTATTGCAAGTTGCATTATACCTTCAACCATTATATAGTTAATTGTGTCCAGTTTAGAGATTGGGTACAAGATCTTATAGTGAAGGGGAAACTATTGCTTGACTCACCCCAAGCCAGTATGATGGTGGACACTAACCCTTTTCCGGAGGCTCCTATCAATATGATCAACCTCATTTTTAAGGAGCCAGGGGTATTGGCTGAATAAAGGTGCCACGAGGAGACCGGAGGACCAGGGGCAGATTATAAGGTTGTCAACAGGGAAGATGGAGGAGAAAAGTGCGTAGACAGAGGGGGCAAAGAGTTGCCCAAAGTCAATTCAGATATGGTAGAGCAAGAAGCAAATTACATGTTCATTCTAATACAAAAAAGAGTTACAAATCATTCTATTCTAAAAACTTTACATCTTCACATAGAGTGATTATTCTGGAATGATATGTTCGCATGATGGTAAAAATCCTATTGGGTTCGGCCAAGACAGTATGATGGTTTACAAGTTGGGACTTGGCTTGCTCTAACTCCGAAGTTGCTTTCTCTACCCCTTCGATTTGGTGTTCAAGGGTGTCCAGAAGAGTGGCTTGTTCTTCCTTAAGGGCAACCAGTTGCTCTTCTAGCTTTTGGATTTCAGAAGAAATCACTTTAACCCTTTCTTTAGTCTGCATGCTTTCTTCCATCAGTCGGTTGACTTGGGTAGAAGAGTTTGATTCCTTTTCCATAAAGCATTTTGCCCGGTTAGCCTGTCTATCCGCTCTCTGGTATTGTTCCTTCAGAGCCCTCAGGTTCTCGAAGAAAGAAAGAAAAGAATCGTGCTGAGGCTTGGACAAACGACCGGTTTTGAAAAATTTAGTTATGACTTTCTCAAGATCACAGAGAGCCTTGAGACTAAATGCCGCGGTGAATTCTTTCTTTGCCCATTCCTGAAAGATTCGCTGTTGCTCCGAGGACATGGAGGTTGCTGGGGGCTGTGTTGAAGATTTCAACCGCGTCTCAAGTCGCCCGAGTGCTTCGAAGAGTTTGGGCAACTTGGCAGGATCAGAGGATGGGAAAGGATGAGGGTCCGGCGTGACAGTTCCCTCCGATGAGACAATGCCTATTGAGGGGGTAACCTCTGCCTGTTTAGTCTGCTCAACTCCAGAGGGGGAAGTATCAATACCTCCAGAAGATGAATGAGGATGAGGGCGCTTTGATTTACGAGCCAATGGAGGAGGGGAAGTTTCTTTTGAAGCTTGCTACAAAAACCAAAAGACTAGGTCAGGGTAATCTGAATACAAGTTGAAGCAAAAAGAGGTTCTGGAGAGAAGAAATTTACCTGACTCAGCCCCGGAGTTTCACCAGAGAATGTACTAATTCTTGGTTGGGGTGAAGATTCTTCACCGCCAGCAGGAGGGGAAAAAGCTGCGCCTGAACCTGTGCCTGCATCCTGGATATATCCAAAGAAAGCAATAATTGTCAGCAAAAAGGTCACCAGAGGAAGAAGCAAAAAGAAAATATTCCAGTACTTGAGTCTGATCTTGGGGAGGAGAAGAAGGTTCATCAATTATCGGGCGAGCAAACACCTGCGAAATTGCTGCATCTGAAGCTACAGGGATCTCAGGAACTATGGGTTCCTTATCCGAGACCACTAGTGAGGGAGGTGGCTCATATACTGAAGATGGCTGCAGGAAACATAAAAAGGAGTTAATTGGGTAGCAATGTGCAAAATTTCAATGAGGAAATAATAATTTACCAAGGGATCATCCTCATCCACGAAGTGCAATATAACTCCTGTGGACGGATCAAATTGAGAGGAAGGGGTCGCATCCAAAGCAGTAGAAGAAGTCATAGATCTCAGAGGGGGTCCATGACTAGGCAAAGAGGCAGATGCACCAGCCTAGGAAAACAAAATAAAGGAAAGAAAAGTCCTTAGCCATTAGATCAATAAATTGGAGAGTTAGCCAAGAAGTAGAAAGGAATGAGAGAAAGTACCTCAGCAGGATTAGTCTGGGAGGGGGAAAGATTTTTCTTTCGGGCAGGTTATGGAGAAGCCTCGGGGCGAAGAGAGAATTTCATTTCTCGCAGCCTGATCAGAGTAATCAAATTCAGGGTTGTATGAAAGTAAGAAGGTATACAATAATATCAGCTATACCTCGAGTTCTCGAAGGGCGGTGTTTCGCAATTCTTCGGCCTTTTTAACCATAGCAGCCCGTAGTGGTTCCTCCTTAGAAGCAAGGATTGGCCTTTTAGATGCTTGAGGTCCTGTTAATCGATAAAAGAGACAATTAGATAAAAGAGAAAGGTAGCCGTTTGATATAGAAAAAAAAAGACTCACTTGAAGATTGTTGCTTCTTTCTGCCTGCCTCAGGAACTGGAGCGGATGGGACTCCTGATTTAGGAGGAATAGTAATCCTTGCCCGCTTACTCTTTCAAGAAAGAACTGGTCTTGTGGTTGTCAGAAGAGGTGCAGAATCAGGGTCGGAATCTTTAGCCATGACCACTTTCTTTCGCTTGAGGGCTTTAGTGATTGCCTTGGGTGTTCCTTCAGCCCTTGAATCCCCAATGGATTCTGAGATGTCCGTCCCCTCCCTGGCTTCTCGTCTCTCAGCCTCTGCGGCAGCACCATGAAGAATTGCAGCATCAGCAGAGTCATCTTCGGATTCAATGACTTCCGATTCAACATCCACTGAAGCTGCAGAATTCAGCAAAAGTAAGGATAGAAGGACTTCAGAAGGGAAGCCAAATCGAGTTGAAAGAGAAGTACCTATCAGAAGTGACCGGTTTTTCTCCTGAATCATCTCCTTCCAATTTGCAAGCTCGCCCGAGCCAGGATATGATTTAAGAGAAAGCTGGCTGAAGATGCGATCGTGATTCACCTTCAAATCTCCTCCATACTTTTTAGTCCATTTGTCCTCCCACCAAGAGGAAAACAGCGAGGTACATTCAAAATTAAGAACAACGGAATTTCGGGCTGCTTGACTCATTACATCCAGGCTGCGTCGGGCGGCTTGGAATGTCACTTCAGATGGAGTTTGTAACCGGAATGAGGTGCCACAATGGACAGAGTCAAAGAATGGGACAGGTATGGCTTGCCTAAATCCTAACTGCCTGCTGCAGAAGTTAGGATGGTACACTTCCAAGCCTCGATCATATCTATTGCCCCGAACCCCCCAGGCCAAGTCTCTCGGTTGAATGCAGCTGATAAATTTTTCCCTGCAAAAGGGGGTAGCGTCCTCACCAGGGGCATCTTGGAAGGCTTGGTCAGAGAACCAAAGATATCTCCTCAAGACTGACGCACCCCATTCCAAGTCTGATCGAGTCCTGCAGACTCTGAAAAAGTAAAAGCAGGCGAAGGTAGAATGGTCTACAGGGGGAGCTTCAGCCAGGATTCGGGCAGGAGCCACACCCTCTGGGAACTCCAGATTAGCAGCCCGAAATTCTGGAAAATACCATTACAGCCATATTTGTATCATCCAGATAGGTCCATTCAAGTTGGTCTCGAATGGCTCGTCTCGAGTCATTTCAAAAAGAAGGTGATAGAGATGAGAAAGAAGGAATGGACCTGTGGCTACATCATCAAAATTGTGAAGAACCTCTACCAAAGGGATCCATTCTACCCTCACTCCTTTAGATTTGTTGGGGAAGATGTGCTTGTTGAGCCAGTATAAAAGAAAATACATATGCTCTTGATCTTTGTCAGCCCGAAGGGAGCCTGCCCCAAAATTTGCCTTTACAAAAGGAATGAATCCTTTGAAGGAGGTCCCATAACTCTTGAAAGTGGCGGAGTTATAACTCAGAGGAAGGAAGGAGATAGATGAACTCGAGCTCCCGGTGGTAGGGGACGGAACCCAGTCTTGAGTGACGTCCACTATCCTGCCTGATGGCCTTAAACCGAAGACCTAGGCCATGTCAAGAATGGTGGGAGACATGGGGCCCATACGGAAATCAAAAGTATTTATGCCCGTATTCCAAAAGAGGAGGGCATAAGTAACTAATTCGGGCTTAGAGATAATGGAAGTCTTCGAAAGCATGATCAGTTCATAAATATCGTTACTCATCCATTTTTGCTTGAAGGAAGGCTCTAATTCGTCAACCCACTAGGCCCAGGTTGGATCATTCATCAAGGGAAAGCCTCGACGATATGATGACCATTTCGAAGAGGAGATGCCCGAACTAGCCGAATAGGGATTTGGGGTAAACCAGTTCTCCCTAGGCATGTTGCTTTCCACCACTGAGGGGACCCGAGAAATCCAGGCGGGGCCCAATGATTGTACTCCATGCATCTCAAAGAATAGTTCAGAATGTAAACCTGCCCGCGGACGATGCAGCCCGTTGAGTAGACGGCGTAGGGTGGCGATTCCGTCGCCGGACTCGTAAGATGGTGGGGTTTGGCTGGATCCTGAAGCCATTTGACGAAGGTCGAGAAAGAAAACAAGGGAGATGATAAGGATGCAACCTTGTCGGGCAACAGAGAAGAATGGTGGGGAGAAGCAGGAAAGTTTTTTTTTTATCACAGAGGGATTTCTTTCTACGGAACATAGAAAATTGAGAAGATCAATCGCGAGGGTTTCGTGTGAGTAATAAGGAGTTTATTTTCAATTAATATTGGTGCCTGGAATTCCAGGTTTAATATCAAATGAAGGGGGCACTGTTTGGATTAAAAATTGATTTTTGGCCCAAGGATGGAGTCGGCCCAAAAGGAGGCCTGAAGGAATAGAAGATCAAGGCCCGACCGAAACTTGGGAAAGCAGGAAATGGCCTTTTCTGACTTGATACAATTCATAAGGGCCACTTGCCTACCTACCCAAGGACCAAGTGGTGTAGACTGATCAGACTGCACAGCCCATAAAGTACTTTATGGTGGCATTACATGTAATAAAGCTGATGAGTCATCACCCTCAGACCGCATTCGGGCAAAGCTGTCGCTACAAGAGCCAAACCGAGTCGTCTATAAAAGGAGGAAGAGAAGACAGGAATAAAGACACTCAATCAAATAAACAAAAGCACAAACTCTGCTCAAAAAGCCATATTTGTCTTTCAAAACGAAGCTGTAGTCAGCCCAAGCCTTCATCCCCCGCGGGATAATCTTTTCTCCCAACCCCTGTAATAGCTCTGCTACCTTGTTCGAACAAGTTGTAGTATCGATTCACCCTTTGTATTCTCATTTCCCCTCTCCCCCTCTAAGCTTTCAGACCTTTGACAGAACTACAAAGATAGGGACCTGCAAGACGATCAGCCTTAATTGATAAGGTTTAATCTTGCCCGACCTGCTTTGCTCTGTCTTTGTCTTCTCTTTCTTTAAAGTCTAGCAATATGTTGTATATTTCCAGTTATATGCAAGTTGTTTCTAGTAAAATCACAATGACAAAGCGTTCTCAGTACTTGGATCCGATTTGAATATATCTTCAGTGTTTAAATCAGATCCAAGTCCTAAGCCCTCAGGCATGTAAATCTGATTAGTTTAAAAGTCCTTGGCCTCAAGGCATAAAAAAGAACTTTATGTGGACTTAACCCATCCACGACAATCCTTGATAAACGAGAAGTCCGAAGTTACTTGGGGCGCAAGTAATCGACCTACCTCTTGGTTTTATTTCTATTATATCATGATTATTATAGAACGCTTAAGTATAGAATGGATTCTAATAGGAAGCCTCAAGGCCTATACTTAAGGCCCCACAAAGGCACTTATTTGGATTTATTCTATTCTGCAGTCTAGATGGTTTGAGTATAAGAACGGACTCTAATGGGAAGCCTCAAGGCCTACACCTAAGGCCCCACAAAGGCACCTATTTGGGTTCGCTCTACCTCTCAGACTCGGATAATCAGAAATATAATAGTTATAAGACCCCGACAACCATAAAGACCAAATATAATATGCTCAAGCACTGGTTTAGTTTGACAGAAAGCCTCAAGGCCTATACCTAAGGCCCCACAAAGGCACCTGTTATATCTAACACGGTTTCTCGGGCATATGCATATTCACAACTAAAACTTGACATCTATTCGACATCTGCCATAATGAAGATGGCAGTGGCACGCCTGAGCACCAAAATGTTAACCTTGATTGTGAGCCTCAAGGCCTACACCTAAGGCCCCACAAAGGCACCTCTCAAAGTTAACGTTGTCCTTCTCTTTCAACCTTGCCCGAAGAGTTTTGCCCGACTAGTCTTGCCCGACGAGACTTGCCCGACAAAGCCCGACAGGAAAGCAGAAGCCCGACAGCAGCCCTCAACTGACGCCGAACCTCCAGGGGAGCTGTGTGCTCGTCGGCCAGGAAACACCCCCGACGGGAATTCCTGCCGCGAACAGGGTTCACTTGCGGAACGGCTGATTTAAATGCTATGCACAAAATCAACTCATAGAGTTTTAACTTTTGATTCAACTTCACTGCTTGATGATGTACATCACAAGAGCACCACCAAATCATCAGGAAATGGCCGCCTGGCGGTTGGGATGGGTATTGGTGGGTCTCTAATTATCTTGGTTTGTGGTTTACAGTTGGTTTGGTCCAAGATCTTGTTGAAGAAGAAAGAAAGAGAAGAAATTAGTAGTGATTATGAAGATTCTACCGTTCATGACTTGATCATCGACGATGATTTTGAAAAGGGGATCATAACCTCTGGCCCAAGGAAGTTTCCATATAGTGAATTGGCTCACGCAACGAGTGATTTTCCAAGGAAGAAAAGCTAGGAGATGGAGGGTTCGGTGGTGTTACAGAGGCTTCATACAAGACTTGAACTCATTTGTTGCGGTTAAGAGGATATTGAGAGCGTCAAAACAATGATTGAAGGAGTACACGGCAGAAGTGAAGATCATTGGTCGACTTAGGCATTGGAATTTGGTTCAACTCATCGGTTGGTGCCACAAAAAAAACTGCTACTCATGTACGAGAAATTTTTAGTTATGACGGGAATACAAATGGTACACCACGTGTTTTAATAGGAGTGATGGGAAATTTTATTTTTTAAGTTATTAACTTTTTGGCACATATATCCCACCATTTGTATAGTGACACGTGATGTACCACCCGTGTACTGGTCACACTAAAAAATCTCTTCTCGTATACAAGTTCATGTCCAATGGAAGCTTAGATTCTCATTTGTTCAAGGAAACAAGCTTCTTGACTTGGGAGGTAAGATACAAAATTGCTCAAGGCGTGGCAGCCGGGTTGCAATATCTTCATCAAGAATGGGAGCAATGCTGCATAGGGACATTAAATCCAGCAATGTTATGTTGGATTCGAATTTCAACGCAAAACTTAGCGATTTTGGGTTAGCACGACTTGCAGACCATGGAAAGGAACCACAGACAACGGCTTTAGCTGGAACGATGGGATACATGGCTCCTGAATACATTATCTCCTGAAAGGCTAGCAAGGAGTCGGATGACTATAGCTTCGGAATTGTTGCGTTGGAGATTGCGTGCGGGCGGAAACCCATTGATCATACTCGAGTTAACATGGTGGAGTGGGTTTGGGATCTCTTTGGAGAAGATAAAGTTTTTGAAGCAGCTGATCCAAAACTTGGTGGAGTTTTCGATAAGAAACAAGTCAAGTGCTTGATGATTGTAGGGTTATGGTGGCCTCATCCAGATTACAGTATGAGGCCTTCAATGCAACAAGTGATGCAAATGTTCACCTTCGAGGTTCCGTTGCCCATTCTCCCGTCAAAGATGCCGGTGGCCACCTATTTTCCTCTTCCAAGATCACTTTCAATGTTGTTTTTTGATAATAATGTTACTGGAGGAGGACAAACTGAAGCGTCATGCCATGGATCTTACAACACTACTACTTCTTCCTCATACATACCGTAGTATTTGTATAACGTATTTCACTGTAATATATTTTTCTACTCTCTCACCACTTAAGCTACCCAGGTCCCTACCGTTTTTTATGTTCTTGTTATTTATTGATGGTTGTGGTTTTGCTTTTTCAAATAATGGTATTTTTTAAATTAATTTATATTGGCCAGTACAAATTAAAAGTGACTTTGCTGCCATTTCCTTTTTCTCTTTCTTTTTCTGAAAAAAATAAAAAAGAATAAAAAAAAACAGTTTCGCTTTCTGTAATCAAATCTCAGTGGGTTTGTGTGAGAGTGTCCAAAGTCCAATATTTTAAAGCGTTTACGTTTGCAGCATTAGCTACCACTTTACCAGTCATAAGCAAAAACTTTACCGTCTGCAGATCGATGAAAAATTACTGAATACGAACGGTCCCATGTGAGGAGTCTTTGTTGAGAACATCCTACATTAGAGATGAAACTCGTGTTAAAAGATCTTGAGCCTCTGGTCCACTTATTGCCAATTTATTTTATATCGGAAGCATGCGTTACAATAAAAATGTAACAAAATTCTCGGATAAAGTGATCAGTTAGAAAGTTGAGTCTTATAAGCTGATTGAGAGCCTCCGGCTGACCATTTATGTTTTACAAACATGCATACAAATGCAATACGTACAGTGTACGTACTCTCTCCCTCGCAAACAGTGGCCCAAGCTGCTGATGCTCCCTCAACACATTAACCCTGCCGGCCTCTCGTGGCTGAGAGGTGAAGAGGGGGGTTCTTCAGTCAAGATCAATTGCGAGGCACATGTCAGTACTGACTGTCAACCATTGTTTAACTATTCAACATCCCCTTTTGCTGCTGCCAAGTGAAGAGGCAACGAACGTTGCGAATTCAACTCGCCTGTTTAATTTGGTCCATATTTCATATGTAATGAAATCAAAGTGTGGATTTGTCAAGATTATCGACTTTCCTAGAGCTAGAAGACATAGTTTGCGCTAAATTCTTCAACGGCGGAGAGTGATTCGGTCGTGAAGGATTCGTTGCAGTGGATGGCACAGCTCTGGGGAGTCTCTGACATCAATGAAACACAAGTCTTTACAGGTTGTTAATTAATACTTAAACTATGACAACTGGATGTAATTAAGAACAAATCTTTTCAGAATTAGTTCATGTTATCACCTGGAGATTTCGGAATGAAAATCTCATTTCGTCAAAGCACCTGTTAGTACACGATATGTTAAATACTTGCTATGAATGATACAACGATCCATAGCTATAGTAAGAAAAATGACTTACATAAAACAAATTAATTGTCATAATATGTTTTATTGCATGATATTGTACTAATAAATCACGACACCAAGTGACACTGAACTTATTTCATGCAAGCTGTTCTTCAGCACAACTTATATAATATGAGTACATCGTTTTATTGCATGATATTGTACTAATAAATCACGACACCAAGTGACACTGAACTTATTTCATGCAAGTTGTTCTTCAGCACAACTTATATAATATGAGTACATCGTCATGTGTCGTCTCGTACCAATAATGCAAGGAACATATGTCTTTACATTATTAGCATAGGATGCCAAACGATAGTGTACACGTGCCATGCAAGTCTTTCTCCTGCAAATTGATACACGAACGTGTGGAGAGATCCTTCCATCCAGAACCCGGATGTAATGGGCCATGAATGTGGTGTGAAAGGGGGTGGGTTCATTACATAAGGTAGTGATGGGCCTTGACGTTAGAAGTTAGGATAAGTATAAAATATTGTATTTGGAGCCATATGGACTCGCGGTCTAGATGCTGAACCCAAAATTTCCACCTACGTGTCGGCACTGATGTGCAACTGACTGTGGCATTGATGCCTATCATAATCCCACATATGAACCCATCATTGAATACGGATCAATGTCAAACCGATCCCAACCTAAGCCTTGACACAAGCCCAAAACCGGTAAATATCTTGGAAAGTCCTCGAAATGATAATCGACACGTGTCCGCTTTCTCGATCCGAAAAACCCTCGCTACACTCCAGAAATCTTGTCCTCTCTCTCACCTTCGAGCCCCTCTCTCTCAGCCCTCAATCCTTTTGCTCAATCCACTTCGCTTTCTGTGTTACTCCTCACTCTAGATATTTGCAGCTGGGATTCCATCAATCTCCGCCGTCGATTCTGGAGGGATGAAGTCCTGAAGACGATGAAGATGAGCCCCCATGATCTTCTTCCTCTGCTGGTAAGAGCCATCACTACCGATTGGGGTTTTTACATGAAGAAATGTTCGACCCATTTATGGTGATCCACGTGCGGTCCCTAATCTGGTTGCGCAAGAGGAAAAAGAACCCTAAAAATCCAGCAAAACCCACATCCCAATTAATCCCATAGCTCTCAAATCACGTCTTGAATTTTTCATTTTCTTACTAACAGTTCATTTCTTAGCAAAAGTTCACTTGTAAAGTTACAAGATTGTATTTTTACTTCATTTCAAAATCTAAATTACTCTTTTCTTATGCTGATTATTATCGGGTTTGAGTGTTTGCTGAACTCGTGCTTGAAAATTTGTCGACATCTTTAGTTGGGTAGGGAAGGATTTGGAAATTTTTAGTCGGAAGAGGGGTTTGGATTTTGTATCCTGATCGGATTTTAAAGGTGGCGAAGATGAGTTTGAGCGCGGCCGAGGACGATTCGGCTTCGGAAATCCACATCCCAGCTGATATAGATTGGCATATGCTGGACAAGTCCAAGTTTTTCTTTCTGGGTGCTGCTTTGTTTTCTGGTGTATCAGGTGCTCTGTATCCAATTGTGGTGTTAAAAACCCGTCAGCAAGTGTCACCCACTCAGATTTCTTGCTTGAAGATGTCTTTTGCTATCATGCGCTACGAAGGTCCTAAAGGGTTTTACAGAGGTTTTGGGACCTCTCTGATGGGAACAATTCCGGCTCGAGCGCTTTACATGGCGGCGCTTGAAGTTACCAAGAGCAATGTTGGGACTGTGACTGTTAGATTAGGATTTTCGGATACTACAGCTATGGCAATAGCGAATGCTGCTGCAGGGTTGAGCTCAGCCATGGCGGCCCAATTAGTTTGGACCCCGATCGATGTTGTGAGCCAGAGACTCATGGTTCAGGGCTGCACCAGCAGCACCGGACACATCCTCCCCAGTGTGAATTCTTATAAGTACAGAAATGGCCTTGATGCTTTTAGGAAAATTTTACATGCCGATGGATTGAGAGGATTGTACAGGGGATTTGGGATTGCGTCACTGACTTATGCGCCTTCAAATGCGGTTTGGTGGGCTTCTTACTCTGTTGCACACAGACTCATTTGGGATGGTTACGGTTGCTATATGTGTAAGAAAGATGAGAGTGGCTCAGGCAATGGGTCTAATTTGCGTCCTGATTGCAAAGCAATGCTGGCAGTGCAGGCGTTCAGTGCTGGCATGGCAAGTGGGTTTTCTGCTCTGATTACCATGCCGCTGGATACTGTCAAGACGCGCTTGCAAGTTCTGGATGCAGAAGAAAACGGGCAAAGAAGACCGCTGACAATAATGCAGACGGTGAGAAATCTGGTGAGGGAAGGAGGGTTTGCTGCTTGTTACAGAGGGCTAGGGCCTAGGTGGGCTTCAGTGGCAATGTCTTCCACAACCATGGTTACTACCTATGAGTTTCTCAAAAGAATGTCTACCAAGAATCAATAGAGCAGCCATTTCAAATCCTTCTTGCCTTGATTAGGTTATATGGGCATGCCTACTGCCATATCTGGTAATGTAACGTTGTACATAGTGTAGAGGGTTTCTTTCATTTGTTTTGCCCCTTTGTGCAAGTAGTTTCATTCCGCTCTAACGATATGGCATTAGTAGATTGGTAACACTGCGTGTCGGTCGTTGACCCCAAGTAAATGGTCTTGAGACTTGTTATGGTTAGTCCAATGTGAAGGGGATGAACAGTAGAATGGGAAAGAAGTGAAGTTTTCATTTATGATTAGGGTTAAGCTTTGAATTATATGCTTGCAATCATCTATTGGTATCTCTTTGTCATGTTGATTGAAAGAATCTGTTGATGTAAGACACTTTTGGAACTACCTTGATATTATTGTGGGTAAGCCCACTATCCAGAAATAACAAATGTAGGCAGAAATCTTGTGCAAAACTTGATGGGTGGAGTTGGGTGGGTGGTTCGGCTCTAGCCCCTCACAAGTTAAAAAAGAGAATATTTTTGCTCGGCGTCCTCAACATCTTTAATATATACATGAACTTCAGGCTCAACAACCATTTATCAAGTCACGTGATGAGTGGTTTGAATTCGATTTAACTTGTCACGTTGTCATTTCGCAAAGCTTTCTTAATGCTACGTGAATTTTTGGCTCAACAAACGCTTCATTATGTAAGTGATTTGAATACAAGGGGATAGATATGCTTTGATTTAAATGTCTGGCTGCCAGTTGGCCAAGCATGTTTAATGAAAATGTGTACTTCTCAATGAACGTTTTATTAGGTCGCGTGATGAATAATTTAAAAGAAAAACTAATGAAAAGAATTTGAAAACTTTGAATTTTAACGATAGGGACAAAATAAATGGTACAATGAATAATATTATTATTAATTTTTTAGTGTAAAAATATGATTCTTCGTTAAAAATGAACAGTATTGGAAGTTTTTTATAATCAACTTCATTAGATCACACTACGAGTTCAACAAACTTGCAATAAAACAAAAACAATAGAAGAGGAGGTGGTAACGGTGTGGAACGGCCATGACAGCATATGCGTGCGGTGTGGAATGGAACAGCCTTTTTGTTTTTAAAATGAACCGGAACTCCAAAACCAGGTGCGAATCCGGTGCAATGCAAATAACCATGGACCATCAAATCTTGGACATTTTCTCAAATTTCTATGGACCATCAGAGGAAAGAGTGGGTCTCACGTGCTCTGTCACTATATTCTCTCTCTTTTCTTTCCCTGCCTCACAGCTTACTGTCTCACTGTCTCACGTGCTCTGTCTTATCCCCAATGTGACACTCTCCCTCACAGTTTACTGTCTTATCCTTAATGTGACACTGGAAAGAGATTATTTCCGGATTTCTTTCACCAAGATCACCGGTTCAAATGATTTAGAACTTTGAAATTTTATTCAACAGTCCATTCATGTAACACTGTCTGACCCTGAAATGTCCATTGAAAGGATTTGTATAACATAAATATACTGATATTGAGGCTCTTCGGGTCACAGGTCGATAATGCAATGTAATATGTAAGTTTTTTACATCAAATATTGCACTATTTGCTCGAGACACCAAAGTGATAGTGTACATGCTTCATATCATCGTTAAGAGTAACAGTGTTTAATATAATATATATGACACACGAACAGAAGTCTGAACCGTTAGATCAACATAACTTTTTATAATCGGTGAATTTCCTAAGACATGGAGGCCCTAAACGAAAAAGGACCAAGTTTTTTAGCACATACGCTTTATTATTGTCTTTGAAATCAAACACCATTTTGGGCTTGGGCAGGGCCAATTCATTACCTATACAGAGACTGGACACTGAGCCCCGATTCAACAAAGCGCTTCTAACAGAAGCGCTTTCATTATACTTCGAAATTTTCACTTCATATCCCAAAGAGGTCTTTGATTCCAGTTCGAAGCACGAGTGCAATGAAGAAAAAACAGATTCGCCTCTCTTTAACACCCCTCGACAAAACGCTTTACGCCTCTCAGAATCGAAGTTCAGAGACAAATAGGACACAATCTGATGAAAATCCAAATGAGAAATAGACACGCGAACTTTATAAACACTGGACTACATTCACGCAGACAGATAACAAGTCCCACACTCACAGGGAGGAAAACGTTTCCGACCCAAGTTTAAATATCCTAACTTCAATTGAAATAAATAGCAGACTTGCAACCTACACAACATATAAGGATCCGAGATAAAATTTCCTAAAGTTACACGCTTGAGACCGAGAGAAAACCTGACCTAGATAATTAGCAGTCAACCACGAGAATTCGTATCCACAGAAAAACCATCAATGTTTGGCTCTCTTGTTGCTGCAAGATGGGCATTTGTACTGCTTAATATGCTCGGCTCTTGCTGGTGTGATCTTGACACACTTACCATGGAACCACTTCTCGCAGATATCGCAGCAAATCCAAAACTCATCAGCTGCGTAGTTCTCTCCACAGGCCCCACACAGTGTCTCCCCATGCTCATCCTCATCCTCTTCTTCATCTTCCACACCTTCTTCCTCGTCCTCCTCCGCGTCCTTTGATTGCAATGCCTTTGAATGCCTGGGTTGAGGCTCAGAACCTCGCTGCATTTGCCAACCGAATATGAAATAAGTTACAATGTAGCCACGTTGTTCAGAGACCAAAAACTAATGTATTCATCTTCCACTCTGATGTTGGAACGGCATCACAATATTTACAGAAATTTCAGAGTTAATTTTTCCATTATAAATATGTTATGTATAGACCAAAGTTTCAACATGGGCACAACTATACTTAAAAAATAAAAAATATAAGCAGAAACATCAAACAATCCAGAAACTAGCAATCAATCTTTTTCCAAACCTTAGAGTTTGACTTAGATCTGTTGCTGCCATGATTTGAATTTGATGACTTCTCCTTCACTTGTTTCTTGGCTGTCCCTGTCACAACCTCGAATATTGTTGGAAGTTCATTTATCATATTAAAAAGGCGTTTCCTGCAATGTAGATACCAACATCGTATTGGTAAGTGAATTCAAGATCGCTAATACGACAGAGTTGCAACACGAAACTAGAAGAGGTCACAAGAAAATGAGATTTGGATTGTAGTCAGCACCCCAAACCACCACATGAAGGCAATGGTACATAAGTACAATCTCAGAAAGGAAATACAAAATTCCTCTTTTCTGGCGATGCTCTTTATTAATAGGCCACGTGACCTTATACATCAGAAATTGAAGTAAAAGAATCCAGAAAAGGTAACCGAAAAAAGAATCCAAAATCCAAACACCTTCAACTACATTCCTAATAAAGACGTCAGAAGAAAATAACACAACTATGGCACGATCAGCTCCTACATCTTCCAAAAAGAACAGAATCAATCATTCAAAACAGCTGTGGACAGTCGTCAAGGAAGTAGGCCACAAAGTATCAACTGTACTACAGCTCAACCCAAAACTTAAGATTAGGCCATTGGAGTTTTCCTGAAAAGAAGAATTACACAGCAAACACACACATGGGCGTGTGCATATATATTGGAACAATAAAAGTTTAAAAACAGATAACAACAGCAAAGTATAACGTCAGGACGGTGATTTTGCCCTGACTTGACTTCATGGGAATAAAGAAAGCATTTCGAATGCCCATACGCAGGACCGTTGGCCTGACCTAAAAACAAGTGATACGTCAACTCTGAACCCACAATTCGAATCCACTGAATCATACAGAATCAAACCACGCATTTATCATATGGTACAAAGAAGCATACCTATCAGCCTTATCAAATCCAAACCTAGCACCAAAATAAAATGCCACTGCAAGCAACCACGCGTCACTGTGGACAGCAACCAAGGATAACCAGTCCTTTTCTTGCATCCCATCTCTCGCAAAGTTGATACCAAGCGCTGGCTCCGGAAGCTCTGGGGGAACCTCCTCCGCAGGCAAATTAACCTCCCACTGCTCGCTTGGAAATCCATAAAGGCAAAGATTTTCCTTCTCTGTCATTAAAGATGTTTAAGGTAACGTTCAGGCTTTAGAATTAACCGCTACAGAAGCTTTCAACAGTTGCATTCTCATTTTTCATCAAAATTTCAATTTTTTTAACAAAAGAACCCAAAACCCCCCACTTCAACTCATCTGCCTTGAGAAACATTGATTTTTGTCTTTGAGGTGGGAATTCAAACAACTTCTGTCAATACCCGATCAAACCGCAACAATTCAATTCAACTTTTGAAAGTTGAATTAGACGTATAAACACAATTAAATTCATTGCTCTAATAATTTTCAAAAGAAAAAAGAATTTACTTTCTCAGTTTTTGTACACTCAACCGATACTGCATTATTGAAAAATAAAAAAAGAGCAACCCCACCCAACAAGGCTCCCCAAGGCTCACCGCTTTACGAGGGTCGGCATAATGCAAGTAAATTTACTAACAGTAAAAAAACCAAAAACTGAATGCTAATAAAAGTGAAAAGCCACTACCAGTACAAAATTCATGAAGTAAACTGTAAAAGGAAACAACTTTAAGTTAAAAATTAGATTATTTACATGATTTATTTTCTTAAATTACTAAAAAATCCTCTCTTTCATACACGTGTCAAATACACCAGAAATTATTAAACAAAAACCCTAATTCAGTTCCTTCAGGAAAAAAGTCCATTCTGTCAAATAACCAAACAGCGCCTGCACTAAAATTAAACAATTAAAAAAAACAGAAATAAAATCAAGGAAAAAACGCTAACCAGGGTCACACTGCTGAAAAAAGTCTTCGACCTCTGAAACCACAAAAATTTGAGAAAATTTAATATTTCATCGAATTTCCATAGATTTTGAAGCAAGAGCACAGAGTTGAAGAAGAAAATTGGAGCGAAAAGGTTACCGGTGGTGAGAGCTTTAATCATGCCGGCCCTCCGCCCTTTGAAGTCTCTGAAGACCTCCTCCACCGTGCGCGGGTTGTACGGAGCACCGCCGTCCATGTCTTCACAATTGCAGAGAGGGGGAAAAAAGAGGAGGGAAAGGTTGGGAAATATTTTGACCTCTGACTCTGAGTCTGAGAGAGGAGAGAGAGAGAGTGGGCGTGTGGGAGACAGAGAGAGATGGGACGGATTTGAATCGGAACGAAATGGATTAATAAAGCGAATTTGATAAAGGGGGAAGAGTCCGTGAGGCTGACGAACTAACAGGCCCAAAATATATTCACTAAATAAATAAATAAATAACCTAACAAATCGAAATTTTCAGTTTGTTGTGGGTCCCCGATAGACTACGACTCGACAGGGCTTTTGGGCAAATTTGGTTTTGACAGATTTCAGGGAGTAAATTGTAATTTACATAAATCATGTAGGGTTTCAACTTAATTAAAGTAACAGTCTAATTTATTGACGCAATATCATCTTGTGAAAATTTTACACTTGACGAGTCTCTCAATTTTGAAATGAGTTTTAACGAAACACTTTTGGTAATTTTTTTTTTTTTTTATATCATTCATTACATCTTTATTTATTATTTTTCCATTAAAATTAAAAAAAAATTGAACCTTCGATAGTTGTTCTCAATTTTAATCAAATAGCAATTGATTAATATTTCATAAATATTTAGCAATTTGAATTTATTTTATACAATTAGTATGAGCTATGACATGAGAGCCCATGGGAAACCCATTTGTCTCCTTCCCCGACTGGAGAACAACATTGATTTTGATCAAGAAAATTTGGCTTCTGCTTCATTACGCAATTCGTCAGACAATCGATTCGTCCCTAATTAACGCGTACTTGAGCTTCACGTCGGAGGAAAATATGAGGCGGACGATATAAAAACACGAAAAATCGATGAGTTTACTTCTTCATGACTCCCATCATACTCATCAAAACCTGCATTACTGTTGTTTCACGATCAAGTAACCTCCATTCTTTCCCTACACACAGACAAATGTTCCACTAGCACCCTTCGGCAACTATCAGCATCAGGCACGGTGCATCTCTTACGCTTATCATCAAATATCCTCTTACCCTCAACTGCCATCGCTTTTTCCTTGACCAAAACCGAGAAGCTCTCCAAACTGAAAATGTAATTGTTCCACAGAAAGTCTGCATTGCCATATTCACGTTGTCATCCTTGCAGTACCTCTTTATTATGCAACCGTGGAGGGGGTATCAAGCTCGCGACCATTCAAAAGCATGACTCGAACAAGCTTTTCAACTTCCACCATGAACCAGAGCATTGCAAGTAAACAGATCAGGGTCACAACCCTGCTTCTCTATTTCATTCACACACTTGATCGCCTCATCCAACTCGCCCTTCTTTCCTCATCTGACTCAAAACTCGCCTCGCGCTATCAAAATCACCCGTCTTACAAAACCCATGAATCATAGTATTGTAAGTAATCAGATCAGGGTCGCCGGTCATTTCATCAAACAGTTTCTGAGCATTCTCCATTTCACCCATTTTACAAAATCCATGAATCAGAGCACTGTAAGTAACTTGATTGGGCTCACATCCCTGCTTCTCCATTTCACTCATGCACTTCATCGCCTCCTCCAACTCGCCTTTCTTACAATACCCGTCAATCAAAGTTGTATAAGTTACCGTATTGGGCAAACAATCCTTGCTCTCCCTCATCCGACTCAAAACTCGCCTCGCCCTATCCAAATCACCTGTCTTACAGAAACCATGAATTAAAGAACTGCAAGTAAACATATTAGGCTCACAACCCTGCTTCTCCATTTCATTCATACACTTGATCGCCTCCTCCAACTCGCCTTTCTTACAATACCCATCAATCAAAATTGAATAAGTTACTGTATTGGGCAAACAATCCTTTTTCTCCCTCATCTGACAAAACACTTTCCTTGCACTATCAAGATCACCCTTTTTACAAAATCCAAGAATCATGTTATTGTAAGTAATCACATCTGGCTCACAAATCATTTTATCAAACACCTTCCTTGCACTATCAAGATCACCCTTTTTACAAAATCCAAGAATCATGGTATTGTAAGTAATCACATCTGGCTCACAAATCATTTTATCAAACACTTTCCTTGCACTATCAAGATCACCCTTTTTACAAAATCCATGAATCAGAGCACTGTAAGTAACTTGATTGGGCTCACATCCCTGCTCCTCCATTTCATTCATACACTTGATCGCCTCATCCAACTCGCCTTTCTTGCAATACCCGTCAATCAAAATTGAATATGTTACTGTATTGGGCAAACAATCCTTTTTCTCCCTCATCTGACCACAAACCTTCCTTGCGCTAACAAAATCACCCATCTTACAAAACCCACGAATCATGGTACTGTAAGTAATCACATCTGGCTCACAAATCATTTCATCAAACACCTTCTGGGCATTCTCCATTTCACCCATTTTGCAAAACCCATTAATCATTACGCTACAAGTCGAGACATCGGGCTTCACCATACCTTCCTTCACAATCTGATCATATATTTCCTTAGCTACACTCATCCTGTCAGCCCTAACCAGAGCACCCAAAATCGCATTGTACGAAAACAAGCATTTCCCATTCTCGATCAACTTCGCCTTGTGAAACCAATCCATGGCGGCTCCGATATCCCCTCGTCCGCCATGAACTGCGATAAACCTGCTGACCAAGAAATCATTGAGTCTATTGGATTCTTGAAGGAGTGAGGCAGCGGTGGAGAAGAGAGAATGGGAGAGGAGGAGGTCGGTGATGGCCACGTAGCAATGGTGAGTGTGGGAATAGTTGTTGGGATTAGGGTTAGGGTTTGAAGCCCAGTTGAAGAAGAAGAGGGCACGGTGAGGGTTGGCCTGAGATTTGATTACGTGGATTACAAGGCTTGGCTTCAGGAGAGGCGAGAAACGGTTGAGAGCCGCTAAACCCAGATTAGAGCGGTCGGGTTTTTGTGGGTTTAGAATTTTCAGAAGGGAGTTTATGCGGACTGCCACATTGAAATCTGTAGATGTGAGAGATGGGTTGATTAGGGCTCTGCCTGGTGTAGCCATTGATTTCCTCAAAGCCCTTCCTCCCACAGTAGAAGGTGGCGTTGTCGGTATTCGTTTGTAAGTGCTTTAAAATAAAGAAAACTAATGAAACTGGCTTGAAAATTTTAAGTTTTAATTATAAAGATAAAATAAAGTGTAAAGTGAATAGTATCATGATTGACATTTTTGTGTAAAAATATGGTTTTTCGTTAAAATGAACAGTACCGGATGCTTTTTGTTAAAGTTCCCTTAAAATAACTGCAATGTTGAAAATGCTGGTGGGTTAGTGTATGCCCAGAGTGTTGTGATAGATTTTTCAATGCCCACAAATGTGATGTAGACTTTGGAAACAAAATGATTGTATTTTCAAAGTTATGAGTTGTAAATTTCAAGCTGTAAGAACCTGTTTGTATGGAGCCGTTCTATAAATAGAGCGCTCTGACTGCTGTTAAATAACAGAGATATACTGAAAAGAAAGGGAAGATTAATAACTTCAGTATCTATTCCTCCTTCTTTTATTTGTCATTCTCTTGTGCTATAGTTTCAATATGATATTTTACACCTACTTCGCTCCTATCACTAGTAAAGGTTCTCTCTAACTTTTACATAATTATAACATTATCAGCACAAGTCTCTAAAACCTAACAATTTCTCATTTCTCTTCGCCGAACGAAAGAAAGAAAGAAAAAATGTTTCCTCTAAGGATTTTACTATTCATCTTCTTCCTTTACCTCAACTGCGCGATATGCCCTCGCGACGAACTATTTGCTTCATGCCTGCTTTTAGTTCTCAACCTAACAGTTACATACATCTTTGATTTCTTGTTTGGTGTAGATCTTGATTACTAACCCAATATTTATTTATGTTGATTTTACTGCAATCCAAGATGGTGCGGTACAATTGTCCATCTTGAACTACAAATTTAATCTTACTGCAATTCAAGATGGTGCGGTATCATCGCCTATCTTGGACTGCATATCTAATTTTACTGTAAATTTTAGGTGGAGCGGTATAATCGCCTACCCTACTCTGCATATTTAAATTTGTCTGCTATTTAATTTCATTGTAATTTTAGGTGGTGCGGTATAATCGCCCACCTTGCTATACGTATTTAAATTTTCCTGCTATTGGAGTGGTGCGGAATAATCGCCCATCCTATGTTATATTATTTCAATGAGAATGGTGCGGTACAATCGCCCTCCTCATTCATCTTGAAAATCTCTAGATTCAAGTTTCGAGTGCTTATCATTTTGGTCTGAAGATTAAAATGAAAAACTTGTAAGAACCAAAAGTTTTAACACTACATACCTCTATAATACATATTATTGCAAGTTCTTACGCATCTCATTTTTCTTTTAGAAAAGAAAATTGCAAACTTGGCAAAACTTGATTTTGCTGCCCTGGACATTACAGGGAATAATTACCTTACCTGGGTACTAGATACCAAGATCCATCTGGAAGCAATACCATTAAGGAAGAAAATAGCTCATCCTCTCACGATCGGGCGAAGGCCATGATCTTTATTCGTCGTCATCTTAATGAATGACTAAAGAGTGAGTACTTAACGATTGAAGATTCGTTAGCTCTCTATAAGACATTGAGAAACAGATACAATCACCAGACAACGGTGATTCTTACAAAGGCTCGTTATGAGTTGACTCACATAAGGATCTAGGATTTCAAGTCAGTGGCTGAGTACAATTCTGCGTTGTTCAGAATTACCTCTCAGATGAAGCTCTATTGGGATACCATTACTGAGGAAGATATGTTGGAAAAGATTTTCAGCACATTTCATGTCTCTAACGTACCCCTACAGCAGTAGTATAGAGTGCAAGGCTTCACTGAATACAACCAGCTGATATCTGTGTTTTTGGTAGCTGAACAAAACAATGAGCTCCTGATGAAAAATCATCAGTCCCGACCTATTGGATCTGCATCATTCTTAAAAGTGAATGTTGCTTCCCTCAAAATGAACGCCACATCATCTGTTGCAAATAATCATAAATGAGAACGTGGCCACAGGCGAGGACGGTGAAACGGGAAAGGTAAGAATCATGGTGTCCAGTTTCATAATCAGGTTCCGAGGCATAATTCAGGCCTGGGCTTCAAAAATGTGAATCTCCACAAAGGCAAAGCTCACATGAACAATGCTCTTAGAAATTCTGAAGGAGCCTGCCATATGTGTGGTGGTCATGGGCATTGGGCGCGTACTTATCGTACCCTAAAACATCTCGTGGATCTATATCAAGCCTCCATCAAGGAGAAGGTTGTCGAGACCAATTTTCTCGACTAGGCTAAACCAATGGATATACCTGATCCAGTGTGCGACTTATCAGGGCAGTTGAACACAACTCACCTAGATGTTTCAGAATTTATTGTGGAAATAGGGAATGAAGTATACCAGTCTGACTGAATCATTTATTTTTGATGTACTTTTATTATTCTGAACTTGTAGTTTAAAACTAACATTTCGATTCAATAAAAGTGGCATTCAAATTTCATGTTATAAGTTGTTTTTAATCGTGATCCCCTTTTACTAAGAAAACATGGATAAAAACTATGGTTATTCTCAGAACATGAGAAAAGGCAGAGATATTTATCTTGTAGACAGCGCAACCATACATACAATACTTCGTGATCGAAAGTATTTCTTAAGCTTGATGCTTACAAGAGTAAGGGTAACAACAATATCAGGCTAATCATATGTAATTGAAGGCTCAGGGAAAGCCCAGATTATGTTACCAAATGGAACAATATTGCTATACAAAATGCGTTGTATGTTACTCGATCTACTCGACATTTGTTGAGTTTCAAAGACATACGTTTAAATGGATACCACATTGAAACGAAAAGTGCAGAAAATGTGGAGTATCTATGCATTACCTCCGATGATACCCAGAAACGTATATTGGAGAAGTTGTGTGGTTTGTCGAGTGGATTGTATTATACATACATAAAGATAGTTGAATCACATACTGTCATGAACCAGAAGTTCATTGATTCAAAAGTTTACATGCTTTGGCATGACCATCTGGTTCATCCAGGATCCACCATGATGCGTATAATCATTACCAACTCTAATGGACATCCATTATTGAGCAAACATATTGCTATCACAAATTATAACCCTTGCAAAGCTTGTTCTTAAGGGAAGTTGGTAATTAGACCATCACAACTAAAGGTTGATGCTGAATCCCCATCATTTTTGCAAAGAATTCAAGGGGATATTTGTGGACTTATTCAACCATCTTGTAGGCCATTTCGATATTTTATGGTTTTGGTTGATGCATCTACCAGATGGTCACATGTTTATCTTTTGTCTACTCGAAATGTAGCTTTTGCGAGACTTTTTGCTCAGATAATTAAGTTACGAGCACAGTTCTCAAATTACCTCATTAAGTCAATCCGACTTGATAACGTTGGTGAATTTACATCTCAAACGTTTGATGATTACTGCATGACATTGGGTATTGATGTTGAACACCATGTTCCTCATGTCGATACTTAAAATTGTCTAGCAGAAGCATTGATCAAGCGGCTTCAGTTAATAGCTCGCACTCTACTCATAAAAACAAAATTGCCAGTTTCTGCATGGGGACATGTCATCTTACATGTTGCATCATTGGTACGATTGAGACTTATAGCCAACCACCAATACTCTTCAGGACAACTCGTATTTGGGCATCAACCAAACATTTCACATTTACGAGTTTTTTATTGTACTGTTTATGTGTCTATTGCACCGCTGTAACGCACTTAAATGGGACCTCAGCGTGGACTAGGAATTTATTTGGGTTTTGATTTACCATCTATCATCAGATATTTGGAACCCTTGATAGGTGATATGTTTACAGCTCGTTTTGCTGATTGTCACTTTGATGAGACAATCTTCCCATCGTTAGGGGGAGCAAAACCGTTCTAGAAAAATGGAAAGAGGTGACATGGGTTGTTCCCATATTATCTCATTTTGATCCACGTAGCACTCAATGTGAAAATGAATTGAAAAAGATCATTCATCTTCAAAGCATTGCCAATCAAATGCTAGAGCATTTAATGATGTTATGAAAGTGACAAAATTACATATACCAGCTGCAAATGCACCTGCAAGGATTGATGTCCCTGTTAGACAAAATAAAGTGGTAGCGAATGATTCATCTGGTGCACGCCTGAAGCGTGGTAGACCCCCAGGTTCAAAAATTTCAGCCCCTCGAAAGAGAAAGACGAAGGCACAACTGAATCCAAATTAAATCATTCAAGAAGAAAAAATGAATGACAAATCCACAATTCATGATTTTATACCTTTAGAAAAATAAAATGTCATTGATGAGACACATGTAGCTGAAGAAACAGAGGTTATTTGAAAGCAAAGAAATCTCTGTAAATTATGCTTGTACTAATGAATTGTGGGATCGAAATGAAATAATTATCGATGATATATTCACATTCGCAGTAGCCACTCAAATCATATTAAGTGATGATCTTAAGCTCCGCTCTGTTGATGAATGCAAACAGAGACAAGATTGGTCTAAGTGGGAATATACAATCTAGGCAAAATTAAATTCCTTGGAAAGGCGAAATGTTTTTGGACCAATAGTCCAAACCCCGTCTGGTGTAAACCCCGTGGGTTACAAATGGGTATTTACAAGGAAACGCAATGAGAAAAACGAGATTGCAAGATATAAAGCACGACTCATTGCACAAAGTTTTTCGCAAAGACCTGAAATTGATTATGAGGAGACATACTATCATGTAATGGACGCAATTACATTTCATTACTTAATAAGTTTAGTGGTTTCATAAAAACTTGACATGCAACTTATGGATGTCATCACCGCGTATCTATATGGAGAATTAGATACTAACATATATATGAAAGTCCTATAATGACTTAAGTTGCCTGAAACAATTAACAAACCACGAGGTATGCTCTCAATCAAATTAAGGCGATCATTGTATGGGCTGAAACAATATGGACTAATGTGGTATAATCGTCTCAGTGAGTATTTGATCAAAGAATGGTATACCAACAATGTCATTTACCCTTGTGTGTTCATTAAGAAATCCAACACAGGATTTGCTATAGTGGCAGTATATGTCGATGATATGAACCTAGTTGGAACCACTGAAGAGCTCAATAAAACTGTTGAATATTTGAAAAGTGAATTTGAAATGAAAGACCTTGGAAAAACAATTTTTTCTCTCGACTTGCAGATCGAGCATTGTGCTAGTGGAATTTTGGTCCACCAATCAGCTTACATGGAAAAAATCCTGAAGCGATTTGGTATGGACAAAGCTTATCCACTTAGCACGCCAATGATCGTTCGTTATTTAGACATTCAGAAAGATTTATTTCGTCCAAAAGAAGACGATGAACTGGTCTTTGGTCTAGAAGTACCATATCTAAGCGCAGTAGGTACTTTATTATATTTAGCACAATATACTAGACCAGATATAGCTTTTTCAGTCAACTTGTTAGCAAGGTGTAGCTCTATTCCAACAATTCATCATTGGAAAGGTGTCAAAGGTGTATTGCGATACCTTCGTGGGACAACAGACATGGATCTCTTATACTCAAAGAACTCCACAACTAACTAGGTCTTTGTTGGATACGTAGATGCTGGTTTTCTTTCTGATCCGCATAAAACCCTCTCACAAACTGGATATGTGTTCAAGAATGGAGATACAACAATCTCATGACGCTCAACAAAGCAAACATTAGTTGCTACATCTTCAAATCATTCATAAATACTTGCTTTACATGAAGCAAACCGTGAATGTTCTTGGTTAAGATCAATGATCCATCATATCTGGAATTCATGTGGTCTAACTTCGAAGACAGACAATCCAACTGTCATTCATGAAGATAATGCAGTCTGTGTTGCCCAAATGAAGGAAAGATTCATCAAGGACAATAAGACTAAACACATATCTCCAAAGTTTTTTTAGCGCACATGAGCTTCAGAAGGCTAAAGTTATTGAAGTCAGACAAATATGTTTCAATGAAAATCTGACAGACTTGTTCATCAAGTCTCTACCGAAATGCACGTTTCAAAAGTTAGTGCAAAGTATCGGATTATGTTGACTAACCAAACAACTAAATTTGGAGAATGCGGAATAAGGGGAAGATATATATCAGGGGGAGCATTCATGACACATGCATGTTGTACTCTTTTTCCTTCGATTAGGATTTTTCCCACTGGGTTTTTCCTATCAATGTTTTAACGAGGCAACATAAGCATACTTAACACTATATCAACAATCCAGGTAAAGTTGTACTCTTTTTCCTTCGCTATGGTTTTTTCCCACTGGGTTTTTCCAAGCAAGGTTTTAACGAGGCAACTAATGCTGATATATGGACATCAAAGGGGGAGTGTTGAAAATGATGGTGGGTTCGTGAATGCCAACTCACAATGTCTTGGTAGATTTTTCAATGCCCACAAATGTGATGTAGACTTTGGAAACAAAAGGATTGTATTTTCAAAGTTATAAGTTGTAAATTTCAAGCTTTAAGAACCTGTTTGTATGGAGCCGCTCTATAAATAGAGCGCTCCGACTGCTGTTAAATGACAGAGAGATATACTGAGAAGAAAGGAAATATTAATAACTTCAGTATCTATTCATCCCTCTTTTATTTGTCATCCTCTTGTGGTATAGTTTCAGTGTGATATTTTACACTTGTTTCGCTCATGTCACTAGTAAAAGTTATCTCTCTAACTTTACATAATTATAACATGCAAGTGTTTTTGGTAAAATTATTTTTCAAATCAATTCTTAGTAAAAATTCAAGTAGATCCTAGAAAAACATTCGAAGTGTTTTTTTTCCAAAAAGCAAACTCTTTTGAAATTGAAAATCAATTTCATTAAAAGCACTTTCGATCATTTTAAAAACACTTTCAAATGAGGTTTGACTTGCGTACTTTCTATTTTACTTTTCACACACATCGTAATTTTATGTTATCGAATGAATTTGAAAAAAAATCAACGACCAAGATTAATAAGGTGGTGTGTGAGGTATAAATAGGTGTAAGAATATATTTCTATCCTACCATAATAAGTAACTTAAAAGATGAATGTACTAAACCCACCCCGATATATTATTTCTCTACTCACGCTATAATCTCAATCGCCACAAAAAAATGAAAAAAAAAATTATTTTTCCACCCACAAAGATTCCTTAACAACCTCTAATATATAACAAAATATTTTTTAATTTTTCAAATGAATAAATATTTGAGTGCTGAAATAAAATTACAAGGTTCAAAAAAACAAAAAAAAAAAATCTCTTCTAGCAATGATAAAAAAAAAAACAATTTTAATTTATGGCGGACGATAAAAAAGCATGAAAAATCGATGTTCTTGATCCTCAAGGGCTTCATGACTCCATCATATTCATCAAAAGCTAGTTGTCAATTAGAACCTTCAACCTGCTTTACTGGTTTGTACCATTGTAAAGTACCCAAATTTCTTTCCCCAAACGAACGTAAATGTTCATCTCCTACACGTCATCGAATATCCTATCAACTTCAACCGCCATCCCTTTTGCGCACAATTCCTTGACCAAAACCAAAAAGCTCTCCAAATCAAACTCAAATGCAAAAGTAATATACTGTTTTAGCCAACTGACCTAATTCACGTTTATCGTAACGTAACAAAAATGTGAACGCCACACTAGACTTTTGACACCAACTTATCAACTAATGCGATTACAAATATACAAACTTTTAGCATTCTTTGGATTCAAATGAGTGTTACTACATATTTTACATTTTACGATGCTGGTGATCGCATTCATAATTCATCAGTCAATAGCTGCAACTAGCAAACTTAGTACGATCAAATTGTTCTTGGGGGACAGAATCCGCTAGGTGGCCGGAGCGTAGCTAAGTCAACAGCTTTCGGAGCGATTCGAAGCAAATGGTTAGACCAGGCCATGAGGTGCAACCGAACTGTGTCCATCTGATCCATCGCCGAGTGGAGATTCTCTTTAATTTTGGTGGGATCACAACAATGTATGAGCCCGGTGGAGCTGACATGTGAAGGCATCAAGCTCTTGCCTTCTAACCTAGATATCACAAGCTGGTATCCATTTGCATATGCTTCCTCATGAAGGCTGCCGAGCCCCGATCGATCTGCGGCCGAGCCTTTCACTACCGAGTGTATGCAAATCAAGCCCTGCATTTATTTTTTGAGCATAAAATTGTAACGTTCATGTGCATTAAACTGTGTTCGTATGTTATATGTGTTCGTGTGACAGAATTTCCGACAATGTCTAACCTCTTCAGTTCGTTTAATGTCCAATCCAAACCGCGCTTCGTCTGGTTCAGGTATCAATTCAATCAACATTTCTGCAACTCCAGGCATAAACCAAAGTCTTATACCTTGCGCGATTTGGACCGTCCTTTTGTGGTTTTGTTGCTGCTTATTCGAAATCATTTCCTTTCCTAATAAATTATTTTTGTCCTTCAACAATAAGAAAATTAAAATTAATCGAACCGATTAATAACGGGTTGCTAGCTAGAAATTCAGCATGATTGAAAGACAGACTGATATTATACCGACGACAGGATCTGTTCTGTTTGGATGTTAACAAAAATTAGCGGAGCTCCGGAAGCAACTGCTGCAATAAACCAAGCCATGCAACGGGCTGTTGTGGCCTCGGTGCAGTACTCACCCGGCAGCGGCATGAACAGAATGGAGCTAACGATCGTGCACCGTTTATCGGGCAAGTAGCTGTCCACTTTCATCTTCCAGTCATACTTAACTCCCCCTTTGTTGTGTCCCCTGTATTCCACGTTCACCAAACTCCTGCTCATTTCTGCAAAATCACATAAACATCAATGAACGAAAGGTCACTGGGTCAAAAATTTCGTAACTCATGAATGAATGTACCATCCTTATTTGAACAGTGTGACATGTTATGTTATCAGATTGTGAATCACAACCGTAAATTATGTGGAATTAAAACAGTATATGCAGACCTGATTCATAGTATGACGGTGTAACATGTTTTATGTGATTGAATCATAATCGTTGATTACGTGGAATGAAAATAAAATGTGCGATCTTGATTAGCAGTAAAACAATACAATACGTTAGATATCTTATAAGAGGTTATAGTACCAACATAGACTTGAAGCTGGCGAAGAAAAATGTACCTTGCAGCTCAGTGCATTGATCCGAGGTCAAGTCCTCCAAAACTGCAACATGTCTATCATCTGTAGCCGCTTTGATCGTATACTTTTTCTGAAGCATCGAAGGCCTCTCAGCCACGCGCGATCGGAGCTTGAGAGTGCTATCACCCCTCCTCACCTTCACCCAAATGACCTCTACATTGCTGAGCCTAGCAAGCTGCGACATAAGCTCAGCCTTGGCTTTCGTAGGCACGAAAAACTCGTCACCAATATTGTCACTGCTCTCGGAATTATAAACCCCTTCAATGATGTCTCCGGGCAATGGCATGCTCTCGTCCCACTCTTCCGACTCCTCTTGCTTCACTTGCTTGACGCAAACCAGTGTCGTTGCAACACCGGCCATAATATTCCTCTTCAAAGTGCAGAAGCCGCTTCCCATTATCTCATCGAATGAATTTCGACGAAGACATAGTTCGTGGAGATCTTAGGAATCTCCATCCATGTTCGAACACTCCAACGTTAATACTTCGCCCTAGTCACATTGAGGCACATTGTCATCCTTCTGGGGGTGTATTTATGTTAATATATAGCGATGATGTCTAGAAAGCCGTCTGGCCATTTTAGATAGGATTTTATGTAAAAAAACAAAATTCATGAGGAACCATAAATTAAGAGCAAAACAAAAATTGGTATAATTAATCCATCATTAAAGTCAAACAAATGTATGGTGATTTCCTGTTCAAAATTAGTTGGACTACTCTCAAGTACAAAATTGGGTGGCAACATCCCAACTAGGTCATCCGTAAGCACGTCTCAGAAAATAAAATAAAACATTAAACTCTCTATATTTTGGTCTCACCCAACTCCATGTTGATCCAAAACTAGGGCTGAAGGTATGTACTTTATTCACATTATGGTACAAGTGCGGTTATTTTTCTTTCAAGCCTAGAGATTTCAGCTTCAGCATGAACCCTTGTGTTTGCATCGTCGGAATCTAAACTTGGTCTCAACCTCGAAATCTGCCTGTTGATGCTTCGAATCTGCGTGTGTGATCAAAAAATTGAAAGAGTAAGGAAGATAAAACATAAAAATAAAAAATAGTTCTACGAAAGGGACTTTATAGAGGACAGACCTTTCTTGAGGGCCATCTATTTAATCCGCTTCGGCGGCATATCCTTTTCACAACAGTTGGGCAAACCTTCAATCTCCTAGCAGCTTTTTCGATCGGAAGATGGAAGTAATCGCGAAGGTCGTCCAATGTCATGCTTGCTGTTCTCTCCCTCTGCACTACTTCCACAGCATTACACAAACAAAAGTGTTAATAAAATGTACTTATTATCTTATTGTAGCTAAATGTAGGGTTTAGGGTTTAGGATTGAAATAATGGTTAACAACAACCTGTGCTGCAAGGGAAATCCTTTCGTTCTCATCCTCGGCCGCATGTGATTGATCTTCAGCGGGTTGTTGTTGTTCCACTTCACGGACTCTTCCTGAAATTGACAAAAAAAAAAAAAAAAAAACTCAAGTAACCAATATATGAACACTAAATGTTCCGAATGATAGAAGTTCACGAGGAAAACCACACACGTGAACCTGAATTTGGAGGAGATGGTGGGAAGGTGAAGTCATCGGTATTTAGAATGTCATCCCACCCGAGTCCAATGCAGAGGGCCTCGTAAAAGACTGCCATTGGATCTTGCTGCAGAATGTAGCCCTCTAGCTTTCTCTCTAGGCAGTACTGCATCAGAAATTGCTTCACCTCCTCTATGCTTTTCTTGCAAAAACTAATTTCCGAAACCAAAAAAATATTTAGTCTTCTCGTTAAACGAATCAAACGCTTCGAATTGAGAGGGGACGAAACAAACAGGGTCGAAAAAACTTACTCAAACATTTGATACTGATGATTGTCGGAAGAATTCACATCGAAACTGTAAAGAATTGCATGACTGATCGTACCAAACCTTCCATGAATGTCAAGTTTCATGACATGGTTGCCTTTGCACACAAGTTGAAAATAAAAAATCAATACCCTAATCACCACTTAAACCGAATAGTACCCACTAAACCAATACTAATTTACAAGAAAAATGAACGTAAAACTTACCATTTAAGTGTATAATTTCCCTAAGCAGTTGGCAACAACTGCAATTAAATGGAACTGGTGTCGCAGGCCAAACCGAAAGCGGCCTCGGATCACCAAAACCCTGATTCTGCTCATTGTTGTCCCCTCTGGGAGGACTAGAGCCGCTCGATTCTCCGATAAACTGCGAGGGACCGGCTTGCGAATCAAAGTTTCCTCCGCCATTACTACACTGATAGAGAAAATCCCATGTCGCTTGATCCAACGAAGGGTCGCTCAAATCTTGGATTCCTTCATCAAAAAGAGGAATTGGTTTAGTAGGGCAAGCAAGTCCCTCATCGTCCAATGGCGGTAACGGTAAGCTCTCGTCGAGGATCGGGTGTTCAGAATCGTACAGAAAGTTCACAATATCGGAACACGGGCCGTTATCGTACGGGTCATGGTACGGTACAACAGCCCTGGGATCTGCCATGCATAAAAATTATTATATCTATCTACAAAAAAAACTACACAATTCTCTG
This sequence comes from Malus domestica, assembly GCF_042453785.1. NCBI lineage: Eukaryota > Viridiplantae > Streptophyta > Magnoliopsida > Rosales > Rosaceae > Malus > Malus domestica. The sequence goes on along the minus strand of NC_091675.1, from coordinate 3,602,961 downwards.
AAAAATCTTTTTTCTTCGTTTTTTTTGTTTGACTTTTACAAGTTTCGCGTAGACTCAAAGCGAAGCGGAGGGTCTCGAGCACCAATTTTGGTGCTTGAGAGAAATTGAAACAAGTTTTTTGTTCTTAATTGGAAATGAAAGTTTTGAGAGGGAGCAAAGAAATAGATGACCAAGGCGCGAGTGACAGTTAATTACCGTTTGGACAAGAGTCGGTTGGGATTTTTGAAAGGTGTTGAGGATGCGATCCTGTGCTATGCGTTCATTTGTAACGATCATATTCCTTTGTTCTAAAGGGGTTTCCAGATCAAACGGTTACCATTTTACTATGAATGATTTTTTTATTTTTTATTTTACTAATATTTGACTTTTTTGTTGTTGTTGAAACTAATATTTGACCCTAATTACTCTTTTAGTATGTAAGAGACAGTCTGCAACGTAGAATTAAATGAGAGATGATAACGCACATATGAATTTGTTTGTTAAAGTAGTGCGTCCATCCTGTATGAATCCGAGTTTGTATTTTCTTGTTACGTATATCACAAGGAATTTAATTATGTTGTCTAAGAAGATAAGTAATCAATGAATAAAATCAACATTCTCTTAATCAATGGGAGAAGGAAATTTGGATGTTGAATTCAACATTGTAAGATATATATCACTAACACTAGAACAAAATTAATTAGTTATTAACTTTGACAAATAAATGTTTGATGTGAGATTTCTTCATTCGAATTGAGAAAATAGTAAATTAAGGGTTTCAATTTACATTTTGAAATAGATCTAGATGTTCTTTAATTTATCCTCGCATTACACTGTTGGTTCTTTTATATAGAAAATAGACAAATTTGACGCGAAGAAGGAACGATGCAACACGAAGTTAAGTTGGGGACCAAAATGCAAAATTTCGGAGAATATATGAACAAAATTAGTCACAAAGAAGGGTGAAAAGGGAAGGAAAAACTTTTTAACGACCCCATCCCGAAAGCCAAAAAAATCGAACAATGATTGTCTGCCCTCTTTGTTCTCGTGCCCTCCCATTCCTTCTGTTTGCGTGATCACGGTTAAATCACGTCAACATTTTATATTACTATTTATTTTTATCTTATTATCTTTATAAAAAATAATATAAAATTTTGACATGACTTAACTATGATCACACAAAACAGAAAGACACAAGACCAACGAAGACAGACAATCCTTGTTCAAAAAAATCAAAGTCCACGTAGAAATTTGGAGCTTTGAGAGAAAATGAAAGCAGCACTATCGACACTAATCCTCTCACTCCTCACTCCTCTCTCTGCCGCTCCGTTTGCCTCCACCCAAAGCCTCTCTCTCCTCTGCCGGCTTTCCTCTCTCCAATCGCACCCTCCAAAGCCATCGCCACCAACATCCGCATCGGTCTCAGCGGCAAGTCCCAGACCCGCTCTGTCAATTTATCGTCGGTGATGGCGTCGGCTTACAAGCCCGAAGAAGCCAGGGTCCCGCCTGCTCTTCCCCTGCCCACTCCTCCTGTCACCAAGGCAAGCTGTCTCTTTAATCTCTCTGTGTGTATATGGTGATTTTGTTGTGAATTTTTAGAGCTTTGAGGTTGAATTTGAATTGGTTTTCTTGTGCAGTTTAAGATTGCGCTGTGCCAATTGTCGGTGACGCCGGATAAGGAGAGGAACATTTCCCACGCTCGGAAAGCCATCGAAGACGCCGCCGCAAAGGGTGCCCAGCTTGTCGTCCTCCCTGTGAGTTTTGCAGTTTTACTCACTCTGTTTGTTTATTTGGACATTCATATTAGTATGCCGATTAAGCTTGCTGCTTCAAGTTAAATATGGATTATTACTTATTGGGCACCTATTGTTTGTTTAAGTGTAGCAATATATGTTCGGAAATTTGGAAACTGTATTTTAGATACCAATAAGAATAGTGTAAGTAACTGAAAGGTTAGTGCTTTATTGGGTTTGTTCACTTTACCTGCTAAGGATATATTTACCATCAAAGTGGTGTGTGGTGGGTGGGGTCCGTTTGTATCAGAACAATTTTATGTTGTATAAGACCAGTTGGCTATAATTTCAATTTTAAGAAATGTTAAGATTTTTGGCTTTAAGTTGTGTTTGATGCTCTTTGTGTCAGGAAATTTGGAATGGTCCGTATTCAAATGACAGCTTTCCGGTTTATGCTGAGGACATTGATGCGGGTGGCGATGCATCTCCTTCAACAGCCATGCTGTCTGAAGTTGCTCAACGTCTGAAGATCACCATTGTTGGTGGATCTATAGCGGAGCGTTCTGGGGATCGGTTGTACAATACTTCCTGTGTCTTTGACACCGATGGAAAGCTGTTAGCTAAACACAGGAAGGTAATGCTCTAAGCTTTAACATGAAGGGGGCACTTACAATATAAAGTTCAAAGTCTTGTTATGCAAGATATTTTTTTGGGTATGGTTATATGTCTATATGAAGGACCGTTCTTTCCATTTGCTTTAGAAATGTAGAGACTTGGTGTTTTGACCATATAATGATTACCTTTCAAGGGAAATTATGGGTCTTCGTCTTTGTTTCTTACTGACTGTTTTAGTAACAAAGATCATGGCATATGGTCATAGATACACCTATTTGATATCGACATCCCGGGGAAGATTACCTTCATTGAATCAAAGACTCTCACAGCAGGGCAGACTCCTACCATTGTGGATACAGGTTTGATGCATTCTTTGCAGTAGTTTTGTTCATTGGTTCTCTCCTTTACACGAACACTTATTCCTTTGGTGAAAGAAGTTATTTCATTCATTATTGATGGGATGGTAACCATCAATTGGTTTTTGCAGAAGTTGGGCGTATTGGCATAGGTATCTGTTATGACATTAGGTTTCAGGAACTAGCAATGATTTATGCAGCAAGAGGTTAGCCCTTTTTTTCTTTCCATGTACATGAAATTTGTTTCCACTTTCTGGGCATTGGTAAACTGATAAAATTACGGGCTTTTCTTTCTGTAGTCAGCGCACCTAATCCTTTGAGATTTGATAAATTCAAATTCATGAAATCTGCATCTGGATTCTTCTTTGCAGTTCAACTAATCTGGTTTTTGTTTAAAAGGAAATGGAATTATTTCTCCTTTGTTTAATCCTTTCCAAGTGAAGGACTTCTGTTGTTGGAAATACCGAATGATAACAGTAATAAGTTGTTGAAGTCAGGTGCTCACTTGATATGCTATCCTGGGGCTTTTAACATGACTACTGGACCGTTGCACTGGGAATTATTGCAGAGGGCAAGGTATTAGTTACATTATTCCCTAATTCATATTTCTTTAGAATAATGTTTCTGCGTATTGTTAAATCGATATGTAGTTTTCTATGTAGTCATTCTCACTGAGATTTTCCTTGCTATATCTTGTGCAGGGCTACAGATAACCAGGTGCGGTAACATATGTCCTATATGAGATGCACATCACGGTTTACATTTGCTAATAAACTTGGAGTTAGTACAATGATAAACAGAACTTTGTGATAGATTACATGACAAGAACCACAGTCAAGTCACTACTTTATGACGATTATGCCTTGATGGTCTTCCATATTAGCTCTAACAATTTCCCATGGGTGATTTTCTGTGGGTTGTCAGCTATATGTAGCAACTTGTTCCCCTGCTCGAGATGCTGGAGCCGGTTATGTGGCATGGGGCCACTCAACCCTTGTTGGACCAGTAAGTGGATACATATTTTTAGCTTCATGATGCATGCTTACCCCTTTCTACTTTTTAGTAACAGAACAAGTGTCTGGGTCTGCATTTTCGTGCTTGTTTAAGTTTTTTTAGATGGTGAGTTATTTGTAGGTGAATCTTTTTATGAATCTGACTAAAAGAATTAAATGTGGTAGTTTGGAGAAGTAATGGCGACGACAGAACATGAAGAGTCAATAATCATAGCAGAGATTGATTATTCAATTATTGAGCTTAGAAGGTGATGTGTTTCCAACCTACAGTCTTCTTTTTCTTATGCAAGAATGTTTATAGAATACCACCGGTGAGGATAGTCTTCGTTACCTTACAATTAAAGTAGTTAAAATAAGTTTGTTTTGAATTATTCAGGACAAACCTCCCCTTACTGAAGCAAAGACGAGGCGATCTTTACCGGTTGGTAGATGTTGAGAGGTTAAATTCTCGATGATTACGTACGGGTAGAAGATTCCTATTGTGCCTCAAGGAAGGAGAGTGTCAAAGACCGCATTTCTTAATAGAAAGAATGCGTCTGTATGTATAAATAATGAGAGCTTGTTATTACTTATCGAAAACTCGAATTATTGTGTCTGTATCTAGTAACGAGGGGCGCTCTTGATTTGATAAGCTCCGGTCTGCAATGTAGAAGTAAAGGATAGTTGATCATGCATATCTGAGGTTGTGTTTCATTTTTACGTATGACATGAGTAATTTTGAATATTATATTGTCAAATAAGTGATCGGTTAATAAGATCGACATTCTTTTAATCAATGGGACAAGGAAATTTAGATCTTGAATTCAAAATTTTGCATCGGTCTCTCTCCTCCGCCAACTGACCTCTCTCCAATCGCACCATCCAAAGCCATCACCACCAGCATCCGCATCGGTCGCAGCGCAGTCCCAGATCCGCTCTGCAAATTTCTTGTCGGTGATGGCGGCCGCTTACAAGCCCGAAGAAGCCAGGGTCCCGCCTGCTCTTCCCCTGCCCGCTCCTCCCGTCACCAAGGCAAGCTGTCTCTTTAATCTCTGTGTGTGTCTGGTCATTTTGTTGTGAATTTTTAGAGTTTTGAGGTTGAATTTGAATTGGGTTTTTTGTGCAGTTCAAGATTGCGCTGTGCCAATTGTCGGTGACGCCGGATAAGGAGAGGAACATTGCCCACTCTCGGAAAGCCATCGAGGACGCCGCCGCAAAGGGTGCCCAACTTGTTCTCCTCCCTGTGAGTTTTACTCATTCTGTTTGTTTTTTGGAAATTTGGAAACTGTAATTTTCAGCTGATCGAGTTTTAGATGCCCATAAGAATAGTGTAAGTAACTGAAAGGTTGGTGTTTTGTTGGGTTTGTAACTTTTACCCGGGCCGGCGGGGAGGAGAGTATCAGAACAATTTTATGTTGTATAAGGCCAGATGGCTAATAAACTCAACTTTTAATAATTGTTAAGATTTTTCGGCTTTAAGTTGTGTTTGATGCTTTGTGTCTCAGGAAATTTGGAATGGTCCGTATTCAAATGACAGTTTTCCTGTTTATGCTGAGGACATTGATGCGGGTGGCGATGCATCTCCTTCAACAGCCATGCTGTCTGAAGTTGCTCAACGTCTTAAGATCACCATTGTTGGTGGATCTATAGTGGAGCGTTCTGGGGATCGGTTGTACAATACTTCCTGTGTCTTTGGCACCAATGGAAAGCTGTTAGCTAAGCACAGGAAGGTAATGCTCTAAGCTTTACATAAAGGTGGCACTTGTAATATCAAGTTCAATTCTTGTTATGCATGATATTGATTCTGTGTGGTTATATGTCTACATGAAAAATTGCTTTTTCCATTTTAGAAGAGACTTGATGTTTTGAACATATAATGAGCACCTTTCAAGGGAAATTATGTGTCTTGGTCTTTGTTCCTTACTGACTGTTTAGTAACGAAGATCATGGCATATGGTCACAGATGCAGCTATTTGATATCAACGTCCCGGGGAAGATTACCTTCACTGAATCAAAGACTCTCACAGCAGGGCAGACTCCTACCGTTGTGGATACAGGTTTGATTCATTCTTTGCAGTAGTTTTGTTCATTGGTTCGTCCTTTATACAAACACTTATTCCTTTGGTGAAAGAACTTCTTTCACTCATTATTGATGGGATAGTAACCATCAATCGGGTTTTGCAGAAGTTGGGCGTATTGGCATAGGTATCTGTTATGACATTAATTTTGAGGAAATAGCAATGATTTATGGAGCAAGAGGTTAGCCGTTTCTTTTTCTTTCCATGGAAGTGAAACTAGTTTCCATGGGTATCTGTTATGACATTAATTTTGAGGAAATAGCAATGATTTATGGAGCAAGAGGTTAGCCGTTTCTTTTTCTTTCCATGGAAGTGAAACTAGTTTCCATTTTCTGGGCGTTGCTAAACTAATAAAATTAAGGGCTTTTCTTTCGGTAGTCAGCACACCTAATCCTTTGAGATTTAATAAATTCAAACCCATGAAATCTGCCACTGGATTCTTCCTTGAAGTTCAACCAATCTGCTTTTTATTAAAAAGGAAATGGAATTATTTCTCCTTTGTATAATCCTTTCCAAGTGAAGGACTTCTGATGTTGGAAATACCGAATGATAACAGTAATAAGTTGTTTACATAAGGTGCTCACTTGATATGCTATCCTGGGGCTTTTAACATGACTACTGGACCGTTGCACTGGGAACTGTTGCAGAGGGCAAGGTATTAGTTACATATTCCCTAATTCATATTCCTTTAGAATAATTTATCTGTGATATGTTAAATCAGTTTGTAGTTTTTTATGTAGTCATTCTCACTGAGATTTGCCTTGCTATATCTTGTGCAGGGCTACAGATAACCAGGTGCGGTAACATATGTCCTCTATGAGATGCACATCACGGTTTACGTTTGCTAATAAACTTGGAGTTAGTACAATGATAGAAACAGAACTTTGTGATAGATTACATAACAAGAACCACAGTCAAGTCGCTACTTTATGGCAATTATGCCTTGATGCTCCTCCATATTAACTCTAACGATTTCCCATGGGTGATTTTCTGTGGGTTGTCAGCTATATGTAGCAACTTGTTCCCCTGCTCGAGATGCTGGAGCCGGTTATGTGGCCTGGGGCCACTCCACCCTTGTTGGACCAGTAAGTGGATACGTATTTTTAGCTTTATGATGCATGCTTACATTTGATCCTTGCTAGAGCCATACACCAGAAATTTGATCCATACTACATTGTATTTTTAGCTTCATGATGCATGCTTACTTACCCCTTTCTACTTTTTAGTAATAGAACTAGTGTCTGGGTCTGCATTTTCGTCGTTGTTTAAGTTTTTTGGATGGCAAGTTATTTGTAGGTGAATCTTTTTATGAATCTGACTAAAAAAAATTAAACGTGGCAGTTTGGAGAAGTACTGGCGACGACAGAACATGAAGAGGCAATAATCATAGCAGAGATTGATTATTCAATTATTGAGCTTAGAAGGTGATGTGTTTCCAACCTAGAGTCTTCTTTTTCTTATGCAAGAATGTTTATGGAATACCACCGGTGAGGATAGTCTTCGTTACCTTACAATTAAAGTAGTTTAAATAAGTTTGTTTTGAATTATTCAGGACAAACCTCCCCTTACTGAAGCAAAGACGAGGCGATCTTTACCGGTTGGTAGATGTTGAGAGGTTAAATTCTCAATGATTACGTTCGGGTAGAAGATTTGTATTGTGCCTCAAGGAAGGAAGAAATAATGAGAGCTAGTGATTATTAATCGAAAACTCGAATTATTGTCTGTATTTAGTACCAAGGGGAAGCGAACCCTTAACAACGCACGATGTAAACTCGAATTATAATCCTTCTCCAAGATATTGGGGAGTTGAGAACCAGAGTTGGAAAACTCATGAAGATGTCTGTGGGTAATGCCTAGGATTACAAAAAGTTGGTTGGATTGGACCAAGGCCGATTCGCTCTATGTCCAATGTTGGTCCGACGGATTTCTTCCAACATTGTAAAGAACGCAGTATCGTCCCTCTCGCAATTATACTATATACCATTTACTGTTATTCTTTGTGTTTGATTGAAAGGCAGGAGAGTTGCGACTTTCAGCGACATTGTAAATTGGGATGTCCGGTGAGAATATTGGAAGTAGGAGGACCGTAGGGCCTCTACAAAAGTACTGGCCCCTGGCATTGAATGGCCGGGGACAATTTACAAAAGGCCATAAATAACAATAGGGCCATGAAAATGTAGGGGAATAAGGTGTTCAACTCCGCACGTGAAGATGGAGACCCCAGGAAAGCGACTCCTTTGATTTCTTTTGTAGGAAGTATTTATGCCGACGAGGGTCCTGATGTAAAGCGTTTTTATTGGAAACACGTTATAATTTTTGTTAAGAGTTCAAGTACTTTTTTGTAAAACAATTCCGAGTGTTTCTTATTTGTGGTTGCTTCAACAATTGGAAGGGCTAAAAGCGCTTGTAGTTTCCTTTGAGCGAGAAACTTAAATAATGCGTTTTAGAGAAGCAACTATCAAATGCCTCTTTAAAAAGTATTTGGATCTTGAAATTTCAAAATTTGTCTGATAAAAACCTTATAGCGAAGGGTTAGTAGATCCATCCTTAGTTTGCGCTCAATCACACTTTTTACCGAGCAATATAAAAGTGTTGGTTGACAAATCACTTTTAACTTTTACAGAAGCAGTCTCAAACACATCTTTATATGAAATAGATATACATCAAAGTGGTCGTATGCTAAACCCTATACCGTGTCATCATGTGTTTTAATTTTTTTATGTGAGGTTGAATAATTGGTTTGGAACATTGTCATCCTTCCTACGTCCCCGATTCATCTAAGTCCTCCTAGAAAACAGCCAGGCTATACAACGAGCACATGGGTACTGCATCAGCCCTAGTCATCACTCATCCACTCTCTCTCTCTCCTCATCAGCCAGACATAAATCTGAGGGAGAATAGAGAAAGAGATAAAGAAACTTGGCTGGTCAGGAAACTCGGAGAGGAAGACAAAACGAAACCCCAGGCAGCAGCAAGGACAGTAAAATATGCTGCCACTGCAAGCTTTGTTGGGAAGGGGAAAAAATAAAGAGCAAAGTTTCTCTCTTTGTTCATTATTCACTTCCTCTTCGGGATCTCCCCTCAACTGCTGCACATCTCTTTCACAATATCAGTGCATGTTTGGCGTGATTGTGATAAAGCCACTTCCAATTTACCCAAATTATCACACCAGAAAACAAAACCATACTTGTCCAAAATAATAATAAAGTCGCTTCGTCCTTATTCATGGAAGCACTTCCAAGCAATCGATAATATTGAGTGGAGAGAATCGAACTCGTGAAGCGTAAGTGCACTTAAATACGAGAAGTGCTTTTGTCTCCATATGTAACCACAATTGATCTGCAACGCGTTTCAATACAAAGGCATAACCCTACAATGTGAGATTAATTGTATTATTATTGTAGCGTTAAATCCACTCTTAGAGATAGATAAACTTAACCAAAACTTATTCAACGACCGACTTCAACAATTGCCTACCTAGACGAACACAAAACACTTCGCTCCTTACTTTTGGATCGATGTTAGATTTAGCATATCTGATCAGATCGATAAAGGGCATCTCATCGATCCTACAGCGACCAGAGATGGACACACACACACATACATACATACATACATACATACATATACATATATATATATATATATATTCTTGCCCACATCGAAATTAAAATCAAGTTTGTCGTAACACTGTTCATTTACCCTACAAACATGAGGTATTATGAGGGATGTGCCCATGCTTTCTCACGTGGTTCTACGTCTCCAAAGATGCATGTTTGGGTCCCAAAACCCTAATAATGCTTACTGCCAACTTGTATATTACGCTTGCAATTAATTACTCTATTGTCGCAGGCTCACGGCAGACAAAAGCTGGATTCAGAAGCTGCATTACCTGCCTGTCACCGCCTGTGTGTACTATATAGCTGGCCCTGATACCTTGTTTACTACAGTTGATAACATACGTATCAATATGTTAGGTGCTAGCTTGGCTGAGTTGCACGCACGAGCTTATCTAAATCACCGGTGCATGCCTAATTCATAGTTTATTAACAATCAAAATTAGCTCATACACACATGCCCAACTACTTTATTATTTTCAATCTGTAAGGAAACAAACTCTTAAAACAAACGTGTATCCATAATCTTATTACTTAAACTCATAATGCGTACGTAATTAATACTTAATGCTATTTTTTCCAAATCAATATAAATCCGATGCAATTCCATCCTAATCATCAAACGACCGATCAGGGATTAGGGTAAAATGTTTATCTGCGTCGAGTCTAGTATCATGCATCGATAACTTCATCGTTTCAGAGCAATTGAGAGTGGCACCCATCAAAGATAGAGACTCAAGAGCCTAGACACGTGGCGAGGACAATGGCTTGGGTGAAATAAATATCACTACACCAGCGTGCATGACGTATGCGTGTGAAGAAAGCCAAAGACAAAGAGTGCCCCGTGTTCGCACGTGTAGAAGAGCGTGTCGTATTGGACATATCGAGAGCAAGTACATGGTCCCCACACACAACCAATGAGTAGGGTCAGGTCCACACGAGTTACGCGTGATGCTCAAATCTGACCGTCCATTATTCGCGACCGTGTAAATCTGCGTAGGAAAACTGGAACTTCAGTGGCCCCACCAATGGAATCACAGTCCGTACTGCGCTGATTTTAACGCTGCGTTTTGCGCCTCCTCCTAAATAAGGAAAAGGAACAGTAAAACAAGATCAGAAGAAGGTGAAAACAAATGAATGACAATCTTTTTCTAGGTGCCCAACATGCATGCTAACAAAACATACTGTTTGGTTGCTACGTTCATGTTGTAAAACAGCAAATTTGGGAGTGTATTCTGGGTAAACTTTTGCCCTAATACGTAGTACGCAACGTACGTTTATATGTTTATATGTGTCTACGTAGAAATTAAAGTTTGACAATTGAAATATTAATTACATTATATGTGTTACATACCATGTATTATTTAATGAATCTCATCCGCATTCGCAACCAAATCCACATGAACCATTGAGAATGTTAATTAATTTGTATTATTCACCTATATGTCCAACGATTATATTTTGAATAATTTCAAGAAGATTTAATTGTATGAACTTCTGATTTTATCTTTAATCTAAACTAGTTTTTTTATATGAAATACTTGATGAACAGATGGATATCAAAGTAAAAAATGTGAACTTTAGTCCGTAAGTTTCTAACTCAACTGACCTGATTAAGCATTATTACCTAATATTATTTCTTTTCTTACAAGTGAGAAGTCTTTAGTTCTACATCTGTAGATAATAAGTTCAATTTATAAATTATTACAGATGACATATTGTATCTCATAGCCCAAATCTCCCACCCTATAATATAAAAGCTCATTTGGAAGTGCTTTTAAAATGACTGAAATCGCATTTAGCGAAAAAAATTTTGGATTTCAAAAGCAAACTGCTTCTTGCAAGAAGTATGAAACATGAGTTATATACTTCTTGTAGGAAGTACTTTTTCAAATTTCGCTTGCATTTATACTAAATATTGCTTCCAAAAATATTTTGTCAAAAAATATTTTCAGTATAGATATATAATCTTTACAAGATCCATGACCATCAGATCGTGAAAGTACATAAGATCATTATCTAATTGTTGGGTGGAAGCCACCTTACAATGTATCTTATTATAAACACTAACCCAAATGGCTGGGATACTGCTTGAAACCCGATTAAGAGACCAAATCAAAGGCCTTTCGTTGTCACATCACTTTATATCATACGGTTAGGGTGCATAAAGGGCTATGGATGTTGCAGGCATCATAGCATATGTCTTTGGATGGATGAACATGAACAAACAAAAGTGGCTAAAACATGTGATACTGGCTAGGGTTTGGGGGGCAGATCATTGGTTCCCATGTAATATAATTGGCGGGGTTTGATGGATCTTGATATGTAAGTCCAAAGCTATCCTTTTCATCTTAATTAATGGTTTTGTTTGTTTTATCAACTAGGAAGGAACAAATATAAGTCGTAGCCTAGTTCATATAATTAATGTGGACATGGTTATTTGCTATTGATCATTGTCAATGGATATGGGTGGGGTTTAATCAATTAAATGCACTTCCAATTCCAATATCAGTAATTTTTTAGTGTGATCATCGACCCATCATGTTACGCTTAACTCACTTTTGAAGTTATAACACATATATAAACGTGTGTTTTACTATACCTTCTATTTCGGTCAATCATCAATAGTATAAGCGCATAAAATATGAATTGTTCATCCATCCTATAACATATAAATTAGTAACACAACCTTATGAAATGGAATCAGTTTGAACTTTCAGTAAAAGTCAACCCGTTGAGTTTTTGAACTTCATTAAGGCTCCTCCAGAGAGCCGTTTTCAGCGTGATTAGAAGCTCCCCGATTGAATTCCCATGATTAAGTTTAAAGGCCAATTTTACAGGCTCCTTCAACAAATCAACCGCGCGGTTAAAGGCTAATTTCCATGATTACATTTTATTTCCGGTAATAGAGCTTTACCTCTTTCAAATTCAAAAGGGGTATGTTATCCACACACCCTATTTTACTTCTCACACACCCCTTGATAATTTCTATCCGTTGATCTTCTTCAATTCATCCGATCCAACAGCCGAAAATTAAAAAGATGTGTAAGAAGTAAAATGGGGTGTGGATATCACACCCATTCAAAATATCATAATTAAATAAAAAACCAAAATGGGCCCCTCAACTCTTATAAGAATCACTTGAAGAAAAAAAAAGATTCTGTAATTATTTAGTTATTTCCACAAGCATCTTTTGTTGGTAAATCCATCTGTTTCTCTTTGTTTTCTCATTAACCTCTCTATACTTGCAAACGTTGACGGTTATATAATTTAAAGTACCATATTTGGTAAGCAATTTAATTAACATTTTGGTTCTACCTAAACAGTGTAATATAATGGTTTATGGGATTTGTTATTACCTTTGTTTAGATTAAAAAGAATCCATAAAAACACGACTAGAAAAAGATGTTATCCCAATCGTTTGAATGTTTTTTGGTCATTGTAATTGCTATGTAGGGGATTAATCACGTTTGTTTCTTGTGCGCTTATTCTTTTCAGATTAAGGGTTTGGTCACTAAAAAAGATGTACTCAATTAGCATCGTGTTATAATTGTATTGCAATCGTGTTTCTCGAATCAATACATTATCAACATTGCTTTTTTTTTCAAAAAATGTCACACCTACCTTTGAAAATAACTTGAACTTCCACCAAAAAGATAATAGGTAAAATAATTCAACGACTAAATTTAGTATTTTAAAAAGAAACAAACCCACCAAAATATAAGGTGCAAACAAAAAACAAAAAAAACAAAAAAAAGGAAAGATCATATTTTGTAATTGAATTATCTCCTTTTCATCTTATTGGTATACCGTGACTGCTACCTAAAAATTAATCAATTATGCCAGCTCAATCCGAAACCTAAAATATGTACCGCACACCTTCCTTTTTTTTTTAAATATAATTAATAAAAATAGCTTTTTATAAAACATTCCCACGAAATTCCAAAAATTGATTACTATCTCAACCGCTGATGAAATTAATAGTTTTAAATGGAATATTACCAACAAAAATATTGGATTATATTCATCTACCAAACATGATCTCAATAATAAAAATTTAAGTTGCCCTCATTTCAATAAAAACTAGTCTCTCCGCATGCACTCATGTACGTGTGAGACACATTTTTGCATCACGGGCGCTACGTTCTCCTAAAAGTGTATTGTGCTAGTTTTTTCTGATTGTATCACAATATATTTTTAATGTACTGTACAAAGAGAAACTTTTACTTTATCATGCATTTCAATTAAATAATTCAATTAACTTAGCTTATTTATTCACTCTCAATCAACTAGAGAAATTTCAATGTCTAATTTCGAAGCAGGTACTTAATGTGTCATAAAATAAGAAAAATATAAAAATATATCATTTTCTCCACTTGTTTAAATACCTTATACTTAAAAAAATATCTTTCCAATCATCTGCCCTTGAAGGCCCCCAACTTCAAAAAAGCGTTTTAACTTTTTTATTTTATTTAAAAACATAGGGTTGAGAAAACGAAATGCCACACTAATATTATGAATTAGAGGCATTTATCTTCATGTATAAGTAATAGTTTTTAATTCGATTCTACTTGTTGTACTTTAAATTCTCATCCTTTTTAGTCTTTAATGTAAAAATATAATTGTATTATTAATAAAAGATTTGCATCAATCCACAGATTACCTACGAACAAAAACTTTATCTCATCTTAGAAAAAATGGAATTTTAACGAAATATTTTCGGTACTGTTCATTTTTAACAAAAAATTTACATTTTTACTTTTTTGTACTATTCACTACACCTTCATTTATCGTTTTGCATTAAAACTAATTTTTTTTTTTTTACTTTTCGTTAATTTTTCTTAAAATAAAATGTAAAAAATAAAAATCTTTACCTCACAACAAGACGTGGGCCCGCCAATTATTACTAGGGTTTACGGCAATTGTCGTTTACAAATGCTTTGTCTGCTTGTCCTCCTCCAAACACGATCAACGGCTTCAAATTCGAACTGGAAGGTTGAGCCATCAAAGGGTCAGACCGCCATTTCCTGGTCAAAGGAAGGGGCAATTTAGTCACATCAAAAGGCAAATTTCAAGCCACGTCATCCGATGCCAATCTGGCATTGGCTCCAGTTGGGGTGGACATGCACGCGCGTGTCGAGCTTTATATAACCCTCGTCTCTCTTGCCCTGTTCCTCACTCCATCTGCAAGGCGTGCCACTTCGCTCTCATTGCCTCTCTCTCTCTCTCTCTCTCTCTCTCTCTAAACAACAAGGCAGGCATCAATTGCTTTATTTGTTCATGCGTCCTTCTCTTCATTCCCAAAAATTCTACCACTTTTTGTACCACTTTTTGTAATGTCATGAGCAACGATTAGGCAAGCAGAATTACACATTAAGATTGAGTCGTCGAATTACCAATTAGGTCGCTTGGCTCAAACATTGCCCATCCTCTCTCTCCCTTATTTTCAATTCCACTGCAGCTTTTGATTCTCTCCCAGCCGACACAAAAAAGTCACCAAAGCTACAGTTCTGTAGCTAAAAACCTCAAATTATACATTTTTCTAGCCTATTTCTCAACAAACAAAAATGTCAAGGTGGGAAAATACGCCGAGGGAAGATAGATACAGGCACGAAAAGAAAAATCCTTCTTTCTCATCCTCTCTTCTCGACAAAATTTACCGTTCGATTGACGAGGGATCGCCGAGAAACCGCGAGGACTCGATGTTTTACAACGAAACAATGCCGAAGAAACAAAGCAAAAGCGGTGCGAAAAGCGGCAGAGCAGTGGAAGAAGAAGAGATGGCCAGCCTCCGCCGAGCTTGTTTGATCGAGAAATGGATGGAGAAGAAGGTTGGCCAGAAGGTTGGTGGCCAAAGAAGACAGCATTTGGGTGAATTGGACCGAAAATTAGACCGTGATCTCGATGCTATGTTTTTCAGCTCCACCTCTAGCTCCTCTGATTCGAGCTCCGGTGGGTTCTCCTCCTCGGATGCGGATTCTATGTTCGGGTCTAAGTCGAGGTCCTCGTATTTCGCACCGCCACGGCCAAAACCGGTTCGCACCAGCGTCTCGACCCGGTCGGTGAAATCAGAGGAAAAAACAGTGAGAAAACAGAGGACTCTGTTTTATGAACAGAGGGAAGTGCACATGTTCGATGACTACCACTACAGTTGTGCATCGGATCCGACTCCGAAGCTCGATGAAGGTATGATTAAGTCGAAATCGAGGGCATTGAAGATTTACAGCAACCTAAAGAAAGTGAAACAGCCGCTTTCGCCAGGCGGTCGCGTTGCGAATTTCCTCAATTCGATCTTCACTGCAGGGCAGACCAAGAAAACAAAGAGCACTTCATCAATTGGAGGGTATGAGGAAGCGGTTGCGGAGAGGAAACTGAAATCAGGGCAAGACTCGACATGTTCTTCGGCCTCTTCGTTCTCGAGATCATGTTTGAGTAAGAACTCACCATCTACAAGAGAAAAACTGAGAAATGGGGTTAAAAGATCGGTTCATTTCTGCCCGGTGAGTGTGATCGTTGACGAAGATTGCAGGCCTTGTGGACACAAATGCTTGTACGAAGGGGAGGATCAAACCCTAATGCCGGTCACTGTTCCGACCGCATGGAAAATTGGTCGATCGCCAGCGAGAAAAGCGGAGGAGGAGCTTAAGCTTCGAGTGTTGGAGAAAAGCAGAAGAGTTGAGGAAGCGGCCAGAGAGATTTTGAGAGACTGCCGTCGGAACCAAGTAAAGAATGAATTAGTGAGCAGAGATTGTCGTGACGGTGATGAAGGTGATGACGATGATGCTGCTAGTTGTTCGAGTTCGGATCTTTTCGAGCTTGATCACCTTTCGGTGATCGGGAAAGAAAGGTACCTTGAAGAGCTTCCGGTGTACGAAACCACACACGTTCGTACAAATCGTGCCATTGCTAATGGCTTAATAATGTAGTTAACAATGTAGGGTTTTTTTTTTTTTCCTCTTCCAAGTTTCATTACAGCAAATACAAGTATAGAACTAGATTTGTTCTTGGTTTTCTCTCTTTGTTTTACTAATTAATCGAATTGGTTTTACGAGGGGAAATAAAAACGTGACTCTTCATAAAACAGGATTAAATGATATTATAAGTTATTCTAATTTATGGGATAAATGATTGATCTCGAGTAAAAAAAAGCAGAGACATTATCTTTGCCAACTGAACTAACCCACTTCTAAGCGATTATTTCTCATTCAACTCGGCAAATTTTAATGAGTGACGCCTCTTGCACCTTATTTGTTTTTGTGTTGGGAAAAAGAAAGCTTGAAAGAATAAGAAGGTGGCAATCTGCGGGATGTAAAAAAGAGAAAAAGTGAGGGAACAGAGAGTTTGATTTTTCTGAAAAGAAAGAGAGGTGGGAATGGGGATTCGCAACCTTATGGATCATGATCAAACACTCAGGTGGAGACTGACAGACAGCTTGATAGGAACGGGAAAAAAAGGTGGTAGAAGAAAGAAAAAGAGCAAGAGAAAAATGAAAAGATTCTATGATGCTGATCACAAGCAAGCGACAAAGCAAGAAACTGAGAAATGATTTGAAATAAATAGTCCCGTTCTCTTGGTTATCTGGTGATTAATGATACATAGTCATTCATCGTTGATTTTGACATCAAGAGTTGGGTTTAAAACAATAAAATTACGTACATATATTCTCTACAATTGATGTCTAATCTAATTGTCATATATTATTCAATCACTAAGTGATCGCCGAAGAACATTTACGATGAAATGAGATGAAATTTATGAAGAAAAAAAAAGATGGGGGTGTGATGGCAAAGGCAAAGGCAGATCTTCGCCCATGGGAATAGAGAAAGTGAAGTCCTAAAGCATTTGCTTTTGCTTCTTCTCTCTCTCTCTCTCTCTCTCTCTCTCTCTCTCTCTCTCTCTCTGGAATTGGATTTTTGTAAATATATTTTGGATTTTGGGGAAATTGGCACCCTGGTTACTTGAACGTAGCGTTAGCATCCCCATCTCATCATCCCCTACTCGGGTCTTTGGGTTCATGGATTCTCCATCTCTTCAAATTCCAACTGTTCTTTTTCACTTTCCTAACGAAACACGTACATGAACTATGGTTACATAATACACTTATACATGAAAAATGCTAGAGAGATTAAATTTTTAAACGATGTGTCATCAATAAGAAATAAGCATGTTAATCAGTACTTAAGTAATAATTCAATCACTAACATCTACATCATTTGGTTTAAAAATTCGGTCTCCCTAGCATTACCCTTTATACATATATGCTTTGCAAGTGCAGCCGCCAAGTGGCAATCATCTATACGTACATATAATTATATATTTTTTATTTATTATATGTCACAATATGTTGTGAAGAAGTGCCATGCCAATGCAGGTTGCTACATTTTTGTTATTATATCAAGTAGTGAAAAAATGAGGGGACACGAGGACGAGTTGTAGGACTGATGATTTGCTGTGGCGACTAAGAAATTAACTGATCGAGCACGATCAAATTGAAAGATGCTTAATAATTGCTTATTATTAATATACAAGATTAGTGGTACGTGATGACCATGCAGATTCAACTCTGGGTCTCAAAGTCTTGATGCCAAGAATTGAAATATATCTCTCTCTAAGTCAAAATTAGCATCATCATATGATTAACTAACTTAAAAACAAGGCTGACTAAACTTTATTCATTGAAATTTTCTATTTAAATATCTTTTCTAGAAAAATTATTCCAATTTGAAGACCATGTTCATTCATATAAATCAAAGAAATTGACCGTCAACACTTGTTATCATAATCGTTTTGTTAGACATATATAAATGTCTAAAAGGTCTCGAACTTCAAGATATATTTGAATAATGATAAAGAGAATGAATGATTCGATTATTCTTATTGTAGGTAGAAATAATGCAGCATTAACTTTTAGGGAATGATTAGACTTTCCACCTTTTCGGAAATAAGGGAAGTATTGTTCTTCAAGGAGTCAGATACAGAACTTCAGGGCTCCAAGGGTTGAAATGTATCAGTAAATTATTAAACAATTTGATTAAAATGTTGACGAATGAATTCAATTTTGGTTATTTTAGGGTAATTTCCTTACAGTGGGTGAGGTGGTGGGGAGTTGCTGGTAATAATTAGAAGAGTAATGTGGGTGGCGTGTGGAGGAAGCAGGAGAGAAATCGTTTACCACTTTTGGACCATCCTCAGTTTCTAGCTTCTAGGTTTTACAAATCACTAATCATGTTCGTAATTCATAACTCCAAGTACAATATTTTTAAATCATGACCGCATTTACTATTATCAACGACATATTTGAACTCAGTATCTCCGTCAACAAAATAAAAATATAGGCATATTTGGATGAAAATTGATGATGTGCAGTATAAGCAATGTTTTAAAATCAACAACTATCGTCCCTTAGATTTGAGCTCAGGATTTTCTCAAACATAGTACAAACTGAGTAGTGTAAATCAAACGAGGATGTTCAAATACGAACCATATGTTGAATAATTATGCAAGTTGTTGTGTTATCCTTTTCTTTATATTTTAATATGCACCTTTCTTCTTCACCAACAAAAATGGATCTCAGTAGTAGTTGTATTGCTCAATTCAAAAACTGTGCTTCCTTAATTTCTTTGCTGCTTTCTGCATAATTTTTAGGGAACTTTAACGAAAAGCTCCCGGTACTGTTCACTTTAACGAAAAACCACATTTTTACACTAAAAAGTCAATCATGGTACTATTCACTTTATCCTTTATTTTGTCCTTATCATTAAAACTCAAAGTTTCCAAACTCTTTTCATTAGTTTTCCTTAATTTTTATGGCATCTTAAGTTGCAGATGAAGTTCACTAGTCAAATCAAGTCTGCAAAACTCTACCCTATAAATATACACAGTAATTTAACATTCTCAAGTTAAATAAAGTTGTCAATCGTGGGAAAAAAGGAATCAAGTTCCACCTTCCATTTACAAATACGTACGTTGAACTTTATAAGACGTTCTATATCGTAAATACATTGTTCTTACTGTTGCTCTATCCCTACTTGTGTGGTTTAACTTCTATCCAACATGCATGCTTTCTTTTTCTTCTAATCAAACTGTGAAATATATTGAACAAACCCGCGTGGAAGTGGGGAAAAGGGCGCCAGACTGACAGGCTGAGCCCTGCGCCCTGAGGGAGGGCCAGCTCCTCTCAACAAGATTACGATCGTTGAATGGTCCACAGTCTCCTCCTCCTCGGTCTTCACTAGACTAGGTTCCACTGCTTTTATTTTTTGGCTATTCGGGTGGTGAAAGAGTAAAAGACAAAGTCACAAAAGCTAATGAGTGATTGTCGATCCCGAGGTGAAAATTCCACAATAATTGTTTGTTAGCACCACTGTCCTCTCCTTTCTTCTACAAAAGTCATGCTCTGTGACCTAAGAGTTGAAGTTCTTGCAGGACCACTTACTTGTAATAACAGTAGTTAGGGTTTTCAAGATTCATATTCCTCTCTATCCATCCCCATATACTTGCATACATTTAAACATAGAGCAATGACAATCTAATTACCTATTCATTAATTGGACACTTCGTCGATTCAAATTGTCGAAGGGTATCCCTAGCGTCAATTTGAGCAGTACAATGTTAGCTCAAATATTGATATATAATTGCAAGATAGATCTCATTCGGGTCAATCATAACCTAAATTCTCAATGAAACATAAATCTTACAATAATCAATGAATGATGAGATATTGTTGTGTCTAAAAAGCGACTGACGCTAGCACAACTCTTTATCTCGAATCAATCTCTCTGTCTTCACAATACTTTTGTGGTAATATTGTAAATTTTTTGTGCTTCAAGTCCATAGCTACTACTAGAAGGATCCGCATAATTTATAGTAGTGAAATCCGCCCAGACTGTAATTCTTGGCATCCCTTCTCATATTCATAGACTTTATCGCCTCATCAACATAAGCTGTATAAAAACAAATAATTGACATCACAAAATCCGCCCAGATTGTTTTATTGCATGAACTAAACTACAAACGTTGGGACACCTTATAAACACCATTAAACCATTATTAAGCTCCCCCTCTTTGCGTATTCTCACTAATTAATCGTAATTGGCATATAGGAAAACCGAATAGCATGAACTATTTCAAGAAGAAGGGTTCCATATTTGGGCCTCCACAGTCGGCGAAAACCAATTCAAGTAGTGCAAAGCAAGTAGTGCCTACTAACATCGCCACTGCCACCTCAACTGGATGTTGCCAAGGGACGGATGGCTGCTCAAGTTCGGCGTCAGTTAACGTTGTTCCTATGAACCACCATCCAATGATCTCTAAATTAGAGCAGCAGGTATATGCTTGTTTTTTTTTTTTTTTTTTGTTGTTTGGTGAACAGGTATATATGCTTGTCAAATACCGCCCAATATTCGTGTACCATATGTTTCTTTGGTCCCGCATAAAAGCTATTTGATAAGTGGCTGTTACACTAAATAAACAATAAGACGTAATAATGTGGATGTTAAATTAAAGAAAATTCACAATTACTATCAAACATGCGTATCTCTATGTTTGACAAAAAGAAAAGAAAAAAAAATCCCATCTCTATAACTTTTCCAGTGCTGAATTCTAAATGATTGGAATGTTGTTTTCGTCACTACATATTCAAATTTTCGTAGTGTGATGAACGTAGACGAGCTTTTTGGTGTTCACAATATAAAGTTGGAGAAAACAATTCGATTTTAACAAGGGTTTTTTGAACTTTAATCCTTCAAGAAGATTAAAATTTTAAAAAAACCTGGTGTTAGATTAAATATTGATTTTAGTCCCTAATGTGTCCTGAATTCAAAATAATTAATGTGCATTTTATTTAATGTCTCCCATTAAATATTTAAATTTATTAATACACAAATTTTAATTTATTTTCTGACCAAAAAAGAGTTTTTTAATTTATTAATTTTATTTAACATTCTTCAAATTTGAAAGACTCAATTAATGTACCTAAATGTTAGTACCGAAATGTATGTACCTAAATATATGCACCGAAATGTTTTAATATTAAATTAATGTACCTAAATGTGTGTACCGAAATGTATGCACCGAAATGTTAGTACCGAAAATGTATTATATTGAATTAATGTACCTAAATGTTTGTATCGAAATGTATGTACCGAAATATGTATACCTAAATGTATGCACCGAAATGTATTATAATGAATTTAATATACCTAAATAAAGAAGATAAAGTACATCGAAATATATTGTATAACAAAAATTAGTTTATCTAAATGTTCACAACAAAATATATTACAATGAATGAAATGAAAATAAAAATTATAATGAAATAAAATTAATACATTAAAAATTAGAAAGAAAAAGATAAATAATTAAAAATCAAAATATAATTAATAAATGAGGCTATTAATGTATCAAGGGACTAAAATTAGATTTTGATCTTACTCATGGTTTTAATCAAAAAATCATCTTTGCCAAGGATTAAAATGAAGTTTTCTATTTTAACAAACACGTAGTTGTAGTACACAAGATTATGAAACCAAATACTTATTTTTGTTGAATTGAATTGTCATATTTTGGGTTTTGGCTGCAAATTAAGGTGGCAGAGCTGGAAAAGAGAGTCCTAAATGAGACAGAGCTTCACATTATGCATAAGAAGATGATGGAAAGAACACAAGATTATCTTGGCCACTGCCTACAAGTAGCCCAAGATAATGGATTCTTGAACCTTATTCACAACTCCAAAGACATTGGCCCACAACCATGCCCTCCCTCCTCCAATGTTGCCACTTCAAGTCCAAATGCCACCCCACAATTTCCAGCAACTCAACCACACCATTCTTCTGATCTAGCAGCTGTTACTGAGCAAGCCCAGCTAAATGGATGGTACATCCACCCAGGAGAGGTAGGTCTTCTGTGACCCAAATTTAAAATTTGTACATTATGTTTCGTATGGTTTAACATGCTATCTTGTCAGATTGTCAACGAAAATTGTTAATCAAGTAAACTTAGTATATGAATGTGTAATTTTGATATACAGTCTTGATCAATGTAACTTGCCAAATTTCCTAAAGCCTATGGTAACGTATCTACTCATGTATGGTGAAAATTGGATCAGATTGAGATTGACGAAAAAATAGGGCAGGGAAGTACGGCTCACATATACAAAGGAACATGGCATGGACTTGAAGTGGCAGTGAAATGCATGTACCCTGATTTCTTTGAAACTAACGACAATGGTGTCGCATTTTTCGCTCAAGAGCTTGACACCTTACGTAGGCAGCGACATCCATACATACTTCAGCTAATGGGTGCATGCCTCGATCCTCCTAACTATGCTTGGGTGGTGACGGAGTTCATGAGCACAACACTGAAGGAGTGGCTTCACGGCCCCGGAAATAGGCGAAAAGAGAGGATGATACCACTTCCTCCGCTCAAAGAGAGGGTCGCTAGGGCATTGGAGATTGCTCTAGCCATGCAGTATCTTCATGGACAAAGGCCTATGGTGATTCATCGTGATCTCAAGCCTAGCAACATATTTTTGGACGATGCTATGCATGTACGAGTTGCAGATTTTGGTCATGCTCGGTTCTTGAGTGATGAAGAGAAGGCACTCACCGGCGAAACGGGTGAGGATTTGTGTGTTAAGTGATTGATTTATTCATACATATATGTGTTAACTAAGTGATTTATGTCTTAATCTGTTCGTTAATTACCTTTAATTATTTGCAGGAACTTATGTGTACATGGCACCTGAGGTCATCCAATGCGAGCCTTATAACGAAAAATGCGACGTATACAGTTTTGGGATTTTATTGAATGAGCTTATAACTGGAGATTATCCTTATATTGAGAAGGATTATGGTCCCATTAAGGTAAGAAACAACCCACCTTATCTCAAGGAAATAAAAGGATATATAAAGTTGTACGGAGAGATTTTCTGGTGATGCATGACGCTAAATTTGCAATGCATTGACAATGATGTATCGCTTATGTGTGATTAATGCCGGTTAAATTTTTAACTAAAACATGACATGAACAATAAGTAATTGAAAATAATAATAATCGAATTAATCTTGTGGAAAATAATACTAATCGACTAGTGATTTTCACTGTAGATTGCAATGGAAGTTGTGGAGGAGAACCTAAGGCCAAAACTGGCTGATGATCGTGATGGGCAACTTGGGGAACTAATTGACCTAATTTGCCTTTCATGGAATGCAGATGCGTCAGTGAGACCATCCTTTGCCGCCATTACAAGCAGTTTGAAGGCTCTTCAAAACAGATTATTTTATTGATGTTTAACAACCATTTGCTTATGTTAATGTTAATCTAATCAGTTTGGATTTGTTAATCCAATCAGTTTGGACGTTCATTTAAGCAATTAGGATATTATTGATGTCTCGACCTTTTGTTACTTTGATCAAATATATCATAAAGTCAAAGTTATTGGGTTTCATACGTACGTAAGCAATGAGTTTAGGTTAACAAACTATAAAGTAATTAAATAAAAGATGATTAAGCGAGATCAGCTCTACATAATCGGTCGATGTACAGTGCAAAAATGCCCCACCTTCTCCAAAGAGAGAGAGAACCATTACTTCCAGAAGACCGTAGTTGAATAAATATATGATTAGTTTATAAATAAATAAACTCACAAAAGATTGATGTAATCAAGTTCGTATTGCATTTGTCTTAACTTTGCAATCAACCCTTAAAAGATAAAGTTGATGCACACAAAAGCGACGTTTTAATTGCAAATCATGCCTCACACGTCGTTATTAATCACACAAAACAAAACGATAAAGGTAAAAAGTTTGCATGTCGTTTCACTCCCTTCCTTTTAAAATATTGGCCTTTTGTCTTGTCGTTTCATGGATTGATCAAGGATTTATTATCCTACCTACCTTTTAAATTATGATAATGTTAAGAAAATTAAAATTAAATATTAAATATTGTGTCATAAAAAAAATTAAATACATTAATCAACATTTAAATAAGAATTCAATCTCTCATTTAGTTTATAAATTTAGGCTATTGTTATTAGTACTTCAAAATTCTCATTCTACATTCTAAACTTTCTATATTAAGAAATAAAAATACACTTATGAGAAGTGCATAATGAAAAATTTAAAATGCCAATAACACTTCCCTAAATTTAATGTATAAATTTAATTTTTCTATCATTACTCTTTGTATTATTATTCAAACTGCAATAATACAAGTTCCAAGATATCAAAACCATGACTGATTGCATATGGCTAGCAGACGTTTTTGGCCATTTCACTTTTGATGCCTCGAGTCATGTCGTCCACTCGCCTTTCTACGTATAAATATATAAGTGTACTTAAAACACAAAATGTTACAACTTCCGTAAACTTATTTTTAAAGGTAAATTACATTATTACATTTAGCATGATTGCGGTTCAGGCCATACAATAGCATGTTCTATACTTTCTTAATAATGACAAAAAACAACATTAAATTTACGAAATACTTATCTTATTCAGGATGTCATAAACGTTCACTCTGAATGAAACGTAGACTAATGTCATACAAACAATGTACAACAACAACTTTAATAGAAAATGTTAACCTTCTACATATAGCGAGAGATGAATAAATAATCTAAGTTGCATCAAACTAACGTACGTGCAAGAAATTCGAGCATTGAGCACCATGTAAAGCAAAAGGCTAATATGGTAGTATTTTTCAAGAAATGAAAACAACATAAAAGAAAGAAGAAAAAAACAAACAGAGAACATTGTTGAAATATCCCATTTCAACTAATTTCAACTTATATTGAGGTTTTTTGTAATAAAATCTCACACCTGATGAATTGTACAGTAATAATTAACAAGTTGCTGACAATACCTATGTTGTTTGACGTGTTTGATCTGTACTGATCTCTCACATGAGACCCAATGATTTTTTTTTTGTCAAACATATGTTTATTCAAAGAGAGAAAAAAAGAAAAGAAAAAGAGAATCCATGTTTATCGTTGGGCCAAAGGTGGGCGAAAGTAGCACTAGGACTACGAGTCTACGACTATGAATAATTAAAATGGACTGTACCTATCACCCAACATCAAAGATCTTTCCAAATACTTGGGCCCACTGTATTATTTTGGTGGGCCTCCCCACCATCCTCCTCCGATCTGAGGTCATTCATTTATCTGCATTAAACAGAGATTTGCATGTCAATTAATTCACGTAGATAAACCATAATAATTGTATTAATCGAATATTAATTAAGTAATGGAGATAATTAGCACAAAAAATGTAAAAACAAATAACATTCAACAACTTTCTCTCATTGACCACTGTTGCGTAATGGGATTGTATTGCTATTTGTTTCTTTGTGGTTGGCCACAGCACCTGAGCCTGCCTCTGTAGGGAGCATTTTTACTCACCATCATAAACTATGTTGTACGCTTCCATATATCTAATCATCTGTCACATGTTTTTTTTCACTTAAATTTGGTTATTTTAAAAACAAAAATTAAAAAGTTAACATTTAATATGAAAATTAACTACAATTAAATGAAATGACAAGAATCAAATAATCAGACATTTAGTGCGCATACACCATAATTACGACTAAAGCATAATTAACTCATAAACCCTACTTGTTCTTCATCCAAATTCCAGTTTTACCCTTGCTGACTTCATATTCATTACATCACATTACCATAATAATACAATGTCTTTACCAAACCATTTAATTCATTACATCACATCCGATGGTACATTCTACCAACCTTCTTCTTTTTTGACCCTAGCGATGTTATGAGATGACCATATAAAAACGTAAATCTAGATATAAAAATAACGCGGTTAATTACTCAATCTACAATTTTTTTGCCAAAGTCTTTCACAGTAGTTTAAAAGAGTATGATACTTTTATGTAGGAATCAGATATTTTGAATTTGATTTTTGCAACACTGCTGCTACATTAGTGTAAGTTTAATATATTAGTACCGTATTAATGAGTTATATATATTGAACTTACGATTCAATCAATTAATGTCACACTCAAATTTTCTAGCTCATTGTAAAAATGTAATTTCCATATGAATTCAATGTATCCAAGCAGCCCACTTATTTTTTTCCAACCTACTGTGGAAGATCTAAGATCATTATCTTATACCTTAATTTTCTGACATGTTTATTTATAAGGAAAATTAACGAAAAGTTCTAAAAAACTTTAGTTTTAATAAAAAAGACAAAATAAATATGTAAGTGAATAGTACCAGAAATGACTTTTTAAGGTAAAAATATCCTTAACATTAAAAATAAACAGTACCAGAAATGTTTCATTAAAATTTCCTTATTTATATCCAAGGAGCCCACGTGGTTAACAATATTAATATGCATTCTTAGGAACTTGCATTTCCTAAACATTTGAACCCTCTCTCGACCTTCTCTCATATCTTCTGTCCCTCTCTGACTTGTCTGCGCACCTTCTTTTACTCCCTTGCTCTTTCACTTTCACATTATTAATATTTATTTTATCACATACTATTGCAACTGCAAACCAATCTCTAATAAAATCACCATTATTCTTCTCCTTCTCAAGTATTTAAAGCATCAATCGCCGAAGTTTCAAACACCCAAGAACCCACAAGATCAAAATTTTTATATTTTCTTTTGGATTTGAATTTTTTGTTTTCAATCTAGTTAGCCACTTGCTTTGCACTACTGAATCAAAGAACTTGCTGGAATGATCTTCCATTTTTTTCCTTGGTGGGGTGCTGTCTCTGCTCTGTGAATAGCTCTGGTGTGGTGAGTCTGATTATTTACATATTAAGGTGAATAAGAGTAGTATTTCTTACTGTTTTAGACACTTTGTACTGATTGACTTGATCTTTTTGGCGCCAAGGTAACTTCTTTTCCAGTTACGTTAATAGAAGTAGATTACTTGTTGTAAAGTATTAATCTTTGGATAAAACGATGGAGATTGGATATATCTGCCAAAAGGGTTTGAAAAGTCAGAATTTTTAAATGTGATTTTGTTCTGGTGTACCATGGTTTCTTTATTTGGGGGTTTAGTGAAAGCTTTTTGTGATGTTTAATGTTGCAGCGTTTGATCAGAATTAGTTTATTATGGTGTTGTTAGAAAGCCATTGATATAAATCTTCAATATTTAATTAGGAAAATAAAGATTTGATTAATCCTGAAAGAAAAGAGGGAACTTGGGATTTATCTACCAAAAGCGTACGGAAAATTCGCATTTTTGAATGCCATTCCGATTTTGGTGTTTTGTTTAGTTGGGGTTTAATGCAAGATTTTTGTGAAGTTTGATGTGGTAGGGTTTCAATGAAGGCCATAGAGAGAGAAAAGCTTTTGAAAGGCGGGGAAGTAAGCATGTCGGAGAAGCTTTCTTCCAATGGAGGTGAAGTTGTACTGGAAGTTCGAAGCGAAGAGATCAATGCAGCAAAAGGATCTCCCTCAAAAGGCTCGGGATATTCAGCTCCCAAGCAAAGCAAAGTGGGCTCACCCGCCAAAGCATCGGCTGAGTCCAGCAGTGAGTTCTCTAAGTCGGTCCCAGTGAGCTCCCCTTCACCTGAATTTTCGAGAGCCAGTCCTGGTAAGCCTCCCAAGATTCCCACCCGCAATGAGAGTCTTGCTAGGAGAAAGTCACTAAATAGGTCAACTAACTCGAAACCCAAGTCAAGATTTGGTGAACCCTCAGTAGGCATTGATCACAATATGTTTGAAGAAGATCAAGTTGGGGCAAATTCCCCTTATAGGGGTTCATTCAATAGGCGTTCCCCAAATGATAAATCAGGTATCAGGAGTGTTTCAATCTCCGGGAGTGGGAGGATACCGCCGTCTCCAGGCAGGATCAAAGAGAAGGAGGATGAAGAGATTTACAAGAAGGTTAAATTGAGTAGAGATAACCATAGGAAAGTGAAAATGACAACTAAGGTCTTGCTTGAGTGGGGTACTTTTCTGGTACTTCTGGCTTGTTTAGTGTCTAGCTTGACTATCGAGAAAGTAAAGAATGGTATGTTTTGGGGCTTGGAAATTTGGAAGTGGTGTGTGCTTGTGATGGTGATATTCTGTGGAATGTTGGTTACAAACTGGTTTATGCATTTCATAGTTTTTGTGATTGAGAGGAACTTCTTGCTGAGGAAAAAGGTTTTGTATTTTGTTCATGGCATGAAAAAGAGCGTTCAGGTTTCGATTTGGTTGGCTCTGGTTCTTCTCACATGGCTATTGGTGTTCAATCGGGGGGTCGAGCGATCAAAGACTTACACCAAGATTTTGAATTATGTCACATGGACTCTTGTTTCCATTCTTGTTGGGGCATTTTTGTGGTTGTTAAAAACTTTGTTCCTTAAGATTTTAGCATCTAGTTTCCATGTGAACACCTTTTTTGATAGAATCCAAGAATCAATCTTCCATCAGTATGTTCTTCAGACACTTTCAGGGCCGGCACTTATAGAGGAGGCTGTGAGAGATGGGAAATGTCCGAGCACTGGGCAAGTGAGTTTCAGGACGACAAAGAAGGCTAAGGCTGGGAAGGAGAAAGAGGTGATTGATATGGGAAAGCTTCAGAAGATGAAGCAAGAGAAGGTTTCAGCTTGGACCATGAAGGTATTGGTGGACGCAGTTTCAAGTTCAGGGCTGTCCACCATCTCCCATACATTGGATGAGATGGAAGCGGGAGGAGCTGAACAGACGGATGGGGAGATTACTAATGAGATGGAAGCAACCGCCGCTGCCTATCACATTTTTCGTAACGTCGCACAACCGGATTCCAAGTGAGAAAAACCACCTTATTGTTTAGTTGTTATTTGTGATATAGGTGCCTTTTCATGTGTTTCTTACACATCTTACATCTGAGTAGGTACATTGAGGTGGAGGACCTCATGAGGTTCATGATTAAAGAAGAGGTGGAACTTGTGTTTCCGCTGTTTGACACAGATGAGGCTGGACATATTGACCGAAAATCTCTAACGGATTGGGTGGTAAGACCTTTTATTTTCATGTGTCTGGACTTCCACATTGTACTTATTGATTCTGTAGTCATGGAGTGTTATTCCTTGATCATACACATACATGCTTTATTTTAAAATCATGCACGCCTTACAATCTAAAAACATATGGTGGGGGATGGAGAAAGGGAATTTGTAACTTGAGTCTGTTTCTATAGACATTGTTTCCCTTCACCATTACTCATTAGCGTCTGCACTTGGAGTCCATTTTTGTTTAATGTTGAACCACAAGGTAGATAAGAAAACAGCAGCAGTCCTCAGTCATGTACATAATTGAGCTGTTGGTGGTCCGCCTTAGAAAGTTCTTTCGGATAAAGAGGTGAAGTATTTTTTGCCTTCCGGCTTTTGCAGGTGAAGGTCTACAATGGTCGCAAAGCATTAGCTCATTCTTTAAACGACACCAAAACAGCTGTAAGGCAATTGAACAAACTTGTGACTGGCATCCTGGTTGTTATTACCATTGTAGTGTGGCTTTTATTGATGGAAATTGCAACCACGAAAGTGCTTGTTTTCCTCTCGTCACAGCTCGTAGTTGCAGCTTTTATGTTTGGAAACACTTGCAAGACTGTATTTGAAGCTATAATTTTTGTATTTGTAATGCACCCATTTGATGTTGGTGACCGCTGTGTTGTTGATGGTGTTCCGGTAACTTTCTCAACTCTTGTTTCATTACATTCGGTTTCCTTAATCAAATTTCTAATGCCTGGCAACCTGACAGTTGATGGTTGAGGAGATGAACATCTTAAATACAGTCTTCTTGAAACTCAATATGGAGAAGGTATACTATCCGAATTCAGTTTTGTCCACAAAAGCCATCAGCAATTACTATAGAAGTCCAAACATGGGTGACATCGTCGAATTCCACATTGCTTTTTCGACAACAGTGGAGAAGATAGGCATGCTGAACGAGAAAATACAACAGTGAGTGAATCAAATCTTTTGTTGGTTTATGTACGGGCTAGCACAGGTCTAGAAACATATATGTTAGTTTCCTGTCAAATAAACTGATATGTTACGCTACTAGAATAATCACAATTGTTATGTTGTGCAAACCGCACATTCACACATGATTTCACTTGAGTAAAAAGTTTTAATTAACAGTCTAGCATCAATTTCTATTGCTCCTTTATATTTACTCCTTTGCAATTTCATTTTGCTTGTTCAGTCATTTGGAGAGTAACTCGCAGCATTGGCATCCTAACCACAATCTGGTAGTGGCTGAAATCGAAAATCTCAATAAATTAAAGATGGCCCTGTATGTCACTCACACAATGAACTTTCAAGAGTTCGGAGAAAAGAATAAGCGGAGAACTGAACTAGTCATCGAATTGAAGAAAATGTTGGAAGAGCTCCAAATCAAGTACAATCTGCTGCCCCAAGAAGTTCGTCTCACTCAAGCTTAAATCAGATGCAGCTATTGCCAGTAAATGAAGTTCTTGCGGGGTAAAAGGAAGACCTTTTGATGGTTTTGTTCTTTTTGCCGGTAGGATTTTTTACTAAGTACATTAGTTTCAGTAGCTAGTTCAGATTACTGCTGTGGACTAGCAAGGAATTTGGCATGAAATGTTGTTTAGTTTTTGTTTCCTATTTTCTGCACTTTGTTTGGCGGTGACTAGTGACTTTAGAAATCTGCATGTTGTTTTAAGAAGGGTAGTGATTTTCGTACACAATTTTCTCTTGCGCATATCCGCCTGACTATGTGGATTATTCAACCTACTTCGCAAAACGATGACACTTTATGTATTTTAATCCCACCTGACCCCATGATTTTCCTTATTCATTTAGTGCCATGAAAATCCAAAATGTAAACCATGTGATTTGCCAAGTGCCATGCATGCTTTCTCAAAAGAAATCCTGAATTCAAGTTTGAAAATGAATCAGTTTCTAGCAGATCAAATCTAGGGGATAGCCTTATCCTCCAATCCCAGGCAGAGTTTACCCACATACGAATACTCAGATGTGGCACATCAGCTTTTCAAATCTCTAATTTCCACCCACCATTTCATTTGCCTCCATTTTCTCATCCAATATCTAAAGCTATCAATCCCAACTCTTCAAAAATAACACCACCAACATTTTGTACCAAGCAAAATTTAGACCCAAGAAATGGCTTCTGCCTCAATGGCCATGCCACTAATGTCTTCGACCCAAAACAGATTAACCCAAAACGCAGAGCACTTTTCAAATCAGTCCCATTGAAGTCATCAAAGAAAGCTGCTTTTGTGAAGCCAAAGCCCAAGGGCATGTTCAAGGTGGAGGCCTCTTTGAAAGAAAAGGCAGCGACGGGCCTAGCAGCTGCTGCATTGACAGCCTCCATGGTGATTCCTGAGATGGCTGAGGCTGCAGGGACTTCTGGGCTTACGCCGTCTCTGAAAAACTTCTTGCTCAGCATTGCTGCTGGTGGAGTTGTGCTTGTAGTGATCATAGGTGTTGTTGCTGGGGTTTCCAACTTTGACCCAGTTAAGAGAGCCTAGCTTCAAACACTTTCCAATAAATCTTAGGATGGAATGAGGGAGTGCCTCAGTTTTCTTCATTCATAAAAAGATAAAAACAAGCTTACAAATGAGAAAATCTCACTTTTGAAACCCTATGAACAACCCAATGAAGCTAACATAATTATCTAGTGTAAAACCAAATGCTGCAAACAATTGTTGATTTTTCTTTTTCTTTTGTTTTTTTTTTCTTTTTGGATAAAATTAATAACTGTAAAAACTCCCATTCTTCTTCACTTCTGTTTTTTGGCTGTACAGCAATTCCCCCAACCAGTTTCTTGAGACCTCAGTTAATGCGGCAAGCCACCCCACGTCCATGAATAAATCTAGCATCTTCCTCAGTGTAGACATGAGTTTCATTCAGCAACCTAATAAAAATGGCATTTCACAGAAATTAATTGGAATCGAGCAATAATATTAATTCCAGGAGCTGCTATTCACATTCCAAAAATTACGCTCCTTATATCGTGATAATAATAACTTAAAAAGAGTGCATGATAACTATTTTGGAGTACTAATTACAGCTCCCGTAATATTTAGATGTCATATAGTATGATGGTAAAAAGGAAGTGATCTTACGATAAGGAAACGGTTTTGTTCATGGTAGCAGAGGAGATGAACAGAGCACCATTCAGATAGTTTAGCTCCCCATCAATTCTTTCTTCAATTCTTCTGTCCATTTTCTCACCATTGATAGAGAACGGTTCATCGGAGGCCTGATTAGCATATGTTACACATTAATTATTACTGTTAATACTAATGCATTTCTGTCAAAATAATTAAGCTAATAGTGTGTACTTAATTAACATACCATAACCCATCCCCATGTATCTGCAAAAGATGGTATGTGAGCTGCATATGGCACCACATCTACACAAACATCGAAAAGAATTCACACAAAAGAAATGAATTAGAACAACACCGATATTAATATTGAGTCAAAGTAGTAACAATATCAATATTATCAACGACGTATCAATATCTGCATTATAAAGAAAGTGCACTCAAACGCACTGGAGAAAACCCTATATATATATATATATATATATATATATATATATATATATATTTGTGGGAGACTTACACTTGAAGACCTGTTTAATTGTGTTGTATATAGAGGTGAAGACCTCTTTGTGGGTAAAAATGCCTGCTGGACCAGCCTGCATATAAAATGTAATTACTATGTTTATTTCCTGCAAAATGCTAAAAAGAAGCAGACATATATTGCCATAGCAAATATAATTTACCTGGGTCACAAAAATGCCACCATGATTAAGCTTAGGTTTAAGAATTTTCTCATAGAAGGATTTTGTGTAGAGTTGATAGCAAGGTCCTCCTTCAACTGGGTCTGCTAAATCTCCCACTATGATATCGAATTTTTCACAACTCTTCTCCAATTCAGTCCTTTAATAATGACATTATGCGTAAGAGGTTAGGATGACTATTTCGAGTGTTGATAACAGTTTACAGAAGGAGCTAATTATACACTTACTTGGCATCATTAATCACAAGGTTCAGCTTATGGTGAGAAAATGCCTCCTGATTCATTGTCAAATGCCTGCGGCAGAAATCAACCACCTCCTGCAACATATAGGTAGCTCAAATTGTCGTATTTATTTTACGTCTTTTACCTTAAACTTGGTTTATGTTTACCAAAATCACATAACTTTTACCATATTACGTTTAGTTACCTGATCGATATCACACATGGTAACTTTGTCCAGCAATTTGTGCTTGAGTGCTTCCCTTGCAGCTGACCCTTCCCCACCTCCCATTATGAATACATTTTTAGGCCTGCACTTTTTTAAAATTTAATTAATTAGTTGAAGATGGATGCAACCAACTATATAAATAAACTAAAATAAAATGGCTCGTTTGAAAGTGTTTTTAAGATAACTGAAAACGTTTTTAGTGAAAATATTTTTGGAACCAATCCTTAGTTAAAACACAAGTAAATTCTGAAAAAACACTTGAAGTGCTTCTTCCAGGAAGCACTTCATGTTAGATCCCACATCGTCCAGGGAAGTGGATCCTCTATGCCTTATATGTACGTGTCCACCTCCAATTAGCATGAGGATTTTTGGGAGCTCACTAGCTTCGGGTTTCGTAGGAACTCCGAAGATAAGAGAGAAGGGGGGCCAGAGCATTCCCAGGATGGGTGACCCACTGGGAAGTTCTGCTCACGTGAGTTCCTAGAAACAAAACTGTGAGGGCATGCTTAGGGCCCAAGGCGGACAATTTCGTGCTACGACGGAGTCAAGCCCGGGTCGGGATGTGACACTTCAAGTGCTTTTGGAATCCAAAAATATTTTCTCTAAAACAAGTTTTAGTCATTTTAAAAACACTTCCAAACTAGTCCAAAATCATTCAACAAAAGAAAAATTAAAAGAAAAAAAATCTAAATATTCTAAAAACATGCTGAAGTACCAGCTAGCAATAAGAGCACCTATATAATTACATGGTGAATAAGTAATTAAATGAATGTTAATATGGAGGAGGACTAACTTTGGGTGACATAAGAGTGCAGGATGTATCAAGCACTCATGATATATAAATTCATCCACTTCTGCACTTTGCATCTTCCCATCAATCACCAACACCTGTATATACAATATTAGCATCAACTTCCCGTTAGTATTATCAAAAAGGAAAGAACGTTCAAAATGAGAATCGAACTTAAGACATTTTCTAATGCTTAAAAAGAGAAAAATCACAAACCTTCCCGAAACGCCTTGTGTCCAATAAAGCTATCTCCTGATACTCGCTAGTCCCTTTATGCAGCACACTGCAGAGATAGACCAGCATAGACTTAATGAGAAAACCCTAACGAAAGAAGAAGAAAGATACGATTCGGAGATGCATATTAACTAACTAACAAGTTATGAACAAGGAGTAGGCTAGAGATCCATCGTTCGAAACCTTAGTAACAAAAAAAGAAAGATGTGAAAATTTACGAACCCGTTGACATTGAGAGCAAATGACCATTTGAGGTCGTCGTCGATGGTTTCTTCGTACCAGGAACTATCTCTATCTCTCTCTACGTGGTTGCTACCGTTAAGTATTACTACGGTTTTAGGATCAAATTTTTCACTGAACTTGCAGAAACCATTACCATTTGTATGGAAAAACTCAACCGCCTCACCCATTTTTGAAAATTAGAGCCAAAACCAAGACAAGAATATTAGGGTTTGGATTAGGACTTAGAGGAAATGAGAGGGTTTGCACTTGTAGTACAGGATGACAGAAAGGGGAGGGGGTTAGCTGCTTTATATAGTGGCACAGTAGACTCGATAAGCTACAAGGCACCCAAATAAATAAACAAACAAACAAACAAATAAAAGATCAAATCTATGCACTGGTAAATGGTAATTGGTAAACCAGGAGAATCTGTAGATTATGACGAGCACGGGTAATGATTTTGTCACTAGCTAGCAATGTCACGAACTTATGTTGCACTTCCCACAAACAAAATTAGCACGTAACCCATGCCTTCAATATAAAAAATTTCTTCTTTTTTTTTTATGAAAAAAATATAAATATCTGAATTCTGTTGTAAGGATTTTGTCCAAGCATTTCTTTTTTTTTTTTTTGTCGAAATCCAAGCATTCTATTCATTATTTTGTAATGTTCTCAAATAGTGTGTTAATAAATTACAATAGTGTTATGATAGGTTAACCACATTGAATTAAGAGTTAGCTTCAAATTCAGATAAATAGGATCAAGAGTGGGATTAGGAGGTGGATTGAGCAAGTTTTAGGATGCAAACAGTACACCAAGTAATTTGCAGTCATTATAAAACGTGTTGGATACCAAAGTTGGTGTCCCTCCCATGAAACGAAACGCACGCATAGGAGTGCAGTTGGCAGGGCCAAGTGTACGAAAGTTACACGTGGCGAGATCGTATAGGACAAAAGCACAAACGTAGGACCCACTTGGGATTATGACCTTTTGCAAAACGTTCTAACATACGTTTCTTTGCGCACCCAAAAATATGTTGTGAGAGTGCATGCGATGGGTTGGTGAGTTATCCATTTGCTTGTTTGCTTCTGATTACTTGCCCACAAATATGAAATAGGCCTGCGTAGTGGGGTGTGAGCATGTCCCACTAAGCAAAAGCTTGAGAGGGATTTCATGGAGGAGATGGCCCCCAATCCATGTTTGGCATGAGTAAATTTTCAATGTATGCGAAGACCACAGTGTGATAACATTATTGTACTCATATTGTAATATATATATATATATACACACACACATATGTATGTATATATGTATATATGTGTATATATACATAGTCGTTTTTTATTAATATGCTCTAGAAGTACTAAGCAAAAGCTTGAGAGGGATTTCATGGAGGAGATGACCCCCAATCCATGTTTGGCATGAGTAAATTTTCAATGTATGCGAAGACCACAGTGTGATAACATTATTGTACTCATATTGTAATATATATATATATACACACACACATATGTATGTATATATGTATATATGTGTATATATACATAGTCGTTTTTTATTAATATGCTCTAGAAGTACTAAGCAAAAGCTTGAGAGGGATTTCATGGAGGAGATGGCCCCCAATCCATGTTTGGCATGAGTAAATTTTCAATGTATGCGAAGACCACAGTGTGATAACATTATTGTACTCATATTGTAATATATATATATATACACACACACACACATATGTATGTATATATGTATATATGTGTATATATACATAGTCGTTTTTTATTAATATGCTCTAGAAGTACTAGATATCAATGTAATTTTGTCGTTTCTCAATTTATATTATAATAAATATGGTAATGTTACGTGATAGTATTTTGGATACATCACATTTCCTACTTGGAGATAACCTGTGGTCCTGCATTTGCTAATGTGGGAGAGATAAAGGAGGGGAGGCGTCTTCTATTGAGCGTGGGGTGACTCCACTAAGCTATTTTTGTGGAATACCCACTATTTGACACTTGGTTTTCATTAGCTTCTTCCTCATCATCTCATCGATCCCATGTTTCTTTTTCTTCTTTACTTTGTTTATTCTTGTGTGCATTATTTGATGTCTTTCATGCCATGTCTCAAATGACCATATCACCCATTTGCCTTCGTACTATACCAAAAGGCTAAAAACCTTTCACTACTGTACGTATTTGCATGCAGGAGTTCCCATTTGAAATTGAGAGAACTGGTAGGGTAACTTGAAACATGTAAAATTTCTGGAGATACTCGAAGAGAACTGCAATGTTTTAGATCTTAATTTATACGTTAACATTTCATGTCTTTATACCTGGACTTGAAGAAAGATCGCTAAAGATTTCTCTCTACAAAAGCCGTGATAAACAAGCTCATAAGATTAAATACGAGCGGGTGTGATCAATTCTTCTTTGGCTTATAAAATTTATGTTGAGACATTCATCACACCACCTTATTCCAACCCTTAAAAAAAATTCTAAACCATTAGGGTGACTCAAATTGCATATTCACTTTTAATATTTTGGTGACGTTTTTCCTTAGAAGCTGCGAGCCACCGTTATCTTACATGTCTCTCTCCATTAGGGGTTCTTGAAACAATGCCTTGACTTGAAGCCCTATCTGATTGCTTTCATGGAGGAAAGGGAGAGGAAGGAAGGATAGAAAGAAAAAACTAGTCACTTGGGACAAAAATCAATAAACATATTGCCTTTATTATTATAGGAACTATATAGTGTGGTTACACCATATTTTAATTCCTACCCTAATCAAGGTTTGTTAATTTCGATAGCGTTAAGATTACAAAAGTAAACGGAGTATCATTTCTCTAGACTAACTAGTACATGATTTAGCAATACTTCTCTTTTTAACGTTAAAAGATATCTCATGTTTGAATGAAAAAACAATTGTAATTTTTTTAGTGGGAAGGGGCACAATGGTCATTTTCATACATAGAGTAAGCAAAGGACCCCAAAAGGAAGTGTGGGTGTTCCTGGGTCGAAAGTTGAAACCTCATAATGGGGAGACAGGGTACCAAAAGATATTATCGCATCAAACCCACCACCATAAGGCGTTGTGGTCTTTGTTCATTGTAAGGGCGGCTCACAATCATATATATATTTAGATTTAGGGTTACGTCAATGGCTTTACCTTTCATAGACTAATAGGTACTTTACTGGTTCCCACGCCAAGTCAAACCTTTTCTGTATTTCAATATAATTTCCATGGAAATGGGTCAATTTTAAAGTTTATATATATAGGAATAGGATCAAATAACAAATATTTTTATAAATATTTTTGCACTTTTTTAAAGGAAAACTAATGAAAAGGGCTTGAAAACTTTGAGTTTAAATGATAAGGACAAAATAAAGAGTAAAGTGAATAGTACCAGGATTGACTTTTTAGTGTAAAAATGTGGTTTTTCGTTAAAGTAAACAGTACCGGGAGCTTTTCGTTAAAGTTTCCCTCTTTTAAAGCCTTTTAATTACATGACATTCAATTGTTCTTATTTATTCATTAAATGACATGTATGCTTATGTGAATTTTAACTAATATAAAAAATAAAAATAAGGCATAAAATCTGAAAAATTAAAAATATAATTAAAAGGGGAAGAAACCCTAGATTGATACGAAAGGAACTTTTGCAAATAGAAACAAGGTATGATATGAATTAATTCCAATAGCAATCGATTAAGGACATATTAAATATTCACTTCATTATCAGATACTTAGCATCCCTCGAATATATCGCATTGGAACAATGTTCTGGGACGACAAATATGGAGCCCAGAGATTATCTGCAGACGTGAGTGCAGACGTGAGTGTAAGTAATTCTGCATCATTGTTTGCTAAATTGAGTTGTCATGAGAGCGCATATATGCTATATTCACACCATCAACCATTGGAATTTGGGTGACAGTGCTACTTTCGATTTTCCTAGAGTGCCCAAGCTCATTACAACAAAAATGGTTGCAGATAACATATATCACATCCATGTCATTTAATGAATAAATAAGAACTATTGGATGTCATGTAATCAAAAGACTTTAAAAGAGTGTAAAAGTATTTGTAAAAATATTTGTCCCTTGATCATATTCCCCCCCACCCCACACACACACAGACATATATATATATATATAAGTTTATCTTCAAGTAATATACTAGTTACTGCGCAATTTTTTACTTCTGCGGGATTTGGATATTTTGAGATGTTGGATATGCTTATTTATATGGAATTCTCATAAACATTCAGTATTTAAATTTAGAGAGATTATATTCACACATCCTAAATTATTTCTCTCACACATTTTTAATTTTTTAATATTTTCTACATACCACTAACATTTGATAAAAAATATTAAAAAATTAAAAAAGTATGAAAGAAATAATTTAAGATATGTTTCTCAAATTTACTGACCTTATGTAGAATATGGTCATACATGACTTTATTGAAGAGATATTAAACTTGTTAGCTGGCGACTATTTCACATAGATTTTCGTGGGAACCATCCTACACTGTCGTGCATCGTTTCTGATAAACACATGGAGTTTCAAAAGCACTTTAGGTTATGGAATAATGTTATACAAATTGAGAATTCATCTTTTTTCTTCGAATAATTTGACTTGTTATGTTATTTCGAGACAAATGATATGAGATTATGATCGTTAATATGACAAAAAACTTTTCTATGATCACTCGTTTCATTGATTACACATAAATACTCACATACTTTCAAGACAAACGATATGAGATTATGCAATCGGACTTTGTAATGAGAATATCTTGAACTTCATTTGAAGAAACCTCAAAAGATAATGAGCAATGACACACAATTGGTATTAAACCACAAATCCACCAAAAGAAAACATTAAATTATACACACACACACAAAAAGAACATATGTTAGAAAATAAAGGTGACCCAATAATTTGTATCGTGACTCTTCTTGGTCAGCAGAACATTTGAGTGATGAGGCGTGCTTGGTGCTTCCCACTATATATTACCAGAATATCAAACCTTTCCCCCAATTTGGATTTCCAAAAAACAAAATGGGATTGAGGACAAAACCCACTGTCAATTTTCAATCTTTTATCACTTTCGGGCAAATGTGGGTTTTGTGCTTGCGTTGGTGCTCCCAAAACCTACAAACCTTTCTAATCACGATGCTGCTGTCATAAAAAGTGAGATACTCTCGAGTGGCATGCCGTCAAATTGTCTTGCACACGTGCTATTAGGGTTTCTTAGTCGCTGCAACTGGAAGCTGACCTATCAATGATGTCAATCTGATAAGGTCATTTTTCTTCCTTCAAAGACACTAATAGGGGAGCTTATACCCTAGTCAAATTGATAATCTTGCCTCAAAATTGAAAATCGACTTCTAGCAACAAAATTTACTTCGGAAATTTAAAGTCAAGGCACTTTGCGAGACCGAACTAGCATCAGCTCAAACTTTGAGCAGCATGACACCCACTTAACAGTTAGAAGCTTAGCGCCTAGCATCTAGCTTTTCACCACTAAAACAAAACAAAAACAAAAAAAAATTTGGTTGGCTAACCCTTACCCAACACATTAGATATGCTCTAAGTGGATCGCGAAAATTCTACTATATTCTATTTTATTTTATACATCGAGATTTTTAGACGTTAAATCTTCATATGCACAAAATTAAAAACCTAGTGTATATGCCACCCTGAAACATGCTATAAAATCTCAGTGGAACAATGTGTAATAATCGTACATCATACAATACAGATGCTTTGTCAGTTGAGAGAGTATAATTGCTAAAGAGAACACAAGAGTTAGTGAAGAGGGACCAAAACTCAAATTGGCTTCCATGATATGGACGGAAGCCTGCATAGAATTTCAGTGCTAGAAAAAAAAAATGGTAAAAAGTTATCGATCAGGGCATGCATAAAAGGAAAATTCGTGGCCTCCCCCCATGCCTGCTCAATTAATTAATATCTTTGCCTTTCTGCTTAGTGTCTAATTCCAACCTAAAATAATATAATAAACTTGTAATTAAGCTAATCTAATTCACCAGCCGTATGAAAACAACACATGCATGATTGTATTTAAATGGTAAAACCTAAACCCATGTCCATCAATTAATGTGAAATTCATTCTCGACATAAGTTAGTTACATTAATTGCCAGCAATCTGCAAAGATTTGTGTATCATTGATACACAAACTCCCCAGAGTTGGTGCCCTCCACCGCAAGGAGTCGTCCACGTCAGAGCCTCTCCCCGCCGTTGAAGAATCTATCACAACCTTAAATGCTCGAGAAGATGCAATGGTGAAGGGTACGTATTCCTCATGACTCCTTGGAGAAATATGAAAGCAATCAGTATCAAGGGTTCAGAGTATGCTCTGGTACCATGAAGAAATATGACTCATTGAATTAATAGTTCGCAAAGGTTACAATACATATTGGGTTCGATTCTTGGCAACGGCTTTTTGACACTTAAAACTAGATGGGACATTGAGTATAAGAGAGGCTCAAATCGACCAATTCATCGCAACAAAAATAATAATGTGAACAACACTGAAATAATGTGAACAAAACTGAAATTCGCAAATCCAAGGAGTTGATCAAACAACAAAATAGTAATTTTCCTCTACTGATTTCGACAAAACCCTGTTTGCTAACGTAATACTACATAACATTGTCTTGGAAAAACAGACCGCAACAGCTAAACTCAGTTTAAGCTACTGCAACTGGAACTGGCTCTATGTCGACTGCTGCGGGTGGAACTGGAAGGTATTGTTCTTCCTTGGGGGTGTGGATGGTCACCAAATCAGGCAACGGAGTCATTGGTCCCTGCTTGCCCTTAGGATCCCAGTCGAGCATGATCTTCACCTTAATACCAAGCACACCCTGTTGCAGTTGCGAGAGCAAAGACACACAATTAACTATACATATTGAAAAGAAAAAGAAACAAAATCACGGGATCACTTCACTTGCAACAAAACAAGTTCAGGTGAGGACCTAACCTGTCTAAGAAGAACGTGCCTCACAGCAGCATCAATGTACTCATTGACGGGCTGACCAGAGGAAATCATGTACCCATCCTTAAACTTCATGGACTTGGCACGCGCTGCCCTGAGCTTTCCACTCACAATAACCTATGTGAAAGATAAGATTTTCAGAAGCCATTCTAACACCCCGACAACAAAGGCTTCAATAATTGTCTGAAAGGAAAATAGTGTACTAAGGCATACCTCACATCCCTTTGCACCACTCTCCATGACAAATCTCAACACACCATAGCAAGCCCTATAAAAACAAAATATCTCAGCACACACGCACAGTCGAATACATATATATATAAGTGAAAACTAGTTCAAGCACTCTAAAAAGATGCAGGAGAATATTCCAAACTCCAAGCACCTTAGCAGCAGGACAAGAAGCCTAACAAACTCCAACAGCGGTTTTCTTCGAGCATTGTGATTAAATAATCCCCAAGGATCATGGGCAACGAGATACGGGTAGAAAGTACACCCAAAAAAATAAAACAATGCTCATGCATCATGTAATGTGTGGTGAAACATATGATTCAGAAACATTCATTGATTAAAATTTTTCCATCTAATAATTAAAGCCAGGAAAGAACGAGTATTTATCAATCCTAAGCTAAAAAGCCGCATAGATGGAATGAGCAAATATCGTTATCCTCAGACACGAGGTCGGCGACTTTTTTCTCAAAATCATAACCTACTCGCTGAAAAGATGACTTCTTACTAACATAAATTATATGAATTTTGTATCAAGATACATAAAATTGAAAAACGAATTGAACCTGCGAACAGCAAGGCCTCCGAGGAGCTTGTAACGAAGAGACTCAGCCTGAGCAATGGCACAGAGTCCTCTGTTGTTCACCTTCTCAGCATAGAGCTCGACGCTGTTCTCCGGGAACTTGAACCGCTTCTGAACAATAGATGTCAGCTCCCTAATCCTTCTTCCCTTCTCGCCTATTCCACATGCACATACATACATACATAAATATATACTTAAATAAACAAAAACATAATGATCAAAATAATCTCAATTAAAATCGATTAACAAACAGAATTACAGATCAAAGAGTGAGATTTACCAAGGACGTTCTGAGTGCGAGTGGCTCGGATGATGATTTCAGTCCGGACAGGGGTGACCCTAACTTCGACGCCGGAGTAGCCGTCCTCCGCCAGCTCTCTGGTCAGAACCTCGTTCAGCTCGGCGAAGAAAACTCCGTCGGCCACAAACTATCAAAACACAGAACATAATACGATTGATTGATTGTATAATCATTTGAGATTTGATTGGCTGCGAAATCGAAAATTAAGGTTTGGTGGAGTTCTAGGGTTAGGGTTTACCTTTCGCTTCTTGCTCATCTGGGTAGCTGCCGCCATGTTGTTGCGTGAAATCGGAGGAGATCAGAGAAACACTGAGCTTCGGCGCTTTCCGCGTTTGCTTGCAAAACCCTAATTTGCTTCGGTAGAGGGGTTGCCGCAACCATTTTGTTTGGTATATAAAGGGGGAAGGGAGGAGGGTGATCTGACGGTCCATTCCGAGATCATGGACTTAGACGGATGAGATTTAATTTAGCCCGTTATCTCCTTTCTATTTTTTAAAACTTTAACGAAAAACTCATAATACTGTTTATTTTATCGAAAAATCATATTTTTATACTGAAAAATTACATTTTTACACTAAAAAATCAATCTTAATACTATTCATTTTACCATTTATTTTGTCATTATCGTTAAAACTCAAAATTTCCAAACTTTTTTCATTAGTTTTTTTTTTTAGTGGTAAAATAGATGGGCTAATTTCGACAAAAAAAAAATAAAAACAGGTGGGCTAAAAACTTCATTCATTCCTAAATTTACTTCAACTAACATTCTTCGACTTACTCCGTTTCTCGATCAAATTCTCTCACTTCCTTTAGTATAGAGTAATGTAAATATCCGTGCAAAAAAATTTCGGGTTTACAATAATATTTAACCATTTGTCAAAAAGTAAAAATTAACACTCAAGTTTCACTAGTAGTCAATATTCCCCGTGAAAAGGGTTTTTCTTTAAGAGTAAACTGTCGGTTTACCTCCTGAATTTTCACCTCACTTTCGATTTCCCCCCTGAACTTTTCTATTGGAAAATTAAGGACTCAAACTAATTTTTTTAGCCAATTTGCCCCCTACCGTTAATTTTTCATATATTTCATCCATATTTCCGTTAAGTGAGACCATGTGCACAACATGTGAGGGTAGTTAAGTTATTTCACTCTTAAAAATGATTAAAAAACTGAAAATAAAAAAAAAAAAAGCAAAACTTTCCCTCTATTTTTTCCCGCTAATTCCTATCCTCGATTTTATTTTTCCCTCCCAATCCTATGCATGAGAAATGACATATGGTGTTATTGTCTACCATTTTTATTTTCTCTAACAAATTAATAATTTGACAAATGCTAATGGTGCTATTGTCTCCAAAGCAGTGCATTAATATAAGAAACCTTAATCTTTTTTATGGACATGTTTCTTATATTAATGTACTGCTTTGGAGACAATAACACCATGAGCATTTGTCAAATTATTAATTTGTTAGAGAAAATAAAAATGGTAGTACATGCTTCAAGAAAAAGATTAACTTAGCTACTTATGAAGACAATAACACCATATGTTATTTCTCATGCATAGGAATGAGAGAAAAATAAAATTGAGGATAGGAATTAGCGGGAAAAAATAGAGGGAAAATTTTTATTATTATTTATTTTCAGTTTTTAATCATTTTTAAGAGTGAAATGACTTAACTATCCTCACATGTTATACACATGGTCTCACTGAACGGAAATATGGATGGAATATATAAAAAACT
Organism: Malus domestica; assembly: GCF_042453785.1. NCBI lineage: Eukaryota > Viridiplantae > Streptophyta > Magnoliopsida > Rosales > Rosaceae > Malus > Malus domestica. Next base: position 3,558,287 of record NC_091675.1, on the reverse strand, counting down.
AACGGTAGGGGGCAAATTGGCTAAAAAAATTAGTTTGAGTCCTTAATTTTCCAATAGAAAAGTTCAGGGGGGAAATCGAAAGTGAGGTGAAAGTTCAGTAGGTAAACCGACAGATTACCCTTTCTTTAACTCTTGCATCCAACATTCAAAACTTGCGTCCTTTTAGTGTAAAGTGTAATATTGGTTGATAAGAAGAAAAAAAAGCTCGAGTTTCATTGTTGCAAATCAGTGTGGTCTCATTGGCTAGAGTACATGCGCTACATTAGTGCACCCAAAGCTGAATTCTCCTTGTCATAGCTTAGATTGATTTAAAATTACATATCATCTGTATCAAAAAGAAAAACGCGAGTTTCGTTTTGTCACCTGAAAAACAAATCAACGAGGTGCTACCTCGATTTCATTTCTTTTATTTCTTAAAAGAAAACTATCGCGTCGCCTACTCAATTGCCTACACTATTAAAGATGCTCTACTCACCTAAGGCACATAGGTGGTGCATCCTATTCTAACCTATTTATGATATTACTACAGACACTAACCGCGTGGAATCAGAGGACAAGTTGCTTTACTGCAAGTCGTTTCTTGTTTCTGATTACCGAATGGCGAATTCTGTGGCTGACCGCGATGGCACGATCAAACGCTAGAAGTCTGAATGGTACAAGCAAACTAGGCTCGAATGGGTTATGGGAGTCCGGCAGAGGGGGCATTCGGGCTTTTCGTTGCACCATTCCATGATGCAGCTCCTGCAAATAGAGCTTGTTAATAAACCACAGAAAGAGAGAGAATAATGAAAGTGCAAACCTGACAGTACCAGCAAAATACGTGACCGCAAGGTGTGGCTGTTGGGTAGTGGCGATTACTCAAACAGAGTGTGCATTTGCTGCTCCCGCTGGCCTGAGACTAGAAGGAGGAAACAAAATCGAGTAAATTAGCACGTGTTTTCCAGCTCTTGAACCAAATTAGCATGTGTTTTCAAGTATTCGCATAAGCAAGTATTCATATACTTATAACTTCGTATTTTGTTTATGTTCTCCGCTTATCTTAAACAAGAACACAGCTGGCAACCAAAGGGACAAATAAGAATTCTACCACCCTCAAAAGAATAAAAGTTTTCGAATGTATACCTCTGAAGTCGAAGATTCAGAGACCCAACTTCCCCTGGTAGCGTCCGCAGATATCAAATTACCTTCCTCATTTAACACAGGCAAATCTCGACCTATAAACCCATAAATCAAGGTTACATATTACAGTAGCAGCTACAAGGATACTCAATGACATTTCTAACAAAACTGGCTGCAAGGCAGACAATGTTTGAAGTTAATCTTGTTGCTTTTTATTGGGCTCAACTTAATTACTCTGACCTAAGATAAGCGATATTACTCTCATAGGCTGAATCAAGACCATATATATAAGTTAAAAAGATTACTAACACACCTACCTGCAGAAGTTTGGTGCGTACCAAAAGTCTGCTGAGCTGAACTTGCAATAGAGGATAAATTGCTGCGCCTCAGTCCTTCAGCAGCTATGATACAAAGCTGAATCAATAGAAATACGCCTAAAATTTGATATCTGCATGGGAGCCAACCATATGAGTCTGAATTTTATGGATAAAGTATTGCTATACAACTAATAATTCTCAGTCTATTGAACTTTTATAAAATTAAAATCAGACGAGTGCCGATCCTTTAATCATCAATCTGAAAAATATGAACGCCACAATGCTAAGATATGCTCAATCTGTGGTGTGAGATATATATAGCTCATAGAAGAGAGCAAGTGCAGATGAGAAAACTTGCTGATACTAGCAGGAAGGAGTAATCAACAAATGATAAACCTTCCGTGCATACTTCTTATAGTGCGACTAAAGCATAGTCCATTAGGATATGAAATCCATACCGAGGCCTTTGGTTAGATGGTTTTCCGATGAACACATAACGAATGCCTGCTGCTCGTTTTGATATATGATAGAAGAGGCCTGCAGAGAATCAATGACAGCAAGAAATTAATTTCTTCTGCAATTTCATTATTAGAATTTACACTAGTAACACTAAAATACATGAACCTCTAAAAGCAGGAATCACCTTCAAAGTAAAAGAACATGAGGTTAGCACGAATAACCAATTGCAAAAATTCTCGAGCTATAGGAAGCACCTGGAGGGACCAGCATCACAGAAATGTTAACTACAAAAGGCATTCAATCCAGGTTATCTGATCACCAATCGAAGGCCACACAGAAAGATTGAAAAACAAGATAACATAAATTCGACCTAGCAATCAAGTTATAAACAGACATAAGAGGTGGATAAGTATACCGTAGGCCATCTCCGAGCTAACGAAATCCATAACCCGTTGAACTTCTCTTTTAATCTTCTCAAAGCTGAAACAGATGGACCAGATGTAGAGCCAGCTGAATTATGAATAGTGGAAGAAGATTGAGCATCATTGCTTAGTGAAGCACTGATGCCATAGAGCTCTTCGGAATCAGCTAGGGCTATGCCACGGTTAGCAGCTCTAGAGCTGTGTACAGTGCATTAAAAACAGACATGAGCACGCTCACAGCTTGCCAAAACTAACACTGAAATAACATAAGTAGATGAGTCAAAAAGTGGGTGGGAGTTGGAACCTAATTCGTTCGGCAATGTAAGGAAGGGCTGTCTGGTAGACAATGAAAAGCACACGCCTTGCTGGCATTGGAGGCAGTCCATAAGGTCCGGCAACCTGAAAACACAAGTATCAAGCATCAACTACACAAGTAACAAAGCAAAGCGCTTATAGCTCAAACGATTAATAACATTTATACTTGCAACCGAGGTCTTAAAATCACCAACAACAAATTAAACAAGGAGCTTGTAGCTCAATTGGTTAAGAGTGTTTATCCGATCTCATGTTTGAATCAACTACACAAGTAAAACAGCTCAGATGTGAGATTATCAGAAGCAAAATGGATAAACCTGAGTGATGTCGCAGTACTCTTCCCCGAGAGTTTGCTGGCCGGACCCTGTTGTCAAAACGTAATAAAGCACTTGCCCAAGAAGCTTTGTCTGCCAAAACCAAAAGAAAAGAGAGTGATGAACTCCAATCTCCATGGATGGAGCTAGTTGTAAATATCCCAATTCCCAGGAATTAAAGTTCAAAACTTGGAATTGAACCCAACCTCGTTCTGGTAAGCTACAGAAACTCTCGTACCTAAAACACACAAGGGCGCCGAATGTAAGTACTAATTAGCTCAATTAAACCTTAATTGCAATCGTAATCTGCAAATTAACAAACCCAAGAGGTGGCGGACGGCGTCTCGGCAAGCGTCGTAGACGAAGGAGGCGTACTGGTCGTCCTTTTCGGCTGCTCTCATGATCTCCGGCTGAGCCGCAAGTGGGAACTGCCGTGCCACGCCCGGGTCGCTGCTGCTGCTGGGACCCGGTTCTCCTCCGCTCGGGCCGGCTTGCTGCCCCGATCCGGTTGCCTCGTTCCAACCCATCTGCTATCAGTGTCAGTTGTTGCAATTCCAATTCAAAATTCGGAAGATTTGAAAAGACTGAGAGTTGAATTTGAAGAATGGAAGAGAAACAGAAACGACTGGAGATGTCTGGTTGCTCGAGGAGGAGAACGAAGAAACTGGAAGAAGATAAATCCAAGTGACGTCGTATTGACTTAAAATAAATAGCAAAAGTTGTGGAATTTGAAAAAAAATGTAAAACGCCGTTGCCGGGGATCGAACCCGGGTCACCCGCGTGACAGGCGGGAATACTTACCACTATACTACAACGACTTGGTTGTTGATTGAATCATGAAACTAAATTCTTATTTTGAATGCTAGTCTGTAATACTAACTCACACTCACACCATTCAATTTAATTTGTTAATTTTATCTACTCGTGGACCATCAGGTGCTTTAATAAGCATATGTCAAATTTGTCAAATTTTTTATTATGTCAAAGTTATTTTCATTCATTCTAATGAGAAAAACTAATAGTAAATGTGGTAAAGTAACGAGTATTTTAGCATGTTTTAAAATATTAGTACGACTCATAATCAAATTGAAAATAGATTAAGTAAATTGAAAGAATGTGATTAGTGAGGAGGCGTTTGCTTAATTCTTCTTTAAATTCGAGTACAGCCTTGTCTTATACCAACACTCACGTAGATAACAAACCTTTGGTAGGAAAACAAGCGAAGCCTTATCTCCAGCGAAACAAACCTCCAAATAGCACCGACGACATTAACCAGAAAAACTGCTTCCCTGCATGCTAATACCTTACGCCAATGGCTATGTCGTCTTCCACCTCTACAATATATACTGCCCAGAAAAGCTTTCATATTACTAATCCTACTCCAAAGATTGGCTGTGCATTTTCGAATTCCATAAGTTTTGCGTCTAAACCGCGCAGGCTTTGCATTATTAGGAGCTCCGGCGATGCACCGGCAGAGACTGTTACCACCGAAGCCGATACAGGAAGCTCCATTGAAGTTCCGAAAGAACCGCCTTCTCTGATCTCTGCTCTCAACGTCGAACGGGCCCTTCGTGGCATACGTACGTAACGCCGATCTTGATTACTTTCTTTTTATATAGAAGACGATAGTTTAAACTACTCTAGTATACCGCAAAAGGCGAAAGTATCCAACTAGCCGAACACACATATGCGTCCCAATTCAAATTTGAATTTAAGTCTTTCAGATTTCCCATTAAGCTTGATTAACTCACAAGAAATGGTTTGTATTCCAGCAATTACAGATGTTGATCACTATGGCAGGCTTGGACTTCAAAGAGGATGCTCCTACGATGAGGTCCCAACTTTTATTCTTGCCTTATTTTTCACAATTAGTTTGACATATTCTTCCATATAGTATAAGTGTCAGTCGAATCTAAGACCTTAAGACCTTTTGTCATTGAGACCGTTATTTAACAAATTTAGTTTCTCTTAATTTTAAGCAGGTTTCAGTTGCATACAAAGCCAACCTTGACAAGCTAATGAGCCAGGGGTTAGAAGAAGAGGAGCTAAACAAGAATTTGGAACCTTTAAAAGTACGTTTTAAATAACCTTTTGTTCTCTTAGTTCAAATGATTTTTACTTGAAATTATACCGTCTGAAAAGCAAAGTGCTTCTGAAAAATATTTTTGGTCATCTGAAAACGCTTTTAACCAATCTAAAACCTTTTCCAAATAGGCCTTCGATGGATATATTGTCATTATACTCTCCCATAACACTATATGCTGATTAAATTTGTTTATCATCCATAGGAGTCGTACACAATCTTGTCATCGGGGGATGAACGCAGATTGTATGACTGGAGCCTGGCCAGGAGCGCAAACCCAGACGGGTACATTTGGCCTTATGAGGTTGAGAAAACCAGGGCGGCAGAAGGAACTCCGCCGCCAGTGGGGGTACTTACTAATCTTTGTCCGTAGTTTCGTAATTATTTTTTTCGATTTAATCATTAGGTTCAAGGTTTTCATTTTTCTTGTTAATCTCGGAGAGGACAAAGCCGGTTGAAATCAGGTTAAACCATTTTAATTTCTTCCCAAGGATAGTCGGAATGAGTTCGTCATGAGTCCCCTTGCGGACATGGATTTGAATTGCTTAGGGTTTCGGTTCAAGTTCAGTGTCCGTGCGAGTCAAGTCCGTTAAGGACTTGCATGAAACGGAGACACCAAGATTGCAGCGTCGAATAATTGTTTTGAGACACTGCAACCAGGATGTACCCGTTTCATGTCCTCTTGTCTAGTTTTGGTTGTCCATGAATAACTGAGAAACCCGTCGAAATAATCTCTGCGACCACTTCTTATTGCAGGAACCAGAGGATCCAGGGCCGACGAGGTTGGTGGGGTACTTCATATTGGGATGGTTGATATTGTCCATCGTATTATCCATCGCCCTTAACCGATCGAGCCCTTAATCGACCCAATAAGTTTGTTGGAAACTTGCATTACATGTCAAATATTTTTCTTTGCAGCTTCTTAATTTTGCAATAGTCGGTAAGTATTGCTGCGTTGGACTGTTGGGTTGCAATTGCATTGGGTACAATTGCATCTTCCTGGGGAAGAAAAGCAAGATATCCGACCTGAAAACAGAGAGAAAAACACTTCGTATTAGTAAAATTCAGAAAGTAACCAGTTTACTACGAGTAACGCATTACCTTTAGCATCGGAATCTGGCACGTACGATCCATTTACCTACAAATTGGTCTTTACCACGCCGAGAAACCGACGCTAAAACATGAAATTCTTACTATCAATATACATTATACAAAATATGCAGTGTAATCTTCGGTTTTTAAGATTATAAGTGCACTAAATTAAACACGAAATCTCTAAACAGTGTATTATAATCTTTTTACTAATGCAAAGTGGAGTGCAAGAAGCTGGGTAACTAGGATATAACATAAAAGCGATAAACATATACTGGCGAACCAAATTTTGCAGCTCCGAAACGTTGAAGATTTGTGGAGTCAGTTTTTTGCTTCTCCCCCTCGTTTCATGGCTTCTGTTTCTGTACCTTTTTCCCTCTGAAAGAGAACATACCTTCGCTGGCTTTAACATGTCTGCGAAAGTAAGTTTCGGGACGAAAGAAAAGCATAAGGCCCTATGATTACATCAACAATTGCTGCTCTTCTTAAAACTTTTGAATGCTAGCCTCTCCCTTTGTTATGACCAAGCTAGAATAAGTGAAGAGGTTGGTTAGCAGATATTTACAAATAGTTACTGTCCAAAAGCCAAGTCAATCAGATCTGTTTCAATAAAATCAACAGAGAATCGGCATTAGATCAAGTATCCTGCACAAGTCCGAGATTACTGTGCGCTAAACATGTTGCTTTCAACAAGTATAGGCAGGTTTTATCAAGACATAAACGGAGCTAATGACAAACATTAATACAATCTAACTGAAACGAAAAAGTACCATATAGAACATCAAAGTTTAGAAATGCGACTTCATCTACACAATTTACCTCACAAATCAGTCCTGATGTTTTCTAGTGTTTTCTTTTCTGTCTAGAATACGGATAACCTTCTCCACAATCTTCATCTGACCCACTAACCATCTTCCACCTGTCATGACTCCGCTCATCGACATTACTCTTTCCACTGAGCTTAGAATGTCTAGAACTGTGACTGCTCTCTTTCTGCAACTTCTTATCACTGGAACCACTTTGATCAATACCATATCCTGAGTGGCTGCGATATTTCTGATTGTGCCTTTTGGATTCATGCTCGATCCTGTTTCTGTTATTGTCTTTGGTATATCGATGATGACTCTGACTGGAATCACTGCCACACTGCTCTCTTTGATCCTTATGCTTTCTGGAGCTTCTATGGTGGTGCTTCTGTCTCTCTTCACTGTGGCAACCGGAGCTACTTGGCACATCGTCTAATTCTGAACTTGATCCTTCCGTGCGATGATACTGCTTCTGATCTTGACCATCAACCACCAAACGGGAACTCTTCTGCTGACCTTGAACTGCAAGCCTGTCTTCATCTGTGTGATTGTGATGCCGAAATTGCCTCTGGGACCCTTTAGTAGAGCCATCCTCAGAGTAACTTATGCTCATTTCCCTGTTTATACGAGATCTGTGGTCATGTATTTTTTCCGTCCCATTATAGTAATGTCTCTCGTTTAAATCACGGTCTTCGTCATCTTCACCATCATGAGATTGTTCTCTGAAGCAGGACAAAACGACTCGTTAGTCATTAAAAATCAGGTATATTAACAAACTATAATCAAAACCAATAATATTATTTCAGATGCAAGATAGCATAACCAGAGATGCATAAACCTTTGCCCTTACATACACACGTAGATCAAATAATATGTACATAAGTTCCTCCTACTGATTATTGATAATAAAAGACTCACCTCCTCAAATTCTCATTTGAAACTTTTCTTCTCTTTCCCCGACCATGAAGATCCACGGATTCCGTACGACTTAAATGCCAGTCTTCACCAGTCACTGGAAGAGGAGCAACACCTCCCATCCTCATATATCCACTGCAAGATGGTTTGGTGTAAAAATCAATATAATGCAATTATGAAGAATACTTCATATGATTTAGGACGAATAATAATGAATATCTTACGTACAGCAATCAGCTAAAGATGAAACTGAACCTACCCAAAGGAAGGGAATGAGTTATACATAGATGGCATGTATGCAGGAACAGCATAAGGACCAGGAGGGACCATATTTGTACCAAAAGCCATCCTCGCATGATTTCCATATGGATTTCCAAAGGGCATGGCATGAGGTGAGGGAGCCCCATTCCAGTATGGTGGTACATAGCCTGGCACAGCTCCTGGAAAGATTGCATTTCCTAAAATCCACAAATTGGTGAGCATCACAGGCAAGAGTTCACGCAATTACAAATGAATGCGTACAACTCCTATTTCATACCTGCATGAAGCATAGGATGTGGGCTTGAAGCAACTGGACAGTCTCTGATGAAATGGTCTGGCGAACCACACCTGTAACAGGTACGTTCCCCCTGATTCCATAAAGACAGGTATACATTCAAAAAACGCACCCAAAATTATAAATAATTAAGTCACACAACCAAAAAGCGCTCAAACAATGATAAACAGTTTGTTCCAACAATAAAAATGAGAATTTTCACGTCTACTTTCACAATAAATACCTTTCTGTGCTTTCCAGTCTCTGAGAAGCTCTTGTCACCACCTGGTGAATAGCATGATTGTCAGAAAAGGTTACACATGCCAAAACAACAATCGAATTAAGTTCCAGAAATGTCACAAGGACCAAGTTAGATACTACCTTCTGAAGAAACCCAAGGTGGCCTCCTTTTTGTGATTGCTGGTTTAACATCTTTTTGGAAAGGAGGGTTAAAAGCAGATTCTGCAAATAAATGATTAGAACCTGTCCCTGTTTCAGGAGAATGAGGCGCCTCTGCCTCTCTTTGTAAAATATTACCGCCCCGAGACACATCTTTGGCCTGAATTCCAGATTCTCCATCTGTTTTTACATTAATAACTTGTTAAACACAAGAGTGGGGTTAAGGTATGTCAGAATAAACATATGTGAAACTCCTACCTGGAGCATACTGGCAACAATCATTATCTGGAGCAGTGATTAAATTTTGAGATTCTAGGAAATGCTCAATTGCTTGCCTCAGAGAAACATTTGGCAGCAAATCTTCTACTCTGCATTTGGTCAAAAGACACTTGGGACATCTGGTCTTCTCTCGCAACACTTGAGAAATGCCTGAACACAAAAATGTGCATAAGCTATCACGCTCAGGTTACAGCCCAGAATCACTAATACCTAACACGACATCTCTCACGAAAACTATCCAACGGTAAACTATCAGATGGAAAACTAACAGACCATAGACTTACATTTCTCACAAAAACTGTGCTGGCAGCATGGTATCATTACGGCCTCCTTGAAAAATGCGTTGCATAGAGAGCATTTCAGCTCTGATGACAAATTAGCATGCTGTGTATCTAGGGCAGTCGCACTGCCCACCCTTCATTTACAAGAGAGAAAACAAGTCAGATCATTGAGACCGAAGAACCAGACAAACAATAAGATGATACAACAAATGCATCTCTTACCTTTCCACATTCATGTCTTCTTCTTCAGGCTTTGATTTTGTCGGCAATATGATTTGTTCAACTCCACTATGCACATGAACTATATAAAATAATTCAGAGTGGTAAGCATAGGCCTAACACATGAAAAGACTACTACAAGTAACAAACATAGGCCTAACCCGTGAAGCTTTGTAATCGAAGCACATACCTCCTGGAAAAGCATCACTAATGCTACTTGCTTCAAGTTTCAAGCATCGTCTCATAGCGGGCTCCGAATATCTAATACAAATTGAAATCATGTACAGCATAAATACCAAATATTTACCGAACGTTTGGTATATCCGATTCCAAAGTCTTAAAATAAACAATCATACACCACCAGGGAATCACTAATAAAAGAAACAATCAAACCTTTTGATGCCGTTATCGGTATTTGGTTGATAATCATAGATGAAGTTATCCTTGTCCGTATCCAAATCAGAACTGAAAACGATTTCTTTAGGAATGGGATACAAGTCAACCCCAAAGTCATCAAAGTCAACAGTCTTAGCATTCTACGAAACACCAAAGACACAAGAAAAAATTAAATAGATAATCAACCAAAGAGCTTCAAATGTGACTAAGAAATATCCACAACTGCAACTTGAAATGCGAGTGCGAAGTTTAAGATACAAACCGGTGCAGCGGGTGATTTAGCATCCACAGAGTCCTTGCTATGAAGATTCTGACATGAATTGAAGTGAGGCCTGTCACAAATCATAAGAATAAATTCAAATTCCGAAACAATAAACAAACTTTGATCGCCAATTAATATGCATGTCAACTGAAAACGTGCACGGAATACATAAAAATATAAATCAAACGGATAGGTATCTTACTGATTCACATGTACTGATCCTGCAGGAACTCGCTTAATTACCACGCTAGAACCGCAAGGAATTTGAATGCTCTCGTCGTTGTACTCTGTAATCAATCCGAAACCGAAAGGCGTTTCAAAACGTAGCTAACAATATACATAAACCCTAATTCCAATTCCATGCAACCAAACACCAAAATCGTAATTCTAACGTGTTTCTGAATCAAACGGACAAAAAAAGAAAGGATTCACGGCTAACTGTAACGTCTCAATTGGTTGTCCTCCCGTTTTCTAGGCAACCAAACAGAAAAATAAAATTGAAAGCGACAAAGGCTATTGACAAAGAGAAAGGGAGGGAGAAAGTTGACCTTGACCGGTTACGGCGTCAGAGAAGACGAGTTCGGAGTCTTGGCAGAGGTTGAGGTTCTTGTGGCGAATTATCTTGGATTTGAGATCGCGAACGGAGATGGAGGCGCGGCCGTCGATGGCGACGGATTCAAAGTTGACGGAGCTTCTGAATTTGAACTGGACCGCCATGGCAGAGCGGAGGAGTCCAGTCGGTGGGAATCAAAAACTTCAGATCATCAAGTTTTCAGGTGGAGAGAGAGAGAGAGGAGGGAGAGAGGAGAGAGAGAACGGAGACGTGACGGAAAGAAGGTTATATACGGGATTTTCCAAGAAATTTCCGTTTTCTTGGTGCGAAGGTTATGATCTGGACTATAAATTGTTTAATAAAAAGCCCAAAACAAAAGATAAACTAAGAAACAAGTTAAGGTCCAAATCAAATTTGGATTTGAACTTTTAAACATGATTTAACTTTTTCTAAGAAAGTTCCTCATAAAGAGTTAAATAGAAAATTGCCCAAATTTTGGTGAAACTCTCCTAATACCCAAAATGCTCCTCCTTTTTTACAACTTTAAAAAAGAACAAATTAAAATTAAATAGCAAATTAGTAAAAAAAATCAGAAGAAAACAACCACATACAAGAATTACTAACTTAAAAAAAAAAATCATAAACTGTAAATTAAGGATTTTAAAAAATTAAAATGCCTAAAAAATAAAGATTATATTGAAAAGAACAAAAAAATTGTCACCCGTTAGCTCTTGTGACAAAAGGCTAATAGTAATATAGTGCATGATTATTAATTTATTTCCTCTAAATGCATATAAAATTCCCTGTCTCATTACTGAGTTGGGCTTGAAATTTCAGCCTATGTCTGGCGGGCCTCCGTCATTAAAAAAAGCCCGCTTATGCTTAGAAGGACTACAATTTGAAATGGTGAGCCCACAATATTTTCAATAAGAAGCCCATAACCAAATTACCAAATTTGATCCAGTTAATTTCTCATCCTTTTCTCTAGATAGAAGATACAAGCAACAGTCCATTTTTCTTGTACAAATATTTATTTTTATTATTCAACTTGATAAACATGTTTGTATACATAATTTCTCTTATTTAGCAGACTCATCAACTTTGTTTATTAGTATCGTCAACGTATACGTAAAAATTAGTATTTTTTTAATAAATACGTATACATGTATGTTGTAGTTGACATGAAACCAATCAAGATTTTGTGAGAACCATAGGGCCAAAGAAGAAAAACAACCTTTGGTGACATGGACAGAAGACTAGACGTCACATGGTTAGCTCAACTGCTCAAACTTTAGAACGCATCGTAATTTGCGACCGTTTACGTTTTCTTTCATGATGGCATCATGAAGAACAGTAATGCTGCCAAACAATAGGCCCTGTGAGGACCATTTTAATTAACACCGTCCTAAGACTAGATAGAGTTGTAAGATTATATTTTTGCTTGACCGTGATCAAGGGGAAGATGAACTTCTTTCAGACTTAAAAAGGTTGGATAATCATGGTTCATCATTAGTTGTCCTCTTTCTTGGAAAGATAAACAACACGTTCAATCTTACATCATGCCTCGTCTCTACTTCGAGAGATTTTTCAATGTGACCGAACATGGGGTGTTACATCACGTGTTACAATACAAATGGTGGGATATGTGTGTTGAAAAGTTAATAACTTAAATATTAAAATTTTCCATCACTTATATAAAAACACGTAGTGTATCACTTCTGGTCAGAATGAAAAATTTATCATTTACTTCCTCTTGTCTCTATCATTCGGGGAAAAGAAAACTCAAATGTTTGTCTTCCATACTTCCACCCAGCTGTCTGTCTTTCTTGCATCCTTTTTTATTTCAGTTTTCCTTTAACAAGAGTTAGGCACCACCAAATTCCTATTTTTGTTTGATAAAACAACCGGAGAAGACGAGTTTGCCCCCGGAGAAGACGTGTGACGTGAATTTTGTTTTTTTTTGTTTTCCTTCAATTAGTTCGCTAATTATTGTTTAGATAAAACAAAAAAGTTTTTATTTTTTATAATTCTATCTACCTTAAGATTAATTAATCTAATGATCTTAACTAAAACGGTCATCACATGATCTCATTCTTAGGTCCTTAGGTGAGCAATAATGTCATGCATAATCTCCCATAAACCAAACAAATCATAAAATTATTATTATTATATTTAATGTCCAAGGAGGAGAGGCAATGCCAAGGAGATGTGAAACAAGATCTATTTGTATTGGAATGAGGAGCCTCTCTAGATTCTCTTTGTGAGGATTTTGAGAATCCTCAAATCGTGTCCGTTTATCGTACATTGTACGGTCAAAAATCATTTTAAATATTTTTATTTAAAATTAAATATAAATAATACCTGACGAAAATTGACCATACGATGTACGAACAAGATTTGAGGATTCTTGAGATTCTCACAAAGAGAGTCCGAAGAGGATCCTCATCCTTTGTATTGGACGAATTCATCATTATATGACATTTTAATTTAATAATACAATGATATGTAAAATAAAATAATAATAATAAAACACTTAACATGTATAATTAGACTGAAACATCAGTGTAAATATAAACTATAATTAGACTGAAACATTGGTGTAAATATAAACTCATTCCATACAAATCACTTTCACGTGAGACATAACATTGTCATTATCATATCTACCTTTCCATTTCCCTGGTACATGAATACGTTTACCTCCCTTGAAAGTTAGGTACGTGCTTATTAATTTAATTTCGTCAAATACTTCAATCACGTTTTGATTTTTTAAAGATTCATGACCCCATGATTTGATTACTTTCTGAGTAGTATAGGACACTAGATGTCTTGATCTTGAACCATGTGTACAGACAAAAAATTTCACATGTCCTTTCTTTGGTGAGGACAACATGGGGATTGGTGAGGATATTATTAATTATTCGTTCTTTTTTTCTTACGTACATGGTGATGAAGCTGCGCCCGAAGCTTGTGTCGTCGAAATCAAGGTTGGGAAGGTGATTCGAGGAGAACGAAGAAGTTCTTAGCTATTCTGATGGTTTTCACAGGGGACAAGCTAAGAACGGTTAGTGAGGTTGTTAGTGAAAGCGAGTCCTGGTTAATTCCATTAAAACTAGTCCAGCTAGGAAAGAAACACGAAGCTGGACTAATCTTTAGTCTAGTCCAATCCAGTGAACTTTAGTGAGGGGAAACAAACACCCCCTTATATTGTTAGTTGTTAATTAAGATCTGATGATAACGTCATATTATAATACCATTAAAAAAAAAAGTAGGAAGCTTGAAAGTGAATATAACGATAATGTTCACTAAAAATAATTTTCTTTATTGTTACAAGACGTTCGTATAACGATCAACATTATTAGTTGAATACATTGACGATTGCCATATAACTTTATTAAAGCAAATAGTCTTCTCCATAAGTTGATACGCAAGTTTATGAGGACCCTTGGTTTTATTTTATTTTATTGCCATTGAGTGCCCTTGATTAGAACATGGTCAAATTAATTTATGAGGACCCTTGATTTTATTTTATGTATACTTCTGTTGCTGTATGAAAATGATGTTTGTGACTCTGCAGCCTATTGGACTTTATTAACAGTCCTTCTGGAAGCTTAATTTGGTTGGATGTTGAAGGGGTTCTACCTCATTGACTTGGCTGTAATTAAAAGTTAGAAGAACCGTATATAAATGTTTATGTGTGCGCGCGCGTGTTACTGAAAGTGGGTATTCAGTGAGGGGTCGATTTAAGGTGTACGCTAGTCAGTCATCATCATGCTTGCGGAATTATTATTATTATTATTATTTTAAATGGAGAAATATTAGGTTAGATTAGTTCTTCGTCAATGGCTGTGAGCAAGGCATCTACCTTCTTCTAAAAAGGTGAGGACCATTACACCGAAGAAAAAATCCCGCTCGTTCCTCCTCCACCATATTTATTGATAATTAAAGAAATAAAATAAAAAAGATATAGGCGGGGGGCTATGCCAAGACCCGCAAAGATAAAAACAATCAACAAAAATGCTTGCAGAAATTATAACTACAAATTAAATTGATATTTTGAGGACAAATTGAAGTTGCAAGGAAGTTTATATTATAATTAACTACAAATTAAATTTGTTCAAAAAACTACAAATTATATTGGCATGTGGTCATTTTCTTTTCTTTATTTTGATATTACATGCATGAAAGACAGAGAGAGAAAAACTAATTAACCGCTGAATATATCCTTAATAACTTTGAATGATATTGGTATAAAACGTGACAAAATTCAATGAATGTAGTGCATGCATTGATTTCATCAACAAAATTGGTGTAAAGCTAAAACTGGGTTAATTTCAACATGCTCCATTATATTCCTCCATAGTTTCAACACCAACATCATAATAAAGAAATACAAAAATGTCAAATATGGATGGAGCAAGGAACTTGTAGTTGGAGTTGTAAAATGCGTTTACATCTATACCCAAAACCTTTATTCGATCCACTCCCCCAATATTGATGTATCTTACACAGATAACCAAAATTTTAACTCCTAGATTAAAAAATGTTATTTTTTATAAAAACTATCATTTATAGTCAAAATCTCACATCAATTTATTGAAGTACCCTCAAAATAGAAAACCAAACGCCAAAGAGATTTTCTTTATGTTCTTTCTTCTTTGATCTTTTTCATTTTAATGGTTTAATTATTTTCATATCCCAATTCGAATTGGAAAAGATAGAAGGAGGAGCATGATGAAATTAAACATTTTATGACGAGGTATTTATTCTGATGGATATTAAGTCAATCAAATTATCAATTTCATTTCTTAATTTACAAGCCTACAAATATGATGATGAAAAATTCACATAACAACAAGTTTTAAATATTCTTGTGTGATAAGTAATTGGTATTTCTCAGAAAATTTTGTTATGTATTTTTGCATATTTTTTTAATAGTATTCTGTAAGTATTCATTTTGATGGAAATTGCGATCATATGCTCTCATGCATTCTGCACATGAGCTCTTAAACATAGGGCACCCAAATTAGGCATTTAATTAAGTAATAAAAATTGAGCATAATATGCACAACCAGTGAAGCAATTTAATATGAATATGTGAAAGACAAAAAGAGGGAGACGGAGGAAGTGCTTTGCAGCAAATCACCCCAGAAAAGTGCATTGGAAGATGAGAATATTTTGGATCGATTTTATGGTATATGTGACGATAATCATATATATGACAATTCAAATTCAAAGTATAAGCAAGTTGATGATGCTGCTTCTAAATCCCAGTATGGCAGAATGATACTGGAGAACAATGATGCTTGATTAGGTTTTGGTTTAAGGGTGTAATTAAGTTTTGGTTTTGAGGCTAGTTGGGTCTATTTAAGTGAATTGTTGGCTATATTTGAATTGTTTTATAAAAAACTGGTTTGTGGGCTAAATTTTAGCTACTAATAATAAATACTCTATGTTAGATGGGGATCTTGCAAAAATATTGGTCAATGAGTAAACCTAACAAACTTTTTTGTGGCGTAAAAGATCTTCTCACTTCGTAACGGGAAGCACTGGATATACGTGAATAATGGAACTGAAGTGTGAAAATCTTGGGGTTTAGCGTTTAGCCAATTTTGATATTGCAAACCCAGATTTTTTTTCCAGTTGGGTAAGGCACTTTATTTCTTAATTAATTAGGGTCATGCCATTGGAACTTCATATTATTCAAATCCATAAGAAATTACTTCACGTAATTAATATGCATAAAAAGTTTCAGTTTCCATCACTAACAACTTTCCAGCAGATCTTTAAAAGTTTTAGGGAAGATTGATTACTCTCACCACCAGCGTCATGACATATCCACAATTTCGAACCAAAATGACTTACACGTGACACCTAACTGTCAGCTACCATTGGTATAGATTTCCGTAAGAATTTACCGTGCATCAGTAAGGATTACTGATAGTGAAACTCCAACCTTGGTGGGCGACACACAAGGTAAAGGGACCTTTCGAACTGAGCTAACTACTTAACTCCTTAAATTTGGCCTAAATAATAATCAACCTATGTGTTTTGAACAAATATAGAAGTGGTGAGAAATTGAAGCTTGCAATTAAAAATGGTTGGAATGCAAGCATCATGCGGATGATGAGCAAACTTTATGTTCAGTTTTCAGTTTGTATGCACGTATATATATATGTTGCCTTGTACTCGTCTCTTCCGAGCACGTGTCTACTATATATGCAGTTATAAATTAAGTGAAATCTGCTCGAAAATGATTTTAATTTTTAAACAAAATTGACACACCCCGTCCCGAAGGAGGGCATGCTGGCCGTCACGCGAGAGTGACGTAACCATTTGCACAGTACGGAAGCTTTTAAATACAATTTACAAGTTGATACACCCGAAGGTGAGTCCTAATTTTGTCCAATCTGTCAGAACACCGTCAAATTCCTCGTAGTCACCACACCTTTGTGATTCCTGAACCTGGAGGGGCGCAAAACCAAAATTGAGTGGGTCAGTAAAACAATTCTTTTCCAAATCCAAACATTTCTCAAAACGTTGTAACCCCTCTCCGTAAAACCTGTATACTTTCCCAGAAATATAAAATATAAATATACATATATATATTCTCAATACTTCAATTCATTAACTCAACATTTTCATCATAATTATGCCATGCCACATCATCTCAACATTTCTCATATTAATTATGCCATGCCACATCATCTCAACAGTAATAAGGTATGAATGCATCAACATAAATCATATCAGGTGCAATAAGATAATCAACCGGAGGCCCTCTATTAGCCCGGTTGAACCTAGAGCTCAAAATCTATCACTCTCACACTCTGCCGGAGTCACTCCGCGTGACCTGTACGGCCTTCTGCACACAAGTTACGCTCTAGTGCTTCTCATAAATCATCTGTGCACATAATCTAAGGTCACCCACCAGTCGGAATCTCACTAACACTCTCGCGACTGGCCTGTCGTACCCACTCCGCGTGGACTGTACGACTAGCATCTACTTGGATCCAAGACGAGCGTGCGATGCGGTGAATACTATAAGCACTAAACTATGGTGCAGGATTTGAGCTCAATATACATCAACATCATCATAACAGAAATAAATACTCACCTGTGCGTCCACCGCACCATTTCATACATATGCATCATAAATCAATTCTTACCTGTGCGTCCACCGCACCAATTCATACATATGCATCATATATTAATTCATGCATGGCATTTCAACTCACATTTCTATATACTTTTCATATCAATTCTATGCATGGTATTTCACTTTCCGTTTTTCCACATAACTCATATGCATTTCATTTTAAACATATTTTCATTTCAATTCAATTTCTGGGAAACGTCAAGTATATATATATACGGAAAACAAAACTGCCCACTCACAGATTACATCGACGTCTCGTAAGTCCCTGAGCATCCCTTGGCCATGCCCGATGCCCGCATAAGCCTCACCTATACAAAAGTAACCAATTTGGCGTTATTTAACGCCTAACCCAATTCTTAGCTAATAACTCCTCATATATTGCTCAAATTGGGTATATGAATATACCACCGTGACCTACACAACCTCAGGATCATCCCCATATTTTTAAAATAATTTTTGGAGGTCTCACGCGCCCCCACGCGCCTGACGTGGCACGGACCTACGCGCCCCCCACGCGCGGCCACGTGCCATGCACACTGACGGCACAGTAACGGCAGTTAGGGAATATTCCGTTAAATCCTAGCATATTCCGTTAAATAATTAACGGCGTCAGTCACGCCGTTAGCATATTCCGTCAAAACTGACGGAATATTCCATGTCTTCTCCGGTGAGTTGCCGGTCGTCGGCGACTGTTCACCGGTTTCTGGAAAATTTTCAAACTTGCTATTCTCCTTCGTTTTTCATCCAATTTTCACGTAATTTATACCAAATTGAAGCCCTAATCATAACCTATCACGATGGACTAATTTTAAGCTTCAAAAACAACGGGATCAAACTTTTCAAAAATATGAAAATTCGGCCTACCTTTGAACTAGGTGATCCCGACGTCCAATTCATGCCAACGAAGCACTCCGAGCTTCCTTGGGACTTCCTTAAGCTCACTGTGAGCTTAGTTTGGCCTAAAACACAACCAATTCAAAGCTCATGAACAGTACACTTTCACGGGAAGTTTAGAATCTAGGTTTTCCGAAGTAAAACTTACCTGAAATTGGTGTCTACGTGATCGTGGAGGTTCCAGGAGTTCGATGGTGGTCTTAAATGGAACGTTGGTACAAGATTGTGGTGGTTCTTGGTGGTTGCCGTGAGTTCGAGAGTAAGAGAGAGAGTGAGAGAGTTTTCTGAGATGAAAGAAGAAAAAGAGAGAGAAGGAGTTACGGGTTTTAGGGAGGGAAATATGGAATGGGGATCCCACGTGGCCCCTTCTCAGTCTTTAACTAAAATTAATACAATAAATGTAAACCTAATTCTAAGTTCTTATCCCACAAGATATTTTAATTAACCAAAAGTTATGAACTTAGATTGAACCAACTTCACACTTACGCACCTTGTCACGTTTAAGGTTATTTTCGTACTTTCACGTCCTCGAAATTTATAATTCCGGGACGGGCTGTGACAAAAATGAAGTACCCAGGGAAGACGCATATATATAGTTGTTTAAGATGAAGTGTGTAGGACTATTCTTTTAATTTTATACACAGATCCTGTTGCTTAAACTAATATTGCCAAAAAGTTGGAGACAAACCATATAATTGAGGAGATTCTAGAATATATTATTCTTGTATATATGTCACGTGAGAAGACATGCTAGCAACCTTGTCATTTAAATATTTTTCGTTCTACAATTTTTGTTTTCTTTCTCATCTTGATCTAAAAAATAAACAATTCCAATCATGATGAACTATGTGTTGCAATGTACAAGATCCAAAGAAAAATGAGCAAAAAGATTTGGTGACAATAAATAAAATCTTTCTCAATTAAACATTGAAATTGTCAAGTTATTTATAGTTTTTTATAAAATTGATTTTAAATTATGACCTAAAAATACACAATTTCAATCATAATCAATATATATATATATATATATATATATATTGCAATTTGCAAGATCAAAAGAAAAATAAAAACTAAAATATCAGGTGATAATAAATAAAATATTTTTCAATTAAACAAAGAAATTCTAATCATTATTTTAAATTTTTTTTATAAAATTGATTTTAAATTATGACCTTAAAAAACCAATTTCAATCATATATATATATATATACACACTAGCCTCTCTGCGTGCGAGAGGCATTTTTGCATCACGGGCGCTACGCGCCCCTAAATGTGTATTGTGTTAGTTTTTTTCCATTGTAATTGTCAATGTATATGGTTTAGAAAGTATGATATGGTTGCACATAACAGGAAGCAATAAATTTGAAGTTGTTTGACGTGGATACTCTCTCACACACAGCAGTGCCTATTACAGTGTCCTCACAGCAATGCCTATTACAGTGTCCTCACAACAGTGCTTATTACAGTGCACAAACCCATCTTGCATCAACAAACTGCTTTATTTCATCTTGAATAGGTTCAGGATGGACTTCAAAAGCTATTGGGACCTTTATAAACATATTTGTACATATCCTTAACACTCTTAATGCTGCAACAAATCTCAACATTAATATGACAATCATATCTGAGGAGTAACCATGAGTTATACGGAATGACCCACCGATTATCCACCATTATACGTGCATTTTGATGTAATGAGACTGGATTATGATTGTCTCTTCTACGATAGACTGGATAAGAATAATTTCCTTGAACTGTAGTTGGTGCAAATGGCTTAGGATAATTTTGTTTACAACTACCACGTTTCATACAGGGTGATCGTGAATTATGTATTCCACATGGACCATGTATCATATGCCTTAACACGGCACCATACAATTCAGGCTCTTCATCTGGAATTGGTATTTCAGCACGTACCATCTGATCATAATCATCTGGACTATTAAGCTTATCATTTTCTTCTAACATGAGAAGCATGTGAACATGGGGGAGATCGCGCTTTTGAAACTCAATGACATATACATATGCAAGAACTCTGCCTAAAACACCTTTTTTATAACATCATTCTTCAACTGTTCAAATTTTGCACGAAAAACCCTTGTAAGCAAATCTGGTCAATCTTGTGGTGCTTGGCCAGGTAGTAGCTCATCACTTATTTCTTCCCAATTTGGATTACATGTCATTGTTAGGAAAATATTTGGCCTTCCATATTTTTGCACCAAAGTCATTGCATCTTGATACCTTTGATACATGTCACGGGGACTACCAACAAAAGATGATGGTAATATAGTCCTACGACGACCGATGTTTCCTGTATTTGTTTTGTTAAAAGTCATTAATAAGTCTAAATATGTTTGTTTTGTTTCAACCCATTAATAAGTCTCATTTAATGTGACAAAACATGAACATGAAGAATATATTTTTTTATTATAAACTGATTAGCCTCGTACCTACATTATTTTGTCCTGTAATTAATGAGTCTTGTAGTCCTCGATAAAATTCAGATCGAATTGTGTGTTGATTATCACGCATCCATCTAAGCTTTTATGATTCGATCTTTATGTAGTTGTCAACTACATATTGCTGCAATAGGCGGCCACCACGAAGTAGAAGCGATTCATCATGTTGACGGATCTAAAATGATAAAATTCATTGTTCAACACAATATAAGTTTTAAAAATTAATATTTATTGATAGAGATGAAGGTGGTAGGTTACCTGAAGAACATACAAATAATAGTCACAACATGTCACTTTTCTGTTGGTATTATTTCGAGTATTCACATCCCATCCGTACGTTCCATAAGGTAACAACAATGGATATTGTAAAGGGTCATAGTAGCCGACACAATCTTTGATACTCTTAAGTTGATCATCCGTAGTTTGCACAACAATATCTCGACCTCTAATGTTTTCTAATCTTTCACCACCTACTATGATTGCAGCAACCTGAGATGGAGACGGTAAACAATATTGTCGTTGATTCGCGGGCTGCTCCTTGATAATCAATCTACAACTTTGCAAATCTTGACGTTGCGCAAGGTGGTGAAATGTTTGCACAAATGGATTATATTGATTCAAGATTTGTTGGATTTTTTCAACCACATCTCTATTTAGTGCTTCACTTTCTCTCATCCGATTGTCTATTTCATGAGCAGTGTCATATATATACATTTGTAGGAATCTTGGTCTACTATCTCCAATAGGCAAGAGACTTCCAATCTTATGGTATATGGAACCTTGAGCACGAAATGTGTAAATACCACGTCTTCCTGTTGCTAGGTTTTCGTCAACATGAACTCCCATTGAAGTGAAGGCAAAAATGTGGTTGTAAGCTCGTATATTCTGCCTAAAATGTCTTCCCTGGGCAGATTGGTTGCAAAAAAGCTCAGTCATTTTAGGAGGGGACGATGTCAATGGTAGAGCAAGCTTTCCACGTACGCAACACATTTCAAATGTTTCATGAGAGAACAAAAGGGCATGACAATTTGGACATGTGGTTGGATTTGGCATGTGAAATCTTGGGATTCCCATGTTTTCATTGAAGTTTCTAGCACAATTATGAATTGGCCTTGTTCCCATCGGATGCTGTTGAGGTGGTACATCCTCGTTAGGCTGGATCTCATTTTCATTAATGAGATTAAAATCATCTGCTTCAAAAGGAAACATTAAAAGTGTTTTATGGTTTAGAGAGCATAGTAAAAAAATGTAGGTATTAACATTCCAAAACTGATACCTTCATTGACGATGGGTGGATAAGAATGATTCATTGGAATATTCGAATGGAATGATTGCACTGTTGTATTTTCTGTTATAATAAAATGAAATGGAAGTAAGGTAATAAGTGGTGTTTACAGTAATGATGATATTGATGTTTATCTTTTTCAAAGTTGTACTATGGTAGTTTGTGCAATTACCATTATTAGTAAAACTTTGAATAAGTCCATCCTGATGCAAGTGTGTCCTATTCGATCGGGCAATTTGCCTTATATGAGTTAAGCGCATTGTTCTTGGAACTTGATTGCTACTGCCTTCTCCAAACGGCATTATGTTGAGTCGTTCAACATGATTGCTACTGCCTTCATCGAATTGCACTATGTTAGGGTGTTGAACTTGATCACTATCGCCACCAAATAACATTATGTTTGAGCGTTGAATTTGTTGAACATGATAATTGGATTTCTAGAATATATTATTCTTGTATATATGTCACGTGAGAAGACATGCTAGCAACCTTGTCATTTAAATATTTTTCGTTCTACAATTTTTGTTTTCTTTCTCATCTTGATCTAAAAAATAAACAATTCCAATC
This sequence comes from Malus domestica, assembly GCF_042453785.1. NCBI lineage: Eukaryota > Viridiplantae > Streptophyta > Magnoliopsida > Rosales > Rosaceae > Malus > Malus domestica. The sequence continues at coordinate 3,535,157 of NC_091675.1, read as the reverse complement.
ATCATGAACTATATGTTGCAATTTACAAGATCCAAAGAAAAATGAGCAAAAAGATTTGGTGACAATAAATAAAATCTTTCTCAATTAAACATTGAAATTCTCAAGTTATTTATAGTTTTTTATAAAATTGATTTTAAATTATGACCTAAAAAATACACAATTTCAATCATAATCATATATATATATATATTGCAATTTGCAAGATCAAAAGAAAAATAAAAACTAAAATATCAGGTGATAATAAATAAAATATTTTTCAATTAAACAAAGAAATTCTAATCACTATTTTAAATTTTTTTATAAAATTGATTTTAAATTATGACCTTAAAAAACCAATTTCAATCATATATATATATATTTTGCAAGATCAAAAGAAAAATCAGAACGAAAAGGATCTGGTAACTGGTAAGTAACATCACCCTTGTCCCTATAACTGAGGATGGGACTGGTACTGTCACATTCAAGATTGCCCCATAAAACCTAAATCTTATTTATTTATAATAAAAAACACATATATTCAAAGTTGAAGTGATAGGCAGTGGTTTGAACCTACCTCTCACCGATGAGACAAACACCTCCTGGTCTCCCAGCCAGCTGCGCTATGTCAAAAGGAAATGACAAGGCTGCTAATCTTGTGTAATAATGCAATATTAGTCTCCTTATGTATAGGTTTTCCAAAATCTCCATTATTTTGTAGGTTATGAAATCGATGATTTTGGACTTACAAAGGGGTTAGCGACATGACTAAACCTTAGAAGAACTTATAAAGTAAGAGTACATCGTTATAGTAGTGTCTTATGTCACTAAAATAAAAATATGTGTAAACTTTGGTCTACATATCCTTATTTCATGGGCATACACAGAAAATCATCTAACAACGTTTTCAGATCGTGTAAGTTGTTCTCAACATCTAAGCATGATTAATAATAGTGTTATACCCTTCTTTTGCCTTCTAGGCATGATTAGTTACGATTCATTACATCCGTTAATCAAAATTAGATATTAATTCGTGGACAGATGCTTCTTTACCTACCTCAAAATATCATCATTTAATTAGATATCAAACCGTGGGAAAAAGTGAACCAACCCCATTGTAGCTACCAGCAATTCAAATCTCAAAAATTGGTGAGAAAGTAACTTTGAAATCTAGCTACCGTCCTGAAGGAAAGCTATCATCTAAAGACGAAAAAAAAAATTTATTAGAAGACAAATTAGTAACGCTCATGCATGTGCCCAGCACATTTGGCACAGACGAAGACAGACTTTAGGAAAATTTGTTAGGACCCATTTTCTTACACCATCAAATAAAAAAATGTCAAAGGTATTTGTTTTTTTTTTTTTTGGATCACATGCATTTTGTCATGTTCCTCTATTTCCTAATTATCAATGTCCTACTCGGAAATCGAAATATACATATACTTTGATGGTGGAACCCTTGTGAATTTTAGTAACATCATGGATCGAAAAAGCCTACGCATGTTTGGGGAATCATATTTTTTTTGTGGCTTGACAATTTGACATGTTGGTGAAAAACTGCACCATGTCAATTTAATGATTATGAAATGACCTAAGCAACATCTGCCTCTCAATTTAGAGCAGTTTCGTCCGTTTAGGGAGGATAAGGCATGTAACATGCTCTTACCATTCACCCTAAATAGTATTTATCTTTGTACAATTTTATTCGTTGGGTACGGACAAGGGTAATTACTATTTACAAATAATTTTTTTTTAATTTTTCTTTTCATGCCCTCTCACTTTTTTTTTGTAAAAAAAAAAAATTGAAAGTGGAAAACAAATATAGGAGATTGATGTAAAAATAAATATTGAGTTGTGGTGTGGTGTGGGAATGAAGAAGATGGTTGAGTAATTTTAGAACAATAAGAAAAAAAATTCCCTATTTTTTTATAATTTTTTACTGTTGGACATGTTGGAAATTTATAATTGCCACCTTTCATGGTCACTTGTTTGGAAATTTATAATTGCGGTAACGATGTTTGCATTCCCAAATTTAACAATCACACTTTAAGCATGTTATTATTAAAATACTCATTTTGAATTGCTAAAAATTCAATTGAATTACGAAAAGTTAATAAGAGTACGTAAGTCACTACATGCCTTAAGGATATGATTTGGGCATCTATATGCAGCATCCGGGTATCTTAATACTTACTGAATATCCATCACGAGCCAAAGCTCAACTACAACTAAATTTTAATGGTTTTACATAAGTCACGCATGCACACTTGGTTATTTATGTTACTATGCAGCATATGAGTTAGACAATAACATTTTCTTGGGACGGCCAATCCTCAGAGTCAAGCAAAAATGCCAAAGAATCTAAATCCAATGAGGCACCGTAGTCCTCCAGCTCGCAACCGTTTCCTCCCGTCCAGCAGCCGTCGTTGATCATTGCCTCATCCAACGGTATAGAGTCGAGCGACTGAAATTCATTGCAGTATTGATCTCCCTTCACATCAATGTCGTCATCATCGCAGCCAAAGTTCTTCAAGATGTTGCTGCAGTCGTCTGCATTAGTCCTCGGAAACTCTTCGGTACTTCCGCCTTGTTCCGCCAATTGGGTTTGATGAGATTGCAGCTCTAATGGGTTTGCGGCAGCTGCTGTATAATTTTCATCACTAGGAACAAGGGCGGAGCTACCTAAGGCCCAGAGGGGGCATCCGCCCCCACTTAGATTTTTGGGCGATGAAAAAAATTGTCATGACAATTAAAACAACAGTTAAATTTTTTATTCTGGTTCTGAATATTCCACGTTTTCTAACCTAAATCAAACTCAATTGAAATGGGGGTTTCATAAATAGATTGGATTCAATCGATGAAGTATCATAACTTGATATAAAAAATTTACTCTGCAAAGTTTTTTATATGAATTTACTTCATCCATTCGTTTGTGGAATTACAATTTAAATTCTAACTTTTTAATTTAGAGATTTTTCATTGTACATGACCCTCAACAACTTAACACCCATTATTTTACTTGGTTGTTTTAGGACGCCCCCAGTCAAAAATATTTCTAGCTCCGTCCTTGACTAGGAATGTTTTGTGGGACTAGAATTTTGGACAACCTAGTGGCCTTGGTTCTTATTACTAGAGGTTTAGCAGCTGCAGTTGATGTTGTTTTGGACTCGACATCTTTCTTTTTCACTACGGATTTGCTTGGATGTTGAGAAGTTTCTTTCGAGGATCCAGAAGGAGAATCGGCTTTCGATTTCTTCCACAAAGTTGTGTTCCAGTAATTCTTGATTTCATTGTCTGTTCGCCCCGGTAGCCTTCCGGCTATCAACGACCATCTGTAGTAAAATATCAACAGAATTAGAGCATCCAACTCAAAACCAAAATGGTTATCAAACGGTCTCCTAATTTTGAGTGTGTGTGTGAGAGAGAGAGAGAGAGAGAGAGAGAGAGATACCTGTTACCAAGAAGGTTATGGAGTCTAACAATGAGTTCCTCTTCATCACCTGAAATGTTGCCTCTCTTTATGTCTGGTCTCAGATAGTTTAACCATCTCAGTCTGCAACTTTTACCACATCTCTTTAGACCTGCATTTTATTCAGTTGGAAGGGTTTTGGTAAAACAGAGAGTGAAAACAGAGCAAAAGATAGGTAAAAATTGATGGAGAAAAAAGCAAAAAGCAGCTTTTCTCACCAGCTCTTTTGGGAAGGCTTCTCCATTTGCCTTCTCCATGGGCTTTAATGTAAGCTGTTAGAATTTTATCTTCCAAGGCAGTCCAGGCTCCTCTGTTGAGTCCTTCCTTGGAGCAACATGGACTCCTCCCCATTTTTTGGCTTTCCCTTCCCTCTCTCTCTCTCTCTCTCTCACACACACACACACGCTCACAAAGAAATAGGAGGAGTCGTGCCCTTTTATAGCCCGCCACAAATGAAGAATGGCAATCAGAGTAGAAAGCGACTGTTGCTTTGAAATATTGTATCGGGTCTTTAGGCAAGGAACTGATGAGTCTTGTACAAGAAATTGTAGTTTTGCGAGGTAGGAAGGATTTGGTGTTCTAGGGTTTTTATACACACATGCATGATGAGTGTCATACATATTTACATTGTCATACTGTATCTGAAGCATTGATCGTCTTAATTTTTACGTGAATATATATATGGACAACATATAAATATTAATCTTTGTATTAAAAAATATATATTTAATAAGACCATCTCTGATCATGCTCTTTATTTTCTAAACTTAAATGTTTACTAAAATGACTAGAAAGTTATCTTAACAGCTCTCTAGATGACAAGAGAATTTTTATTAGCATTCAAAAATAGTTAATCAACATGCACTTTTTCCTTGTTAATTAGCTTACTAAAGAAAAGTCATGTGAGCAAATTAAAAACGCTCACTAACATAATGTATATATAATTTTTGTAACACATACTTGTATATTTTTTATTTTAAATAAAAATTCGACATGTGTTGTTCTCTGAATTGTGGACAGCAACAGAATAATATGCACGCAATTTCCGCCAAATCATTTTTTATGATATGCAGAATTTCTCACTCTCATTTCTCCATCGTATGTTGTGTAGCCGTGTAGGCTCCAATAATTTATCATCTACAGTCCTACAACTCCATTTGCAATGTGAATCATGAGGTGATGATTCATCATCTCCAAAACCCATATCTCATAAAAAAATTCAGATCTGTTAGAGAAACCCAAGGGATTAACTGGAGCAACGAGAGAAGTTAATTTGCTCCTGAAAATAATGGTCGTGAGTTTGAATTATTATACATTATTTATGTATCATTTGTGTTTAGTAATTTGTGTAACACAGAGGCAAATTTGTTTTTCGTTTCCAAAGATTATGGAAAGGGACTCCGGATCCCTTCCATCTAATCTACAAATCCAGGTTTTTGAAATTGGATTCACGACTACAAACAGGGGCCAATTTTAAAAGTTACAATAACTTTAACCGTTTGATCAAATTTCAAATGTCCGGATTTGTGGCCTCGGTGATTAGGTAGAAGGGGACCGCTTTCCAAAGATTACTAGGGATTTGAAAATTCCGAGCCCCTTTTATGACTAAGTACAAATGTCCAAGCATTATTTCTGAATATTTGGTTTAGAGTACGTGATTGGTTAGCACACTGCCAATCATAGTTTCTTGCATGTGCACGTGTACGTTGGAGACAGTGAACTATTTTGAATCCAAAAAAGAAAAAAGAGTAACAACGTTTATCAATGAATTCTAATCAATGAATTCTAATCAATGAATTCTAACAAAATAGAAAGAAAAATAATATCAAGATTCATTGAAATTATGTACTCTATATGACTGGAGAGAAAACTGATCATTATTCATCATGTTGATAGCTACCACTTCGATGTTCATTGAGATTATATGTAAGGAGGAATTTTCTTTGTCGTCCAAAAAGAATTGAGGAGGAATATTCTTTAATTCGTGATGTTAACAGCTTGCATTTTGTTTCTATATTATACATAATTATTCGTATATAGCTTGTAAATATTGTCTTCCATGTATATATAATTATATATGTATACAATTCTTTTCCGTTTAGGGGACCCTCAAATAATTTTATGGGTTTTTTAGATATAAGCCCTTTAAACTCCTATTTTTCAAATAAAAACCCACCTAAATTTAAACTAAAACCCAATTTTCAAATAGACTGCCATGTAGACAAATATATGACCAACCATTACAATACATCTACAACTTAAGCCACAAAATCCTAATTTGGTCAATAAATGTTGTTACTCATCCTAATTATGATGAGCAATTAAATCCATATGGATATTTTACCTTTCTTGTATAATAAATATTAGCAACAAATTAATTTACCAAATTAAAAAAAAAAGACATATCTTGTACGGAAAAAATAATATTGTTTGAATCATGTAATTACCTACATACAAATTAATTCACCTACTTATAAAATATTATACTAATTTACCTGCATTTTGAATCATGTAATTACCTATATACAAATATTATACTAATTTACCTACTTATAAAATATTATACTAATTTATCTACATTTAAATTAATTTACCTACTTATTAATACTATACTAATTTACCTACATTTAAATTAATTTACCTACTTATTAATATTATGCTAATTTATCTACATTTAAATTAATTTACCTATTCTTAAAAAAAATTAGTGATATTAGATAATGTTCGAATGTTGTGGGTTTGTGCTTGTAGGCAATTAAACAAACTTTTAATCTAATGCACATAAATCATGTAGGTAAATTGACCATTTTTGTCACATCCCGACCCGGGCCCCCACCACATCCTGGGCTCGATTCCGTCGTAGCACGATATTGTCCGCTTTGGGTCCCAACCACGCCCTCACGGTTTTGTTTCTAGGAACTCACATGAGAACTTCCTAGTGGGTCACCCATCATGGGATTGCTCTCGCGCAAACTCGCTTAACTTCGAAGTTCCGATGGAACCCGAAGTCAGTGAGCTCCCAAAAGGCCTCGTGCTAGGTAGAGATGGGAATATACATATAAGGTTTACATGATCCACTCCCCCGGGCGATGTGGGATGTAACAATTTTGGAAGTAAATTAGACCCTTTAAATTTTGGTTTGATGGAATAGGTAAATTAGACTATTTTGTAGGTAAAAATTGCGCGGAACATATAGCTTTTGTTTTGTGTATTAAGGGTTGGAGTATTAGCTGAAGCTGTTTTAGGTTTATTGTTATGTTGGTAGGTAAATTAACTTATATATTAAAAGCACAAAATTATAAAATTAGTATTATTATTTTTCAATCCACACGTTATAACAATTTGAAAGTTAATACATTGAATATACAATGAATGACGTGAATTATTTTGTAAAATATATAAAATTAATTAAATGGATATATAACAAGTAACTGATTCAAAAACCCTATCCAAGTATTAATAGGGGTAGTTTAGGCATTCAAAAAATACACAATTTGAAAAGTGAAACTTAATTAAAGAATTTGTTTAGTTGGAAGCTAGTCAAGGGGCTTTATTCAAGAAAACAAAAGGAGATGGCTTTTAGTAGAGGAAAATATAGTTTTAAGGGATAATGTCAAATTTTCAGTAATTTTATTTGAGGGACACCTTGGTGCTCATTATGTACCTTTTTTCGACGATCCAAACTGTTTATATTCAGCACATCAAATCATTCTTGCAAAAAAATAGATAAATTCAAAATCATTAAGACATCCAATTGTAGTGAAAAACTAGACGGATACAGTTTGAAAGAAAACAATACTACAACGACTACCATTAATCCAACGTCAAATGATTTCAGCTTTGGGTAATTTTTGGTAAATGATTTTTTAGGAAAGACCTAAATATGAACGGTTGGATCGTCAAAATATGGTGTGCAGTGTGCCCTATATGAACGCCAACACACTAACCAATTAGTAATTTAACATGACACTAACCATCGGCAAAAATTCAATGAAATCAAAAGCAGTTTAGTTATCGAATTGTCACCTGGTAAATAGACGAACATAATGTTGTTGATAAACAATGAATATTTCACATTAATAATTAAAAAGCTTAACGATTTCTGACTTGAATGAATTTTTACAAAGTTAATATGTGAATGATGACTTGAAACATGATTTTTGGTCGATTTTAGACACTTTGAAACTATTAACTCAATGTTTTTCAATAACCATCTATACACATGTCCATATTAAAAAACTCTTGAATGTGAAATTCTTAATCATTATTGAAATAAATCTGTATATGTCTACATAAACTATAATTATATGTATAAATATTGACAAACGGGGACTCATATCATTCTAGCTAGAGATTGTTTAACACGTCTGTATCCTCCTGCGTACCTAATCTAGTTGGTAGGTTATCAATTTGTCCACTTTTTTGTATAAAAAGACCAAAAAGGAATGCATGGAAGTAAGTCTGGTCAAGCACACATAGCATCCTCTCTGCCAAAGTAATTTCCGGGATGTGTACACTTGCAAGCAGCCTCACAGCCCTAAGACCAGTAGTCACTAGACCAAATAGTCATTAACGACCGAATGCTTAAATTTTTTGTTCGGAACATCAACTAGTAACTGTAGACATCGAAATTTCGGTAAATAAATGTTGACCGATAAATCAAAGTGTCAACGCTCATGTATTACATAAATTTTACACGTAGCATGTGACTCAACGAAAATTGAAATGAGTTGGAAAAGTCATCAAATAGGACACGTGTCAATACCTGGCAGAAACGACTTATTTCATCTGGAATATTATATTCAAAATTAGGCCTTGGAAAATTCTATAAATACAAGCCCAATTTCATTCATTTGAAAACCAATTCATATTACACCTTGAAGCTCTGAAGCTTTGAAACTCCGAAGCTCTCAAGCATCCAGGTTCCCGAAGAATCAAGAAAGTGTTCTTCGTTCTTCGTTCATCGTTCTTCCAAGATCAAGCCTCGACGGCCCTTGGATCAACAATCATCCACCTTCAAGATCAAGCCCCGACGGCCCTTGAAGAAAGCGTTCTTCGTTCTTCGTTCATCGTTCTTCCAAGATCAAGCCCCAACGGCCCTTTGGATCAACAATCATCCACCAATTCAAGATCAAGCCCCAACGGCCCTTGAAGAAAGCACCATCGTTCATCATCCGTTCATCCAAGATCAAGCCCCAACGGCCCTTTGGATCAACAACGTCGACAAATCCACACATCCAACCGTTCTTCAAGAGCAAGCCCAAAAGCCCTTGAAGATCCGTTCATCACTGTTCTTCAAGATCAAGCCCAAAAGCCCTTGGAGACCCGTTCATCACTGTTCTTCAAAGATCAAGCCCAAAAGCCCCTTTGAAGATCCGCTCAAATCCACCTTCAAGATCAAGTCCACGGCCCTTGAAGAACGTTCATCCTTAGATCAAGCCCAACGGCCCTTTTGGATCAATCGCACATCCACAAATACACACCTTACGGAGATCGAATCAGAGGATCAAAATAGAGAGAGATTGTAACCCAAAATCATCAAATACAAATATTTGTTTGTGCGCGTCGTTCTTGTCTCTTTCGTTTCAGGAATTTTCCGTGTTCACAAATTGGCACGCCCAGTGGGACAATCTCTGCCTCTCATCTCTTTCTCCGTTCAAGAAATTCAAGCGCACTTCCAAAATTAATGGCATCAAGGAAGGCTCAAACTGTTCCCGCAACCGGCGCAAAGAACAAAAGCGTCCTCGTCGCAACTGGTGTCACTTTGGGCATCACGACTCGAAGCATGGCAAGAGCTACTTCTGCCGCCTCTTTCACCTCTGCATCAACTCTGCCAAGGGAACAAAAGCACCCAAGGCACGAGCCCTTGATCACCTTAGCCTCACTAAGGGCACCAAGGGGGGAAAGCCCAAGGAAATACTCTGAATCCATGCTCTCCGATGCCGATTCAAGCGACAGTTCAGCCATGCAAGTCATGACCATTGGAGCAACTTCAATCGATGAGCAGCTGGCTCAAATGAATGAAGCAATCGCAAGGCTAACCCGAACTGTGGAAGAAAAAGACTTGCAAATTGCAGCACTAGTCAACCGACTGGAGGCGCAGGACAGCGATAAACCCGACCCAGAGGATGATCCACTAAAGGGAGGAGCTGGCGGAGACGAAGAACCCCCGGTGAAGAAAATCGATGGGAAGCCGGAGCCAGACCAAGCAGCGGCACTCATGGGATCTCTTTCTATCCAGCAGCTGCAAGAGATGATCACCAACACCATCAAGGCACAGTACGAAGGGAGCTCAAATACCTCCGGGTTGTACTCAAAGCCGTATTCAAAGAAGATCGACGCCTTAAGGATGCCGAGGGGTTATCAACCACCAAAGTTCATGCAATTTGATGGAAAGGGAAACCCAAAACAGCACGTTGCCCACTTTGTTGAAACTTGCAACAACGCAGGAACCGAAGGGGACTACCTCGCCAAGCAGTTTGTGCGCTCGCTAAAAGGAAACGCCTTTGAATGGTACACGGACCTAGAGCCTGAGTCCATCAACAGTTGGGAGCAATTGGAGCGGGAATTCCTCAACCGCTTCTACAGCACTCGCCGCACTGTGAGCATGCTAGAGCTAACGAGCACAAAGCAGTGGAAAGACGAGCCAGTCATTGACTACATCAACAGATGGCGCACTCTAAGCCTCGACTGTAAAGACAGGCTCTCGGAAACCTCTTCAATCGAGATGTGCATCCAAGGTATGCAATGGGGTTTGCAATACATCCTTCAAGGCATTAAACCACGGACCTTCGAGGAATTGGCCACTCGCGCCCATGACATGGAGTTGAGCATCGCCCATCATGGGAAGAAAGAACCGATCGCCGACTACAAGAACGACAAAGCTCTTGGGACAAAGGTGGAAAAGGCTGCATGGAAACCCACCAAAGAAGCGATGACGGTCAACACATCTCCCGTCAAAATATCCACACGAGGCAAGGCGATTCAAACCGAAGCTTTTCGTGATCAAGAGACGCGTAGACGCACTTTGAAGGAGCTTGAGGAGAAGACTTATCCATTCCCCGACTCTGATGTGGTTGCCATGCTAGATGACCTGTTGGACAAGAAGGTGATCAGTTTGCCTGAGTGCAGACGGCCGGAAGAGATGAATCGTACCGACAGTCCAAGATACTGTAAATTCCACCGCTTCATCAGTCATTCGACAGAAAAATGCTTCGTGCTGAAAGATCTCATCATGAAGCTGGCTCAGAAAGGAATCATCGAGCTAGATCTTGACGATGTGGTGAAGTCAAACTATACCACCTTCACTTCTGGCTCTTCCGACTCGAAGTTTTCACCTCAACCGCTGGGGGCATGCTCCAAGTCAAGCGAAGTTAAAGGATGGGCTCAAGTCACTCCTAAGAAATTGCACAAGAAGCATACGTCTCATCCACAAGTCCGCCAATCGGAAAGGGGGCAAAGCAGCTCTTGTCAACCTTCAAAACAACGTGAACGTGTTGAAGATGATGAAACTTCGACACGAAGATCGTCCGTCCCCATCACGATGCGCGACTTCTTGCCCGAAGACTTCTTCAATCACGCGGTCAAAGCTCATTGCTATGAAAATTGTGAGGAACGCCTCTTCCGGATTGCTTGACAAAATTCACAAATGCTCCTTGTCCGCACGAGTCTAAACTGCATGGCACAAAACTCCTGGTCTGCACGAGCATAAAAGGCAACATCAACGCTCCTGGTCTGCACGAGCATAAAAGGCAACCCCAACGCTCCTTGCCTGCACGAGCTGAAACTGCAACACGGCACCAAATGCTCCTGGTCTGCACGAGCATAAAAGGCAACACCAATGCTCCTGGTCTGCACGAGCATAAAAGGCAACACCAATGCTCCTGGTCTGCACGAGCCTAAAAGGTGACAACCCAACGCTCTTTGCCTGCACGAGCTGAAACTGCAACACGGCACCAAATGCTCCTGGTCTGCACGAGCATAAAAGGCAACACCAATGCTCCTGGTCTGCACGAGCCTAAAAGGCGACAACCCAAAGCTCCTTGCCTGCACGAGTTAAAACTGCAAACGGCACAAAAAGAAAATACCAAAAAAAAAAAAAAATGTATTTGAACTACGTTTTGACTTGATCTCTTTCTTTGGAAGGGTACGTAGGCAGCTCCAGCATTCGATTTCGAGTTCAGTCACATCAAAAAAAAAAAAAAAAAAAAAGGATTTGATTAAAGTCTCATTAGTGAAGGTCAATTTTATTACAAAATTACTTGCAGTTTTCTTTGTACAAATTAAATTACAGTTTCTTTTAAAAAAATAATAATAATAATACATATGTTATCTAAAAAAGAAAAAAAAAATGTATATATATATATATACATGTCTGAGCCCAGCTACAAAATCAGGCCCGTCTCCTCAGACCCAAACCATGAGCCCAACAAAGCTCAGGCCCAGCTCTCAAAGCTCCAATCCGAGTTTTCTCCTCCATCCGTGCCTTCGACTTGCAGCAACACCATCACCTTGGCTACTGGAGACGGGTCCGCACCGGCGATACGACCTGTAGCTCGGCAACAAAGGCCAGAAGATCAGTTCCTTATCAACTCCCCATCAAACACCTTCACTCTCCACCACTCTCTCGGCCGCCGCTTCGTCGTCTCCGCCAATCCCACATTGTCCAGCACATCCTGAAGACCAACTTCCCCAACTACCAAAAAGGCGAGACCTTCCGCACCACCCTCGCCGACCTCTTCGGCGACGGCATTTTCAACGCCGATGGAGATAACTGGAAGTTCCAGCGCCAAGTCTCCAGCCACGAGTTCAACACCAAGTCTCTGCGTAAATTTGTCGAACAGGTGGTCGACACCGAGCTTTCCGACCGCCTTATTCCAATTCTCTCCGTCTCCGCCGCCAGCAGTTCAGTCCTGGACTTCCAAGACATTCTTCAGCGCTTCGGTTTCGACAACATCTGTCGAATTGCTTTCGGGTACGACCCGGATTACCTCCTGCCCTCTCTGCCCGAAGCCAAATTCGCAGTGGCTTTCGACGAAGCCGTGCAAATCAGCAGCGACAGGCTCAGATTGCTGCACCCAATATGGAAACTCAAAAGGGCTCTCGGAATCGAGTCCGAAAAGCGCCTCCGTGCCGTCGTATCAGAAGTCCCCGAGTTCGCGAAAGCCATTGTCAGAGAAAAGAAGCGGGATCTGAGCGAGGCGAAGGTGTTGGAATCTGTAGATCTGCTCTCCCGGTTCTTGAGCTCTAGCCACACCGACGCAAAGTTCGTCACCGACATCGTCATCAGCTTCACCCTCGCAGGCCGGGACACCACATCGGCGGCTCTAACCTGGTCCTTCTGGCTTCTCTCGCAGAACCCATGTGTAGAAAACGAGATCTTGAGGCAGATCAACGAAACGGCGTCGTCTGAGTCAGTAGCGGGAGGAGTTTACGACGAGGTGAAGGAGATGGTGTACACCCACGCGGCGCTGTGCGAGAACATGAGGCTGTACCCGCCGGCTCCCACCGACAGCAAACAAGCGGCAAACGACGACGTTTTGCCGGACGCCACCAAGGCCTCTTCTGATGATCATGCAGCAGCTGAAAAGCATGGCAGTTCAGTACTAGTAAAGAGTGCTGCTACTGCTGCTAAAGCCAAAGACAACCCCGTGATCACTGGAACCAGAAGCTCGAGAAGGACGAGTATGAGTACTGCTCATCACGAGAAAAATAATGGCAGCGCTTCCAAGAAGAAAGCAGCAGCTCCGGCGAAGCCTAAAGTTGCAGCGAAAGAACAAGTGCTAAGGCTATGAACACTTGGTGATTTTCATTAGCGGCGGCGACGTCCTCCTCCGTGACGGAGTTGAGGCTATGAATGGAAGATCGAATCGTCGGCAACTACCGCAGCAGCGACGGTTGGGTCCTCGTGACGGCAGCAGCGACGACTGGTTCGCTTGAACATCCCCACCCGCCTGCTACAGCTGCTGCTGCTTAAGCTCTGTGCAGGATCCAAGGGTCACCCTCTGCATGGCACAAAAACATCTCGGCTCGTCCTTAGGCAACGGTGTGTCCTCATCTTCGCAGGAAAACAGCAACGGCAGTGCAATGGTTGTGTAGTCGCTGTGCAATGGCGGCGGTGCAGGGCAACAAGAATGCAGTGGCGGTGCAATGGTGGTGCAGTGGCAGTGGCAAACAGCAATGGCGAAGAACCTCAATAACCGCCGTCAAACGACTAGCCAGTCATGAAGCCTCGACTCCAACTCTACGTCGTCTTCGTCCTCCCTGCAAATTCCCCATCCCATCATCAAAATTTATACAAAAAAAAAAATATTAAAAAATGGGATGGTGGAACACTGCACCATAATTAAAGAAAAAAAATATATAATAAAATAATAAAAAGATGATGAAGGAACATGGTGCGTCTGGCACCATATGAAGAAAGGGGAAGGGGTGCAGCTGTCACCATAATTAAAGGCAAAAAAAAAATATATATATATATATATATAATAAATAAAACAAATAATATATTTAAAGAGTTATGGTGCATCTGGCACCATGTGCAAAAAAAAAAAAGAAAAAAAAAAGGAACAAATGTATTAAGAGAAATAAAAGTCCATTTTATTTCTAGAAATTTTTACATAAATTTGCATTGTACATACATACAAAAAAAAAAAAAAAAAAAAAAAAAAAATCAAATCAAATCAAATTTACAAGAGGGGATCTTCAAGGACGATCAGGTGCCGCCTCACCACTCGGCAGAGCGCCAGAAATAAGAGGCGCTGGAGGTTGACTGTTTGAAGCCTCACCACTCGGCGGAACTCCAGGAAGAAGAGGAGCCAAGGGTTGATCATTTGGAGCTTCATTACGCGGTACAGCCCCAGAAGACGAAGGCAAATGTTGTTGGAATAAACCCACAAACCTCCGATGATCAAGTAAAATCTGACCATCAGATTCCTGCATCTGGTCAATTTTCCTCTTCATGTTTGTGGCATAGCTATGTGCGAGCTTATGCAACTGTTTGTTCTCCTGCTTGAGCTCTCTAATCTCCTGTTTGAGACTCATCACTTCAGCCGCCAATGATTCAACTTGACGGGTTCGAGCAAATAGGCGTTGGGCCATATTAGACACAGAACCTGCACACTGCACACTGAGAGCCAGAGAATCCTTAACAGCCAACTCATCAGACCGTTTGGAAAGTAGTCTGTTATCTCTGGGAGTGACAAGGTTCCGGGCCACCACCGCAGCAGTCATATCATTCTTCACCACTGAATCCCCAACGGTAAGAGGACCAGTGGGGGATATGAAGGATGGGCGCCATATGTTGTCTGGAGAAGAAGGGACTGCCTCTTCACCAAGATTCAAGTCAAAACGACGATCGGAGGGGCCAGACATTTTCAAAGGTGCTAAAGAAAGAAGAGGTCGGACAAATCGAGATCTTAGAAGTGCAAGAAGGTACAAGCAAAAATTCAAGTGTGCTTTGAAATGAACTGCTTGCCTCTATAAAAAATCAGCACTCGACGGGATTTCAGAGATCGAAGAGGCGAGCTCAGAATTCGAAGAGGCCATTCAAAAATCGAAGAGGCAAGCTCAGAAATCGGAGAAGCATCTTGCTTTTCCAGACGTGTCGGCACCAGTCACACGCAAACTCAGCTTTGCGGAAATCACGGGTAATTTGTCGAAGCGCCGATCCCAGATATCAAAGTGGCGCCAGTCTTTTTCATCCGCGTCATCACCTGTCATATGCACACTCAACTTTGCGCAAATCACGGGCAATTTGTCGAAGATTTTCGGTGAAGGAGAAAGCACGTGAAAGTTTACTGTTCAATCACGCGTTAGTTGCCGACACAAGTGAAAGAATAGTACCTCTACAGGTATTAAGGGACCTCCTATAACTGTCCACCTTCACCTTCCATAGCAAGGCAGACATACAAAACCTTTCTTCATCTCCGAGAATGCCTTCCCAACGAAGCCTCTCGAGTCACTTAGTGTTCCTTATTCCTTGGGGTACCTCTGTAAGCCAATAACTTCAAAGCAAAAGTATCTCATATCACCAGGGTAGAAAGCAAGAGTATCTCATATCATGCGTTCTCCCTGTCGTTTCCTTTGTCCTTGCTCCTACCTACAAAGACAAGGATAAAGAAAACAATATGCCGGAACTTCCACTCAAACTCGGGTAAGGAACCGACTGCTTGGAACCCTTCCCTGATTGCCTGCCTAGCACTGCTCTCGAGTACTCGTCTCCCACTGCTGCTGTACTTCCATAGAAGCTGTCACATCTGCCTGGAGAACAGATAAGGCAAGTGAAAATGATACCTTGCAGCATGTGGAGACAACGTGCAGAAAGAACAAGCAGAGAAGAATGCAGCATGCACAGTCAACTCAGCAGAAGGAGTCCGAACTGAGGAACTCGAGCATATGCCACATTCTGCCAGAAGAATAGATAAGGCAAGGGAAATGATACATTGAAGCATGTGAAGACAAGCACAAAGCACGTGCCGATTCATCCGCTACTTCTTCAAAATCAAAAGTATCTCATATCATCAAAGTTGCAATCACTCTGGACGGTGAACTCGTTTTAACCCTCAAATTCTTGGGTCGACTTACTAGGCGTTGCAGGCTGCACGTGTTGATTCACCACCCTTGAATCAAATCCTTAAAGATCAAGTCACCAACTGGAAGAAGAGCCCATCAATCTTGAAGATCATACCGCTGACCAAACTGCTCAGGTGTGAATTAGAAAGATGGAACAAAACAACAAGTCGTCACCTTCACCTCGTGCCTGCTTGCCATATGTTCAAGTCAACCTTCAAGAATCAAGCCTAACGGCCCTTGAAGAAGCTTTCAGCCAAATTCAAAATCAAGCCTCGACGGCCCTGGAAGAAATCACAAGTCTGATTCAAGATCAAGTGTCTACCACCCTTGAATCAAAACCTAGTTCAAGAATAAGCTGTGGAAAATCAACAATTGGAGGAATCTAGAAAAAAACCTCCAACCCAGTTCAAGATCAAAGCTGTGGAAGGTCAACAAGCGCAACAAAATACGTGCCGATTCGTCCACTACCAAAGCAAAAAATCATCTACCACATGAAGCTCCTTGTGGTCCAATTTCAACCTTCAAGATCAAGTCTCGACGGCCCTTGAAGAAATTTCAAACAAAAGTTCAAGAACAAGCCTCAACGGCCCTTGAAAAAAATCTCAAGCCCAATTCAAGATCAAGCCTCAACGGCCCTTGAAGAAATCTCCAGCCCAATTCAAGATCAAGCCTCGACGGCCCTTGGATCGACATCTACAGTAAGGGACTTCAAAACGCATCTCCTACACGTGACAAGCACATGTATACGACGTGCCTTGAAGTGGGGGCATTTGTAGACATCGAAATTTCGGTAAATAAATGTTGACCGATAAATCAAAGTGTCAACGCTCATGTATTACATAAATTTTACACGTAGCATGTGACTCAACGAAAATTGAAATGAGTTGGAAAAGTCATCAAATAGGACACGTGTCAATACCTGGCAGAAACGACTTATTTCATCTGGAATATTATATTCAAAATTAGGCCTTGGAAAATTCTATAAATACAAGCCCAATTTCATTCATTTGAAAACCAATTCATATTACACCTTGAAGCTCTGAAGCTTTGAAACTCCGAAGCTCTCAAGCATCCAGGTTCCCGAAGAATCAAGAAAGTGTTCTTCGTTCTTCGTTCATCGTTCTTCCAAGATCAAGCCTCGACGGCCCTTGGATCAACAATCATCCACCTTCAAGATCAAGCCCCGACGGCCCTTGAAGAAAGCGTTCTTCGTTCTTCGTTCATCGTTCTTCCAAGATCAAGCCCCAACGGCCCTTTGGATCAACAATCATCCACCAATTCAAGATCAAGCCCCAACGGCCCTTGAAGAAAGCACCATCGTTCATCATCCGTTCATCCAAGATCAAGCCCCAACGGCCCTTTGGATCAACAACGTCGACAAATCCACACATCCAACCGTTCTTCAAGAGCAAGCCCAAAAGCCCTTGAAGATCCGTTCATCACTGTTCTTCAAGATCAAGCCCAAAAGCCCTTGGAGACCCGTTCATCATTGTTCTTCAAAGATCAAGCCCAAAAGCCCCTTTGAAGATCCGCTCAAATCCACCTTCAAGATCAAGTCCACGGCCCTTGAAGAACGTTCATCCTTAGATCAAGCCCAACGGCCCTTTTGGATCAATCGCACATCCACAAATACACACCTTACGGAGATCGAATCAGAGGATCAAAATAGAGAGAGATTGTAACCCAAAATCATCAAATACAAATATTTGTTTGTGCGCGTCGTTCTTGTCTCTTTCGTTTCAGGAATTTTCCGTGTTCACAGTAACTGACGAGCAAATTTTAGCAGAGAAAATCTAAATAGAAGATTCGGCCTTATTGAATAGTTTGATTGGACTGCTTGAATCCTGTTCATATTTGGCAAACAGAATGCTGGAAAACAAAACCAAATTGAGCTTCAAGACAGAAGAAGAGTAGAAAACCAGCGGAAACGAGCAATGCAACGATCTGAATAAGTGGAAAACCTATTTGCTTGTTCTACCATAAAAAAGAAAAAAAAATGACCCCATTTACTTGAGGTTTTTATACCAATATGATTGGGTTAATATTTAGTGGGAGCGCATGTATGTACTATTCAACTGTTCTTTACCTGTGACACATTAAAAAATCACACCGTTCCTTAAAAACACAAAAATTAAAAATTAAAAAAATAAATTAAAAAAAAATCTCAGCTAACTCAACTGAAATTCAACTTGGCCTGTTTTGAACTTTTGAAAATTACATGAACTTATGTTTCAAAATCAAAATAATAATTATTCAACTTGTCAATTATTCTTTCAAATCTCCTTAATTTATTTTCTCACAAAATTCTTATATATAGTTTACTAATTAACTTTGACCAGGTAGAGGTAGAGATCATATTGGTGGCAGTTCATATTCATAAGTTATTTATATTCGGATGAGATCACGAGATATATGACAAGTTTTTTTGTTTTTTGTTTTTTTTTAAATCTAAAACATTGTTACGTGGTGTTTTTATTCTATTCAAATAATAACACTATTTTTTTAGGGGTGTGATATCCATACACCCATT
This sequence comes from Malus domestica, assembly GCF_042453785.1. Lineage (NCBI taxonomy): Eukaryota > Viridiplantae > Streptophyta > Magnoliopsida > Rosales > Rosaceae > Malus > Malus domestica. Next base: position 3,516,609 of record NC_091675.1, on the reverse strand, counting down.
TTTACTTCATACACATCCTCTTAATTTGTAGCCATCAAATCAATTGAACTGAAGAAAATCAAATGACATAAATTAATAAGGGGTGTGTGAGAAGTAAAAAATAGTGTGTAGATAGTACAACCATTTTTTTAATATACATCACAATTTAGACATATCAATCATGTTATCCACATATATAAAATAATTATTTTTGGGCGAATATAAAAATAATTGTTTTGAGAAAGTATGAGTTTTCTCCCATCTTAATTTCATGAGTTCTCTTCCTCATCTAGCTAACTTTCAATCCTTTCAGACTGTGCTTGAGACTTCTAAGTGAGTCAACTCAGTTGCTGTAGCTTCTTCTTTCCTTTCGGGTCCCAAACGCACGTTAATTACACTTAATATTATTCCTCACGTCGCCCACCACCTAGTTTCAATTAATTAGTTTAGCCAACTAGGGTTTAATATAATCTTTTTTTTGTGGGGATGATTTTAAAGCTTTTCAGTCAATTATTAATATTCCCCGACGGCCAGCTAGGGTTTAGGATTATTTTTGATGGGGGTCTAATTATTTTAAAGCTTTCAATTAAGGGAGTTTTAACGAAAAGGGTTTGGTACTATTCATTCTTAACTATAAGGACATTTTATGTATGAAAAGTCTATAATAGATCAAACTCTTCTCTTTATTTACTCTTATGTCATTACATGCAGACCACAACGATGTTGACATTTATGTCTGGAAATACATTTTGATGCTATTCATCTTATGCTAATTTACATCTAGTTCTTCAGGCTTCCATCATGTTGTCGATGTTATGCAGCTCTTCTTCTGACAAATTATTCCAATACTGTTCATCACCTTCTACTAGCTCCGCATCTCTTTCTCTATCTTCTTTCACCTTGTAATATATTTCCGCTGTTTCTTCTTTGAAATTTTGGGGCTTCTAATAAGGCTGATGACTGATTCTTGTCTTGCTGTAAATATACATCTCTTCTTCTTCTGCTACTAGTACCATATCATACCTAAAATCTTCAAACTCATCTAAAGAAAACATTTGGATCCCTCTAAATTTTAAAATATCTTTGTATGAAGGAGTCCACCTATGTGAGGAGATATGGTTTAGTCTAAAGGACTCTTCATTGATCATGGCTATATGCCTAGCTTTCTCCTTATGCATGTGTACATACCAATCTGGATGACTACTAATAAAACTTATGCAAATTTCTTTCCACCTTTCTAGATAGTATTCTGGTACTTTAATAAGCTTTTCAGGAAATGATTCTAGTTGAGAAATACGATTAATAAATATTTTATCGAGATAACCAAACTCTAATAGTAAGGCAGGGGTAATTTCTACCTCATTATGCTTTTTCTGATGCTCATAACTAAAATGCCATGATTTAAAATCTCTCATGTCAATCCTGGCCACAGCTACGCTAACCTCTGGTTTACAAATACAATTCTCTGTACTATCACAAAGACATGGATGATACATCTTTGTAATAATATACATCCCTGGTTTTGGATCAAAGATGGACTGATACAAGGCGCATTGTAATTGTAATTGTAACTCTTTCATGGACTGTGATGCTCTGCTCAGGATCTCATTTTGCATATCTGTTGGCATTATTCTCAGTTTTGCTTTTGAAATTTCTTCTAATAAAACATCGTCTAATATTAAGTCTGAAGATATATTCCTAAGAAAACTTTCATATTTTTCTTGTTTTTCTTTGTCACTCAGAACCTGATGCTGATCATTACTTTGATGTTGCTCCATTTCAACGTCTTCTTCTAAGAGCTCAATCTTAATTTCTTATATGGGCTCATTAGCCTCTTGTTCTATGGGTTCAATAACCTCTTTTCCTTTATTCTTATGCTGATCAATCTCTAAACCTATTTTTAATTCTCTTTTCAAGGTATCATTTGCCTTTTACTGCATTATAAGAGATTGGAGTTCTTGGTTCATTTTTGTAAACTTACCAAGTAATGACTCATGGTCCCTAGAAATGGCTTGAAGATTGTGCTCAAGAGAATGAATATGCTGCTGGTTTTGGTGGAAATTAAAATTAAAGCTATCAAACTCTTGTTCCAAGGCTCTAATTAATTTTTCATAACCTAACCTCATGCTTGGCTGCTTAATTTGGATATTCCAGAAATTATCTAAGAGAACATGCTGCCTATCAGAAAGCCCCGGTACCCTTGACCTGTATCTCAGAGTTGGATTTCTGATTCCTTTAACAATATTGCCATTAAAGTTGAACGTGGGTACTGGTGGTGATGCTGGTCTGCTCATGCTATTTTGAAATCCACTGAATGGTGGAGGTTGATGGTGCATCATCATGCCATTGAAAGAAACTCTTCTGCCTTGCGGCCTTGTGCTATTTGCTGATGATGGTACCCGATATTCCATATCTGTTCAACAAATTAATCTTGATAAGATATCAGCTAATGTATTGTCATTACCTTTTATATGTTCAAAAATTGGTTTAAAACCATTTCCTGTAATTGAATCAACAAAATTAACCCATCTTCGGGCTGCCTGTTTATTAGCATGTATCTTGTTATAATGAGAAACTATATTTTGACAATCTGTTCTAATCGTAAATACTTCATTATGTAAAAATAAAGAAAATGCTTCAAGTGAATTAATTATCCCTAAAATTTCTAAATCTGTTGATGGTAATCTTGACTGTACATCACTAAACTTTCCTGAGGAATATCTACAAACTTGTTCGTCAGACTTTGGAGACTCCCTATGCCTTTTCTGGTATAATATACCTGCCCATCCTAATGATGAAGCATCTGTTTCGACTATCTTGTAACTATCATCTAATGGTAATGTTAATGGCTTAAGTTTAGTAATTTCTTCTTTTATTTTTTGAACTAATTTAATATCTTCACTATTAAAATATTTTTGTCCCGTTTTGCTAGTTTTACTATGTAATACTGCTATTTTTCTTCCTAAATCAGAGATAAAATTTCTTGCATAATTTAGCAATCCTAAAAATGCTTGTAACTGTTTCTTATCTTCTAATTTATCTGGAAATTCTAACACCTTTTTAGCTATATGATCTTGTAATTGGATTGTACCTGACTTGATATACATTCCTAAAAATTCTATATCTTGCTTTTCTAATGCTATTTTATTTTTGCTAATTACAATTCCATTATTGATAAATTCTTGTAATACTATCTCTAAATGCTTCATATGTTTATTTTTATTTTTACTATGTACTAAAATATCATCTACATAAACACTACAGAAATTATCATATTTCTTGAAAATTTGGTCCATCTTTCTTTGAAAGATCGATGGAGCATTTTTAAGTCCAAATGGCATAACGAGCCACTCAAAATGTCCTTCTAAACAAGTAAAGGTTGTCAACTCAATTGATTCTTCTGCTAATCTTATTTGCCAAAAACCTGATTTACAATCAAATTTGCTAAAATATTTACTCTCTTGAATTTTGTTTATAAGCTCATCCTTATTTGGTAATTTATAACTATCTTCGTATATATTATCATTTAATCTCTTATAATTATAAACTATTCTAGCCTGACCTCTTTTTAATTCTGAATGTTTTCTTACAATAAATGCTGTTGATCTATGTCTAGACTTAGATGGTCTAATTACTTTTAAATTTAACAACTCTTTTATTTGCTGCTCAAACTCTTGTTTATCTATTAGACTACAAGGCATATCAGCCGTCTTAATGGTTAAATCTGGGTTAATTATATCTAATTTTGCTAGTATTTTATTTTTGCTCCAATGTAACTGTGGGTCTTCTCCTATAATCCTAGTTTGTTCTGCTAATTGTAACAATTCTTCTAAACTCTTTGGTCTGTCTAACTGTAATATTTTTATATAGGTTCCTTCTTCTAAAATCGGGTATTCATGTTAAAAAATGTCTTCATCAAACTCTTCTACGTTATTATGCTCATCATTTTATTTTGAGTTTTCTAAATGATAACTATCTTGGCCATTAGTCTCTTCTATACTTATGTTTTTGTATGCTTCTACAGTATTACTTTGATCAGTTATTGTAATGCCTCTTTTGAAAAATGTTATGTTAGGGTTCATAAATAAAAAACCTTGCAAACTTTTCAAAAAGTTTAATCCTAAAATAAATGGATATGATCCTACTGGTGAGACAAATGTTAATGGTAAATTAAATTGTTGTTTTTCTACTTTAATAAACTCATTATTTATACAATGTGTTAAGTAAACTGGTCTCTCATCAAATTGTGTTATTCTTACTGGTTTTGCTAATTTTTGTCTATATTTTTCTGGTACTAACTCTTCTCTTATGACACTCTTTGTACTTCCTGTATCTATCATAACTATGGTTTGTATCTTATGTTTTTTTGCTGATTCTATTTCGCAATTTATAGTGATTAATGAACTACTTTTTGGTTTTTCTATACTATGAATAATATTTCCTAATATTTCAGATTCTGCTGAATTAACTTCTAATAACCTATTACTATAACATTTTTCACATAATATTGAGAATGTATTGTAGTATTTATTTGCAACTAATTTATTACACTTATGACATTTTTCTGGCCAACCTAAAATAATGTATTTATATTCTTCTTCATGCTGTTCTTCTATGAATGCACACATATATTCTTCTAGATCACTATTTGTGCTACTTGAATCTTCCGAATCTGAATCTATCATGTTAATACTCTCTATACTATAAATACTCTTATTATCACTTAAATTATCTAAACTGTATATTGACTGAATATCCTCATCTTCTTCTAACTTAAACAACTCCATCAAATGTACTTTTTCTTTAGACTGTTTACCTAATTTTGGACATTTAGGTCTAATATGTCCAGCTTCTCCACATGAATAACATTTACAACTACTCTTATCTTTTGGTGCTTTATATTTCCTAATCCAAGGTCTACAACTTCCTTTTCTAAATTGTTTTGGAATATATTTTCTCTTCCTATATGTTCTTGAAGGTCTTATACTGAAATTCTTATGTTGTTTGTAGGGTTTATATGACTTATATTTCTTTTTGTATATTTTCCTATGCTTATTTTTCTTATGGCAACCATACTGTTGTGGTAAATCTATATTTTTACAACTCATGTAAAATTGCTTCCTGATTTGTCTCTTAGCCTTTATTTGACTACACTCTTGTCTAATTATATCATATACATGTTGAATTCTAGGTCCTATAACAATATCATTTTTTTTCGAATGCTTTTGCCATTCATTCCAAATCTTTTCACCTATTGGTCCTTTTATTTTTGTCATATAAGTATCTAATAAATTAATATCACTAATTCTACTTGTTCTTCCTAAATATTTAAAGAAATCTGTGGTATACTCAGCTATATACTGTAAATCGTAAATTTGTAATTGTTCTAAATTTCTGATTACTCTTATTTGTTCTTGTTCACTTCTGCCATCTAACCTATTATGATCTAAAAACTCTTGTTTAATCAAAGTAACAAAACCATCAATATTAAAATGTGTTTTAGCTGCCTGATGTTGTTCTGGATTTTGAACTTTCCATGACTGGAAATAATAAAAAACTAAACCATCCAAAGTATGTTCAAAGTAATCTAACATGTTTTGTGAATTACTAAAATCTAACATTAATGCTGCATGTACGCAGCCTTTTTCCCATCTCTCAATCGTTCTTTCCCAATCTTGTGGATCTACATTATCTAAATTTAATATATTACCAGCTATATTAATTTGTTCTAACCCTCTCAAATATGGAATCCTATTTTTTCTAGGTTTTATCATACTTTCTTTCATATAGTCTACTTTTGCTTTTTCATTATATTGTTCATTTGTTGGTCTTAAAAATTGTTGATCTGTTCTGCTTGCGTGTCCTGGATTTTCTACGCCTGATGTACTACTTTCTTCTGCTGGATTACATTCTGCTTTCAATTCTAATAAATTATTTTCTTTTGATCCTAAAATGTGTTCTACTCCTATTTCTAAGATTATAATTTTCATTTCTTTGTCTGAAATTTTATGTAGTCCTAAATCATATGTCTTATATTTTTCCAAATATTGTTCTTCATCTAAATGATCAATATCTTCTATAAGTTTATCTACAATATAATCAAAATTTTGTTCAACTAAATTAATATCTAAATTATCAAAAGCCATATGTATACTTTCATTTTCAATTTCACTCTCATCCTCTTCTATTTTTTCTAGTTGCTTATAATTACTAAACCTAATTGTTGCTTGACCTGTACTAGTTTCATATATTTGTACTTTATCTGGTTGTCTATTTGGTGCTACTTGTAAATTAAGCAATGTCCACTGAGTTCCTTCTAAAAAGCTATTATCTACGGGTTTTGCTTCTATCATATTTACATGTTTACTGCCAAATGTTTGAACTAAATTTTGAAACTCTAAATTAAACTTATGATTATATCTATCAGACACTTTACCTATATACATTAGGCTAATACACAAATTTTTATACTCTCCTTTCATATTATAATTTTTTGTTCTTATGCTCACTTTAATATATTTACTAAATTCATTAATCGTCATAACATAATTTGGAATACAACCTATAACTGCTAAGTTTGAACTTAAGTCTACTTCAGCTGTTGCTATTGCTGCTTGTTGGTGATTATCCCATCTATCATCGTATATGTATACTAAAGCTTTTGTACCTACTTGTGCTCTGGTTAATCCTGCTATTCCAATTAATATTGTTCCTATATGAATCTGACTAAAATGTGATTTTCTCAAATGAGTAACTGTTTCTTTACTAATTAGATTAAGTGTGACTTCTTTATCAATACAGCTAACTTTATGTTGACTGATGCTGCTTACAATTCTACTTCTGTTTTCAAATAAACCTAATTGATAAAAGTTATATTTATTTTTTTGTGTTCTCTCAAAACCTCTTTGAATGAATTCTTGTGCTTCTTCTTCATTTGGATAAATATCTTCCGCTCTAACTACTTCTTTTCCTTTTTTCCTAAAGAGTTCCATTTTCTATTATCAAATGGATTTAGCTTAGGTCTTCTATTATTATTTGCACTCAAAGTTAAATTTTCTAATTTATATAGCAAAGATGGTGGAAGTGATGAAGATGCGTTATGTAGAACTTGGTTTATTTCTGCTATTTGTTCTTCAACTTAATCTAATTTTTCAGCTAAACTTAAAACTAATTGGATAATCAAATTATTTTGCCTAATGGGAATATTACTACTGGATATTTGTGTTGAAAAATCTGTTAATCCTACTGGTTCTTTATCTAATTTACTAATTTCTTTCAAAGCTTGAATATATTTTCTGCTAGTTCTAGAATCTGTCATTAAACTAATAACTTATCTATTTTATTATGCAACTTATCTACTTGTTCACTTAACTCTTTTTGTACTAATTGAATTTTTTGAACTTCTGATTTTAGATGTTCAACTATTTCTAATGATCTAAGTTCTACTTGCTTCGGCTTACTATCTATAAGATCAACAAGCTCTTTTATCTCTCTTTTGCTAGGAAACCTTTGAATATTTCTATTATTATCTTCTAACTGAGATATAATATAGTCTAAATTTTGTCTAATTATTTTTATGGAGTTTTTCTGGAAATGTTCTAACAACTGATTTAACAAATGATTATGCTTATTATTTTCTAATTTTATATTTTCTGCTTGACTAATAATAAGATCTACAATAGTATTGGCTTGTGAATTTTCTTCACTGTGCAAAATATGATTATGCTTTCTTGATGGAAAATAACAAACTAAACTATTTTGGTCTAAAGTTATTTTTTTTTTGAGGTTCACTAATTTTTAAATTAAGATAATCTATCATAAACTATAGTCTACCTTTTTCTAGGGTTACGGCTAACTGGTTTCTTAAAAACTCTCTTTCTTCTCTCAATGTCTCTAAAACTTGATCTGTTGTTCTTTTTGCTTCTAAAACTTTATACTGCAATTCTGTGTTATTATATTTACGAATAAATGAAGGATATTCAAGATATCCAAGACCAAACTTTTGCTTCTTCAAAGTACTAATAATTCTTTTGGATATATATGTTAATCTTCTCTTTATGCTAGTTATAGTTGGATGTCTGGGACAATAAATACCTGGTAATTGTGGTTGACAGGGTCTACAGGGACAATAATATTTGTTGTTCATATACAATAAACAAATATGATATCAGTTGTATCTACGACTTCTATCCTCAAGGTACTTTACTATTATAATTATACTATTAAAATGTTAAACTAGGCTCTGATACCAAATTCGCAACGCATGCTCGGTTAAATAGTCGGATGACCATTATAACAACTAGACATAGAACCTTGCACATGGAACTCGACATGTTTCAGCATGACGGCCACTCACAGTACAAGTATAAGGCCTTAACGGCTGAACTCAGAGGTACGAAGAACTCAGAGGTACCCTGGTTGATGTCCAGTTATTTGTATGGAAAACATTCAACTATAACAGAGTGCTCGAACAAAGTATGATCGTCAGTTTAACAGGTTAATAATATAACCACAATAGTGTTTCCCTGTTTTGGACTAGAAGTCTAATTAAACAAACACACTAAAGAAGGAAAAGAAAACTTACTTAAGACTTGGAGATTGCTTGAATATGTACACTTGAACTTTTATTGATATATGGAATGTTTACAGAGATGGTTGTTTACAAGAAAGTGATTACAAAAAAGTGTTTACAAGGATGCTATGAAGGCTACGAATGCTTGAGTGTATGAAGTGAGTATGATGTTTTCAGATGTTGAGAAAAACGTGTTCTGTAAGGGAGGAAAGACTCCCTTATATACAAAATCTAATTCTTCAAAGACAAAATAACATTTCATCTATTTACAATTTTCTGAATAGTGACAGCACACTGTTTCTGAAAACTGTTAGCACTGTTTCTGAAAGCTGGCTATCTTGTCTTTGCTTGAATGTCATGTGAATTTATGTTGCCTTGGTTGCTGCAGTGTTTGCCACATTTTCTTTTGCATGTGAATCTGTATTGTCTTGGTTGTTGCATGTTTGCCACATATTCTTTTGCATGCAAATGTTTTCTGAAAATGTCAATCTCCTTTTTCTTCTTTTGGATGTATCCACTTGAACTTTGCAGAAAACTGACCCAATCTTGTACATATGTGTGAAGGGTAGGATTGGCATTTTTGAAAAAATTTGTCCTTATGATTAAAAGTAAAGTTTTGAGGGTGTTTTGGTTAGTTTTCCATTCAATTAATTATGATCTGCGACGACAAAAAAATTTCTTTCCGCCATGCAAAGACTAGTCGATCATGTACATTTTGAAAAAAAATAGATTAATAAAAAGAATAAACACTACTACAAAATTAGTTTTCACCACTACAATATATGCTATCACCGTCGGAGCAAAAACCGACGAGAAATCCGATTTCTGTCGCAATTTTGGCAAAAATGCGACATAAAACAATGTAATGTCGCATTTTCAAAGCGACACTATTGCTAGCGTCACGAAAGGGCTTTAGTGTCGGTTTCGTGGCTTAAACCGACACTAAGCAGCGTCGCTCTAAAGCGACACTAAAATTAACGTCGATTTAAAGCGACGCATACTTACACGTTACGTCGCTTTAAGGCGACGTTCATAAGCAATTTATTGTAAAATATAAATCCTACTGTCGCTTTTAAACGACACTGAAATAATATTAAATCAATTTAATATCCCATAAACCGACGTCAAATAACAATTAAATAAATAAAATATGCAAACGAATAACGGTCTTAACCGACACCACCTTTGTTAATAATAATAAAAAAACCAGACAAACCGCATTCTTCTTCAATTCATTGTAACAGAAAAAAATTATATAATTATATTAATAAATTTCAAGGCCAAAATAAACATTAATGAAAATAATTATAAAAAAAATAGTGCCAAAATACACAAATATTGTACATACATTAATGAAAATAATTAACGATAAAAATAGTGCCAAAATACACAAATATTGTACATCTAACGTTCGACTTAATATATAAAAACCCATCCGTCATAACAACTACTAAATCCGACATTACAAACATAACATAAAAAAACAAAAAAGATAGAACGATTAAAGTGTCATATTTATCCGACAAGAAAGCGAACCAAATAAACTACGGAACCGAATCTGCGCCTGAACGTGGCACAGATCCTTCTCGTCCTTGAGGTCCTATATTTGATGCCAACATCCTCGACAAGTCCACATCAGATCCAACACCCGCAAGCATTTCAGCAAACCCCCCAGCTGGAAATTCAGGACAAGGAGCAGCCATCTCAGGTCGATATACTGGCACTTGATAAGGCGGCTCCTGCATGTAAGGCATGGGAGGCTGCTGCATGTATGGCATAGGCGGCTGCTGCATGTATGGCGTGGGCTGCATAGGCATCGGATACATAGGATACGGAGGTTGCTGATTATAGCCAGCATACAGATATGCAGGGGGCGGCTGACTTTGACCCGACTGTTGAGGAGGATGAGGCTGACTCTGGCCTGACTGTTGGGTTCCCGGGCTAAACGGTGGTTGTGGTTGTGGTTGTGGCTGAAATCTTTGGAAAAGCCACGCAAACATCTGACTTTGCTTGTTCTCTAGGTCCGAAATCCGTTTATTGTTATTTTCGTCCCTCAATTTCAACTCATTATTTTGAGTCATCAGCAATGCCATTGCACTGTTAGATGACCTCTTGGAGGAAATTGATGTAGAAGACGAAGAAGATGCATAGGACACCATATCAGGAGTCACCCCATGCCCGTATCCTCTGACTCTATTATACCTCTCAGGACCCATTGTATCAACATACACTTGGGTCCTAAGATCTTCATTATCCTCTTGCCCGGACTGAATCAAAGTTTGCAGACTGCTCTCCATTGTTGCCTAGCATTACAATTTTTAAAAATAAAAATTCAATCGTAAAACAGAAAAATAAGCTATAGATAATAAAAATGAATAACAATGAAATACCAACACAGTAAAATAAATTACCCATGTACGCTCCGATTCTTCATCAATCCAAGTTTCATTTTTTCGTGTATGACATTCACGAAAAAAGGTTACAGGATCGGCTTCTTTCCCATGCTTCTTCCGCTTTACCAAAAATAAAATTTCACACAAACAATTTTAGGCAAACCTCGTTAAAATTAAAATTTATAACTATAGAATATTTAAAATAACATTTCTTCAAATTGTACAATCCATACATATTCTTGCCGCTTTCTTGCAAAAGATTTTGTACCAGTAGTATGGTTCATTGTTTTCTTTTGCCGATTAATCTTGTTTTTTTCAGCAACCTCCTGAAAATAAAAATAAAAAAATTATTACACAAATTTATAGTTATAACGAAATAAACTACATCGTTTACCTTTGTTTTATCTCCACTCCAGTATGCCAACAAATTACCCCACTGGGTAGGATTCACATCAGGAGGAGGCTGGCGACGCTCCTCTGCAGCTCTGTTCGTATAATACTTTTTTTTTAACTTATTTCTAAACTCCTTATGTGCATGCTCAGCAACCTTAAGCGTCATAAAGCGGATCAAAGGCAATCTTGGTATATCAGCATCTTCAAAAACAATATTTCCCTACATCCATAAAAAAAAAAAAAAATATCAACCAAGTCAAATATTATAACAATGCTTAATCTTACGCCAAGTCAAATATTATAACAATGCTTAAAAAAATCAACCAAGTCAAATAATATAACAATGCCTAAAAAAAAAAAATACCTATACCTTAATTCTATTCCAGAAAGCTTCCTTATCTACATCCTTAATCTTACGCCAATGCTTCGCCAATGGGAGAATTCTGTGGTCTCTAACCTCCGATGCCACATATTTTGAAAATGCACTAGAGTTATCACTAACGCATTTTCCGGACATATCAAAAGAACAAAGTTGTTTCGTCCATTTGGGAACTGAGGGTCCTCGCCTCCGTTGAGATGTTCCTTGTTCATACAAAAACCACGATTAAAACACACCAAAAAAGTTGGAAACAGATGTAAATTTTCAGTTTATAAGAATAATAGAAGATTAAACACCAAAAAAAAAAAAAGAATCTAATAATAATATAGAAAAATAACCAGCTTCGACCTCCTCCTCTTCCACATGAAGTTCCTCATCACGTTGAGAATCACTACTACTATCCATAGCAAAACCAAAGGAATCACGGAAGAAATGAGGAATACAGAAGATGGAGAAGGAGAGGGAGTGAAATGAGGGAGTGAAGGGAGTGAAATGAGAGAGACGGAAATAGGTCGTAGAAGCTTAAATATGCCAAAAAACTTAGCGTCGAAATATGCAACCATTACGTCGCTTCAAAGCGACACAACCTCTGACACACTTTTGACTAGCGTCGAAATAGGGTAATATGGCGTCGAAATAGAGGACAATTACGTCGATTTAAACCGACGTTCTGCTGACAGACAGTAATTCCAGTGGCCTCGGAATTGGACGTGTGAATGGGACCGAGGCGTCGAAATAGCGGCATATTGCGTCGCTTAAAACCGACGTTATAGTCTGACAGTTTTACCTAGCGTCGAAATAGAGGACAATTGCGTCGGTTTGAACCGACGTTATTCTGACAGACAGTAATTGCAATGTCCTCGGAATTGGACGTGCGAATGAACCGAGGCATCGAAATAATAAATGCCTGCGTCAAAACAATAACTGGTTGCGTCGGTTTTAACCGACGTATTAATTGTTGCGTCGAAATAATAAGTGGTTGCGTCGAAATAATAAGTAGTGGCGTCGGTTAACGATTTATTATTTCGATGCTTCGCACGTCCAATCTTCCAATCCATTTCCCCGTGCAAAAAAAACCGGGAAAATTCCCGCCCAACAAAAAAATAAAAAAGAGTTTAACTATAAAAAAAAATGGAAACGCAGGAGACAAAAAAAAAATAGTTAAACCCAAAATTAAAAAATAAGCAGTTATGTTATTTCATATAATATTTTAATATATAAAATTTAACTTATACATAATACTTAATAAAAACAGAAATATAATTTTAGGATCATTTTGATATAGATGCCTTATATTTGAATTTTTTTAATCAAACATATATAATTTTGAAACTTTTGATCAAACATTGTCGGTTAATTTATAATTAAAATTTTGATTTTTATTGTAAATAATTGATCACCTAGTTCATAAAATAGTATGATAAATATTCTAAAATCACCATAAACATCCAATCTTATCTTATCATTATTCGTTTAAAATGAATTTTTCTTATGCAAATAATTTGTTGTATTAAATTATAAAAACATATAAACATCATATTAACATACAATTATGAAATATAACATGCACAAATATTAAATATAACGTACCAATTTGTATTAATCTGGGTATAACACAAGATTTTGTGATATCCACTAGTGTAAATATTTCAAATTGAAGATCCCATTCATTCACCATATTCATATAGGGTGAAGGAGTGTACATATAAAAAATCATCAAAATTGGAGTTAAAATAACCGTTAAATCGTGATTTTTCGTTAATAACCGTCGAATAAGTTTTTCCCGTTACTTTGTCTCAGAAAGTTGTTTTTTTGCAATTTTTGGCGTATGTGATCTCGAATTATATACAAACATGTTTGACGGTTCGATCGTTGAAATTAGTTTCGTAGAATTCGTATTCCATCAAAACGATACATCCACTAACACTTAAAGAGTTTATTCATACTTTCATTAAGTATAACACAAGATTTTGTGATATCCACTAGTGTAAATATTTCAAATTGAAGATCGATCGTTTTTTAGGGGTATAAAATTGTTAAATAAAAGAATATAATATATATATATATATAATTATTATAGTTTTTAGAAGTATAAAATTGTTAAATAAAAAGAAAAATAGTGTAATTAAGAGCTCAAAAAATTTCGTGAACTGTAAATAAGAAAAAATAAACATCCTTTCTTCGCATTAATACAAATAATTCACAACAGGTTTTTATCTTGTGTCGAAATAGACTGACATTGCGTCGGATTCAACCGACGTAACATGACAGTCTGCGTCGAAATAATCTTTGGTTGCGTCGAAATAAGCTTCATTGCGTCGGTTAAAACCGACGCCAACTGACAGTCTGCGTCGAATAAAACCGACGCTAACTGAATGAAAAAAATCAGGAATAGTGCCGCCCAAAATATTTTAATTAAACCGACGTCGGTTAAAAGCGACAGGAAACAAGCTAAAAAAAAAAAAATTATAACCCAATATTAAAAAAAAAGGTTTAACTTATATATATAATACTTAATAAAAAAAAACAGAAATATAATTTTGATAATAAGATATCATAACATACGAAATGAAAGATAGTATAATTAATACATAAAATAATTAACATATTTATTCTCCGTCATCATCTGTTAGCTCATCGTCGACATTGGCATGATTAACGAACTCGGTAGGCAACGCTAATGATTCAAGAAAAGGAGTCTCTTCCACGCCAACCCTTGTATGAAAATTTTCATTATCAAGAATTCGATCATCCAAATTCGGTATGGCATAATCATCAATAACATCACTATCCTCTAGTACGTCAAACAAATCCCTCGGCTGAGTTCGAACAACTACGTGCCAATCTTTTTCAATTGTGTCCTCCACGTAAAATGCTTGTAATGCTTGTGATGCTAGTATGAAAGGATCCTCTTTAAATCCCAATTGATTGAAATTCACCATAGTAAATCCATATTGATCGGTCTTCATTCCTCGTGGACTTTCACTATTAACCCATTCGCACTTAAATAACATCACAGCTCGACCCCTATCTCCCGCCTCAGTAGGACCACAATATTTAACCTCGAACATATCAACAACTCTGCCATAACAATTCACTTGCCCAATTGCTCCAGGAACATTTGCAGGTACAAAGACACCACAATTTTGATTCTTATGCTTATCATCCACAGATTTTATACGAAATCTAAACCTATGAACAATGTGACTTTTATATCTACTCACAACCCTACTAGGATAATTAGCTAGCCAATGCAAGTCTTCAGATATCAACGTGTCATTAGCATGATAGCTTGAATTCATCTGTAATAAGTATGAAGATAAAAATTGACAGAATAACTATAACATGTTATAATTAAAATGCAAAACAATAAATAAATAATGTGATTGTTATATCAACTCACATGTTGCTTGAACCATTCTGGAAATTCTTTCTTGCTTAGCTCCTTAATTTGGCGCATAGTTAACCTTTCTCAACGATGTTTAGTTTTCAAGAATTCCTCATGTTGGCTACACAATTATGTCCAAATTTAGATAATTAATTTTTCAAAGTTAAGAAAATCAATAAAACATTAAAACGTATGATTAAACGTTCTTACCTTCTAAATGGGTTCACTTCATCACAATTATTTAGAATGTATCTATGGCACTGATCAAGAGCATTTAGATCGAGCTCCACATGTTCTCCTGAACCCATATAACATCATTTGGAGTCAAAAATTGATAACCCATCAGACACTCCACGTCCAATACCATCTTCATTTCGGCCTCTACGGGTACGACGAGACTCGACACCTCTAAGATACATGGAACAGAAGGACAAGCACTCATCCACCAAATATGCTTCAGCAATAGAACCTTCAGGACGACCCTTATTACGAACATAGCGCTTCAACGTTTGCAAATACCTATAATTATAAACGAAACACAAACAATTATAATTATAAATTAAAGTTATGACTACAATTGTAAAAAATTTATAAAAAATTATTAATTACCGTTCAATTGGATACATCCATCTATAGGGAACAGGCCCTGCAAGAGCTGCTTCATCTGCCAAGTGAACTGGAAGGTGCACCATTATATCAAAAAATGCAGGAGGAAATATTTTTTCAAGTTGACATAATGTCAAGGCAATTCTTGAACTCAGTTCCTTGAATCCTTCCTCAGACTCCTTCTTACTACACAACTGTCTGAAAATTGCACTCAACTCTAATAATACCATAGTAACAGCTTTAGGCAAAACCGGGCGTATTGCAAGCGCGAGTAACTGCTGCATTAAAACATGGCAATCATGACTTTTCAACCCATGTATTTTTCGTTCATTCACGTGCACACATCGCGATAAATTTGATGAATATCCATCGGGGACCCGAATAGTAGACAACACATTGCAAAACGCAGTTTTTTCTTCTCTTTTCAACGTGAACAAAGCTGGAGGTAGAAATGTTCTATTTCCTTCTCTACGTGGGTGTTGACTGCGTCTTATGTTCAAGACTTCAAGATCTGCACGTGCAGCCAATCCATCTTTAGACTTTTCTATACCTAGCAATGTTCCCACCACACTGTCACATATATTCTTCTCGATATGCATAACATCAAGATTGTGTCTAATCAACAGATGCCTCCAATAAGGTAGTTCATAAAAAATAGATTTCTTCTTCCACTGACTGTTACCACTTGTACTGCTCGAAGTTCTTTTTCTGCGTTGCCCAACTGAAGCATTTTTCTTTGGTTTTCCAAAAGTAAATCTCAATGTACAAAGTTCTTCGAGACATTGTAAACCAGTCCACTGCCTTGATGCACTACGATGCTCTCGACGACCATTAAAAGCTGTGGTTTGCCTTCGAAACCTATGATTATCTTCAAGAAACCGTCGATGTCCCATATAACAAATTTTACGACTCGCCGGCAAGTAAATGGATTCTTTATCATGCATGCAATGTGGACATGCTTTATAGCCATGTGTACTCCATCCTGACAACATTCCATAAGCCGGAAAATCACTTATAGTCCATAAGACAGCAGCCTTCATCGTAAAACTTTGGTTGGAATACGCATCATAAGTTGAAGTGCCCACCTCCCACAACTCATTCAACTCGTCAATCAGTGGACGCATGTATACATC
Organism: Malus domestica; assembly: GCF_042453785.1. Taxonomy (NCBI): domain Eukaryota; kingdom Viridiplantae; phylum Streptophyta; class Magnoliopsida; order Rosales; family Rosaceae; genus Malus; species Malus domestica. The sequence continues at coordinate 3,499,766 of NC_091675.1, read as the reverse complement.
AATCTCTTTAACAGGACTGCGCGGTCCTGGTATTAAAAGAGACAACAAAAAATTTGGTTGCTTCATACACATCCAAGGCGGCAAATTGTAAACAGAAAGCACCACAGGCCATGTGCTATGATCATTCCTCATTTTTCCAAAAGGATTAAATCCATCACTGGCCAACCCTAATCGAACATTTCGAATTTCTGACGCAAAATCCGGATATAAATTATCCAAATGCTTCCATGCTGGAGAATCTGAAGGATGTCTCATAAACTCATCTTTAGGACATTCAACTGCATGCCACCTCATATGTTCAGCCGTATGCTTCGACATAAAAAATCGTTGCAATCGTGGTTTTAAAGGAAAATACCACATAACCTTAGCTGCGATCTTTTTTCTCGACCTATCCGCTGCGTTGGTAATTTTATATCTTGATTCACCACAAACCGAGCACACGGTCAAATCCGAAGTATCTTTCCAATAGATCATGCAATCATTGGGACATGCATCAATTTTCACATACGTCAGACCCAAGTCATTTATAAGTTTTTTTGCCTTATAACATGATTCAGGCAAACAATCCCCTTCAGGCAACATTCTTTTAATTAACTCCAGTAAAGTTGTGAAGATGTCGTCTGGCATTCCCGCTAAACACTTGATCTGATACAGTCTTACAACTGCTTCTAATTTCTTAAACTCCTTACACCCTGGCCACAAATCTTGATCTGCCTCTTCAAGCAACCTAAAAAAAGTCTCCACCTCTTCTGGACGCCCTTCCCCAATAGACGGTTCAGTAGACGGCCCAACACCTTCTTCTGTTAATGGTTGGACAAATACATCATTAAGAAAGTCATGCATGCTAATCACCTCATCTCCTGTTTCTTCTTCTCCAATTGCCACATTTTGCTCTCCAATGTTTTGCTCGCCATGATGTCGCCAGCAAGCATTTTTATAATCTTTATCCATATCATACAATATGAGATGTTCAATAATAGTGTTCCTAACAAAAGTATATCGATTACAACATCTTTTGCAAGGACATCTAAACTTATCAGGACCAACACCATTTGCAACTGCTTGATCCAAAAACAAATTAATTCCAGCTGTATACGCTTCAAAATTTCAGGGTATCGTCAACCAACTCTTTTCCATGTTTTACCAGTTTACGAGGGTAAAATATTGCGCTGACACTAAGATGCCTACAATCTTGCAATCCCTATCATGTAGGCATAACTATTAGAATTTTCAATTTCTATCTTTCAACCCTCGAACTCTATCACGATTGCAATCTTTTAATTCTCAACACCTATTATAGTAAAAACAAATTAAAATAACAACAAAAAGTTATCAAAATTATGCTCATCTAATCCATTCTAGTAAATAACAACCAAAAGTTATCAAAATAACAATAAAATAAAATAACAATTATAGTGCAAAAGTTATATTTAATATTGTTAATTTAACATAAATGCTTATTTAAATTATTCATTCCATTTTCTCATAACAATTCAAATTGTAAAAAAAATTAATTTAACATAATATATTCTTATATTACTAAAAATGATAAGTTTATGTTATATTAATATTGTTAATTTAACATAAATGCTTATAAATATTATTCATTTCATTTTCTCATAACCATTCAAATTGCAAAAAAAAAATCTTTAACATAATATATTCTTATATTACTAAAAATGATAAGTTTATGTTATATTAATATTGTTAATTTAACATAAATGCTTATAAATATTATTCATTTCATTTTCTCATAACCATTCAAATTGCAAAAAAAAATTAATTTAACATTGTTGGTACCATATATTGGGCCTCGTATATTTGGGCCTTGGGCCTTGTATTTGGGCCTCACACTAAAGCCCATACTTTGTAAAAGAGGAGGAGCCCCTTATTCTATAAAAGGGGACTCCTCCCCTCATTCTAAGGGGGGGGCAAAAAGAACCAAGCCTAAGAAGGCTAAGAGAAGCTATCATTACATTCAGGAGAGACCTCACACCACCGAGGCTCTCCTCTCCCTTCTCTTCTTTCTCCTCCGGGGGACTTCCCCCAAACACTTGTATCCATACAATTACAGAGAAACAGAATCAACTACAGTGTGGACGTAGCCCAAACATTGGGGTGAACCACGATACATCTTGTGTCATTTACATTTCTTGCAGATTCACGGTCGGATTTACGTTGTTCCAAGACATCCGGTTTTGTGCATCAACATTTGGCGCCGTCTGTGGGAAACGATACGAAAAGTTGTGTCGGTTCTCTTTCATTTTTTTCACCCCCCGCCGTGAATCTGCAAAACCCAATCGACTAGCTACTGCTTCTACCATCCCACTCCTTTCGTCTTCAAACGAAGAGAAAATGGGATCAACGATGCGACCATAAAGATCTTGTATCCGTCTGTGGGAAACGATACGAAAAGTTGTGTCGGTTCTCTTTCATTTTTTTCACCCCCCGCCGTGAATCTGCAAAACCCAATCGACTAGCTACTGCTTCTACCATCCCACTCATTTCGTCTTCAAACGAAGAGAAAATGGGATCAACGATGCGACCATAAAGATCTTATACTGTGGGATATGCCACACCGATCTCCACCATGCTAAGAATGATTGGGGCATCACCATATATCCAGTGCATCACTCCGACAAAAAGTTTGTCACCGACATCATCATCAGCTTTACCCTCGTGGGCCGGGACACCACTTCGGCTGCTCTCACCTGGTTCTTCTGGCTGCTTTCGCAAAACCCACATGTAGAACAAGAGATCTTGAAGGAGATCAACGACACATCGTCGTCTGAGTTAGCGGCGGGGGGAGGTCACGACGAGGTGAAGGAGATGGTGTACACCCACATGGCACTGTGCGAGAGCATGAGGCTGTACCCGCCGGTTCCCGTCGACAGTAAACAAGCTGAACAGCTAAAAGTGCAATTCTAGTAGCTGAGTGGCATAGAATGGGATCACTGGACTATCGGTTTGAAGGAGATGTATCATCATGGAAGAGCATTTCATGCCACAAACCACACCCACGAAAAGATAAGTGGTTGTCAGAAACTTTATATTTCTTTATGTTATTTCTTAATTATTCTATAAATGGTGCCAGCTTTACTTTGTTTTGTCTGCCTCAATTGTTCTATAAGTGCTGCCCACTCCGTCTAAAAAGATAAATTTTATTATAATTATTTTATTATTTTAACACAAAAAACAAAGGGAACGTTACATTATATGTTGGAGAAAGCAACAAACCATATATTATGGCACCAAAAGCATTAGTTAGTAGTGACTCAGCAACACATCTTTCGAAATCCACTTTTTCTCAGCATTTGATTACACAATGGCCAAACTTTCATCATGCATCCCATTTTCTGAAAAGCTATTACAAATATTATTATTTAATATTACAGGGTATAATATATACCCATTATCCATCTGTCTAACAGAAAAAAGCCACGGTAAAACTCAAGATAAGAGCACTTTTATTATGAAGTCTCTACTTTTCACTTTGATATTGTCGGCCATGAAAGAAATATAATTATGTTTTCTCAATATCATTGTCATGTGATTTATCAAAGAACTAAATAAATCATTTATTCATGATTATATATATATACACACACATTTAGGCAATACCTGTTATATTGTTGATATATGATACAAATCATTTACCACACGACTGAATAAATTATTTATTTATAGAAGAACATAGTACAATATTTTGCCTTGACAAACTTTGTCAATTTGATTTATTCATTATACGGTCGTACTTATACTGTCATTTATTGTCAGGAATTATTGAACAACTAGGTCCACTGATTAACGTTGTTGCTGATTAACGAAGTCTACCAACTTATAGACTGATGAGCCACGTGCTCATGGTGATCTCTTGTCTGACCGGACACCCACTTGCTCGGACATTCGCTTATTGGGACACCTATGTGCTCGGACCCAACTCGATGACCCTACAGATAGTCCCAACTTGATGCCCCTACGTATGGCCCCAATTCAAAGACCCGACTTGCGGACCCGATCCGCGGATCCGACACATAGACCCAATATGCGAACCCGACAAGCAGACCCGAGTCATGTCGAGAATCAACTCATACTGAGTGCATGTCGACATAAAGTAGATACTTGCAATGAGGAATACCACGAGCCGAGCCGCCGAGCCGCGAGCATAGCCTCTAGCCGAGCAGCCTCGTAACGAGTATCGCCTCCAGCCGAGCAATCTCGTAACGTGTGATACCTCTAGCCGAGTATTGCTTTATGTTGAGCATTACCTTGGGTTGATACTGGTTCAAGACATCTAGCCACTTCGGCCCGTACATGGATTGGATTTGAAGTCTCCAGCCAAAAGACTCCTTTGACTGAAGACTTGGGGGACTCCTGTTGGTACCATATATTGGGCCTCGTATATTTGGGCCTTGGGCCTTGTATTTGGGCCTCACACTAAAGCCCATACTTTGTAAAAGAGGAGGAGCCCCTTATTCTATAAAAGGGGACTCCTCCCCTCATTCTAAGGGGGGGGCAAAAAGAACCAAGCCTAAGAAGGCTAAGAGAAGCTATCATTACATTCAGGAGAGACCTCACACCACCGAGGCTCTCCTCTCCATTCTCTTCTTTCTCCTCCGGGGGACTTCCCCCAAACACTTGTATCCATACAATTACAGAGAAACAGAATCAACTACAGTGTGGACGTAGCCCAAACATTGGGGTGAACCACGATACATCTTGTGTCATTTACATTTCTTGCAGATTCACGGTCGGATTTACGTTGTTCCAAGACATCCGGTTTTGTGCATCAACAAACATAATATATTTTTATATTACTAAATATTATAAGTTTATGTTATATTTAATATTGTTAATTTAACATAAATGCTTATAAATATTATTCATTCCATTTTCTCATAAATATTCAAATTGCAAAAAAAAAAATTCTTTAACATAATATATTCTTATATTACTAAATATTATAAGTTTATGTTATATTTAATATTGTTAATTTAACATAAATGCTTATAAATATTATTCATTCCATTTTCTCATAACAATTCAAATTGCAAAAAAAAAAAATTTAATATAATATATTCTTATATAACTAAATATTATAATTTTATGTTATATTTAAGATTGTTAATTTAACATAAATGCTTATAATTATTATTCATTCCATTTTCTCATAACAATTCAAATTATTCTCATCTAATCCATTCTAGTAAATAACAACAAAAAATTATCAAAATAACAACAAATTAAAATAACAATTAGAGTGCAAACAAAATTAATTTAACATAATATATTCTTACATTACTCAATATTATAAGTTTATGTTATATTTAATATTGTTAATTTAACATAAATGCTTATAAATAATATTCATTCCATTTTCTCATAACAATTCAAATTATTCTCATCTAATCCATTCTAGTAAATAACAACAAAAAATTATCAAAATAACAACAAATTAAAATAACAATTAGAGTGCAAAAAAAAATAATTTAACATAATATATTCTTAAATTACTCAATATTATAAGTTTATGTTATATTTAATGTTGTTAATTTAACATAAATGCTTATAAATAATATTCATTCCATTTTCCCATAACAATTCAAGTGACAAAATTAATTAATTCGCCTAAATATGAATTAATTTAACAAAAATAATAGAAATTTATCTAACTACTTAAATTACAATTTTTAAATAAATAAACTTGTGTATTATACAATTTAAAAATTAAAGAATTTAGTGATAGAAACCTGAATTATAGAAGAATTCCGTCGTCGATCAATTCTTTATATACTCAACCAGCTCAAATAAATTCCCTACAACAATAAATTGTATCAAAACATTAAACATAAGAGGAGAAAATAAAAATACTACAAGCAAGAAAAACTTACCTTTGTGAAGAATGAACTTGGAAGAACTCGGAAGGTGAGAGAGAGAACAGCAGAAGTTTTGTAAACCGTGAGAATGAGATAAATGCAAGAGAAAACGAAGAAAACACGGGGGAGGGTATATAAAGACCATCAGTCTGTCGCTTACAACCGACACTGGGTTTCAAAATATTTAAAAAAATAAAATATATGTCGCTCAGAACCGACGTAGGATTTAAAATATATAAAAAAATCAATTAGTGTCGCTTCTATATGCGACACCCATACTTTATGTCGCTTAAAAGCGACACTGTTTTATTTAAAGCGACGCCAGTATTTAAAATTATTAAAATGTGTGTCGGTTATAAGCGACATTAAATGTTTACGTCGTTTAAAAGCGACGCAGGCTTTCTAAAACCGACGTCATATTCAGTGGGTGTCGCAACTCTCTTGTGCGCCACTATATTATATTAAACCGACGCAACAACTCACACTATAGGGCCCTTTTGTAGTAGTGTTTAGATGTCGAATGATGGTGGCGGTTTAATAAGTTATTATGTCGGATAAAACATATCCGACATGTCATCCAGTTAATGTAGAATAACAAAGAACTCATGTCAGTTATATTTGACATGAAACACAAATGTCGGATACAACCAACATAAAATTAGTATAACCGTTAGGATTTTTGAATTCCAAAAATCCCGTCCTTAACAAGAATTCCTGGTGGATAGTTTGTTTTTTTAATAATATTTTAACACATTTTGGCGGTTTTAGAGTTCCTAATGGCGGTAGGGATGACAATGGGGCGGATTGGGTTCGGACGTGCCATCCCCATACCCGAACCCGTTTATTTTCCCTGAACCCGAACCCATAGAATCCTCGAATGAGTTTTCCCTATAACCGAACCCGTTGGGTGACAAATTTTTGATCGGGAACGGTTTTTCCCATTATGATATTTATATATTTATTTATATTATTAACTGAATGAAGAATATTAAAAACACGATATTAAATAAATTGCTATTATTAATACAATTGATACAATGCATCTAATAAGTAATATTAAACATTTATATTACTAAGAAAACATTTACACTCTTGAAATTATAAGCATTTAATTTCTATTATTAATGATATAGAAGTAAATAATTAATTTCATATTTAATAATGCATGACTATTAACAACCCATTTTTATATAATAAATATTTATATTTTTGTATTCATAGATGAAATGGTTCAGTTTTGGGTATGGGTTTGGGACGGATACCCCAATAACCATAACCGAACCCGAAACCGAAAAATTTACCCAACGGTTACCCATAACCGTAAAATACCTGAAATTTTATGCCCGAAACCGAACCATTCAGATCAGTTACTTAATTGCGGGGATCGGATTTAACGGGTTAAATTGCCATCCCTAAATGGCGGTTATAACCGACAAAATTTAACTATTTTTATTATTTTAGTATTATGTCAGTTATAGTAAATGTAATGTCAGTTAAATCTAACATACGTGATTTATTTTATTATTGTAAAATTACCTTTTTATTTCTTTATCGCATACTTTACACTTAAAATATTTTAGTTTGTATGGTAAAATTTTAAAATGTTATATTGGTAAAAAAAACAAAAAAACAAAAAACCAAACCAAAATACACGAGGGCAAAATTTTGGGCAGGAAATTTCCTGTCACTTTGATTCAAAAAAGATTAATGGCAGACTAAATTCGACGGAGAGAAATGTTCTAGCGGTTTTTGGTTGATGTTGTCAGATGTAACCAACACTACTCTGACATACATAATAAAGCACCAACGGTTTTTATTCATATTGTCGGTTATAACCGATGTGGATGCAAATTTCCACCTTCTTCTTCTTGGACAAAATTGTACCTACAAAACAATTAACACCTTAGGTCAAGGCCAAGCCTCACGCGCCCACGATGAATGAGGGGGCTTTGGCTGAAGAACCTCTGATGCCAAAGTTAGAATTTAGAGAGAAAAGTATTTGAAGAGTTTTTGGGAGTTTTGCAAGAGTGTGGACCTCCTTTTTTAGAAAATATAGGGAATGGAGGTGGCCGACCCTTAGAGGTTTTTTGTGTGAAAATGGGTGATTTAATTGGTGATTAATGGATTAATTAGGAATTAATCCATTAATTAGCCAATTAATCTCCATTTATATGGAATAATTTGTAGGTTATGAAGTAATTACCTAAGATGAGGATGGATGAGATAATTTGGAATTGGTTACCTTTTTTGGACACTCTTGGCTTGATTAAAGAATGATTTCCACTGCTCGCGCATAGGACAACCGATGTGTCTCAGAGGTAACTTTGTCTTTTTTACCAAAAATCCATGTGTCGCCTTGTGATTATTTTTGGCTCCACAACCAACAATAGTTATTACCTTGCTGGTTTTTTGTTGATGTTCTCGGCTATAACCGACACTACTCTGACATAAATATAAAAGCACTGGTGGTTTTTATTCATCTTGTCGGTTACGACCGACAATATTTATTCCCCTAGCTAAAAGAATTCTACTTCGCACTTTTACTTCGTGGGTCGTTCTTCATTTCTTATTTTCTCCTTCATTTCTTCTCTTTCTCCTTCCTTCATTTCTCCTCTGTATCTGTGGAGGAACAAATTGAAGGCCATCTTCCAGGAACAAACTGAAATCAGTGCATTTTAAATTAATTGTATTATGCATAAATTGAATATTGACAAATGTTTGTTTTTCCTTTGTCGTTTTAGAAATACATGACAAATGTTTGTTTTTAATTAATAAGGAACCTCAACATAGAATCTGCAGAGCTACAATTCTAAAGTGGAAAGAGAGACAACCTTGTTCATTTGCTTTGACGGCGAAATGTGTTAGTTCAAATGCTGCTGAATTTTCAAAATTCATAGCTATTGATAGGGATCCAATAAATCTTCCTTTGAAGAGGGATTGGCGCTTGATTCGGGAAAAAGATAAGGAAGTTTTGTGGGAAAGAATTAAAGTATATATTTTTCGTTTTTTTACTTGCAGATTTTTACTAACATGTATGTTTTTATGAATATAGGGGAACATTATTTTTCTTTATGAATATAGGGGGAGTTTTTATGGGGATGTGATGAGGTATTTTGGAGCTCATGGAGGATCAACATAAGGATTTGCAGCACAAGGAGGATCAGCAGAAGGATTTGGAGCACATTTAGGCTCGGATTCTATTGAATAGTTTGTTGGTTGTCCTTACGGATATGTATGACACATTGCCTACTACGATCTTTTTTTGTGTGTCTACATTATGTATTATGGTGAATTCAGAAGACATTATTGTATATTAATTTATACATTTAATGTCTACTTCATGTATTATGGCGGATTCAGAATACATTATTGTATGTTAATTTATATATTTGAATGCATATTATGTTTGTTAAGAACTTTGTTTATTTTATTCATTCATTTAAAAAAGTAAAGAAAAGAAAAAACCGACATTTTCGTTTTTTTTAATTATGAATATTTTTCTCTTGCGGACGACAGAAACTAGTTGTTTATAATAGATTTTATTTTTTTAAATGTTTCTGTCAGTTAGGAACGACGGGATAATTGAATTATTTGACAATATAATTAACTTCCTGGTGTTAGGTGGAAACTCATGGCGGTTATAAATGACATTCATTGATTATATCTGACACACCCCGATCCTAGAATCAAGGCGTGCTGGCCGTCACGTGAGTGTGACGTAGCCAAAAGTGCGACACGGAAGCAAGATATAACAGAAATATGAAGAAATTTTAAACCAACCACTAGCAGCATAACCTACTAGCATACAAGAGAGAGTTATAAAGTAAAACACACGAATTCAGAGCGTAGGTATAAGTGCAGTCAAGTAGGACCATAATTAAAGTACAACACCCGCAGGTGAGTCCTACATGCAGAACGTCTGTCAGAATGCCGAAAAAGACCTCGTGAGCCACCAACAGCTAACTAGAACTGGAGGCGCGCAAAACAAAGGTGAGTGGGTCAGTAAAACCAAAGATTTTCCAAAAACATTTATTTAAAACGTTTCTAACCCCTCACCGTAAAACCTGTATACTTTCCCAGAAAAATAGTATATAAACATATATATATATATATATATATATATATATCATCAAAACTCAGCTTACCATCTATCAACATAACATCTCAGAAAGAATATGTCATGCCATGCCAAAATATAATATGAATGCATCAATATAACTCAGGTGAAATAATAAATCAACCGGAAACCCTGCAGTGGTCCTGTACGGCTGATTCTATAGCTCAATATCCCATCAAGCCGGAGTCACCAACTGTGACATGTACGGCCCTGCCGGAGTCACCAACTGTGACCTGTACGGCACTACACTGCACATAAGTCGGAACTACCTATAGTAGTCTGTACGACTAAGATGGTGAAATAATACGCTCTAGTGCTTCTCTCATCAATCATCTGTGCACATAATCTAAAGTCACCCACCAGTCGGAACCTCTCTAATGGTCTGTACGACTGGCATGTCGGAACCACCTCTAGTGGTCTGTACGACATCCACCTACTTGGATCCAAGGCGAGCGTGCGGTGTGGTGAATACTATAAGCACTAATACCAAAGGTGCAGTTTATGAGCTCACAACGCAATCACATCATCATTCATTCATATAAACCATATAAACTCACCTGATACTCACCTGTGCGTCCACGGCACCAATTCACACATATATATGCATCAATTATCAATTCATAACTCATAATATGCATGCATGGCATTTTAGAAATATAATTTCATATAAACGCATTTTCTGGGAAAACAGTAGTATATAGGTAATACGAAAACAAAACTGCCCACTCACTGATAAGTCGATGGGTCGTAACCCCCGTGACGTCCCTAGATGCGCTCGTCCTCGGGATAGGTGTCACCTATATGCAAAACAACTATAAAAACGTTAATTTAAACACATAACCAACAATTTGAAATAACTTCTCATACGATGCTCAATTTGGGTATATGAATATACCACATCGACCTACTCGACGTCACGGATGTCGAGAGATTTTTAGAAAAAATTTTGGAAGCTGCACGCGCCCCCACGCGCTGGGACAGGCATGGGAACACGCGCCCCCACGCGCATCATCCCTAACCTCGGCTCGCCGGACTGAACTTTCCGGCGGCCGGTTTCCGGCCAAATTTGAAACTCCTTGTTCTCCTTCGTTTCTCAACCATTTTCTTCGTATTTTATATCAAAATGAAGCCCCAAACATGTAGAATCACGATACACTACTTTTAAGCTCCAAAAACAACTAAATCTCACCGGAAAATTCTAAGCAAAACCGGCCAAAATCGAACCTAGTGATCCCGACGTCCAAAACCTTCAAACGAAGCACTCCGAGCTTCCTTGGGACCTCACTAAGCTCACAATAAGCTTAGAATTCCCTGAAACATAACATTTCACTTGTGCATGAACAGTGACAAAAAATGAGGGGTTCGGGTTCACATGATATCGAAGGTTCCACGTCCTAAAACAAGCACTAATCAACTCAGAACATCACAAGGATGAAGAATCTTACCTTGTTTGCTTCGATCCACTGAGTTTTGGATGGTTTGGGTCTCGTCCGTACACTTTGAGAGTGAGAGAGAGAGAGAGAAAGCCGTGAGGGAGGAGAGAGAGAGTGCTACGGGAAGGGAGAGAGAGCATGGGGTTTAGATGGTCCAATATCCAATCCTCACCCTTCATCATCTAATTCCCTAACCAAAATTTTATAAAACTAAAATTTAAATCCAAAACTTATATAGAATTAATCCAAATAATGTCACACACACGTACCATAGCCCCCGCTAAGGGCAAATCCGACATTTCACGTCCTTAATAAGAAAATCTCGGGACGGGCTGTGACAATATCCGACACTATTTCCTGGTGGTTTTAGAGCTTAACCGACATAAAATCCTTTTCCTAATGCTGACAATTATGTCGCTTTTTTTATCCTTCATTACATCAATTTTCTATCGGATTTTGCTTAATATCCAATAGGAATATACAATTTTTGTTGGTTTTCGTAACGACACTAATAAATGGTTTCGTAGTAGTGAATACAGAAATGAATACTAGTTGAGAAATAATAATACTTGCATCCTCATTGGGAAATGCATTGTGAATAACTTATTTTCACAGTATGAATTCTATAATTGAACGATTCAATTTCTTAATTCTCATTCGAATTGGAGATCGTTAAATTATCCAAGTCATCTTAAATATGTTACTTTGTACTCACAACGTTGATTTGTTTAAAAGATTTTGATGCATAAACGATCTCTGATTCATATGATATTTCGTAAGAATGATTTTTAAATGAAGATTAAAAATAAACTGTGTGTTTATAAAATTCATACAATAAAAATACATTATTCAATATGTAAAATATGTGCATTTAATAAACAGATGCATGTATATCCGTTGAGGTATACCAAGATGTAGGTTACATTAAAACATTATACATCATTAAGATCAAACAAATATAAATATTAAAAAACAATCATACTTACGCACTCTGGTGAGAGTTTGTTCTTTCTTCTTCAACTCCGACCGCTTCAAAGCGTCAATAATCTTGCTTCTAAATTATTTTAAAATTAAGTTGTGATTTTTTTTTTCTTCAGATCATACCATTCTTTTTTAAAAGATTAATTATCCAATCTTTGTTGATACGTTGGGGTATAACTCGATATTATAGCGTTAATAATAGATCTCAAGATCATATTGGAAAAGATTCAAAATTTGAAGGGGCAACGCTAGAGCGGCGGTTGAATCTATGGCAGTCTGCCGGTGTAAGGAAGATACAACTAGTACACTTAAAAAATTAGAGTTTAATTGTTTTCTTAATCTTTTTAATCAATGAAAAACATAAAACTCGTTTAGATGTGCTTTTAAAATGACTGAGAACATTTTTAGAGAAAATATTTTTTGGTTCCAAAAGCACTTAAAGTGCTTTCTGCAAGAAGCACTTTAAGTGCTTTTCCAGAATTTACTTGTATTTTTACTAAAAATTGGTTCTAAAAACATTTTCACCAAAAATGTTGTCAGTCATTTTAAAATGACATCCAAACAAGCTCATAGTTATTTTTTAATATATATAATTATTCACCTTAATTGCCACTAGATTCTTTTTAGTTGATGTAGATTATCCACCTTAATTGTTACATAAGATAATACGAAATTGTGGTATATATAAGGGATAAGAATAACATTACTCTTAATCCGTTGAAATCCAACCCGCATCCGCATGCATGCTTAATAAATTAATTCACTTTTTCTTTACACTTGTCCTGTTTTGATTGTGCCATTTATATAAGGCCAATGAAACGTTGAGATCACTTCACGTAAATAGTTATGCTCCTTTTCATATTCTTCTTCTTTTCTATCTCGATCAATTTGCCACCGCCGCTGAAACCTTAAGGCCCTTTCTCGCCTGCTCCAAGCCACTCACCCTCCCGACGTCAACTACTAGCTACGAATCCCAGTATTCCCTTACATCGTTACTCCCAGTATCAACCAGATAAACCCGGCAAACCCGCTCAACCGATCCACTATTACCAACCCATTTTCCTGGTCGGCACCGGTTCCATAATTACCAACCCGATATCCTTAGATCGGCAAAGGTAGAATAGAAGCCGACCCGCTCGCTGCCCACTCTACCCCAACTCTTCTACCCTTAGTTTAAATATATCAGTGTATAAATAAATAAATAAATAAATAAAACTGTAAATAATCAAGTGGCAAGTGCATGATCGGTTGTACAAGAGGTAAACCTGTAGCTTTTAGTAGTACGAAACTTGTTTTTGAATGTAGGAGGAATCGCAACACATTGATAACAGATTAATTTTTCTCTTCCATGTAGTTTTGGTACCATATGATGCGACATCTTATTTTTAAACTCTGAATCAAACAGTACTCCAAATCCGATCCAGTGACCCAAAAAATACATCTATGAAAGTTCCAAACCTAATTTTTTGAGGTTTCAAACTTTTGTTCGTCTTCCACTAAACCTACCCTTGGAGTTAGCAGTAGGACACTTTCTTTAGTAACACATGTTTATTTTAATTAATTACTGTTGTGTTATTTTGGTGGATTAATCTAACAACAAGTTGCCAAATAGAAGAATGGGTTCTTAGAACTGGATGAGATCGATGCTTACCATGCTAGCAATTTGTAGCTGAGAAGTAGGCGAATATAATGGAGCTAGGCAAATGGCGCCACACTGCTAATGTTTTAGGACCAACTTTTGATATCTTCACATGCGCAGCTCTAGCCTTTGTCCATGTGATTTTTTTTTTTTTGGCTCGAAATTTTAATCCTAATCCTTTATAACTTTTCGTTTAGAAGCTTAATTAATTTACCCATCTTTTACAACATAGTTTACAATAAAGTAAAATAACTTTAATATGATTCTATGAATATGTATCAACCCCCACACCCTTTTCATGCAATGGCCCATATATTAAGAGGTTTCACCAATCATGCCTTATTTAAGTACTTCATCACATCGATCCTTGGAAAGATTGTGAGAAATTGAATTGAATCAAACTATCTTCTTAAAATCTGGTATGAACAAGAACAATTACTAATATTTAGATTGCATGCAACGGTTTGAATGCCACACTTAAAAATTTCTCCATCATCAATAAAAGTTAGTACTTGATGATAAAAACCAAATAATTCACCAATAATATTAATTAGAGCAACTCCACCCTTGGAGCCCTCCCCCCTAGCAATCCACTATCCAATCCACCTAGTGAACAGTAATTGCCCGTAATAAACAGTAATTGCCATTTGCATCTCCACCCTTGGAACCCTCCCCTGGCAATTGGTAATAAAATATTAATATTTTTTTTCTCACCCAATCCATAAAATATTATTATTTTATTTATTTCTCTCTCTCTCTCACTCTCTCTTCTCTTCACCGTGGCTCCTCTTCTTCTTCACCTTCTTCACCCTCGCATTCACCCTCACCTCATCAGCACCACCATCCCCCAAACCCTCCCCGCCTCCTTCTTCACCCCCACCTCCGTACTCCCCATCCCGCCCGCCGTCCTGGACGCACCTCCGTACTCCCCATCCCGCCCGCCTCACCGCCCTCACCCCCACCTCCGTACTCCCCATCCCGCCCGCCGTCCTGGACGCACCTCCGTACTCCCCATCCCACCCACCTCACGCCCTCACCCGCCTCACCGCCGTACTGGACGCACCTGCAGAACCTGATAGAAAAAAATATTAAAAAAGGCGTCTGACTTCAGATCCACCTCAGGCGCTCGGGCTGGCACGAATCCAACGGCCTGGCGCTCGGGCCTGCTCAGGCTCCCTCGCTAGCCAACGCTGGACTTCCTCCCACCGGCCCTCGGGCCCTTTCCTGGAGCCTGTTCCCTGAGCAACCACCAACGATGGACTTGCTCTTACGTACAGTTGAACCCCTTGCAACTTGCAAGTGATTTTAGGGTTCTTGCATGGTGAGACAATAACGTATGGCATATGCGTATAAAATATCAAAATTACATCCATCTTTTTATTTCATGCGTATTAGCTGCAAGCCTGCAAACATGAAACAGCCTATATTTGCTACTTGGTAAGTGCCAATTGACAACTGCAGCTCGTTCTGTTATTGTGAATGGGATCGAATCGATCGATCGATCGATCATATTGGAGTAATTTCAATCAACAAAAAAAATTTGCAAAAACAATGCAGATTAGTAGCTGAGCATGGTAAACAATTATCGACGTACTGCGATGAACTTGTTAGAATTCCTTTGTCCCACATCGGCCAGAAGGCTTGAAAACAAGTCATTTATATAGAATTAGCTCACTCTAACTAACACCGAGGCCTTTTGTATTAAAACCCTACACCTGACGGATTAAGCAAGTGGTCAAGTGGCGACAGTATCGGTGTTGTTGGAGTGGGCTCATGGCCCGTCTACTTGAAATTTAAGATGGTATCAGAGCCAGGGGATGGGCCCGTACATCCACGTGAACGGGTGGGTCCTCTTTGACCATGTGCCAATGGGTGAGCCCCAACTTGGCTCCACGTAGGCCAAGAGAAGCCCCGTGAATAGGTGGGTCCCCATTGGCCCTATGCTAACAGGTGAGCCCCGGCTTGGCTCCACGTGGTTGCTGATATGTGGAACTTCACGTGTGACCCATAAAATGGGATATCACATGCGGGGGAGTGTTAGAATTCCTCTGTCCCACATCGGCCATAAGGCTTAAGAACAAGCCATTTATATAGAATTACCCCACTCTAACTAACAATGAGGCATTTTGTATTAAAACCCCATACCTGACGGATTGAGCAGATGGCTAAGTGGGGACAGTATCGGTGTTGTTGGAGTGGACCCATGACCTGTTTACCTAAAATTTAAGGTGGTATCAAAGCCAGGGGACGAGCCCGTACTGCCAAGTGAACGGGTGGGTCTCCTTTGACCCCACGCAAATGGGTGAGCCCCGACTTGGCTCCAAGTAGGCCAAGAGATGCCACGTGAATGGATGGGTCCCCATTGGCCATGCGCGAACGGGTGAGCCCTGACTTGGCTCCATGTGGTTGCCGATGTGTGGAACTTCACGTGTGACCCATAAAATGGGGTCTCACATGCAGGGGAGTGTTAGAATTCCTCTGTCTCACATCGGCTAGAAGGCTTGAGAATCAAGTCCTTTAAATAGAATTGCCTCACTCTAACTAACACCGAGACCTTTTGTATTAAAACCCCACACCTGACGGATTGAGTAGGTGACCAAGTGGGGACAATATCGGTGTTGTTGGAGTGGGTTCATGGCCTGTTTAAGAGATCCAAATGCAGTAGAAGAAATGGGAAATGTAATTATTAATGTGATCAATAAATTTGACTCCATTTATCTTATGGGTATAGTTCCCGTTCATTAAACATCTATAAATTCATGTCACTAGTAGAAAAGTCGAGTAGTATTTTTATTATTTGTAAATGTGAGGTTTTATCTTTCATTCATATGAATTGCAAGTTCGACGTTAAACTAAGTGGTTGGCTTAACCCAACTTCTATGTCCAATAGAATTGTATCAAACAAAGCAAACGTAAACTTCTTGATACAAAAAATATATCTTATTTTAATTATTTAGCCGGCATCTACGTTCCATTGATGAAAAACCAAATTCATACACGTTACTTAATTGATGATGATGATGATGATGAGCCGCGGTTGAAAATTAAAAAGAGGCAAAGGGGATATATTTGATTTTGACGTTGTACTTGCACTAATAAATAATAATTGGTACCTAATATTCATACTATTGGCCATTTCCTTCTTGTGGTTCACACGAGAGAAAAATAAAGGCAAATATTAAATAAAGATGTAAGAGGAAAGGGGCAACAAACTTTCAAATTTCTAATAAGACGGTACTGGGAAAGTTAGATTGAAAAAGGCCCAGGACTAAATAATATTCGGAAATAGGAATGGTGGTTGAATCTTGACTGTGGCAGAATTTGAAGACTTGTCTTAAACTTTAAAGACAATATAAATATAAACCCAACATGACCAGTGTGCTAACTAGTATCGATGATCACATGACGCATGGTTAATTATTATATTACCTAAAATTCAAATGTAATACTAAACAAAGGAAATGATCATCGCCAGATCCTTTTTTTGGAGATTCTTAGAAATCGTGTAATCATGTATATTCATCGTACAGAAATTATTTAAAATTTAAAATTTAAAATTAAATATAAATATACAATGAACTGATATGATTACACAATCCCCGATCCTCAAGAAAAGAATCCGGCGATGATTCTTTTCCCTAAACAAAACCCCCACTTACTCTCTATATACTATAGTCAATAATTGTTAGAGTAAGATCTCTTTGGTTCTTTACAGTACATGCAACCTGAACCACTGTATATACATTTTTCAGTAATGCTAGGTAGAAAAACATTTTTCATTATAATCGCAATACAGTCACGTTGTTATTCATTTTTTATTGCTATAACACTTATTCATACTATACGTAACTCATGAAATATATATATTTTTAAATAGTATTATTAAGAAGAGGGAGAAGGTTCAAAAGTCGAAACTATTGCGATAATTTAAGGAAGGGGAAAATTTCGAATCCGAGATGCATTGACGAAAACCAACACTTTATCCATTAGGATATATATTAAACCGCCAAATTCATACAATATCTATTCTGTCATTCACCCATAATAAAACACGTAAATGAGTAACACAATATATGTACTGTTACACAGAAATTTTCCTCAAAGCAGGTATTGGTAATTAATTACTATGATTAGAATATGTGATTCCAACAGACAGGTGGATCATTATGAGCTTTAATTTAGATCCTCTCCACCAATCAGTGTAAGTGTACATGATGAAACTGACTAAGTTTCCAATTATTTATATATAAAATTATGCTGAATCTTGAAAAATAATGAACAAGGTGGTCTCTGCCTAAGAATGAACACAACACAACGCAGCTGCCCCCACACAATAGGAAACAAATCCGTGATTGTCGCTAAAGACTAAAAGAGTTGCAAAAACCCAAAGCCAAAGCACAAACTCTTGTGGAGAGATAGAGACAGGAGGGTGTAAGTAGATGCAGCAGTAGTAGCTAGCTTTCCAGTTATGGGAAGAAATCCTTGTTGTTCCAAGTGTCACGGGATGACTCTTTAAGCCTTCCGCCCGTGCGGCACTTAGACTTGAATACCTCGATGAACAAGCTAAGTAAGCCTTCGAAGCCTCGCTTCCCCGGATCGAATCACAAAGAAAGCTAAGATAGCTTGGAGAATGCTAAGATCACTTAGAAGATGGGAGAAAGGAAGCTTTGTATTGAAAGTTAAGAGAACTTTACAATTGCTTACAATTCTTGGGATGGTTTGGCCAAATGGCCTTACCTCCTATTTATAGGCCTAAGTCACCTCCTCAATGGAGGGTTCTAGAATCCCCTACTTACATCCAAAAATATCTAGCATAGTTCTAGATACAACTTGCCTAATCTAGATTATTCTAGGTGAGGCTTAAATATGTACACTTGTGTGGAATGTTCCGGAATGCCCTAGATTATCTTGAATGCTCCGCCACGTTCTTGATTTCTCCGGGACGTTCCAGAAGCTTCCATGAAGACAAGGCTTTATGGGCTTAGATATATGATGTCTTGGGCATTTTCTTTGTTTTTAACATGCGGCCCGTGACATCCTCCCCCACTTAAGCCGTCGACGTCCTCGTCGACTCTTGCCTCTCGAATGTCTCGATCAAGTCCTTATATTGCCATAAGGACGACTCCTTCTCCCATGTTGCTTCGGAGTATGGTAGCCCCTTCCATTTGACAAAGTACTCCACATGCTTTGGTTGTCTTGGTCGCACCACGACACGCTTAGCTTCAATGTTCTCCACTTCTTTGTCAAACGCCTCTGTCATCAAAGGGGGTGCTCGATGAGACTCACCTCGACTTGGTTCCTCATCGTCCGCATGATAAGGCTTCAAGTTGCTCACATGGAACACCGGGTGAAACTTGAGGCGAGGTGGGAGTTCCACAACATACGCAGCTTTGCCAACCTTCTTGATGATAGGGAATGGTCCCTCATATTTCCGCAACAAGCTCTTGTGCAAGCCACGAGTACTCTTGTGCTGAGACGCATTGAGCTTCACAAAGACTTGGTCGCCAGTTTGGAACTCCACATTCCTTCGCTTGCGATCCGCCCATTTCTTCATCTTTTTTGAAGCCTTCTCCAAATGAGCTCGAGCAAGTTCGTGGGCTAATTGCCACTCCTTAGCGGTTTTGAAAGCGGCTGGACTATTCCCCGTGTAGCCAGTCATGACCGTGTTCGGGGTCAAGGGTTGTTGCCCTATAGCCAACTCGAACGGACTTTTCCCCGTCGACTCCGAACGTTGCAAGTTATAAGAGAATTGGGCAACATCAAGTAACTTAGCCCAATCTCGTTGATTGGCACTAACATAGTGCCGCAAATAAGTCTCCAACAATGCATTAACCCGCTCCGTTTGTCCATCAGTTTGAGGATGAAAAGCTGTGGAGAAGTCTAACTTTGAGCCAAGTAGCTTGAAGAGCTCCTTCCAAAATCTACCCGTGAAGCGAGCATCTCGATCGCTGACTATGCTCCTCGGAACACCCCAATACTTCACCACGTGCTTTAGAAACAAGCGTGCAGCTACTTCGGCTGTGCACTCCACGGGTGCGGGTATGAAAGTGGCATACTTGGTGAATCTATCGACCACGACGAAGATAGATCCACATCCATCAGACTTGGACAAATGTGTAATGAAATCCATGGTTAAACACTCCCATGGTCTTGATGGGGTGGGAAGTGGTTCCAACAGTCCTCCCGGTTGCTTTTGTTCCACTTTGTCTTGTTGGCACACAAGACAAGTCTTCACGTACGAATCTACATCATCCCGCATTTGTGGCCAATAATAAGCATCGCTCACCAAAGCCAACGTGCGGTGAGTGCCAGGATGTCCTGCCCACATTGAGTCATGGCACTCCTTCAGGATTTCTTTCCTTAAGCTTCCCCACTTTGGGACGTAGATCCGCTTGCCCTTGGTGTATAGCAAGTCGTCCTCAAGCCAAAACCTTCTTGTCTTCCCTTCCTTGACAAACTCCACAATGTTCTTGGCTTGGACGTCATGTGATAAACCTTCTCGGACATGGCCCAAGAGATGGCTTTGCGGCTTGAGTACCGTAGCCATTAACTCTACTCGTCTACTTAGAGCATCGGCCACCACGTTCTCCTTTCCTTGCTTGTACTCTAGCTTGTAATCAAACTCCGCTAAGAACTCTTGCCACCTTGCTTGCTTAGGTGTGAGCTTTTGTTGGGTTTGAAAGTAGCTAGTGGCAACGTTGTCCGTCTTGATGACGAATGGGGTACCAAGCAAGTAATGCCTCCAAACTCTAAGGCAATGGACGATGGCGGTCATCTCCTTTTCATGGGTCGTGTACCTCTTCTCGGCATTGTTTAGCTTGCGACTTTCATAGGCTATCGGATGTCCCTCTTGCATCAACACTCCTCCTATGGCAAAGTCGGAAGCATCAGTGTGCAACTCGAATGGCTTACTAAGGTCGGGCAACCTTAGTACAGGCTCCTCCATTAGGGCCTTCTTCAACCTCTCAAAGGCCTCTTGACACCGGTCCGTCCATTCCCATGCCTTGTTTTTCTTAAGAAGGTCTGTTAAGGGTGCCGCTATAGCTGAATACCCTTTTATGAATCTCCGATAGTAGTTGGCTAACCCCAGAAAGGATCGTAGTGTTGGTACCTTGGTCGGCGGTTCCCACTCTTGAATGGCCTTGATCTTGCCCTTTTCCATCATAAGTTTCCCCTCCTTTATCTTGTGGCCAAGAAATTCTACTTCTTTTGTGGCAAAGGAGCATTTCTCCTTCTTGACATAGAGTTCATGCTCCCGAAGGGTCTTGAACACTATGCGCAAGTGCTTGACATGCTCCTCCAATGTCTTGCTATAGACAACGATATCATCAATGTAAACCACGACAAACTTGTCAAGATAAGGATGGAATACCTTGTTCATCAATGTGCAGAATGTTGCGGGGGCATTGGTCAGACCGAATGGCATGACTTTATACTCGAACGCTCCATATCTGGTCACCATCGCCGTCTTCGATTCGTCTCCAGGGGCTATCCTCACTTGGTAGTATCCCGATCGAAGATCTAACTTTGTGAAGTACCTTGCTTCACCAAGTTGATCGAATAAGTCGGCGATCAACGGAAGTGGGTACTTGTTCTTGATGGTAATCTTGTTCAATGCTCTATAGTCGATGCACAACCTTAGGCTACCTTCTTTCTTGCGTTGGAACAGGACGGGTGCACCATATGGGGACTTGGAGGGTTGGATGTAGCCAGCATCAAGTAGCTCGTTGAGTTGCTTCCTCAATTCCTCCAACTCGGGTGGCGACATCCTATAAGGTGATTTGGAGGGAGGCTTAGCACCAGGCTCCAACTCAATCGCATGGTCGACTTCTCTCCTTGGTGGCAACTTCTTAGGCAGTTCCTTAGGCATCACGTCCGCGAACTCCACCAGGACGTCTTCCACTTGTCTCGGCAAAGGCCCGTACTTCTCCTCCCCTTCATTCAACATTAGGGTTGCAAGAAATGTGGCCTCGCCTTTCTTCCAAGACTTGGCAAATTGAATTGCCGACAAGTGTTGGGTGCACTTCTTGGCTTGCCTTTCCAATGGCACTAGGCAAGGTTGTCTTCCATCGGCCAGGATACAGAAAATATTGTAGAAGGGAATGGGAAAGGCTCGTACCTTGTCCATGAACTCTAACCCAATGACTACGCCATAGTCGTCCATCTTGACTATAGTGAAGTCGATCTCTCCCTTCCATGCGCCAATGTCTACTTGTACATTGCGCGCAACTCCAACAATAGGGGTGGCAGCGGAATTTACCGTCTTCACGCTACCAGGCTCCTTTGTGACTCGGAGGCCAAGCCTTGTTGCTTCCTCCGACGTCATGAAGTTGTGTGTTGCTCCCGTGTCCACCAACACACGCGTCGTCTTGTCACCAGTCTTGACGTCGACGAACAATGATCCTCCCCCAACTTGAGCCTTAGGTTGTGAGAGGGTTGTCTGGATGGCGTTCAGTAGACGGATGCATCCCATCGTTGCATCGTTACTCTCTTTGACCTTGTCCTCCTTGAAAGCCATGGCCTTAAGGGCCTTCTTTTGTGGGCAATCTCGCATCATGTGAGGGCCGTCGCATAGGTAACAAGTGGGTTGCCAAGACTTACCTTTGCCTTTGTCATGCTTATCGGCTTTCTTCTCCTTCGGTTTGCTTGTCTCGGCCTTGTCCTTCGACTTATGTTCTCCCCCACTTCTCTCATGGTTACCCCTCTTCCCCGTGGACTTGGAATCACCTTGGTGGCTTGATTTAAACTCAATCAAGGATTCGGCAGCGGCAATGGCATCAGACAATGTTTGCACGTGTCTCCTTTGTAGTTCGAGTTTTGCCCAATTTTGCAGTCCACTCATGAAGTACATGAGCTTGTCTTCCTCTAACATGTTGGGCACCTCGAATAACAAGCTCACGAAGGCGTTGACATAGTCTTTGACGCTCCCCGTTTGCTTGAGCCACCTTAGTTTCTCCTTGGCTTCGTACTTGGCATTTTGGGGATAGAAGTGCAACATAAGATCTTTCTTAAATTCATCCCAAGTGGTGAGAGAGAACGTACCTTGCTCAATCTCCATGCTCCGACGACGCCACCACATAAGGGCATTGTCAGCTAAGAACATGGTTGCCGTTGAGATTTTGGACTCGTCATCTTCAAGCTTCAGGTACTTGAAGTATCGTTCCACGTTCCACACGAATGTGTCAAGCTCCTTTGCTTCTCTCTTCCCATTATAGGATTTGGGTTTAAAGGAGTCGATTACCTTGGAGTCCAACGCCTTGATTTCCCTCGGCCCTTGCACGAATTGCTTCACGACTGCTTCTTTACAAAACGCCACATCTCCCTTAAGTTCCCTTGTGTCCTTTATCTCTTCTTGAAGCGCCACAAACCTTGCCTCTATGTTGTCAAGGTGAACTTGGACTTCCCTCCGCATCTTGTCTGCCATGGTGTTGAGAGCGCCAAGGAGCTCATCTCGTAGCCCTTCCACCAAGCCACGCAGTTCATCCTTACCATTGTCCACTATGGTTTGGATTTCCTCCTTGTCGACAACGTCCTCATCAAGTCGAGTATCGAACTCGAGTATGGTTCGTTCCATCTTCTCGAGTCGCTCTTCCATGGTCTCCATCGATGCTTGCAAGTCCTTTAACTTTGGCTTGCTCTTGGCAACGTCTTGGACCTCGACAGCACGCTCCCTTAGCTCGGAGACTCCGGACACCGTCTCTCCACTTGCCATATCCTACTTTCCTTCAAGTGATTCACGAACTAGGCTCTGATACCAGCTGTCACGGGATGACTCTTTAAGCCTTCCGCCCGTGCGGCACTTAGACTTGAATACCTCGATGAACAAGCTAAGTAAGCCTTCGAAGCCTCGCTTCCCCGGATCGAATCACAAAGAAAGCTAAGATAGCTTGGAGAATGCTAAGATCACTTAGAAGATGGGAGAAAGGAAGCTTTGTATTGAAAGTTAAGAGAACTTTACAATTGCTTACAATTCTTGGGATGGTTTGGCCAAATGGCCTTACCTCCTATTTATAGGCCTAAGTCACCTCCTCAATGGAGGGTTCTAGAATCCCCTACTTACATCCAAAAATATCTAGCATAGTTCTAGATACAACTTGCCTAATCTAGATTATTCTAGGTGAGGCTTAAATATGTACACTTGTGTGGAATGTTCCGGAATGCCCTAGATTATCTTGAATGCTCCGCCACGTTCTTGATTTCTCCGGGACGTTCCAGAAGCTTCCATGAAGACAAGGCTTTATGGGCTTAGATATATGATGTCTTGGGCATTTTCTTTGTTTTTAACATGCGGCCCGTGACACAAGGAAGGAGTGAAGAGAAGAGCATGGACTGCTCTTGAAGACAAAATGCTTGCAGATTACATCCAAGCACACAGTGAAAGAAAATGGAGCAATGTTCCTAAACAAGCAGGTGAATATCATGGTCGACGACGTTTTTCATTTTTATGTTTATCAACCATTATCATACGTGAGATTTGAACTCATGCGTTCTTTGGTTGAAATCGGAAACATGATGCAGGGCTGCTGTGGCTAAATTATCTGAGACCAAACAAGCGAGGCGACATTACATAAGATGAAGAAGATCTCATCATCAGACTCCACAAACTCTTAGGCAACAGATCTTGTATTGTCCTATTTGCTTCAACTCATATATATATTTTTTTTTTTTTTGAAATACGTTAAAATATCAAAAATTAAATCCCAATTGTTTAATTGACCAAAATTAATTAAATATCGACATACAAAACTAACAATTTCGTGAATTGGAATTTGATAAATGATCATTTCGACCAATTTCCTTTTTCTTCTTCTTTAATTTGTGTTGAATTTGATTACTAATTTACTTACGGTTAAATTTTGTGATTGGTGTAGATGGTCTCCAATAGCGGGAGAATTCCAGGACGAACAAACAATGACATCAAGAATTACTGGAATAACAATTTATGTAAGACACCACAACAGGAAGATAAATTATCATGTAGACCCTCCACCTCCACTGAGTTTTCAGACACAATATACAACAATCAAAAGTTGAAGAAAAACTAACAAATGACACCAGTTGCAATAATAATTTTGCATAGGGGTCCTTCATGCTTGGCAATTTAGTTGACATCATAGCAGAAGAATCTGAATCAAGGGAAGATGGTTATTCCAGATGCTGGGAAAATATTGGTGGAAGATTTTAGGGAGATGAGCCTCTCTGAGTTTCTGGATACTGACTTTGCAAAGCCGAGCAATGCGTTTGGGTTTGGGATGTGTGATGTCATGAGTTATGAAGTGATACTTGAAGGAGAATATGGCTATGGATTCTGGTGATGGATCTTAGATGGCTGCTTAATCACTGATAGCTGAGGAATAATGGCTTATGGAGTAAATAACAAATAGAGTAAATTGTAGCAATGGTCCTTGAACTTTAATCAAATTGGAGCAATGGTCCCTCAATTAAAAATTCATTACCATTGGTCCCTCAACTTATCAAAATGTGTAGCTATAGTCCTTTTCATCAATTTCTTCAAAATTTTGTCAAAATAAGTTATGTTGGAATAACCATTTATATAATTAGGGTCCCTCAACTCATCAAAGTGTGTAATTATGATCATTTTCGTCAACTATACATCAAAATTTTTGTCAAAACGAGTTATGTTTGAAGGATCATTGCTACAATTGGATTAAAGTTAATGGACCATTTCTCCAGTTGAATTAAAGTTGAGGGACCAAATGTAATGAATTTTTAGTTGAGGGATCATAGCTGCATGTTTTGATGAGTTGAAGGACCAATAGTAATGGATTTTTAGTTGAAGAACCATTGCTCCAATTGAGTTAAAGTTAAGGGACCATAACTACAATTTACTCTAACAAATATGTATTGCCTAATGGCATTATCGAAATTATGTGTATTACAGTACTGAATAAAGGAGATTAAGGAGTTGCTTAGGATTTTGCTTCAGGCTTGTGCTAAGAAAATTAAAAATGCAAGAAGGTTGTACTTATATATTCTTTGCATCCTAAGTTGTATGCTCCAATTCCAAATTGAAGATAAGTTCTTGAATTAGAGAATAATCGTGGGATTGTTGCGAGATGTTGAGTATTCGTAGGCAACGTTCACATCCCGCAACTATTGAGTGCGTAAAACCAAAACCAATAACAAATCCTAACTTCACACCAAGCTTTGAAGCTATAATAAATGCCACAACGTCCTTCACTATCATAGCATTTTAATCAAGGGCGTACTTACTGCGTATAATAAGAGCAGTAACAGGCGCCTCAGCCTATGTTGTAGTAAGTCTATAGGCCTGGATGATAGACTGTAATATACATGCATGAATTATTATGTGATCATACTACAATTATTCGATCCCTTAATTAAACCGTTAAGAAAGTACCAATAATTGCCTGACCTCTCTCTTTCGAATCAATTTGAATTTGCCTTCTAGCTCATTAATGTATGATTCTTAATCCAAACCCCACATCGATCGTGAGTTCATAATTAATCCTTCAACTATGTGGTCAATGCGTAACCCCAAAATATATGGAACGTTTTTCACACACATACTCTTAATTATGCGTAGTTATTGGATAAACAAATTTTGTTGTTGGTTTCTGTACTGCGTTTGTTTTCTGGTATAGTATTGTGGATTTGATTAAGGGGGGTGTATTCAATTGGGATTTTGAGGGATTTTAATTCTTTTAATGAATCTAAGGGTATTCAATCAAGATTTTAAGTGATTCTCTGAAATTCAAAGTGTATTCGATTGATGCACAAAATCAGTGAGGACTTTGGTACAACAGAAAGTGTTAAGTTTGTGACATTCGCTAGATTGCTCCGGTCACTAGTGTGGATAAGTATGTAAATGGATAGGGACAGAGAAGCAAACACAAGATGTACGTGGTTCACCCAGATTGGCTACGTCCACATAGTAGAGGAGTTCTCATTAATTGTGAAGGGTTTACCAAGTACATAGGTTCAAACTCTCATTTAGTGAGTACTAATAACTGATTTAGTACAAATGACATTAGGAAATATTGTGAGAGAATGATCTCTATTTATAGAAGAGAATTTCTAGTTTCATTCTGACATTGACACGTGTCGTGTTGTGATTGGCTTCTGATGTTGACACGTGTTGCGTTATGATTGGCTTCTAATGTCAACACGTGTCGCGCTGTGATTGGCCTCCTGGTTGGAGGGAAACTCTTCTGGGTCCTTAATGGTATAACGTTGAACGATGCTCGGTAGTTTCAGGATTGGTCAAGTATCGTACAAACATATTCAATTAAAATTTTAAGATAGTTTATTAAAATCCTTAGAAATCTGAGTGTATTCAATTAGAATTTTAAAGAAGTTTATAACATTTCAAGTGTATTCAATTAGAATTTGAATTTAAAGAATTTGGAAAAGTTGAGGAATTAGAGGGAATTGGAGAGATTTTGTAGTGTATTTTAAGCATCTACAAATCTCACATCTCCCCATGAGATTTTGAGGGAACTGAATCAAAATTTTATATGGAATCTCTACAAATCAGTTAAACTCTACAAAAATCCATAGATTTATAAATCCATTAAAATCTCTCAAATTCTCAATTGAATACACCCCTAACTTTGTTTCCATTATTGTACTCCAATTAGGGTTCCCATCCCGAAACCCTAGCATAGACCAATGGGACCAATGGAGATAGAGAGTGCGTGTTCCCCTACCTAATGATGAATATAAGTTAAAATTCTACATTGATCATCTTACAAAACAAATCACGTGAAGACAATATCAATGCAATTAGTGATATTTTGAAACTTTAACACATGAACCTTAATTAGAAAACAACATAGACCAATGGAGCCAACGTTAGAGAGATGCTAGAGAAACCCTAATAAGAAAACAGCATAGACCAATGGAACCAACACTAGAGAGATGCTAGAGGGAGACTCTGCGTTTTCCCATCCCAAAACCCTAATTAAAAAACAGCATATTCCAATGGAACCAATGTCAGAGATAGAGATAGAGATATCGAACTGTGGCTTTTCAACATTGATTTAATGTAGTGTGGGAGAGAAGTGGCAGTTTCAGAAAGGAGTAAATATCTACCTAGTTAATTAGGAACTGGTGAATTCACCGCCAGATCTGCAAAGCCTGGAAAGTCAATCCTGTGAAAACAATTAACCTAGCTAGAGGAATTCAATACCGAGGGACCTAGCTGTGTGTACTCACACACACACACAAAAGGTCGTCCCCAATGAGGAATTCAATACCGAGGGACCTAGCTGTGTGTACACACACACACACATACAAAAGGTCGTCCCCAATGATCTCCCTTCCTGTCGTTTCCAACTTTTTGCTATACAGACACCAACCTTTAAATATAATAACTCACCCGAAAACAAAACAGAAACTGCTCCTCCCATC
The DNA here is from genome assembly GCF_042453785.1 of Malus domestica. NCBI lineage: Eukaryota > Viridiplantae > Streptophyta > Magnoliopsida > Rosales > Rosaceae > Malus > Malus domestica. The sequence continues at coordinate 3,471,326 of NC_091675.1, read as the reverse complement.
TCCAAAATAGTAGGTCTCATATTTTATAGTTTCTCAAGGAAAATTTATTTACATGGACCTGACTCATATATTAGGTCTTCATATTTTATATATTTTTAAGGAAAATTTTAGTTTATATGGACCTGACTCATATATAGGGCAGATAAATGCTGACTACCTTGCATGAATTCCACACAAATATCGTTAATCTTCTGTGTCCACTGATATGAATTGTCACGCCCATTGAGGCAGAGGTGCAGGGCCTAGAGTTTCACGTAAACGCACAAGCCCTTAAGGCACGTAGCCATACTCATCCACCACAATCTATCTATGTAGGAGTAGTGGTGGTCGTTGAGTTTGAAATCAAATTGTTTTGGTAACACAGCAGCATGGATGTAGGGACGACTATATTTTTATATCGCTGCTATTTTACATGTGGGAGTAGTTAAGTGCGATCAACTACTATTTCCTTCTGCATTTGATAGCACATTGTCAGGATTTCTGTGGAAGATATTTTGGGTTAAACGTGATTTGTTCATGTTATAACGAACATCACAACCAAGTAATATAGGATTTTTTTTACAAACGAGAACGTTAGTGAGTTAAATTGTTAAATGTTTGGAGAGTCTGGGAGGGGAGCTAGTGGGAATCGAACCCACACCATAGTACATAAACATTATTTCTTTCTTTCACCGCGATAAAACGCGTTATTTAATTACAATTAGCATACCATTTAAGGACACAAAAGCAATTTATATTTTGTACAAACGATATTTTATACTAAATTTATTGAAATAATATGAAGAAAATTTCAAAAATTTTTGTGAAGACATTTCTTAATCAACTTAGCAGTCTCTTAAAAAAAAAGGTTGATTAATTACTCATAGGCACTACCAATGCAGTCAAAATAGTTTATAATTGCAACATTGACTTACTAGTTTTTATTCAATTATCAATTTCAATTTTCAATGTGCCAGTAATTCTTTAGTTATTAATGAAAGTACTTAGAAAGCTTCACTTATAAAGGGTGGGTGGGATATTGTGTACCAAGATCTGTCAATTCTCAATAGGCATCAAGGTCCCCATATAAGAAAGCCATCTTTCCTTGGGACCAGGAGGGAAGAGAAAGACAGCTACCGCATATATAGAGAGAGAAAAAGAGAGATAAGATTGCCATTTTCCAAATTTTTAAAATGGGAAGAAGTCCTTGTTGCTCTAAGGAGGGACTGAACAAAGGAGCATGGACTGCTCTGGAAGATCAAATTCTCACAGATTACATCAAAACCCATGGTGAAGGAAAATGGAGAAGGATTCCAAAGGAAGCTGGTGAGTAGCATATATATGAAATGTAATTTAATTAGTTTGGTAATTTTTCTTGGAGAAAAACGATGATATAAATCTATGACTAGCAGTGACCGATCCAAAGGGGTCAGTTGACCCCGTGGAGGCCGGAAAGCTGGCTGGGGAGGGGAGCACCTCCGATGACCCCGTCTGAGTTTTTAGCAGTTCGTGCACAAAGGTGTTCGACGAAATGCTGAATGAAACTCGGCAGCTGCCTAGCGCACAGGTTTTTTTTTTTTGTTTTTTTGTTTTTTTGTTTTTGTTTAAACAACCTGGCCAAACGACTCTGTTTTAGGTCAGGTTTGCAAAATAATAATAATAATAACGACAAAATCAAACACCTTTGCAGTTGATAATTCATAGTGTTTAATTGTGACTTCTGTTTCTTACATAGCAGATTCTGCTTCACTAAGGTAATTAAACTTTGGTCCTTATGTGTGCTTTAATTGATATTGTGAAATTATTGGAACTATATTACAAAGGGAAATTTGCATAAGCTAGTTCGGGGGGTCTATTGAATTATGAATTTATGAATGAATGTACTATTGTTTAACTTTTCATTGTTATTTTCGTTTTAAAAAAATCGCAATTTTTACATCTTGATCCCATACGGTAAAAATCATGAATTGCACAAATTAAAAAATGGAACTTTAACGAAAAGCTCATAGTACTGTTCACTTTAACGAAAAATCACATTTTTACACTAAAAAGTCAATCCTGATACTATTCATTTTACCTTTTATTTTATCCTTATCGTTAAAACTCAAAGTTTTCAAATCTTTTTCATTAGTTTTCCTATTAAAAAATGTATATTGTGGATGAATTTGATGTAGGTCTCAGGAGATGTGGAAAGAGCTGCCGACTGAGGTGGCTCAATTATCTTAGACCTGATATCAAAAGGGGTAACATAACTCAGGAGGAAGAGGATCTCATCATTAGGCTCCACAAGCTACTAGGCAACAGGTTCTCACTTATTTCTAACCCTAACATATTTTAATCATAAGTAGATAATCTTCGTTATTTGCAAGTCACATGTTAACACATATGGGAGAGTAAATCAATACAATCACATAAACAGCGGATGTCAAATTTTAATTTTTCTGCAAGTAGGAATGGCTACAAAGAACAAAGTATTTTCCTTGTCTTAATTTGGCTTTATATTTGTATGTGGATATGTGCAGATGGTCACTAATAGCAGGAAGAATTCCAGGACGAACAGACAATGAAATAAAGAACTACTGGAACACATACTTGCGAAAAAAAGTGAATGGTGCTGAAACACCAAGGCTATTAGGAAATAAGGTGGATGAGAACAATAAGAAGAAGAGGAAGAGAGACAACTCAGAGAAGACCAACCCATCTGTTAATAAAACCAAACCACGGGCCATGGTGAAGTCCGACAGCTTTGCAGTTATCCGTACGAAGGCATCAAAGTGCAACAAGGTTCTGGTCATGCCGGACCAACTGCTTGATCATCAGATTAATCATGGGTTGTTAGAAGACACTACCACTACCATTTCAGAATATAGCATGTTGGATTTTGATGTGGGGGAGCTCTTAGTGTCTGAAAATAATGATATTCCAGATGATTCAGACTTCTGGAAAATATGTCAGCAGTTGGAAGACAACACTAACAATGGTGGCTCGAAGAACAGATGCCCGTCATCGACATCGCTTGCACCTCTTTTGTTCTCAGATGAAATGCTCAAGGATTGGATGAGAGATGACTTTTTCAACCGTCAGTGTTGACTCTAGATGATCTCTTTAATTATCATTACCCTATATATATATATATATATATAGGCTCTTCCGAAATCTCATGCACTTAATTGGGTTGTCTTGAATTTTATCTCAGATATTGAATAATATAAAAAATCAGTAAGCCGAACATAGAGTGCGTGATTAAAAAGGTACTTGCACCGCAACGGATGCGTAGAAGTATAGATTGTCTTGTGGAAATAAATGAACAGCGAGATTCCAATTAGAGCAACTCCACCATTGCAAAAGATCCAGGGCTATTCACTGTTTAATCCATCCAGTGAACAGTAACTGCTTTTTGTATCTTCACCCTTACATTGAATAGCCCTAACAATAAACAATAAAATATTAGTAATTTTTAAATTTATAATTAATATTATATTATTAATTTATCTTTTCCTTTTGGAAATCTCTTCCTATCTCTCGAAACTTCTACCATTTTTTTTGCTGCACTTCCGACACATAACAGAGTAGCACACCTGAATGCCTTTCTTAATTTTTGCTGCACTTCTGTAGTCCATGGCTTTGCGAAACGATGTGGTGCAGAGGGGTGCCGTGAAGCTATATCGTCCGATTAATTTCAGAACGTCATCGTTCAAGTCTCGGCTCCCTCCTCAATCTCCTGGATCAGCCCTGTGTCGGAGCAGCCCCGCGCTGTTTGGCTCCGCAACTTCCAAGGATGACGGAGATCAGTTTTTGTTTCCCCAAATGGGATTCGATTGAATTTTGGAGAAAAATGGAAGCATTATTTCAATTAATCATTTAAATAAATGTTTAGAATTTGGAAAATGGAAGCTTAACTTTTTTTTAATCGAATAGTACCCGGAAGAGTTCGAGTAGCTGTAAGGTTGAGGCCTATAAATGCAGAGGAGATGATGGCTGACGTCGCCCAAACGTCAGCCTTGCGTCACGTGGCCTTCAGGCTCTCGGGCTGGCAACTCATGCCGAGCCTCTCCCTCATGCCCGCTCGGGCTCCATCGCCAACACACGTTGGACCTCCCCACTCGGGCTCTCTGGCTTGTTTGAGAGCCAGTCCATCGGGTAATCGCCCACGGTGGAACTGCTTTTATAGAGCACTGGACCATGACCCCTAACTATAGGCTTAAAATTAAACCTTCTTAATTATGCGTTTCTTGTCTACTCAACAACTTTTCATGACCTTTAGTTAGAGTAATGTTAGGAAGATTAAATTTGGAGACTAAATTTACAAAATAAATGATGTATCACTAATAGGAATAAGCACGTTTTTAAACGTTTAAGTGATAAACCAGTCATCAACTTCCATGTCCTTTAATTTCAAAACTTTGTTTCCAAATTCAGTCTCTCTAGCATTACCCTTTTAGTTAGAACAAATTAAATATATATAGTACCAGGTGATTTTGAATGTTATTGTCCACCATATAATATTTACTTTGATAAATTTATTGATTTAGAGTAATTATTTCAATTAGTTTACATTATTTAATCATGATTTCAAAGTAACTATTCTTCTATGTTGATAACGTGTGAACTAATCGATGGAAATCAACATAGAATTTCGCTGTCCATAACAAAAATGTGATAGAAACAATTCAACTAGATAGTTAAAAAAAAAAAACTCCTAATGTAACCAAGTAGTCAAATATATATAATAAATCGAAGGAAATTCATTGATACAAAACTTCTTATCATTTCTTTCGGAAGTTGTTGTTAAATTCCATTGAAAACTTTTTTTAAACTTCTAGATTTCAAAGTTTATCGTCAGAAGAGTATGCTCAATGTCAATAAGTTGATATATTTTTAACTATGTAATATCCGTAGGACCCTCTTCAGTCTGGCTAATTGTGTTTTATTAATATAATCATCAAATCGTTCTTGTTTTCAATGAAATCCTTGTTTGAACATCACATTGTCATAAATAAAAAAATGATTATTATAACTAACCTAATACCAAAACAATGAGGTATCGATCATCTAATAAATTAATAAACCAAACCTCGGTTTTTACAGTTGTGGTGGTCCTGGGGGACTTGGATCGAAGAACACCAAATTGTGGTCGCTAGCTTGCAAATGGGGAGTAAATCCCTTTTATGTTCTCAGCCACAAACCCTCCAACTTTCATTGTTTTCTAGCCATTTCTTTCACCGTTTGACAGAGTGAGAGTTAAAAAATTTGTTTTGGTTCCAGGCTTTCAGTTAAAAAAAGTATTTTGGTTCCGGTCCCCACTGAGGGCCGGAGAACTAAAATCAAGCCGGCCCTAATTTGTTTTTTAGCTTCAAAGAGTGGCATTGCGGGTGCCAAAGTGACAACTAAGTAAGGTAATTAATAATACAACAAAGTTCCATGACACTATTAATTAGAGATTAGTTAAGCATATAGTCCATACCTGCCAGAACCTAGGTAACACATCAGTCCAACTGATGACGCCGGATCAACTACGACCAAATCAATAGTTTTGTATTATTTTATTTTATTTTTTGCTAAAATCTGAGATATCTTACACTCTAAAAGATAGATCTAATCCCCAATTAAGTTCGGAAATACCAATAATTTTGTATTTGAACACGACTTTTTTCTACCGTTATAAAATTATTTCTCTTTACTTGCACTCCCTTTTTCTTTACCGTTGAATGTAATGGATCAAAAGAAAATCAACGGACAAATTTAAGTGGGAAGTGGAAGTCAATCTACAAAAGTTAATGCAAAGAACTCATTAAAACAACAAAAAAAACGAACTTATTCATACGTGTTAACCAAGGATTTGTCAGCAAGTTGTACAATTTGTATTGCAGATTTTTTGTTTCACCGATTTTCCATCACCATTCTTTTAAAAATGAATATGTAAAACTGATCTTGGATCCCTTTTTTTCTGATATACTATATGATTTTTCTGAAGTTAAATATGATCAAACAACTAAAAATTGAAGATGAAGATCACAGAAAGAATCCTGATATTTGTATTGCATGTATGAAAGGTTTTGCACGTAGCGCTGTTGTTGAGCATGAGTTCACCACACATGAAAACTCAAACCTCTGATACCATTTTTGCAGTCAGTTCAATTCTTTAATTTTGGATTTTGGATTCTAACCACGTTGTTAAAAAGTTGATTAACAATTAAGATTGAATTATACAACAAAACCTTGTATATAAACTGAGAAGGATGGACTGGGAAGAGGACCTTGGACTGATGTTGAAGACCAAATTCTGCTCGAGTATGTCAGGGAGATGGGGGAAACTATCGAGGGAAACAGGTGAGTTGGTTTCGATTCTACGTACGAGCTTCTTAGTTACAATGCATGAATGTTATGAAATACGCGTTATTCGGTGCAGGTCTGAAGAGATATGGGAACCGTTGTAGGCTTAGGCGGTTGAATTATCAGAAGCCGGATATCAAGAGAGGCAACATTACAGAAGACGAAGAAGACCTGATTATCAGGCTCCACAAATTCTTAGGCAACAGGTACTTACTACTAGTACTTAAAAGTTAAACCTTGTAAGCTTCGTTAAATAATATGTCCTAGTTATGGGTGTTTTATGTAGATGATCATGGATAGCCGGAAGGCTTCCAGGTCGAACAGACAATGAGATCAAGAACTACTGGAACTGACAGGAAAACCATCGAAGACTTCGCTGAAGAGGCTGCGTCATCATTAGAAACCGACTCTCATTTTACCAAAGAACTCAGACAACCGAGCGATGGAATTGAAGCAAAGAATACATAAGCAGAATCAGATTCCAGCGACGGATTCTTATACCAAACACTAATGACAGTGATATGCGGTGGATCTTCATAATGGATCTCAACGCAGGGCAACTTAGCGTATCTGAGTTTCTCCATACCGACTTCTCAAAGCTTTGTGAACTGAATACGGATTGTTGATTGCACGAATAGCTGCACAAACGGGTCATTAATGTCAACCCCAACCACCGAAGCTCCTTTGCATTTGGAGCAGTTGCTAAATGATTGGGAAGCTTACGACTTTTGTCTGCCCTAAAGTTTATTTGGGTTCTTGATTCTTTTCCTTTGAATGTCAATATGAGCACTAAAATGGCCTCGTATGTTTGCTTATCGTGCATCCTTCATCCAATATTTCCCATGTACGGCAACTACCATTTGTGTTTGGTGCTACAAAGGGAAAATTTTGCCAGGCTTTCTTGGTCTAGTTTCGAAACTACACGTCCTTTTCCCGGGAGATAGCTTACAGGATAGGTCTGTCGGATTTTGCCCTAAATGGGACACTGTTTTTAGTGTTACCGGTTTTGATTAACGGAGAGATCGTTGTGGTTACTTGTCATTTTCATTGCATCTATGACCTAATTAAAGTGAAAAAAGCAACATATACATGAATACGAATTACTAATTCGATGAGATAGTAGACATAACCAACATTTTCCAACATGAATCAATATGTTAATCTAAAAAGGAGAATTTAATTCAACCTCAAACTTTGTCAGCAACAAAAACTACTAAAAAAAGCTTGAAACTCAAGCTAATAGCCAAAAACACATCAAAATTGCTAGGTTAACAAAAGAACTACACGCCATGATTAACTGGCGTACCTTCCTAGTTTTGTCCCATGACAATGCTCTACCTTATTCATCAAAATCTTCACCATCCGTGTCTTCCCTTTCGTCCATGTTCTCGTCATCCTCGTCGTTTTCCTTCTCCTTCCCACGGTCTCCTTGCACATTTTCTACTTTACCATTACTAATGCCATTGAAATCCAACCTACTGAACCCCATTTCGGAGATTTCAAAATTCCCATTAGACAGATTATGTGTAACTTCTGTCCCTCTCCCTGCTACAAAGGCTTCTAAAAGCTCTGAATAACCTTGCCTTTGAATGCTAACATCCATGCTAACCGAAGATGAAGATGAAGGGACGGTGGTCGGCGTTTTTGAGTACAGCTGACCCAACTGATTAAAATAAGAACAAGTTTTCGACTGAATAGGACGCTTTTTTGCAGTGTCTTTGGTTCTCCTAAAGTACTTGTTGATGTTCTCCCACTTTTGCTTGCACCTTCTGGCACTCTTCTGATAGCCCATTGAAGCCATTAAAGCACTCACCTCTTCCCAGACATGCCCTTTTGACCCCAGTTCCACAAATTTCGATTCTACACTACCTCGCACTAGAATCAACGCCTCGACTTCACTTTGAGGCCATCTGCTATTTGTGCGATCAGCTTGGGAGGGTGTCAATTCCACTGCGGTTTGGGGTTCGCTTACATTATCAGGCTGCAACAACAGTGGGGTTTGCCTAGGAGGAAGGCTGACTCTTTGGCCAGTGATTTCCTCAATGTATGAAACAATGAGAGCTTCTCTGCTTGAAGCTAGAGCCTGCTCATGGAGTTTGGCCATGGTTTCTCTCTTATGGTTCTCCTCCGCTTGATATCTCCATGCCACTTCTCTCTCCCTTCTCTCTTTCTCCATTTTTTCAATCACTTCCAAATACTTTTTATGAAGATTCTCTTGGTGATCCACAACCTGCTTCACCAAGTTCTCGAAAAACCTAGTCATTGAACTTAATTGCTCCTTCATTTTCGACTTTCTCTTCCTCTTCTGAATCTTCCCCACTGAACGCTCCTCTCCAATGGACGCTTCCGACACATTATCCACCCTAACATTATCAGCTGGAGCAGCATTGAGGCCATTAGGATCAACAAAAACCACAGGAAATTCCACATTTTTCGAGCAGTTTTCGCCGGTGAGCGCAGAGCCAGAGCCGGTTTGATTCTGATTAGCCTCCCCCATCTTTGCTAGGTTATAGATTGCTTCAAGCTCACCATAAAGCCTGTGTTTTCCCTCCAAGTCTCTGCAACTCTCCCCTTCTTCCTGCCTCTGCCTTTTGTTTGTTGTGTCGGCGACTACCGCGTCAAGAGGCTTCCAACTGCGGCATTAACACAAACACGTGGAAGGTAAAAACAAAGGCAGCATGAAAGACAGAGAAAACACAGAACAAGTACAACAAAAGCACGTAAATTTCTGCACTATCGATCAAAATTACCACATTGATTCTCTTCTAATCCCGTAATATTCTTGGGTTTTCCAATTTTTGAATCCTAAGTTATGTGGTCCACTGCTTTCACTGAGACCAAGCTTGAAACTTGGAAGGCTCGGCTGCCATGGCAGCCTGCCTTCTTCCTGCTGTTCCTGCTGCTGCTGCTGCAGCAATGCTTGGAATTGGAGCTGATTCTGTCGTTGGAACAAGTCGTGGGTAATCGGAATCGGATGAGCTAATTGACTGAGATGATAACATGGCTGCGGCTGCTGCGGATGAAATTGTTGATGCAAAAAGTTCTGGTTTTGCTTCTGAGGATTGAAGACTGGTAAAACTGATGAATTAGAATCCATAAAGTGCTGATTTCCAATCTCTGCAGCTCCAAAATTCGAATGCATATCTTTTTTTTTCTTCAAATCGAAAAAAGAAAGAAATGTTTTCGTTACTGAAAATTTGAATTTTGAAAGCAATGCAATTTGAATTTTTGTTCTTGTTCTTGTTCTTGTTCTTATTGGGAATGAAATCTTAACAGAAAGATCCTCTGAAAGTTTCAATTTTCAAACGCATAACAGACTGAAACTTTCAGAGAGTGAGAGTAGGAAAGGATAAGATTTTGGAGCTCCCAGAATTCATCTTGTCACACCATATATTATATTTAAATACTACATGATATAATAGGTTTTTTTTTCTTTTTTTTTTCCGTCGAGCGATAAATTTGTTTATAATCGAATTTTTTGTATAAATCATTGAAGAAAGTTTTCAACCATCAACCGTCATATTAAATAAGGTCTCCCTAGCATGTTTCCTTCTTAAATATTGTTTTTGAAAGTTAAGTTAACAATGTCCTTTTGGGTTGTTAGAGCATCATAGCTATTGTTAATGTGTATTTAACAATGTGATTAAAAAAATTTCTGATTTATTTTATTTCGACGCACGTTTGCTATACACAAAATGTTCTTTCTGACAAGAGTACACATTGCACTCATCGTTGTCGTCGAGTTTAAATTAAGTCATTCGTGTTCTGACACGTCTCGTGACTTTTTAAACTCTATTTGACACTCGTTCACCCTAGGCGAGAAGTTATTTGTCACACAATTAGACGTTTGATCAATCTTTATCGTCAAATTTGAATCAAATTAGTATATGTTGTGACACGTCTCGTGACTTTTAAATTTCTTTCTGACACTCAATTACTATACGTAGAAAGTTAATTGTGACCTAATCAACCATTAGGTCAATCTTTAACATCAAATTTGAATCAAGTGAGTTGGATTGTGACACATTTTATAACTCTTTTAAATTCAATTTAACACTGCATATAATGAATTACCTTATTAATTAGAGTCTTCGTCTTCGTCCCAGTAAGATAGTATCGTTGTGGTAAAGATCATAATGTCAGAAGAATTATTGCTACAAAATATAAAAAAGAGATCATAAACGTCTAACTCGTAAAATCGATTTTCAACGAAATGAAAAAATCTGAGAGAGAGTAATTTGTAACTCCATAAGACATTAGGTCAATATTTACCGCCACATTTGAACAAAACAAATTGAGACACCATTACAACTTGTACCTAGTTCCTATTCAATATCTAGGTTTGGTCTTTTGAGGGAATTTGCTCCTTATCTCTTCTTGATGGGTGACATAGTCGCATCCACACAGTGACACGCGTCCAAATCTGGAAATATCTGTTGTCGTCCGACATGAAAGATGAAGTGACACTGACATACTTTTTGGAAGCATACGATGTATGTGCACGTGAAGAGGAGAGCACATTTTGGCCTCGCTGTCGACTGTCTATCAATCGTTAATTCTAATGACCGGTGGTGATGTAGAATCCCATCCAACGCCCAGTATTCAAAGTTAGCTTCTGTTTGACAATTGTAGCATTATTCGTATACGCCACCATACGACTCTCTCTCACCCTTTTCTGTGTCAAAAGGTGAATGCCGAAATCTCGGCGGCAAATAGTCCGTTCTTGTTCAGAGAGGATATTTTATGACACGATTATACTGTTATTTTATCATTTTTACGTTAGTTATATAATGTCGGGTTAATTATATATATGAAATTATGATTAACACACGAGATGTCATGGAGTTAGCATATATATATCAATAAAATCTATCTCCTCATTTTAAAGGTGGTTTCTTTTCCCAAAACTGATTTTATTCATTAGTGATTTGGTGTCACTTTTTATTAATTATTGCCACGCGAAGCATAATTTTTTACTAAATACTGTAGAAGTGATTTTGGTTTACCTATATAATTGTTCTCAAACGAGCCGTGTTATACAAAACTCATATAGAGTTGTTATTGACATTTGGAAGTAACCACAAACCTTAAAATTACTCATCTATTTTGGTCTATAGTGGAGTTGGGTTCTAAATTTAGGTGCTCGACAGAAAAAGTTAGTTGGTATGGGCTCTGCCAGACGCCTCTTCAAGTCGCTCCTTGGGTCTCCCCCAATTGTGTAATTTTGTTCCAAATTGTTCATCAAAATAAAACCCACTTGGATAAGTGTGGGTTTAGTCCTGTTCATAACTTTCAAAATTTCACCAAAATAGAAAGAATAAAAAATAAAAGTTTTTTTTAATCACAAATGATCTTTGAAATTGATCATCACCATTAAGATAGTTCCTGAAATTGAAAATCAATCAATGTAGTCTCTGAAAATAGGTGTCGCAAATTAATGTAGTCATTCCGTCACAAATGATCGTTGAAAATTGACCCACAACATCAAAATGGTCCCTGAAATTGACCTGCAACATCAAAATGGTTCCTAAAATTAAAAATTGATCAATGTAGTCCTGCAAGTAAGTGTCTCAAATCAATGTAGTCACTCCGTCACAATTGTATCAAAAATTCTGTTATGTGCTGATGTGACACATAAATGGGTCACACATGTCTAATTAAATTTAAAAACATTACAAATAGGCTTAATAATTTAATAGTTAATAAAAAATTGTCAAACCAAAAATCCAGTCCTGCAATCACCTCCAATCCATTCTCTACCTTATTCGCTCTCTATTCTCTAAAAAAAATCTCAATACACTCATATTTACACACTTTGACACCCTTCATTGAATTGAACCTGGATCAAGATCCCCTTTAGTGACGGCTTGGCATGTTGGCAACAACTTCTAGAACATCACCATTAATATTTAGGCGATCAACATCCTCACAACCATAATCTTGGAGAGCTTGTTCGGCGCTTCCCTGGTGGTCTGATGATGCAAAGAAAAATGAGGTCTGCCTTGAGATAATAAGGTTATAACTGAGGTGCATCCATTGTTGGTTGAAAACTATTTCCACACTCCATATTAGGCCTTGGTTAAGCCTTATGCCTTTGAGAGCTTATAAAAGAGATTTTTCTTCGGAGTATGCCTTAATATAAGGAAAAAAAAAATTTCATTGTGCAAAAAGGTACTTAGACAAAAATTTTAATTAATTATTTGTTGGGGCCCAAAAATGTCACACACCAACCCAACCAAGTTTCAAGGCTCACTTGTCATGCAAAGCCTACATTCAAGCTCAAACACATGCTAAAGCACGTGATCGACGAGGAATATATTGGCAAACATGCCATGCCACGCCATGCTCATGCCCATTCATCATGACATGCTTCCTTAGCCACAAATCATGCTAAGCTCAAGTCACATATTCGGGGCTTGCCAAGTGGACGGTTACAGAAGGTTATCGGGCCTACATGGAATCGGGGTCATGGAAGACTTTGGGCTGCTTGGGAGCCCAAAGATCCAAGCCCATACCCTTTGTATTTCACGCAGGCATCATTGTGAGAAAACTAGCCTAGTTTATCCATTTCCCTAGCAAGCCAACCTCCTTTCTTAGGATTAAACTAAATTCTTGCATTAAATACCTGTTAAACCCAGCAAGTCAGGCATTTAATGCTGACTTTCCCTTCCCAGCTTGCACAGAAAGTCAACGCGCAAAAGCCATGAAGTGCGCTACCAGATTTAGCGCCTTGGGAAAACCACATCTCAGGAAGAAGCAATTTGCAGGTCTCAACAGTGCATTTAGTTTACACCAAAAGTGGAATAATATGATAGTTAGGGAGAAAGGAAGGGAAGACCAAGTCACAAAGGGATATTCCCTTGAAACCTAGATAAGAAGCCTTCTCTTACATAAGGAGAGAGATGAGCCATTAGAAAGGGATTCAGATTAACAGAGATAAGGAGATAGAGAAAACGTAGTGAGAGAGAACCACCCAAGAAGAAACCCAGAAAGTTCCATTTAGCCTGTAAGCATACTTTAAGCCCCATGCATCAACATCCATGCAACCTTAGTAATTTCCATAGTTTTGCATCAAACATCCCAATCATTAAAAACCTTACTATCACCCTAGGAAAGGCCAGATTATCTAGCAAAAAATGCCATGCAACCATGCAAATCCATTCTCTCTCATGTAAACTGATAATCTTCTTGCTTCCACACCACGCTTCACTTGAGTAAGTCATTATCTTGATCTTTCATGCTATCTTCGAGCCGTTGATGCTACCAGGACATTTCCTAAGACAAGCTATCTCTGTCGAGATATCTCAGGACTTGTTGCAAATCTGCACCAAGGGAGACAAAAGGACGTTCTCAAAGCCCAAGTCCACCTCGACCTAAAAGTCCCCCAATATTATTAAACCCACATCAACACATAACAAATATTTTTTTACAGAATTGTGGTGGAATGATCATATTGATTTGCGACACCTATTTTCAAGGACTACATTGATTGATTTTCAATTTCAGGGACCATATCGATGGTGTAGGTTAATTTCAGGGACCATCATGATGGTGCAGGTCAATTTTAAGGACCATTTGTGATAAAAACTCGTAAATCTTATGGGTGATAAAAACTTGTAAATCTTGTGGGGCCTATTTATATGCTATATTAGCACTTAATGGAATTTTTAACAAAATTGTGACGGAATGACCACATTGATTTGCGATACCAATTTTTAAGGACTACATTTATTGATTTTTAATTTCAGGGATCATCCTGATGGTGATGGTCAATTTCAAGGATCATTTGTGATAAAAATCCAAAAATATAATACATCCTACATCTCTTATGTTACATACTCATCTTTCATCATGTTCGTTATTTTTATTTAATTTATTTAATTCAATAACTAAGAATAAAGAAGAGTATACGAGAGACTAAAACCTGTGTTTAAAAATCAACTCTATAAAAAAAAAGCACATTGCATGGTCGTTCATCATTCTTCTATCTTCATCTTTATTTTCAAGTTAAAATATAGGTTTAAGAGAGTACTTGCAGCGTAGTAATTAAGAACATTTTATCTTTACATTTGAAAATTTGTGTGTTTAAATTTCATTTCCTCAATAATACTGCTTCTATCAAGAAGTTTAAAGGGGCAGGTCAAAGCTTGAAACAACAAAGATTATGTCGGGACGCCCCAAATTTTGAATGCCACTAGGCAGAAAGTCGAAGCTTTAACTGCATTAATGGGTATGCATCCAAATTAATTAAAAAATGGGAGTGATGTAGTGCGTAGTGGGCGAAACTATATTTAGATCAGAGCGAGCACAACCTTCCTCGATCTTATTGATTCTCACAAGGAGAATGCCAAAATGTGAGCATCCATAAATCCGTTGGTTCTGCAAGAATACCGGGAAAAAAAAAAGGACAAAAAGAGAAATCTAACCCATTTTCATTAATTCATCAATTCATCAATTCCTCAATGACCTAAACTATTACAAAGAACTCATGTAAATAGGGTTTACATAACTTGGGCGCCAAGCATACTTGACCGAAAAGAAATATAATTCCCCAAGCTTGTGCCTTAAATACTTGTCTTCGAAGTCGGCTTTAATTTTCTGACGTGGGTCACCTATTGAAAATGAAAGAACTTTTGTTATTCGTTGAAACTTGGTCGTCAAGAAAAAAATAAAAAATTGACACTAATACAAATATTGTCCATGATTCCATAAAATGGTGGGGGCATCAATGTTGAAAAGGAATACCTACATGGATATTTCTGACTTTTTGTACAGAAAAAGGTGGGCCTGTGAGTTCTCGAGCACCACACAAACTTGCATATGCATGGATGGACCTATAAATTCTTCACTACTTTGTCTCAGTTCCTTCAATTAGCTTTACTTTCACAGCAGCAATTAGCAAAACAAAAACAAAAGATGGAAGATTATCTTATTTTTATCAAAACGTTGGTATTTTCTTTGGGTTCTGTAATTCTCGTTTCTGTTCTGAGAGTTGTTCATGTCTACTGGTTTAGACCCAAGAGCTTGGAGAAGCAGTTGAGAAAGCAAGGGATCAGAGGCAAAACTTACAGGCTTTTCCAGGATGACATGAAAGAGATCAGCATGTCCAGCAAGGAAGCATGCGCCAAACCCATGTCTCTTAACCACCAGATTGCTCGACGTATCTTCCCTTTTTTTCATCAAATGGTGCAGAATTATGGTATAAACAATAATATGTGCATGTTTTGCCCATACAAATTTGAGATTTTCATGCGCCATTCTAATTTAAACTATGGAACGAGTCATTTTGCACTCCCCATTTATTTTATTTTTTTGTAAGAGAGGAACGTATTTGATGACTTTTTAGAGTGTCAATAGTAACTCATTTTTAGATTTGAACTTTGCTACAATTCTTACATGTGAAAAGTTATTTCTATTTATATGCAAATCAAATTCTGACTTAATGTAACCCATCAAAAATCACGAAAACAAAAGTCCTTACACGTGCCAAACTGTTATTCGTTGCAAAAGAAATGACTAGTCATTACATGTAAATTGCAAGTAATTTTCTCTAAATTCTACTTATGCAATGTCATTGTTATACAATGTTCAATGACATTTCAATTTTGTTTTAGGAAAAGTGAGTTTGGGGTGGATTGAAACAAGGCCAAGGCTGATTGTAGCTGACCCAGAGCTGATCAAGTTGATATTAGCCGAAAAGAATGGGCAGATTACAAAGCCACCACTGAACCCACTTGTCAATCTTCTACAAATGGGCATCTCAACCTTGGAAGGAGAGCAATGGGCCAAACGCAGAAGGCTCATCAAACCTGCTTTCCACCTTGAGAAATTAAAGGTCAAAACCTTAAATCACTGATTGGCTACTTATATGCAAAGAGTCCTTCCTCTTTCGCTGCAAATTATAGTCGTCAGAGACCTATGCTACTTAATCGATTAACTTCTACTTTCTGGTTGCTGGATTAAAAAAAATAAATACAGGGAATGGTGCCTGCATTTGTAACCTGTTGTTTTGGTCTGATCAATCGGTGGGAAAGTTTAGTTGGACATGAAGGAAGATGTGAACTAGATGTAGCTCCTGAATTTCAAAACCTTGCTGGTGATGTTATAGCTAGAACAGCCTTTGGAAGCAACTACGAAGAGGGGAAGAAAATATTTGAGCTTCAAAAAAAGCAAGCTATTCTAGTGCTTGAAGCCTACTATGATTTCTATTTTCCAGGCAAAAGGTACAATACTTTATTACGTAGTTTTTATTTGCACATGACTATTTAGGTTAGCAGCATTCCGTTCTTGCTTTGTTAGAGCATGTCTTCAAATTTCATGAACATTTGTTAATCTAGTTAGTTCTCTCTCGGCACAGATTCATACCCACTAAAAAGAACAGGATGAGGTACAACTTGGACAACGAAATCAAAGCAATATTAAGGGGTATGATCAGCAAGAAAGAGCAAGCAGCCATGGAAAATGGTGAAGAGGGTGCAAATGATTTGCTGGGCTTACTATTACAATGCAAAGAACAAGAGCAAACAAGCATGACGATTGAGGATGTCATAGAGGAGTGCAAGCTGTTCTACTTTGCTGGCCAAGAAACCACAGCCAACTGGCTGACTTGGGCTATGATTGTCTTATCTATGCATCCAAACTGGCAGGAAAAAGCAAGAGAAGAAGTCCTGCGTGTGTGTGGAAAGAACACACCTGATTTAGATGCTCTAAATCACCTTAAGATTGTAAGTCGTTTCCTGCTTAATGTTACCACAACTACTTACTAGTTACTATAACGTAGAAAATAAGTCTTCATCTTTAATATAACACGTGGTTAACAACGTGATTAGTGAATGTGAACATCAATTTAAACCCTAATTCGTTAATCGGGTTTTGTGTGTGTGTGTGTGTAGGTTTCGATGATACTAAAGGAAGTTCTAAGGTTATATCCACCTGTGTCTGCTCTATACAGGCACACCCAAATCAAAACCAATGTTGGAGGCATTTCCATCCCAGCTGGGGTTGAATTTGTGCTGCTGACTATGTTTCTTCACTATGATAAAAAATGTTGGGGGGAAGACGTTGAGGAGTTCAACCCCGAGAGATTTGCTGATGGAGTTGTGAAGGCACCAAAGGATCAAGTTGTATTCTACCCATTTGGTTGGGGCCCTAGAATATGCATAGGGCAAACTTTTGCTGTGATAGAAGCAAAGATGGCTCTAGCTATGATTCTTCAGCATTTTTCATTTGAGCTCTCACCTTCTTACACTCATGCTCCTGTTATGGGTATTACCCTTCAGCCACAACATGGAGCCACAGTTACACTTCACAGAATTTAAGATGCTGAAACTGGTTCCCTATAAGTAAGACTTCCTTACGTAAATAACAAGGTTGGATTCTTCATGTAAATGTGATTTTTCACATGCTTCAATATAGTTTTACCTAAATAACAATGGCCGCAAGCAGGGACTGGTTCAAAATTTCAAAGTCATTTGGGCTAAATTTACCTTAGGTACAATGAAAAAAAAAACCTCAACAATAGTAGTGAATTTTATTGATAAAGAAAATAAATACACCTAGTCAAAATGCATCTAGTACATACAATACAGATTTAAGATTTAGAATTGGTTAGGGTGAGACGAGCTCTTTTCTATTGTTTGGCCGGGCTATTACACATGGCTGAGCTCTTAAAGCATCTACACCAGCAACCAATTGCAAGGGTAATTGGGTTAAGTTACCCTTCGCCTAAAAAAAAAAAAACTCCTCCAGCAATCCACAAAATGAGCGGCAATTGCCAATTTTGCAGCTGCCCCTTCTACAATTGCAAGGGCTTGCGCCCAAGTTCAGCAAACAGCACCCCCCCCCCCCCCAGCAGCTGCTACTTTCCCAAACCGTTTGCAACTCCCCACGTTAGAGCACGTGCCACTTCCCCGCCCACGTAGCCCTTTGTGAGCCTTTGATTTCGAAAAATTGTCCAATTCAACGGTTAGGAATGTCCAACTCTAAAAATTGAAAAAAAATCATAGAAATTACCAAAACAAGTTTAAAATATTCAAAAACTTACAACGTTCACATTTTAAAAATCTTACAAAGTTCAACACATTTGCAAATTAAACAGTTAAAATTACTCAAAAATCTACGACAATAATTATATGTGGCGATCAGATGAAGAAAACATTAAAAAAAATAGGCCAAATTGGATTATTCATCCCCGTGGTCATAAGAAACTTGCATGATGACCCCCGTG
This sequence comes from Malus domestica, assembly GCF_042453785.1. Lineage (NCBI taxonomy): Eukaryota > Viridiplantae > Streptophyta > Magnoliopsida > Rosales > Rosaceae > Malus > Malus domestica. The sequence continues at coordinate 3,452,788 of NC_091675.1, read as the reverse complement.
GTGAAAAAACTAGGAATTAAACCCCTGTGGTCAAGAATATTAGCAAATTTAGTCCAAAAGTAAGATTTCTGTTATATGATTGTTAAAAGTATGGGTAAAATTGTATTTTCAGTTCCAATTGACATTTAAAATAAATAATTTTTTTTATAACAATTAACAAAAAAAATAATGCTTAATTTTTTAAATAAAAAAAAGCCCCAATTCAATGTCAATTGGAACTAAAAATACAGTTTTACCCCAACTTTTAACAGTCCTTTAACAGAAATCTTACTTTTGGACTAAATTTGCTAACATTCTAGACCACAGGGGTTTAATTCCTAGTTTTTTCACCACGGGGTCATCATGCAAGTGTCCTATGACCACGGAGATGAACAATCCAATTTAGCCAAAAAAATATGTTTGTGAATAGTAATCGTCATTGCCCTTGCCCTTGCCCTTGCCCTTCCTCCTTCAAAATGAGTAGACTTGCACGAAGACAATTACTGTTTAGAGTGAATGGTGAGAGCAATTTCATTGCCCTTGCTCTCCAACTGTTATTGTCTTCCACTAACTGGTGAAGATGCTCTTATAACTTAAAAAGCCATATTTGCTAATTTTAAAAATAATAAAATAAAAATCTCATGTTACAACCCAAATTATTGTGTGCATGGGTCCGTGCCTGGCATATGCGATTTAAGGTAACTCAATATCTCAACATTTTATAAAGCAGCTACTACGGTGAAGTTGTCACATCTTTTTACTTATGATAAGACTAGTTTCTAAACTGAACTTGACATTATGCTATTTTACATGATGTTATGATTCAGATCGTGAAACAATATATTTTTTTTTTTCGTCTGAAAGAAACATTTAAATTGACTTCATATATATGTTATATTTACAAAGCAATCAGATGGGAGGATATAATTGTTTACGTTAATAACAAAGTTATTTTTTTGTTGTTACATAATTATTGTTGCCGTCTGTTAGTTTAATACTAAATACATGCATATATATCATATATCAGTACAAGGTGGGTAAAAAAATATAAAAAAGAAAGGGAATTGTTATATCCGTACAAGGTGGGTAAAAAAAGAAAAAAGAAGAAAATAAATTGTTATTAGCATGTCAAAAATCTCATTTGGTACTCTAAACTTTCTATAATTAGAAAGAAAAATGCACTTGTGAGGAGTGTAGAATGAGATTTTTGGAATGCTAATAACAATTCCCAAAAGAAAAACCAAGTGGATTATTCTGACTTTATGTACCAATATGGCAATATCCGAGGGGGCCAAATTGCAACAATAGTCTTGCTGCTTGATTGAATTTTCACTTTCGTTTACCTAGTTTTGCATTCTAGTCTTTGTAGTTTTGTTTTCTTACATTTCAAAAAATCCACATCAGCAATAACTGTGAAAAAAAAAAGACAAAATAAGTGTTTTCCAACGAAAATGTCAATTCTTATGTGACATAACATGGATTGGCAGCAAGGAGGGTTGCTGTCAAATTTGATTGTAGCTTCTAATAATTTTTAATTAATTGTTAAATGCTTTATATTAATTTTTATTGATTTAAACATTTATTATAAGTGATTATTGATTAATAGTGTTTTTTATTGGTTTAAAGCATTTATTATAATTTAAAATTTGTCTCTCCTTTGGAGATGGTAATAAAAAATATGAATCTTCATTCTAATCCTTAGCAAAGATGACTTTTAGACTAAATACATAAGTAAGATCAAAATCTAATTTTAGTCATTTGATACATTAATCACCTCATTTATTAATTATATATTGATGTTTTAATTATTTCACTTTTTTCTTCTAATTTTAATGTATTAATTATATTTCGATTTACTTTGTCTTCTTTATTTAGGTACATTAATTCATTTAATATATTATATTATATCCATTTCAGTATCTACATTTAGGTACATTAATTCAATTAATACATTTCGGTACATATATTTCAATACAAATATTTAGGTACATTAATTCAATATAATACATATTGGCACATAGATTTTGTGACACACCCCGACTCGGAATGTCCACTAGGACTCCGAATCAAGCTGTGCTGGCCAACACCTGGAAGGTGACGAAGCCATAAAGTGTGATGGTGTGGAAAATTGTGAAAAAATTTAAACCTAAGAGTGCCTAAATACCAGAGTGCACTGGTGAGCGGGAATGAACACACTTCACACGTGATGTTAGAGCATAAGCAAGAACAGAAAATGATATAAGAATCGTACCCTCGAAATAGTCTCCGATACTAAGAATCGTCACGAGTCTTTGGTGATAATAAAACTCAGCTAATAATACCTGGAAGGTGAAGACAAGACAAAGGTGAATGGCCATGTAAGTAAAATACTAATAGAAAACATATAACACATGTAATTCTTTGTTACAACACCTGTATAATTTCCAGAGAAATCATAATGTATCACAACACAACATCTCATTAATAATATCAAATAATCGTGCGATTAATAACTCATAATAGTACGTAAATCGGAGTCACCTCTAGTGACCTATACGACATATTCATATCTCATCAATCATGGCTAGCATATAAGTCGGAGTCACCTCTAGTGACATATACGACATATTCATATCTCATCACATTCATGGCTAGCATATAAGTCGAAGTCATCAATCATGGCTAGCATATAAGTCGGAATTACTTCTAGTGACCTATACGACATATTCATGGCTAGCATATAAGTCGGAGTCACCTTTAGTGACCTATACGACATATTCATATCTCATCACATATCTCATCAATCATGGCTAGCATAAAAGTCGGAGTCACCTCTAGTAACATATACGATATATTCATATCTCATCACATATCTCATCAATCAACTAATACTGTATACTTGCTTGAATTTACTTAAACTTACTTGAACTTACCTGAATGTCCTACGTTCACCTTTACACTTCAGAGCACTCACAACAATATAATTATATATAATGCATCATATACCAATTCATATACGAATTATAAACTTATATGCATGGCATTCAAGGCATAATCTTATTTAAACATATTTCAGGGAACATATTAAGTATATAAATATATACTGAAAACCAAAAGCCCACACACATTGCTCAATTCCTTAAACAAGGCTATGGTCTCGATTATTTAATCTCATTTCTTATATGGCTGCATCTAACGTCTCGTTAGACTGCCTACGTACCTTAAACAGGGATCAAGTCATTCGTAATTCGCAAAAATCATTTATAGTGATACGCATATGGATAGATCATGATGAAATCTAACTCAACCATTTCATAGTATTTTATAATATATAAATATATATAGGGAAATTTTATTTAAACCCATTTAACCTATTTCTACACCCAACTTACTCTTTGCACCCATTTAATTTTTTACTAAACTATTAATATCTCTTTAAATCCAAATTTGATACCTAATATACCTCCATAAACTCAATTCAATATGTGGATTTATTTTTACACCCATTTGACTTTTAGAAGTTGGTACACTCAACAAAATGTAGCTCCCTACCATTATGCTGTTACACTTTTCTTCCTTTTTATCAATTAAAACAGTTTCTCAATTACATTTTACAAGAAGACGATGACCAATCATATAACTTAATCGAAACCTCTACATACCTATTATTGCTCTTCAGCAGTAAAATCAGGCTCCGCCGGCTTCTGAAGTAGCATCCTCGGTAGTCTCTCTGGCACCCTTGCCTTCCGCGTACCACTACACAGTGTATTAGCAGCAAAACGTGAGGCATAAATGGTGGCCCTTAGACTTGGGGAGCTGACCCCAGCCTTGGCCAGTGCATCTTGCAGCCTATTCTCATCTTCCCGCAGAGACTCTTCTAGCTTCTTCTTCATATGACGGTGCCGCGCTGCTTGTATAAACGTAGCTGCCCAAGTCCTCCACTGTTATGAGTAGAACCTGAATGTGTGCCGGAGGAGCTGCTTGATGTGGAGTCGCCTGAACTGAGAGGCTATAATCTTCAAGTCATCCACAAATGGGCAAGTCAGCAAGTCTGCAAATTTGCAATAAAAACAAGAAAAGCATACAAGTATCTGTCTTTATAATCAATATGTTCATTACCAATTACAAATTACAATATCAGTATTAATGGAGTGAAAGATGAATAGGTGATCCGTGCTTACAGAGGAAGACTTCATTTTCCATGCAACAACCTGATTGCTGTTCTTTCTTTTCGTCCTTGGGTTCTTGTTTTCAATGAAGAAATATGAATGCTCAGCTCCGTTTTCTGGGTTTTTGGTTCTTTCTTGTTTGTAGTTTTTACAGGGGACGAAAAATGTGTTGCAGAAAGCAGGATGATGGAGGAAGAAGTGATTGATCACAGGAACCCAGAAGAAACAAGAAGCAGAAACATCAGCATTCGGAGAAACTAAACCAACAGAGAAGAAAAAAAAATATATAAAAACAGAAAAAAAAAACAGAAGAATCAATCCTTGCAATATATGCAAGTCTTGTTGGTTTTAATTATAGTGTTTGGGTTTATTGATGTATTTAAGTTTTATTATTAATTTCATTTTGTACTTAATAGTAATTATGCAATAGGGTAAAATAAACAATTAACATTTAAAATTTTAAGTTGGGTGTAAAAAGAGGTTGAATGGGTTTAAATAAAATTTCCCATATATATATATGTCATGGCATAAATTTCTTAGTTTTATTTAAAAACATTATAGAATTATCAATCATGAAACATATGATGAGCAAGGAAAGATCCACTCACCTGGAGTCCGTGCTACAACTTCCTAGCACAACCATCCGGAGTCCCGAGCGATCGGCTCTTGCGGCCAATTATTAACCACATCTCAGAATCCTCATCACTAGAATACGTAATTCACATAAAACACATCCTTAAGGACATTCTAAAATAGTTTGAGACCCATTGACCATAAGTCAATCGTCAATCAAAGATCGACAGTAGGGTCTACAACCCTATATAACTCGATTCGGAAGATCCGCATATTAGATTTTCAATCCGCAATTTCCAAAGATTCACATTATGCTTCTAGAATAACATACTAAAATTTCATTGCGATCCAACGGTCGGATCTCTGCCAATTGCCCAAAACCAAGTGGTAGTTAACATTTATTTTATAAATTTACACATCCAATTCAGGAAGATCCGTATGTCGGATTCCCGATCTGTAAGTTTCTATGGTCCTCAAATATTACGTACTATAATGTATTAAAGTTTGGTGACGATCCAACGGTCGGATCATCGATTACTATTCTAATCAAATGGTGGACCTTAATGGGACTTTGCCTGAAATCTGCACATTTTCCAGATTTCCTTAGCGATCTTTGGAACTCCATATCTCACTTGTTTTTTCAACCAAATTCAACCTATAATATACCAAATCAAAGCTAGAGAACTGTAGAATAAAATTATATCAGCTTGGAGTCCAAATGGTGGCCGGAGGTGGTCGGAAAATGGTTTGAAAGACGGCTGTCCGCGAGAAAACTGGTAACTCGTCGGAATTTCTGGGCAGCCTTTCAACGTTCATAACTTTGTCAATACTCAACGAAAATAAGTGATTCAAAAACGAAAATCATAGTTCTTGACGAGACGAAGAAATTGGTACCTTACACGATAGCTATCTAGCCGTTATTTGGCCGGAAACTCCTCGAAAGTGGCGGAAGTCGCCGGAAACGGGCAAACTTTAAATCGTTATAACTTTCTCATTTCTCCACCAAATCACACGATCCAAACATGAAAATTCATCTACACAACTTGAGGAATCGATTTATACCTGTGACCAAGGCCAAATAGGCCGGGAATTTCACTCAAACCCGCCGGAACCCTAAGATGGGTGTTCTTCGATTCGACTTCCTCAATGTTCCAACGACCCTACAACTGATTGGGTCTTGTTCTTAAGTCCAGGGGGAGTTGATTAAAGGTGTTGGTGGGTGAAACTCACCGGAATTTGCTCGTGTGGGTGCGCGGGTGTACGGACGGGAGGGGAGGTTTGTTTCTTCCTTTTCTTTTCTTTTCCTCTTCTTCTTAATTGGTTGCTTTTTCCCCCCTTAAAAATCTGATTGGCCCTCTTTTTAATAAACTAACTTAACCTATAATTCCCACAATTTATAGTTCACAACTTCAAACGTCCGTATCTATACTGTTATAATTCGGACTTACAAACGGTTTTCGCCTATGCGTTCGTACTAACGAATATTACACAATTACGCCAAAAGAATAAGTCATACGTCCCTCTAGACGATGGTCAACAGAAGTCAAAATCCTCGCCTTTAGGGCATATTTGCAATTTCACATTTTAAAATTTATAAAATAATAAAATTTAGGACGGGTTGTCACATTTTGATACTAAGATTTAGGTATATTAATTGAGTTTTCCAGTTTGAAGAATATTAAATAAATTTAATAAATTAAAAAGACTTTTTTGGGTCAAAAAAAAAATTCAAATAATCTCTAACGGGAGGCATTGGATTTACATATTAATTAATTTGAATTAAGGATATATTAAGGGACTATAATTAATATGTAATCTAACATTAAGGGACTATCAATGCAATTCAGCCAAACTAGGGTCTGTTTATGGATATGATTTTTTAGTACCACTTGTGCTGGACCTATAAATTCATCACAAGTTGGTTTCAGTTCCTTCAACCACCTAGCAATAGCGGGAAAAACAAAGATGGAAGATTACTTCTTATTGATCAAAATGTTGGTATTTTCTTTGGTTTCTGTAATTCTGTATTTGGTTCTGAGAGTTGTTCATGTCTATTGGGTAAGACCCAGAAGCTTAGAGAAGCAGTTGAGAAAGCAAGGCATCAGAGGCAGATCTTACAAGCTTTTCCATGATGACATGAAAGAGATGAGCACGTCCAGCAGAGAAGCATGGTCCAAACCCATGTCACTCAACCACCAGATTGCTCCACGTGTCCTCCCATATTTTCATCAAATGATTCAAAAACATGGTAATTCGTAAAAATTTATGCTTATGATCGTAAGTTTTTTTTTCTTTCCTAAAAACGCTTTTATTTGACAATAAGGTTGTGTTGCTATGCGGAAGTTCTAGGAAATAATACTATGTTTGGATGAGAAAATTTAGTAAAAATTTTAACATCATTTTAACTAAAGATAAAGTTGAACTACATTATGAAAACAAGTTAAATATAAAGCTTAGCTCATTATACTATCGTTTAAAAAAAAAACACTTGAATAGTTTTTCGTAAAACTCACTTTCCAAACAAACTTTATATTGTAATTGGTTTAGGAAAAGTGAGTTTGGGGTGGATGGAAACAAGGCCAAGGCTGATAGTAACAGACCCAGAGCTAATCAAGGATATATTAGTAAACAAAAATGGGCATTTCGTACTGCAACCCGTGAATCCACTTGTGAAACTTCTTCAATTGGGCGTCTCAACCTTGGAAGGAGAGCAATGGGCCAAACGCAAAAGGATCATCAAACCTGCTTTCCACATTGAGAAATTAAAGGTAAAATCTTAAGCGTAATTATGTTGTTTTAAAAAAAATTAATTATTAGATTAAGTTTTTTGTTTTGAAAAATGAAAACTAAATATGTTAAGAAACTGCACTTATAAAGTCATATGTAAAATTTTATTTCTACATTCTGATTGTTATAAAAAAATAAAAATGTGACAGTGTATGGAAGCTTCATTTGTAACCAGTTATTCTGGCATGATCGATCGATGGAAAAAGTTAATTGGTGTTGAAGCATCAAGGGAGGTAGATGTGGCACCAGAGTTTCAAAAAATGGCTACTGATGTTATAGCTCGAACGGCCTTTGGAAGCAGCTTTGAAGAGGAGAAGCTATTTGAGCTTCAGAGAAAGCAAGCCGCTTTATCGCGTGAAGCCTATTATGGTTTCTATTTTCCAGGTCTCAGGTCTGTTGGACATTTTTACTAGAAATATTTTTATTACAAATATGCAGAAATTTTTATTAAAAAGTCAACTGCTTTCTCTAAAAAGCCGTTTTAAAGTGCTTTATGGAGAAATATGTACAAATGTTTCTCTAGAAAATACTTGTAAAACCTAAAAGCAATTTTAAGTTTTTCTGTTGTAAAACCTAAAAGCAATTTTAAGTTTTTTTGTCAAACATCAAACATAGTTTGGGGATTTTAGTAGTGTTTTGTTTTTCTTTAGCTTTGTTTTGGTGTTTAGTAAAGAAGAGGCGATGCGGATTTTGTCAAAAAGCAGCTAGTTTTCTGTTTTCTGTGCAGATTCATACCCACCAAAAAGAACAGGTTGAGGTATAGGGTGGACAATGAAATCAAAGCAATATTAAGAGCTGCGATCAGGAAGAAAGAGCAAGCCATGGAAAATGGTGAAGTGGGTGCAAATAATGATTTGTTGGGTTTACTGTTAGAAGGCAAAGCACAAGAGGAAAATAGCATGACAATTGAGGATGTGATAGAGGAGTGCAAGTCATTCTACTTTACTGGCCAAGAAACCATAACCACCTTGTTGACTTGGACGATGATTTTATTATGCATGCATCCAAACTGGCAAGAAAAGGCAAGAGAAGAAGTCTTCCGTGTGTTTGGAAAGAAAACGCCTGATTTATATGACATAAAACACCTCAAAATCGTAAGTTTTCTTTACACGAGTAAGCTACAATTACTAATTATCCTCGACTCATATCTCATACAAACACGATTCACAATGTGCTCAATAAATGTCTTACTTTATTACTCGATTATTTTCTTCTGTTTTTGCAGGTGTCGATGATATTGAATGAAGTTTTGAGGCTATATCCAGTTGTAGTTCTTCTATTTAGGCACACCCACCAGAAAACAAATGTAGGAGGCCTTTCCATCCCTGCTGGGGTTGATTTCGTTTTTCCGGTTCTTTTTCTTCATCACGATCCAAAATATTGGGGTGAAGATGTTGAGGAGTTCAACCCCGAGAGATTTGCTGATGGAGTTGGGAAGGCATCAAAGGATGAAGTTGTATTCTTCCCATTTGGTTTGGGCCCTCGAACATGTATAGGGCAAACTTTTGCTGGGTTTGAAACAAAAGTGGCTCTGGCGATGATTCTTCAGCATTTTTCATTTGAGCTCTCACCTTCTTACACTCATGCTCCTGTTATGTCGATTTCCGTTAAGCCAAAACATGGAGCCCCAATCATACTACACAGAATATAAGATGCTGAAATTGTTGCCCAATAAGTAGATTTGACTAAACGTTGGATCATCAAGTAATTTGAGTGCCGAAAAGATTGTAAAATATTTAATATCAAGCGTAGATGGTTAATATATTTAATATAGAGTGACAATTGTAAAATATTTAATATTTAATATTTAATATCGTATGCAGGAAAGATTGTAAAATATTCAAAATCACTATGATTTCTTATAATAAAACTAGTTTCAAATTAAGTTTAAAACTATGTTATTTATCAAGATAGTGATCTAATTTTCTTATTATGCACTCATTTCATTGGTTTTCTCCTTTAACTCCCTTTTGATTTATTAAATCTTAAGTCTTTAGACAACGTCTATGAGAGAAATTGAAAGTACGAAAGTCACTTCTTTTTTACCGAATTGATCAATTAAATAATGGGAATAACATCTTGGAAATGAATTTATAGCAAGTCTCAGTGTGAGGAGAAATTCTTTGTAAAGCAACTTGTGTCATGTTATCCGTTCACTCAAGACTAACACAACGGATAGTGTAACCTTTGGCTCTTGTGTGTCTTGAGCATATGAATAATGTAGTACCTGCACCAATCTTAAGTGGAGTAAGATTTTCTCTTTTCCTATTCCTATTCCTTTCCTTCTCTTTCTCTTACACTTTGCTTTTGGTCTTATTGTTTGTATAAAAAATCAATATAAGATGTTTACGAAATATAATCGTAACCGTTCAAATAGGAGTGAATAGAGGAGAAAGAGAATCCTTTCTCCAGCTTGAGTATTGGTTTTGCAACCCAATAAAATTAAAGAATAAATCTGACCAAAATCGATAAATCAACCACTTTCTTCTCTAAAAGATTTCTCAAACTCAATCACTCACAAATGAAAAAATATGCTAAAATATCTGCATAATATATAAAAAAGATTGTAACATCGAAACATGATCTGTTAATTCAAGGAAAATAAACCTCAATTGAAACTACATACAAAAGGATCAAACATGAAGTGGGATTTTCCTAAAATTTGCAAAAAAAGCCCTCACAAATGCATCGCTAACAACTATCACGAACCCTGAAAATAAAATAATCAAATAAAAATAAAAACATCGCTCAAATGTCATGCAAAGTAAACCAACTCTCATCCATTTCAACGAATTTATTCATCCACTCCAAATTCAGAGGCCCGTCGTCGCTGCCCGAGCAGTCGAAGAATTCGTTGACATTCAAGCCGAACTTGAAGTTCTCCTCACGTTTGAAGGCGTCTTCTCTTTCAATTGTCAAAGCATTCACCTCCATTGCTTTTATATTGTTAGGCTCAGAGGACTCTTGCTCTGTCTTTAAAACTGCTCTGTTTTGCTTCATCTTTTTGCCCAGACAAGAGTTCCAATAATTCTTGATCTCGTTATCTGTTCGACCAGGTAGCCTTCCGGCAATCAACGACCACCTATATTCACAAGCAACACAATTAATAGAACTGTAACTAAATGTTTATTAAACACAAAAACATTCTAGATGTAAGTTAAGTCTGCTAGTCATGGCGATGCGTCGGCATCTTTGCACCCAAATTCGAATTTTCTTCTTTGTAAATTTGGGTAGATTAAATATCCCTTTATTAACAATATGAAAGATTTAGTGCATTTCCTGTTTCCCGGAAGCTTACCTGTAAGTTAAGTCCGCTAGTTAGGACAATGAGTCGTTCTCTTTTCGAAAAGGTATTATGATCTCAAATTGAAGCTCTGACGAACAATGTGCCAAATTACCGTTGGGTCCTTTTTACTTGATATCTTGTTGATTCTATGCAATCATAAGATGTTTAAATGAATCACCAAAGAGTTTTATTTAGTGTGATGTATGCACAAGTTTGCACTAGGCCTGATTTGGTTTTTGCACTGAGTGTGTTGGGTAGATTTTAACTCATTGGAATGCAGGTAAAAAGGTATTGAGGTATTTGAAGAAAACACAACCTTATGTTATGGATTTTCATCGAGTTGAGAATTTGGAAGTAATATGTTACAATTATGCTGATCTAGGTGGTTGCATAGATGACAGAATGTCAACCACTGGGTATGTATTCATATTAGATGGTGGTGCAGTTTCATGGAGAAGTCGAAAACAAACCACTAAAGCAACAATGGAGTCATAATACATAGGTTGTTTTAAGTTGTCTGAAGTTCAACTAATAAATCTTTGAATACAATTGGATGGTCATTATGTTCATGATTCAGTGATCACCATTTACTTGTTAGATATAACATTGGTTGATAGTTTGATTACAATCATGTGGGAGAATGTAAGAGTTTTTCTATATGTGAGTTGATCAAACTATTTATTTTGGTATGTCAGACAACAAGTAAATAGGGATTGTGATATATTAGACCTAATACACGTTAAATATAACGTATTTAATTATTTGAATTGGAGTTGGTTACAAACTCCTTAAAAACTGACGGCAACTGTCTCCACGATAGAAAGAGTAGTTGCATCGTATAATTGGCTTGATCCCTCTTCACAAAACACTGTCGCTCTCTCATGATTACTAGTCATATTGAGAGCAAGGAACACTAAAAGGATTTCGGAAAAAGGGAAGATCAAACACTAGTCAAAGTCATGATGTCTTCCACTGCAAATAGGTCCCATAATAGTTTCTCCAATTATGGTTTACTGCAAAACACATTAAGTCATTCATACGTAGTTTAATTGCTTGATTCATTATGATCTCCAGATGTTAATAAAGTTTCTACACGTCAATGTTGAAAAGGAGTAACGACATGGGTATTTCTGACTCTGTGCAAAAAACTTGGGTCTATTAGTTCTTAAGCACCACACAAACTTGCATGCATGGACCTATAAATTCTTCACTACTTTGTCTCAGTTTCATGAACTAGCTTTACTTTCACTGCAGCAATTAACCAAACAAAAAGATAAAATGGAAGATTATCTTATTTTTATCAAAACGTTGGTATTCTCCTTGGTTTCTGTTATTCTTGTTTCTGTTCCGAGAGTTGTTCATGTCCACTGGTTTAGACCCAGGAGCCTGGGGAAGCAGTTGAGAAAGCAAGGGATCAGAGGCAGATCTTACAGGCTTTTCCAGGATGACATGAAAGAGATTAGCATGTCCAGCAAGGAAACCTGGTCCAAACCCATGTCCCTCAACCACCAGATTGCTCCACGTGTCTTTCGATTTTTTCATCAAATAGTGCAGAATTATGGTAAATAATAATATATGCACGTTTTGCCCTTACAATTTGAGATTTAGTGTCAATAATAATGCATTTTTAGATTTGAGCATTGCTACAATTTTTACATGTGACAAGTCATTCATATGTATATGCAAATGAAAGTTAGACGTAATGTAACTCATCAAAAATGCCAAATTGTTACTCATTGCAAAAGAAATGACAATCATTCCATGTAAGTTGCAAGTACTTTTCTCTAAATTTTAGTTATGTAATGGTCAATGACATTTTAATTTTGTTTTAGAAGTGAGTTTGGGTTGGATTGAGGCCTGGTTTGGTACTGAGGTGATTCCGAAAAAAAATGAATATAAAAAAAAGCTCGGAGTTTTTTTGTGTTTGGTAAACATTCAGCTTCAGCTTTTTTTCACAGTTTTGGGTGAAAAAAAAGCCAAAAACACAAAGCTGCAAAACCCAGCTTTGAAAAATCGATTTTTTTTTCACATCTGTTTTACATAAAAGTTTACCAAACACTATAATATTGCTTTTTTTTTAAAAGTACTTATACAAAAAAATTTACCAAATACTCTGTTGCTTTATTTCATAGCTGCTTATTCTCAAAGCACAGTAAAAACAGCTTTTTTTTCAAATAATACCAAACCAGCCCTGAATCAAGCCAAGGCTGATGGTGGCTGACCCAGAGCTGATAAAGTTGATATTAGCAGAAAAAAAAAATGGACACGTTACAATGCCACCGCTGAACACACTTGTCAATCTTCAACAAATGGGCACCTCAACCTTGGAAGGGGAGCAATGGGCCAAACGCAGAAGGCTCATCAAACTTGCTTTCCACCTTGAGAATTATAGGTCAAAAATCTTAAATCACTGCTTGGCTGCTTAATGTAACGAGCCCTTCCTCTTCCACTGCAAATTACAGTTATTAGAGACCTATACCACTTAATCGAATAACTTCTACTTTCTGGTTGCTAGATAAAATTAAAAATAAATAAATAAATAAACTTACAAGAGATCATGCCTGCGTTTGTAACCAGTTGTTCTAGTCTGATCAATCAATGAGAAAGCTTAGTTGAACATGAAGGAAGATGTGAACTAGATGTAGCTCCTGAATTTCGAAACCTTGCTAGTGATTTTATAACTAGAACAGCCTTTGGAAGCAACTGCGAAGAGGGGAAGAAAATACTTGAGCTTCAAAAAAAGCAAGCTGTTTTAGTGCTTGAAGCCTACTATGATTTCTATTTTCCAGGCAAAAGGCATAATGCTACGTACTTATTAAAACTAACAACATTTTATCATGTAGTTTTTATCTGCACATTACTTTTTAGGCTAGCGACATTATGTTCTCGCTTTGTTAGAGCATGTCTTGATTTCAAATTTCATGGACATTTGTTAAACCTAGATAGTTTTCTCTCTCGACACATATTCAAACCCACTAAAAAGAACAGGATGAGGTACAAGTTGGACAACGAAACCAAAGCAATATTAAAGGGTACGATTATCAAGAAAGAGCAAGCAGCCATGGAAAATGGGGATGAGGCTGCAAATGATTTGCTGGGCTTACTATTACAATGCAACGAACAAGAGCAAACTAGCATGACAATTGAGGATGTCATAGAGGAGTGAAAGCTGTTCTACTTTGCTGGCCAAGAAACCACAGCCAACTGGCTGACTTGGGCTATGATTGTCTTATCTATGCATCCAACTGGCAAGAAAAAGCAAGAGAAGAAGTCCTAGGTGTGTGTGGAAAGAGCACATCCGATTTAGATGTCCTAAATCACCTTAAGATTGTAAGTCGTTTTCTACTTAATGTTACATGTACCACAACTACTTACTAGTTACTATAACATATAAAATAAGTCTTCATCTTTAATATTACACATGTGGTTAACAATGTGATTAATGAATGTGAACATCAATTTAAAATCTAATTCGTTAATCGGGTTTTTTTTTGTGTGTGCATGTGTCGAAGATATTAATGGAAGGACAGCTGCCCTTTCAGCAATTGCAAGGGCACCTGCTCCTTCAGCAATTGCAAGGAGATGGATTGTCTGCCCTCCCCTCCCCATACCATTCTGTTTTATGCGGTCATGGTTAAGCTACGTCAACATTTGTTTTTGTCTTCTTATTTTTATAAAAAAATTAATATGAAATGTTGACGTGGCTTAACCGTGATCGCACAAAACATAAAGGTATAAGGAGGGTATGAAAAGGGGATGGCAGACAATCCATCTCCCAATTGCAAGGGCTTGCGCCCGAGTTGAAGCCCAGCAGCTATTTGCCACTCTCAGCGTTAGAGAATCTGCCACTTCCCCAAACCGTTTGCAACTCCCCACGTCCGAGTATCTGCCACTTCCCCGCCCACATAGCTCTTTGTGAGCCTTTAATTTCAAAAAATTATTGAATTCAATGGTTAAGATTAATCTAATTTTAAAAAATTTTAAAAAAAAATCATAAAGATTACCAAATAAAATTTAAAATATTAACAAACTTACAAAGTTCACACTTTAAAAATCTTACAAAGTTCAACACCCTTGCAAATTAAACAGTTAAAATTATCCAAAAATCTACGACGATAATGATATGTGGGGATAAGATGAATAAAACATTAAAAAATATATGTTTGTGAATGGTAATCGCCCTTGCCTTTGTCCTTCTTCCTTCCAAATGGATGGACTTGCACAAAGACAATTACTATTTAGAATGAATGGTGAGAGCAATTTTGTTGCTCTTGCTTTCTAATTGTCATTGTCCTCCACCAATTGGTGAAAATCTCTTATAACTTAAGAGGCAATACTTGCTAATTTTGAAAAAAATAAAATAAAAATCTCATATTATAGCCCAAATTATCGTGTGGATGGGTCCGTGCCTGGCATATGCGATTTAAGGTAACTTGATATCTCAACATTTTATAAAGCAGCTACTACAGTGAAGTTGTCACTGATATGATTCGAACTCAAGCCATCATGTTAGAGTTCAACATCTTTTCACCACTTGCATATAGATTTAAGATTTAGAATGGCTTAGTTGTTAGGGTGGGACCGGCTCTTTTCTATTGTTTGGCTTAGTTGTTAACCTATTACACATGGTTGAGCTCTTATAAGTTATAACTTAAAAGGATAATCTAGGGAAATTAAAATTTTAAACTAAATTTGCAAATCAAATGACAAATGATGTATCATCAATAGGAAATAAACATATTAATCAACACTTAAGTAAATAATCAAATATTCACATCATTTGGTTTAAAATTTTAGTTTCATAGCATAACTCCAACTTAAAAGGCCATAATCACTAATTTTGAATAGAATAAAATAAAATAAAAGTCTTATATCATAGCCCAAATTAGCATGTACAGGGGTCCGTGCCTGGAATATGCGATATAATGCCATCTCCATTGGAGATGACTAAAGGTTTAAAAGCAAAAAAATTGTATGATTTGTCCAAAAAATCATCTCTAAACGATGATTAGGCTATAATTCTATGAAGCCCACCAGACCATTATATGGCCAAAGAGGCATTAGGTTGGCCAAATGTAGTCCTCCTCTTAGCCATTTTTTGGCACTCAACTCCTCAATTGCAATAATGGATTCAAATTTATTAGTAATTTAATTAAATTAACTAATAAATGTAAAGTCTAAAATTAAAACTAATAAATTATTGAGAGGGCTATGTTTAGCCTATTCAGTTGGAGATGGTATATGAGTATGGCTTGACACTGCTCATTTAAAAATAATTTTTGCAAGGCTATAATTCTAGACGGAGCTATGTTTAGCTCTTTCGGCTGGAGATGGCCTAAGATCACTCGATACGTCAACATTTTATAAAGCATCTACTACAGTGAAGTTGTCACATCCTTTTACTTATAATAATATTATGCTATTTTACATGATGCTATGATCATGGAAGAAAATATCGATAATATCGGCGAAATATCGCCGATATTATCGGTTTTTCAGGTAATGGATATTTAAATAGGTATCCAAATGGTTTTCAGCAATATCGATAATATCGCGATATTTTGGAAATATCACGATATTTTTTTAACCGTGCTACTCGGAGAAGAACGCCGGAGCTTCTACAGCTCCGGCCGACCACAAACAAGGGTTCTAGACCCCGATCTAGGTATCAAACAAAAGCACGAGACGAGAGGAGTGCGTTTATACCTTCCATTTGCCGTGAAACGACCCGTGGTGGTCGGAAAACCTCTCGACACCCACGGTCTCGCCGAAGATGGGTGCGCCTATTCCCGGGCTGATTCCGTGCTAAATCCTTGGTAAAAAGGACAAAATAACCTCAATAATCACATCCAAGCAACAAACCAACACGGAAATAGAGGTTCGAGGCTTACCTAACCATAACCCATGAAGAACTCGCCGGAGGTTCTTGGGGTTTCGTCGAGTTGTGCAGCGACGGGAAAGAGAGAAAGAGAGAGAGAGAGACGACGACGTGTAGAAGGTGATGACGATGCCGTCGACGGAGTACCACGAAGGGTGTGCGTGGGTGCTCTCGGGTGTGGGTCAAAGGGTGAAATAGTGAGGGTCTTCGAGAGAGGGAGAGTGAGTGCAGAGAAGAAAGAAGGAGAAAGAGGTCACGGGGTGGGGAGAGAGAGAGATACGTGAGGGTGCTAGGGTGCTGCCATGTGGTAGCTTGAGAGAATTTGGAAATCAAGATGAATGGTCCAGATTTGGTTAAGATAGGGGACTAAAACGATAATTTCATAATTATTTGGGGAACCACGAAAATATATAAAAATTTGGGGTTGGGTTGTTACAGTGTGTCTGTGCGTGTGTGTGTAGAAGTGGGGTGCACTTTGAAGTGTGTGTGTGTAGAAGTGGGGTGTGTGTGTGTGTTATCCGAGAGAAGAAAAAAAAAATCCAAACCTGCTTTCAAAATATCCAGGCTATGTGTCAGTCTGTGTGTGTTATCTGAGAGAAAAAAAAATGCAATATATAAAGTGTAAAATATTGTACTAATTCATTATATATAATAATTGTGGTGTCTTTAAACTTTTTTCATTAATTACTACATATTTTTTACACTCACAATGTTTGCCAGCTCGCTATATAATCAATTTAAATCAGTTAAATCCATCATGCAATGCATTTCCTTCCAATTTTTTGTGATAAACTAATAGATAATTGACTAAATAAACATCTTGCAAAGTTTCAATTAAAATTTCCAAGTTTTTCTTACAATTTCCGTGGTTTCCATGTAATTTTTATCGATATCGATATTTTACCGATATTTCCGTGTTTTCAGACTACCGATATTTTCGATATTACCGATATTTAATACCTTGGCTATGATTAAGATCGTGAAACAATATAGTTTTTTTTCGTCTGAAAGAAACATTTTAGATAACTTCATATATATGTTATATTTTACAAAGCAATCAGATGGGATGACGTGAATGTTTACGTTAATAACAAATTATTTTTTTTATTGTTTAAATAATTATTGTTGTCGTCGGTCAGTTTAATACCAAATACATATAATATATATATTATACATCAGTACGAGGTGGGTAAAAAATAATAATAGAAAAGAAAAATTAAGTGGATTATTCTGACTTTGTTATATTTACAAAGCAATCAGATGGGATTATATGATTGTTTCGTTAATAACATATCAATTATTTTTATCGTTTACATAAAAAAAAAAATCTCATATTATAACTTAAATTTTCGTGTGCATGGGTCCGCGCCTGGCATATATGATTTAAGGTGTCTCAATATCTCAACATTTTATACTGCAATTACTACATTGAGGTTGTCACATCCTTTTGCTTATAATAGGACTAGTTTCTAAACAGAACTTGACATTATGCTATTTTACATGATACTATAATTTAAATCGGGAAATAATATAATTATTATTTTTTTCTTCTGAAAGAAACATTTTAGTTGACTTCATATATATGTTATATTTACAAAGCAATCAGATGGGATGATATGATTGCTTACGTCAATAGCAAAATTATTTTTTTGTTGTTTACATAAATATTGTTGCCCGTCGATCAGTTTAATACTGAATACATACATATATATTATATATCCGTACAAGGTGGGTAAAAAAATAATAAAAAAAGAAAAACCAAGTGGATTATTTTGACTTTCTGTACCAATATGGCAAATATCTGAGCGGGCCAAATTGCAACAATAGTCTTGCTGCTTGTTTGAATTTTCACTTTCGTTTACCTAGTTTTATGTTGTTGCATTCTGGTCCTTGCAGTTTTGTTTTCTTACATTTTTTATAGCATCTCTAAACAAAATGTCCAAAAGTCCACATCAGTTATTATTGTGAAAAAAAAAATAACATAAATATTTTTCAATCGAAATGTCAATTCATATGTGATATGACATGTAATCTAACACCCAATTTTTATTAAATTTCAACCTTTTTCAACAATTAAAGTTTAAATATCCCTAAAAAAACACAGATGAAAGTGAAAATCCAATTAAATTATCGAGACTATCAATGCAATTCAGCCAAACTAAGGGTCAGTTTGTGGGATTATGATTTTTGAGCACCACTTGTGTTGGACCTATAAATTCATCACAAGTTGGTTTCAGTTCCTTCAACCAGCTAGCAATAGAGGAAAAAACAAAGATGGAAGATTACTTCTTATTGATCAAAATGTTGGTATTTTCTTTGGTTTCTGTAATTCTGTATTTGGTTCTGAGAGTTGTTCATGTCTATTGGGTAAGACCCAGAAGCTTAGAGAAGCAGTTGAGAAAGCAAGGCATCAGAGGCAGATCTTACAAGCTTTTCCATGATGACATGAAAGAAATGAGCACGTCCAGCAGAGAAGCATGGTCCAAACCCATGTCACTCAACCACCAGATTGCTCCACGTGTCCTCCCATATTTTCATCAAATGGTTCAAAAATATGGTAATTCGTAAAAACTTATGCTCATAAGTTTTTTTCTTTTTTTTTTTTGCCTGAAACGCTTTTATTTGACGGTAAGGTTGTGTTAGTATGTGAAAATTCATGATTCTATTTGGATGAGGAAATTTAATAAAAATTTTAACGTTTTTGTAACTAAAGATGCAGTTAAACCATATTATTAAGGTAAACTCATTGTAAAATTTAGCTCATTCCCTCACCTCTCGTTAGTACATATACAATTGTTTGTTTTTTTTTTTTTTTTAAATTGAAAAGTGTTTCGGGAAACTCACTTTCCAAACAAACTTTATACATACTGATCCCATATATTTTAATTGGTTTAGGAAAAGTGAGTTTGGGGTGGATGGAAACAAGGCCAAGGCTAATAGTAACAGACCCAGAGCTAATCAAGGATATATTAATAAACAAAAATGGGCATTTCATAATGCCACCACTGAATCCACTTGTGAAACTTCTGCAATTGGGCGTCTCAACCTTGGAAGGAGAGCAATGGACCAAACGCAGAAGGATCATCAATCCTGCTTTCCACCTTGAGAAATTAATGGTAAAATCTTAAGCATAATTATGTTGTTTTAAATTTTTTAATTTTTATTAAAGTTAAGTTTTTTGTTTTGAAAAATGAAAACTAAAAATGTTAAAAACTGCCCTTATAAAGTCATATGTGAAATTTTATTTCTACATTCTGATTGTTATAGAAAATGTGACAGGGTATGGAGACTTCATTTGTAACCGGTTGTTCTGGCATGATCGATCGATGGGAAAAGTTAATTGGTGTTGAAGGATCAAGGGAAGTAGATGTGGCACCAGAATTTCAAAATTTGATTAGTGAAGTTATAGCTCTAACGGCCTTTGGAGGCAGCTTTGAAGATGGGAAGCTATTTGAGCTTCAGAAAAAGCAAGCCGCTTTATCACGTGAAGCCTATTATGGTTTCTATTTCCCAGGGTTCAGGTCATTTTGGCATTTTTGCTAGAAATGTTTTTATTATAAATTTGTAGAAATTTTTATTAAGGAGTCAAGTGCTTTCTTAAAAAAAACACTTGAAAGTGCTTTCTAAAAAAACAAAGACACGTGAAGGTGCTTTCTGAATAAGGACGTACAAATGCTTCTCTAGAAAATACTTGTACAACCTAAAAGCAATTTTAAGTTTTTATGTCAAACATCAAACATAGTTTAGGGTTTATGGATGGTATTTTTAGTAGTGTAATTTTATTTGTCTTTGGCTTTGTTTTTGTGTTTAGTAAAGAAGAGCAGATGTGGATTTTGTTAAAAAACAGCTAGTTTTTGTTCTCTGCGCAGATTCATACCCACCAAAAAGAACAGATTGAGGTATAAGGTGGACAATGAAATCAAAGCAATATTAAGGGCTACGATCAGGAAGAAAGAGCAAGCCATGGAAAATGGTGAAGTGGGTGCAAATAATGATTTGTTGGGTTTACTGTTACAATGCAAAGCACAAGAGGAAAATAGTATGACAATTGAGGATGTCATAGAGGAGTGCAAGTCATTCTACTTTGCTGGCCAAGAAAGCATAGCCACCTTGTTGACTTGGACGATGATTCTGTTATGCATGCATCCAAACTGGCAAGAAAAGGCAAGAGAAGAAGTCCTCCGTGTGTTTGGAAAGAAAACACCTGATTTAGATGGCATAAAACACCTCAAAATCGTAAGTTTTTCCTGCACGAGTAATGCTACATTTACTAATTATTCGTGACTCATATCTCTTACAAAGGCGATTCACAATGTGCTCAATAAATGTCTTACTTTGTTACTCGATTTTTTTTTCTTTTCTTTTTTTTTTGCAGGTGAC
Source organism: Malus domestica (assembly GCF_042453785.1). Taxonomy (NCBI): domain Eukaryota; kingdom Viridiplantae; phylum Streptophyta; class Magnoliopsida; order Rosales; family Rosaceae; genus Malus; species Malus domestica. Next base: position 3,431,757 of record NC_091675.1, on the reverse strand, counting down.
GATGATATTGACCGAAGTTTTGAGGCTATATCCATCTCTAGTTCTTCTATTTAGGCACACCCACCAGAAAACAAATGTAGGAGGCCTTTCCATCCCAGCTGGGGTTGATTTCGTGTTTCCGATTCTTTTTCTACATCACGATCCAAAATATTGGGGTGAAGATGTTGAGGAGTTCAACCCAGAGAGATTTTCCGAAGGAGTTGTGAAGGCATCAAAGGATCAAACTGCATTTTTCTCATTTGGGTGGGGGCCTAGATTATGTCTAGGGCAAACTTTTGCTATGTTAGAAGGAAAGGTAGCTCTGGCGATGATTCTTCAGCATTTTTCACTTGAGCTCTCACCTTCTTACACTCATGCTCCTGTTATCTCGATTTCCGTTAAGCCAAAACATGGAGCCCCAATCATACTGCAGAGGATATAAGATGCTGAAATTGTTGCCTAATAACTAGATTCGACTAAACGTAGAATCTTCAAGTAATTTGAGTGCACGAAAGATTGTAAAATATTTAATATCGAGTGTAGATGGTTAAAATACTTAATATCAAGTGCCGATTGTAAAATATTTAATATTTAATATCGTTTGCAAAAAAGATTGTAAAATATTCTGACGTAGGCATACAAAAACTGCTTCATGATGCGAACAAAAACTGCTTCATGATGCGAACAGTTTAGAAAAATCCCTAGTCATTTAGAGGGTCTTTCCTGATCAATGAGGATTTATTGTTGCTTGTCTTTTCATTTTCTTGAAACAAGTCTTTATAATATGTTCGTTTGCTTTGTAATGGACAGTTTTTTTTAATCAATACCAATTCTGAAACGAGAGTTTCTCTCACAGCTACTAGAATTCCAGAGTTCTTTCAAGGGAGACCGTTCGTGATCCCTTTTCTTACAACTTCCGCTGTGTCATATTCAAAATCGCTGCGATTTCTTATAATAAAACTACTTTCAAATTAAGTCTAAAATTATGTTATTTATCGTGATTGTGACCTCATTTTCTTACTCTGCACTCATTTCACTATTTTTCTCCTTTAATTCCCTTTTGATTTATTAAATTTTAAGTCTCTAGAAGGAGTGTATGAAAGAAATTGAAAGCACAAAAATCACTTGTCTTTTACCGGATTGATCAATTAAATAATGTGAATAAGGTCTATGATATGAATTTATAGCAAGTCTCAGTGTGATGAAAGATTTTTTGTAGAGCAGCTCATGTCGTGTCACCCGTTCATTCAACACTAACAAAAGAAGAGTGTAACTTTTGGTTCTTGTGTGTCTTGAGCATATGAGTAATGTGGTAATCGCAGCTGTATCCAAGAATTTCTGCAAGGAAGATGTAGCCGACATTTTATGCAGCTTTTACTCATCTTATCACCTTTCAAGATGTTTGAAACAGTGAAAGTTATTTCACTTTTTCCAAAAACCTATCTTGAGTTCTGGTTTTGCAAACAAATAAAATTAAAAGAACAAATCTGACCGAACTCGATAAATCAACCACTTTCTTCTCTAAAAGATTTCTTAGATTCAATCACTCACAGACGAAAAAATGCTAAAATATCTGCATAATATATAAAGGATTGTAACACCGAAACATGATTTGTTAATTAAAGGAAAATAAACCTCAATTGAAACTACATACAAAAGGATCAAACATGAAGTGGGATTTTCCTAAAATTAGCAAAAAGGGCCTCACAAATGCATCCCTAACAACTATCATGAACACAGAAAATAAAATAATAAATGAAAATAAAAACATAGCTCAAATGTCATGCAAAGTAAACCAACTCTCATCCATTTCAAGGAATTTATTCATCCACTCCAAATTCAGAGGCCCTTGTTCGCTGCTCGAGCAGTTGAAGAATTGGCCGCCATTGAAACCGAAGTTGAAGTTCTCCTCAAGTTTAAAGGCGTCTTCTCTTTCAATTGTTAAAGCATTCACGTCGTTTGCTTTGATATTCTTTTGCTCTGTGGACCCTTGCACTGTCTTTGAAACTGCTCTGTTTTGCTTCATCTTTTTGCTCAAATGAGAGTTCCAGTAATTCTTGATCTCGTTATCTGTTCGACCAGGTAGTCTTCCGGCAATCAACGACCACCTATATTCATAAGCAAGCAAGTAAAACTGTAACTAAATGTTTAACAAACACAAAAACATTGTAAATGTAAGTTAAGTCCACTAGTCAGGGCAATGCGCCGCACTCTATACTCCTAAATTTGAATTTTCTTCTCTGTAAATTAGGGAAGATTAAACTATCGCTTTATCAAAATATGAGATTAATGAATTGCTTACCTGTTTCCCAGAAGCTTATGAAGCCTGAGAATTAAGTCTTCTTCTTGGTCTGAAATATTGCCTCTCTTAATATTAGGTCTAAGATAGTTCATCCATCTTAACCTGCAACTCTTCCCACATCGCTTAAGACCTGCAAAAATAAAAAGACATTTTAAGCCTTCTACGCCTATGAGAAAAATTAAACATGAAATGGTTATCAAATGAGCGTTAGATATACGAAAACCTGCTTTAGTTGCAATGGACTTCCAACGCCTCGGACCGTGGATTTCTATAACTTGAGCAAGTTTTTGGTCCTCCTCTGCCGTCCAGGAGCCTCTGTTTACATCTTTCTTAGAACTTCGACTGCTAACTGGAACCATTGACACTCTTAATGTGAGATGATTTGAGGCCTACAAAGTAAGAGAGGTGAAAGTATATACTGAGATTTTGGAGGTTGGTTTTTCCTCTTTTTCTTAGCTACCTTTCCTTGGAAGATTTCAACACCAGCTACCTTTGTATTTATATATGTAGAGACTCGAGAGCAGGACTGTAGTAAGACGGTGCATATCTTTCCCAAGATGTCGACGTGGATAAATGATTGAAGGAGAAAATTTGTGCGTGAGAACCAACCCCGTCATTATAGAGATTATTGTATTTTGATTTCATTTAATAGTTATCATAATCAGATAATCGTACATAAATTTTATTTTATGTTTAAAGAAACATATATACAACACGAATATTACTATAACGATATTCTAAATCTTCATGTTGATGCTAAATGTTCAGTTTTCTTTCATTAATTTGTAATGTTGCTACGGTGACAATCTTCTCGTACACATGACAATTGAAATAAATAAGAATTTTTCAGATCAAACGGCCCAAATTGTACAATCATGCATGATTAAGAATATGCATAGGGTTTTAGCATAGTTAAGATAATACGATGACATGATTGGAGGCAACTGTCACTGAGGCACTGTAATATACAAACACTATATGCATGTGATCCAAGTGGGCCACGACAAAGGAATGATGACAGTATTGAAAGGGGAATTAGGGTTTTAAAGTTAATCAGGACAACAAGCGAGTCAATTTAGTGATCAAAACAAACAGTCAAATGCATGATAAAAAATTAGGTTATAATTAGAGAAGGGAATAATAATGGGACAAGGATTGTCTGCGCTCCACTTCCGATGTTCTCATGTTTTGTGTGGTCACGGTTAAACCACGTCAATATTTTATATTATTTTTTATAGATATAATAAGATAAAAATGAATAGTAATATAAAATGTTGATGGACTTAATCGTAATCATACAAACAGAAGGGCACAAAAAGAACACCAGAAGCAAAGAGCAGACAATCCTTGTCCATAATAAAGTACAAACCCTAAAGTGGGAGGACACATACCCTTGCAGTGATTGATTGGATTCTTTTATTTTTCTCAGAAATAGTATGATGTCCCATATGTCATGTCCTTACAAGTTCCAACCCACATGGCCCAAATATGTTTTTCATGTCACCAAATTCTGTGCCTAATCATGCTTTTTTATTCTGTTTTTGTTTGTCTACATTCTAGGGCATAAAAAAAATGATTTTTAAGTATATACCTCGAGATTTTTGACAGTTAGCTAAGGGTTAGGTATTTGAATACGCAAATTTGTTTTGACGAAGTATACAGCTGAAAATGAATTTTAATGATATAAACAATTAAATTTGTAAATTTTGCTTACTATCTTAAAGTAAACAATGTTACCTGCGATACTATGAGTAAGCAAATGAAGTCGAACATCTCTTTTCATAGTAAATATTTTTTTTTGGAGGAAGATGACAAAACCAATAGATAATGGCAGCTGTTGTAGATGAATATATGTATAATTTTGCTTACTTTGTTTGCCTAATTCATTGTGGTGACAAATTTTTATCATGAGGTGCATTTTTGCTCACCACCCTTAAGTGGTGGAGAGATTTTTTTAATGTGTAGAGAATATGGGATAATAATACAATTAGTTGAAAACTTTAAAAAAATTGTATTATGACACTTCATATACTGAACCGTGTTCTTAGCACAATGAAAAAATTATTTTAAGTAGTGGTAATACTCACCAATCCACTTAATACTATTCGAAAAATAAAAAGATTTTTTATTTAAGGGCTATAAATTTAATAATATAAAATATTTTGAAACATAAAAGAATTTTTTATAAAAGCTGCAAAAAAAATGGGGCCATGAACTCTATCTTCTACAACTAAACCACAGACCGCAGCTACCCCATCTTCTTTGATGACTGAAGGAGTCAGAGAACCCACTTGGAACCCTGACATGCAAACATAGATTGGGGCCAACTCCAGCGCATCATGTTGCATGAAATAATGGAGTATCCTTTTGGAACTTCAGCCAACTTGAAAAAAGATGTAGCTGTATTTAGACTAGAGATTCTTTGTGCATGATGTTAAACTTTTTTTTAGATATATGACGTGTTGAGAAAACCGCACTTGTATGCAATTTTTTGGACTCTATATATTCTTGGATGGCTGATGAAGTCAGGGAACCCATTTGGAATAAACTGCCATGCACATATAGATTGGGGCCAATTCCAGCAATCACAGGGTATCATTTAGAACTTCAACCGACTTGGCAAGAGCTAACTGTTTAAGATGAAATGAAATCTTACATATAGTCCGTGATATATTCTTTTTCTATCTCACTCATCGGAAACCCACTTATAACCTGCCATGCTCGTATAGATTGAGAGTCGACTCCAGGACACACACACACACATATATATATATATGGCATAAAATCATAGGGTATTCATAACCAGTGATATGGCCTTTTCTCTATCTCACTCGTTTTATGACATGTCGAGTTAGATGGAGAGAGAGCATACATCCCCAGTTGTAACTTGTATAATAATAATCTCTCATGTTTTTAAACATTTACTGAAAGAGAAATTTAATTTTCATGTTATGATACAGATTGTCGTTTAATTTATATTTTAGTGTTAAAAATCATACACGTATTATAACATAAGCAAATAAGTAATCCACATAATGGTGTTGACACTCAAAACTTACTGACAAAACTGTCTCCAAAAATTTACACGCCATGTGGACGCATGATTTCCTGCATTGGCCTCTACGGTTAGGAATTAACCATGAACTTTAGGATTGGTTATGTTGGGTCTGCAAATTCAGTAATATTTTAATGAAACCTTGGTTCTGCCAGTTCAAAAAGGTTCAACTCTTTTTTCTCCCTGCAGAGAGTTCCATACACATATTTGAATACAGATGACATGTTTATAGTGGTTTTGATTGAGGATTAGGTAAAAAGTGAGCATTTGCAGCACTGTTTTTATTCGTTCTTTATTTAGAATTAACAGAAGTTGTGGATTTACATGTTTTGGAAGAGCATAGTCAGTTGGATCCTAATGAAAGGAGTTTACATAATAAATAATTGTATAGCTGCTGGAATTGTTTCATAAGATAACTCTATAAATTAAATCATACAATTGAATGAAATTAAAGAATTATACTCTTAAATGTAGTAGAATGTTGAAGTGTGATCCCATATCGAAAATCTAATGAAGTTAAATCCTTCTCGTATTAAATGGTTTTAGTAATACTTGCATTACGGGTTTTGTACAAAAACCCACATCCATTGCATTGCACAAATAATTTTCAACATATTGAAAAGTCTGAAGTCTCGAGTTAGGACACTTGAATCAAATTCTCACAATGCAAATAAAAAAGGGTGTTCTTGAAACTCAAAATAAAAGGGTATGGAGTAACAGTGGTCGGTTTGAACTGACTCTGAAACTTTGAAATAGAAATACCTCAAACTTTTTGGATTGAATTATCACTTTCCAACACCAACCACCACCGATGAAAAGAAAATAGAAAAAGCAATTCAAACTTCGAAGATCAATGCTAAGTGAGATGTTTTGAGTTGATAATCATGATTAGTAGAAGAATGTTATTACATTGCAAATTGCAGCAATGATACCCTTAACAGTTAGTCATAATCCATCATTGAGCCTGTTGACCCGTCAGCATGTGGCGCAGTAATTAGCAATTACCAGATGTTTCACCCAATGTTCTTATGGGAATTACCAGAGCTCCATTAGTTTATCTAGAATTTACAAACATCTAAAACCAAGAGTTGAAACCCGCGCCATACAAACTGCCATCATTTAGGGCATGTGAAAAAGCAAACTCTCAATTATATGGCCATGTTTTTGGCACAAGTACCCCAATGTCATTAATAATTTTGAAATATTAGAATGTAAAGGGCTTTAAAATTGAATAGACTCGACATTGAGATAGCACAAACAGTAATTGTTGTAGATTAAAGTTGTGTCGCACTTAAGCTCGAAACCCCCCTCAAAATAGATTATAACCGTTTGGAATGTCGTCTTGTAAAATACAAACTGACTAGCTATCTCAACCTTAATTGTCAAGCCTTTAGCACAAGAAAGCCAAACCAGCAGCAATTTGCTTACAGAAGGCATACAAATTGAATTCTTGAAGGCACTTTTGCTTTGAGCTGCTGGGTAGCACGATTTCTTTCCTCATCTTCCCTCTTCTTTTCTTCGATACTCTTCTGTGCGGGAACGTCCCAGAAATGTACATCATGGTGGAGAACAATTTTTTCGAGTTCAACAGCGTTCTCGATCAAGTACGTGACAAGTCGAAAACAACTGGTGTGCAACAACGGAATGCCACCAATTCAGTTTCACTAGCCTAAGGGGATGAATTAGTGCCGTGCAACATTTGTGAAAAACACCATTAAGTTTAGGGGTGTGATATCCACACACCCTATTTTACTTCTCACACACCTTTCTAATTTTCGGCCGTCAGATCAGATGAATTGAAGAAGATCAACGGATAAAAATTACACAAAGGGTGTGTGAGAAGTAATTTAGGATGTGTAGATAGCACACCCTTAAGTTTAAATTAGCTATACTGCAAATACAATTACCGTTAATCTCACATCTTTGTCTCTTAGAGATCGAATATGAAATCCAGTAACAAATTCAATATAAAACGACTGATGGATACATTTGCAGTAAAAGCAGTAATCTAATCAGACGCTGGGCAAAAAATACAAATTAGGTGAGTGAGTGAACTCGCAAAGCATATGCAGATTAAAAATGTAAAACAAACTTACATAAAATAGTGAACTTGAAAGTCACGTTGCAAATGAATCATTGGAAAGTGAATTGAGGCAGTAATTAAGTGAATGTGACATTGAGAGAGAGAGAGAGAGAGAGAGTACCTGAAGAAAGCAATGAGGATATGAACGGGGGCAGTACGTTGGCGTTGGAGTGATCTGCAAGATTTGAGAGTTTGGAGGGAGAACATTCTTGATTTTGGGATTTTGGAGGGTGGAAACTAGCCCTTGTTCTGGACCAGAATGTTAATTGAGCTTTAAGTTGATTGCTGGGCCAAAGTTTGTATCATTTTCTCTCACAAAATTGGATTCGTTGGGCCGCCCAAATAATTTGTACACAACCCAATAGGCGATTAATATAACTTGGACGACGTAACCTCCTCACAAACAAAATCACAGTTTGTCACATATCATTCTTTAACTTTTTTTTTGTTGTTTTTTATCAGTCACTTAGTATATGCATTAGTTTGTGATTTGCAGTTCCTATTTCTTCAAAATTATTGCAATCTTGGTCAATGCTTAATATTGCAACGTGATTGTCTATTAAGTCGGCAGCAAGTTGTTCAAGGAAATGTGCCACCCGCTCGCAAACAAAGTTTGAAACGCACATATCCGTAGATTATAGCAGTTATTCATTTTAAAAAGTCACAGCAGCGTTTTTTTTATCTACCAATCACTTTCGTATTGCTCTAACTAAACAGCTAGGCTTTCATGGTCAAAGATCGCGCCATCTAGTTACTATCCAAAAGAAGAAGACAATAACTTGTAAGCATCATCAATCACAAAGAAAATCCATTTGCTTATGCAAGCAAAATCTGTTTTTGCTCCTTATTAGCTCTGTTTTCTTTTCGCAGCTGCCATATATTCAACTGCGAGATCACTGCAATATTTCGAAATGAGATATTAATTGACTTTAAAATCATCAGATAGTGGGAAAAATATCCTAGGAGATCCATCTTTAACAATTGGTTAAATCAATCAACTTGGTTTAACAAATTTGAAAAGGAACCCCTTCCAAATTTTCTTCAAACAAATATATTGGAAGCAACAACTTGGCAATTCTAGCGTTTCTAAGTTTACAAGGTTGCTCGAGATGCCTTCATTTTCGATAGACCCCAATCATATCTTTCGGTTGAAAACAAAAGTTAGTTTTGATTACAAAAATTGGTTCTACAAAAGATTTTTTTTGCAAAACTCAACTTTTGCATCAGAATATATATCAAATCTCATTCAACTTGTTTACTTGTTTATTAAGTAATATTGGTGTGACATGTTCCAAACTATTTTGACAAATTAAACAAGTTTTCTAGAACAATAAAACCTAGCTACAGCTCTCTCTTTCTGTTCATCGAACAATCATTTTCGGCATGTGCCGGAACTCAACAGGCTCAATGATACTCGAGCAGCCTTTAGCCCTAAGAATTTGAAATAAGAAAACAGTACAGTTAGGCACCAAATTGCAATCGGACCAAGATTACAAGATATGATAATATTAGTAATGGTCAACTTGTAAATATGCATCATCAGCTGTAAAGAAAATCGTATTGCTTCTGGAAGCAAGATCTATTTTTGCTTCCTCAGCTTCGTGAAAAAGTTTGACATCGTATAGAGATTCTCAGCTGCCATGCATTTTTCAACTGCAAGATCTGCTGCAGACGTTCAAAATCATATAATTTTGTCGACTGTCAAAAATATCAACTAACTAGTGGTTTATATATCATATAATGATCCTTCCAAAAGGATATCTTAAGAAATCCATCGTTAAAAATTGGTCAGAGTATCTTGATTCATCCAAATTTCCAAGATTTCTGCAGAATATATATTCCCCAAGAAGGACTTGGATTATGAATAATTGTTTAACATTGCCTCGAAACCAACTTCATTATGTTTTCAACTTTTCATTACCGAATCTATCTCATGTGTTGCCATTTTCCAGATTTGGATTACGCAAAAAGATCGGACAAGATAATATCCGTAAAGCTAGCTATATTGATCTGGCTTATAATTAGTAGCTGACTGGTGCTTGATATTTGAAATTATGAGAGTGAATCATATATCGTGGAATTAAGACATTGCATGAGTTACAATCCATATTGTCAATTGATTTTTGAGTTGAAATCAACTTCCTTCAAGTTATGAGAGCAGACTAACACACGTAATATCCAACCTCAACTATCACAATATCAAATCTCACGCACCACAAAGCAAATTGACTTCGCAATATTAATCATTCATGGGTTTCAAATACATATCAAATACGCACCCTTAAACTTGATTTGGTGTATACGTGTTGGACAGAATAAATATATTATTAGATATTATATATATATGTGTGTGCGCGCGCGCGCGGGGGTTAATTACATATTGAACAATATGTTAGTGCGATAGGTAAGTTTAACACTCCAGTTTAAACCCTTTCTTTGAACAAGAGTCTACATCAGAGAAAGAAACTCAGATTTCAGATAAGGTTTGAAATGACATAAAATACTACCGCCTTTGATTAATGAGTCTTAATCATGCAAGTAAGAACTTAATTAGTCTTGTTGGTGGCATATAGCAACTAGTACCAAACACATCAATTTCTGGCTATATAGGAGTGTATAAATATTTAAGTGGAAGATGCACAGAATCCATAGCAAATCTGGTACATGATTTAAGCAAAGAAATAGACAAGTTTTAGAGTTAAGATAACACGAAAGAAAAATCGAGGATTAAGATTGCAACTCTGGCAGTTTATGACCGTTACTAGGTAATAAGTAAGCTAGTTTTAGAATGACCATGTCCAAGTTTCCAACTTCGTAAGAAAGAGTATAACCTTTGTTTTACTAGTTATTGATATCATCCATGAGATCTTGGACCACGGTTCAAAGATCATATAATATAATTTGTTTAAATCCCAAAGTCGACTTTAATTGATGATTCATGTCCTTCTCGTTGTACGTATTTTGTTTAACTTAGAAATATCTCAGTAGTATATCAAAACATATATGAGTATAACGGCTAAAGATTAAAATTAATAAGTTGTATAATTAAGTGGCAGAGCTGTTTATACACCGGAGGATGTCTAGGGTTCTTTTTTTCCTCGGCCCCCACCACATCCCAGGCTCGACTCCGCCGTAGCACAATATTGTCCGCTTTGGGCCTCGACCATGCCCTCACGGTTTTGTTTTTGGAAACTCACATGAGAAGTTCTCAGTGGGTCACTCATCATGGGATTGCTCTCGTGCGAACTCGGTTAACTTCAGAGTTCCGATGGAACCCGAAGCCAGTGAGCTCCCAAAAGGTCTCGTGCTAGGTAAAGATGAGAATATACATATAAGGTTTACATGATCCACTCCCCTGGGTGATGTGGGATGTTACAATCCACCCCACTTAGGGGCCCGACGTCCTTATCGGCACACTTCCGGCCAAAGATTGGCTCTGACACCAAATTGTCACATCCCGGCCCGGGCCCCCACCACATCCCGAGTTCGACTCCGCCGTAGCATGATATTGTCTACTTTGAACCCCGACCACACCCTCACAATTTTGTTTCTGGGAACTCACACGAGAACTTCCTAGTGGGTCACCCATCATGAGATTGCTTTTTTGCGAACTAGCTTAACTTTGGAGTTTTGATGGAACCCGAAGCCAATGAGCTCCCAAAAGGCCTCATGCTAGGTGGAGATGGGAATATACATATAAGGCTTACAGGATCCACTCCCCTAGGCGATGTGGGATGTTACATATAGAGTATAGCTATATACTGAGAGTGAAATCACTTACTTTTAAGCTTGTGACTCGCCATGATAGATACAAAACCTACCTTCGCTACTGCATGTCCCTCTCATCGTCGAGAGTTTTGCTATGAAACTGTTAACCTTAAAAACTATCAAACTTATGTGGCACGCATGCCGAGTAATTAATAAGCTAACTACGTCATTCGGTTGTGTGCGGGGCGTGCCAACTCGTCAATCGAGCTCGGTTGAGGAGTAGAATGTATTATGTGGCGCGCTGCTGACTTCTTAATCTTGCAACTGCAGCTGAGGAAGGAACACGTCTCGGCCTTCAGGTTTTAGAGCCTGAAGACAAGATTGCTAGTTCTGCGAAGTTCACAAATCGTCGGCGCTGGATTCGGTCACAGTAATTATATTCGTAAGAGTATAAGCACGCCAAATCGACACCAAACTAAATGGACACAAGTACTCAAAGTAAATGTACGTCTTAATCGTAAACGTAGCTCGGCCATCAGAATTCCAAACTTTAAATCCTGCTTATGAGTATCCAATCATAAAACAACTCGGCGTTCAATGTGTCAAGCCCAGTAATTTGTAACACCCCACTTCGCCGAGAAGGCTAATGAGATGACATCTTCCAATAAGGATCCGAAAATCCTTCTCGACCGAGACTTGGATAGATAATCAGTCAGCCTTGACGCAGTGCTGTTTATCCAAACTGAAGGTGCTTCGTGGTCGACTGATTCTACGACAACAGTGTTGTTTATCCAAACTGAAGGTGTTCGCCGGTTGCCTTAACAGTGTTGTTTATTCAAATTGAAGATGTGTCATCGAAAAAGAAAATAAAAATGTCAAGGTTGTTGAGAGGTTTCGTGTAGAGCGAGAGTTTGCGCATGACAGTTTGTGTGTTGAGTTGGAGAGGCCTTAGAATGATACACCCCCTTCCTTATTTATAGCAGCCAACTTTATCATGGCCGAACCAGAACTATACCCGGATTAGGATTCTTTATCTTAATCTAACCATGTCTCGGCCACTCCTACCTCCATTAGGACTTTGAACCAAACTCTTTATCTGGCCTCATTCACTTCTTAGATCTTAGCATGCTCACTCCATTAAGACTCCTTATCATACTAGGATTCGACCCATTCACTCTTATCCAGTCCAATCCCTCTTGCAATAGGACTCGACCAACCTGACTGGGCGGTTTATGACCACTGGACGGCCCATAATATTTTATTCAAAGCTTCAGACCGAACATAAACCTACGCTTTGCCCAATAATATTATTTTGGGCCCAAACAGAAACTCAAGAAATATCGCAATTATTTCTAAAAATCTCTCGTCTAAACACATTTAAGCTAAAGATTAGAAACCAAAAAGATGTTAAGTTGTCCCCGCCATTTGCATGGTTGCATACAACTCAATTACAATCATAATTGACACAAAATGAACCGTCCAAAAAGACAACAAGTTGCTATATATAATGGTCGGCACTTTAATCATATATAGCAAATGAGAACAAAAAAAAACTTGGTTCCTCTTTTTTTTCTTTAAGATTCAAATTAAACGCAAGGACAAAAACCTTGGTTTGATCGAAAAACCCCTTTATTTCGTTCTCACATCGAGTAGGGTTAGATTAAGGGAGTTTTAATAAAACACTCCCGATACTGTACACTTTTAACGAAAAATCACTTTTTTACCTTTAACTGTCACTATTCACTATACCTTTAAAAAAGAATTTTCATTAAAATAGAAGTTTTTTTGAACTTTTCGTTAGTTTTCCTTTAGATTAATTATCAATCAAAAGATTTACCAACTAATGTACTAGTTTGTAATAATATCTTTTTCTTGGAGTTACTTGTAACAGTTGACCCTCACTATAAGCCTATAAGGTCTTTTCCTTTATTTTTAAGAACTTTCAATCTTGAATTTTAGTTATCGAATTTTTTTTTTTTTTTTTGGTCAATGTTTAGATATCAAACTGGAAACGAGGGTTTAACAATGACCGCCCATAGTTTTTTTAAAGAAAAAAGTGTAGCAATAAACGACAAACCAACACATAAACATCCATAATAATTAGCAAGGGTAAGTTCTTCACTTAAATAATCGCATAACCTTTTTCTTTAAGCTGTAAACAACAATCCTCTTTCCTACTTTCTTTTGGAAAAAAATCAATAATATATGTTGAAGATAAAAGGATACAACCGAAAGAGAAAAACTCAACTGAAGTTAGTGTGGACACGTGTTTCTAAAAAAAATAAAAATAAAAACCGAAAGAGAGAAACTTAATTTTGAGACATAAGTTTAAACGAATAAAAATGCACATCATGTAACATCCTACATCGACAAACGGAAAGGTGGTGATGTGTCTTATATGTATATGACCATCTTCATATAGCACAAGACCTTTTGGGAGCTTACTGGTTTCGGATTCCATCGGAACTCCGAAGTTAAGCGAGTTCGGGCGAGAGCAATCCCAGGATGGGTGACCCACTGGGAAGTTCTCGCGTGTATTCCCAGAAACAAAACCATAAGGGCGTGGCCGGGACTCAAAGCGGACAATATTGTGCTACGGCGAAATCGAGACTGAGATGTGACACATCAGATGTCGGACTGGAATTGCATGGCAACATACCCCTTCTATGGTTACTACATTGTTAGAAAAGTTTAATTATTATGCCTCGAGTTCTCATTTTCGTTTTGCCTTATGGGCAGAAATGCAAAGAGTAATGCTAGAAAAATTAAATTTGCAAACTAAATAATTATCAACGTTTAAATAATCAATCAATCGTCAACTTCCATATCCTTTAGTTTTCAAAACTTTGTCTACAAATTTAGTTTCCCTAACATTACCTAAATGCAAATTGTGCCAGTTTTTATATCGCAAAAAGGATTTGAAGTGTGGGGCGAAATGAAATGCTGTACTTTGGGCGTTTAGAGTCATAAAATTTTGTCTACTTTGTAAGGGCCAAACTGAATATCATAGGGTGACATAAAAGGAGAGATGCTATGGATTTCCAGCATCATATGGACCCCCAATATTGATCTTATCAATTTCCCGCTGCAAAGCTAGACACTATATCCTTTTATCTTCTTGTTTCAAATTCAATGGTGTTATGGAAATTGAAACTAAATTTTGCAAAATGGTTTGACAAACTCACATTTGGATGATGCTTGCAAAGTTGTTGATTGGTATAATGGAAATGCTAAGCTCAGTTGCATACTTTGTGCGCGATCAAGGTGACTTGATCATTCATTTTGATAGTTGCTAAATAAGCAAAAAAGATTATATAAATTATCATATTAGTACTCTTTTTATGTATAAAACCAATCAGTAGTGAGCTACAGTGGGGTCATTGGGTGTTCTTGGCCTCAACAACTCAACGTAGTCCCCCTTGTTAATTTGTCTTGACACTATAACAAGTTCAATAAAAACAATGTTTTGCAGGTGATGTTTAGCGTTATTTGGCCAGCCTACTCCAGTAGTCCATGCTCATCTCATCTCAGCAATTCTCCTCTTTGTAGCACAACTTTTTACTCCAATATTTTTCTTCTTTCTCCCCTCTATCTCTCTTCATCTTGAATTTCAATTAAATCTCAACTAAACACAATACCCGAGCTAAAATATGTTAACAAATCATTGACAATATAAATGGAAGTATCATCAGATTTGGGAGCTTATAGAACTCGAATAAACAATTGTCAATTATGTGCAGGCTGAGCTAGTAAAATCTTCTGACTAGATTATGGCAAATAAAATACAATGACAAATTTGGGTAATTGACTCCTAATATATATATATAGAAAAATAAATCGTTAAACAAGGGTTTGACAACACAACAAGATATGGAATTAACTAACTCATAAAACGATGTCAATCCGGTGACTTGTGCAAAACGAATGATCAACGTGATCACTATATAGTTTAGTACCAAAGTACATATCAGTTTGACATTTGGAATATTATTAATTTATAAAAATAATTATTTCATTCAGAAAATTAATATTTGACCTTTATGGGATTACTCCACTAATACTGCATGTTTTAGCAAGTTTCGTTCAATTATATGAATTTAATTTGCCTCTAAGTCCACTGCATTTTTAGCTCAACCTTCATTATCACACACTAATCAGTCTGCTAATACTTCACTATTTCTTAATTAGGTTGACTTTTGATAAGGTTTTGACTTTGAATGTGTCAGCAGCATAAACATATCATCCGTTATGTATTGACAAATGCCCTAGACCAAAACAAAGTTTATAATCCGTTATTACAGGTGCAATGTACTAAATGCGCATGCCCAACAATCGCAACGACTCCATACCTTCGGGCCTCTAATTTCGTTACAAGTGTTGCTTCTAATGCAAAATTAAAAAGAAAGAAAAAAGGGTAATGCTAAGAGACTAAATTTGTAGACTAACTTTTGTGAACTAAATGACATGAAAATTGATGATTGGATTATTACTTAGGGAGTATTGCTAGGAAGCTAGATTAATTTACAAACTGCCACTTAATACTATGGTTTAGTGGTATTCCTCTTCATTTTTAAGTGAGAAGTCTTAGGTTTTATTCTCGCCAAATGCGAATATGAACTATATTATTGCTAACCCATTGTGAAGCTAAGCTCACCCCCCAACCCCTTTGGTGTAGATAATATCGTTTGTTAAAAAATAATCATTTACGAACGAAATGATGTGTCACCAATAAGAAATAAGCCCGCTAACAAACAATTAAGTAATAATTCAATCATCAACTTTCATGTCATTTAGTTTACAATTAGTCTACACATTTGGTCTCCCTAGCATTACCCTGACTTAAGTGTTGCTTAACATACTTATTTTTTATTGGTGACACATTATTTAGTTTACAATTATAGTCTGCCTAACATTACTCGAGGAAAAAAAAAGAGATTAGAACCAATGAAATATAAATAATTGAATAATATTCCAAGTTTTCAACTATAAATTTGAGATATGTTAGCTTCATGAATCTTTAACATAAGTTGTTGACTTAATGAACAATTTTAATAATACAAAGTATAGAATATTTGAGATATAACATAAGTTGTTGACTTAATGAACATTTTTTAATTATTTAACATCTAGTTTGAAGTCTTACAAAGTGCGTGGTCACAACATATGCATGAGGCATTTTGTTTCAAAATCAGCTTCTTTTTTCTTTCCAAAACCAAGTTCAATTGGTGCTTATCAGAATATTGGAATGGTGCTTTTGTTTTACGAAAAAAGGTTATATTTGGATTATTTTACAGAGAATGAGAATTTGTCACAACTAAATATCGAGTTCACAGAAATAAATATTGTGAACTTTAAATATCCTCTGACAAAAGTAGAATATAAATATTATTGTTGGTTGGGATGTTTGTTAATCACCATATTAAATTTAAACTTTGTAAGCTAATTACATGAAGCCACGTGAAAGTTAGACCCTGGCAATGTTGAAGATAAATCCTACATGGGGGAATTGAGAAAATAAAATACGATATATAAGTGTATGGTTCCATTCTAATCATTCCAAGCCTTTTTGTGGGGGAATTGAGAAAATAAAATACAATATATAAGTGTATGGTTCCATTCTAATAATTCCAAGGCTTTTTGTGATAAAACCCAACTCCTATAAGTGGTTAAGTTGAGACAATATCAGTGTGTTAGAAGTGGGTCAATGACCTGTCTCTTTGAAATCTAGCTAACATATATAGTATTAGGGTGGGTTTGACTCTGGGTCAGGATTCGTGTCGTGCCCAAGTTGTCGAGATAAGGCACACCATGCTTTCACGCTTAATGTCCGATGTGAGATTGGTTGCACATGTGGCCTACTATGTAGTGTTTCCCTGTGAGGGGGCGTGTTGAATATAAGTCCCACATCGGAGAATTAAGCAAATAAAATACAATATGTAAGTGTATGGTTTCACTCATAATAACACCAAAGTTTTTTATGATAAAACTCAACTACTATTAATAAGTGATTAGGTTGAGACAATATCGGTATGGTTAGGGGTGAGCCAATTACTTGTCTCTCTGAATATCTGACAGACAAGTTTACATGTAGCTCAACTTCTGAAAACCTAAATTTTTCTTCTATTATTCCAATAAAACAAAACAACATATTTCTTCTATTACAATTACTTAGTCATCGAAATACCATTTCAACTCCACTTGTTTGTTTAGGTCGATGTCTTACTTTTGTTTATATTATTATTAAACCAACAAATGAAACTCACCTAATAAAATCTTTCGTCATATAATAGTTAGTTAGTTTATAGCGAAAGCCGTGGTAGTGTACAAGCATTAAGGAAGGCGTGCTACTTTTGTTGACTATGGGAATATACATGTGTGTATATAAATATATCAATGTCAACAATTGAATGAAAAATAAAATATTTAAGCGATTAAATATAAAATATGAAAACGCAAATGCTTAAGCAGGTTAATATAATATTGGCTCATGAACTTGAACTCATCAAACGTCCCTTATACTATCTGCCTAGTGTCCCCCAAATACAGCACCAAGTCCATCTGCTAATCCTTTCGCATAGTAATAGAGTCTTAAGTTGTGAATTAATTTATGTAAATAAGAGAAAGTTGGCATTATTTTGACTGAAAATATGACTTTAGCCCCTGAAATTCAAGTTTCTTTACATAAAACCCGACATAGTCTTTTTACCTGAATAAAACCCAATGACTAAGCTCCACATAAGCAAATTCATTAATTCTATTTGCCTTTACACATTTTGCATTTTTTAGATGCCTTAAACACCCCTAATTACAGTTTTAATGTATACATTAAATTCTATGCAGATTTGAAGGGAGGGATTAGTTAAAAATATATGCTTTGAAGTTTAAAATCATTGCATATTGATATATCATAACAAATTCTATGTTAATGCTTCTTGGAACAAAAAAAAAAGCACTAATGTTATACTTTCGTTAAGATTTTGTACTTGTTTTTCAAATTTGCATAACATTTTACAATTTTAATTTAATCTTGTCATTTTCTTACCCAAATGAAAATCTGAAAGGGCACTATAAAATTTGTCCAGTAATAATACATGCAAAATAATTTACTTATAAAATTAAAGAAATGTTATTTGATTCAAAAGAAATTTATAATATATATAATGCATGCAAATAATTCACCTACAAATAAAGGAAATTTGGTTAAAAATAATATATCTACTACTTTCAATTTTCCTATTTTTTTTTTACAAACATAATGTACCTACAATATAATTTGTTGGAAAATTAGTTATTATTTTATTATTGTTTATGGTTTTCTTGTGGGCCAAGGATATTAGAGTTTCTTGCCCATTAGAATTAGGTTTTCGTTTCTTTGCTTATTAGGGACTAGGGTTAGTTTATTATAAATAGAGAGCTTTGTTATTCATAGAGAATAAGTTAGTCACAATGTAGTCTCTTAAGGTTTTGTAGCAATTTCGACATTCTTGTTTGTTTAATAATATTCTTATTTTGTTAGTCTCGTTCATTGCACACTCTGAT
Source organism: Malus domestica (assembly GCF_042453785.1). Lineage (NCBI taxonomy): Eukaryota > Viridiplantae > Streptophyta > Magnoliopsida > Rosales > Rosaceae > Malus > Malus domestica. Next base: position 3,413,091 of record NC_091675.1, on the reverse strand, counting down.
ATTCAACTTGGTATCAGAGCGGGTTCGATCCTTAGGGTTCAATCCGTTCTCGTTGGTATCAATTTGTTTGCCTTTGTCATCATTCATTCTTGTTCTGTACTCCTGCTTATGAACCTGCACCTGACTCGCATCCCACAACGTTTCTGCATATGGACCGTTGAACCATCTGCACGGACCCGCTGCTGAAATTTATTTGTCCACTCCACCACATGTTGAATCCGCTGCTTCCCTGCATATTCGAATCCATCCAGCCCCACCGCTGCATCACCGCCCAGACCCGAGGACCACTTGGATCGAGTTCGCCCCCACCTTGCAGAACCACCACTTGAATCCCAGCACAAATCCGACTGTTTGCACTTGCACTGTATCAGACCCGTTTGAATTTGACCAGCATATGTAGTTTGCCCTGTTGAAGGCCGTCATACAGAGCTGCAGCTGCAAAACCCATTTTGCAGTATTGCTGCTGTTTGAAACTTTAAAGAAGATCCAGAAAAAGAAAAAAAATAGAAAAAAAAAAGGAAAAACGAAATGAAATAGAAAAATGAGGAGGAAAAGACAAAAGGGAAATAGAAGAAAATGCTTTGTTTTTGAGGTTTTGACTTTGTGCCCACACGGGCAAGAAAAAAAATTGGTTGTTTTTTTTTTAAATGTTTCGAGCTCACATGTTGCTGCTATTGGGACTTGTTAATTGGAGCTACTGTTGAGTTTTTTGTTTGGCTGGTCTGTTGTTCCTACCGCGACGATCGCTCGAGTACTTGGATTGGAGACCACTCAAGTGACGTTGTGAACGTGGTGAATTGAATTTTTGTTTGTTTGTTCGGAAGTTGGAATTGGCATTAGCATTGGTATTTGTATTGACATCAGCATCGGTATCAGCATTGGCATTGGCATTGGCATCGGCATTGGCATCGACATCGGCACTAGCACTGAAATTTGGAGTCTTGCATCTGCATCTACTTGTTGGCAAACTCATGACGTGTACCGCCATGAGTATGACGGGGGCTGTTGGAAAATTAGTTATTATTTTATTATTGTTTATGGTTTTCTTGTGGGTCAAGGATATTAGAGTTTCTTGCCCATTAGAATTAGGTTTTCATTTCCTTGCTTATTAGGGACTAGGGTTAGTTTATTATAAATAGAGAGCTTTGTTATTCAGAGAGAATAAGTTAGTCACAATGTAGTCTCTTAGGGTTTTGTAGCCGTTTCGGCATTCTCGTTTGTTTAATAATATTCTTATTTTGTTAGTCTCGTTCATTGCGCACTCTGATATTTAACTTAATTTACCTATTGTTTAATCAAATAAAAAAATAACGATCTATTGTTTCATTTTAATGGTGATAATTTGTCTTGGTTTAGTTTTTACGAAATAATTTAGGCACTGTTTAACTTGACCAAAATAATGTAACTACTATGTTAATTTGCCTACAAAATAAATGCTATTTGATTCAAAATTAACATATAAATATAGATTAATTATTTTTAACATGCATATATAATAACAAATAAAAAATGTCTAATCTATGTAAAATAATTTACCTACAACATAAAGAACATTAATTGGTTTGTTTTTTTTATCAAACCATATTATTTGATGCAAAATAACTGATTATACAAAACAATTTTTTTTTCATACGAAAAATGTGCCCATAATTGTTTATGAATATGGATAAATTAATGTATATATATACATGTTACTAATATTTATGATACAAGAAAGGTAAATTTCCATATGGGGTTAATTGCTAATCATAATTAGGGTGACTAATAATATTTATTGACATAATTAGGGTTTTGTGGCATAAGTTGTAAATATGTTGTAATAATTGGTTATATATTTGTCTACATGGTAGTCTATTTGAATTTTGGGTTTTATTTGAATATTTACTATTAGGTGGGTTTTTGTTTGGAAAATAGGAGTTTCAAGGGTCTTTCTCTAAAGAACCCTTATTTTAATGTGACCTTATATAGATAAACTGAAAAAACTAAGGAATAAAATCTCATACATAGAGCATCAATCGTGTTATTATAAAAAATCAATATATATTTATTTGCAAAGAAAAAGAATTTGAACCATTAGAAGCATTCTGATTCTTGAGTTATGTGCTTCTATAGTCATTTCTAAGTAACCTTGTGCCTTCTAACGCATATAGAATTGAAACAATGTTGGTTCCCCCTCAAGAACTGTAATCTCTATTTAAAATGGGACCATCTGGTAGTTTTCTCACTGCAGTCCACTCTTTCAGGGGTCGAGAAGATTCACAGAGGCATTTCAATATCCTCTTAGCCACTATTGTATGATTCACTAGCGCTAGAAATCAAATACATAACGTGTTGTATGGAATACTGGTCTAAAATTCCTACACAATCATTGATCCACCATGTTGTGGTTACTCAAGATTTGTAAACATGAAATTAGGAATCAACTCGGTAGAACTAGTTAGTTTTGTTGAGAGTTGTCCCACATTGATGAGGGACAAAGTTTGTTACGAGTTTATATGATCTTGGGCTACTTCCTATATTGCCAATTGATTTTATGGTGGAATCTCAATTTCATCATGGTATCAAAGCAAGGTTGTTCACGTGTGAAGCCTAACGGTCACACGCGCTCCATGTCACCCATTTGTTGTCCATGTGTATGTTTGAAAATCCGCCACACGTGCGGGGGCTTATTGAGGGTTGTCCCACATTAGTGAGGGACAATGTTTGCTATGTGCTTATATGATATTGGGCTACTCCCTATATTGCCAATTGATTTTATGGTGGAACCCCAATTTCATCGATTCCGTTTCCTTACTTCACATATTCCAAAGTTTCCTGATTCCTTAGTTTTTTTTTTTTTTTTCATTTCTTTTAACTGGTAAAATTACAACTTTTACATATGCTTACGAAAAAAGAAAAGAGGAATAGAAAACCATATTTTATTTTCATCATTGGATGTCAGATATGCGTATAGTTTATGAGACAAAGAAAATCGGAAGTTTGTACGTATTAAAGATCGTCGCTATGCTTGTTTTCTACGGCTAAAACCTAAAGTATTTTAAAACTCACGAGGCAAAAGGACCTGAGAATATTAAATTTAGATTTAGGGTTTTACACATTTCAGTTAAATCGTGTAAAACTAAAGTTACAATGCTGGCCAAAATAGACGAATAATTATAACTTGCATGTGACATGCATGCATCATTAAAATAACAACAACCCTCTCATTAAATTTTACAACCCCATTTTTTGTAGGTAGCGCAGAATTTCTCTTACCAAATTCCTATTTTGTTTTTCGTAAAGCAAATAGGAGGACGAAAATTTATTCAAAAAGAAAACCAACAACTTGTTGATAATTAGATTTTTTGTTTGATCCATTAAAAAAATAATCCAACCACCAACACCTACATTATATAATTTACAAAATATAATTTAAAAATATAATCTTCTTATCCATTTCCTAAAATCAAAGGTAAGTATGTACAGAAAATTACCAGGCCAAGCATACATTATAATCAAAGAGACGAGCAAAAGCAAACAATCCCCTCAACTTATCCATCAAAATTCTAGTACGATGATGTGTCATCAAATGTCAATCTAATCAACAATTAATTGGATAGATAACAACTCAGTGGTCATGGATGAATATCAATCATGTATTTCACCCAGCACATTATAGTTCAATTTCTGACGCTGGTGAATCACACGGTAATTATCAAAGAGACTGAAATGTATTTGTGAGTCTTATTAGTCTCCTAAAAAAATAAACTGGTATAACAAAACTACCAGCTGATTTCCTTTTAAAAGGAAAAAAAAATTAGATAAAACTTACATCCTCCAGTTGTACTACAAAACAAAACATGACAATAATAATAGAGAATGAAACAAGGCATACGAAAGAGGATTTCCACTAATGATCACTTAACCAAGTAATCATGCGCTACCAGCTCGGAAGAAAACAAAAATTCGAAATCGATAAAATTACAATAACTAAATTCTTTTATATATTATGTGGAAAGTGGCAGACAGAGGATGTCGATAGGATCACAAATTAAACAGGACACTGGACCTATACCTCCTGATTTCAATAATTTTTCAATTAATTAATTAAAAAAAATTATTTGGACCAAATTATTTTATTTTTACAACTAACTAAACAATTTTCTCCATTAAACTCTTAGATTTGTCTTTAAATAAATAAATAAAATAGGTATTGGTGTTTTTATCCCTACCCAATAACCCTAATCCCATCTCTCATTATTTCCTGCAAACCAAATACAACCAGATGTTGGCAAAATTTTCCAATGAGTTTGTTCGTCAATTCTTTTCCTTATCTTTCTCTCCTTCCCCTTTTCATTACCCTTGAGATATATATGAATTATCATACTCTATTAGCCCTAGTGTCAGCATCGACGCCGAATATGGCTCCCCCAATATGTTATCATCAAACCCACTTCAAATTAGCCTCTCTCATTTTCGATTGATTGGATCCAAGTTCATATGGGGAAACAAGAAAGAGATAAAGGAGATCATCAATTTTCACGGGAGCTTCAATTGCATTTGCCCTAAAAAATGGAAAGGTGCACTGGTGAAAATCTCGTTCCTCCTGTTTTCCCGATGGTAGCTAAGGCCATCCTACAAATTTTATTTTTTTTAAGAGAATTGTTATTGGCGTTCCAAAAATCTCATTTTGCACTCCAAACTTTCTATAATTAGAAAGAAAATAGGAATGTATAATGAAATTTTTAAAGTGCTAATAACAGTTTCATTTTTTAAATTCTTTTTATTTATTTAATGGCAAAGTTGAAATTCCACTAAAGACATTTTTAAGTTGAGTGCAAAAATAAAAAATAGGTTCCATTGAATTCTCAAACACTGAAACGCCTCAAAAAATCAAATATTTAAATAATTAAATTTTAAAAAAATGAATAATTAAGTTAAAAAATGAAATTTTAATTTCTCAGGGGGAGTGACACGCGAATCAGCCGCTATTTAAGCGTAAACTCCAAACCGTAACCACCACAGAGAGCAAAGCAAGCAAAAGAGTACTACTACTCTACTACTCTCTCTCTCTCTCTCTCTCTCTCTCTCTCTCTCTACTGTCTGACACAGGACAAACTAAGCTTTCTAGAAAGAGAAAGTTCGAATTCTAGAGAGAGAGCGGAATCGAAGCTTAAAGCGCCTCAGAAATTCTGTTTCTGTTATTTTTCCGGCGAAGATGATAGCTTACGTGGAGTGCTTCGTCCACGAAAACGACTCCGAATCCAGGCCCGATGGCGGCGTCTCAAGCCTCTCCAAGGCACTGGACCTCCAGGGCAGCGTCGCCGACTGCGGCGCGGATGCAGCCAGAGACTTTGGCGGAATGAATTCCATCTCGCCGCTAGCCTTTCTTCGGCCGGCGGGTGTAGAAGATGTGGCAAGGGTGGTGAAGGCGGCTACGAGGTCGTCGAATCTAACGGTCGCGGCGCGCGGCAACGGCCACTCGATCAACGGCCAGGCTATGGCGAATCGAGGCCTCGTCTTGGACATGCGGTCGTTGGGGGAGCATTTCCGGGTTGTGAGGGCCAGGGATGGCTCCTTCTACGCTGACGTGTCGGGAGGGGCATTATGGGAAGACGTGCTGAAGCGGTGCGTTTTCGAGTACGGGATGGCGCCGCGGTCGTGGACGGATTACTTGAGCTTGACGGTGGGCGGGACGTTATCCAACGCGGGCGTCAGCGGTCAGGCTTTCCGTTATGGTCCGCAAACGTCGAACGTAACGGAGTTAGAAGTCGTTACAGGGAAAGGCGAAATTTTTAACTGCTCCGAAACGGAAAACTCGGAGCTGTTTTTCGGCGCGCTCGGCGGACTTGGTCAGTTCGGTATCATCACCAAAGCTAGGGTTCTTCTCCAACCAGCCCCGGACATGGTAAGTAATTTCAGATTTCAAATTTTTTATTTTTTATTTTTCCCAAATTAGTTTTAAAAATGGCTGCATTAACATTTACGTAAAGTAATTAAGGTTAATTAATTATGTGATTAGGTGAGATGGATAAGGCTGGTGTACACCGAGTTTGACGACTTCACTCGGGAGGCCGAGTTGCTGGTAACTCGGCAGGACCACGGCGGCGACTCGTTTGACTATGTAGAAGGCTTCGCATTCGTCAACAGCGATAACCCGGCGGACGGGCGTCCCTCGGTGCCCCTGGATCCTCAGGAGACATTCGACGCGGCCCATCTCCCTCGAACCGCCGGGCCAATCCTCTACTGTCTCGAACTCGCTCGTCACTACCGCAAAACTGACCACTCCTCAACTGTCGATACGGTAACTACAAACAACAATTATCTCATGCTTCTTGCTGTAGGATAATAACTTTGCACCCGCAATATATGGCCGTACGATTTCATCAGATAGGTGTATAATTACTTTAATTATAGTTTGCGTCATGGGGCTGGTTCTGGGGTCCCACGAAAGTACAGTTTATCCATGGGGCCCATGCGGTGGTGACTGAGTTTTGACCTAAGAAGTTGCTAAGTGGGCCCCGCAGCCGCGAAGATTTTGACCTCGAGCTGGTTAAGTGGGATGTCCCGCGCAAAACCGTCCCACCGGGACAGTGAAAAAGTCATAACAGCCCCGCCCCCTCTGTGTACTCCAGTCTCACACGTGCACAAAGCTTTTTTTGTTTTTGGTAAAACACGTGTACGAAGCTTGTCGATGCAAGGACGGCTTATTCCCCTTCGCCATCATCACCTTATTTTTATTTTATTTATCAAAAACCATATTCTTACTATATTTAGAAAGAAACGATTTGAATTAGAAACGTAATAAGTTGAAACTGAACTCGATATCTGGTTCAGAGGGTCATTTACAAAATCATGTTTTTTTTAATTTCTAAATTTGAGAAAATAAAATTATTATTCATTTTTTCTAGAATGTTTTAATTCGTTCGTGGTGTGGTTCGACGTGAGAGTGACAATACGACAGTAGTGTATCTTACTATCTTCCATTGGATTGTATGACATGGTGCTCATGAAAAACGCCCCTTAACGTTGCGTCTTAATTACTTAAGTGACACTCACTGGGGGGTAAAATGGTAAATACATGCGCCAGTAGGCGTCCATGATTGAGATTTGGCTGACGGCATGGTCCCCGCAGTTCCGCAAATGGCCAAAAAGCCATCATTTTCTGGAATATGTAAATCAAGCATTTGTGTCCCTCGTGTGGTGCGGAATGACGCAATTACCCTCGTTGTTTGAAGTTGTTTGCTGAATTATTTTGCAGGGCGTGAACAGATTGCTTGGAGGCCTCGGATTCGTTGAGCAGTTGAAGTTCCAGGTGGACATCAGCTACGTCGAGTTTCTATTGCGTGTGAAGCGCGCAGAGGAACACGCCAAGGCCAATGGAATCTGGGACGCTCCTCATCCTTGGTTGAACATGTTCGTGTCGAAATCAGATATTGCTGATTTCGATCGAACAGTGTTCAAGAAGATCCTCAAGGATGGGATCGGCGGGCCCATGCTTGTCTACCCTCTCCGGCGAAGCAAGTATGTTTTTCCCTTCCTTAACGTCCCCACTCCTACTAAATTGAGATCGTTGCTTTTTTGGTAGAGAAAATATCCAATACAGCAGCCTAATCGCACTAATTAGGTCTATTTCATAATCGGTTATGTCGTATGCATGTTGAGTTACATTGTTAGTATTTGAACGTCCAATCAATGAGATTATCCCCTAAAAAAATTTCTTCATTATTTTGATATGACGGAGTTATTTTTGTTGACTTTTAACCTCTTTGATACCATCTTTCTTTGTTATGGAAATTCAAGCCCACATAGTTTTTTAAGTTGTGTTAACATCAACTGGTCATACATACTTCTTTTTCCACGTTGATAATCGCATTGATTTTGATATACATTAATCAAAATTATGTGACATCCGCGCCGCCGTAGCATCATACTTTTTTCCTCTTTTTTTTGGCAAGATTCATACTTTATTTGGGTGCACTAGACAAGCTGACATTTTATGCCTAATTTTGACATCACGAACATAGTTTTCCGAATCAGATACGCTGACTAACTCGGTGAAACATTTTAAATCGGAAGGTTAAGATTCCGATAGTAGGTCAAATATTTTCTGCTTGTAAGGTCATCAAGTGGGACCCCAATCAGAAGGATTGATGATGGTTGTACTATTCCACCTCTGCACCCGACCGTACACAAGCCAAACTGTCTTGTGTTCGAGGTTACCACATACGTCAGGGTTAGGTGGTTTGGTTGAGCTGTTTGGGTTGGGTTAGCGTATAAGCAAACGTAGAAGAGTACTTGCAGGACAAAGATATAGTGGGCCCCAGCCAAAGTAAAAATGAAAAATACTAATTTAATTTTCTATTGTTTAAAATTAAGTCATAGGTTGGATTTAAAGGGTAGTGCCGTAAATTTAGGTTCTTTTAAATGAGTTTTAATGAAACATTTTTGGTACTGTTCACTTTTAACGAAAATGACATTTTTACTTTAAAAGTCACTTCTGGTACTATTCACTTACAACACATTTTTGTTCTTTTGATTAAAACTCAAAGTTTTCAAATCATTTTCATTAATTTTCCTTTCTTTTAATCTGTCAGGAAGTGGTGCTGGATGGCCCTTAAAGGGGCAAGTTGGTCATATGCTTTTTTTTTATTTTTTCTTTTTATGTAAAATGAGGATTTTATATTCCAAAAATTCTTTGCCATTTCAGAAACGACAAGGAAATTTGATCTCTCTCAAATGAGAATATATATCGATCAACACCATAATTTTGTCTGGCTCCAGCTCCAATTTTTAAATTAAGAAAAAACCCTGTGGTTTGGTAGATATCATAAACTAATTATGCAACTAGATTAGATTTGATTAATTATTAATTAACATTTAATTATGTGTGATCAGGTGGGATACTCGTACGTCCGTGGTGCTACCAGAAAGCGAAATCTTCTACATAGTGGCATTGCTACGTTTCACTCCACCATACCCAAAAGGCCCCTCCTCTGAGAATCTGGTGGCTCAGAACCAAGAAATTACACAGTACTGCACCAAGAAAGGGTTCGATTTCAAGTTGTATTTGCCTCACTACAGATCCTCGGAGGATTGGAAGCGACATTTCGGAAATGATCGATGGTCGAGATTTGTAGAGCGGAAGATGTGCTTCGATCCGATGGCCATCCTTGCTCCTGGACAGAAAATTTTCTCGAGGGTTCCTCAACCCTAGCATTAGTTGAATAAATAGTCTCTGTTGATGGTTCGGTCCAATGTAATTTTGTTGTCATCTATTTTTCATTTTTCGTTAAATTTTTTGCTTCATTGCTTCTGGTGGGTCAGTACTGTTGTTATCAATCGACATTCGACAAAGAAGTTGTTGGAGCAAATTAATGTAAAGGTTTAGTTTTGAGCAAAGTTTTTTTATCATCTTTCTATTTGTTTCTTAGTTGATGATGAAAATGTGGAAGTATATATGACCATCATGCTCATTTATTGAAATGTGGCCATGATCATCACTTTGGTTTACTCAATTATCCATGACGCTGACGTTACATGCCACGTTAAGCAGACAATCTGTCTAATAGTCAGATATACACATCTTCTTTGTAAGCATTTGTATATCACACAATCATTAGTGTGGTTAAATCAATTATTCATGACATTAACGTATGTATGTTATCACGAATGCCGTGATAATCTGAGATTCTATTTTAGAACCAGTAATATATTGAAATGTGGCCATGATCATCACTTTGGTTAACTCAACTATCCATGACATTGAAGTCATGCGTGTGATTATCATGCTTGAAGTTTTATGATGTTTCTCACGAATGTCATGATAATGTGAGATTATAACTTATAACCATTTATTGTATTTATCTCTCTCATTACATAAGCAAAATAAAAAATAACTAAGAATCTCTAAATGATATGTCTGTTTTTCTTCTTCTTTTGCTATAAATTTGCCTTTGCTCCTTTTTGAAGTTTAAAACCTTAAGCCCTGATGTACAAGCTGAACTTGTTTAATTATTTTAAACCACTCGATTTAATTCAAAAGTAATTATGTCTTATCTAGGATAACCTTAACTGGCTTTGATGTTCAGTTCGAGATGATTTGACTTCAACTTGTCCAAAGTGCCACTAGTCTTCGTTTCAACAAAAAAGAGATGGAAAAAAAAGTGTTGCTAATTAGGCGTGTAGTTAGGGCATCAGATTCTCTTTTCATGCAAAAAAGATCAAAACACACCATGCAAAAAAATAAAAAAGCTTCCACTTTTTCTCCCAATCGATTTGGTTCTTATTTACCAAACCTCGACCTTCGCCTTGGTTTGTTTGGTTTCAATGAAAATCAAATCTTACTTGGTTTCTCTTTATCTTCTACTTTTCCTTCTTCTCCCTTTAATTTTCTTTTTTTTTTTCCTTTTTTTTTTCTTTTTCTCATGAAAAGTAGAGAAAAGTTGTGGTACTGTGCGCCCCGTATCAGGCTTTGGAAGGCAATTATAAGATCATGATTTCTTGTAATCTACAATCGAATATGTGCTTAGAGAATTCAAATCTTCCGAATTCATTTTATCTGTAGCCTTTTTGTGATCCATTTTATCTGAGTTTCTCTGTAATCTCTATTATTAATTAATATGTATTCATAAATTTAACTCTTCTTAACTCAATTTTCATAAATTTAACACGAGTCAATCAATAATAAATGCTACATAAAAACCACGCACAAAATAAGTGCAAAAGATTTAAACTCATCATGATTAGAAAATGAACCGCCTAGGTTAATTAAATTCCCATGCAAAAAACGTCGTATACGTTCTTTGTAAACGTGCCATGCAAATGCAATCACGTGTTTTACTTTTAGTATTTACCGCCGGTGAAAGTAGTGTGCGTTTTGTATCAAAACTCAGACCATGCATTAAAATCAGTAATATATAATATACAACATGTTACGTTGGAAGGTTTGAACCATGCAAAAGGCTGCAAATATTTGGAATGCTGTGGAAACTAAACCACGGATCGATGAGCTAAATATTCGGCTGTTTACTTTTATTTTGTTACGATGGAAGGGAATCTAACCATTCCTATGCTAATCTTTGCTCTAGCATGTTAGAATATTGCGAGTATTGTTAAAGCATATATGTCTCACCCGAATCGGGATTAAAAAAACAAAAAAATATCATATCTGGAGTCCGTGGGCATGCACGTCAAGATCCGACCCAATGACCTCTCCACCCCTGCCGTCTCCGGCATCAACGAGTGCAGCGGCCACTGACTGTTCATCACGCACCACCACCACTGTTGTAGATCTAATGTAATTGAGAAAATATGAAGGAGCAGCACTGTGCATTTATTCACTACTTTATCTCTCTTCCTCGCTACATGTAGCAAGTGTCAAGGACAAATCCTTGACGCTTGAACCTAGATTACCTTTAAGCACGCGACACTATCTCATGTATTTAACATCCTAATTTCAATTAGCCACAACTAATTCTTCAATTTTGAAGCTAATTAAAGAAATGGATCAAGCCCATCATCAAATACTTGGGCTTTTTGTGTGAGGCCTGTTTTGTAGTTTTAAGCTAGGGAAGGCATGGGGCTTTAGAAGATTCAAGTGAATTTTGATATTTTAAAATGTGAACCATTTGTGGGCAAGTCCAATGTTGTCTACCATTTTGATGGGCAGGACAAGCTTTGGGTTATGTTTAAGATTTAGGGTTAAATACTTGGGGGATTTCTTAACATCTTTTTGCCACAATTTATTATGTCCATTGGGCCCACATGTTCCCCTCTTTGCAAGTTTATCACTGTCTAATGTCCAAGGTTTCACACATGGGTAATGCTTAATCATTCTTAATTATCAAAGTTGAAATTAGTCTAGGTTTGAAGAACAGTCGTGCCACGTGTTGTCCAATTACTCTCACAAAACAATTTTGATGGTTGCTTCTGACTCCACCCATTTTTATTAAATCTGTGTGAGTAATTGTATACGGTTATAATAAATATCTGTTGCAAAATTGTTTGAGATTATTATTTTTCAAATAAATAAAGAGCGTGAATTGAACTTAAGATACCAGAAATTAAGAATCACTAAACTAAAATTAGTTGATATAATCAATTAAGTTTGAGATGAGAATTTACTTGGAATAATAATGTAAAATTTAGCATATATGGTATTTATTTTTCTCATTTTTCATTGTACGAAATAAGACAAATTCAAGGCATTGTGCTGACATATTCTTCTTTTTAATTAGATATTCTTACTCATTAAATGCTACCAGAATTATTTTGACCAAACAAATATCCTTTGTATGATTTTTCTTTTAGGTGGGGAAATCAGGACACAATATTGGATTTCCAAATATTATCCTTTTTTCTTAAAGAACAATGATTTAAATAGAGCATAAACCCCACCTTACCACATAAACATTAACTATTGGGAATTTTTATTTGCACTTAGTTTATGGAGCTTTAATGAAAAGGGCTTGGACCAATAAATATTTAAGCAAAAACCATTCTAAAATGTTATTTAACCAAAATAGCTCAAAGTTTAATAAAAAAATCATCCAAAACTATTGTCTACCTTTTTCGTGTCCTTATCCTCCTCTTCCTCGTCATCGTCCTCATCCTCATCCTCTTATTTGCACCACGAATAATTTATAGTGTTAGTATTTTATTCCAATAAGATCCAATAAGGACCTACGGTTCCGGTGATGTACGTACATGTTAGGCGTTTGTAAATAGGAAAAAAAACCAAAACATAAAACTCTTTATGGAGAACCCAACATTGTTTCTGGAAGAAAAAAAATCAAATACAGTGTTTTTTTTTTTCTGTGCACAAACAAACACTGTATCTGAAAAGAAAATAACCAAAATCTAGAAACAGTGACTTAAATTCTAGAAAAAGTGACTTAGATTCCAAAAACAATCTATGTTTTAACATTTGATTGTTTATTTTCTTTCATGCATCAGTTGATTATATTTAATAAACAAGATGTTTATTTTGCTTTGAATCCAAATACAATGAATTTCACTATTTCTTTTATAGCTTACATTTAAGAAACAATGTGTCTATTTCATTTGGATCTAGAAACAGTAACTTAGATTCCATAAATAGTGACTTAGATTCCAGAAACAATGTTAGTTAAAATCCAAAAACAGTTTATTTTTACAGTCCAGAAACAGTGACCCGTCGTTATTATTGAATAACATGCATATCTCAAATTTATTTTATGGAGAAACAAACGATGAACTCCATTCACGAATAAAAATTGAAAAACAGTACCTCGAATACTTTATAAATAATAACGACAATCACGTTTCAACGAAATAATACAAAATATAAATTAAATAGCATGAGGATGTATATTTTTGTTTCAAAGAAAAAGAAGAAGGTCTGCAAAACAACGATGAACTCCATTAACGACGAAAATCTAAAACTCAATCTAAAAAAGTTAGGGGTAAAATTAACAAACCATAATTTATTATAGTTAGGCCATTTTTAGTTGGACTACTTTAATATGGGCCTTGTACTAATCATTAAACAAAACTTATAACATGGTTTTTGATTAAAACAAAAACTTTTAAAGCTTTTTTTATTAGTTTTCCTTTTATTTTATTTCTACACCTAATTAAATAATGTTATCCTTCAAACTGTCAAACCTAGCCTTAAAATAAATAAATACAATAAAATAAAAATTTGTGTTTTTATCTCTACACCCAATCTCTAATCCAAACCCTGCCACACATTTGCATTCCTCTATTCTTTTCAACAAACCCAATCCAAACGTTGTCAAAAAATTTCCTTAAGGTTGTTGACAACTGTTATAGCTTAAAAGAATAGGAATCACCATACGCTTCATGTAAGATCCAACATTGTCTAGGAAAGTGGATCATGTAAGACTTATATGTATATTACGTTGCATGAGGCATTTTGGGAGTTCACTGGCTTCTGGTTCCATCAGAATTCCGAAGTTAAGCAAGTTCGTGTGAGAGCAATCACAGGATGAGTGATTCACTAGAAAGTTCTCGTGTGAGTTCACATAAACAAAATTATGAGGGTGTGGTCGGGGCCACAACAGATAATATCGTGATATGGTGGAGTCGAGCCCGGATGTGGTGGGGGCCCAAGCCGGGATGTGACAATTTGGTATCAAAGCTAATCCTTGGCCGAAAGTGTGCAAACGAGGATGTCGGGCCCCTAAGGGGGGGTGAATTGTAAGATCCCACATCGCCCATGAGAGTGGATCATGTAAGCCTTATATGTATATTCTCATCTCTACCTAACACGAGGCTTTTTGGGAGTTCACTGGCTACAGTTCCATAGGAACTCCGAAGTTAAGCGAGTTCGCACGAGAGCAATCTCAAGATGGGTGACCCACTGGGAAGTTCTCGTGTGAGTTCCCATAAACAAAACCGTTCGCGCGAGAGCAATCTCATGATAGGTGACCCACTAGGAAGTTCTCGTGTAAGTTCCCATAAACAAAACCGTAAGGGTATGGTGGAGGTCCAAAGCGGACAATATTGTGTTACGGTATAATCGAGCTTGGGATGTGATGAGGGCCCGAGCCAGGATGTGACACTTCAGCGTTTGCACTAACATGACTCTGCTCTAAATTCCTGTTTGATAAACCAAAACCATCTATAACTCCAATCAGTCATCAATGTGACCTCTTATAGTTGCTATTGGAAACCAATGTCCAATACGGACATAGTCATGTAACTGTTGTTTGACTCTTCTTGTTGTATTGGGTTTTCCTTGTTTGAATTTCATGGTTTATATGTATAACTCCCAAGTTACAGAGTTGAGATTAAATAATTTGTTCTGTTATCTTTCACTGTATAGCTCCACTTCATACCGGCTTCTCTTTTCCGATTGATTGGATTTAAGTTCGCATAAAGAAACAAGAGATAAAGGAGTAAGAGAAAGGAGAGCATCGATGGTTGCTGCAACTTCGATTGGGTGCATCGAAAATATGGAGAGGTGTTGATGGCCGAAACTATCCAACAAGTTCTAATTTTTATTTTCTTTTTATTTACCTAAGAGCAAAGTTGAAGTTTCAAAGAATTTTAAGTTGGATGTAGAGATAAGCCAATTGGGGTCGAATAATATTTATCTAAGTCTTTTTGAAATGTAAGAAGCATGGAATGACAAAAGAAAATATATAAAGAAATTGACAATAAAAAAAAACACATCAATGAGTGTATTGGGTATGTTAACGTTTTGCAATTTTTAAAAATTTTATGGATTAAAAATGGGTTCGGCATACTGTTTTGTGAAAATAAACTCAAAAAACAAAAAGATGCAAAAAACAATATTTAGCCTAAGTTTTGTAAAACATATTTTATGTTTTATCTGTATTTCAAAAACATTCAAAATAATAAAATATAAAAGATACATTATAAAACAAAGTTAGAGTTTTTGATAAAAATAAAATCACGTATGTCATTATTACCATCACCAATGTCGCCAACATGACCACTATTTTTGACAACACCACCTCCCACCACCATATCCGCGACTATTATCACCCTCGCTACCATGACCACCACCACCTTCACCATTTCACCATTGCCGATGTCGACATTATCGCCACTGTCTCACTATGACTAACACCACATGTACCTCACCCGTCACCATTAACACCATTATTACCACCACCACCACATTATCCACTACCATTGCCACCCTCACCGTCACACCATGGCGGTCACCACCATCTTGTAGCACCATTGGCACCGCCACCATTACCACATTCTCCAACCATTACCTTCATCATGGCCACCACCACCTTCACCACCTTCGCCACCATCATCCCCACCTCTCAACTACTATTTTCACAACCATCTCTCATAAGCAATGCTAACACAACCATTCCCTACCACCATCATAATGACCGCCGCCACCACCACCACCACCTTTCACCTTTCACCATTACCCTCTACACCACCATTGCCACCACTCACATAGTAACATCTCTATTGTCACTGCTATTACCACTACTTCAACCATCATTGCTACTAACATCACTCTTGTCTCAACCATCATCCTTACTACCACAGATACCGTTACTACAAAACACAAATTTTTATTTTTATTTTTTGACATTGGGTACAAAATGCGTTTTCAATGTTTTAATTCTCTAAAATCATTCTTGGACTCAATTGTCAAACACATTCCCAACAAAATTTAAATCATATTTGTTGTTTCCGTTTTACAAAATAGTTTTTCAAAAGTCATTTTGTAAATATTACTAGCCGGCCCTAAACAACAAATAGCAGAAAAGGAAAGAGAAAAGCAAATAAGAAAGTTACAAAAATAAAGACAAAAGGGAACGACGTCGTCATGTTTACACTATAAATACTTCTGTTTTCCTTTTCTTTTTTCTTGTTTTTTTTTGTAAGGAAGACTCTCTTATTGCAAGACTCGCAGTTTCATTTCCAAGTAGAAAAATAAACAGAGAGATTATTTTCAAAAGCACTTTCGAGGGTACACTAAAAAAGCACGTCACCGCAAATAAGCACTTTCAGGAGGATCCCCTGTCAGATCCGCTGAAATTCCCTCTCTTCCTCTCAATTTCCCAATTCAATTCTGTATATTAATGTAGATATCGATCAATTCGTGTTGTAATTCGTATTGAAAAATCCGAAAATTTCAAAAAAATTCGAATCGACGGTCCTCACATTTCTAGGGTTTCAAAAGCCGTTTCTGCGACAATTAGGGTTTTAATTTTGAGGGAGGAGTCGGAAGGGGGATGGAGATGCGTCGGATCGCGACCTAGGGTTTGCTGAGTCCCGAGGGGTTTGCTCTTCGAGTGCATGAAGATTTGGTGCTGCCTATGCTTCACCCAAGGAGACGAACCAGAAGAGGACGGTAGCGAGGCGAAGGCGATCATGAACGAGGGGGATTTCGGAAATGACGGCAATTCGGAGGTCGCCGTTGGGAATGGCGACGAAATTGACGGCAATGCTCAGAGTTTGGGGCTGGTGGGGAATGAGCGCGGCCGTGACGACCATCTGAGATTGTTTGAAGGGATGGTTCAGGCAATGCGCGGCGGCGGGGCTCAGTGGGACGAGTCTCTGTGTGTTGGCGCTCTTGCGTCGTTGAGGGCCTCAATTAGGAACCCTCGGCTTTCCGAAGGCGAGAGTAGCTCGGCTGCAGACGATGGTGGTGATCACGATTCACACCATAAGCGAGCCAAAGTTCAATCCTTTAATCAGTGAGTTTCTCACTGTAACTCTCTTTCTCTCTCTAATTTTTGTGGGTTTTGCTCTCAATTTTGATTGATTGGTAGATTTTAGGTAAATTTCTATGGGGTTACAAAAATATTGACCTTTAATAGCTACTGGGTGAATAATTGGGGAATGTAAGATTAACTGATTAGTTTCATTACTAATAGTTTAGAGGTTTATATGTTTTAGAATATTTGGTTCCAGTATAATTTGATTGTCAGCTGGGAATAATTTACTTTAACCTAATGAGTATGTGGTATATGCTTATCTTTTATTTGGTTTCAGTATAATCTGATTGTCAGCTGGGAATAAAGATACTCATGATTGTCCGCAACGTTTTTTCTTGCAGTGATTTCCATTATGCAATGGCAATGTCTTCAGGTGCGGGAAATTCCAGTTCATCTGCAGAGAGAGACTACAGAATAAATCAGAGCTCTTTTGTTCCATTTAAGAGTGAGACATTCTTTCAAGATACTACTACTAATAATGGCGGTGAGGAGGGCCCCTTTGATTCTGGAAGTGGTAAGGATGATGAAGGGGATAATAGTGGCACCTCAAAAACAGAAGATTTAGAAGTTCGGATGGATCTTACAGATGACCTGTTACATATGGTAAGCATAGCGCCGCGTATAGTGCATATGTGAAGGGCTATTATCACTTTTGGTCCTAACTATGTTATTATAATTACTATTGTTAATATCATATTCTCCTTATTGTCAGGTTTTCTCTTTCTTGGACCACATTAATCTTTGCCGAGCTGCAATAGTCTGCAGGCAGTGGCGATCTGCTAGTGCTCATGAAGATTTCTGGAGGTGTCTGAATTTTGAGAATCGAAGTATATCTGTGGATCAATGTGAGTTCTACTGTTTTTTTTTTTTTTTTTTTTGTGGTTCACTGCTATTAAGTATAAGAACTGAAGATTTATTGTGCTAACTGCCAAGTAAGTAGAGAATTTGTACCAGTGGTCACTGATGTGTTTTGGGCAGAATGTTGTATTCTCCCTCTTTAAAATGTGTAATGGTTTTCCATGCTTTGGTTGGTTTTTTGTATGACCTTGCAAAGCAGGGAGCCTTGTTGGCTTGGCTGTATGTAATTTTACCGCTTGTGTTATGACATAGCTTATGATATGGATAATGCATTTGGGAAGTATTCATTTATTAGATTAAAAGTTGGGTGGTTAGTACTCATAGTTTATGCGGCATGGATAATGTGTTTGTTGAGTTTATATAATTTTAGTTTCCATTTGTAAATTCTAATGTGTGTGAATTTTAATATCATATAAAATTGTGTGCTTATTACTCATTTTATATGCAACTACAGTTGAGGACATATGTTGGCGGTATCCCAATGCCACAGAATTGAATATTTCTGGTACCCCTGCGATTCACTTGCTTGTCATGAAAGCTATCTCTTCATTGAGGTAAATTGCTTTTCTAAATATTTATGCTCTTCTATTTATTCTTTTATATAGTTTCCAGTTCACGTAACTTAATTTTTTTTGTTTCTCAGGAATCTTGAGGTTTTAATCCTAGGTAAAGGGCAACTAGGGGACATCTTTTTCCATTCCTTGGCAGACTGTCAAATGTTGAAAAGTTTGATCATCAATGATGCTACTCTCGGTAATGGTATCCAGGAGATACCTATAAACCATGATAGACTCTGTCATCTTCAATTAACAAAATGTCGTGTTATGCGCATATCCATCAGGTGATTTTTTTTAGTTATAATTGAATTGTTACATACTGTCTGCTTGGTTACATTTTGTGCTGAATCTGATTTTCTGCAGGTGTCCGCAACTTGAAACTCTGTCATTGAAGCGCAGTAACATGGCGCAGGCTGTTCTTAATAGCCCTCTTTTGCATGATGTTGATATAGGCTCTTGCCACAAGCTGTCAGATGCTGCAATTCGTTCAGCAGCAACTTCATGTCCTCAATTAGAGTCTTTAGATATGTCAAATTGTTCATGTGTTAGTGATGAAACTCTACGTGAGATTGCTCTTACTTGTGCTAATCTTCATGTTCTCAATGCGTCATACTGTCCAAATATATCCCTTGAGGTTAGTTTGTAGTGGTTTCTGCTGCCCTTTTTTTATTAGCAATATTTGGATTTAGTTTTATTTGACATGCTTCTGTGCATTGTTTTCCTTTTGAAGTCTGTAAGACTGCCAATGTTGACGGTTCTTAAGCTTCACAGTTGTGAGGGCATCAGTTCGGCTTCAATGGTTGCGATATCTCATAGTTACATGCTTGAGGTATAAATCCGGTCTCAAGTATTGGTATTTTTTGTGCTGTCTCTCTGAATGCCTTAAACATATTAATCTGATTATTACTCATTGTAGGTTTTGGAGCTTGACAATTGCAGTCTACTTACTGCTGTCAACTTGGATCTTCCACGCTTGCAGAATATTAGGCTAGTACATTGTCGCAAGTAAGCTCATGTTCTTCCAGTCTCCCCTCCCTTGTGGAAAAAACCTAGAAAACTTCCCAATTGGGGAGGAGAATTTCTCTTACTTGTTTAGAAATTTTTTAATCTTGCATATTTGTCCTGCAGGTTTGCTGATTTGAATCTACGATGCATCATGCTGTCATCAATAATGGTCTCTAACTGTCCTGTGCTCCATCGTATCAACATCACTTCAAATTCACTTCAGGTAAGTCTTCTGAAGAACCATTAATATTCTTTTAGCGTTCATTTTATTAGACACATGAAATCTGAACAAGTTGTCTTTGGAATTTGCAGAAACTAGCTCTGCAAAAGCAAGAGAGCTTAACCACGCTGGCACTGCAATGCCAAAGTTTGCAAGAAGTGGACCTTACAGATTGTGAATCTTTAACAAATTCTATATGTGATGTTTTCAGTGATGGTGGTGGGTGTCCTTTGCTCAAAACATTGGTTCTCGAAAACTGTGAGGTTTGTCAATTTAGCTCTTCTTATTACCTGAGTTAATACTGTTGAGAAATGATTACGCTAGCTTATGGGATGATATAAAATTTTGCAGTTTGAAATTATTTGATGTGTTCTTATGTAAGACTGTAAATTGATGCAATAAACTTGTGAGTTTAAACCATGTTGTCAACAATGCATGACCTGTTGGTTATTCCCCTGAATCATATAGGGTATTGTGAAAAACTCTTTGAATGTTATTTGTTCCCCCTGATACTTGGACTGTTAGTATGTTACTCAGGGAGGGTTGAATCGTCCTTAATTACTTGTTTGGTCGGTTGAGTTATCAGCTGTCTCCTGGTATGTATATTTCCTTTGGCTGACATATTGTTTTTACTTCACCCAGAGCTTAACCGCAGTTCGATTCTGCAGCACTTCTATAGTCAGCCTCTCACTTGTTGGTTGCCGGGCAATTACTTCTCTCGAACTGACTTGCCCCTATCTTGAACAAGTTTCTTTAGATGGTTGTGATCATCTTGAAAGAGCAGAATTTTGTCCAGTAAGATATAATGATTGTAAAGTAAAAAGATTTTTGTGAAAATTTATGAGTTTTACAATATGCATTATGTTGCCCTTATATAAAGTCATGAGCTTATCACACTGTTTTCACTGCATTTTAATTTTGACATTAAGCAGTCAATAGAAAACTGAATCCTTTTCTCATTCTTTCTTCAGGTTGGTCTTAGGTCACTAAATTTGGGAATATGTCCCAAATTGAATGTGCTCAGTATCGAAGCGCCGAATATGGTGCTGCTTGAGCTGAAGGGATGTGGTGTGTTAGCTGAAGTATCCATCAATTGTCCATTATTAACGTCTCTGGACGCTTCCTTTTGCAGGTTATTTTCATTACTTATTAATACTTTACCTACCCACCCGCCCGCTCTGCTCTTACTGTTTCAGGCTCAGTTAAACTCAAATCTCTATTAATTTGCACATGCAGTCAGCTTAGGGATGATTGCTTGTCTGCAACTGCTGCTTCATGCCCGCTGATTGAGTCTTTAATTCTAATGTCATGCCCCTCTGTTGGTTCTGATGGACTCTACTCTTTGCGCTGTCTTCCAAATTTAATTGCGCTTGATTTGTCCTACACTTTCTTGATGAACTTGAAGCCAGTTTTCGAGTCTTGTATGAAACTTAAGGTGATTTTTACAACTCATACTTTGTTGATTTTTTGTTAAATTTAGTGTGTTGGTCCTCCTACCATATGATATTTTACATAGCATGTTGGTCCTCCTACTCAGACTTTGTTGATTTGTTTTTAATTTGAACTTAAATTAGAAGAATCTTGGGCAGATTTTTTGACATGATTTTTTGGATCTTATCTTCTCCCAGGTGTTAAAGTTACAAGCCTGCAAGTACTTATCTGACTCATCCTTGGAGCCTCTTTACAAGGAAGGGGCTCTTCCAGCTCTCCAAGAACTGGATTTGTCTTATGGAACCCTCTGTCAGTCTGCTATCGAGGAGCTTCTTTCTTTTTGTACGCACTTAACTCATGTGAGCTTGAATGGCTGTGTGAACATGCATGACCTGGATTGGGGTAGCAGTGCCGGGCAACCTGCTGCCCTATCTGGCATGTTTTTACCTGAGAATGTCCAGGTTCCAATTGAGCAGCCAAACCGGTTACTGCAGAACCTCAACTGTGTAGGCTGTCCAAATATTAGGAAAGTTGTCATTCCACAAGCAGCACGTTGTTTCCACATGTCGTCATTAAACCTTTCTCTTTCTGCAAATTTAAAGGACGTTGATGTCGCTTGTTTCAACCTCTGCTTCCTTAATTTGAGGTAATTTGTTTATTTAGTTTGAAAATCTCTGTATGTTTGGTTCTTGATTTTCATGATGTTTTGTCTTGTTACTAACGTTTCTGTTTTTTCTTTCAGCAATTGTACTTCTTTGGAAGTTTTGAAGCTTGACTGTCCGAAATTGACTAGTCTCTTTCTTCAGGTATGCATTTTGCTTATGTGGTTATAATACGGATTATCACCTTAAAAAAAAATATTCATTACCACATAAAATTCATGTTCAACCACGAACAAATTGTTGAAAAGGCATGTAACTGGGGAATTTGTATTTTGTATTTTTTAAGAGAGGTGCGGTTAGACTTAAATTTATATATCTTTTTTTTTATAAAATTAGTTTTATTTTGTTTGCTGCTCCCTAAGTTCATTTTCTTGCTGGGATTTTGTATTAGTCCTGCAACATTGATGAAGCAGCAGTGGAAGCTGCCATATCTAAATGTAGCATGCTGGAGACTCTTGATGTTCGTTTTTGTCCCAAGGTCGGTACAATCTTCTCTCCTTCGCCATATCGTTGTAAGAAAACCTACCTCTTATAATACTGTCTTTTATGATGATTGACAGATAAGCCCGATGAGCATGGGGAAATTACGTGCTGCATGCCCTAATTTGAAGCGCATCTTCAGCAGCCAGCAACAGTCTTGATTATAGCAAGAAGTGCATCTTTTCTTCCGGGGGCTTATTGGATTCGGCTTGTAGTCCGGCAATCAGACGTGGTCATCGATCCCGGAACTTGTATGTAAATGGTGTCATCGATTGTGCTGGTATTTGATTTAGGTATTAGTATAGGTAGCAGACATAGGCTTCTTATGTAGTAACCCATACGATAAGTAATGTTTTCTTTTATGTTGACCTATTGTTCATCTTTCTTGTATTCGATTTTTTCGGGACGAGTGGAATTCTAAACGATTGAGTTGTGTGCGTATAGGGTACTGAATTTGGTACTGCCTTTGTGTATACAATAAATTGCGTTTCTTGATTAATTTTTCGTAGTTCCATTTT
This sequence comes from Malus domestica, assembly GCF_042453785.1. Taxonomy (NCBI): domain Eukaryota; kingdom Viridiplantae; phylum Streptophyta; class Magnoliopsida; order Rosales; family Rosaceae; genus Malus; species Malus domestica. The sequence goes on along the minus strand of NC_091675.1, from coordinate 3,390,156 downwards.
CGACTTCCCGAAATTTCCATAAGGATTTGCTATTTTTGGACCGGAATTTCAAAGATGTGTATTGTCACACCTTGATCGTCTGCCGGTAAGGATTTGATTCAGGTCTTGTTGTACAAGAAATGCATCGAACCGTGAAAGGAAAAACAATGTACCACCATACAAAGTATACAAACCATCCGCGTATGTGTTTGGAGATTTTCATAGCTCTTGTATTTACAATATCGATTCCAACTGCTTCAGGTCCGGGTCCGAAATATCAAGATCTGCGTTCTCTAACGAGTTCCGGTAAGAATCGGCCGCTACCTTCCCCTTGTCTAGCACTTCCGAAGGTACAGTTTTGAGGAGGCTGCAAAGAAGACGGGTGTGTGTCGGAGATTGACATTGTAAGCGAAACAAGATGGGAGATAAAGATTCACCTGTCCAACGCATTAAGGGCAGTATTAATCTGTGCCTTCATCGAACTGACTGGAGCTCGTTCGTTCCTTGTTGCGTGCAAAAGCAAGGAATCCAGTTCCTCCAATGCCCTTCAAAAATTGAAAAATTTTCCGTCTTAAAAGTTAGTTGACATCGGTCATAAGCTCGTGACTGCTCCTGTACCCAGTTCAGAAGGAGCATAGTTTCGTCAAGAAAGCGATGGTACCTGAGACATTGATCAACATCGCTCGAAGCAGCCTTCCCATTACCATCATCTGAAGCATATTGCGCCACCTGTAGCTCCCGAAAACAATTCCAAGGCTCTTAGGAGTTCATCATGTACATAAAAACTGCAATGACATAACGCTGATGCTACTCAAGGAATCCTCAACTTACAGCTCGAATATTTATGCGAAGGGACGCTGCGGGGCCTGAACGCAGCAGAGACCGGCAAGTAGCAAACTGGGGTTGATCACCTTCCAGAGATTTCTCTGCAGTTGTTGAAACATATAAGCCCCGATAAATCGTCGAAAACGACATTAGAAAAATGAATGAAGGAAAACAAAAGCAAAGGAAATTACCCAAGTCCTTGATTTGTAATTGGGTGAGTATGACTGGCGACACATAAGCCTCGAGAGGGTCGAGCTTCTTCCTGAGTTTATCATATTTAGGTATGATCAGCGCTACTTGCATGGGTTAAAAGCGCTTTCTAATAACTGCGTCTAGCGGAAAAAAACTTAAAAAGTACTTTTAGGTCGTAAAATTGTTTCTGAAGCTCGAAGCACTTGGATTTAATAGAATAAAATGATGTAATCCTAACAAAAACGCTTCTAGCAAAAGCACTTATGATCACAAGCGCTTTGTACATGATGCATTCCCAAATGGTCGGTCCTCCATAGGATCGTTTAGAATTTGATTCTTTAAATTATGCTCATAAGATGCAAAATTGTTTTTATGACAAACACGTTCAAATTTTATTAAAAACTCAAAGTACTTTCTTGTAAGTTTTTCTATTAAGAGGTATTTGTTGATTTGCCCTCGAAATTTGTATGAAGCTGTCAATTTCTTTCCTGAACTTTAATTTTAGCCGATTAACTTTTATAATTAGTTAATTTCTTCCTTGAACTATAATTTTAGCTGATTACCTCCCTTAACTTTTATAAATGACCAATTCCCCTATTGGTGTTAGATTTTAATAACTTTCATTCAATTTTTTATCCATCCAATTTTCCATCATTTTTGCCTTCATACATGTGTAATGTGTTGTTTCCGTAATCAAGATAAATGAAAAATTGGATGAAAATTTTTAAAATCTAACGCGGGAAATTGGTTATTTATAAAAATTCAAAAATGTAATCGGCTAAAACTATAGTTCAAGGACAAAATTAGCTAATTATAAAAGTTCAAGGACATAATCGGTTACAATTAAAGTTCAAGAAGAAAATTAACAGCTCCATACAAGTTCGGGGCAAATCGAAAAATATGCCTTCTATTAAATGCAATCAGAAGCGCTTGCCAAAAGCTCTTTTAGCCCCCTCCCAAAGCTAAAGCTTAAAGCTTGTATGATGTATCCGAAAGATAATGCACTAATAGCTAAACACTGATTAAATAAAGTAAAAATTGTAATTACCTTTTCACATACTTGTCGAATCCGCCGGCAACAGCATCTGCATTAAACCCAATAATACAACGTGGTTTGAGTTAAATTTTGATCAAAGAAAGTGTTTACTTTTCTTTGCTGCCAAACAGGGAATAAGGATTTATGAGCCGTACGGTGAGGGACAAGGAGCAGATTAGAGAGGGCGAGTGACAGAGAGATGGAGACCAATCGCCTGCTCTCCCGCCAATTCGAGGGTGGCAATGCGCACCTCACCCGCCGTGACTTCTTTGATGCTGCGGCGACCTTTACGTGCTGTGAGAGAGGGACAATCGAGGAGCTGAAGGGGTTGGTGCTAACGTGCGCGGTGCTGCTCAGCGTGGCCATGCTAGAGACACAGATCAACTGTGAAGAAACCTGCGAGTCTTATCTGTTCGGCTATGCTGAATTTCCATACCTGCCCTTGAAAATTCTCTCTTTAACAATTTCTAGAGGGTTATGTTGAAGGGCATTATTTTAATTTTCTGATTTGATGAAGCATGTCGTGCGTCGTATGTGGCAATGTGCATACGAGAAATCAGGAGGGGTGGTTAATTATGGAATCCCAAATAGAAAATAGGATCTAAATTCCAAACCAAAAATTTTCGGGTTGGAATTTTGGTATTTTTAATTTTTGAGATTCTTGAAATATTTTTGGTATTTCAGGATAATTGGGATTGGGTTTTGAGTTTTGAGCTTTTGGGCATAAATTTGAGTTTTTTGGGTTGTGAACTAAAATTTGGGCTTTGGCTTTTGATTTTGTTACTCAAATTCATATCAATTGAAATTTAGGCTTTTTACCTATTACCAATTTAAAAATTCTTACCAATTGAAATACCAAATCATTATTACCAAGTCAAATTGACGTTTCAAAGTTTCAAACTACTTAATTTCATACTTCTATTTTTATTATAGTCTATTCTTAAATTACTTAAATTCAACTTTCAACATGCATGCAACCAAAATAAATATACATATATATTTTCGGTTTGGTTTCGGATTCCCGAACCATTGAATATGTAATCCTGATTCATGTACCAAAAGGTTCAGGATTGGTTCGGCATTCATCCAAAAAATTTCGGTATTATCGATTTGGGAATTTTTTGGTATGGAATCGAGATTTTTTTGGTTTGGTTTTAGATTTTCGGGAAAAATTTCTAGCCCTAGAAATAAGTAACACAAGTGTGAGTTTCATATCCACCGTGGGTGACTTAGTAATTGAGACGAATTTCAGGTCCGTATTTACAATACACATCTTGAGTTTGATTTCTAATATTGGTGAATCACATTATGGTGACTAGGAGAGGTTGAAATAACTTTTGGCCCCTAAAGGGTGGATTGTCGTGGCGAAGTCACTAGCTGGTCAATTTTGTTCAAAAAACAAGTGTTTGAGTTGTTACAATTCGCAATTCAATATTTGAAATGATAAGGAGACTATTTCAAAATAGAACTCTCCGCCGCCTCATATCTTTGGCACAATATTTTATAAATTTGGCAAGGGAATTGTGCCAAAAACATGAGGTAACTGAGAGTTTATGAAGATTTCCACTTTTAAGAGGGACTCCTTAACATTTCTCGTTTACTATTATAGTAATAGGTTGTTAATCTTTTCTAAATTCTATGCATAAATTTAAAGAAAATTATGTAGTACTTTCGAAATTATACACTAATATCTCTATCTTACTCGTCACGTTGTAACAACAGTAACTAACTACCCACTATAATTAAATGCCATTATGCTTCGTATCCTAGATTCATAAACTATCCTAACTACCAATAATTGGATTATTAGATTCAATGAAGGCATGTTTAGACAACCCACGTAACAAAGTAGCCACACTGCCATAATCCCAGACTGCAAAGCAGATGTACCAAACTGACAATGATTGGCAATGTGGTTGTTGTGAGAAATGGCTCAACTTTGAAGGAACATCCACAGATCCACTACGGGTTCAACCCGGTGACCCGGTTGGTGGTCTGTACCATTCTCACAATGCCCCACAACAACCCACAAACGCAAGTTTTCTTCTTTTTTTAACAAAAAATAAAAAAAAAAATATGAAGAAAAGAAGGCTCCTGCAAATAATAGCTGTCCAGTTACCCAAGTGAAGCCGACGCATTACTCACTCACTCATCCTCTCCTCCCCTTAACTCTCTCTCTCTCTCTCTCTCTCTCTCTCTCTCTCTCTCTCTCTCTCTCTCTCTCTCTCTCCCCTGAGTCTCAGCAACAATGGCGGCAAGCAGCACATTCTTTCTCTTTCTTGTAGTTTCTGTTCTTGTCGTCTCTGCTTCAGCTGGTACCCAAAGTAAGTGTCCTGCAAATCTGCGATGCAAATATATTCAAAGTTTCCGTCTTTATGCATGTTTTGATAGGACGAAGACAATGCAAGTACAAAATGTTGGAAAATTTGTCGTCTGTCTCAGATTTGGAACATATATTTCTTTGTGGGTGCTGATTGTTGGATCTGCTGCTTTAAGGTTGTTGGGTTTCTGTTTCTTTAATTTGAACTTTGAAGGTCTTGTCTTTGATGTACTTTCCCAAATGTGGATGCACTTTTCATCTCTGCAGTTGCATAAAAGTCTGTGAATTTATTGGTTGGAGTTTGTTATGGATTTAGATCATTGTGGTTAAAGATCAGAGCTTAGGTGTTGAGTGGGTCGATCTATTTGGTGGCAGACTTTTGCAGTTTAAAATCTTGCTTCTTTTCATAGCAATTTTACAATTTTGGATCTTGGATTGTGATGTTTAAGGGCACGCTTGAATAAGGGCGTAGCCAAGTTGGCTAGAGCTGTTTGCTCCCCCTCTGCATCCGAGTTCGAATCCTCTTCCCGTAATTTTGATTAGATTTGAATATTCTCTTCGGTTGAAGGTTGCCGGTTGAAGGTTTGTTTTATGGCAACCGAAACAGCAGATGAGATTTAAGAGGTGGTCTGTGAGTTGGGATGCAATGCAGCTAATAAAATTGCCAGATTTTGATTTCTAAACTTGGCAAGTTGGCATTGGACCTTTTTCGCCCTTACAAATTCGATACATTTTAGAATCTACATGGTTTTGTTTTTGGCTTCCCACTTCTCATTAGGTTCAGTTGTTGTGTTTCATTGGGTTCCTTTTTTTCACTGCATCGGGATTCGGGTGCAGTTTTCGCTTCATTAGGATTCGGTTTTTCACTTCATTGGGTTCAGTTTTTTACTTGATTGGGTTATATTTTTCGTTTCATTGGTTTCTGTTTGACTTATCATTTACATGCTCTCAAATAGTGTTTTCTTGTAAGGATAAAAACATTTCTCCTTATTGTGCTTGAGGCTCACAAAAACTTATAACCTCCGATTTATCATGGATGAAAATTGCAGTCAAAGTTACTAACAACCCGGCAGATAAACTAGTCGATATAATTAACAGCAACAGAACTGCACACAAAGCATCATCCCTCTACAGCAACCAGGGTTTGGCGTGCATTGCCCTGCAGTACATAAAGGCATATGAGGGTGACTGCGATGCTGTAGGAGGAACTGACGCCAAGAAGCCTGCTGATTCTGCATTTGCCGAAACATTTGCTCCCAACTGTGGCGTTCAACCCGCAACCCTCACTCCAATCACCGGTCGTTTAATTGGCTGCCAGTCCAAATATGTCCACGCTGATGAAGCATTTTCAACAATCTTGATTGAAAACAGCAAGGGCTTGGACATTCTATACAATAAGAATCACACTGAAGTGGGAGCTGCTGCGAGTGGCAGTGATGGCGGAGCTCCATATTTCTGGTGTGTGCTGTTTAGTGGTGGAAAAACTAACAGCAGCTTCGTAACGGAGGGAGGTGAGGCTAAAATAACAAGGCCCGGATGCTTTAGTGGTGCTAATGATGACTGCAGCGAATCAAATCACCCGGCCAGTGGTGCCGATGATTGGTCTAGAAGCAGTCATCTGTGGCCATTTTTTGCCACGGCTCTGATTGCAATGTGGTATGCCTTTGGATTGTGATCATGTTTTTAAGATACTGGATTTGTTTTCCAATTATTTCTGGGAACCCTTTTGGTCTGTTGTAATTTGGGTTTTCTTTCTGGCATTCTTGTCTGTAGAGTTGAACGGCGCGATCAATGCCATTCATTTTCTTCAGTTGTAAAATAGTACATTATTGGCTAATGGCTGCCAAGAAGCATTTATTCTATATTACAGATGAATGATGATTGATGAACGATCTATTTGGTTCTAATTTTTTCGTAATTTGTTATGACTGGAAAAGAGGTCGCACTTGGTGCGATGGCAAGTGCCTTCGCCCATGAGCGGTAGGTCTCAGGTTCGAGACTTGGGAGCAGCCTCTCCATAAATGGGGGTAAGGCTAGCCGACATTCACCTCTCCCAGACCCTGCGTAAAGCGGGAGCCTTGTGCACTGGGTACGACCTTGTTATGACTGGAAAGATAATGCAGAGAAGAAGCTGCTAACTCTTATTTATTTATGCATGAACTCTGTTCCGCATAACGTAGAGCAAATTACACAGTAAAACGAGAAAGTACTGCAAAAGATTTGAGCTTAAGCGTCCCAGTTCCTAATGGAAGATTTACACTTCAAAACCAAAGCCAGAACCATGAGGATTATTGTTATACCACTCGAAGAACCGCCAACTCTGTGAATCCAATAGGGATCAAACCTGGAAAAGCTTCTGTCTAAGAAAAGTGACAAAGCGATGGCCAAGATCAACACCAAGAGCAGCAAAGGCAGCCAAGAAGCGAAGCTGATAGGCTCCTCCGAATCAAGCTCTGAATCATCTGTAGTTCTGCGGTCGATGTAGAGAGGAGAAAGCACGGCTAGAAGGGCCAACCCTATCGCCACCAGCTTCTCGTATGATGAAAACCTGCTCGTCCTCCACGTTGCTCCAAGTTCCATTTTATGATACCAACTTAGGAGAGTCGGGAGAAACCACCTTCTGTTCTCTAACTTGGATCTCTTATGAAGCTTAAAAAGGTGAAAATGTCCCCTGTGGATGCTCTTTCAAAGAGTAGAAGTTAGAAGCTTAAACACGAAGCCCTAGTGCAAGGCTGAGTGGGAAAGATTATTCTCCAATAACAAAAATTTAGAGATAATTTGTACTGGTTGTGGCTGAATGGAATCGGATTCCTCATGCTTCCCATGAATTTTCAAAGACTCTTACCATATGAGTTGAATAACAAATCTGACGCTAACCATCTCCACTCTAAACTGACTATTTTATAATTTTTTTGCATTCACATGAGTGCAATAGGCTAAAAGACAAATATCACTAAAGTTGATCAATTTATCAAGGAAAAAGATTTGGGTAGGGGCCAAAACTACCAAAATCAACTTAGGTCTAAAAGTCTAAACCCTACAAAGAGGGGGTGGAGCTGCCTATATGACTTCTTAGTTCAAACGGTTTTCTAGGCAGGAAGTTCGAGAAGAACTTACAAACAACTGGAATGACATTGTAGTGCTATCTTATTAAGCCAAGTAACCACATTAGTGTTTAAACTGTTTCACATGGCAACGCTTGGTCAGTTGAGGATAGCGCCATATTGGCATCCCCGTTACAGGAAGGTTTCCTCCTCTAGTTCAATGCTCCACGATTTTTAGCCATGAAAACTGGTTTTGGGAATCATTCTTTGGACCTGAAAAGTGAAAACTAAACTTCAACAATGTCCACTTCAAATCCATCAAGAAATAGGCAAATACACAAACTTGCATATTCATTCATTGGTTCTAAGGAAAGGTGGTTTATTTGTGACTAAAAGGTCATGGGTTTGAGTCGTGGAAACTTCTTTGCGCAGTAAGAGTAAGGCTGCGTACGATAGACGTTCCCTCCTCGCCCCTTGCAAAGCAGCAACCTTGTTGGCTTGGGGTCGAATGCTAAGTGCTTTTACATTTTCAAATTAGACAGCAACATATGAAAAGCATCAATAGCACCACTATCTTTATGCTAGGCAAAAAATTTCTGCAATTTCAGCCAAGTACAAAACAAAGAAAGAAGGGAATAGCCGTAAGATTAGTGTTCGCTACTCGATATTACAAGAGAATAATAGAGTGTAAACCTAATTGACACCGCCTGAGCTCTTTGTGTTGTTGTTGCCCTGAAGTCTCGTCATCCATTTCTTTTGACATGTAGAGAGGTTAGCGATTTCGGTAGGAGAAGCAGTGAGTTCTTGGGAAGCTACTGACGACGGTGATGCTGGAAGCTCTGCAGGTAATGCAGCAGCTGTGCTTGTAAAGGCATTCAAAACCAAGAATGCCAGAATGGGGGAGAGATCCAATGAGCCTCCAAGCGGTGGGATTAACCCCCGAAATATGTTCAAGTACGGATCACATATTGTGCTGCACATCAAATCCACATCATAATCAATTTGACGTTCTCTTACCCAACAATCGGTCATGTTATGCTGTCAAACTATAAATTACGAGCATTGATCAAGTAAAATATACAGAACTGTACGGTCCTAGATCCTAATTCATAGTGTGACAATGTAACATATCGAGCAATGACAACCAAATCAAATATTTACAATACCTGAGGGGGCCAACAATGGCAGGAGGGGAGTTGGGGAACCAGGTGAGGACAAGCCTAACAACCAAGAGAGTGTTGTACAAGTTCAAGAAGTTGGAGATGCCGTTTGCCACCACAAGCCCCGCCACCGAATCTCCCGGCAAAACCGCCGCAAAATTGTGAGCTGATAAAGCCTTCACCTGATTGTTCTTTCTGCACCCAATCTGAACAACAACAACAACAAAAATTCAATAAAAACACACTTCAAAGAGTTCAATCATAACCACTTATCATGTTCTAACCAACATGAAGTAGTGTTTTCTCTAAAGTATCGGGCTTGAAGTGTTTTATTATTTCCCTAAAGTATCTTGCTTCAAGTGTTTTTTTATAAAGTATCGGAGTGGAAGTGTTTTTCTCAAAAGTATCGAGCTTGAAGTGTTTTTTTTTAAGTATCGGAGTGGAAGTGTTTTTCTCAAAAGCATCGAGCTTGAAGTGTTTTTCTCAAAAAGTATCGGAGTCGAAGTGTTTTTCTCTAAAGTGTGACGATATTAACGAATCGGAAAGCTCAAAGAAGAAAAAGGAAGCATTGTTTACAATTGCATAGTTGCATTAATATTGAAAATAATCATGAAAGAAATAATGCAGAGAGAAGTAGAAAAACCTGGTGGCAGATACTTTGAAATTCGCAGCGCAAAGAGATTAGCTTGCTGAGAAGCGGGTTTTGAGAAGCCAGCGAGTGAAGCAATTGGGAGCACTTATTGGCGGCGGATGCAATCGAAGCGGGAATGTCCGGAAGAACAAAATGGGGCTTCTTGGAGGATGATGACGACGATGATGCTCTGAGAAATGGTGCGAAGTTGGTGGAAGAAAGTAGCATTCCAAAGCTTGGTGCCAGAGGTTTTGGGGTTTCGGTGGCGGAGGCCGACTCGCTGGGAGCCATTTTCGTTCGGTGGTGGTGAGGAAGCAGAAGCTGAACCAGATAAAGCGTAGGATCAGAGGAGAGTATTTTTGGATAATTGGTGTTGTATTTCCCTGGCGTTGTGTGCTTGCAACGACGACGTTTTCTCTCCACTAGTTTTTTCTTTGGTATTTTGGTGTTCATTAATTTCATCATATTTCAATAATTAATTATTGCGTTAAAGAAATACATGGAAATCCCACTTAACAATAATATAATAATAAAGAAAGTTTTTTTTTTTGAATAAAAGATATTATCTATAAGGGATAGACTAAATCTTATAATAGGCTAGCAATAATATAGTTCAAATTTGCTTTTGGTCAAAATCGAGCTTAAGATCTCTCACTTATAACTGAAGAAGAATTCTACTAGATCATAATATTAAGTGATAATAATAAAAAAAAAGTTAGGTAGATCAAATTTAGAATATCTTTTATAAATCAATGTGACAATTGACGGTCCAAACTGTGAGAACTACTAGTTGAATAGAGATGAGAGTTGGTTGTAGTGAGTGATTGAACATCTTTTTAGTGATTTAAAGAGAACGTTCAACCATCAACTATCATATCATATGAGTTGAAAGAAAAAAAAAGATAATACTAGAAATTCCATTTATTTAGACCAAAATTTATGAATTATATAACGAATTTATCAATTATTGAATTATTATTTAACTGTTGATTAACGAAATCGAAAAAAACTATTCTACAATGATTCCTCTTTTTTTTAATATTTTGTATCCGAGCTTATTTTACACGAGGTGAGCTGCTGGCCGACAACAGTTGGGTAAGAATCCGACGTGGCAAACTAAATTTAATTCCAGCGCCAATTATTTTACCCATTTTCAACGACCACCTCAACCTTTCCCCTTCATCTTCCACCACTTACGTTCTTCTCTTCTCTTACTATCAGATCTCTCTCTCTCTCTCTAAACTAAGCTTTCTCTCTCTAGAATCTGCAGCAATGATAAACAGTATGCTGAGGCTCTCTCTCTCCTCTGACCCCAAGCTCCTCTTCAGCTACACCACCAACTCCTCCAGTGTTGACCGCTTCGCCTTCAACTTCAAGCCCCACCTCCCGCAACGCCGCCGTTCCAACCACCTCCTCCGGCCCCAATCAATCCCTAATTTCACCCTCCGCAGCTCCCTCCAGACCTCCGCCGACGCCGCAGCGCCGCTTCAGCAAGTCCAGAATGATCCACCCGCCGAGGCATCGGTCCTGCTCGATGTCTCCGGGATGATGTGCGGCGGCTGCGTCTCGCGAGTCAAATCTGTTCTCTCCGCCGACGACCGAGTCGACTCGGTGGCGGTCAACTTGCTGACCGAAACGGCGGCGATCAAGCTGAGGCCGGAGGTCGCCGCCGATGTCGCGGCGGAGAGCCTGGCGGGGAGGCTGACAGAGTGCGGATTCGCTTCCAAGAGGAGGGCTTCCGGGATGGGAGTGGCGGAGAGCGTGAGGAAGTGGAAGGAGACGGTGAGGAAGAAGGAGGAGATGCTGGTGAAGAGCAGGAACAGAGTGATTTTAGCTTGGACTTTAGTGGCATTGTGCTGCGGATCGCATGCTTCTCACATTTTGCATTCTCTTGGAATTCATGCTGCTCATGGTAATTTACTAACAACCAAAAATGCTTTCTTTCTTTACAGCTTTGTTTAATTTTGTGTATTTCGATTTTGACAATGGATTTTGGTTTGAATTGGATTAGGATCGTTTTGGGAGCTGCTGCATAATTCGTATGTAAAGGCGGGTTTAGCTACCGGGGCTTTGTTGGGACCTGGCCGAGGTTCGTTGATCTTCCTGCAATTTACTTGCACTTTTCAGAAAATTTGGATTGCAATCTTCTAAGTAGAAGTGCTTTCTGCTGTATAAACTAACAAATTTTCACTTTTCATGCATTTGCTGATACTTTTTCAAACTAATTTCGGGCAGACTTGCTTTTTGATGGTCTGAGAGCCTTCAAGAAAGGAGCACCAAACATGAATTCTCTTGTGGGATTCGGATCCCTCGCAGCTTTTACAATTAGTGCGGTCAGTCCCTGTTTGTTTGTTTTGTTTTAGTAACTAGCGTTGATTCTTCTTTTTTCATTTAAATGCAAGTTGGTTCCAATTTGTTTTGGTGTTCAAAGTTTTGAAATTTAAATACTTCGCTTGTGTAGGTCTCGCTTCTCAACCCTGGGCTTCAATGGGATGCAGCGTTCTTCGATGAGCCGGTGACTGGTTTTGCTTTCAACCTTTTCATTATTTATCATTTATGAAATTTTCTGCTTTTTGCACGATTACGAGAAGTTGTTGATATCTCGTATCAAGCTTGAGCCTTTAGTATCCCATTTTGCATTTTTCTGGGTTTGCTTGAGAACCTGCATTTTACAGTTACATATTTACATAGATACTAAAGATCTTTGGTTGATGAGATTCTCACATAAAGCTCGTCTCTTTTAGTATGCAGGTCATGCTTCTTGGTTTTGTGCTCCTAGGACGTTCTCTCGAGGAAAGGGCAAGGATCAAGGCATCTAGTGATATGAATGAACTCTTGGTAAGTTAGAATCTGACTCATGTAGAAAAAATCAAATTGATAAATTTTAATTATAATATATGCATGATGTGGCTTTTCTTCTTTTATACTTCAATATTTTATGTATACCAACACAAGTTTGATTTGAATGTGCTTGACAGTCACTGATAAACACACAAGCAAGACTTGTAATTGGTTCCTCGGAAAATGATTCCTCCAGCAACAGTGTACTTTTCTCTGATGCAATATGCGTTGAAGTCCCAACTGACGATATTCGGGTTGGAGACTCTGTGTTGGTTTTGCCAGGAGAAACCATACCTGTGGATGTAAGCATTTTGGATTGTCCGCAGAGACCAGCACTGAAAAAACAAATGTTCAGTTACTTGTCTAATTTGAATGTTCTTGTAAACTTGTGATTCAGTGTGTTCTGAAACTAAATTGCTTCAACAGGGAAGAGTTGTGGCTGGAAGAAGTGTTGTCGACGAATCCATGCTCACAGGAGAATCACTTCCTGTATTCAAGGAAAAAGACCTTACTGTCTCAGCTGGAACCATAAACTGGGTATGTTTATGTTAGCTTGAGAGTGATGTGTAATTTTATTAGATTGTCCTTTGCATGCCTAAAGCAGAAGGGCATTTGTTTACATATTTCAGGATGGTCCTCTGCGGGTTGAAGCATCTTCAACTGGCTCCAATTCAATGATATCCAAGATCGTTCGCATGGTAAGTAACTTACTTTCACTCGGACAATTTGTTACATATGATGTAGAGGATAGACACTTTTCCATTGAGGGAAGGTTAATAATGCAAGGAATTTTTTTTTGTTTGATGTTGTCTGTGTAGTATAATTAACTTTGGCACCCTTGCTTGTTAGTCGATGAATGATATATCATACTTGTTAGGTTGAGGATGCTCAAGGACATGAAGCACCCATACAAAGGCTTGCTGATTCAATAGCTGGACCTTTTGTATACAGTATAATGACTCTATCAGCTACAACATTTGCTTTTTGGTAGGTGGTACTCTCTCTCTCTCTCTCTCTCTCTCACACACACACACACACACACACATTTTACAATTGTTGGGCCTGAGCTATTTTTTGAAAAGATTTATTAACTTCATGTATATTGAAGAACCATCGTGCTTTATTTTGACTAGTGAAAACATTGTCATGCATGAGTGCCAAATGGTTCTTTCCCGTTATACATGCTTATGCTTTGAATTTGCATTCAGGTACTACTTTGGAACACAAATTTTTCCAGATGTTTTGCTCAACGATATTGCTGGGCCAGATGGAGATCCATTGCTGTTGAGCTTGAAACTTGCTGTTGATGTCTTGGTTAGTATGACGTTCCATGAATCAAATGACTTCGTTTTGAGGAGTTGTTTTATGATTGTCAATCACTGTTGTTCAAAAAATTGATTTAGGCAGTTGGTTCATTCGTAACTTAGGTTATAGGTAAAATTGTGTAATCATGCCAACAAAACAACTACCGATTTGTTTATAAAACCACTAATACTAGAGGCACCTTTGTTTATGTGGAAATTGACATCAGACCCAAGTCAGGCATGACCAAATATGAAATCCTGTGACTTCAGGTTGCATGTAGAATTTGGGATTATTTTGGTGCTGGAAGCATTACTTTTAAAATACAAAGGCTACCCCTTCTTTGGATTAAGCAACCCCAGTACAGTTGTTTCACTCTGAACTATCTGCCAATTACTAGACGTATTTCCTGCTTTGTGGAGCATGCATCTCATATGGAAAACCTATCCTTAAATGTTTTTCAAACAAGCATGCATGTTTCTTTTGCAGGTTGTTTCTTGCCCTTGTGCACTGGGTCTTGCCACACCTACAGCAATCCTAGTTGGGACTTCACTCGGTACACCACCTAAAATTGTCTTTGATGCTGCATATTGTTCCTCATATACCAAACACTTTTGAATGTGACAGTTTAGTCGAAAGAGAGCTGCAGCTAGCTGCTGGCCCTTTCAAACATGCTTACAATTATTACTCGTTATGACATTAATGTAATTCTGGAGAGTTCTGATTTTACTTTTACTGCACTGAAAAATGAGCAGGAGCAAGGCAAGGACTCCTTGTTAGAGGAGCAGATGTGCTTGAACGCTTAGCCAACGTAGATTATATTGCTTTAGATAAGGTAGATTTATATATCAGAACATCGTGCTCATACACAGAAACTGGCACTCACAAGTCAAGTTCTATGGATATGTTGAATAAGTTATGCACTGCACTGTAGAGCTTGTATGTGAATCTGAAATCTCACTCCAAACCTCACCCTTCAGACAGGAACTCTTACAGAAGGAAAACCCACTGTTTCTGGTATTGCATCTTTCATGTATGAAGAGTTGGAAATTCTTCAAATTGCTGCTGCAGTGGAGAATACAGCATCACATCCAATTGCAAAGGCTATCTTAAATAAAGCAAAATCATTGAATATGAGTATCCCAGTCACGAGAAGGCAATTAACAGAACCGGGTTTTGGAACTTTAGCAGAAGTCGATGGCCGATTGGTTGCAGTTGGTAGCTTAGAATGGGTCCGTGAACGGTTCCAGGCAAAAGCCAATGTGTCTGATCTTTTGAATCTAGAACATACTGTGCGCCAATCATCAGAAGGCATAACACCTTCAAGTTATTCAAAAACTATTGTATATGTTGGCCGTGAAGGAGAAGGCATCATCGGTGCTATTGCAATATCTGATAGCCTGCGTCATGATGCTGAGTTTACTGTAAATAGGTAACATATTGACCCAAAATCTGATAGCCTGCATCATCTATGCAACTTTTCTACTCTATTGCTAACGAGTTATTTTCTGCCTTATGTGCTGACATTTTGTTTCTCTGACTGCAAGACTCCAGCAGAAGGGTATCCAAACTGTCCTCGTTTCTGGAGACAGGGAAGAGGCAGTTGCAACTATAGCGAAAGCTGTTGGAATAGAAAATGAATTTGTCAAATCATCATTGACTCCACAGGGAAAATCTGGAGCTATTTCTAGTCTTAAAGATGCAGGACATCACGTTGCAATGGTAACCATCCTTGATCACTTATCTAATTCTTTTACGTGTTTTGTGCTCCAAAGCTATTGTAAAATGGTGGTAAATCTGTCTGTTGCTGAGAGCTACATAGAGCAGCCGCCTCACACGCTTATACCAATTTATAATCAAGAAACCATCATTTTATGGAACTTCTTGTTTCCACCATGGTGGTTCTGGTAAAATGTCGAATAGCTCTAACTAGGCCTTCTGGAGTTGATGCTCAAACTGACATGTCTAAATTTCTGAAGGTTGGCGATGGCATAAATGACGCACCATCTTTGGCACTTGCGGACGTTGGGATTGCCCTACAGATTGAGGGGCAAGAAAATGCCGCTTCAAATGCTGCATCTATTATACTTCTTGGAAACAAATTATCACAAGTAATTCTACAATCTCATAAACACGGCTTACTAGCTTCTCTACATTTTTTATACTTATATCACGGAACCTGTTGCCCGCAGGTTGTAGATGCCCTGGAACTGTCACAGGCAACAATGGCAAAAGTGTATCAAAATTTATCTTGGGCAATCGCATATAACCTATTTGCCATCCCCATTGCTGCCGGAGTACTGCTTCCTCAATATGATTTTGCCATGACACCATCACTCTCCGGTGAGTAACATCATCTCTCTCATTCCTATAAATATTTCCTTGAATGGCACTGGACCATCAACATTGAAACTTCTAGCAAAACATGCCATTGCATACCACTATTTTTGCATAGAGATTGATAGATCCTTCTAAATGCTTGTTACAGGCGGGATGATGGCCTTGAGCTCAATATTTGTAGTTTCCAATTCATTGCTTCTACAGCTCCATAAATCCGACGGGAGTAGAAAGAGTTAGCTAAGCTAGTGCTGCAGATGCCGGTCTGTCCAAGACTTCAAGTTGAATAATCTGGTTCGTTTAATTCATTTTCCTATTGATAGTCGGATCAATTAAACAGGAAAGCTATTGCTTCCTTATTGTGTCATACCCGAATCTATGTAATTGATAATATTTCCTATACAGTATCAATAAAGCCCACCGGAATCTAAAAAACATTTCGACATTCAAACAGGAAAATCCTAACTTAGCATTACGAACTAGAAGTATTTATCCCCATGACTAAGTGAACCCCTCAATACGATATGGTTGTAGAAACTCTCAGCTTTCGGAGAAATCTCCACTGCGATTATCGGTGTGCATCCAAGTCATGGCGAGCTTTAATATGCAGTTCTTATTTTGTCAAAAAGCACCTCAGCCACACAGTCGATGGCATCAATACCGGCAGCTTCAGGCTCCTACTCTGAACCAGTACGCTCAAACTAGTAAACCTTTTCGCATTGAAGTGTTTGAAGCCGGATGTTCGCCGTCTTTGGCATGGAGTCCGTCAAGATCTCAAAGAAACAGTTTCATAGAGGGCTTATCGTGGGTTCTTGCAATGGTTAAGAGTTTGAATATACAGAGCGTTCAGCACCGATGCATTCAAGAATCATGTCGTTTGATTTAGCGGCGGAGAAATTTCAGGCGATGGTGCCGTTACCCCATCCGGTAAACGGAATATACGTCTTTAGGGGAACGCTAGCTCTTAGAGACCGTCTCTTCGTATGCCAAATACACTCAAATACACTCATGTTATTTCAATACGGGAGATGAACTTCTTCTCGGACTGAACTCATGAGCACTCCTTCACAGAACTTTTCAGTTCAAAATATTTTTTTGGCCGTTGAGGGATTGTTTGCATTTCAAAGGATGGTGAGGTTTTGGTGGGATCCTGGAGGTATTTTTTTGGATTTACATAATCCAAAGGAAAAAGACATCCAAAGAGGTTGTAGTACCAAAAAAGAAGACGCTAGTCGGTACTGTATATGATGCAGTTATGTACCCACAAACTTTAGTTTCACCAATAACCGGTTGTCGATCGATTCAAAGGGCTCGAACTCGTAGCTTTCGTTTTGATAGGGCGGTGTATTGACCGAGCTTATTCTTTTTTTTATTGGATTTCATTTGAATTTTTTGGGGTCAAATTAACAAGCTATCATTATCGTCTGTATTTCACAACGAAAATTTGCTATTATTTATATTTACAGAAGTAATTTTTTATCGGTTTTTCACATGTAAAAAATCAATTGCTTTTTACTTTTATTTTTTTCTCGACGTAGTGTAATAAAAATCGTTTCGGGTAAATAATGTGGTGTATTTTTTATGTCCTTGTGTCACAGTTGCCATGTTCCAACCAGGCAAACGTTCAGTCAATTATTTAGTTGATGCAAAAGCTGCATGGCTAGCCAGGCAGAGAGGACGCGTACTCGACTCGTACTTTTGTCTAAAACCGAAAACTATGAACAAGAAAGTACTCCCAACTTTTTTTTTTTTTTTTTGACGAAAAGAGTATTTCAATTTTAAGCTCACTCGGATTTACTTCAACTCTTGTCCTAACTTGCTCTAGCTCTTGGGATAAATATGAATTTTAACCCAAAACTCATGTCCCCCTAAGTTAGTGGGGTTAGCTCACCATATATGTGTGTGTGTGTTTTTTTTTTGTTTTATATTTATAACTTCATTGAATCTAACGTTAAGATCTAATATCAATTCCAATGGTAAAAAAAAAATCTAACGGTCCAAATTTAAATTTAACTACTAAAGTAATTTGTAGACATCGAAATTTCGGTAAATAAATGTTGACCGATAAATTAAAGTGTCAACGCTCATGTATTACATAAATTTTACACGTAGCATGCAACTCAACGAAAATTGAAATGAGTTGGAAAAGTCGTCAAATAGGACACGTGTCAACACCTGGCAGAAACAACTTATTTAATCTGGAATATTATATTCAAAACTAGGCCTTGGAAAATTCTATAAATAGAAGGCTAATTCATTCATTTAGGGAACCAATTCATATTACACCTTGAAGCTTTGAAGCTCTGAAACTCCGAAGCTCTCAAGCATCCAGGTTCCCGAAGAATCAAGAAAGCTCTCTTCGTTCTTCGTTCATCGTTCATCCAAGATCAAGCCCCAACGGCCCTTTGGATCAACAATCATCCACCAATTCAAGATCAAGCCCCGACGGCCCTTGAAGAAAGCACCATCGTTCATCATCCGTTCATCCAAGATCAAGCCCCAACGGCCCTTTGGATCAACAACGTCGACAAATCCACACACATCCAACCGTTCTTCAAGATTAAGCCCAAAAGCCCTTGAAGATCTGTTCATCACTGTTTCTTCAAGATCAAGCCCAAAAGCCCTTGAAGATCCGCTCATCACCGTTATTCAAGATCAAGCCTCAAACGGCCCTTGAAGAAACATTCATCCTCAAAATCAAGCCCCAACGGCTCCTTGAAGATCCGCTCAAATCCACCTTCAAAGATCAAGCCCACGGCCTTTTGAAGAAACTTCCAAACAGTTCATCCAAGATCAAGCCCCGACGGCCCTTGGATCAACGAAACATCCATAAATCAACACCTTACGGAGATCGAATCAGAGGATCAAATTTGAGAGAGATTGTAACCCAAAATCATCAAAATACAAATATTTATTTTGTGCACGTTGTTCTTGTCTCTTTCGTTTCAGGAATTTTCCGTGTTCACAAATTGGCACGCCCAGTGGGACAATCTCTACCTCTCATCTCTTTCTCCGTTCAAGGAATCCAAGCACACCTCAAAGTCAATGGCATCAAGCAAGGAACAAGCCGTTCTTGCAACCACTGAGGGAATGATCCTAAGCACTTCTGCCGCAAACGGACAATCCATTGGCGCCACGACCGCTCCTCAACATGCCACTTCAAAATTGGTGCCGCTAAAAGAGCAATGGGAGCATCCAAGGTGTGAGTATGTCATCAACCTGACCTCGCTGGGGGCACCGAAGCACGATGTTGGGGCACACAAGATGACATCCCAAAGCAGCCAACGACGTTCTTCATCAGCATCCTGGATGTCTAAAGGAAAGTCACGTCTATTGGTCGCACAAGTCATGACTATCGGCGTTATCTCCGTTGAAGAACAACTGGCTCAAATGAATGAAGCAATCGCAAGGCTAACCCGAATTGTGGAAGAAAAAGACTTGCAAATTGCAACACTCGTCAATCGACTAGAGGCGCAGGACGACGATAAACCCGACCCAGAGAATGATCCACTAAAGAGAAGAGATGACGAAGAAGATGAGCCTCAGGTGGAGAAAAACGATGTGAAGCCGAACCCAGACCAAGCAGCGGCACTCATGGGATCTCTTTCTATCCAGCAGCTGCAAGAGATGATCACCAACACCATCAAGGCACAGTACGAAGGGAGCTCATATACCTCCGGGTTGTACTCAAAGCCGTATTCAAAGAAGATCGACGCCTTAAGGATGCCGAGGGGTTATCAACCACCAAAGTTCATGCAATTTGATGGAAAGGGAAACCCGAAACAGCACGTTGCCCACTTCGTTGAAACTTGCAACAACGTAGGAACCGAAGGGGATTACCTCGCCAAGCAGTTTGTGCGCTCGCTTAAAGGAAACGCCTTTGAGTGGTACACGGATCTGGAGCCTGAGTCTATCAACAGTTGGGAGCAATTGGAGCGGGAATTCCTCAATCGCTTCTATAGCACCCGCCGCACTGTGAGCATGCTAGAGCTAACAAGCACAAAGCAGTGGAAGGACGAGCCAGTCATTGACTACATCAACAGATGGCGCACTCTAAGCCTCGACTGTAAAGACAGGCTCTCGGAAACCTCTTCAATCGAGATGTGCATCCAAGGCATGCAATGGGGTTTGCAATACATTCTTCAAGGCATTAAACCACGGACCTTCGAGGAATTGGCCACTCGCGCCCATGACATGGAGTTAAGCATCGCCCATCATGGGAAGAAAGAGTCGATCGCCGACTACAAGAACGACAAAGTTCTTGGGACAAAGGTGGAAAAGGCTGCATGGAAACCCACCAAGGAAGCGATGACGGTCAACACAGCTCCCGTCAAAATCTCCACACGAGGCAAGGCAATTCAAACCGAAGCTTTTCGTGATCAAGAGATGCGTAGACGCACTTTGAAGGAGCTTGAGGAGAAGATTTATCCATTCCCCGACTCTGATGTAGTTGCCATGCTGGATGACCTGTTGGACAAAAAGGTGATCAGTTTGCCTGAGTGCAGACGGCCGGAAGAGATGAATCGTACCGACAGTCTAAGGTACTGCAAATTCCACCGCTTCATCAGTCATCCGACAGAAAAATGTTTTGTGCTGAAAGATCTCATCATGAAGCTGGCTCAGAAAGGAATCATCGAGCTAGATCTTGACGATGTGGTGAAGTCAAACTATACCACCTTTACTTCTGGCTCTTCCGACTCAAAGTTTTCACCTCAACCACTGGGGGCATCCTCCAAGACAAGCAAAGTTGAAGGATGGACTCAAGTCACTCCTAAGAAATTGTACAAGAAGCATACGTCTCCTCCACAAGTTCGCCAATCGGAAAGGGGGCAAAGTAGCTCTTGTCAACCTTCGAAGCAACGTGAACGTGTTAAAGATGATGAAATTTCAACATATAGATCGTCCATCCCCATCACGATGCGTGATTTCTTGCCCGAAGACTTCTTCAATCACTCGGTCAAGGCTCCTTGCTATGAAGATTGTGAGGAATGCCTCTCCAAAATTGTTTGACAAATTCACCAAAGCTCCTTGTCTGTAAGAGCCTAAACTGCAAGACACAACGCTCATTGTCCGCACGAGCCTAAACTGTAGGACACAAAGCTCCTTGTCTGTAAGAGCCTAAACTGCAAGACACAACGCTCCTTGTCCGCACGAGCCTAAACTGTATGACACAAAGCTCCTTGTCTGTAAGAGCCTAAACTGCAAGACACAAAGCTCATCGCCTGCATGAGCCTAAACTGCATGGCACAACGCTCCTGGTCTGCACGAGCATAAAAGGCAACACCAACGCTCCTGGTCTGCACGAGCATAAAAGGCAACACCAACGCTCCTTGCCTGCACGAGCTGAAACTGCAACACATGCTCCTTGTCTGCACGAGTTGAAACTGCGAACGACACCAACGCTCCTTGCCTGCACAAGCTGAAACTGCAACACGGCACCAAATGCTCCTTGTCTGCACGAGTTGAAACTGCGAACGACACCAAAGCTCCTTGCCTGCACGAGCTGAAACTGCAACACGGCACCAAATGCTCATTGTCTGCACGAGTTGAAACTGCAAACGACACCAACGCTCCTTGCCTGCACGAGTTGAAACTGCAAACGGCACCACCAAAAGAAAATACAAAAAAAAAAATATCTATGTATTTGAACTACGTTACGACTTGATCTCTTCTTTAGAGGGGTACGTAGGCAGCTTGAATATTCGAAATTTCGAGTTCAGTCACATCAAAATATAAATAAATGTTTTATTAAGGAAAGTCAATTTTATTAAAAAAAAATGATGAATACATATGTTTATGTATTTACAAAAAAAAAAATAATATATATAATATATTTTTTTTTATATTATATATGTTGAAATGTCCACTTAAAAGCCGCAATGATGGAGCAAAACAATATCAATCAAATTCTACAGCAGGCCCAGGTCCAGCTCTCGCCAAGCTCACCAAAAGCCATGGGCCGGCCCAATGCCATATCATCTTCATCTCAATCGATGCAGCACGGGTCACACCATCAACAAGTCCACCAAACGTTGGGCCCATCTCCTGTGGCCCAGTTCTTCACCTCCAGCTTGTCTTCTTCCCCTACGCCTCTCCAAAATGCGGAATCTGCTTACAGAGTGTAAAAAAAGCGGTCAGGGCACCGCCATTTTTACAGCGGAGTGCTCCCATTCCTTCCACTTCGCCTGCATCTCCGCCCACGTCAAGAAGAACAGCCTCATCCTGTGCCCCGTCTGCAGTACCGCCTGGAAGGAGATGCCGTTAATTTCCGTCCACAAACCACAAACCCCAACAGAACCACCTCCCGTGTTACGACACCAGCTTCCTAGTCGTCATCGGCATCGGCCTCAATACCAGGCCTGATCTTACCATCGAGACTTGGGCTGACCAGAAAGCCCTCGAACGGCTCTAGATCGAGCAGGTCGGCCTCTCTGTTGCCGGATCGAGCAAATCTGACTGAAATGCGATCTGGGTATTCCGAGACGGAGGGGGCACGGAAGACAAGCGTCAGCTTAGGGTTTTCATTCTCTTTCACCGGCTTTACCGCGCCCGCTGAGGATATCGCCATCCTCTTCTCCCTCTTCACCTCCGTCGCCTTGCTCGGACTCGGCACCAAGCTCCCCGACCTCCCTATGACTATGGCGCCTGCAATCAGCGGCGAGATCTCGCAGATCCACCTCCAAAAGTTCCTTCTAATGTCTTCGCCATGACAGGACCTGAGAAACAAGGCGGTTCAGATGGGTGTAGATGCTAGTGTTCAACGAATCGCCGCGCTAGAGAAGGTCGTCGACGTCAAACGACAGAGACGGAGAAGAAGCACTTGAGCAGCTAATCTTCAACCCTCACCGGTACGTTTTTTTCAGACTGACACAAACATGGGGTTCGCTTCCGACCGCTCGTCCGTTTCCTCCGCCACCAAATGGCTCTGATTCGTCACCGCCGTCTGGGTTCAAGCTATTTCCGGCAACAATTACTCTTTCTCCGTCTCCTCTGCTCCTCCCGGTAATCGCTGGATCGTTGTGTGACGTTGAAAAACAGATCGAGACAGGGGTCGCCGTACGCCTTAAAAACCTTGTTATTCTTGTTATTTTTCTTCTCCAGAATCTCCATATCCAGGTCGACAACAGCAACCGCCGAAACCGAATCGGGAGCAGCCATTGCTCTTCTTCCTTTTCTTGTCCACGTCGGGATTATTGGGAGAACCGAATGTCGGGATTGACGAGCCATTGAAATAGTTGTTAGAATTGTTGTTGACCTTGTGGGTGTAGTAAGGACAAAGAGGTTTCGGGCTGCTCTTGTCGGAATAGCAGCCGTCGTCAAACACCCTGGCGTACAAGGACTTTAGGGTACAAACCCACCACGGATTTGGGCCAGCGGGCTGAGGAAGTTCGTCAAGTGGTACGTCAGTTATTGGGAAGGAATCGGGGTCCGGGTAGAATCCCATTGGATTGGACTACAAGGATCAGCTTGGTGTTGGGTGCGGCTTGTGGCCTTGCCAGGATTCATGAGGTGTTGAGCTCTGCAAAAGTACCGCATGGCAATATCAAAACTTCCGACGTCCTTCTGGACAAGAAAGGCGTCGCTTGCATTTCCTCCCTGCACCATGTGGGGAATATATATAAAAAAATGAAAGGGGACAAACCAGTCTGGAAAGAAGAAGAAATGGTGGAATATTGGTGGATCAGCACCACCATGAGCAAGAAAAGAAAAGAAAATATAAAAAAAAAAAAAATGGATGGTGCATCAGGCACCATGTGCAAAGAAAATAAAAAAATTAAAAAAATATAATATATATATATATATATATATATATGGACATCGCACCATGTGCCAGCAAAAAAAAAAAAAAAAAAAAAAAAGTATATAATAAATTAAAAAAGAGGAGAATGGAATGGTGGTGTCGGCATGGGCATCATGTGAATATATATATATATAGTGAATCCTTGGTGGCTAGCACCATGCAAAAAAAAAAAAAAAAAAAAAAAAAAAAAAAACAAAAAACAAATGCATCGAGAGAAATAAAGTCCGTTTTTTATTTATTTTTTCTGGAAATTTTACATAAATTTGCATTATACACACTTAAAAAAAAAAATCAAATTTACAAGAGGGGATCTTCAAGGACGATTAGGTGCCGCCTCACCACTCGGCAGAGCTCCAGAAATGAGAGGCGTCGGAGGTTGACTATTTGAAGCCACACCACTCAGCGGAACTCCAGGAAGAAGAGGAGCCGGAGGTTGATCATGAGGAGCTTCATTACGCGGTACAACCCCAGAAGACGAAGGCAAATGCTGCTGGAACAAACCCACAAACCTCTGATGATCAAGTAAAATCTCACCATCAGATTCCTGCATCTGGTCAATCTTCCTCTTCATGTTTGTCGCATAGCTATGTGCGAGCTTATGCAACTGTTTGTTTTCCTGCTTGAGCCCTCTAATCTCCTGTTTGAGACTCATCACTTCAGCCGCCAATGATTCAACTTGACGGGTTCGAGCAAATAGGCGTTGGGCCATATTAGACACAGAACCTGCACACTGCACACTGAGAGCCAGAGAATCCTTAACAGCCAACTCATCAGACCGTTTGGAAAGTAGTCTGTTATCTCTGGGAGTGACAAGGTTCCGGGCCACCACCGCAGCGGTCATATCATTCTTCACCACTGAATCCCCAACGGTAAGAGGACCAGTGGGGGATATGAAGGATGGGCGCCATATGTTGTCTGGAGAAGAAGGGACTGCCTCTTCACCAAGATTCAAGTCAAAACGACGATCGGAGGGGCCAGACATTTTCAAAGGTGTTAAAGAAAGAAGAGGTCGGACAAATCGAGATCTTAGAAGTGCAAGAAGGTACAAGCAAAAAATTCAAGTGTGCTTTGAAATGAACTGCCTGCCTCTATAAAAGATCAGCACTCGACGGGATTTCAGAGATCGAAGAGGCAAGCTCAGAATTCGAAGAGGCCATTCAAAAATCGAAGAGGCAAGCTCAGAAATCGGAGAAGCATCTTGCTTTTCCAGACACGTCGGCACCCGTCACACGCAAACTCAGCTTTGCGGAAATCACGGGTAATTTGTCGAAGCGCCGATCCCAGATATCGAAGAGGCGCCAGTCTTTTTCAGCCGCGTCATCACCTATCATATGCACACTTAACTTTGCGCAAATCACGGGCAATTTGTCGAAGATTTTCGGTGAAGGAGAAAGCACGTGAAAGTTTACTGTTCAATCACGCGTTAGTTGCCGACACAAGTGAAAGAATAGTACCTCTACAGGTATTAAGGGACCTCCTATAACTGTCCACCTTCACCTTCCATAGCGAGGCAGACATACAGAGCCTTTCTTCATCTCCAAAAAATGTTTTCCCAACGAAGCCTCTCGAGTCATTCAATGTTCCTTATTCCTTGGGGTACCTCTGCAAGCCAATGACTCCAAAGCAAAAGTATCTCATATCACCAGGGTAGAAAGCAAGAGTATCTCATATCATGCGTTCTCCCTGTCCTTTCCTTTGTCCTTGTTCTTACTTACAAAGACAAGGATAAAGAAAACAATATGCCGGAACCTCCACTCAAACTCGGGTAAGGAACCGACTGCTTGGAACCCTTCCCTGATTGCCTGCCTAGCACTGCTCTCAAGTACTCGTCTCCCACTGCTGCTGTACTTCCATAGAAGCTGTCACATCTGTCTGGAGAACAGATAAGGCAAGTGAAAATGATACCTTGCAGCATGTGGAGACAACGTGCTGAAGAAACAAGCTGAGAAGACTGCGGCCTGCACAGTCAACTCAGCAGAAGGAGTCCGAGCTGAAGAACTCGAGAAGATGCCACATCTGCCTGGAGAACAAATAAGGAAATGCGGCATGCACAATCAACTCAGCAGAAGGAGTCTAAACTGAGAAACTCGAGCACATGCCACATTCTGCCAGAAGAATAGATAAGGCAAGGGAAATGATACATTGAAGCATGTGGAGACAAGCACAAAGCACGTGCCGATTCATCCGCTACTTCTTCAAAATCAAAAGTATCTCATATCATCAAAGTTGCAATCACTCTGTGTGGAGGACTCGTTTTGACCCTCAAATTCTTGGGTCGACTTACTAGACGTTGTGAGCTGCACGGGTCGATTCACCACCCTTGAATCAAATCCTTAAAGATCAAGTCACCGACTGGAAGAAAAGCCCATCAATCTTGAAGATCATACCGTTGACCAAACTGCTCAGGTGTGAATTAGAAAGATTGAACAAAGAAACAGGTTGCCACCTTTACCTCGTGCCTGCTTGCCATGTGTTCGAGTCAACCTTCAAGAATCAAGCCTCAACGGCCCTTGAAGAAGTTTCCAACCAAATTCAACACCAAGCCTCGACGACCCTTGAGGAAATCACAAGTCCGATTCAAGATTAAGTGTCTACCACCCTTGAATCAAAACCTAGTTCAAGAATAAGCTGTGGAAAATCAACAATTGGAGGAATCCAGAAAATCCTCCAACCCAGTTCAAGATCAAAGCTGTGGAAAGTCAACAAGCGCAACAAAATACGTGCCGATTCACCCACTACCAAAGCCAAAGATCATCTACCACATGAAGCTCCTTGTGGTCCAATTTCAACCTTCAAGATCAAGCCTCGACGGCCCTTGAAGAAATTTCAAACAAAAGTTCAAGAACAAGCCTCAACGGCCCTTGAAGAAATCTCAAGCCCAATTCAAGATCAAGCCTCAACGGCCCTTGAAGAAATCTCCAGCCCAATTCAAGATCAAGCCTCGACGGCCCTTGGATCGACATCTACAGTAGGGGACTTCAAAACGCATCTCCTACACATGACAAGCACATGTATACGACGCGCCTTGAAGTGGGGGGCATTTGTAGACATCGAAATTTCGGTAAATAAATGTTGACCGATAAATTAAAGTGTCAACGCTCATGTATTACATAAATTTTACACGTAGCATGCAACTCAGCGAAAATTGAAATGAGTTGGAAAAGTCGTCAAATAGGACACGTGTCAACACCTGGCAGAAACAACTTATTTAATCTGGAATATTATATTCAAAACTAGGCCTTGGAAAATTCTATAAATAGAAGGCTAATTCATTCATTTAGGGAACCAATTCATATTACACCTTGAAGCTTTGAAGCTCTGAAACTCCGAAGCTCTCAAGCATCCAGGTTCCCGAAGAATCAAGAAAGCTCTCTTCGTTCTTCGTTCATCGTTCATCCAAGATCAAGCCCCAACGGCCCTTTGGATCAACAATCATCCACCAATTCAAGATCAAGCCCCGACGGCCCTTGAAGAAAGCACCATCGTTCATCATCCGTTCATCCAAGATCAAGCCCCAACGGCCCTTTGGATCAACAACGTCGACAAATCCACACACATCCAACCGTTCTTCAAGATTAAGCCCAAAAGCCCTTGAAGATCTGTTCATCACTGTTTCTTCAAGATCAAGCCCAAAAGCCCTTGAAGATCCGCTCATCACCGTTATTCAAGATCAAGCCTCAAACGGCCCTTGAAGAAACATTCATCCTCAAAATCAAGCCCCAACGGCTCCTTGAAGATCCGCTCAAATCCACCTTCAAAGATCAAGCCCACGGCCTTTTGAAGAAACTTCCAAACAGTTCATCCAAGATCAAGCCCCGACGGCCCTTGGATCAACGAAACATCCATAAATCAACACCTTACGGAGATCGAATCAGAGGATCAAATTTGAGAGAGATTGTAACCCAAAATCATCAAAATACAAATATTTATTTTGTGCACGTTGTTCTTGTCTCTTTCGTTTCAGGAATTTTCCGTGTTCACATAATTATAAAAAAATATTATGTGTTTCATATTCTTTTATAGTATTTCACGAGTTTCATGATGTTGGTTTAGTGATTTTTTAATATTTATCGAAATCTAAATATTTTTATATTAAAATATTCATAAAATTAAGTTATAATAGTCTACATCATTTTTTAAAGTTACTTTAAGAAAAACAAATTATTCTAAATTCATTTTTTAATATCTTGAGTTAAAAATTTAACCCCTAAGACTTGGGTGAGAAAAACTGTTTATGGGTTGAAAAATTTAGATTTTAACCTAAGGGTTGGAGATGGTCTTAATGCATAGGATGAACTCAGTTTGAGTGTCCTTACGAAACAACTTGACTTTTCACCGCAAAACCAATTGGTAATGGAGGAAGTAGCGTATCTTCTTATAAGTTCATACAAAGTTTCTTAATCTTCTAATGCTAAACAACTCTTCATGTTCTCACACATCACGTTACATGTGGTGACACTTAAGCTAAACACGTGAAAAATACAAATAGAGTGACCTAGACACGTAGGCGGAACCAAGATCTGTTACTATGATATGGAGACTTTCACACATCAAAAAGTTAAGCGAGTAGACTACTCCCCTGTTACCGATTGGTTTTCAATTTTGGAACTTCATATTGACACACATTTAATACTAAAATGTCGTTGTCACACCATTTTCACTTGTTGCATTATATTCTACTCCCCTGTTACCGATTGGTTTTCAATTTTGGAACTTCATATTGACACACATTTAATACTAAAATGTCGTTGTCACACCATTTTCACTTGTTGCATTATATTCTTTTGTTTAATTATTTGACTATATAAGAATATCATCAAAGTGACATCATTAAAAAGCCTAGTTCTTTCGGCCTTTTGAAGGATGCGACTGTTGTGGAGAAGTCAACGACTATTCTTATTTTTCTTTTTCTTTTTCAAGAAAAATTCGTAAAAAAATGGTAGAATAAAAGAGTAAATTTGACGCAATTTTTATTGGGGGGGAGGGGGGAGAAAACAATAAATTCGTGTGTTGTGTGTGTTTTGTTCCAATAGATGATCACTTTGCAAATTGGAGAGATTTAATTCTGAAATAATATTATAATTATTATTTGTGGGTCGAGTGGTGAAACCTTTGAGAACAATATCGGGTCGGGCCCATCAACCTTTAATATTTGCTTTTTTTCTTGAGACCATGTGGCCCATTAAGCTTTAATATACAACATTTAATGCGGCACGTGATTGAGAGCAACCGTTGAGAGGGCCTCTTCATGCTGAAACGCCTTGCATGTGATTTGGGGGCCAACATTTCCAACTCTTCCTATTTTCTTCCCCTTTATTTTATTAATTTTTGAAATTATCAAAATACGTTAGAAATTATTTCTTAAATTGTTGAATTGAAGAAAGGATGAGATCAATTCAAAAGTTTTTATTATTATTTAATTTCGAATTAAAATAATTATAACAGACTGAATTCAATTGGTCTAATTTGGACTCCAGCTGATAATTATCCATCATACAAACATACCAAGATTCATAAAAGAACACAGTTATCTGGCGTATAAGGTGAAAATCTCATGCACAATTCTATAATAGCGATAGTAATAGTGATTGTATCACCGACTATAACCATGTAACAGTTCAAGTACAATTGATATTGTTGAGGCGCAATCCAAATATGATTTTTTGGGTGAAAATTTTTACGAAATATCATCATGCAATTCTTATTTATGAAAACATGAAGATTGTAATCAAATGTACTATAAACTCATCCTTTTTTGTATGACAAGTACTATAAACTCATTATTTAGTAGTGGAATTTGGAAACCTCATGGGTCCGTTCAGTTTCTTTCGAAAAATATTTGGCATCTTGCATGTCCAATCAACTTTTTTTTCCAAGAAAATCTCTATTATAAATTTTTACTTGTGATTTTAATGACTTCTTACATTTGTTTAGAGCATCTTGAAGAAGTGAAGTTTTAGATACAAGTGGCCGTCCACCCTGTTCGCCAAGACATTAAAGTAAATTACATACATGTGGAGCCAAACAATTTACGTGTGCATTAAGTTTAATTTACGTCATACATAAGCACGTGTGTTGAGAGCAATTTTAATTTCCTTCACGATTCATGGCCCCATCTGGAGGTGGCATTTTGGACCCAACTCACCCGTTAAAATCAATATTTAGGAGAATCATTAACAGATCGGATCGCTAATGAATGAACCTGTTAATTGAGGATATTTATGTAATTTACGAAAGAAAAGCTAATCCTTATTTTCTTCCCAGATCCACACTCCTCATGTCGTTGCTCCTCCCGTCTATTTCCAAGCAAAGTGCAACCTCCGCGGGGTTTTACAAAAATCTAGCTCAGGACCCCAACCGCTACATCCTTCATGGCTCTGTACCACACAATTCTGCCGTCGTGTTTTCCCAACAACAAAACTGCCGCTGCCGCTGAACCGGTGGCTAGAAAGCACATGCTGACCACCAGGAGAAAGCAGTGAGGCCATTCTTATTGGGATACCCACCAATAAGAAATTACACGTTGCATTAACAATTTCATCAAACATCCTTGATTAGCTACAATATATTCATATATTTAATACAATCATTCATTAACGATCATACATGCTGTAATTACATTTAACAAACATATGCAACCATTAAAAAATCACTTAAGTGATTAAATTAAGGCCATCTTCAACCGAAGGGTCCAGAGGGCCAGAGGGCCGAAAATAGCCCTAAAACCGTCTCCAACCGAGGGCTAGGCCAGAGGGCTCTGGAATCTGGGAGGGCCCCACGGGATCGGAGAGGGCTGGAGGGCTGGAGGGTTGGCTATTTTTTTTTTTAATGATTTCCTATTGTTGTCGGTTATAGCCGACAACATTAAACATATTCTTTTTTTTTTTAATAGTTTGAAATGTTTTTTAATATAACGGCTAGTAGCCGTTGTATTATTAGGCCTCTTTTTTTTTCTTTTTTTTAATGAATTTAAACTTCTTTTATTTTTATTTTTTTTAATAAATGTAAACTTCTTTTTTCCCCTTTTTTTTCATTTTCATATGAATCAAATTTTTTTTCAATTCTATTTTTTTCGTATAACTTCCTAGGCCATTTATACAACATTAAATTGTAGTTTTTAAATAATAAATTATGTTTGGCCCTATGGCCCTTTGGCCCTCGGTTGGAGACGGTTTTTTGTGACAGGGCTAAAACGAGCCCTTTGGCCCTCTGGCCCTCGGTTGGAGACGGAGGCAAATATGGCCATGTACTGTTCATTAAAATATTAATATCTTGAGGAATCTTGGAGGGCTAGAGGGCTCAAACGAGCCCTCTGGCCAGCCTTCGGTTGGAGATGGCCTAAGGGACCTGGCTTCTCTGGCCTCCCACTTTCCATACATTCTCATCTCCTCCTATTTTGTGCGGTCATGGTTAAGCCATGTCAACATTGTATATTGATTTTTTTATAAATATAATAAGATAAAAAACCGTAGTATTATAAAATATTGACGTGACTTAACTGTGACCACACAAATAAGAGGAAATGAGAGTGTATAGGAAGTGGAAGGGCAGAGAAGCCAGGTCCTATATTAAGGACTTCAACATATGATAGCCAGATACTTTGGATTCCAACAGGAAATTAAGGACTTCAACATAGGATAGCCAGACACTTTGGATTCCAACAGGATCCTCTCCGGATCCTTTTGGTGAGAAGATAATCCTAGAGATCTGTGAATCATGTCCGTTCATTGTATATTTTACTATCAATGATGTTTGATCATAAAATATAAGATTAACAAATACGATTCAAAAATATCCGAGATCTTTCCGGCCAGAATCCGGACTCCTTTGATTAGCCGTGCGTAGGCATCTTGATGTATTTACATCAGAAATCATTTCACTATGACTTGGAGGTCAAAATTGCCCTGCCCTAGGCATGTGTTATTAATCAGATTGTACTCAGATTCTCATCCCACGTGGCAGGATCTTATTGGTGAACTGATTCCTTATTTTTCTTTGGTTAATGATGGGTTATGCTGCTTTAAAAGAAACATACTCTAATCCGGGAAACATTCGCGGATTAGCGAAACGCCCAAACGTTGTTAACCTCTAAATTACTTTTTAATTAAACCTTTAATACTATAACACAGAAAGGACAAACGAGTGAAAACGACAGCGTTTGACGTCCGATTAACGGAGGCCGTCAAATGGCTGTCGTCAGTCGGCCCAGGCTTTTGCCAACGGGCGGGACCCATGTTCGAAATCATGGCGCTGTGTCAGACGGGGAGTTAAGAGATGAGAGGACGGTTACAATTTGCCTTCCCGAGGTAAAAGGACAAAAGCGAGTAACTTTTCTTTTCACTTTTTGGATAGGAGGGGGTAAAAATCCGAGGCCGAAATGGGCTTGGCATTCTTTCCAGTTTTGTTGTACGAATAAATTTCTATGTGACTCGCACTTGAAAAATAAGTTAGTACATTACGTGTTAAAATTTTTTGTTATGTATGCGTATATGTATATTTGTTTTTATTAGACATTGGCAATTTTCATATTTAGACTTTCTCGTTTTTCAGATAAAGAAAAAGACTTCATCGTTTGATTTTTTTGGATTTTATTTATTCTGATGTTGCTTGATGATTAAAATCGTCTAATTTATAAGTAATTTAAATGAGATTGGTATCGACATTTTAAAAATCTCATTTTGCCTTATTCAGCATTTCTCTTTCTAGAGATCGAAAATTTAGAGTGCCAGCCAACAATAATTTCTATTTTAAATGACAATCTATAAAAATCAACTAAATACGCCATGTTTATTAAATAACTGTTGGATAATAAAATAATTCATATTTATTTTTTAAAGATGTTATATAAAGAATGCCTTATGGTTTACTGTTGTTGAACAACTGTTACGTGATTAAATGATCCATATTTAATTTTTTTAGATGTTTCTTAAAAAGATGATGTAAAAAATTGTTGATTCAGATAATCACATATGATGAGAAGTCAAATGAGAAAGCTATTAACAATCTCCTTTTTTTTTGTTTTTTTACCCAAACAATTGTTACCTTGTTATTTTTGGTATTTACCGGAATCCCCCACATTCAGCAGCTATTATATTATAATTAGCATGTGTAAATTCGTAATATTCTATTATTGCACTGCCCTTTTGTCGCTTTATTCAATTTACTAATTTACTATTTCAAGGTATGAGTTTCTATTTATAATGATAAAATTCATAATTCGGTTTTTGACCATATGGAAGATAATTCTGGTTGCATGTGGTCCCCTGCCTGGTGATAAAATGCCAATATGAATAAAGGTTGGGAGGTCCATATTTTTAATGGCATTTGATCTTAAATTCATGGATTCTCTAATTATGATTAAAGTTCTAGGGTTTGTGTTGGGTATTTAATTTGAACCTTAATTGCAAAAAAGTCATGTGTGGTTTACAAATCATTACACATATTTATGATCCCAATCCTATTACAGTCTTGTTTGTTAATGTTCAACAACATCGTAACGAGTTGAATTTCATTTGGAATACTTTAGGTCGAAGAATGAAAATATTGATGTCAGAAACTTGGCAAAGTGAAGTACAATATGTAGTGAATGGTTCCAATATTCATTATAAGGAAAAACTTCAGCAATGCTTTCGAACTTTGTCCTACAAACTTTTAATTAAGTTTTGAACCCCTCAGTCCTGAACTTGTGCAAATTTCAAGTGGAATTGAAACGTAGCCACAAAATCAAATTCAAAAGCTTTTATTGTACGAATTGAATAAAAACAACCACTAAATTGACAAAATAATTAACATAACTAACAAACCGAGGGACATTTGCACACCTTAAAAGTCGAGGAAAAAAACGAAACCAGATATATAGTTCACGAGGCAATGCGTTAAATGAATTTGGGTGACTACACTGCCTATGAAATGTGGACATGATTTGTCATGATTTAACATTGTGCAAGACAAAACTACTTAACCTAATGTTAGTTGGTGCTTGTTTTTTGGGCTTTGCAACATCAATGTCCCTTTCACAAACACACAAAAGTGAAATAAATCTTCAAATGTCTCTTTTAATTACTGTTTATTTGTTCCTTAACCATTTTCAACAAATACAACTTTGAGCTTTATTCCAAAGAGCATGGACCATAAATTGAATTCCCTTTCACCAACACACAATTGTCTTTCCGTGTATGGTATTTATGTAATTACCGTTTCTTATGACATTCCAAAACCATGATAAGTATTTAATCCAATTTAATGGTCAATGTAAAAAAACACTTTAAAACATCTTACTTTTTAACTAGTGTTTTTTTTTTAATTTTTAAGATACAATAATTTAAAGACCTCAAACGAGAATTACATCAAATCTTTGATGATGAGATCTTGAGTAATGTCAGGTGAATTCTCGAACCAAACTACATTGTTGCCAATTGACACACCAAAGAGCTAACTATTTAAATTGAAATACAACCGCTAATTGCACTACGTCCTTTGCAAATAACAGACATGTTCGTAGACTGGTCGTTAATCACAGCAAGAGCATGAGTAGAATCACATGGATTGATCATTAACTAGTGCAACAAAGTGCATCGATGTGCAACCTAGCATACCAGGTGGACAATATGAACGAATATAACAAAATGAGAGAATGAAAGAGCGGTGATTTTCACACTTTTAATTTCTCATTTTTTTCTGCCTTTTATTTATTAATAACAATTTGATTAACTGAATTCAATCACTCAGAATCGAAGGTGTGAATGTTAGAAACAAGAGGTGTGATTACATTTCACAAACCATAACACACAAGGTAGCTTGAGCATTTGTACCCGTCAGGACCCCAACTTGTGACATATGAAATTATACAAAATACTTAGGGGCCATTTTGCTATTTTTCCATCACAGAAGAGAATCTACAGGATGTAATTGGTAATGTCCACAAACATGATACCAAACCAACGAATACAAAATACTTAGGGGCCATTTTGCAATCACAAAATTTTAGAAAAATAATAGAAATAAAACTTAGACCCACTGAAAGCGACCACTAATTCATTGTGGACACTGAGATAGAGCGAAAAGGAGAGAAATCCGAAAAATTATACATACAGAGAGAGAGAGAGAGAGAGAGAGAGAGCAGTAATTTTGCAGAAAACACAGAGGGAGACTGAGACCTCTGGCATGTGGTTTCTTAACTTTATCCATGAAAATAATTCTCCTTTCTCTCTCTAGCTCCTCTCACTCTCTTTCTCTCTACACACTCTAACCAGTCGGTACAGTTGTATTTACAGGCCTACGCTACTGCCAAAACGATGTGATTGAACAATAGCAGGCTTTAGATTTTTGGGTTGAAGAAGCTCTCTCTCTCTCTACGTCTGAATATTTCTCTTCAAATCAGAAGACTTTCTGGAAAAGGGAAGGGGAAAAAAAAATATACCAAAGCTTAAGGGTTGGAGAATTTTTGATCGCTCAAAATATCCTCAGCCTCCGGAGCTCTGTTTTTGTAAAGGTGGTGCAATGTAGCCGGGTCCAAGGAGAGGAGGAGGAAGAGGGAAGAAGAGGGATTCTTTTGGCTTTTGGGGGTGTACGGATTCTCTGCGTTTGTTCTTTTGGGACTGAAGTTTGGCGGCCAATTTGTGAAATGGGGTTTGATGAGACTGCAGTTGTGGCAGTTCGGGTGGAGTTTGTGCTTCTGGTTCTTCTGCTTGGGTGTATGAGCTTCGGCTATGGGGATTCACAGAACGGTGAGTTACAGACTTTGTTTGGGTACCAAGAAAATGCAATAAAGTTTTGAGATTTTAAGCAAGAATTGTGTTCTGCTGTCCCCTCTTTCTCTGCAGCCAAACAGGGGATAACCCGTTTGTTTTGCCGACAAATTAGTGTGAAATTTTCTCCGGGTTGAGTTGCAGACTCTGTTTTGGGCTTTTGCTCTGTTTGGATACCCATAAAATGCATGAAAGTGTTTAGCTTTCCACCAAGTACTTTCTTCTCTACTCTTCTATCTTTCTCTGTAGCCAAACAACAAGGGTTGACCCACCTGTTTTTCCCAACAAAACTTGTGAGATGTTTTCTCTGGGTTGAGTTGCAGACTGTTTTAGGCTTTTACTCTGTTTGGTCATCCAGAAAATGCACGAAAGCTTTGAGCTTTCAACCAAGCATTTATGTTCTACTACTCTTCCCTCTTTCTGTGCAGCCAAACAGAGGATAACCATCTCTTTCCCAAAACAAGTGATTTTTTTTTCTGGGTTGAGCTGCAAACTGCCGAAGTCTTCAACTTTCTACCAAAGCAGTTTTCCATTACTGTCGTTCCTTCTTTCGATGCAGCCAAGCATTGGATAACAACCAGCTGTTCTTCCCTAATTTCTGAAATTTTATCTGGGTTTTAATTATGTGTGAAAATAATAAAAAACTGGGATTAGCAGGTTTTGTCTATGAAATAAATTTATGGTGTTTATCACTTTATATATTTATATACTATTTTGGAGCCTGAGATTTTGATTTTTGGCAATATTTAAGATCAAGGAACACTGCTGGAGATAAAGAAGGCATTTAGGGATGTGGACAATGTTCTCTATGAATGGACAGACCCACCCTCTTTAGATTATTGTGTTTGGAGAGGCGTCACATGTGATAACTCTCTCAATGTCATTGCACTGTAAGAAACGCAATCCCCTTTTTCCTACCCTTTTGGGGTTGACTTAATTAATTTAATTTCTTTAAATATTATCTTAAACATGTGTTCTTTTTGTCTGAATCAAGGTTTGATTATAATAATGTTTGTGTGCAGTAATCTATCGGGTTTGAATCTTGGAGGGGAAATCTCATCTGTAATAGGGGATCTCGAAAACCTCCAGTCTATGTAAACTACTCCACTTCTGTAGTACTCTTTCATGCATTTTCATTTCTGGATTTTGTAATTGTTTTCGCTTTTCGAGTTTGTGGTGAGATTTTAGGTAGAGATTGATTATTATTTGGTTGTTTGATCAGCGATTTGAGGGGGAACCACCTATCCGGCCAGATCCCAGATGAGATTGGTGACTGTTCGGCTCTGCAAAACATGTACTTTCTTCGAATTTTACCAGAATATATTTTAACATTCGTCATTTTTAATGCCGAGTTGATTGAATATTTCCTTAATGGTGTTCTTAGTGACTTGTCCTTCAATGAGATATTTGGAGACATACCATTTTCGATATCCAAGTTAAAACAGCTGGAAAATCTGTAAGTTCCCAAGAAGCTCACTTTTATTCCTAAACATTGCTTCAATATATTTTATATTCTTCTTACTGCTTTAGTTGGACTTGCAGGATTTTGAAAAATAATCAATTGATTGGTCCACTTCCTTCGACGTTGTCCCAGATTCCGAATCTGAAGATTTTGTAAGTACTTTCCCCATCTTATATTTCATCATATGTATAATTGTTTTCTACATGTGACTGAATTTCTTATGTTCTGGATTGCTCATTCCAGAGACCTAGCACAGAATAATCTCACTGGGGAAATACCAAGGCTTATATACTGGAATGAAGTTCTACAGTATCTGTGAGTAGACTGATCAATTGCTGATGCTAAATTTTTGTTTTCATGCCTCATTGTGTAGCCTTTCCAAATTTGTTCGGTGATGTTATTTCTGCTTTACTGCCAATGTAATTATTGTTGCCTTTACCATTGCAGTGGTTTGCGAGGGAACAATTTAGTCGGAACCCTTTCTCCAGATATGTGCCAGTTGACTGGGTTATGGTATTTGTAAGTTCACATCTAAACCCCTTCTTCCTCAAACCTTAACGAATGTTATATTTTCTAGTACAGAAGATAGTTTAACAGTCTAATGCTCTTTCCCTACTATTCTTTAGTGATGTGCGAAACAACAGTTTGACCGGTAGCATTCCTCAAAATATAGGGAACTGCACTGCTTTCCAGGTTTTGTACGTATCTTATCTCACATTCTCACTAGTGAAGACATATTTCTACTTTGCCGTAGTTTGGTTATTCAAATATGTTTCATCCCTTTTGATCGGCAGGGATCTGTCCTACAACCAGCTAACTGGAGAGATTCCATTTAATATCGGGTTCCTGCAAGTAGCCACCTTGTAAGTGATTGGAATTTTCTTTGAGATTCCTCAAATCTTTGATATGTCATAAAAAATTTCAATTTTATTAGTTTATCAAATGTTGGTCTCCTTGTGCTTGCAAGATCATTACAAGGTAATCAACTTTCTGGGCCAATCCCATCTGTGATCGGCCTAATGCAGGCTCTCGCTGTATTGTAAGTGCTTAATTGTATACTTCTGAAGCTTGTGGAGTTTTAACAAGTCCCCTATTTTTCAATTTATTTTACATTTTGTGGCTTATATCTTCATTGTCTCCATTCCAGGGATTTGAGCAGCAACGCGTTAAGTGGATCGATCCCTCCTATCCTGGGGAATTTGACTTATACAGAGAAATTGTAAGTATGTTGGCGTATGACTTCATAAATTTCAGATCATAAACCTCCATCTAATGAGCCACAAATTATTAAAATTTTTCTATCAATACATTTGTGTATTTATTGGGCGTTAAGTTATGTGGTTATACTTTACTACTTAACACCTTATTGAAGAAAGTACATGTTGCTTGTATGCAAGTTCTAACTCCTAAATATTCTGTATAGGTATTTGCATGGTAACAAGCTTAATGGATCCATTCCCCCAGAGCTTGGACAGATGACAAAGCTACATTATTTGTATGTGAACTTTCTTACTTTCCCTCCTGAATGTATTTCTTTCATAGCTACCGATATGGACTGTTTACGCATCTCTTTTGTAGTTATTTGCACATATGATTTTTTGATTCGATGTATGGTCCCATTTGTTTTGTGCATGCAGGGAATTGAACGATAACCATCTTACGGGATATATTCCACCTGAACTTGGGAAGCTTACGGATTTGTATGACCTGTAGGTTCTCTTGCCATGTTTCTTTTAAGTGAGAACGGTGTCTGCATGCCTTAAATTTTGAGTTACTGATCAACATCCTTGCAGAAACGTTGCGAACAACTATCTTCAAGGGCCCATTCCTGATAATCTTAGTTCGTGTACAAATCTGAACAGCCTGTAAGCATATAAACCTTAGTTATTAGTTTGCTTGATCAACTGGCTTAAGTTGCTCATCCCTAATTATTTCTGATATCAGCAATGTGCATGGGAACAAGTTGAATGGAACCATTCCGCCTGCTCTTCAGAGGCTCGAGAGTATGACTTATCTGTAAGTTCCATCAATATAAACGTTGGTTTATGGTTAAAACATGCTCCAGTTTTTGTTTTACATTTATCTTTCATGTTCACGTCATGAAGTCAGGTATTATGAATTAAGGTTTCTGTCCCATTGCTCTGATGAGAAAAAACTTATTTATCATTTTCAGAAATCTATCCTCCAACCATCTTCGTGGCCCAATTCCTATCGAGCTGTCTCGGATTGGTAACTTGGATACTTTGTAAGTATCAAATGTCCTAGTATTTTTTTCCCGTGTTCCTTTCTTTTAATAACGTATGTGATTAATTTCGCACAGGGATATTTCAAATAACAAACTAAGTGGAACCATTCCTTCATCACTTGGGGATTTGGAACATCTTTTAAAGCTGTGAGTTCAACTGCTTGATTTTCGTTTGCAATGGTTTTTCGTTTCTTTTTATTCTGACACCTGATGATATTATGTGGTAGGAATTTGAGTCGAAACCATTTGACGGGATTTATTCCAGGGGAGTTTGGTAATTTAAGGAGTGTTATGGAAATGTACGTATTTGGTTATTCGTTAGATACGTATTTTTAATGAATTGAATCGATAATCTGTTCTATTCTTTCTGCTTTTTCTTACATAAACTCAAAAGCGTTTGCTTTTGCAGAGACCTTTCAAGTAATCAGCTCACGGGATTAATTCCTCAAGAGCTCAGTCAGCTGCAGAACATGAATTTATTGTAAGTTTCCATGTACCGATCTCTATAATTTTGTCCAGTAGTCATTGAAAGAAGTGTACAATGTTACTGTATACGTCACTAATTTGCATATTGATTTTCTTTGCGTCGTTAATGCACAATATAACAGGAGATTAGACCACAACAATATATCCGGGGATGTGGTATCGCTGATAAACTGCTTCAGCCTTTCTGTATTGTGAGTCACTTCTAAGCATTCGAATTTCTATTTTATGTGTTCAATCTGATGGCAGGGTTGTGCAGCTTTTATTTTGAACCACTAAATATCGCTGAATCCTCGCAGAAATGTATCTTACAACAACTTGGCAGGCGATATTCCCACGAGCAAGAACTTCTCAAGGTTTTCACCAGACAGGTTAGAGATTCTGACTATATTTCCGAAATTTCATAAACATTTAGCTTAATTTTTTTTCCCCATCTTTGGCTGATGTAACCTCTTGTTTTCAGTTTTATTGGAAACCCTGATCTTTGTGGCTATTGGCTCAATTCTCGATGTCATGAGTCTCGTCCAACAGAGCGAGGTAAATATGGATATCAAATGGCATGCTGAGCTTCAAAGATAACTGATACAGTTTGGACCACAATTTGACGTGACTGACTACATAATCTGCTATTTACTTTAGTACGAAGAATTTTCACTTTTTCTCCCATCTCCCTTCTTCTTTTGCAGTGACACTATCTAAAGCTGCTATCCTGGGAATCGCTCTTGGTGCCCTTGTGATTCTTCTCATGATTCTTGTTGCTGCATGCAGGCCATATAATCCAACTCCCTTTCCTGACGGTACATTTGACAAACCAGGTAATTTCCCCGTAAGATAATTATTCTGTACTCCAACACTTACAGTAGTAGAAACTTAAGCTAATCAATTGCATTTGCTTGTGAAATAGCAGTTAATTACTCAACTCCGAAGCTGGTGATCCTTAACATGAATATGGCACTTCATGTATACGAGGACATCATGAGGATGACCGAAAACTTGAGCGAGAAGTATATAATTGGTTATGGTGCATCGAGTACAGTGTACAAATGTGTTCTGAAAAATTGTAAGCCAGTGGCTATCAAGAAACTTTACTCGCACTATCCTCAGTGCATGAAGGAGTTTGAGACTGAACTTGCGACAGTTGGAAGCATCAAGCATCGGAATCTGGTGACCCTCCAGGGGTACTCCTTGTCTTCCTCCGGAAACCTTCTCTTTTACGATTACATGGAAAATGGCAGTCTCTGGGATCTCCTTCACGGTAGGTTCACACGTTTCTTAAATGTTGCTGGCCTGTTGGTGTTACAAAGTACCTAATTTTAATTCCTTGTCTACCGAATTTTTTTTACATTCAGGCCCTTCCAAGAAGAAAAAGCTCGACTGGACAACTCGTCTCCAGATTGCCCTTGGAACAGCCCAAGGGCTTGCCTACCTGCATCATGATTGCAGCCCCAGAATCATACACCGGGATATCAAGTCGTCCAACATTCTACTGGACAAGGATTTTGAAGCTCATTTAACTGATTTCGGCATTGCCAAGAACTTATGCCCCTCAAAGACCCATACGTCTACTTACATAATGGGCACGATTGGCTATATAGATCCTGAGTATGCGAGAACGTCACGCCTCACTGAGAAGTCCGATGTGTATAGTTACGGCATTGTTCTGCTGGAGCTGCTGACGGGAAGGAAAGCCGTAGACAATGAATCCAATCTCCATCATTTGGTAGGACACATTATTTCTTTTCTTGTATTCTCACAATGCATTCAAATTGAACAATTTTTCTCACATAATGCTTCATATAATTTGACTCAGATATTATCTAAGACGGCAAACAATGCTGTCATGGAAACCGTAGATTCTGACGTCACGGCCACATGCACGGACCTCGGAGCAGTAAAGAAGGTTTTCCAGCTTGCCCTTCTGTGCACAAAGCGGCAGCCAACAGACCGGCCAACAATGCATGAAGTAACTCGCGTGCTGGGGAGTCTCGTGCCTTCCCCTGCACCACCAAAACAACCAGCCTCCGCCAACCCACCATCGACACAACACCCGTCTGCCAAAGCGCCGTGCTACGTGGACGAGTACGCGAATCTCAAAACGCCGCACATGCTAAATTGTCCATCCATGAGCACCTCAGATGCCCAGCTGTTTCTCAAGTTTGGAGAGGTAATATCTCAGAACAGTGAGTGAAAAATGAAGCATTTGAAGAGAGGAAGAATTATTATATGATGTTACATGTCATGAAACATCTGAGAAAAATAGTAGTGGGAAAGTAAGGAGGCTCAGGGGATTGAAAACTGTGTACAAAGATTTGGCTTTCAGCTTGTTTGTAAGTGAAAAGATGGGCAAAATATGAACAACCTTTTATTAATAGCTTTATAAAGTTCAGTAGCTTTTTCGTTTTACCTTCTTGTTCAAGCGATATTCCAATTAAGAAATTTTGTTTTACCTTCTTATTCAAGCGATATTCTAATTAAGAAACTTACGATAAAAATCAAAAGTTTGATATGGTTTGAAAGATGATTGTTTAGGTCAATTTTCCGTTCTAATTCGAGGGTGGGGAGCACCGATTTTTCAGAAAATATGATCAGATACTGTTTTAGTCAACTTGACTAAACGTGTATTCGTGAGTATGGTAACTTTGACTTAGACTTGCCCGACCGGGGCCCATCAGCGTAAGGGGCCGGAGTGGGGGTCACACAGGGTCAGGTGCACCAGGGTAAATTAGCGGGTGGTCCTGCGGAGGTGCATTATATGCCTGGCGACTGCCGAGCAATAATGCCAGTCCTTGAGAGGACAGTGTCAGTCTGAGAAGTTGAAAACTCCGAGCAGGTTTTGCCTCTTACCATTATTGATGGTGCAAATTATTTTTTAATATTTGAATTGTGGGTGGTGAAAACTAACGGAAGGATGAAAGTGAAATCTCGGATAAGCTACGGGGACTTGTGCTGCAATTTTGCTATAAAGTTGTGAACATGATGCATCATTGTTTGTGGGCATTATTTTTGGGGTAACATGTTATCAAGAAGGATTATTTGGTCTTAAACTTGAGATCCAAGACTTTTTAGTATGGAGAAATTCTTGGATCCGAACGCTCGAACCTCATGAACCATCCAGCCCTCCTCATAAAGAAGATGGATGGAGTCCTTGGTATCTAATCTCTAATCCCATCGAACGCCACATCTCCGACCCCCTTTGAGTCAGATGCTCTACATGGGCGTCAGTACACATGAATCTCTCATGAATGTGAGCTTTGAACTCTAAATCGGAGACCTGCAACCCCAATTGGTCCTCATACCCTACATTTAAGATCTCAGAAGTTGTAATGAAAAGAAATTATCTTGAATTTAGGATCTTGAAAGTTAAATCAAACATGATCTTGAAAGTTCATTAGTTGAATCTCATCATACTTAATTAATTGGTTAACCAAAACAAGAAAAAGATCTATTCTAATACTAATTTATCATTTTAACAATTTTCATTACCTCCAGACACATTAATTCTACAAGGTTTTGGGCCACCTGAGGCCCGCCATCAACATATGATTCTACACGGGCCTTGGAAAATGTCGGCCCACAAATAATCATATTTGTTAAATTTTTAGTAAATTGCTTTTATGAAAATAAAATAAAAAGTGGACTTCCATGCAGAGGAAATGATTTTACTCCTTTGTTTGAAAATATTGGGGACAACGGTAACAAGGAAATAAATTAAAGTTTGTTTTATTTTCCAATAATACCCTCCTCCTTATAAAGAAAATATCAAAAATAAAAATTTCAATAAATGCTTTCATAGGCAAGGGAATTTAAATCCTAAGAGGGGATAAGGGTTTCAAAATTCCCCCCTCGATTGGATTTTGAAATCCATGTAACATGTCTAGCCCCTAATTTGCAAACCCAGTTGGCTTCAAGAGGTGCATAATTCAAGTTAAGCTACATAAGGCATCCATAATTATTTAAGCATCGAACTCATCGTTTAAATGAGCTAGACTTGAGACTTCAAACTTAAAAGTAAGAAGAATAGCGCTACACACTGTAGTGTTAGTGAATATGATGACAAATAGTTATTGAATTTTTATCTTAATTTAGTCTTCTTTGTTTTATTGTAATATGCCCACAATAAGATAATAT
The DNA here is from genome assembly GCF_042453785.1 of Malus domestica. NCBI lineage: Eukaryota > Viridiplantae > Streptophyta > Magnoliopsida > Rosales > Rosaceae > Malus > Malus domestica. The sequence continues at coordinate 3,346,623 of NC_091675.1, read as the reverse complement.
GGTAGTTTTATTCAACTCCGTTGTAGTTTAACTTTGTTTTAAAAAATATATAACGTCTTTAGCAAGTCAAGATAGCAGACAGAAAATTAAACATCTTGTAACTCGATTGATCAAGAAAATTACCTTAAAAATTCGAGTTCGACTCTCCTACACATCATTGCTTGTTTAGAAATAACAAATAAAATCAGTAGACGGATATGTCAGTTAAAAAACGATTTTTCTCGGAAATGAAATTGAAAGATTGGCAAAAAGTAATTTAAAAAACGGAAATTTCGTAACGTCTCTCACTGTAATACAGGGAGAAGCTGCCCAAAACAAAAAAACTAAAACGGCCAAACTTCCTCTCTCTCTCTCTCTCTCTCTCTACCTGCCGCGTCCAGAGTCATTGGAGGGTGACGTGTCGAGTACGCTATATAAACGTCCACAGTCATTGGAGGGTGACGTGTCGAGTACGCTATATGAACATATTTCGGACTCCTACTCTGTAGCTGTTAGGGCGGGAACCCAAAATTTTCACCCAAAACTCTCTCTCTCTCTCTCTCCTCTCACTTTCTCTACGTTGTCCTTCTCTGTTTCTGTCGACTTCCGCTCTTCCGCCACTTGTCGTCTTCTCCACCGAATTCTAGGGTTTCTGGCTTCCCGTCACTAGCTCAAGGTATCGGTTTCCACCAAGATGAGCCTCCGCCGGGGCTCTAAGGTATGGGTCGAGGACCGGGATTTGGCCTGGGCCCCGGCTGAAGTCGCCGACTGGAAGGGGAAGCAGCTCCAGGTCGTCACCGCTTCGGGAAAGAAGGTGCACTGAAACATTTGCCCTCGGTTTTTGTGTGTAAATTACTGGCTGGTGTGTTTGAAATTTGGGTGATTTTTGTGTTGACTGTGGGGGTTTTGGGTGTGTAGGTTTTGGCGTCGCCGGAGAAGCTGTTTCCGAGGGATGCGGATGAGGACGAACATGGCGGAGTGGACGACATGACTAGGCTGACGTATTTGAACGAGCCGGGTGTGCTGTATAATCTTCAGAGGAGATACGCTCTCAATGAAATATATGTGAGTCGATTTTCTTGTGCACTTGGTATATTTGGAGTGTTACGGCTAGTTTAATTAAAGGGCTTTCTTTATTTGCGTATCAACTGGTGTTAATTGTGGACTAACTTAAGGTTTCTGGGCTTCCCATTTGGCGGAGTTCCAAATTTTATGGAAGTTATGTGCCACATTGTGTTTATGTCATCAAGGACTGATGATGACTTGTTACTCTGTTGATCGGTTTAAATGATTCAGAATTTTTCAAATTGACTATTGATTGTCTCATTGATGGCTTCCACTTGGCGTGCTACTGGTTTTCCGTTACCCCCCAGATGAGGCTTAGCAGTCAATGAGTTGACGCGAATTGGCTTATTCTAGAAATGTTAAGTATAACACAAATAAATCCTTGGTTTCAACTGTTGAGTTGGGATGACTGAAATTGTCTACTGTTAAATGTATAGGAAAATGCTCATATTGAGTGTTATAATGGATTTGGTTATTCACTTGCCATGTTTGGCTCCTTCATTTCCAGATGAGATAAGGATAAATGGATGATATCATAAATTGCTGTAGAAAATGCGGTACATTGAATGTTTATGTTTCCATATGGGATATACAAAAACTTTTCCTTTTACATTTTCATACTACTAAAATTGGTTTACGGCACCTACTTTTGGAATTGAAGTGATTGTTTTCTTTTATCGATGGTAGACATATACGGGGAGCATTTTGATTGCGGTTAACCCATTCACAAGGCTTCCCCATTTATACAATGTCCATATGATGGAGCAGTATAAGGGAGCCCCATTTGGTGAGCTAAGCCCCCATGTTTTTGCTGTGGCTGATGCATCTTATAGGTATGTCAACTTTATTATTATTGAGTCTTGACCTTGCAACTTTATGATTATTGAGTCTTGACCTTGGTTGTATATTGCTATTCGATTGAATGACTCAAGTTAGTTTCTCTTGATTTTGTAATCTAGAGCAATGATGAATGATGGACGAAGCCAATCAATACTGGTCAGTGGTGAAAGTGGAGCTGGAAAGACGGAAACGACGAAACTGATTATGCAGTATCTTACTTATGTAGGAGGCCGAGCCGCTGGTGCTGGTGATGAGAGAACTGTTGAACAACAAGTTCTTGAAGTAAGATCAACCTCTATTCAAACAAATACCAACTCAGTATAAGACTAGCATAAATTCACACTGTTATAGATAAGGTTTTTTCATTTTTGCCATTAAATTTTGGCAGCGAAGAAGTTATGGTTGAGGTAATTTTTTTTTTTTTTTTTCTCCGGGACCAGTTTGGTCTTTGTCGTTGTCCAACGCTTGGGAAAAGGATTTGATATTCTTCATTTTTACTGAGAATATTGGTCAACTCAGTGTTCTATATATTTGTTAGAATTTGTTTTTGAATTTTTTATCTTGTTGCTTTAATGTGTCACTGATTTTTTTTTGTGCATGGTTCAGTCGAATCCCCTTTTGGAGGCATTTGGTAATGCAAGGACTGTTAGGAATGATAATTCAAGGTGTGCTATATGTTTATTCTTCTCCTGAAGTATTACTAATTTGATATGTATAAATTTGAAATTCTCACACTTTTTGTTGAGTTTAATGTAAGCTTTCTTGATGATAGAAGAATGGGGTAAAAGTTATGATGGTTAATTGAGAATGAAGGGCAATGCAGGAAGAGCATGGCATAATGAAATGAACTAGGTCTTGGCTCTTAGTATAAAATAAACGCCTTGAGGGTAATTATTGCTGGATGATGTAGTAGTGGTTATAGAATATCATTACTGAGCTTTTTCTGCCCTTTCTAATAGGTAATAGTATTCATTAATGAACTTATTTATTGTATCAAACAATAATTAGGGTTATATTTATTGTAATCATTAATCAGTTTAGTAGTATATCATTAACTACTTTGTATATCTTTTCTGGCAATTTGCTCTGATATCATGTCAATTTTCATTTTAGTTTTGGAACTAAAAATGATATTCCTTCCATTTTCATGCTTCTCTGAGGCAGTCGTTTCGGCAAGTTTGTTGAGATCCAGTTTGATGCAAGCGGTAGAATATCTGGAGCTGCAATTAGAACTTATCTACTGGAAAGATCCCGTGTTGTTCAGATTACAGATCCTGAAAGGAATTACCACTGTTTTTACCAGTTGTGCGCATCTGGAAAGGTACTCTTTGTGTCTGTGATTGGATGGATTTATCACACGGTTACCATTTTAAATATCTAAGCATCTGTAGTCATTTAGCTGTTTATCACTGAGTGCATGTGTTTTTCTTATGCATCTTAGGATGTTTCAAGTTGTGTGTGCGTGTACGTGTGTTCTTGCACCATTTCTATGTTTCATCGTGGTTCACATATGATCATCAGTATTATGTACTCTATTGAAGCTTATGGATATTGTTTTTTGGATGTCTCTATATGTGTAGGATGCAGAGAAGTACAAGTTAGGCCACCCAAGCCACTTCCATTACTTAAATCAAAGCAAGACGTATGAACTTGCTGGAGTAAGCAGTGCAGAAGAGTATACGAAGACAAGAACAGCAATGGACATTGTTGGTATCAGCCGTGAAGATCAGGTTTAAAATTTAATCCAAGTGGATGGCGCTTTAAGATGAATACTTTTTCTTTCCTTCACTTCCACTCTTGGATGTTTCTAAGATTCATTTTTCTACCTTTTTAGGAAGCAATATTCCGCACCTTAGCTGCAATTCTGCATTTGGGGAACATTGATTTTTCTCCAGGGAAAGAGCACGACTCTTCAGTTCTAAAGGATCAGAAATCGAACTTTCATATGCAGATGGCTGCTAATCTTTTCATGTTTGAACTTGAACTTTTACTTTCCCCAACTAACTTTGAACAAACTGAAGGGTTAATTTTAATATCCTGTCGGTTTCTTTAATACTTTATGAGTGAACATTCAATTCAGAGATTTACTTTGTAATTTACTGAGGGGGTATCTTCATGGAATATTTAATGCAATCTGTGCATATTATGAGTCAGGAGATATTTCTCTGGAATACCTCCTGTAACTGAATCATTCTATTGCATTTTGTGACAGGAACATGCTAAAGAAAGTTCCTGCCCAAACTTTATCATGAATATAATTTGCATTCAATAATTTAACTTAGAGTTGCTTGATACAATCCAAACTCGTGCAATCAGGTGTGATGTGGACCTCTTATTAGCAACACTGTCTACTCGTACAATCCAAACTCGTGAAGGAGTTATTGTTAAAGCTCTCGACTGTAGTGGTGCTATTTCTAGTAGAGATGCATTGGCAAAGACTGTTTATTCACGGTTGTTTGACTGGTATGATTTCATCAACAGTCCCCTTATGAACTTCATTTTATTCACTCGTCTGGGAAGATCTTCTCTACCTTATTTGGGTTCGGATATTTTCACAGGCTTGTTGATAAGATTAATACATCTGTTGGCCAAGATGTGACTTCCCAATTGCAAATAGGAGTCCTGGACATTTATGGTTTTGAATGCTTTAAGGACAATAGGTAAAATCTTTACCCATATCTATTTCCATTAAAATATTATGAGTCTTAAATTTGGCGTTGGAATACTATCTAAGTGCCGTTGAAAGTTTGAATAGTAAATGGTCATGTTGCTCTGAATTTTGCTTGAATTGTCCAGAGGTTCTATAAATCTATTATAAATTATTTGGTATCATGTGTGTTTTTACATCTTGTTTGTCACTGTAATTCATAAGGTGATTTGACTTTTGACATCCCAACTGATCTCTCTACCTAAGTTTTACTCTTTCATCCTATATCATCATTGTTACTATTATTGTTTTATTTCTGTCTTGTCAAAAGTCAAACTCTAGTCTTATTATTATTAGATTATCCTTGCGTTTGTACATTATTCCTCTGGTTAAGTTATTCTTTTCCACAGTTTTGAGCAATTTTGCATTAACTTTGCAAATGAGAAGCTGCAGCAACACTTTAATGAGGTCAGTGTTAAATATTTTTTGAAATTAATATATGATTTTATGCAATAATTAGTCATTGTATTCTAACTTTGTTCCCACTTGTTCCAGCATGTGTTCAAGATGGAGCAGGAAGAGTATAGCAAAGAGGAAATTGATTGGAGCTACATTGAATTCATAGATAACCAAGATGTCCTAGATTTGATTGAGAAGGTTTTGCCTCTGTCTCCCATTTTTTTTTTTGGACAAATTTGTATGAAAAGCTGCAAAGCCATCTTCTTCTTCGCTCCCTTTTAGTATATGATTTTAAAAGGATAATTGGTATTCTGGATTGATTTCGTAGTAGCATGCGTGCAAGGAGTGGACCTAATTTTAGTCGTATTTACGTGCTAAGGAATGACCATGGTCTGGAAGTTCTACATATTTTCTGAACTAATACATGATTGAAGCCACCACCCTGCTTTTAGGAAAAATGCATGACGGGCGTTTGTGGTCTGACTTTTGGTGGTTCTATAGTATGACAAAAGCTGAAAATAACTGTTTTTCTTTTCATTTTTAATAACATTTTGCCTACTGTTATTTTCCGTAGTGTTCTGTTTTTATATGCCTTGAGAGGCTGTAAGGCGTGGACCTTATGTTCTCACTCATTGGTTTGCAGAAACCTGTTGGGATAATTGCTCTCTTGGATGAAGCTTGGTACAATTAAGTTCACTATAATTTGGTGCGTGTTACTCTATATAGTATTTTCTGGAGATTTATCCTTATCCTGATTTTCTTATTTTTGCAGCATGTTCCCAAAATCAACACACCAAAGTTTTTCAACTAGGTTGTTTCAACTTTCCCGGGCCCACCCAAGGTTGGAAAAGGCAAAATTTTCGGAAACAGATTTTACCATGTCCCATTATGCTGGAAAGGCATGTTATATGTCACTACATATTTGTGTGCAGCATCTTGATATTGAATCATTTATAATATAGTCTATTCACTTCTTGTTCAGGTTACTTATCACACTGATACCTTTTTGGATAAGAATCGTGATTATGTTGTCGTAGAACATTGCAATCTGTTGTCTTCATCCAAATGCCCTTTTGTTGTTGGTCTTTTCGGTTCACTACCTGAGGAATCTTCAAGATCATCCTATAAATTTTCTTCTGTGGCCACTAGATTTAAGGTACATTCCATCTCTATCCTTTCTGTGATGTGATGTTGTTTGGTTGCAACTGCTTAAAAGACTACAGAAGCTGATACTCGAAAAGATATTAATAGGAGAGGCTCCTGCTGGAGATTTTTCTCTTATCTCTGTTTTATGCGATGATAAACTTTGTTCAAGAAACTTGCACGAGATCATTAACCAATCCAATTGACGATTCAGTGAAGAAAAAAAAATTGTATGTTGTTTGCTGTCGTGCAGGATTTTGGGCTTCAACTTATCTTTCCACAAATGAATGTCAATTTGAGGATGTCATTGTTTTCTGATATGGTCTTAGATTTTGTGTAAATAGCATTAGGTTGAATCTCTACCTTTCTTCTCCTCAGACACATGCGTCCAACAACATCCTACTTGTTGGATATTGTTCGGATAATATCCAACTGAGCATTAGGTTGAATCTCTACCTTTCATTTCTGCTTGTATTCAACTGATCATTTACTTTGACCTGTATTGGGAATTATTACTGCCTTCTAAGATTAGCCTATTTGCGTGATGTACCTCCTGAAAGTTTTGCATTTAATGACTTGTTTGATGGTCTTTAAGCTGATAATTCGCCCCTTTCCTCTGTTTTGGTTATTGTAGCAACAACTTCAAGCGCTGATGGAAACCCTCAATTCAACAGAGCCTCATTACATACGCTGTGTTAAGCCGAACTCATTGAATCAACCACAAAAGTTTGAGAATCTGAGCATCTTACATCAGTTACGCTGTGGGGTAAGTGTGATCAAATTTTTTATGTTTCTTTTATGTTGGATCTGTTGGCATACACAGAAAAAGCCTACTTTTTTTCTTATAGGTTTTAGGTTAAATTAAAAAAACGTTGAATTTTCATTTAAGAGAGTACTTGAATGATATTTGAAATTTAAAGAGTTTATATGGGAACAAAAAATAAATAATAAAAGAAAGAAACAATTCATATATATGGATTTTTGTTATCTTCGTATCTTTGTCATATCTGTATCTTAGTTTTTGAAGAGTTATTTGTATTATCAATATTGGAGCAACATAACACACATCTTAACCCAACCACTCCACCTCATGTATTTGTTTGGTTTCTGCTCTCACCCGCATTCACATTGCGTAGTGTTTCTTATTGAATGTTATATTTTTTACGCTAATGATTCTCTTATTCCGCTTAGGGTGTTCTAGAGGCTGTTCGGATAAGTCTGGCAGGTTATCCCACACGTAGAACTTATGCAGAGTTTATAGATCGATTTGGATTATTAGCTTCTCAATTCATTGATGGAAGGTGAGCTTCATTCATAGTGCTTAATCTTGAAGACTGCCTAATAAATATTGAAGATGTTCTGAAATATTTACTTTACATTTTATTCTCCTGCAAACTGGCGTTGCAAACTTTAATCTGCCTAATATTTTGTAATGGTTAGCAAAAGATGCTGTTCTCTGTTTTGTTTTGTTTTGATTCTAACTTTCTGGTTCTGTTTTATTCTTCAAATATTTTTCTTTTAAGTCTCTGAAGCAATTCCTTTTTCTCCCTTTCCCTTGTTCTAATATCTTTTGTCCTCTTTGCTTCTCTATGCTTATGCAGCTATGATGAAAAATCTCTAACTGAGAAAATTTTGAAAAAGTTAAAGCTAGAGAATTTTCAGGTACGAAGCCTATGATCCAGTAGGATGGTATTCACATGATATTATTGCTCACAGAGAATTTGACAAGGTTGTTCTTTCCTTGAAGTTGGGTAGGACCAAAGTATTTCTTAGGGCTGGTCAAATTGGTATTCTGGACTTCCGACGGGCTGAGGTTTTGGACAATGCTGCAAAGCTCATTCAATGTCAATTGCGAACGTTTGTTGCTCGCAAAGATTTTGTCTCCAAACGGGCTGCTGCATTTGCAATCCAAGCTTTTTGCAGAGGTCGGATGTTTCTGCCAGACTTTCATCAGAAATGCAAATTCTTATCACCAACATTTTATTCAGATCCATTGTATTTTTTTTTTGTTGATGTTTGATGTTTATTATGGTTGAAGGATGCCTTGCTCGAGCGCTGTATACTTTAAAACGGGAGACAGCGGCTGCTATTTTAATACAGAAACATGTCCGAAGACGGCTATTAAAGTGTGCTTATATGGAATTATATTCAGCTGCTACTGTCATACAGTCCAATATTCGTGGTTTTTCAATTCACCAAAGATTTTTGCATGGAAAGAAACATAAAGCTGCCACCTTGATTCAGGTAAACTTAATTCATGGACTTTTCCTGTGTAATAATTTGCAGTGGGCAAGCATGTAGAGTGCTGTGTTATGATTCTTTTGTTTAGAAATTTAGGGTGTTTTGGAAATTTTTTATATGTGGGTGGAATATTTTTAGGAATAGCAATAAGTTATTCATTATGAAGTTGGGTTCTATTTGTGCATAAATGTATTTCTTCTTTGTAATGATTATCTGGCTGGTTGTCTACTAGACTGTCACTGCCACTTCGTTTCTGTTTTGACATAAAGTATGTACTTGTTAGGCTCGGTGGAGGATGTACAAGGTTCGCTTGGCATTCCAACATCACCAAGCTTCTGTTGTAGCAATACAATGTCTTTGGAGGCAAAAGTTAGCAAGGAGATTGCTTCGAAGGCTTAAACAAGTGAGTCAGTTATATTGCTGCTCCTGACGAAACAATATGCATGAGAATTTCTTTATATGTTTATTTAATTATTTTCATTTTGCAGGAGGCCAATGAGACCGGTGCCTTGCGTTTAGCTAAGGGTAAACTCGAGAAGCAGTTAGAGGACCTCACATGGCGGTTACAACTTGAGAAAAGATTACGGGTATTTTTTTGGCTGTGTTAAAATTTGTGTTGGTTGGTTTGTGGAATCATCCGTTAAAGTATTAGGTAACCTGCTTTTGGGGCACTTCTGTCATTACTCTGCTTGTGCCAAATGTATGTCAATAGAGTTTGTAGCTAATTGGCAATATTATGGCTCATGGACTAAATGAAGGTTTTGACCTTACCTCCATAAAATAGCTTCAGCACTTGCCAATTTCTCTTGATAAAAAAACTATATATATCGTGAGTTCACAATTATTGATTCCAATTTATCACTTGATACTTGTAATTTGCTTTATATGCTTGTCACGTTTCCTCAGAAAATCATTATAAAGGTGTTTAGGTGCTTTTGTGTAAATTATTAGTTTCAACTTAACGTCATTTCTTTTGGTTGAGCAACTTGACAAACTGTTGTATGGGTGCATAGAAGTTCCTTTTCTTACTGCAAGCTGAACTGAATGCAGATATCGAACGAGGAAGCTAAGTCAATAGAAATTTCAAAAATTCAAAAAGTGTTGGAATCCTTGAGTCTTGAGTTAGATGCATCAAAGTTGGCTACAATTAATGAGTACAACAAGAATGCGGTGCTTCAAAATCAATTGGAGTTATCAGTGAAAGAAAAATCATCTTTGGAAAGAGAAATCATTGGAATGGCTGAATTGAGAAGGGAAAGTGCATTTTTAAAAGTGAGTCTTTTGATGTTTATTAAATTTATGTTCTTAGGTCGGTTTTACTTTGTGGGATTTTGTAAGCTACATCTTATCTATTCAGAAATTATATATCTCTCAGGCAGGAAATCTAGACACGGTATATAATTAGTTGAATTCTCGAAAATTTGATAAATACAAAGTTACAAAGTCTATTCTCTCTTTGTCTTAGCATGTCTTTCTTTTTGAGAGTGTTTTTTCTTTTCCTCTACACTATCCCTCCCAAAATTTGGGGATGGTTAAGACATTTGCAGTGTCCTTTGAATTTTTTTTTATTTGTTGTTTCCAGAGCTCTTTGGATGCCTTGGATAAGAAGAATTCAGCTCTAGAAACTGAACTTCTCAAGGCTCAAAGCGACAATACAGACACCATTCAGAAGTTGCAGGAATTTGAACAGAAGTGCAACCAGCTCCAGCAGAATGTAAAGAGGTGTTTTTCCGAAATTCATAATTATCTTTTGAGTGTTTATTTCAGCGTTGTTAAGTAGTTTTAGACATCAGTTTTAGATTTGTTTATCACTCCAAATATGTTTTCTTCAGATCGATTATGCTACAATTCATTGATACTTGTTATATTGTATCTAAATTACAGCCTTGAGGAGAAACTCTCAGTATTAGAGGAGGAAAATCTTATCATGCGACTAAAGGCCCTTAGTGTGCCTGCAAAGAGCACTCGGCGTGATGTTGAAAAGTCGGTTCCAGAGGTAAATGATTATGTACAAGCGACATACAATTAAAGGGTTTGATCTAAAAAGTCGGTTGAAAACCTCTTTGTATGCATTCTGATTTTACTGGTGTCAAATTTTGTTGCTTCATAAAATCTTATAACATAGATTTATGGTTTTTTTTTTTTTAATGTAAACAGAAAAACTCCGGTGCGCTTGTTCCCATCACTGACCAGAATCCTATATTCGTAAGACGTGATGTCTCTCTCACTATTATTTATTTTTCATCTAACCGTCACAGTAACACTTCTTCATGTGTCATACCATCTAATGCAGGAGTCACCCACACCTACAAAAATGTTTGCACCTTCACCTTTTTCACATGGCTTGCCAGAATCACGCCGATCAAAGTTAGCGGTTGAGAGGCACCAGGTTTTGTCCCTTATTGTTTATTTGAACCTTAGCTTTAAATTTTGGTATTCACTGAATCTTCTTATGGACTGTAACTGCGGTTATCTTCACAGCACCATAAAGTTTCTGTCATTTCCATTCTAGGTAGTTGTGCTTATAAGTTTAAGCATGTCGCCTTGATATGTACAGGAGAACTATGAATTCCTATCAAGATGTGTTAAAGAAGATTTAGGGTTCAAAGACAGCAAACCATTGGCAGCTTGTATCATATACAAATGCCTTCTTCAGTGGCATGCCTTTGAGTCTGAGCGTACAGTTATTTTTGACCATATAATTGAGGGAATAAATGATGTTTTGAAGGTAATTTACTTGCTTCTGTCAATTTTCTTTGGGCTTGTGATTTTGTTTCTGCTTAAGGCTCGAACTGATGTTTTACTGGCTTATGATTTTGTTTCGGCTTAAGGCTTGAACTGATGTGTTACTGTACCTGAAATAAATTATGTGGAGAGATACATATATTATGTAAAAGCTATTCTCGATCAAATGTGAAATAAACTACTTGCATAATGTTTTAGAATATTTGAAAAAAATCTGTATGGCCATTGGTTCAGGTTGGGGATGAGAACATAAAATTGCCTTATTGGCTGTCCAATGCCTCAGCGCTTCTATGCCTTTTGCAGAGGAATTTACGACCAAATAGTTTCCCAGCAACTCAACGTTCTGGGTCTTCTGTTTTAGCTATCAGGATTGCACAAGTAAGTTATATAATCAAATGACAGGCTTGTTGAATATATAGTCTTTGTATACGTAATTGTTCGACCAAAAAATAATCTCTGTTGATGTCCTTTGAACTTTACTGAGTTCCACACTCATAATGAGTTTATCACATCGTTTCTTTACTTTCAATAGTTCATTGTAGTTTATTAAATGCGCTCCCCCCACTTTCATTTTCAGGGACTGACATCTCCTTTCAAATATATTGGCTATGAAGATGGTATGTCACATCTTGAAGCAAGATATCCAGCTATATTGTTCAAACAGCAGCTAACTGCTTGCGTAGAAAAGATCTTTGGCTTGATGCGCGACAGTTTGAAGAAGGAATTGGCTCCGCTCTTGGGCTCATGCATTCAGGTGAATCTGATTGAGTCTGATCTGCTTAAGTATTCTAAGTCAACGTATGGGTGCAATTTCATGCTGTGACATATAATGACTTTTATTTTACTATTGTTAGCATTTGGAAAAATAGTAGTTGGTCCAGAATGTTTGTGTATTCATTTAGTGGTTACTTGCTATAGTTTAGTTAATTTAAAGCAACGAGACAACAAAGAAATGGATGAATTTGCGTTTTCCTTCGTTTTTAGTTGTGATACACCATTGGGGATGGTGAAAATCATTTAACTCTTTTGCTTTGAATGAATCACAACCCCACTTAGTGGGAAAAGGCTTTGTTGTTGTTGTTGTTGTTGTTGTGCTTTGAATGAATCACAAGTATTGACCTGCCATTAGCAAATCTAAGCAAGAACCCATACGTCAGTTGGTACTTTAGCCTTCCCAATTATAGGAAGGGGGAAAAGGGATGGATGGTTGCACAGCTCACTCACAGAGAGGATTTACAAAAAAAAAAAAACCCTGAAGATTCCCACTTCCAATTTCTTTTAGCTGATATTTGATTTTCATGTCTGAATGCTATCTTTTGGCTATTCGGTTTTGTTTTATTTGTGTTTCATTGATCTGCATACTATTTTGACTAACATGTTACGAATATTCATGGCAATTTATTAGGCACCCAAAGCTGCGCGAAAGTCATCTAGATCCCCTGGTAACGCTCCTCAGCAATTACCAGGAAGTCAGTGGGACAACATAATCAAATTCTTGGATACCCTTATGAGTCGGTTACATGGAAATCATGTATGTGGGACATTTTTCTGATTTGTTTCTTTAGATCTACATTGCTTTCTTTCGATCTAAATCACCAATTTCCGTTAGTTGATGTCAAAGCTTCATATCTGAGATCATGTAATTGTTTGCTAAATTGAAGCTTAATATTTATTCCATAGATCCCCTTTGTCGACTTTTTCTTATTCATTTCTGACCTAAACACTCTACTCTGCTTAGGTACCTTCATTTTTTATTCGCAAGCTAATCACACAGGTCTTCTCTTTCATCAATATGTCACTTTTCAACAGGCAAGAGTTTATTGCTGTTCCAGTTTTTCATTGCTAATAAAATGACATTTGCAATGGTTTATGTATTGACTCGACCTTTTCTTTCCCTGAGCAGTCTACTGCTGCGACGCGAATGTTGCACATTTTCAAATGGTGAATATGTAAAATCAGGTCTTGCTGAACTGGAGAAATGGATTGTCAACACCGGGGAGGAGGCAAGTTTATAACTACGATGCTGCAAGTGTTTTCTGTTTAAACGAACTTTATAGGTTTGTTGGTCTGACTCTTTGTACAATGCAGTATGCAGGAACCTCCTGGCACGAGCTAAATTATATCAGACAAGCTGTTGGTTTTCTGGTATAAGCTAAAACTATTTCTTTGATTTTTTAAAATGTATAATTTATGAAAAGTTATGAACCGTTTCTGTGTGCGATTGGTATAGGTAATACATCAGAAGAGGAAAAAGTCTCTGGATGAAATTAGGCAGGATCTTTGTCCGGTATGATCCTCTTGCATGTTTATTTGTCTCAATTTTCTCTTTTTCCTATCACTGGCTTCACAAAAAGTATATTTGAACTCCGAAATTAATTCATTGACATTGTGATCAATGTTCAGGCGTTGACTGTCAGACAAATCTACCGAATAAGTACTATGTACTGGGACGACAAATACGGCACTCAGAGTGTGTCCAGCGAGGCATGTTTGCGTATTTAGTTTTGTTGTTGTGCCATAAACTCTGATTAGAGTCCCATTGTTTTCTGAACGTCATTGCTTGCAGGTGGTTGCTCAAATGAGGGAGAATTTGAACAAGGACAACCAGAATCTAACATCCAATTCATTCTTGTTGGATGACGATCTGAGGTAATCTGCTTCTGTTTCCAATTATCTGGTCTTAATTGCACGCGCAACAAGATATCGCTCTTTGTATGATAAAAACAGAATAGCAAACCTTACCCTATTTACTTCACTTTCTGATTGCAGCATTCCATTCTCCACAGAAGATATTGATAAGGCGATTCCTCTAATCGATCCTTCTGAAATCGAACTTCCATCTTTCTTGTCTGGTTATACTTGTGTACAGTTTCTTGTCCAGCCCCAGAACTAAATGGTGTGCGAAGCTCAAGGGGTCGCGGTGTAAGCTTATGTCGGATGGATGTAAAGGGAAATGTCTTTTATGAAGTTCGGCAAATGAGCAGCAGTCATCTAAATATTAAGAGGGATGACTCGTTACATTGCTCGAATTTGTTAATTAACTTTTCGGGGTTTTAGGGTTCATCCAGTCAGTTGCAGGTCTAGGGGACGAGGGGACGAGTTCAGCATCGCGTTCGCGTCCATGTTATGTAAATAAGAAAACGCAGTCGTTGATAATTAATTATTAATAAGTGTTGATTCTTTGTAAAATTCGTGTGGTAGCTGGGTTTTTCTTTTTAAGAAAAGATAATGTTAATTGTTTGAGGAAGATCGGTGGAGACGGAACGCGTAACAGAGTGCAGGCGTGAACGCCGTAATATATGGTCCTTTTAATCATTAAACGTATGTACAAATAACATCAGATACTTCAAATTGTTCTACCCTTGCACTCTCAATTTAAAATTAGACAAGAAAAAAACCATATCTCCTGACGACATCATGGCAAACTCCTCCGATGCAGGCAAGAACACCGGCAAGATTCAAGTTAGGTTTCTACACGTTCGGTTTAGTGGTGGCCGCCGAGAATCGCGAACTATTTACAGTAGTAGCGGTGGTACATTCTTGCAGATCAGCCAATGAATACGATCTCCAGGCTGCATAGCTTCCTAATGGACAGGCGTAACCCGGTGGGAGAGGCGGCCGCGGCGACGTTGGATTTGAGCTCGAATTGGAATCCTCGCTTGCGCTACTAGTACTGCTTTCCGAGCAGCTGCTTAACTTGACAGCCAAAGCCAATGCGCTTCGACTGGACGGAATCAGTCTCTTTGAAATTCCGCCGCCGTTGCTTCTCAGCGGGAAGGAGGTTCGGTTCTTGTCCCACATGTGACTGGAAGCAAGGACGTTCCTGCGTTTTCGGGTGTAGGCATTGTCTGGTTTTGCAAGCTCCTTAATGTTGGAAGAAGATGAAGCTTCTGCTAGACTCGTAAAGGACTTGGATTTGTAGTTGTAGTATTTCGAGATCCCTCTCCTGCATTTATTCATAATTTCATCAATCAAATCACACTCTGAGAAACCCCAATATACAAAAGTAAAAATTGCAGTAAAAAAAAATGAGAAAAGGGTTTAACCGCTAACCTCACGGGTAAAACTTCCTCGAGCTCGTTCATCATATCCAACGGACCTTTATACGAGCTCTGAGCCTCGTCATTTTCGCCGCCGTCGTTGCTCTCCGATCCATCGTCGCTGTTCTTCCCAATCGACGACGAACTCGAAGAACAAACCGTAACCTCACCGGCGGTAACTCTCCGGCGGTTTTCCGGCGAATCGAAGATCAACCCACCTCGAGCGAACCCAGACGACGGCGCGACGCCGATCCTGGCGGCGGCGCTATTCAATGCGATCGACATTAATCACAAACGCAATCTAAATCTCACAAATCAGGGGAAAAAAGGATTTGGGATTTCAACGGAGAAATGGAATTTGGGACTTCAACGGAGAAATGGGATCGATGAGCGACGGCGGATCTTGAGATTGATCGTCGAGAGCGCGTTAGATTTGCCGGAGAAGGAGACGCATGGTGTTTGTCTTATCATATTCTTTGTTGTCTGTGCATTAATATTTTGTATATATAGCTTTAACTTAAGGCAGTTGAGATTAACAGGATGGATATGCCTTTGATTAATTAGTGCTTGATTATTTGATTAGGAGAGGATAATGCTCCTAATTAATTATTATTATCAATTTATATTATAATTAGTTTAAAAAATGATGGCAGTGCACAGCCAAGGCCAGCAAAGACTTTAGGCCTTATCCTCAATCCCTTTGCCAATTAAGATGTACCTTTCAATATTTTTTCAATGAGCTGTCATCCTCTGCTTCACATCCTATTCTACTTCCAATGTTTCCATCTCACTTCCTTATTCTTTACATTTTCTCAATCCTTTTTTTCGGTTTTTCTGATTTTCGATTTAATAAATCAAAGATGAATTTAGATTTTAACCACTAAATTATAATATAATGTCTTGATTGATTAAATTTCTATACAATAACATGATATGAATCTATTTAGTATCGTCACATTATTTATTGTGCAAATTTAATTATATATATTTTGTTTTCACATGTGATATTGGTGAATGAGAAGATTAATTTTTGTATGAATTTGATTATTCTGACATTATTATTTGTATTGTTAATCTTTTTAGTTGATGTATGATTATTACTAACCTTAGTTGGTGAAATTTCGAACTTTAAATTTTTAACTTCAAACTTCGAAAAAAATTTGAGCCCTTAAATCCAATCGAGTAACACTAAAAAAAGAAGTTTAAATAGTCCTTTTTTTATAGATAAAGTGGCCTAAAAAATACATATGTTGAAGAAATTAGCCTCTAAGACCATCTCAAGTGGTTAGGTTAAAAACCAAATATTTTAGCCCGGAAAATTTAGCTTTTAGTCCAGAAACAGTTTTTCTGCTCTAACCGTTATAGCCTAAAATTTTAACCCGAGATTATTAAAGAATGAACTTAGGCTTTTTTTTTTGTTAAATTAATTTTTTTTAAAATAAATATGTAGACTATCGTAAATTAATTTTATGAACATTTTAATCTAAAAATAAATAAATTCCAATAAATATTGAAAATTTTAAATTCTGATTTCTGGGCTAAATTTCGAGGGGAATCTGGTCTTAATTTAGCATTTAGCATTTAGCCCAAATTTTTCCCTTGGGTTGGAGTGGGTTTAGGGGGAAATTTTAGGGAGTAATTTGACTTTTGGTCCATCATTGGAATTGGTCTAAGCGGTTGGAGAATTTTAAAAAAAAAAATCAGTTAAGATTTATTTTCCAATAAATAAAAGCTCAAAAGGATTTTTATTGGTTGAGAAGATTTGAGCCCACGAAGACAAGGGTACACCGGATCGAAAGGAAAGTCCGTTTCCCTGTAGACACCAGCGACTCGGGGCGCCATCCGATAAGTACCTGCCCGAAACCGCCCATAGTTTCCGCTTGCCTCGTCACGTGGAGCCTCTAGAAGCTCACACGTCGTACGTGGTCGGCCCTAGGGAGGGAGAGACATTTTATTCACTTTAATTTAGGTTTATGTCGGTGAATGACGTGGCAACGTGAAAAGCAATTGGTCTTCCTCCTTCTCCTTCCCCTCCTCGTGAGTCGTGACTGGTGAGGCTTATCCAAACCGGGGTGGGACCCGCCCACCATCTATCTCTATACCTACCTTTCGAAAACGAATTGGGATAAGATTTTGCTTTGTCCACCCACTTTGACAAAGTTAATTAATCCTAAGGGTAAACATTTTTACTTTGCAGGTGGCTCTTTATTATAGTCAGATGTTGAATTTTTGTAGGACATGGGTTTAAATTTTAATCTAACATATAAGTTGACAAAATTTATCTTTATTAATACAAATGTTGAATTTTTTTATGAGTTCAAACTTTAATCTAACATATAAGTTCGACAAAATTTATCGCTTGATGAAAAAGAAAAATATTTTTACTTTATTTCATTATATTTCTTTTATCTTTAATTTTCGATGAAGTAATTCGTACTCGTACGGATTTAGATTTGGATGTCTGATTTTGTGATTTATCTTCCAAGCATCTTTCTACCTAATTAAGCTAATTAGATGGTTGGTCAGAACGTGTTAGGGAGATAATCCAATGATTACAAATTAAAACGGATTTAAACTTTACTTTTTCTTGTCGAGAAAGGCATCGGTTGAAATGATGATGTTCCTTGTTGTGGCATCTTGGCGATGCTTGCGGACAATGATGGAGTTTGTATATATAGTTACTTTTTGTTGAGGTCCATGTCAAACAAGGAGATTAGTTAATTAATTTATTGAAATATTTTATATCGATATTTTTGAGATAAGAGTTTAAATATTTTAGCTTCATTTCAACTAATACTGAAATCTTTTGATAAAACATCACACATGATGGATAACGCAGGTGATAATTACTAAATTTGAGATAATATCTGTGTTGTTGAAAGTTGACATTTAGTTTGTCTCTCTAACAGTTACACAATAACAATATATCTTTATGTAGAATTAAAAACTTATATACCAAAGAGAAGAAAGAGAGACAAAAACAAGTCCAATTTTAACCCAATTGAGCATGTCATATTGCTTCACAACTGTGAGATGAGGTTGTTGTTATGGAGACTCGATTGTTACACTAACTTGTTCAACACTATTTTGATTATCCTTTATGGAAGAAACATTAAATTAATAACTTATTAGGTCAGTTGATTAAGTTAATGTGTTTATCTCTTTTCTCTTTTAAGTTCTATCCTATAATTACCATATAGTTTGGATAGTTTAAATTTCCTTTGTCACTTATAAATAAAATAAAGGAAAATATATCAACCATTAGTTGAGAGTTTCCGAAGAGAACAAAAGAAAAACAGTTTAATAACTATTTTATATAACCATTTTTCCACCCCTCTTTTTACAGCTTTCTCTCAACAAACGGTACGTTTTGGGTTTCCAAAAGTTTACATTTAAATCCCAAAACCTCTTCCTTTCGTAAAAATATGTAGCACTAGATTGGGATTAGGGTTTTGGGCAACACGTATCATAGGCCGTGCATGGTTCTTTTCTTAGACAGCAAGCTTCGCCAGCGGTCCGACCGCGAGCGAGTTCACGTAAGTGCATGGCTCGGTATACGACGACGCCCAACGTTTGTCCTCGAAATTATCAAACCTATCGGGCCCCCCGACGATGGCACCAGTCAACTCATTAGGGTTTGGCACGTCCTTCTTGAACCAGTTCACGAAGCTCATGGCGCAGTTAACGATGCCGTTTTCCCCCTTCGGTACCGAAGCTCCTCTGTGGTGGGGCTGTTGGGGCGCGTTGGGTCCGAACCCGACCATGTAGGATCTTCCTTTTGGGTTCTCACCCAACAAGTAGTCCATTTGCTTCTTGGCAAAAGCGAGGAGGGCGCCTGAGTCCAACTCTTTGCCTCCGCAGTTGACTTTTTGGTTGTGCTGGGCGAGGATATCGCTGTAGACGGCGAATAAGTGGGCGGTTCCGGTGACGTATTGGGTGTTGGCTCCGTCTCTCAAGTGGATCATGCCGCCCGGTGTCATTGTGACTTGGTTGTAAGGACTGTCGGGGATGTTTGAGCAAATGTAACTGTCAGCACCGTTTTTGTAGTTCTCTAGGGATTTTTCACCTTCAAAGAACAGCTGCAATAATACACAAAATAAAATTTTCAAATTAGTTGTATTAGCTAGTATTGTTACTTTTACGATCATGATAATGCAATGTGTAATGTGTTGCGAAGAAATCTTGTTTAGACAGTAAGACCTAGTCTCGGATCAGGTTGACTCTCTAACTTATATATTTACAAAGGAAAGGTGGACAGTCCGACAAACGAATCAAGTAGACTATCTAACTCATGCATTCAAAAAGGAATGGGTCAGACAATTCATCCGGACACAAGAACTTTCCATGCGGTACAGTGAATTATCCGTTAAGATGGTATAATTTATTTATAAATAAGTACCTTGGCCAGGAGGACTTGTGCTCCGGCGTATTTAAGGTCCCAGCTGAACTCAGACACGGTGGCGCTGATGGCTTCTTCCTGAATGTACTTGAGATACAAGGGCCTCTTTGTGGCAATGTACAACCATGTTGCTGCCCACAACAGCTCATCCTACATTTTCCAACAATTCAATTTTGTATTAGTACGAGAAAAAACAGTGAACAAGTTAAACTAAAATTGGATTTCAGGGGGAGAGAGTTGAAGAAAATTACATTATAGCCAGAGTAAGAGCAGTAGAAAGGGCACTCTCCATCGTAAGTTCCCTTATGCGCCTTAGCCATTTGAAAGAGCTACAAAGACAAATAAATTGACATATGTAAACCCGTTCTTTTTGTGCATATATATGTTACGCCTAAAAAATAATACGTACACGTTTGGCCTTGTTGAGTAGACTACGAGCATAGACACCATCTGTTTTTCTGAACACAATTGAAGAGGCAGCCATGGCGGCTGAAGTTTCAGCTGCAATTTCAGTTCCGGGTGTGCTATCATCAATCTTCAACACTGTTCTTGGTGTCTGCATATCTTCTGGTCTAGTCCAACATTGATGGTCTTGATTTGGGTCTCCAACCTTTAAGAATTTGATAAATAATTAGCAATTTAATTATACATGCATCACCACTAATTACTTTGTAGTTTTAAAAGTAATGAATACCAACTTAATTAATTCCTATACCTGAACGTATAATCTGTTTTTTCGAGTGGCTTTCAGAAAATAATCAGTGCCCCATTTGATGCCGGCAAGAACATTTTCCAGTTCTCCAGTAGCTTCGAGCTGTTGCCTGTAAAACATGGCAGCCCACGACAGAGTTGTGACGGTGAATGCCATCGGAAGACCGTACTTGACGTTGTCTCCGGCATCATAGTATCCTCCGGCAAGGTCGACCTGCGTTAAAAACAAAGTTCAAAATACAAAAATTTAAACAAAAGTCGAGAAATTATTGTATTTGACCGTCGTACATGACTCGCTCACGTTAATGTGACATGAGGTGCATTCATGTCACGTCACATGTGATGGTTAGATACAAACGTTAATCTTCAATCATAGAAAGAGGGGGGAGAGAGACGAACATTTGCTTCTTTTCCATCGTCGAGGGCAGAGTCGCCTCTCCATGCAGGTCTATGATTGGGAGGGAGTTTCCCTGATCTTTGAGCTTCAAGGAAAATAATGGACTTGGTGAGAGCGTCCTTGTAATTAATACCAGTGCCATGAACGCTAAGAACAAGTCCTTGGAAGAGAGCAAGGCATGCCACAACGGTGGCGGCGACGCCTCTTCTTCCACCAAACATTTCCTTACAAATTTTCGAGAACTCAGATCCCAAAACACTTCTGAGAAAACCCAATTTTACAATTGAGAAAGCTGAAAAAAGAAGGGATGGGATGAAGAAGCCCACAAATGCTGTACTTTAATAACCAAATAAGTAAGGAGGGGAGGGGGGAAGAAGAAGAAAGTGTTTGGTTGTGTTTTTCTGTTTGGTGGTTAATTTGTTTTGGAAAAATGGTAATTTTGTGAGGTGGTGTTTAACTGGCTCTGGTTAATCAGTTTAGGTTTATGATGGCGGGAAAGTTGAGAGGAGTTGAGTCAGGTTAGAGGTTTAGAGAAGAGAAGCTAATTTTGTGTGTGGTTGTGGGATTTTGGGTGGAAGAGGAAAATTGTGGGGTTGGAATTAAACATTCTTAACTTAAGGTTTTACTATACTTGATTATACAGTAGATGTGTAATTGGTTTGGTTGGTTTTTTGTTTTTTTGCTAGCATTAGAGGGCTCAAAATAGTAAAATTAGCATCCATTTTTTATATGGTAGTGCTATCCACACCCCTTTTTACCTTTCACACACTCTTCTCAATTTCCGACCGTCTGATTGAATGAATTGAAGAGTATCAAAGAACAAAAATTGACAAGGAGTGAGTAGAAGGTAAAAAGAAGTGTGTATAAGAACCTAGTTTTGGTGTAATTCCACTCTTTTTCTTCTTATTTTTCTTCCCTCTCCTTGAGGTTTTCTTAAGTTTTGGAGATTTACTTCTCCTTATCGTAAGCTTATATAGGATTCTAGGAATCAAGTTACAGGGGAGTTTGAACTTTGACATAAAGGAATGAAGATATGTTTTAACTGACGAACCAAACTTACAGAAATTTTTATAAGGAATATAATTGTATGAAAAATTAATTTAAATTATGATTTTACCAATCTTCAATTGGTTTGAGGAAGGCCAATGACCTAATAGCTTAGTGGTATCTCTCTAATTCCTTGCATGATGAATTCAACTCCTCGTTAAAAGGTGTAAAACACATGTTTAGTGCTTCCATATTTGATGTGACGGCAACCTTCAAATTTGACAAAAATTATGATTTATGGAGAATTTAGCCCATGAGAGGCACATGTAACATGATGGACGGCAAAGTTTCGACTGAGATGGTTCACTCCAACTTGTTTTGTACAGTGGTCTTAAGTTCAAATCTTCTTTACTTAGTTACTTGAAAATGCTCGAGTTTGAGTTACTGTATAATTATATTATTACTTTTGTATCGTTTTGCATGTTGATCAACCAGTGATACCGGCATAAAACCGTAAACCCAAACAAGACCCCTTTCCACCAAATAGAGCAGGGATGAAGGAAATAAGAAGTCAAATGGAAAACCGAGAAGCATGTAGTAAAAATATGTATATATCATTAAGAAACCAAACTACTCTCATGGGATACTTTCAGTAGCTACAATTCGAAACTGATGATTTTTCTTCTAGGGACTTGTCATCTAACATATGCTAAGCTACAAAGAATGGCACATTCCGTAAGAAAATAATCGCTGTTCTAGAAGCCGGTGAGACCCCAGCCAAGCCTTAAAACTTTTGCAGCAGGCTCTGATTGCTCTTGTGAGGCTTTCCAGTCGAATCAACGTCTTCAGCATCTGGCACTGCTGAGCTTCAGTGCGTGTGAACAAAAAATATGGCTGAGCAGTAAGCAGTTTCACCGGATTGGCAACCACTTGCCCTTTAAAAAGTTAGACAAGGGAGCCACATTTCAGCAACTTTGAATAATATTGGCGACGTTTCTGCCAATCTCTTCTTTTGTTTGCTCTGACACGGGGACAGCACCCAGGTACATGTCAAAGAAGGCCCCTGAGAGTACGATTTTGGGCATTAGAAATCTATCCCCGCAAAAGTATATGACTGGATCCTCTTCACCATATTCAGACATGATGAGATATAAAAATGCACCATGGAGAGTATCAAAATAAAACAGATGGTTCAGAAGGAAAATTCACTTACTGCATAGATCCTTGCTATGGACTGCTCCAATCTGATTACCTTCAACTGCAAAATTTCAAACAAAATACTAATCGATCACCAAATTTTAACTTGAAAATGAAAGCATTAAAAGCATGTAAACAAGAAATGTGAAAGGACGCGTGGAACAGTTTTAGGAATGTGAAAGGACAGTTCTCGGGTCTTGTCAAGTGTGTATACTTTGTGCTCAATTTGACATTATTTGTTTAAGCAACCACCACTCACTTTTAGTAATTAAGTTTCCATCAGCTGTGCGTTGGAAATCAATTGTCGTTCCCTGAAATATTCGAGAATGTTAATGTAATTGAGAGAACAATTGGTATAAAAAAGGAATACAAGAGCAATAATGTAATATAGTATTACCACTGGCAAAGGAATATCTTGTGTGAAATTTGAACCAAATGTTCTTATGCAATGAAAGTCAGTCTCTGGGTTCACCTAAAAGAACCAAAGGACAAGAATTAGCAAATACCAGAACAGAAACAAAAAGGGAGATTCTAGAAAGGGAGATGATTTACCTTCACCAATCGAGCTCGAAGGGATTTCTCAAAGGCACTGCATCCAGTGTAATCAAAAGCACATAAATGAGAATGATCAACACTTAATTCCAATTTTCAACATTGTTGTAACACATATCTACTAGGACACCTAGCGAGGAAGGAACAAAGCTAAGCAGAAGCTAAGCTCACGTAACGCATCAAATTAACTTGCAGAATCAGTTTTTGGGCTTTAGATAGTGAATGAGTGCGTAATTTGTAAAACTTCTAGCTTATACATGTAATGCCTCACAACAACAGCTGGTTAGGCGTCAAGTTCACTCAACTCACATTCACACCACCCGTTTGAATGTGAACTTATCCAAGCCACTATGACATATGGAGCTAACTGAGATGGTCTCCTAATAGTGATAACAGGAATTATGAATGTTTGAGAACAGTAATCATAACGAAAAAGCCTCAAGAATGTCTCTTATCTCAATTAAAATAGAGACATACAAAACCCAATTAATTATCAAAGGGTATGCTGAAACAAAGATATAACTTACTCTCTCACAGTATTGATTTTCATCCCGTTGCAATTAACCACAAGCCTAACTGTCATATCAATATCCGCCCTGTAGGCAAAATGGAAAATGCAATAAGTAGCAGCAAGTTAACCAAATCCATGAAACTTAGCAGCAGAGCCAATAAAATTAATTTAACAGTAACAATATGATGACTCATATGCTAACTCAGCTTGGAACGAAATTGCAAAAAAGAAACATAAAGTATTTAGCATCTATGGATTAGATCCGGAAAAAAATGTAAATTTCACTACACCGTGTGGCATGGATCATGATATTTGTCAATACCTGAGAAGATCTTCATAGAAATCATGGCACTTGTTTAGTTCATCTACTGAAATGGAAGCATATTTTTGCCCCAATTTCTTGCAAACAGAGTGAGGATGGATATCTACATAGGAAGAATTGATACATAAATAAGAGAGCAAGTAAGGTAATGGATGCAAAAAGTAATGCAGATCGGAAGTAATATATAAATACTAATAACTTACAGAACCCAAATGCATAGACCTTCAGAGATTTTATTTTGATTATTGTCATTGTTTTGGATCCAGTTCCCACAAGGATCTGCAACAGTACACAATGTTGATATTAAATCATATGTAACTGAGAAGATCTGAACATAAACATGGCTGCCTTGCACTAAAGAACAAAAGTACAAACACCAACCTCTGAACTTAAACTGGAATTACTCTCCCTTGTCAAAACGTCGTCCAAAATCATAGGAAACTCAGTGCCAGTAATAGGTTCCACTGCATGTCTTCTCCAGTTCAAGTCGGGAATTGGTAATCCTGCACATCTGTGGTGCCCAACCTCACAAGGCCTTTGATCCAAGACATCCGTAGTCTCCAATGGAACAGCTAGTACATTTGAAGATCTGGTGGTAATAACAAATAAAAAGGTATGTAATCAACACCAAAAACAGAACCGATTGGGAAATTTTACACTTTAATCCACTCCCTCGTGAAGAGTTTAAAGACTTACAAGCTGCCGAAAGGAGGTACAAGTCCAGCAGCTAACGAGAGCAAGGGATGTGAATGTAGCTTTTCAGCTTCTCTGTGTAGTAATTGCATTACAAAAGCCGAAATCTTTCCAAAAACCACTGCATTAGCAGATTCTCCTCTTGATGCAAATCCAAAGTGAAATCCTCTAAGATTATGTCGACCAGAAGTAAAATGTTTAACTTGTGGGTAAGACGTGGAGCTTCCAGGTTCAGAATCATGCAAATTACCCCCTATATCTCTAGTAGCATTTGTATTGGGTCCACTAGAGAAGAAGAATAGTAAAGAACCAGCAAGTTTAGAAATGTGGTTAAATGCTCCTTCAAGAGCTAAACTTCCGGGAACATGAAAGTATCTACACCGTTGCAATGAATTATCGGCAAATGAACTAAAATGTGAATTGTATGGAGAGCCTTCATCGAAATCCATGAACCCGAACCGCTTAATCCTCATGTTTAGTTATGTCCTAAAATCCTAACCTAATTGGCACTTAAAACTTCATCAACACAGAAATTGGATTTAAGATATAAATCAAGACGGATACGATATGTTATACACCTGCAGAAATTCAAAGGGCAGTTCAGAAGATGAAAAAGAAAACATTCATACGTAACAATATTAACAATAAATGTAACAGGAATTCCATTGAAAAAGAAAACATTCATACGTAACAATATTAACAATAAACATTCATAAACATTGTCAATTTATATAAACATTTTCAATCAATTCCATTGATATAAAGCACATAATTCGATATTAACGGGTACAATTCATAATTTAAGTCCCAAATTCCTAACCATTAGTTTCAACATTCAATCAAAACAATTTGATAAATTATGACAAATTAATGACAGCAATTTCACACCTTTAATCAGATGTCAATTAGTTGTTCTTGGAAAGAATCACAGAAAATTGGAAAGGGAAATGGGAAAGCGAGGAAATGCATGCAAATGGGTCTGGGAAAAGCACTTTTCTTTGGCATTCGCTTTTGGCTTTCATGCTTTCTGCGTTTGCTTTTCCTCATTTTTCTCAAGAGTCAAGATCCAAACAGAAAATAAAAAGCACCCAGAAAAAAGAAAAGGAAAATCACAAGATTAAGAACCTGGGATTGCAACAATCGAGCTTCTGGGGCAAAATATCAATTGGGTTCCGTTTGATCTTCGGTGCTTCTTCTGCATTCAAAAAGTTGGGGTTTTTCTGCGAGATTTTTGTGTGTAGTTTGTGTATTTTTAAATTCCGCAAGAAAGTGGGGAGAGAAAGGAATATGCTTTGGGTGCGAAATGCGAACAAGTCACAGTCGATGAAAAGTTTTCCCGGGTCAAAAACGGTAGGAACCACTCTCTTATGAGAGTGCCTAACCATCTAATTACCTACTTGTTATATGATTATATGATCTAAGTTTGTCTTTGCATCTGCCAAAATAGGCTCCTGTAAAACCCCAATGTAGAGTCTTCCCCTTATTTGGTGTCCTCAAATACATAAACTAATAACATGATACATAAGTTTAGGTGAATGGGGTAGGCTCAACGTCATAATGGACTATTAATAATTTGGTACAAATTAGCATTTGGACTTCTCACTTACAAGTAAAGAGGAATACTACTATAACATAACACTAGGTGACATCTCTTTTATATTTAGATAAAATATGTACTCCTTTCATTGTTTTTCAGTGAACAAATAAAAATTCAAGTTTCAAAAGAAAATAAAGGAGATTTCTTCGCTCTTTTTCACTTTCCATATACCATTTTTAATTATGTTGTTTGGTTTATTTATTTTATGAACAAACTATATTATCTATATTGAGAGGAGGGACTTGATAAGTTTGGTCTGACAATAAGCTAACAATAATATAGTTTAAATTCGTCATTGCACGAGAATCGAACTAAAATCATAGTACTAAGTCAAAAAATTAAAAATTAAAAAAAATTCAGTAAAACCATTTTCCAAGACAAATTGGAGCATTTTTCTGTTGGACGGCAAGTGAATTTTCGGCTAGCGGAATGACGCTTATGTCCTTGGGGAGTTAGTGCCAAAATTGTCTGCGGCCTTCTGTATTCACACGCTTGTTCAAATCCCAGTTGCCGGGCAGGGTCGGCTGACGAGATCCCTTTTCCTTTCAACAATTAAATAACTACCTCCCAATAAATTAGGAAAAGGATCTCGCTGAATCCTTTTTATGAGGATTCGGGAAATAAATCAATCACGTTCGTTCATCGTATATCGTACGGTTAATTTTTGTTAGATACTATTTATATTCAATTTTAAATTTTAAATAATTTCTTACCTCACGATATACGATAAACATATATGATTGATTGATTTCGGATCCCCACATAGAGGATCCAACAAGGATCCTTTTCCAATAAATTGGAACAAATACAGAGAACTTGGGGAATTATGAAAAATAAAATATTCTTTAACTACAGTTTTGGATTGGACTTGTGGATGTTGAGAGTTTTTTCATATGCTTAGAATACAAGTGAAACAGTATTATTGTTATCCAATTAGAGTAACACTTAAAAAGGAAATTTAATTATATAATGGCATGTGATGTTCGGTCCATATTTCAGGCACGAAAAATTTCTCGTGTGTGTCACATAAAATATTTTCAAAACTTTGTTCCTTTTTCGAAAACAATCAATGTGCATGGATGGCAAAGTAATAAAATCTTAATACATGACCATGCAACGAGTAGTAAACTCAAGCTGTTCATGTTTGAATTTTCATAAATAAAAGGGCATGTGTTGTTTCAAATTCTCATCATGCATTTGAAGCTAATGTTTCGTGACATTGTTTTGTTTCTCAGATAGCGAACTATTGATTCTATGTAGTCTTTGGTGATGAATTGACCGCAATGACGTTTTCGTGAGATAAAACTTTGTTTTTGTCGTATTTAAGCACAAAATACAGTTTTGGTAAGAAAAATGCTTGCCAAGCTTTCTTGGTGGGGTCTTTTTCTGTTGAGTCTTTGACCAAAATACGAGTTGGAATTATTTGGTCGGAATCTGCCTGCAGCGTGCTACAAGCAGCCTACAACTACAAGTCTCGAAGAATCATAAGATATTTGATAAGTACAACATATGATATGACACAACCAACTTTGTTTTGTTTTACTTTATTGGTAAATGAAATGAAATGGAGCTCCTAATTAGGTCATTAACCAACTAATTCCAGTGGCATCTGCTAATCTCCTGGTAATAAAAAAAATGAGAACCAATGATATTGATCTTCAAAACTACATGGGAGGGCCAAAGACGTGTTTTTCTTTTTTCTATACAAGCGTTACGGGGGAGGGAATAAACGGGACCTCTAGCATTCTCTTAAACAACTCAGCTATAAATCATTTGCAACAATTATTTTTATATATTATAACAACTGTTTTTGACACTCGTTAAGTGGAACAGGATTTTAATTGACATATAAAAGCTAAAAATCAAGGAATCTGATGCTTGTGCTCAAAGATGTGATGTCCTTCAAAATACAATCTTGTGGTTTGGCCGTGAAATCTGGTGTGTCCCCTCCCCGGTCACAATAAACCGGCCTCGAAGAGATTTCTCCGTCTCAACGTCTCGTCCACGAGCTTGAAAGTCTTCTTCACGAGCTTCTGATCAAGGGCGGTGGTTTTGTAGATCTTAAACACCCGGTCTACGCGATCGGGGGCCGTGCTCTGGAAGTACAATTCCTCAAATTTCTTCTTCACATACCTGAATGCAAACATTTATGATGTTTAGGTTTCTCGTTTATATTAGACAGTTTGCCAGAGTTTTCGGAGGGTTGTTAAAGCTAAATACGTTTGACTATTTTTCCTTACTTCCAAAGCAAAGGACCACAACAAAGATGTATATGCTTACTCATATGCATGTTCCATCTCTTGCTTTCCTGTTGAAACCGGCTGGTAATCTTTGAACCACTCGCAGACGTTAAGTGGCGCCTACACAAGGAAAATTCAACAGCCCTTACCGTATGTTAGTTTGTTGTCAATGATGAATAACTGTACAGTGATGTACTAATTCTTACATTTAGAACTTTCTTCTCGAATATATCAAACTTGTTTAAAAACAGCATGAACGACGTTTTCTGCACCAAAATATAAAAGAAGAGAAGATGAAATGTTAAAGAGCCAACTGGGTTGGAAGAAATCTGCACAGCCGCACATGCGACATACGGGCACAAGAAAATAGAAGGAAATAAAACCTCAAAACACGGTTGCTTCAAAACCCACTCAAAAAGTTCCCTTGTCTCCATCATTCGATTCTTGCTTTCATCCTCAAAGAGTGTTTGATCATACCTGAAACACAATTGACAATCGAGAATACTTCAGCTCAGCAGAGGTCTCTTTGAAAAAAATCATCACTACCACACTGCATGCAAATGATGATATAGTGGGTAACTGAAAGAAATGATGATCTTACTCGCTAAGAGCAGCACAAAATATTATGGCTGTAACGCCTTCAAATAGATGGATCCATTTCCTTCTCTCATTTCTCTGGCCCCCAACGTCAAAGAGTCTATATACTTCCCCACTTCTCTTATTTTCTCCAACAGGGCTGCAATCATAGTCATTAATGAGTTGTTTGTTCGAAATTTTTCAACCGCTCTATAAATGAGTTGCACAACATAGAAATTTATTGAAAATAAATGCATCATTCTAAAATGTGCACACGTCATTAGAAAATCATGAACTCAATTAAATTGTAAGGGCACCCCTAGGTTGAATTTCTACAAGTTCAAGAATCATTTGATTTAGAACTGATCATTGGCACCAGTACAGCTATAAATAAAATATCATAGTTCCAACAAGAAGTCGTGACAAGTCTTTAAAAAGTAAAAAACAGAATAATTACCTGAACTGGATCTCTACGACACCAGTTGTACGAACTCTTGCATGAAGAACATCCTCCTGCAACACAAAAAGTGCTATTTTAGAGCTATACATTTGTAACATTTCCACATTAATGCAAGAAGTTCTTGCCATGCTCAAGCTACGAATCAAATACATATAAAATATTCTGGTGCTTTATTAAATTAAAACAATGAGTTACAATTGTGAACTTTAGGTACCTTGGTTGGAACGTAATCTGGGTCAGCTAATCTTTGAAGATTTTCCATGAAATAGTGGGCACAGTCAGGAACTTGGAGTTCATTACCACGAGCACATGTTTCCTACAATTGTAGAGAAGGGGTGCTTCACTTAGAGCATTGGACAAAAGGCAGAAGCAGAAGCAAAAAATATCTTCTGGATTTCAAACACTAGGATTGATGTCAAACAAGTGATATATGTCAAGCAGTTGCATGAAGTACCAGCTACCTGAATTGCTGCATCTTTCCAAAGAGTCTCTATATCCTGTGCAAGCTCTTTAGTGAGACGTGGATAATCCAATCTGCTGCCAATTGTTGATAGTTTCTCTCCAATTTCCTAATAACGAATCCAAATTTTCAGAAAACACTCAAGCAAAGGACTGAACAAACCGAATCTCGTGCATTAATTTCATGTATAAATCAAATGTCATAAACAGTTAAACCAAATTCCATCAAGTATTGTTTGCTAAATTAAAAAACAACACGAGAGAAAGCGATGTAATAGACAATCAAAAGATGAGCTCCAACCTTATTTTCAATGGATATTTCAAACGTTTCTCTGTCATTCTGTGCAAGCTCCTTTGACCCATCATACAGTACCTATTCAACCATATCATGCATACGTTATATAGAAGCATTACATTCGGATTCTTTTTCTCTGAATACAAATCCACAAGATGTATTTTCTTCTATGAAGAATGGACTCGAATACTCCTTGTATAATGCAGAAAGGGAAATAACCAACACACCCTTTCAAGTATTGCGTACTTTTATGGTCTGATATACGTTGGCGTGGATGACTGAGATGTAGCTCTTGAGCTCTGACTCTTCAAATCCAGTTTGAAACAAAAGCTTTATCTGCAAATAGATCATATGTAACAGAAGTATAAATATTTACATTGTTACTTAAATAGAGAAGCGTATACAATATCTTACCTGCTTAAAAATTGTGGACTTCCCTGACTCCCCAGCACCTTAAAAAAATAGGTTGACCACATTAGTTGTAGAAGTGATAACCATGGTTAATGAGAAAATTAAAGCTGAAATTCTCAAAATGACCAAGGTATAGATGCAGCAGGTGCAAACTCTTTTAACATTAGACAGAGTTATATATCAAAGTTATATTTTTTACTTCCCCGAAATTGGAAATCATCGCCTCACAAACAGTACAACACATACATATGCTACTCTCGGTCATAAAAATGAAAGTTTGCAACCGTACAAAGCTCAAACTAGTAAGTGCATGATTGTTGAGCATGGAAATCATAAAAGGTAACAAGAAACCCATGAAATTTTATGTACCAAGTAGGAGAAGTTTCTGAATATGCTTTTCGGCCTTTGTTTCTTGTTCAATTCGCCTTTCAATTTCTGCAGTCTGTAAATACATGCATTGACAATAAATTAGAGACTGATCGTAAATGCAAAGTTGCTCCAGCAACTCTTGGTTAATAGCATTACAAAGATTGTATTCAATCATGCATAATCCACCTGAGCGTTCTCTTCATTGT
The DNA here is from genome assembly GCF_042453785.1 of Malus domestica. NCBI lineage: Eukaryota > Viridiplantae > Streptophyta > Magnoliopsida > Rosales > Rosaceae > Malus > Malus domestica. The sequence continues at coordinate 3,315,082 of NC_091675.1, read as the reverse complement.
CCTCTTCGTTGTAATGCTTGTTTCTGCTGCAGAGTAATCCCATATTTTCGATCAAAATAGACAGCATAGACGGTGCACGAGTCTTCTGCACGATGTGTTGAATGTAACTTCAAATCCCTTCATATCAAATTGAACCAATCACAGACCTAAATGTCAGGGGGGGACTATATAACACGGGCAGAAACCTCAAAACAAAACATGGCAATTAAGACACAATGCCACCGTCGATATGACATTAAGAACAACCCATCAGCCAAGTTAGGCAAACTAGATAATTAGTTAGCAAATATTAACTCCAGATTTGCATCTGATCTACCTTTCAATTGACAAATATTTTACTGTTTTCCTAAGAGTTTAGCTGGACACAAACAAATCACCCACCAACTAAAATATTCACATTTCACAAAAATCAACGATTTCGAAAGCAACCATCAAAGAAAACTAAATCCAAAAACAACCCAAAATTATATTCAAACTAACATCTCAATCCAGTCCGGCAAGATCAAAAGCAGAGATCTGTTTTCCAAAAAAAAAAAAAAATCCCACAAAGCAAAAGGCAGCAGAAGAACAATACAACACATAAAGTACGAAGCTTTAAGTAAGCTCACCCGATGAAAAAGAAACGACCTTTCGTTTATAGGCTGTGGAGTTTCGCAGCGAAGCCGCAGCAACAGATTGAGCTGAATCGCAATCGCTTTTTGTATAAGTACTTTTGTGTTAAACGTGGACAATAAATGGTGACTTTGGGTGTGTATTTAAACTAAAATTTTATTCAAAACAGCGCAGAAAATTGGCTAAAACTTGAAAGCAATGAATGCTGTGGGATTTGTATATAAATGTATGAACAGTGTTACGAGGAAGCGAAATGGGTTACGAAGTGTTTGGCCAAATCTGAAAACAAAAACAAAAGAAAAAAGAAGAGCGCCGAAAGCTGCAAAGCTCTGTCTTTCTTCTCGGTTGATTCTTCTTTCTTCTCTCTTCTCTCACACTTCTCGGTCAAAGTTTGAAAAGGCAGGCCCCAATTAAAAATTAAATTTTGGGTTTATTATTTATTGGATTTAATTTTTCATTAGAAAAAGGATATTCTAATTATTGGAATTTTTTGAAAAACCATATTATATTCTTGGGGGAATAGACGGTCTGTTGTGTTGTTGACTGAGCTACTAATTTGTTTTAGATTAATAAAACGTCTACTTAGTACTTACTTACCAATAATACAGTTTAGTATCATTCTTTAGGTTTCAGATTCATCTCACATGTGATAATAAATGCTTAATCTGGTTGAAATCGATATTTAGTTATGACTTATGATTAATTTATTATTTAGCTTAGCATCATCTGATTCATAAAATAAAATATTTTTTTCTTCTAAAACATAACGCCATTAAATAAATAAAAAATAAGGCTAAATTGTAAGTAAAAGTCCCTGATCTATACCACAAGCTTAGTTTTTGTCTCCGAACTCTATTAATAGTCATTTTCTTATAACTCCGTCAACTTAAAAGTTGATGGATAAAATAAGAACTTCATCTTAAACTAACTCGTGACATATTTATAGAACTTTGTGCTTATAATCGGAACTTCTTAAGAATTGACTAAACAATCTTAATTTTAATTGACTTTTTGTTCATTAATTAAAATACCCACTTTACCCCTTAAATTAACAAAAAAGTTGATAAAAGTTATGAAAAATGACCACAAGTACAACACGGGGCATAACTCGAGAAAAAGAGCAACTATTAGCAAACTTCATGGATCAAAATTAGAAGGGATAGTATAGTTTAAGGATCCTTGATACAATTTAGGCAATAAATAAATAAATAAAATGTGTATATTTTAGGAGTTTGGTTTGGAGTTAGGGACAAGACCGCCGGCTGCCACCAAATGGTGGGTCATGAATTCATATGGGAATGCTTCATTGCTTCATGTGTCTGCTACTTGCTACTCCCATCCTTGTCGATGTCGTCCCTAAAAAGATTTGTAACAATTATTTGCTTTTTTAGCATATTATATGCCAGCCTATCCAACATCCATCATGCATGCATGCATGGAATACAGGTGATACAACTTATTGTGTTCAACATCTTTGTTTATTATTTTTGTCCACGGGGAGAGTAAAATTCAGATTCCATCAAATATCGAGAAGAGAAATATCATTAGATTAATAGTTGATCAATAATAAGAACTCATTTTTGTACGACGGAAATTTAAAATAATTGTGCATCGAGCTCCGTTGAAATATTGTTAGTCTAGAACCAGGATCCTCTCCTGAGCAATTCCTTAGGGATCCTCCAATCTTGTCCGTTCATTTTATATCGTGCAGTCCGTTTTCGTTAGGTACTATTCATATTTGAATTTTAAAATTTAAATTTTAAATGATTTTTAACCGTACGATATACGATTAACGAACAAGATTGCGGAATTCCTAGGATCCTAGAGAATTGCTCAGGAGAAGATCCTGGTTCGTTAGTCTGGCACATCTTCCTGAACATGCATAAAAAATGAATCAAAAATGAAATTGGGCTCACTGAATGATAAAGAGTATTGAGCCCATAGTGGGGTTGGGAATAAGCCCATAAGTTTGCTGGACTGGTATACCTCTCACGCCATTACCGGGTACAATGGCCCTTGGGTATCAAGGAGAAAGGAGTACAAGTAAAAAAAGTACATACGTGCAAGAAATAAAATATTTTGTGCCCAAAAAATCATATTTAAGAATTATAACATTTATTAAGGATAAATAAATAATCTTTTTTTTTAACTACACCTCTATTAAGTAAGTTATAAAATTGGTCTAGTCCCAACTTTCTATATAAAAGTTTTACTGTACTTGATGTAACATCCCACATCGCACAGGGGAATGGATCATCTAAGCCTTATAAATATATTCTCATCTCTACCTAGCATGATATCTTTTGGGAACTCACTGGCTTCGGATTCTATCGGAACTCCGAAGTTAAGTGAGTTCAGGCAAGAGCATTCCCATGATAGGTGACCATCTGGGAAGTTCTCGTGTGAGTTCCCATAAACAAAACTGTGAGGGTGTGGTCGGGGCCCAAAGCAGACAATATCGTGCTACGGCAAAGTCGAGCCGAGGATGTGACTGTTGAAATAAGTAAGCTAGGTGAATTAAATCAACGTAAAATAATATATCAGTCGGAGTCACCTAACATGACCTGTACAGCTAAGCTTATAACTCATAAACAAACTCCTGCACACGAGTCGGAACCACCGTATGTGGTCTGTACGACAGGCTATGTGGAAATAATTATTCTCAAGTGCTACGATCATGTGAAGGTTGTGCGAAGTATCACAAGTCACCTACGAGTCGGAACCACCTAATGTGGTCTGTACAACAGGCTGACACCTGCCTTGGATCCAAGGTGAGCGTATGGTGCAAGAGGTGAACGATCACGTGAAGGCTAGGCCCTGGCCTCAAGCGGAGCACTAACATCGGGGTGCAAGATAATAAACATTAAATTTATCTCAACACAACCACATACACTACCATCACTATCATCAATATAAATATATACTCACCCGGTGTTTACCTAAGCGTCCGCAGCCCCAAACAACAGTATGCATAACTATAATAATGTATATACTAATATGTAATGTAATTGACATGGCAAATGCTTGGTTTTCACTATTCTCGAGCATGATTTCTATAAACATATATAGTATTATTTTATGGGAAAATATATGGGTTTTACGGTGAGGGGTTATTATTATTTTGGAAAGATAAATGATTTTAAAAAGCTTTATTTTTGCCCACTCACATTTTCGATTTTGCGCCCCTCCAAGTTTCAACTGTTGAATGTTCGTATTGATGAGGATTCATGGCAATTCTTTGTATAGGTGGTTACTTCTTGAGGGTATGATTCTTGCCCACACTACTGTACTTTACTTATGCTCTGACGTCGCGTGTAAAATAGGTTCACACCAGCTCACCGCGCACTCTGGTAATTAGACGTTTTAGGTTTAAATTTATTCACATTTTCCACATCATTATACTTTATGGCTTCATCACCTTCCAGGTGTCGGTCAGCACAACTCGATTTGGAGTCCTAGTGGACATTCTGGGTCAGGGTGTGTCACTTGACGTCTAAGGTCAATTAATAGTAATTTAAAACTGTTTGGTAAAAATCTGTTTGGTAAAAACTGAAATAATCACCAAACGAGTTTTCAATTTTCAAAAAAAAAAAACAAAAGCTGAAAATTATTTGCAGTTTTTAATTAAACCAAGAATGTGTGTTAAGGCAAACATATTTGTATTTGTATTTCAAGTGATATGGAGTATTGTACTTCTCCGGTTAAATATAATATAACAGTTTCAAATCCTCCAGGCCAAAAAAATATTCAAGAGTCACACAAGAAACTTTTTACAATGTTGTTAAATTGAGCGGGATTTTCAACTTGGGGTACATGCGCTGTGTTCTTTATCACTTCCAATTTCGTCTTCGGTCCAAGAAGCCTGCATTGTTCAGAAAAAAAAAGTTAGATAATTAATCAAGAACCCAAATGTTAATTACTCACCAGAACTACCAATTAAACTGGTTAATTATTTATAGATAAAATTAATGATAAAAATGTTGAACTTGGTGACACATACTCGTTGAGTTCAGTAGCCATCTCCAAAGGAAAGATCTGGTCTTTCTCTCCCCACACTATCAACACCTCCTAGAAACCAAATTGCAATATTAATTAAGTAAAACTGATTTTCCAAACCCCTTAAATTAATTAATATCAAATTACGCACAAATTAATTGATATGTAATATGACCTTGTTGGGAAGAGGAGATATGTTTGGTGTGTCTTCTCGTCCAAGAGTGAGTCCCTTTAGAAGCTCCATCTTTTCTTTTCTCTTATCAGAGTACAATTTCTACATTCAACACTATTAAGTTACAGGTCTATTACATGTTTTCACGGTATACATGAGTGATTTATAACCGCAAATACATATCATTATCGCTATATTATTTATGCATGAATGGTTTTTAATCATAAATACATGCGGATATCTTACCATGAAACTCATATGCATCAATGATCAGAACTTCATCACGCACAACTGCACTCACACTAACATTTTCTCTCTTAATTAAATATACTTGTAACAAATGTTTGGGCGTACAATATTTGATTACTTAATTAATACCCCTAGCTAAAATCAAGACTAAATTTGTTATTAACTAATAATTAAGCATTTGTCATAGGTCCCATCTAATCTAATCCCACCTAACTTACCAAGATTGAAGAAAAACACGTATCTATACGTATGGACCACATGACACATCCAACAAAATTCATTCGCCGTCCATATTAAACAGACAACTATAATACCAAGAAAAAGAGGTGTAACGGTGACTAATTACTGTATATAAATCTGAATTAAATTCACAATTAAACTAGTAACACTATTTAGACACGTAATGTTGATGTGGATCCACACGTATTAGAGAAGTATTATTAAGTTTTTTGTGCAAAAATGCTATTAAGTCACACAAAATCAAAGTAAAAATGCTATTAAGTCACACAAAATCAATGTAAATGTGCCCAAATTGATTAAAGCATTGTGTATCATATCTGTTTTGTGTGTCTAAATGACATTATTCATTTCTACTTACATGTATTATGTCGCTTAAGAAAAAGTCGGGAATGATGTCGAGCCGCCGGGCCATGGCGAGGGTGAGTAACTTGTTGAGCTGAGCCGCCGTGGAAGGCAACATGAGATCTTCAATCTTTTCCAACTTTGCCCTCTTCAAGAGCGCCTCGTGATCTCCTCTCCTCATGTTAACCCCAGAGCTGGCAATCACCGCCTTCTCCACTCTCTCCGGCCACATCCTCGCCAAGTGGTACGCCACAAAGCCGCCGTAGCTCGTCCCCATCACACTAAATCTCTCCACGCCGACCTTCTCCATCATCTTGGCGACCGAGGATGCCTGAAAGACCTCGGTTCGCTCTGGGGATCCGGTGGTGGAATTCCCGAAGAAGACAAGGTTGGGGACGTAGACGTTGAAGTGGGGGGAGAAGAACTGGACTTGGTTCCGCCACTGCCACATGGCGGCGGGGCCAAAGCCGTGGATTAGAACGAGTGAAGGTTTTTCGGGGTTTTGGGTTTGGTTAGAAAGTTTAGGGTTGGGACCCCAGAAGTGGAGTGTGGTTTGATCATTGTCGAGTTGTAGGGTTTGCTGGGAGAGGCCGGAGCCTGCAAAGCAACGGCGGACATAGATGGCGTATAAGGAGACGGGGCTGAGAAAGAAGGGTAACATTTTAGGAGTTTTTGATCATGAGAGAGAGAGAGAGAGAGAGAGAGAGATTAGTTCTTTCTGTTTTTGAGGTTGTTTGGGTGGTAAGGTATATATAAATCACAGCTTATTACTAATTTATCCTAGAATATGAGCTTTTGCACTAATTTTGGAAATTGATTGGTGAGAGAATAAAATAATTTTACCGTGAAGATAGTGTGTGTGTGGGTGTGGAAATTATATGTGGGGTGGTGCTTTTGGGGGTTGGTTTGGTTGGTTCCCTTTCGTGGGTGATGGTGATGCACATATACTCTCTCATCAGCCAACTTCCACCAAATTTTGGTGCGTCTTAATTAGTTAGGGTTTTTTAAATTTGTGTTAAATATCAGTAGTGAATCTTGGCGTGACCCACATGATCAAATTCACACCAAAATGGTAACTTCATCAAATTCACATCAAAGGACAATTATACAAGATATTTTGTTGCATTTAACCGTACTATAGACACATACACGTGAATCTTTGAAAGCATATACACGCTCACATGTGGTTGATCTTAGCAGGGATAGCATTTTACAATATATATGAGCTAGACTATGTCCTTCTCCAATCCCTAGGTTTATGTGTGAGGCGATTAAGCTTCAATTTATCGTATCTTATCAAGTGTTTCATCGCTTACATAATATACATAAAACATTCCATTATATGAACTTAAGAAAGTTGACTGGCAGTGTGGTTGTTTAAATCCAAATTGATACGTACGTGCATTATTACCATTCGTTCATGCATATTTCCTCGTTGCTCAACTCTGATTGTTTGTTAGAGCAGGTCTTCAAATCAATGATGAATGAGAATTTATGTGTTGTAGGGTTTATATATGTACTCCTACCAATACTTTGATAAATCGAGTGTGGATTTTGGTCCAAAGAATTTTGAAAACCTCAATTAGTCTTATTACATGTACTTTAATAAATAATATATATATATATATATATTTTTTTATATTTAAGAACCAAGTCGCTTATTTTTTAACATTTAATTGATGATTTAATGTGTGACAAACTAAGAGCCAAATGTGGTCGAAATATGGCAACAACCCACTATGACTTAATTCTGAGTCTCGAAACAATATGGGTTCTGTACACCTACTGCAAGTTTGAATTCGAATTTAGTAATGGAAAAAGGAAGAACAGGAATCAAGGGATGGTTTTGACCAAATCAAAGAGAAAACCTAAACCGATATTGCACGCAAGGAACTTATACATTACTTGTTTTTCTATACAAAGATTTCAGTTATGTGTAGCTACCACGACTCAAATCGTTTAACTTTGTGGATAACGATTCTTGATGGTCAACTTATTAGGAGCATTTTGCGCGTGATTAGTTCTGGACAATAAAATCTTATGTGACTCACAATGAATCTTGCATGAATTGAATTATGCAGGTCTGATTCTAGCATTTTCTTTGTAAAAGTGTAAGAAAATCGTTTCTTTAGATCATATAACTAAATTATTCTTGCAACTGGTTTAATAATTTGTGGCTTATTATTTTCGGTCCAATTCCCTTGCACTGCATTGGGTTTAATCCAGGTATAACTCATACGAAGTTGCGGTCCAAATGATAAGTTATAAATCATTTAATCATTAATTAAGGGGCTTATTATTGTTTGTCTGCTGTGAAATCCATAATTTTATATTATTATGTGGTTGGCGGTAGGTTATGAGAGACTTTTCAGTGTGTTGGCCGGTATACTAAAAGTCATAATACAAGTGGTTATAAATTTTATTTAATTTTTATTGACCTAAACTGATGTATAAAATGTTATGGATTAGGTGATGTTAGAGAGATCATCTACTTGAATCATATTTTTTAGATCACATAACGTGATAATTCATGGTTGGAATCCTTCTTTAATGATTGAAATAAAGAATAGTATATATATGATAACTTTTTTAATGTGTAAATCGCACAAGTTCACTAATTTAGTTCATGAAAGTACATTGAGGATACATGCTTAATTACTTGAAATTAAAAAAAAAAAATCATGAAAGGCGGACAACACCTGAATATTATATGTAGAATTTACTTTTTTTTCTTCTAATTCTTTGTTTATTATGATGTGTAAAATTAAAATGAGAATAGTACATCAAAAGTCGATGCAAGTGCTAGATGCTCGTGCACTGTCATTTCAAAAAGCATGCACGCGAGGAGTTTGGTAAAATTCCCACGAATTAGTGTACAAGTTGCATCTGGTAGATTGATTTGTTCACCCCCCTTCCTCCCTTTTGACCATGAAATCTGGTACCTTTCCAGTTTTTACCTTCTTCATCAATTAGCATCCATGGTTCGACTATGACTCCATGAGATCAGTTGCGAGGCATATGCTAATTTTATTAGCCCTTTTTTAATAAAAAAATTTCGCAGCATTAGAAATTTTTTATTCATTTTAAAATAAATTATACAAAATTATCTTAATTATGTATCGAACCACAATTTCATATCTCATATTTTAAAAATTAAAATGTTATACTTCATTTTATGAATTTGTTGCAATGTTAGACTTTGGTCAATTTTTCTGTTAGTTTCTCTATTAAATGCTGACTTGATTTGAAGTTGATCTACTCCCTAGACCAATTAAATTTAAAATTTAAAATCATTTAAATATTTATATAAAAAAAATATGTGACCCAACCCTTACAATTAAAAATAAAATCACCCTTCTTCCTCTTTCAACCCAAAACCTCGCCCATCTCCTCGCGCCCCATCCTCACCCATATCCTCTGCAACCCTTACAATTAAAAATAAAATCAACCTTCTTCCTCTTTCAACCCAAAACCTCGCCCATCTCCTGGCGCCCCATCCTCACCCATATCCTCTGCAACTCCCTCCTCTCTCCCAGACACCACGAGTTTTCTCTGCAACTCCCATCTCCTCTGCCTACAAGCAACGCCAAACCCCATAAACCCAGCTTTTTCTCACTATTCACACCCACTCAGTAAATCTCGTATACAAAATTAGGGTTTTGTACATTGATCGCCGACGAAATGACCGAAAAGACGTCAGAGCGAGTGACCTACCTGCACGGCGACCTCGACCTCACAATCATCGAAGCCCGCTACTTTTCCTATGTCGATCTAATTGTAGTCATGGGCATGAGTTCCTTAGTCAAAACCTTGGCAATTTGAGGCACCTTTGTGCTGGGATTTAGTAGAAGATGAGTAATAGGTGGACTATTGGCTAACGGTGAGAAGGATAGTGAGATTTTCTTGTTCGAATTGGATTTGACGAATTTGGGTTTTCAAAAAATTTACCTTTTTTTTTTTTTTTTTTTATGAAAATGGACAGAAAATTTATCTGGGTTTAGGGTGGTGGTGGTGAGGCGGGTGAAGGTCATGGGGATGGTGGCGAAGGGCGATTTGGAGTTGCAGAGGAGATGGGTGAGGTTGGGTTGCCCGGAGATGGGTAAGACCGATGTCGTCGGGTAGAATGTGATGGAAGGGTGATTTTATTTTTAATTGTAGGGGTGGGTCCTACATTTTTTATAAAAATATTTAAATGATGTTATTTTTAATTTTTAATTAATTTCTTAATCCAAGGGAGTGCGACCGCTTCATGCTCCTTTAGCAGAGAAATTAATAAAAATACCTGATAGTGATTTGATATTACAATAAATATGAAATTGTAATTTAAAAAACATGAGAAGATTGTGGTTTGAAATTATTAATCCTTGAATTAATTCAGCAATGTCGACATGTGTGAAGGTAAGTATTAGGCGAATTTTTTTTTTTAAATTTTAACGAAAATCTGTTAGTATTATTTATTTTAACGAAAAATCATATTTTTACATTAAAAAATCAATTCTAATAATATTTATTTTTTTTTTATTTTACCATTTTCCTTAAAATTCAAAAATTTTAAATTCTTTTTATTAGTATTTTTTTTTTTTTCGGTGAAGATACTTGGCCATTTTTTCAGTTCCTTCCTGCATGTCAATGCTTATCTGTACGTATACAGTTTTTGGTTTGTTTTATATCGTTCGTCGTGCACATGAGTTTTCAGTTCGCCCAAAAGACATGTTTTAGTTCTACAAAGTATATTGACGAAATACACATTTGGTATATTTGCACTCCAGCTGGCTGAAGCTGATCTTGACCCGCTAACACCTTATTAACCAAAATACATAATTCAGCACAGCCAATTAATCACACCTACCCCCACTGGACATGATAATGAAATTGATAAACAAATATAACCCCATATATAGGTTTTAGATTAGAGCTGAAAAAAAATTGAGGTTCCATTAATATAGAGACTGGCTTAACTACTTATAATTATATGTAAAATCTCTCTTTGTTCCGATCTGGGATTGGTACTTTCAACACGCCCAACTACTTATGGCCATTTTATTATTGAAAAAAATGAGAGTTTTAAACTGTAACTTGTTTGGTGCTGCTGTAGTTTGTGCGGTTGGTTCATAATTTTCTAAAAGAAGTTAGTGGTGTACAAGTCAAAGAGGTAGGCAAGTGATTATAGCCGTCCCCAACAAAATACGAAGATGTGCAGATGGCTTGGTAGAATATATGCATGCACATATATATATATATATATGTATATGTACATGTATATATATAAGCAGCCTTCACATTCATATATACATAACAACTTCCTCATCATTACAACAAATTAATTAATTTCCAAGTCTTTTTTTTTCTCAAGATATATGACTGAAAAGAAAATCCTCACATGGAAATGCATCATCCCAGGCTGTTACAAGAGCACTACAGATCCAGAGAGCCGCCTGCAGCAGCCAGTTCTTAAGCAAACCCCATCACTGCAGCAGAGACTCTCCATCTCGGATATAAGCAATGATCTGAGCTCGGCTCTCTTTGCAGACGATCTCTCCAACCCCCTCATCAGCCTCAACCTTCACGTGTTTTCGCTCGCGGAGCTTGGAGTTGTCACAAGAAATTTTTCATGGAGTAGTCTGATCGGGGAAGGTGGGTTTGGACCCGTGTTCAAAGGGTTTGTTGGTGACAAGGTTAGGCCTGGATTGAAGGCTCAGCCTGTGGCTGTCAAGCTGTTGGACTTGGATGGTTTGCAAGGCCACAAAGAATGGCTGGTTCGTTTCCTACATGTGTATCTATTGCGCGTCAAAAATGATTTTTGCACTCTCATTTCTCCTACTGTCCTTCTTTCTTTTTTCTTAACTTTATGATTGAATAAAATGAAGGGAAATAACGGAAAAAATAAAGGGAGGAGAGTGTTGATAAAGGAGAAACTGAGAATGTGAAAATTACTACACTTAACGTTAACGTTTGAATTTCAAATGACCATAATGGCCTTCTTCATATAAATGGCATTGCATTTTTTTCTTTCTCTTTGTTTGTAGGCAGAAATTGTATTTCTTGGGCAGCTGAGGCATCAAAATCTTGTGAAGCTGATTGGATATTGTTGTGAAGACGAGCACAGGCTCCTAGTTTATGAATACATGGCAGGGGGAAGCTTAGAAAATCAACTCTTCAGAAGTGAGTTGTTTTTCCATTTTTTCTCGATAAATTTGTGTTAATTAATCACCTGCAAAAAGTTTGTTTAACAAGTACTCCACATATGCAGGTTATTCTACTCCTCTGTCGTGGTCGAAAAGAATGAAAATCGCCGTTGGGGCAGCGAAGGGCTTAGCGTTCCTCCATGAAGCAGATCACAAGCCTGTCATATTCCGAGATTTTAAGACTTCGAATATTCTGCTGGACTCTGTATGTTCTTCTTTCGGAGCTCCCTTACATCTTGCTGAAGTTATGTGATCTTTTTCACTTCTTTTTCCGTGCTACATAAGTCGAAAAAAAATCCAACACAACTAAGCAAAAATCGAAAGTGACTTGATCATCATAAATAATTGGACGCATTCAGGAGGCTCATTCAAAAACTGCAAAGTTGTAAGGTTGAATTTTTGAATCAATTTTTTACCCTTCCAGGATTATACAGCTAAACTTTCGGATTTCGGGTTAGCAAAGGACGGTCCAGAAGGAGAGGACACACATATAACTACACGTATAATAGGGACACAGGGGTATGCAGCCCCTGAATACATCATGACAGGTAAGCCAATCACGTTTAGTACTTAATTAGTTGTTTAGACTCTCATAAGTCAAACTAATCAAGTTTAGTACGTACTTAATTGAATACAGGTTGCTTGACTACCAAGAGTGACGTCTATAGTTTTGGAGTTGTTCTGCTAGAGCTATTGACAGGTAAACGGTGCATAGATAATACCTGCCCCAGTCGTGAACAGAAACTTGTGGAGTGGGCAAAACCTCGCTTGAAGGATACGAGAAAGCTCGACGGGATTATAGACCCAATGATGGAGGGACAGTATTCGATCCGAGGGGCTCGAAAGGCGGCTGCATTGGCTTACAGTTGCTTGAGCCACAATCCAAAGCAAAGGCCTAGGATGAGTGATGTGGTTGTGATCTTAGAAGGTCTTCAAGACTTCGATGAAGGGTTAGTTGTCAGGCCATTTGTTTATGTAGCACCAAATGAGGAGGATAGTAATAGTAGCATCAAAAGTATGATAACAAGTGAGGCAAAAAATTAGGGCAAAGAAAATTGGAAATAATTAATACAAAAAACAATTTGTATTGATTAAAAGAAAAAAGAAAGGAATTCAAATATATTATACTTTGTAATGATGTCACATCCCGACCCGGACCCCATCACATTCGCGTTCGACTCCGCCGTAGCACAATATTGTCCATTTTGGATCCCGACCACGCCCTCATGGTTTTGTTTCTGAAAACTCACACGAGAACTTCCCAGTGGGTCATCCATCCTGGGATTACTCTCGCGCTAACTCGCTTAACTTCGAAGTTCCGATGGAATCCGAAGCCAATAAGCTTCCAAAAAGTTTCTTGCTAGGTAGAGATGAGAATATACATACAAAGCTTATAAGATCCACTCCCCTGAACGATGTGGGGTGTAACAAATGAACACTGTTTGGCTTTTTTATAGTAAGAAAACTGCAACTTTACAAGTTGACATATATGAGTGACCCGTACAAAACCTAAAGTTTATGTACTCTTTCAAAACACAAAACGAAACACAGAGGGAAAAGTTTAAGCACTCATGTCAAAATAAATATTGCTTGGCTTCTTTCATTTAATGAGTGTCATTCTTCGTGACATGCAAATTAAAAACTGACATAAATACGTACTAAAGCCATTCGTTAAAAATGTGAGAAAATTTATGCATATGTGTCAAACTGTGATTCGTAATAACAAAAAAATACTTTTTTTCTTTTTCCAAACTGTTATTAAAAAACGGATATCACGTCTATTAATGATCCATGTGGTTGGATTAAAGAAATGAAACACTTGATTGATAATAGACAGAAACCTAATCCAGGTAGACTCCCAAGTTCCAACACCAGTAATATACAGCCCCACTTTCTCCCTTTCTGATTACGTCCTCACAGTAATCTCAGGAATTTCAACAACTGCCCCAACGAAAATTTGAAAACTATCCATCTTGAATGCGGGAGCGAATTTTCAATGTGACGTGAATACGGTTCGATAAATCAAGTATAATAAATTTATGAAAGGTTTTTCCCACGAGCCTAACTTCAAAATCTTTTAGTATTCACTATAATATAAAATACAATAATTATCAAAATGAGCATGTCTTATTCTGAATGTTCTCTCGTGTAGAATTAAGTTAACAGCGAAAAAATTAGTTAGAAATTATTATGGATATCCTTCAGTAGGAGAGAATATTCTTTGAGGACTAAATTGAAGAATTGGTTAACTGCCACTTTATGTGAGATAAAAGCACTTGAGATGACATTTCTTTGAATTAGTGTTTAAAATATTAGTATCGGTAAAAATATCAATATTTAAATTTATGAAAATATCGACATATATATTAAATATCAATATGATATTGGTTGTTTTCGATGAAAATGATGAAAATTTAAAATAAAACTTTAGGATAGTCAAACATTGGTTTGGACGAAATATAAAAGTTTCTCCGATATTTAACATATGTTAGAAATATCGACGAGTATCTGTCCATTTAAGTCTAAATACTATCAGGTAAAGTTTAGACTTCACTTCGCATTTCCATAGTGTTCTTTGATTTTTTGGATATTTCTGTAGAAATATCGACCGTTTCGAAGAAATTTTAAACAATAATTTGAACAAAGTTTCACATGGTACATATTCCCTTTTCAGAAGTCTAAAATGGTGAAATTTCGGGCTCGTTTGGCTACAGTAGAAAACACTTTTGCTCATAAGCGTTTTTACTATGTATTTTAGGAAAAACTTGTTAAAATGTTTATTCAAAAGTCAAGTGACTCCTTGATAAATATCTAATAGGTTTTTTCTTTTTTCATGGAGAAGAGCATCTACTAGGCGATTTATCTGAAAACAGTCTCACACAAGGTCATTAGAAGCGGGTATGCATGGAGTTTTTTAATCCGCACAAGGTTTTTGTTACAAGTGTTTGTGGTAGAAGCAAATTGACACTTTTAAAAGCATTGAAAGTGTTTTTCATCTATAATTTTTCTATATGACGAATCATAAAATATTTTTGTTTGACGGTAAAATTTTTAGTTATTTTGAAAACAGTGTTAAATAAGACGTAAACATAAACATGATATAATCATAAAAAACACTAGTTGAAAATTAGAACACCAAAAATGATCTCAAGAAAATTGAATTTGACACATTAGCCATCATGAATCATGTTGGATACAAATCAATAGCGCTCCAAATTTGTAATTAAACATGTAACAAACAACTCGTATCCTTCGCCCGTCAAACGAAATTAAAGCAGCAGACCCCTATACCGACCATTGCCGTCAAGACTCAAAATACGAAAACGGAGCGTTTTGAAGTTTCTGTATTCCGAGAGAATGAGGGCGAGTATTCGAAATTTAATTGGCGCGATCGAGAGAGAGTGAAAGAACAAAATGGCGGCGACGGGGCAAGTCGCCGGAGGTCTGACGGCCTACGATCGCGAAGTCTTGACGGCAGTTAACGCCGGAGAGGCGAGCCTCTCGTTTGTCGGGTCGGGGTTCATCGTCCTCTGCTACGTCCTCTTCAAAGAGCTCCGCAAGCTCTCCTTCAAGCTCGTCTTCTATCTCGCGCTCTCCGTACGCCATCTCTCTCTCTCTCTCTCTCTCTCTCTCTCTCTAAACTTTGCTGAAAATGATAAGAGTTGATTGCGTTGTTGGATCTGATTGCTCGATTGCCGGTGACATGGTGGGTTCTGTTTCTGGAAACTTGTAAAAACTCGGAAATTGAACAAAGTCTATAAAACTTTGGATTTAATTTCTTTAAAATCGCTAGAAAAATGGGAAGCTCTTAGCTTTATATAATGGATTTACCTTGATGACTTGAGCCTGAAAGATTCAAGATAAATTTTAGGGTTTAGGGCTTTGTTGTTCTTCAGTGTATAACTTAAATTTTGAATAAAATGGAAGTTAAAAAAAAAAGGAAACTTTATTGTTATTGTTATTTTGGAATGCAGGATATGCTTTGTAGCTTCTTCAGCATGGTTGGGTAAGCTCACTTTTCCCTCCCAGACAAGTGCATTTGGATAATGTAACAATTTTATCTGATTCGGGGTTCTAAGTGATTATAAGGTAAGTTGCTTTCGTGCTCAGGGATCCATCCAGACAGTACTCATTTCTTCCTTGTAGCGTCTTTCTTATGGACTAACACGATCGCTTTTACACTCCACCGCACAGTTGTTAGACACAAAACTGATGTTGAAGATATGGAGGCAATGTTTCATTTGTATGTTTGGGGTATGACATTTTTACCTGTTGCAAAAGATCTCTCGTTTTACTTTCAGTGATGTAGAGGTAGCTTCTTCTTCAGTTCCTCCGGTGAGAGATAGAATAAGGGTTTTAGAGAAAGGAGTTATTTCTACATGCTAAATTCTGTTTTCATTATGTATAATTTGTGAAGCTCATTAGAGTTCATTTGCTTCTTTTTCTCCTCTTCACTGGGACTTCATTAGTTGTGACACTTGTGTGCTCTATTGGGAATAACCATAGCCACCTAGGTACATGGTGTTGGTCACAATCAGGGCGTACTGGAAAGGTAAGGATGCAGTACCTATTAGTTGCGATGTTTTAGTTTCCTAGACCATAGGAATTTCTAGAATTCTTTTGCAAAAGAGTTTGTCGTGTGCTTATTATTGTAGTGCACCGTGCTTATAAAAAAAAATAGAGGGGAAGTGAGGATTTTTTTATATGATATGTGGGAGGATTTTTACAGGGGGGAATGTGGAAGCTGCTGTCATCGATACTATATTTATCGATTTGTTTGCAATATACCATAACTTTAGATTAAAAATGTATAACCAATGATAATGGAGTAAAATCTATGTCCTACTCATGGTATAACTGCATGAATAACAATATCTACACTGTGTTGTATATTCTAAACAAGTTTTATCTGTACAAATCAAAGCATCATTTGTACTAGAACTACCTCAAGTCATTATTGCACAATTCGGTCATTTGGAGTTCTGGCTATAGCTGCCTGATGTAATTAAGTTTTCTTCACTGTGCTCTGATTTTCCACCCATTTTTACAGGCGCTTAACCTCATAACATTTCACATGCCACTTTGGGGTGCAGTTCTTTACAATGGTTTTTACATATTTTCAAGTGATAAGCATGCTGGAGAATGCAAGACATGTATGTAGTGGTGCTATCATTTATTTTTTCGGACAAATAATTCCACTCACTTTTACACTTGTTGAGATCATTATTCTGGTTCAGAAATTATAGATGGCGGGTGGCATGTCAGATTTGGTTTACCAATCAGATTCAAGAGCAGAAATGAAGGTGTATTGTGCTGCAACTGGTTTCCTAGGGTCAGACTCAAACTGTGTTATAGACCATTTAAATGTACATTCAATAGCAGTTCATGTCAATTGTTTTCCATTGCTTTCATTCAACAGGCTTTGAACCGGTGGGGGTACTATCCACTCATCCTGATAGGATCATAGGCTTTTGGCACAATCAACCGCATTCATGACTTTGTTGAACAAAGTCATAAAATGTTTTGGCTCCCAGTTCTTGATGTTGGGACAGCTGGACTCACGGTATCTTGCTATTTTCTATGGCAAGTTAGTACCTCTTTCTGGTATAATGGGCATTTTGTGTTCCAAAGAACATTGTTCATGCATAATTGTGGTCTAGTTTACTAGTTTTTTTTTAATTATCCTGATGAAATCTTATTACTTTTATACTTGTTATAGGACCTGTTCAACTCCCTGTGGCTTGAACTCCTCAGTGCGACGGGCAATATATGAAAGATTGGATTTGTAAGTCACGGTTGTTTTGTGTTTTTTTTCCAATATCAATCTCTCGATAGTTAAGATCGGATTTTATGGTGATCATTGTTGTTGAGTTTTAGTCCTTTAGATATCGGGTTTAGCATGCGTTGTTCGTAACTGAATGGTTGTGTTTGGAAACCATTAGGTTTTGGCCAGACAGGCTTAAAAGATGGTTCCCCAAGAGTTCAAAGTTTAGGAACCAACAGCTAAGGAGTGAACTAGTGGCGCTGAAAATTGAAGATCCGCAGCAGCAAGTTGGACGTATGTTGAGTTGCCCATTTTTTCAACATTATCTCATTAACTTAACTGAGGATGGAATGAAGAAACGGAAGAGGAGCACAGCAAAGTACATCAGTACAGAGTCGATTGCGCTCCTCCTCTCCATGGCAATTCCGATCTCACTAACATCTTCAAATTCCACTTGTTCCACATTAGGACTGTTTGAAATTGTTCTGGTAGATTTATATCTAGATGGTTTGGTTAGAGTAGAATTTCGTGCAGAAGCTGTGATTATGCAAAGATGGAATTTTACCTGTAGAGTAAAGTCTTGATTGATCTTTGATTAGGAATTTCACAATGTTTTCCCAAGAACAAGCGTCATTATCAATCGATCCAAGAAGGGTGAAAATTGATCTCATTTTTTACCAATTTCTAGTAAGCTTTTGCTATGCAATTATTCTTAAACTCTCTTTCTTTTCGGATAAACTTGACTTAGGTATCGAAAGCTATTGACCAAACTCAACAACACTCTGTGGGCGTGTCTTTGGTCATTGATAAAAGATGTTTAATTGTTTTGTAGGTACAAATTCATCAAATTTGAAGATGGCGAATTTTTGCACTTTTAACACCAATAACACAAGATTTTCATAAAAAGCAAATGCAAATTGGCAAAAGCAAGCTGCAGCCTATCGAATCCTATCAATCGAATCACTAAATCCACCCAATAAATCTCTAAGCACACGCACACGGATTATCAGTATTAGGGATGGGCAAATACCCATTGGTTATGGGCAACCGCGGTTACCCGTCCATTTAAATTAAACGGTTACGGTTATGGGTAACCGTTTAGATAAATAAACGGTTATGGATATAACCGTTTACCCGCGAAATTTAAATGGGCGGTTATGGGTATTAACCACGGTTATAAACGGGTAACCGTTTACCCATTTATTTTATATATGTAAAATTAACACAAACCATGTTCTCGATCCAATAATACTTAGCACCCAATAAATTAGCAAGGAATTCATCGGTCATTCTCTCAATAACACTACTACAGGAATGATGATTCTCATCATCAAGGAATTGGCCAAATTAATTTAAATTCCTTGCGGGTAACCGTGAAATTGACAGAAATGCTTTGACAGAAATGTCTTCTAAACAATTTTTGTAACCCAATAATACTTAGCCAATATTATATTTACCTTCATTGGTAATAGTTAAAAATATCGTACGTAAACTATTATTTCAATTATTGAAATGGTATAAGGACTTAAAAAATTAAAATATAGAAATGTATGATGAATGTACCTATAACGGTGTTTAATTGTCAAAAAAAAAAAATTATGACAATTTTTTTAAAATTTTCAAGTTGTTAAAAACATGTAGACGGGTGAAAAAAGGGTAATGGTAAAAAAAAATAATAATAAACGGGTTAAAAAGGATAAATGGGTAAACGGGTATTAAACGGTTACGGTTAAATGGGTATGCGGTTATGGGTATGGTTAACCGTTTATAAACGGTTATGGGTATGGGTATAACC
Source organism: Malus domestica (assembly GCF_042453785.1). Taxonomy (NCBI): domain Eukaryota; kingdom Viridiplantae; phylum Streptophyta; class Magnoliopsida; order Rosales; family Rosaceae; genus Malus; species Malus domestica. Next base: position 3,295,727 of record NC_091675.1, on the reverse strand, counting down.
GTTTAGGCAATTACCAAACAGGTAAACGGTTATGCGGGTAAACGGTTATGCGGGTATGAGCTTAAACGGTTATGGGTAAATTAACCGCGGTTACCCGCCCACATAACCATTGCCCATCCCTAATCAGTATCCAAGTAACCAATGCCGTTAAACGACATGAGCATAATCATGTACCATTTAAGAAAGACAAAGCGTTCAATTATTATACAAGTTGACAAATATGTGTGACTCCATAAGAATACAAATATAAAGTTTCTACACTAATGAATATTGTTTGGCTTTGTTATCTGCAATGAGTCATTTTTATGACTTGCAAATTATTAATTGGCATATACTAAAAATGACTCGTTAAAAACACAAAACGAAAAGTTTAAACACTTGTTGTCATAATAAATATTGTTTGGCTTCTTTCATGTATGAGCGTCATTCTTCATGACTGCAAAGGCCTGACAATTTCTGACACGACCCGATAACCCAACACGACACGACACGAAATTAACAGGTGTTCGGGTCGATACGATAAGGAAACGGGTCGTTATCGGGTAACCTGATAAGCACCTGTTAAGATAACGGGTTAGTTCGGGTATACACGTGGGTAACACGATACACGATAAGCATAATATTAATTTAATAATTTTATAACCCTAAAAAAATACGATAATAATTATATATATTAATTTAACAATTTTATACCCTAAAAACTATAATAATTATATATATATATATTAAATTAACTATAATAATTATAATAATTATACCCCCAAAATATTAACTATAATAGTTATATATATATATTAAATTTTATACCCCTAAAAACTATAATAATTATACATACAAAATAAATAGATTTAAATCTACTTAATAAATATATATATGTACACACACACCATTGAACTTCATGGGATACGAATTATACGAAACTAATTTCAACGATCCAACCGTCAAACTTGTTTGTATATGCTTCCAGATCTCATCAACAAAAAATTAAAAAAAACAAACAATCACAGATAAAGTAACGAGACAAAACTTTTCGACGGTTATAAACGAAAAATCACGATTTAACGGTTATTTTAACTCCGATTTTGATGATTTTTTACATCTATACTCCTTGACCCTATATGAATACAATGAATGAATTCGATCTTCAATTTAAAAGATTTACACTAGGGGATACCACAAAATCTTATATTATACTTGATGAAAGTATGAATAAACTCTTAAGTGTTAGTGAATCTATTATTTTGATGGGATACACATTCTAAGAAACTAGTTTCAACGATCCAACCATCAAACATGTTTGTATATACTTCAAGATCGCATACGCCAAAAATTGCAAAAAAAAAACATTCAAAGATCAAGTAACGAGACAAAACTTTTCGACGGTTATAAACGAAAAATCACGATTTAACGGTTATTTTAACTCCAATTTTGATAATTTTTTACAACTACACTCCTTGGCCCTATATGAATACAATGAATGATTTCGATCTTCAATTTAAAATATTTACATTAGTGGATATCACAAAATCTTATGTTATACTCAATGAAAATATAAATAAACTCTTTAAGTATTAGTGAATCTATTATTTTGATGATATACACATTTTGCGAAACTAGTTTCAACGATCCAACCGTCAAACTTGTTTGTATATGCTTCGAGATCGCATACGCCAAAAATTGCAAAAAACAAACATTCAGAGATCAAGTAATGCGACAAAATTTTCGACGGTTGTAAACAAAAAATCATGATTTAACGGTTCTTTTAACTTCGATTTTGATGATTTTTTACATCTACACTCCTTGACCCTATATGAATACAATGAATGAATTCGATCTTCAATTTAAAATATTTACACTAGTGGATACCACAAAATCTTATGTTATATTTGATGAAAGTATGAATAAACTTTTAAGTGTTGGTGAATCTATTGTTTTGATGGGATACGCATTCTACGAAACTAGTTTCAACGATCCAACCGTCAAACATGTTTGTATATACTTCAAGATCGCATACGCCAAAAATTGCAAAAAACAAACATTCAGAGATCAAGTAACAAGACAAAACTTTTCGACGGTTATAAACGAAAAATCACGATTTAACGGTTATTTTAACTCCGATTTTGATAATTTTGTACAGCTACACTCCTTGACCCTATATGAATACAATGAATGAATTCGATCTTCAATTTAAAATATTTACACTAGTTATGTTATACTTAATGAAAGTATAAATAAACTCTTTTAAGTGTTAGTGAATCTATTGTTTTGATGGGATACGCATTCTACGAAACTAGTTTCAATGATCCAATCGTCAAACATGTTTGTATATACTTCGAGATTGCATATGCCAAAAATTGCAAAAAACAAACTGTAGACATCGAAATTTCGGTAAATAAATGTTGACCGATAAATCAAAGTTTCAACGCTCATGTATTACATAAATTTTACACGTAGCGTGTGTCTAAACAAAAATCGAAATAGTTGGAAAAGTCATCAAACAGGACACGTGTCAACACCTGGCAGAAACGACTTATTTCATCTGGAATATTATATTCAAAATTAGGCCTTGGAAAATTCTATAAATACAAGCCTATTTCATTCATTTGAGGGGGAACCAATTCATATGACACCTTGAAGCTCTGAAGCTCTAAAACTCCGAAGCTCTCAAGCATCCAGGTTCCGGAAGAATCAAGAAAGCCTTCTTCGTTCTTCGTTCATCGTTCTTCCAAGATCAAGCCCCGACGACCCTTGAAGAAAGTGTTCTTCGTTCATCGTTCTTCCAAGATCAAGCCCCAACGGCCCTTTGGATCAACAATCATCCACCAATTCAAGATCAAGCCTCGACGGCCCTTGAAGAAAGTGTTCTTCGTTCTTCGTTCATCGTTCTTCCAAGATCAAGCCCTGACGGCCCTTGGATCAACCATCCACCAATTCAAGATCAAGCCTCGACGACCCTTGAAGAAAGCACCATCGTTCATCATCCGCTCATCCAAGATCAAGCCCCAACGGCCATTTGGATCAACAACGTCGACAAATCCACACATCAAACCGTTATTCAAGATCAAGCCCAAAAGCCCTTGAAGATCCGTTCATCACTGTTCTTCAAGATCAAGCCCAAAAGCCCTTGGAGATCCGTTCGTCACTGTTCTTCAAAGATCAAGCCCAAAAGCCCCTTTGAAGATCCGCTCAAATTCACCTTCAAGATCAAGTCCACGGCCCTTGAAGAACGTTCATCCTTAGATCAAGCCCAACGGCCCATTGGATCAATCACACATCCACAAATACACACCTTACGGAGATCGAATCAGATGATCAAATTAGAGAGAGATTGTAACCCAAAATCTTCAAATACATAATATTTGTTTGTACGCGTCGTTTCTTGTCTCTTTCGTTTCAGGAATTTTCCGTGTTCACAAATTGGCACGCCCAGTGGGACAATCTCTACCTCTCATCTCTTTCTCCGTTCAAGGAATCCAAGCACACCTCAAAGTCAATGGCATCAAGCAAGGGACAAGCCGTTCTTGCAACCACTGAGGGAAGGATCCTAAGCACTTCTGCCGCAAACGGATAATCCATTGGCGCCACAACCGCTCTTCAACATGCCACTTCAAAATTGGTGCCGCTAAAAGAGCAAGGGGAGCATCCAAGGTGTGAGTCTGTCATCAACCTGACCTCGCTGGGGGCACCGAAGCATGATGCTGAGGCACATAAGATGACATCTCAAAGCAGCCAACGACGTTCTTCATCAGCATCCTGGATGTCTAAAGGAAAGTCACGTCTATTGGTCGCACAAGTCATGACTATCGGCGTTACCTCCGTTGAAGAACAACTGGCTCAGATGAATGAAGCAATCGCAAGGCTAACCCGAACTGTGGAAGAAAAAGACTTGCAAATCGCTGCACTCGTCAGCCGACTGGAGCCACATGACGACGAGAACCCTAACCCAGAAGATGAGCCTCAGGTGGAGAAAAACGATGCGAAGCCCGAGCCAGACCAAGCAGCGGCACTCATGGGATCTCTTTCTATCCAGCAGCTGCAAGAGATGATCACCAACACCATCAAGGCACAGTACAAAGGGAGCTCAAATACCTCCGGGTTGTACTCAAAGCCGTATTCAAAGAAGATCGACGCCTTAAGGATGCCGAGGGGTTATCAACCACCAAAGTTCATGCAATTTGATGGAAAGGGAAACCCGAAACAGCATGTTGCCCACTTCGTTGAAACCTGCAACAACGCAGGAACCGAATGGGATTACCTCGCCAAGCAGTTTGTGCGCTCGCTGAAAGGAAACGCCTTTGAGTGGTACACGGATCTGGAGCCTTAGTCCATCAACAGTTGGGAGCAATTAGAGCGGGAATTCCTCAACCGTTTCTACAGCACCCGCCGCACTGTGAGCATGCTAGAGCTAACGAGCACAAAGCAGTGGAAGGACGAGCCAGTCATTGACTACATCAACAGATGGCGCACTCTAAGCCTCGACTGTAAAGACAGGCTCTCGGAAACCTCTTCAATCGAGATGTGCATCCAAGGCATGCAATGGGGTTTGCAATACATCATTCAAGGCATTAAACCACGGACTTTCGAGGAATTGGCCACTCGCGCCCATGACATGGAGTTGAGCATCGCCCATCATGGGAAGAATGAACCGATCGTCGACTACAAGAACGACAAAGTTCTTGGGACAAAGGTGGAAAAGGCTGCATGGAAACCCACCAAGGAAGCGATGACGGTCAACACATCTCCTGTCAAAATATCCACACGAGGCAAGGCGATTCAAACCGAAGCTTTTCGTGATCAAGAGATGCGTATACGCACTTTGAAGGAGCTTGAGGAGAAGACTTATCCATTCCCCGACCCTGATGTGGTTGCCATGTTAGAAGACTTGCTGGAAAAGAAGGTGATTGGTTTGCCTGAGTGCAAACGGCCAGAAGAGATGAATCGCACCGACAGTCCAAGATACTGTAAATTCCACCGCTTCATCAGTCATCCGACAGAAAAATGTTTCGTGCTGAAAGATCTCATCATGAAGCTGGCTCAGAAAGGAATCATCGAGCTAGATCTTGACGAAGTGGCGAAGTCAAACTATACCACCTTCACTTCTGGCTCTTCCGACTCAAAGTTTTCACCTCAACCTCTAGGGGCATCGTCCAAGACAAGCAAAATTGAAGGATGGACTCAAGTCACTCCTAAGAAATTGCACAAGAAGCATACGTCTCCTCCACAAGTCCGCCAATCGGAAAGGGGGCAAAGCAGCTCTTGTCAACCTTCAAAGCAACGTGAACGTGTTGAAAATGAGGAAATTTCGACACATAAATCGTCCATCCCCATCACGATGCGTGATTTCTTTCCTGAAGACTTCTTCAACTACTCAGTCAAGGCTCCTTGCTATGAAGATTGCGATGAATGACTCTCTCAGATCGCTTGACGAACCAAAGCTCCTTGTTCGCACGAGCCTAAACTGCACGAACCAAGGCTCCTCGCCTGCACGAGCCTAAACTGCATGGCACAAAACTCCTTGTTCGCACGAGCCTAAACTGCACGAACCAAAGCTCCTTGTTCGCACGAGCCTAAACTGCACGAACCAAAGCTCCTTGTCCGCACGAGCCTAAACTGTAGGACACGAGGCTCCTCGCCTGCACGAGCCTAAACCGCATGGCACAACGCTCCTGATCCGCATGAGCATAAAATGCGACACCAACGCTCCTTGCCTGCACGAGCTGAAACTACAACACGGCACCAAATGCTCCTTGTCTGCACGAGTTGAAACTGCAAACGGCACCAAAAGAAAAAAAAATATATGTATGTATTTGAACTACGTTACGACTTGATCTCTTCTTTGGAGGGGTACGTAGGCAGCTCGAATATTCAAAATTTGAGTTCAGTCACACCAAAATAAGGAATAAAGATTTTATTAAAAGTTAAAAAAAAAAAGAAAAAAAAGATAAATGTTTTATGTATTTACAAAAAAATAATATATATATATATATATATAAGTGGCCACAAGAAGCAACCCCTTTAACCAAAATACTACAAGCGGCTCCCAGAGCCCAATCTCTCTGCAAGTCAAAGCCCAGGCCTCTCTCCAATTTACTGGCCCAGAAGCTCAGAGACCGGCTGATGCCATAGGCCACGCAAGAGGCCCATTCTGCTTCTTCTTCGTCGATGGGATCGTGTTGATGACCCTCAACGCCCGAATTCGTCAAGGTTCTCAAAACTCTCCCAATTCATGACTCCATCAATCCTCCCTCCCAAGTCTCTCTGTATTCTCAAAGCAAAAGCCAGCTCCGATGGCTATAGATCTAGTTGGCTTCTCCAAGATGGACGATCGGACTGCCGTGCAAGAAACTGCCTCCGCCGGCCTGCAAAGCATGCAGCACCTACCTCTCAAGTCTTAAGCCATTTTCTCCTCTCCCACTCCTACCCATTATATAAATGTTTACAGTTATACACAGACTGAGACGCTTTTTAGAGAGAGAGAGAGAGCTGTGATTGGAGTTGTGGTTGTCTGCTTCAGTGTATTAATTTGATCACTCTCTCTTTTGATTTTTAGGATCCAAGCAGTGAACTTTTCATCTGTTTTTTTTTTTCCAATTTGTCTAATTTCTGAGATCTGCTGGAGAATTGGATCGATTTGGGTTTATTTTCAATTGGGTTTCCCGGATTTGAAGAATTGGCAATAAAGATCGGTTCTTTTGATCTTAAGATCTTGGGATTTTGGAGTGGAAAAAAAGTTACTGCGATCTTAGACATGCATAGATCTTGTTGAGATTGAACAAGAATTTTAAGCCATTGTACACATCTGAGCAAAGGAGAAAGTGGCAATGGAGTCAGAAGGAGAAACTGCGGCAAAGCCCATGAAGAGCATCGGGGGTAAGGTCTGCCAGATCTGTGGGGATAATGTTGGGAAGACTGCAGATGGGGAACCATTCATTGCCTGCGATGTCTGTGCCTTTCCTGTTTGCAGGCCATGCTATGAGTATGAGAGGAAGGATGGGAATCAGTCTTGCCCTCAATGCAAAACCAGATACAAGAGGCAATTGGAAGGAAAGCAGGAGCTGATTTTGCAGGAGAACAAGAAGTTTACGAGGGTCCTGCGTTTCCAAATGATGCAAGTGATGAAGCAGAAACATAAAATTATGCCAACAACCTAGTTGTGGAGAACCCGTCGGATAGATCACCGCATTCGGAGAGTGAATCTGAGGCAGAAAGCTTCGAAGAATTTCCTGAAGAAGACCAAAAAGAAGATGCAGATGAAGACTACGGAGCACTGTCAGATCGAGAAGACAATTCCACTGGAAGCTGCTTGAAAGAGAGCGACTCTGAAGACCTTTCAAGCACTGAAATGGATTATTCCAATTCTGAAAGTATTGACATGGAGAATGAGGAAGGTTCAGATGTTACTTTCAATGTATGTGGGGAAAGGTTTCATGCCCACAAGTTAGTACTGGCAGCTAGATCTCCTTTGTTTGAAAAAGAATTTTTCGATGGAAATGAAGTGGAAGAATCTCATCACTCGGCCCAACCACGACCCTTCATCTGAGCCATCAGACTCCGTAGTTCCTGCACCCGCCACAAGTCAGCAACCCAAACGCCCTGAGCAGCTTGAAAGATCAGAGTCCTTGCTTGCTAAGCAAAAGTGTACTGCACCCATCATTGTCTGCCGCAAAAGGAGCTCCATTTCGTCAAAACCTTCCGCGGCTGCTTCTAGCTTTGGTCAGACTCTCAAAGGAGATGAGAAGAAGAAAGCAGCAGCTCCGGCGAAGCCTAAAGTTGCAGCGAAGGAACAAGTGTTAAGGCTATGAACACTTGGTGGTTTTCGTTGGCGGCGGCGACGTCCTCCTCTGTTCTCCTCACCACTGCGCCGCTGCCTACAACTCCAGCTCTGCCACGACCGGCAACCATCGTCACAACAGCTGCGGTAGTCGCGAGCAGGACTCTGCAGCTCTCCCCTTCTGCCATCAGTTCCAAGCAGCAACGGCGACGGCAAAGTCTCCGACATCAAGGCTGCACCGCTCTTCTCTTGCACCCTCCTCCGTCTCTTGACTCGCAGCTGCCACCAACTTCAAAGACCGCTGTCAAACGACTAGCCGGCCGAGAAGCTCTTCCTTAAACTCCAGCTCTCCGTCCGTGTTCGTCCTTCCCTACAAAATCCCTCAGCCAAGCATCCTAATTTATACAAAAAAAAAAAAGTGGTGGAGCAAAGCAAATGGTGCTGTCACCACGTGAAAAAAAAAGGGTGGAGCAAAGCAAAGTGGTGCTGTCACCACGTGAAAAAAAAAGGGGGGGGTGCATTAGGCACCATGTGCAAAGAAAAAAATAAAAGAATAAAAAAATATATATATATTGTAAAGGTTTTGGGTGCTCCACTTACTGTGTTTTGATTGTTTTAAAGCCAAGACCGGAAAGAAGGAGAAATAATATAAAAAAAAATTTGGCGGAGTCTTGGTGCCTCTGGCACCATGTGAAAAAATTAAAAAAAAAAAAAAAAAAAAGAATGGTGGATCAGTCCACGTGAAAAATTAATATGTATGTACGTGTGCATAATATATGTATGTTTACAGCAAAAAAAAAAAAAAAAAAAAAAAAAAACCAAATGCATCGAGAGAAATAAAGTCCGTTTTTATTTATTTTCTTTCTGGAAATTTTTACATAAATTTGCATTGTACATACAAAAAAAAAAAAAAAAATCAAATCAAATTTACAAGAAGGGATCTTCAAGGACGATCAAGTGCCACCTCACCACTCGGCAGAGCTCAAGAAATGAGAGGCGCTGGAGGTTGACTGTTTGAAGCCTCACCACTCGGCGGAACTCCAGGAAGAAGAGGAGCCAAAGGTTGATCATTCGGAGCTTCACTACGCGGTATAGCCCCAGAAGACGAAGGCAAATGTTGTTGGAACAAACCCACAAACCTCCGATGATCAAGTAAAATCTGACCATCAGATTCCTACATCTGGTCAATTTTCCTCTTCATATTTGTGGCATAGTTGTGTGCGAGCTTGTGCAACTGTTTATTCTCATGCTTGAGCCCCCTAATCTCCTGTTTGAGACTCATCACTTCAGCCGCCAACAATTCAACTTGACGGGTTCGAGCATATAGCCGTTGGGCCATGTTGGACACAGAACCCGCACACTGCACACTAAGAGCCAGAGACTCCTTAACAGCCAACTCATCAGACCGCCTGGAAAGTAGTCTGTTATCTTTGGGGGTGACAAGGTTCCGGGCCATCACCGCAGCGGTCATATCATTCTTCATCACCGAATCCCCAACGGTAAGAGGACCAGTAGGGGATATGAATGATGGGCGCCATATGTTATCTGGAGAAGACGGGACTACCTCTTCATCAAGGTTCAAATCAAAACGACGATCGGAGGGTCCAGACATTTTCAAAGGTGTTGAAGAAAGAAGAGGTCGGACAAATCAAGACCTTAGAAGTGCAAGAAGGGAGTTTCTACAAGCGAAAATTCAAGTGTGCTTTGAAACGAACTGCGTGCCTCTATAAAAAAAATCAGCACTCGACGGGATTTCAGAGATCGAATAGGTGAGCTCAGAGTTCGAAAATGCCGATTCAAAAATCGAAGAGGCACGCTCAGAAATCGGAGAAGCATCTTGCTTTTCCAGACGCGTTAGCACCCGTCACACGCAAATTCAGCTTTGCGGAAATCACGGGCAATTTGTTAAAGCGCCAATCCCAGATATCGAAGAGTTCATCAATCTTGAAGATCATACCGTTGACCAAACTGCTCATGTGTGAATTAGAAAGATTGAACAAAGAAATAGGTCGTCACCTTCACCTCGTGCCTGCTTGCTATATGTTCGAGTCAACCTTCAAGAATCAAGCCTCAACGGCCCTTGAAGAAATTTCCAGCCAAATTCAAGATCAAGCCTCGACGGCCCTTGAGGAAATCACGAGTCCGATTCAAGATTAAGTGTCTACCACCCTTGAATCAAAACCTAGTTCAAGAATAAGCTGTGGAAAATCAACAATTGGAGGAATCCAGAAAATCCTCCAACCCAATTCAAGATCAAAGCTGTGGAAAGTCAACAAGCGCAACAAAATATGTGCCGATTCACCCACTACCAAAGCCAAAGATCATCTACCACATGAAGCTCCTTGTGGTCCAATTTCAACCTTCAAGATCAAGCCTCGATGGCCCTTGAAGAAATTTCAAACAAAAGTTCAAGAACAAGCCTCAACGGCCCTTGAAGAAATCTCAAGCCCAATTCAAGATCAAGCCTCAACGGCCCTTGAAGAAATCTCCAGCCCAATTCAAGATCAAGCCTCGACGGCCCTTGGATCGACATCTACAGTAAGGGACTTCAAAACGCATCTCTTACACGTGACAAGCACATGTATACGACGCGCCTTGAAGTGGGGGCATTTGTAGACATCGAAATTTCGGTAAATAAATGTTGACCGATAAATCAAAGTTTCAACGCTCATGTATTACATAAATTTTACACGTAGCGTGTGTCTAAACAAAAATCGAAATAGTTGGAAAAGTCATCAAACAGGACACGTGTCAACACCTGGCAGAAACGACTTATTTCATCTGGAATATTATATTCAAAATTAGGCCTTGGAAAATTCTATAAATACAAGCCTATTTCATTCATTTGAGGGGGAACTAATTCATATGACACCTTGAAGCTCTGAAGCTCTAAAACTCCGAAGCTCTCAAGCATCCAGGTTCCGGAAGAATCAAGAAAGCCTTCTTCGTTCTTCGTTCATCGTTCTTCCAAGATCAAGCCCCGACGACCCTTGAAGAAAGTGTTCTTCGTTCATCGTTCTTCCAAGATCAAGCCCCAACGGCCCTTTGGATCAACAATCATCCACCAATTCAAGATCAAGCCCCGACGGCCTTTGAAGAAAGTGTTATTCGTTCTTCGTTCATCGTTCTTCCAAGATCAAGCCCCGACGGCCCTTGGATCAACCATCCACCAATTCAAGATCAAGCCTCGACGGCCCTTGAAGAAAGCACCATCGTTCATCATCCGCTCATCCAAGATCAAGCCCCAACGGCCCTTTGGATCAACAACGTCGACAAATCCACACATCCAACCGTTCTTCAAGATCAAGCCCAAAAGCCCTTGAAGATCCGTTCATCACTGTTCTTCAAGATCAAGCCCAAAAGCCCTTGGAGATCCGTTCGTCACTGTTCTTCAAAGATCAAGCCCAAAAGCCCATTTGAAGATCCGCTCAAATCCACCTTCAAGATCAAGTCCACGGCCCTTGAAGAACGTTCATCCTTAGATCAAGCCCAACGGCCCATTGGATCAATCACACATCCACAAATACACACCTTACGGAGATCGAATCAGAGGATCAAATTAGAGAGAGATTGTAACCCAAAATCTTCAAATACATAATATTTGTTTGTGCGCGTCGTTTCTTGTCTCTTTCGTTTCAGGAATTTTCCGTGTTCACACAAACATTCAAATATCAAGTAATGAGACAAAACTTTTCGACGGTTATAAACGAAAAATCACGATTTAACGGTTATTTTAACTCCGATTTTGATGATTTTTTACAGCTACACTCCTTGACCCTATATGAATACAATGAATGAATTCGATCTTCAATTTAAAATATTTACATTAGTGGATACCACAAAATCTTATGTTATACTTAATGAAAGTAAGAATAAACTCTTTAGTGTTAGTGGATCTATTTTTTTTATGAGATACGCATTCTACGAAACTATTTTCAATGATCTAACCGTCATACTTGTTTGTATATGCTTCGAGATCGCATACGCCAAAAATTGCAAAAAACAAACATTTAAAGATTAAGTAATGGGATAAAACTTTTCGACGGTTATAAACGAAAAATCACAATTTAACGGCTATTTTAACTCCGATTTTGATGATTTTTTACAACTACACTCCTTGACCCTATATGAATACAATGAATGAATTCGATCTTCAATTTAAAATATTTACACAAGTGGATATCACAAAATCTTATGTTATACTTAATGAAAGTACGAATAAACACACTAGTGGGTCACTTTCATTAAGCTTTGAGTTCCATTGGTAATGTTTAAACTTTTGAGAAAGGCTTCACAACATTGAAAACAAAAACGCTTTCATTTTGCATATCCTTGCACATAATATTTGTAATAGATTAGTAGTGTATAGATATATTTTTTATGAGGCTCTTATTTTCGAGTGTAGATGTAGTACTTAAACGACAAATGTGTTTTAATGTTTTGAAGTAATATTGATGTGACAATGTGTGGTATGTGCAAATTTAAGAAAAAAAAAATTTTTCGTAACGGGTCATAACGGGTGTGACACGACACGACCCGTTAAGATAACAGGTGTTACACGAAAACGACACGAACACGACTGACACGACACGTTCCAAATAATAAACTATCATAAATACGCAATGAAGTCAACTCGTTGAAAAATTTATGCACATGTGTCAAACTTTAGTTTGTGGTTTGCTATAAAAAAAAATGCTATTTTTTTTTTTCACAAACTATAATTAAATTAATGATCCATCTGGTTGGATTAAGGAAATAAAACACTTGATTGAGAATAGACAGAAACCTAATCAGGAATTTTAACAACTGCCCCAAACAATTCCTTGCTTGAAAACGGTCCATCTCCAAGTGGGACCCTAACTTCAATATTTTTTAGTATTTACTATAACATTAGTTAGAAATTATCTTGGGTTTCCTTCAGAAGGCAGGAATATACTTTTGAGAACTAAATTGAAGAATTGGTTAACGACCAGTTGAGATGACAAACAAAGTTTGAGTGTATATATTCCCTTTCAGAGGTCTAAAATGGTGAAATCTCGGGTTCGTTTGAATATATTTTATTATAAGAAATACTTCTGCTCATAAATATTTTTTCTATAAATATTTAAGAAAAAAAACTCGTTAAAATGTTTATTAAACTTTCAAGTGATTCCCTAACAAGCATCTAATAGATGTTTTTCATGGAAAAGTAATTTTTCCAGAAGCAATTCTATAATTTGTAAGTGCTTTTAGTTTTTTGGAAACGCAATTAGAAAGTGTTTTAGTCTTTCTAAAATCAATTCAAACAAAATTATTAAAAATAATTATGCATGAGCTTTTTAGTTGGATTGGACCACGTTTTTGTTAAATGTTGTCTGCCTATAACTTTTTCTATCAAACAATATTATAAAATATTTTTATTTTAATATAATACTTTTAGTCGTTATAAAAACAATTTAATGGGCCTCAAACATGAACAGAATACAATTCAAATTGACAGATTTGCCAACGGGAATCATGTTGGATACAAATCATTACGGGTCTAAATTTGTAATTAAACACGTAAAAAACAAGTCATTTCCTTCGTCTGTCACGCGGAATTAATGCAGCAGACCCAAGAAGCGACCAAAACACAGTACGGAGCGTTTTGAAGTTTCTCTGAGGACGAGTATTTGAGACTCTATTGGCGCGATCAAATGGGGGAGACGGGGCAAGTCGCCGGAGGTCTGACGGCGTACGATCGCGAAGTCTTGACGGCAGTTAACGCCGGAGCGGCGAGCCTATCGTTCGTCGGGTCGGGGTTCATCGTCCTCTGCTACGTCCTCTTCAAAGAGCTCCGCAAGTTCTCCTTCAAGCTCGTCTTCTACCTCGCGCTCTCCGTGCGTCCTCTCTCTCTCTCTCTCTCTCTCTCTTAACTTTGCTGAAAAATGATAAGAATTGATTGCGTCGTTAGATCTAATTGCTCGATTTCCGGTGGCGGGGTGGGTTCTATTTCTGCAAACTTGTAAAAACTCGGAAATTGAACAAAAATCTACAAAATTTTGGATTTAATTTTTAGTTGAAAAGCGCTAGAAAATTTTGAAGCTCTTGGCTTTGTATAGTGGATTTACCTTGATGACTTGAGCTTGAAGGATTCAAGATAAATTAGGGTTTAGGGCTTTGTTGTTCTTCAGTGTTTAACTTAAATTTTGAAGAAAATGGGAGTAAAAAAAAAGGTTGGAAATTTTATTGCTATTGTTATTTTGGAATGCAGGATATGCTTTGTAGCTTCTTCAGCATGGTTGGGTAAGCTCACTTTTCCCTCCCAGACAAGTGCATTTGGATAATGCCACAATTTTATCTGATTCGGGTTCTAAGCGATTATAAAGTAAGTTGCTTTCGTGCGCAGGGATCCATCCAGAGGATTTTTCTGTTACTTGCACGGCTACAGTACTCATTTCTTCTATGTAGCGTCTTTCTTATGGACTACCACGATCGCTTTTACACTCCACCGCACAGTTGTTAGACACAAAACTGATGTTGAAGATATGGAGGCAATGTTTCATTTGTATGTTTGGGGTATGACCTTTTTACCTGTTGCCAAAAGATCTCTCTTTTTACTTTTAGTGATGTAAAGTTAGCTTCTTCTTCTGTTCCTCCGATGAGAGATAGAATAATGGTTTTAGAAAAAGGAGTTATTTTCTATATGATAAATTTGGTTTTCGTTATGTATAATTTGTGAGGCTCATTAGAATTCATTTGCTTCTTTTTCTCCTCTTCACAGGGACTTCATTAGTTGTGACAGTTGTGCGCTCTATTGGGAATAACCATAGCCACCTAGGTACATGGTGTTGGTCACAATCAGGGCGTACTGGAAAGGTAAGGACATAGTACCTATTAGTTGAAATGTTTTAGTTTCCTAGGCCATTGGAATTTCTAGAATTCTTTTGTAAAAAAGTTGGTCGTGTGCTTATTTTGTAGTGCACCGTGCTTTATGAAAAATAGAGGGGAATTGAAGATTTTTTTATGATGTCTAGGAGAAAATTTGGAATGTGGAAGCTGCTGTCATCGATGCTGTATTTATCGATTTGTTGGCAAGATACCATAACTTTAGATTAAAAATGTAAAATTGTTAATGGAGTAAAATCTATGCCCTACTCATGGTGTAACTGCATGAACAGCAATCTCTACACGGAGACTAAGTTGATCATGAAGATTTATCAATGTTTTAATATGTCATAGTTCTAAATTTTGATAGCTGTATTTCATTAATTCTTGATATATGTGTTGTAGATTCTAAACAAGTTTTATCTTTACAAATCTAAGCATCATTTGTATTAGAATTTAGAACTACCTCAAGTCATTATTACACAATCCGCTCATTTGGAGTTCTGACTATAGCTTCGTGATGTAATTAAGTTTTCTTCTCTGTGCTCTAATTTTTCCACCCATTTTTACAGGCGCTTCACCTTGTAACATTTTATATGCCACTTTGGGGTGCAATTCTTTACAATGGTTTTACATATTTTCAAGTGATAAGCATGCTGAAGAATGCGAGACGTGTATGTATTCTCGCTTGCATTTATTTTTTTCGAACAAATAATTTCCACTCACTTTTACACTTGTTGAGATCATTATTCTGGTTTGGAAATTATAGATGGCAGCTGGCATGTCAGATCGGACTTACCAATCAGATTCTAGAGCAGAAATGAAGGTATTTTGTGCTGCAACTGGTTTCCTGGGGTCAGACTCAGACTGAGTTCGTATATATAGGCACAGAAATGTGGAAGTTTTATATTTATGATGTTTTAGCGGTCTCATGTTTCATGTACGTTAGATTGTTTAACTGTACATTCAATAGTTTCTCTTTAAAAAAGAGTACCTTCAACTGTTCATCTTAATTGTATTCCATTGCTTTCAACAGGCTTTGAACCGGTGGGGGTACTATCCGCTCATCCTGATAGGATCATGGGCTTTTAGCACAATCAACCGCATTCATGACTTTATTGAACCAAGTCATAAAATATTTTGGCTCTCAGTTCTTGATGTTGGGACAGCTGCACTCATGGTAACTTACTAATTTTCTACGGCAAGTTAGTTTCTTTTTTTTTGGTACAATGGTCAATTCATGTTTCGAAGAACATTGTTCGTATCTAAATGGGTTCTAGTTTATTAGTTTTTTTATTATCCTGATGAAAATTTATTACTTTTATACTTGTTACAGGGCCTGTTCAACTCCATAGCCTATGGCTTGAACTCCTCAGTGCGACGGGCAATATATGAAAGATTGGATTTGTAAGCCACAGTTGCTTTGTGTTTTTTTCCAATATCAATCTCTCAATACTTAAGATCGGATTTTATTGCGATCACTATTGTTGAGCTTTAGATATCGGGTTTAGGATGCATTATTCTTACTTAAGTGAATGGTTGTGTTTGTAAACCATTAGGTTCTGGCCAGACAGGCTTAAAAGATGGTTCCCCAACAGTTCAAAGTTTAGGAACCAACAGCAAGAGAGTGAACTAGTGGCGCTGACAAATGAAGATGAGCACTAGCCAGTTGGACATATTTTGACTCGCCCATTTTTTCGACATTATCCCATTAACTTAACCGAGGATGGATGAACGGAAGAGGAACGAACAGAGCGAAGTACATCAGTGCAGAGAGTCGATTGCGCTCCTCCTCTCCACGGTAATTCCGATGTGACTAACATCTTCAAATTCTACTTGTTCCATACTGAGACTGATTGAAATTGTTGTGGTAGACGGGTTGGTTAGAGATGGTTTGGTGTAGAAGTTGTGATTATGCAAAGGTGGCTTTGTCAAGTTTGTACATTTTATGTGTAGAGAGAAGTCCTGATTTGATCGCTTATTAGGAATTTCATAATGTTGTTCCCAAACTTTCTTGGCTTGTGTATTTGCATGTATTGTGACACATGGAGTTTCGCTTATTGACACGTGGAGTATCGCTTATGTAGAGAGAAGTCTTGATCCAAGGAAGGCTCAAGATTGACCTTGAGCCTTCGCTTGTATTATGACATATGGACGGACATGAAAAGGCATATCCTTTCTTGGCTTGTATTATAACACATGGAGTATTTGCTTGTATTGTGACACGTGGAGTGTCTGTTTGAATACTGGGTACTTCGAAAAATCTCTCCGGAAAACGTACTATAAACCCCGGTTGCGTGTGTTATTAACGACTTAGTTTCTGTTTGGGCTTCAGGCCCACTATTACCAAACGACAACAGAAACGACAACAGAAGGCCGAAAACAACAATTAAGCGCGACGTCTTCATCCCCCGCTAAAACCCGGAAAAACTGATCAAAACCCGCCGGCGCCAAAACCACAGCCCCGCCGAACGACGGCGTCGCCACCAACATCATCAGCACAGCCGATCTGAAAATTCAAATTTGAAAAGAAAAAGATGAACAAAATGAAAGCAGATCTGCCGACTTACCATTAAATACAAAGCAACGCATAAATTACAAACAACCACAATCATACAAGATCAGACAATTACATGTCGATAGAGACACATGGCTAATCCCTTCGAATCGTATCTAAAAAAATCCAAATCCACCCAAAAATTTTCTAAGCACACGCACACGGATTATCAGTCTCCACCACCGCACCCACCACGTCATCGTCCCCACTCCGAAACGCCAAGTAACCAATCGCCAGCCCCACAACGATGGCCACGAACACTCCGCCGTTAAACGACATGATCGCCAGCATAATCATGTACCCGATCGCCGAGTTGACTCCGAAAAGCACGCTCTCCGCCAGCCGCCACGCCGAGAACCTTCCTCCGGCACCGCCGAGCTTGGCGGCGAGCAGCGGGGTCCGGATCGGCGAGTCGGACTCCGATTTCGGGGAAGACGAGGAGGCTGCGCGCTTGATCCGCACCCGCAGATTCTCGAGGTACTGGTAGAAGGCCGGGACGATGAGGCAGGCGAGCAGCGTGAGGGAGTAGCTCGTCCACGTGTTGGTTTTCCACGAGTCAAAGAGGAGCGTGACCTGCCGGCTCCAGTAGAAGGTCATGTGCATCATCTTCTGCGATTTCTAGAGAGAGAAAGCGAGAGAGTTAAGAGAGAGAAAGTAGGAGCAGCAGAATTTTAAGGGGATTTTGGAGAAGAAAACTTGCGAGAGGCGTATGGGTAAGAAATTTACAAAAACAAAAATTATTGGATGGAAATTTCGATCCGTTTGGTGCGTAGTACAACTATATTGTTTGGTACCAACGTGCGTTGGATGTACCCTCGGAGTTGTTATTATTTACGGTTTTATCTCTGTGGGTATCTGGAGTCCGTTATTTTATTTTGCGCATGATTAGTGTCTCGATACATTGTAACAGTGGGGCCCCGCTAAACATGGGTTAAAAACGAACCCCCAGCGAGAATGATTTTGACCGGTTGTTGTTTGTTTTTTCATTTTTCATTTATTGCAATATTTTGGTTGGAATTAGTTAATTAATTATGATATGGATTTGGGCTTGATGGCAATTTTGTCCTAAGCAAAAAACCCAAATTGCAGTACGAGGGTCGAAGATGCTTAAAGACTGTACTGCAGACGGTACACTTTACGGAACACCCCAAACAAGGGCCCAAAGTAGTTTCATTTCATCCTCTCTCTCTCTCTCTCTCTCTCTCTCTCTCTCTCTCTCTCCCCTAAGCAAAAACACCCAAATTGCAGTACGAGGGTCGAAGATGCTAAAAGACTGTACGAGGGTCGAAGATGCTAAAGACTGTACTGCAGACAGTACACTTTACGGAACACCCCCAACAAAGGCCCAAAGTAGTTTCATTTCATCCTCTCTCTCTCTCTCTCTCTCTCTCTCTCTCTCTCTCTCTAAATGCCAGTTTACTAATCCGTAATCAAATTAAATTGATCAGGAATTAAAATAAGGTAGAATCAGAATCAGATTCTTATTTGAGTTGTTTACTAAAACTATCTGGAATCGAAGTAGAAATGATGTTGAGTCCATATAATTTGTTTACTAATTCACTTCTATAGGAATGAAAACTAGGTTGATTACTGTATTGCCCTTACATAAATAAATTATTTTCATACTAATTAATTAAATTTATATAATAAAAATATGTAAATAGGTTTTATTTATTTATTAAAAGATGGCATAATGAGAGTTAAATGAAGGGCAATGTTGGGATAATCAGAAACAAGTGAGGACATAATTGGTAGGAGAAATTCATTCCAAATTCCTCAAGTGTCAAGGAATTGAAATACCTCCCTCATGTAGGGAGTCCAATTCCTCCAAAATTAGGAGTTGGATTCCTTAATGCGTGTGGATCCCACATGTATTTTGATTCTCTAAGATTACTTAAACAAAGATATATTCCGTAATCAAAATCTATTCCGTAAATTGATTCTGATTACAGGTGCATAAACGTGTCATAATAGACAAGAGAAAACAATTATACTTATGCATCTTATGCGAGTTAAATTTTATAATGAACTAACTATAATAATATCATTTAAATTCGTTTTTTTAGAGGAGAATCAATACGATTGTGTGGTAGGATTTTATGATTTGCACATGCGAGTTTGGTTGGTTCGATGCAATTATTTTCAAGGAATATCCACTATCCAAATCTTCCATCATGAAAAACAATACCTTAAGCAAAGCCGTAGACAAGGACAGCACTCCATCGTTTATCCTTCCATTTCAATGATGATTTCTTCCAACAAATCAAGGTTGGGGGCCCGCTAAGAGTGTCATTAGGATTTATTTTAGTCTTAAAATTGTATATTATTATGGAAAATAATGCTCCAAGCCTACATGAGTACAACCACCAATCCACCCGGCATCAGATGACCATGCTTAACTCGTACCCAATGACCATCAGTTCGTATATCGTTATCATCACATGACTTATTATAATCAAGGGACATGTTATCGATACATTTATTTTTATTTCTTATACATTCATTGTTAATTTATATCGTTTAACATTTTTTACCTCTTTCGATTCAACGATCATAAATTAATAGGGTGAATGAGAAGTAAAAAAAATATATATGAATAACTCATCCCTATAATCAAACATTGGATATAAAAAAGTAATTGAATGAAAACACGAGAAATAAGTACATAATTGTATACAAACCATCGACTCAAGAGCCTCAAATCACCATGTAACAAAACCGACCAAAATACTTACTTTGCTTGGCCACAGAACTTACACTCCAATGCACTCTCTTGTATCTTGTGATTCTAGTTTAATTACCAAAAACAAACAAAGTGTTTTTAAAATGATTAAAGACGTTTGTAAATAAAATGTTTTTTTTGTTTCCAAAAACATTTTAAGTGCTTTTTTAGGGTTCATTTGTATTTTTACTAAGAATTTTGTTCCACAAACATTTACATCAAAAACTATTTCAATCATTTTAAAAGCACTTACGCACATACTCTAATTATAAAATGTGAAAAAAGAAAATAACATATATGTAAAGGAACTTGGAGAAAGAAGTTGTACATGTAGATTTGATAATATTAATGAATACGAATGGAAAACTTGCTCTCTCCGTCCCTACTCAATCTCAATGTCTGTCAATTATCAGAACTAATCCACAACATTAATCAAAACAAAAACCACTTAAATCTAATTAATCGAGTCAAAAACTAAAAAATAAAAAATATTCTTACCGTATCAGTTGAACCAATCCCACTAATCTCATCACTAATCCTCATTATTAGTTTCTCAGTCAACTCCTAAACTCCATTAATCTTGCTTCTCGGGCAATCAATCTCCCTGCGCCTTCCCCACCGTCGCAAAGCAGCTCTTTGACCTCACCATCCCCGGCCGGCAGCCACCCAGTCTCTCCCTCCTCTGCGAATCCTTAGTCCGCCGCAACAGTTGCTTCATCGCGGATATAAGATATTCCGTCGGCTTCGCCGGAGGACTCGACATCCGGAACTCCTCGCAGAAGCTGACGTGCCGCTTCATCGCCTCCTCCGTGCTGATCTTCCTCGACGACCTCGAGTTCTCGTCCTTGATCGCCTCAGCGCAGAGCCCGCAAATCCACCGGTCCTGGTGCCTCTCCTTCACCGTCGCTACGTATGCCGGCGTGCACTCCTCCGTCAAACCGCAGCAGTAGCACTTCACCTCCACCTCCTCCTCGTCCGGCTCCGAAATCCGTTTCGCCTCCGCCGACTCCATAACAACAAATGCTCTCGATAGAAAAAAAAAATTGGGAATTTGAACAAGCAGCAATCAAACAATTTTAAAGTTTTAATTATGTAATTAATCAATGCGAAATTTGAAAGTTTGAAAATTTTCCTACGCGATTTTTTACGTTACGGCGAGATTATCTCAGAGACTTGAAAATTTTAATGTGAGAATTTGCAGAGTGGCTTGATTGGCTCTGCATTTATCGTGAACTGTTTCGGAGCCGAAACAGAACACTTTTCGGATTTGGACTCCGAAACCGAACACTTCTCGGGTTTGGATTCCTGATTTTTGGATTCCCAATTCCCGAATCAGTTTTGCGTGTTTTGGGGCGCGTTAAATTTCTCAGTGGATTTGGATTTCGGGTTCAGTTTCGGGCCTTTCGTATATGTTTCGTCAATTTGTTACTGCTTAGTTTCGGGGTAAATACTTGGGAAGGATGACATTAACTTCCAGCACCTGTATTCAAGGATTTCGTCCATCGATTTTCAATTTTAAATTCTATTTTAATTTGGGAGGTCAATTTCAAAGATCGTTTCTAATAAAACCCTAAATATAAACGTATCTATCCGCTAGTATTTTTTAACTCAACTCTTATCGTCGAAACATTATAATTAAAAAGCATATTTCAATTGTTGACTAGCTAGTTTTGTGTCACATCCGGCTCCAACCCCCACCACACTCTAGTTCCCCTCTACCGTAGCACGATATTATCTGTTTTGGGCCCCGACCACGTCCTCACAGTTTTGTTTCTGGGAACTTACATGAGAACTTCCCAGTGGGTCACATATCATGTGATTGCTCTCAGGCGATCTTGCTTAACTTCGGAATTCCGATGAAACCCGAAGCTAGTGAGCTCCCAAAATGCCTCGTGCTAGGTAGATATGAGAATATACATATAAAGCTTACAACATCCACTTCCCTGGATGATGTGAGATGTAACAATCCACCCCCTTAGGGAGCCGAAGTCCTCGTCGGCACACATTTGGTCAGGGATTAGCTATGATATCAAATTGTCACATCCTAACTCGAGCCCCCACCACATTCCGAGCTCAACTCCACCGTAGCACGATATTGTCCGTTTTGGGCCATGTCCATGCCCTCATGGTTTTGTTATCACCCATCATAGGATTGCCCTCACGCAATTTCGCTTAACTTTGGAGTTCTGATGGAACCCGAAGCTAGTGAGCTCCCAAAAGACCTTGTGCTATGTAGAGATGAGAATGTAAATATGAGGCTTACAAGATCCACTCCACTAGAAGATGTGGGATGTAACATTTTGTATCTTGATGTACTTGTCAAAATCCAAATACACCAATTATCATAAAATAAAAAACTAACCAGCTGACATTAATTACTTTTTATTTAGTTCTTTGATTATTTAGTTTAAAGACCATTCCAACAAATAAAATTATATATTAAAGCATAAAATAAGATTTGCCAACATGAATTTAAATTCAAGTACTTAGAGAATTAATAATTGATATTTTGATAATAAAAAGTTAGAAGCTGTACTCTAGAGATGACTATTTAGTACTCAACACTATAAGGGTGTGTTTGTTACACCGGACTGTCTCGGACTTGACTAGCTGCAGGGATTAAGCTGGATTGACTTAGACTAGATTAAACTGGACTAGCTTAGTGAAGCGTTTGGTGTAGTGTTAGACTAAAAAACATGATTATGAAAACCCATCCACAACAAAGCAACCATAAAAAATTTTCCCAAAATAAATTAAATTCACACAAAAATAATCAAAGTGGATTTTGCGAATAAGGATATAAAATGTACCAACAAGAACAAATAATGCTAAAGTTGTATACCAGATCAAGCAAAAATATACACATTTATACAAACTCAGCCAAATATATATGTGTGTGTGTGTATGCAAACCCAGTATATCGAACGATGCAATTGACCATTTCATCTTAAATTAGAAAGAACCCACCATTTTAAACACCATCACACTAAACAAAACATTTTCAAAAATATGAAATTTCATATTATATTTACCAAAAAAATAAGTAAATCTAAGAAAAATTAGGGAGGAGATCTGATGCATACAATTCTTGCATCTTTTTATCAATTTTTGGTGCCTAGATGGCCTCAACGGCCAACATCATCTGAATGTTAGCCTCCTTTTGAGACAGCCGAGTCGGTGATGCGGCGGTGGTAGCCATCGTTGAGACTTTGATAGAGAACGGGAGATAACCTTCAGAAGAGGAGTGGGTGGCGCCAACAACAATTTCACCCTCGGATCGAGCAGACCCATCGGTGGGTGGTAATCGAATTTTGGAATTTAGGTGGTGGGTGGGGTTGTTAGTGCAAAGATAGAGCAAGGGAGAGAGAGGAATATTCGTGCGGGGAAGGATTGTGAGGATTTGACGGCAAGGTCATGGAGCAAGAAGAGGACACGATGCGAGCAGATGAAGCAGACGACACGAAAAGTGAAGGTCTTAGCAGTCCACTTCATTTTGGAGGGTCTAGCTAAGACTCTATAGCGAGCTCTCTAGCCGGGATGAGTCCCACCTAATCCCACTAATATTAGTCCTTGTGATCAACAAACACAATATTGCACTAACTTTTAGTCCAGTCTAGTTCAGTCATACTTAGTGAGGGCAAACAAACGCCTCCTAACTCGACTAGAAAATGACAAAAATAAATGGGTTTCAGTTGACTATAATTATGCTCAAATCATAATCGCATCAACTAGTTTTGGGTCAACTCAAATATAACACGCTAAAATAGAACTTAGTTTCATCATTTCTTTATCATGTAACGTGTTAAAATCGTGGAGTGTTGGATCTGAAATAAACAACATAGTTTATAATCAATCAGGTTAATCATCAAAATGTGACTCAGTGTTTAGGAACGAATTTCAATATTTATTTCACAATGCACTCCTAAACCACCAACTAGTCAATTTTTCATAAAAAAAATAATTTTGTCGGGTTAATCTCATGTATCGTGTCAACACGAACCCAACAACCAAACGCGAATTGCCAAGTCTCTTGAAAAAAAAGTCCTAACCATTTTTCAAAATTGACACTAACAATAAAGAAAAAAAAAATACTAAAATACAGAGCTAAAAAAGTTGTGCTCATCCCCTCCTCCGAATCCCAATTACGTCAAATAAATATTAAAATAAAAGCAATAATGCGTACAATTTGGACAGAGATAGAGAGAGGAAGTGGAGAGAGAGAGGTCAAATCGAGTGGCGAAGGGTTTGGGTTGTCCTTTCCAAGTTTCTGTGGTGGTGGAAGTGGTGATATTTCTAATTAGCCCTTTTCTTTTCCTCTTCTATCTTTCTAGCCCACAGAGGGTTTCAAACAAAAACACAGAGAGGAGAGAGAAACTAGAGAGAGAGAGAGAGGTAGCCTTGAAAGCTTGAAGATAATACAGGAGACACAGCTCTCCAAGCTCTCCGTACAAAACCCCCAAATCTTCGATTCTCTCTCTCTCTCTCTCTCGAACTTTCTCTCTCCTCTTTTTTTTAGTTGGTGTAATCTTTAGCCGATGGATCCCTTCGATTTGGTACGAAAAGGTATACTCTTGCTACTTCATTCAATCGGATCTTGAGCTTCTTCTGTTCAATTTTGCAGCTTTATTGTTTTCGTTTCTCTAATTATTATTTTATTTTTATATTTAATGGCGTTGAATTTGTTGAGATCTATTGAATTTGGTTGCTTGAGTCATTAGGGATTTGGTTGCTTGAGTAATTAAGTAGTCATGATTTATTGTTTATTTTTAAATCTTGATTTTTGTCTAGATTTTGCAGTGGAAAATGGTAGTAGTGTCCAAATCAGGTCTTAATTAATTGAGCTTTGGATACAATTAATGTCTGAGATTTTATTTTTTGTGTTATACTGTGGCTCTGAAAATTGAACTTTTTTGTTTGATTTTTTAATCAAATTGAATTTAGGGGTTTAAGCATGTTTTTCTGAACAATAATTTAGGTTTGTTGTATATTTGAAAATGGTGATATATGTATGATTTAATTCTTAAAAGAAGTAGATTTTCTCTTCCTGTTTTGATATTATTCTCGATTGCTTTATAGCTTAACTTTTCGCAGAGTGTGACGGACTCGCTGAATTGCGAGTTGGTTTTCAGGAAGGGGAAGTTTGGGGTCAATGGACTAATTATAACACTTGATGGACGGTTTTGCAGGGTTTGGTTGAAGCTTAATGTAAATCAAGTTGATTTTTTATTCAAAGCTGTTGTAGACTTCTAGTTATTTCCATTTCCGTAAATAATGAGCTTGTCCAAGAAAGGATCCTTTACCAACGACACCAAACTAAGCACTGCAAACAAGGCAACTGCATTGAATCCCAATGCAGCAGAGTTTGTTCCCTTTTCCCTCAGATCCCCGTCATCTGGAAGCACCAGCGCAGCTCAGGCCACAACAAAGTTTTCTTCTTCTGGAACATTTGGAAAAGCAGTACTAGATCGAACAGAATCTTCCACATCAAATAATTCCGATGATGAGGCGCACCAATATTGGCGCCACCAGCTCCCTGATGATATTACCCCTGACTTTAAGGTCATGGGAGAAGATGAGTCGCAAGGCCTTGGGAACCTCTCTTTAGCGGGTTTGTCCTTACACGAAGATGTTGAAGCAACACGGTTTCCTGCCTCTACGGGCAGTGGATACTTATTAAACGAGTCACATATTAATGGCAATAGCTTTTCTGAAAAGTTGAGAGCTTCTGCACCTCCCTTTGGGGGGGAGGATCTTTCATCGGCCAGTTTCCTTCATATGTCACCTAAGCCTTGGGATAAGCAGATTCTGAACAGCAATCAGTTTGTCAGCAATGGTCAGGAGGAGTATCCGTATGATGGCATGTCTAGACACGGGTTCATGAATGATATGTTGGGTGAGCATGCAATCGTGGAAGGTGCGGATATTAACCCTGCTGAGTTTTTGGCTTCACAGTTCCCCGGCTTTTCTGCTCAGAGCCTTGCTGAAGTTTACTTTGCCAATGGTTGTGACTTGAACCTGACTGTTGAGATGTTAACTCAGTTGGAGGTATGCTTGTGTCTGTTAGTCGAATTGAAGAATAAGTTTTCGGCCTCGAATCAATGCAGCTTGCATGCCTTCTGTTACATTGGATTGTTGTCAATTAATAGTTCTCTTTAAAGTTAAATATTGTGTTTTTCAAAAAATCCAGTCTAAGAAAACATGTTTATGAAACTGTTCATGCTAATTCTGTATATACTATATATCCTTTTCATTGTGTGTGAGTTGAAGTGTTTGATGCGATATTTTTGTTTTGAATTGTAGCTTCAAGTTGATGGTGGTTTTAATGAGAATCTGAACTCAAAGACCTTGTCAGTTCCCGATCTTAGCTCAATGGACTTCCCTGCACTTACACCAACAGATGGTCAGCATGGTCATTCAAAATATGCCGGAGATGATGATTTCCAAAGCGGCAATCCTTATCGATCTTCTGACAAGGACAACATGCTTTTGTTCAAGTCTAGCTCATCAATTCCTACTAGAGGTGCAATAGATTTTGCTTCAGCTGTCAGGAAATTGGCGACCCAGGATTCTGGATGGAAGTATGAGAGAAACGGTTCTGCTGATGCTGCTATTGGCTCAAGCAGACGTTCCCAGCTTTTGAATAGCACTTACAGTACTGGACATGGAAGAGGCATGTACAGCGACAGGTCACAGAATCGTGGTTCACCTCGGACTGCGCCTGTTTGGCTTGAAACTGGAGATGCAGTTGGTAATGTCCCTTGGTCAACCAAATTACTTCTGTTTATGTCTATTTAGTTATGGACATCCCTCCCGATCTATATGTTTTTAACATTGTTGAGGTGACAGCAAATATGTATTCTGATCTGCGGGATGAAGCTCGGGACCATGCACGCCTACGTAATGCATACTTTGAGCAGGTTTGTACTCGATGTTCTTAAATGGTCTGTTTCTGTAAACGCGAGTCCCTTTCTGCCACATCCTTCTTACTTTACGTTAACAGTGAAGCCTTAAATTGGTTAAAAATTGTGTTGGTGCGGCATATGGACATCTTGGTAGATTTAATTTTCTATTGTGATTTGAGTTGACCAGCAATGCTGTTTGGCTAAGTTCGATGTCAACATTGAAAATCAAAATATGTGGCCAAGAAACAAACCACAGCAGCACATGGGGGGTGTGCACCTTCCATGGGTTTGAAACAAATGTGTATATAACCGATAGGTATTTGTAGGAGTGTTTTTCCTACGTGATACTGTCATGCCGGCATGGCACTGCAGTTTCATGTTTTTCCTTTCTACTATGCATGTTGAATGTTGAGCCACATAAGATTTGTGGGTTCACTCCAATCCCTGCTACTAATTTTTCACATAAAGTTGCTGTGAAACCAAATTTACCCTGATTGTTCCTATTAATAAACAGGCACGGCAAGCATACCTTGTTGGAAACAAGGCTCTAGCAAAGGAGCTGAGCGTTAAAGGACAGCTGCACAACATGCATATGAAGGAAGCTCATGAAAAAGCTCAAGAGTCTATATATCGTCAGAGGTTTGTTATCCCCCACTGTTTGTGGTTCCTCTGGGCAGAGGATGCCCTGAGTATTAATTTTGTCGTTTGGATAAGATTGAAATTTTAGGGAATATATGAATATCGTGTTTGACATTTTACCTCTCCCATAAATGGGGGTAAGGCTAGCCGACATTCACCTCTCCCAGACCCTGCGTAAAGCGGGAGCCTTGTGCACTGGGTACGACCTTTTATATGAATATCGTGTTTGACATTTTACCACCTCCTGAATTTGGAGTTATTTTGATCTGAGAATGGTTCTTAGCATCGATGTTCTGTGTTTGTATGAGACAACTTGAACAAGGGTCTCGACGAGTAGAGTGCTACTTACTCATACTGAGCATGAGTTGATAACGGAGTTAACCCTGTTGACCAATTTCCTCATTCAACGTCAACGACCTTAGTTTTCATGTTTATTTCTTGTTTTTTGGTAAGTTAATTGGTTGTCTTTTTTTTTTTTTTTTTTTTTTCTTCTTGCGTACCGTTTTCTGAAAACACAGGAACCCAGTTTCTCCAGAGATGCAGGGCAATGGGAGGTCACAAGAGAGGATGATAGACCTGCACGGGCTGCATGTAAGTGAAGCCCTTCATGTCCTGAAGCACGAGCTGAGCGTGTTGAGGAACGCTGCCAGAGCAGGAGAGCCTGGTATTCTGGTTTATATATGTGTGGGAACTGGCCACCACACCAGGGGCTCTCGCACACCGGCAAGGCTCCCAATAGCTGTACAGCGATACCTACTCGAAGAAGAAGGCATTGACTACACTGAACCACAGCCAGGGCTGCTCCGAATTCTGTTATACTGAGCCACGAAGATGACGTGTGAGGTATAGTTTTTTAGCACAGCACAGTCCGTGAAGCCGTAGTCGTCATAGCGATTCTTGTATCTGTACATGGGAAGAAAACAAGTTTAGTCCAAGTCTGAAAAACGAAAAAAACAAAACAACAAAGAGAAGGATCGGAAATTTAGAGGGAAAAATTCCGACAAAACGAAAAGAAAAAAAAAAAAGTTGGAGTAGTTGATCGAGGGATTACGTTTTCTGTAGCCAAAATGATCCTAAATCTTTTGCCTTTTTTGTATCTTAAAATTTTATTTCTTTGTTAAATTCCTTTTTGATCCTCAGATGTAACTGATAGAATTGAATTACATGATAGAACAATTCACCTTGCCAGTTATACCCTGTGCCATTCTGAATGAAACTACATGTTTCCCCATCGATCTGGAGCGGTTTTTTAATTTCCCTTTTCCGGTTCCTTTCCCGGCTTACCGGAGTTCGACCGGCTTCGTCAGCTATGTACCTCTTGACAAGCGAAATCTTCACATCCTTTCTAAGGCATTTTTTATTCCTTTTCACTTGGAAGTGAAATGTCTTATATTCGAATCTCGTGGATGGCGAAATCGACACCAAATTAGGCTGTCTATTGAGTGGCTTAACCAAATTTCTTTTTTTTTAGTGTGAAAATATTGATGTATCAAAAAAAAAAAAAACAACAAAACAACCAAGCTCTAAAGTTTTAAGTTGTGACACAACCATACCTCCAATGAAATTAACTGATGCTAGCAAGTAAATCGACAATAAGTCGTATGCAAATTATGGTTTAGGCCATCACCAACCGAAGGGTTCAGAGGGTCAAAAGGTCGAAAATAGTCCGAAAACTGTTTTCAACCTAGGGTTAGGCCATATAGCTTGTGGGCCCCACGAAATCTGAAAGGGCCAAAGGGCCAACCGATTGGCCCAATCCAGCCAGCCCTAGGCTAGGCCAGAAATTCTAGCATTCTTGTCAGCTAACCGTTATTTTTGAATTTTTTTTTTACAGTTTTTTATTTTATTTTATTTTTTACACAATTTTTTTCCTATAACTTCTATTTTACAAAATTTGTTTTATATTTTTTTTCTAAATTATGTTTCATATATTTTTTAAATTCTATTTTTTTTCCTATAACTTCCTAAGCCATTATACAACATTAAATTAAATTAAGTAACATGAAACAACATTATACAACATAAAACTTAAACGCATACTCCATGTGACGTCACTTAGCCGTTGAATTTGAATTTAAGTTGTAGTTTTTAAATAATAAATTATGTTTGGCCCTATGACCCTCAGTTGGAGACGGTTTTTTGTGACAGGGCTAAAACGAGCTCTATGGCCCTTTGGCTCTTGGTTGGAGACGGAGACAAATATGACCCGATACTGTTAATTAAAATATTAATTTCTTAGAGTGTTAGAGGGCTAAAACTAATCATCTAGGCAGCCTTCGGTTGGAGATAACCTTAGTGCTTCTTTATTGTTGGTGAGTGTTTGAGTTTTATTTTGAGTGCTGCTATTCTCACTCTTTTGTCTTATTTTCCATTCCCTTTAAATTTAAATTAAGACAATAAAATGAATCTAACAGTCAGAGTTTGTAACTTGTATGCAAATGAGTTAGTCCGGTTGGTCATGAGATATGCGCTTGCTCCTCTTGCACTTGATTTCGAAATCTCTAAGTAGGTGATGGGATATGTTTGTCTTATTTTCCCTTCCCTTTTTATTTGTGCATATGTTCGTGAAATAAATACTTTAGACACCTCTGAGTTATGTCTTCCGAAGTACAAATACCAGAATCTTGAGTTTCGGAGGGAAAACCAGACAATGCAACCAAGTAACGATAATGCAATTGCAACCCCACCTCCGTCCCAAATCCATTTCCCTCCTCACCAATTCTCCACACCCACTATCTCTCTTCTCTCTCTTCGCCTTCTCTTCTCTTTCCACTCCCCTCTCTCACTCCTCTCCCATCTCCCCGTCTTCTTCTTCCTCCTCTCAATGGTTCTCCGTCCTCCGCGCTGCCATTGCCGCCGCAGACTTGCCGCTCGGGAAGCGCGTTCACGCGCTGATTATAACCTCCGGCGACGACCCGGGTCATTTCTTGACCAACAACCTCATCACCATGTATTCCAAATGCCGGTGTCTGTCAACCGCACGCCGCGTGTTCGATAAAATGCCCGGCCGAGACCTTGTCTCATGGAACTCCATTCTAGCGGCCTATGCGCAGGCTGCGGGCTCTGATGCTGACAATGTTCAAGTGGGTCTTGGCCTTTTCCGGCGTCTTCGTGAATCTGTTGTTTTTACCAGTCGGCTCACTTTGGCGCCGGTTTTGAAGCTGTGTTTGCTCTCAGGGCATGTTTGGGCTTCGGAGGCGGTTCATGGGTATGCTGTTAAGATTGGATTGGAGTGGGATGAGTTTGTTTCTGGTGCTCTTGTGAATATATATTCTAAACTCGGACGAATTAAGGCTGCCCGTGTGTTGTTTGATGGGATGATGGAAAGGGATGTGGTGTTGTGGAATACAATGCTTAAGGCATATGTGGAAATGGGTCTTGAGGAAGGACTTTCTTTCTTCTCTGCTTTTCATCGAAGTGGATTCCGTCCTGATGATGTTAGTGTGCGCTCTGTTCTCAGTGGGATTGACAGAATTGATTATTTTGAAGGCAAGAGGCACATGGAGCAGGTTCAAGCATATGCAATGAAATTGTTTTTGTATGATACTAAGTCGGAATCTTTGGACATATATTCGTGGAACAAGACATTGTCCGAGTATGTTAAAGCTGGTGAAAATTGGGCTGCTGTAGAATGTTTTATAGATATTGTAAGATCAAAAGTAGAGCTTGACAGTGTAACATTAGTTGTTATTCTGTCTGCGGTTGCAGGTGTAAATGACTTGGACTTGGGGAAACAGATTCATGGCATTGCTTTGAAATCACATTTTGATTCTGTTGTTTCTGTTGCAAATAGCCTTATCAACATGTATTCAAAGGCTGGTTCTGTTTATTCTTCAAGAAAAGTGTTCAATCGCATGAAAGAAGTGGACCTAATTTCCTGGAACTCGATGATATCATGTTGTGCACAAAGTGGTTTAGGAGAGGAAGCGGTAAACTTGTTTATGGGCTTATTACATGATGGTTTGAGACCTGATCAATTTACTGTTGCAAGTGTTTTAAGGGCTTGCTCCTCGCTTGAAGAAGGGTTGTCAGCCAGCAAACAGATTCATGTTCATGCTACAAAATCCGGCATTGTTGCTGACAGTTTTGTTTCGACGGCTCTTATTGATGTTTATTCTAGAAGTGGAAACATGGAGGATGCAGAGGTCCTCCTTGGAAACAAACTTAAATTCAATCTGGCGTCTTGGAATGCAATGATGTTCGGATACATAATGAGTAATGACTGTCACAAGGCATTGGACCTTATGAGGATGATGCACGAAGGTGGACACAGGCCGGATGAGATATCTTTAACAACTGCGGGTAAGGCTGCTAGTAGCCTGGTAGCTTTGGGACCGGGAAAGCAAATTCATGCTCATGCCATAAAAACAGGGTTTGTTTTGGATTTATGTGTTAACAGCGGAATTCTAGATATGTATATCAAATGTGGAGACATGGGAAGTGCACACACAGTTTTCAATTACATCCCTGCACCCGATGGTGTTGCATGGACAACTATGATCTCAGGATGTGTAGAAAATGGAGATGAAGTGCTCTCTCTTTCTATATACCATCAGATGAGGCAGTCACGAGTGGAGCCTGATGAATATACCTTTGCCACCCTTGTCAAAGCCAGCTCATGTTTGACAGCATTAGAACAGGGAAAACAGATACACGCTGATGCTATAAAGTTGGATTTTTCCTCGGACCCTTTTGTCGCGACATCACTTGTTGACATGTATGCCAAGTGTGGCAACATAGAAGATGCTTATCGTTTATTCAGGAGGATGGATGTTAGGAACGTCGCCCTGTGGAATGCCATGTTGGTCGGTTTAGCTCAGCACGGAAATGCTGAAGAAGCACTAAGCCTTTTCAGAGTCATGAAAATGAAGAACATCGAGCCTGATAGAGTTACTTTCATTGGAGTCCTTTCTGCTTGCAGCCATTCTGGTTTAGTTTCCGAAGCTTATGAGTATTTTTCTACAATGCAGAAAGATTACGGTGTTGAACCTGAGATTGAACACTACTCTTGCCTAGTTGATGCCCTTGGCCGTGCAGGTCGAGTCCAAGAGGCAGAAAAGCTGATAGCATCAATGCCCTTTGAAGCTTCTGCCTCAATGTATAGAGCCCTTCTAGGTGCTTGTAGAGTTAAAGGGGACACCGAAACTGGAAAACGAGTTGCAGCACAGCTCCTGGCCATGGAGCCATCTGACTCCTCCGCCTACGTGCTTTTATCCAACATCTATGCGGCTGCCAACCAATGGAATGTCGTAAATGATGCCAGAGCAATGATGCAGAAACAGAATGTAAAGAAAGAACCCGGTTTCAGCTGGATAGACGTGAAGAACAAGGTACATTTGTTTGTGGTAGACGATAAATCCCATCCACAAGCAGATGTCATACACGACAAGGTGGAGGAGATGATAAAGCGAATCGGGGAAGAAGGGTACGTCCCGGATACGGAGTTTGCACTGGTGGATGTGGAAGAAGAGGAGAAAGAGCGGTCTCTGTACTACCACAGTGAGAAGCTAGCAATAGCGTATGGACTCATAAGCACTCCTCCGTCGGCCGCCATTCGGGTGATAAAAAACCTGAGAGTTTGTGGAGATTGCCATAATGCAGTGAAATACATATCAAAGGTTTATCAGAGAGAGATTGTTTTGAGAGATGCAAATCGCTTCCATCGGTTCAAGGATGGAACTTGTTCTTGCGGTGATTACTGGTGACATTATAAATTCAAAATTCGTTTGTTTATCAATTAATTACAAGTTTTCTTTAAGTACTTTACGAACATTACATTTTAGGGTTTTGCAAATTCCGTACGACCACCTTCACTTCAAGCAAATTTCGTATGAAACCCGTACCATTCGAATTGTTTATTTTTTAAGTTCTTATTTATAGATTATCTTTACAAAAGATCAATTTATTTCAAAACCAATTGTATATTTTATTGTCACGATAAAATTTCTATGTTTTATTATTATTATTTTTTGAATAAACGATAATATCCATCAATGGGAGAGTGGGCTAAACTTCACAATGAGTTAGCAATAATGTTGTTTAAATTTGCTTTTAGCGAAAATCGAACCTAGACCTCTTACAAGTAAATAAGAATATCACTGGACCATCAATTTATGATTTTATAAACATAATGTCCATCAATTTCTTTGAACTCAATTATATACCTCAAACGTTTAATTTAACTAATATTTACTTCATCAGGTGATTAAAATATTATGCTTGTGACGCAACAAATAAAAATCCTTTGAACTTTGAAAATAAAATAAAATAAAAATCCTTTGAAGTTTTCTGTCCCCGATTTTCCCACCAAATCCTGTGGAGGGCCCGCACTGGAAAGCGGTCACCGTCATAACAATTTCCTGAGCGACTTGTCCTGTCAACTAAAGCACGGGACACCACTAACTCACAAGACGACACCGTCTAATACGAGGTCGTCTCCCGCTACGTAACCGTTGGCGGATTTTAGCAAAACCCGCACAGAGCTGCGAGAGAGACAGAGAGTACAGAGAGTGTCAGCTCTCCACTGTACGTTACTCTGATGAAGCACTTAAGAGAGAGTACCATTTTGCTTGGGCTCACTATTTCCGTGTTCTTCACCTTCTCCCCCTCTTCGTCTGGCATTGCATTCTCGGCTGGAATCCGAGTCAGAATCAAAGGACGGAGCTTTTCACGGAATGGAAGTAGAAGAATCCAATTCCAACCCACTCGATCATGCCGCTGATGATGATCAGTCACCGCAATCTTCCAAGAACTTCAGTCCCAGACGGTCTCTCACTCTCTCTCTCTCTCTCTCTCTCTCTCTCTCTCTCTAATCCTTTCTCTCTCTAAATTTAAAGGCTTGTTTTCGACGATGTGAATTTCTCCGGCCTGAATTTTTAGGTATCAGTCGGAGGTGTACGAGGTTGCGAGGCGAAGGAACACGATAGCGGTGCTGGAGACCGGTTCCGGGAAGACGATGATAGCTGTGATGCTCATCAGAGACTATGAAGGCTGCCAAACTAATAATTCAAGTGGTGGTGCCAAAAAATTGATCATCTTTTTGGCTCCAACTGTTCATCTTGTTCACCAGGTACTATTTCCTAATTTTGTTCCTGTAAATTTGTGCTTTTTATGCAATGTGGCTCGTTGGTGGTCTTGTAACCCATTGGGATTATGTGTTCTTGTGATTGCAGCAATTTAAGGTTATTAAAGAAAGCACAAATTATAACGTAGGAGAGTATTATGGTGCGTTGGGAGTTGATTCGTGGACCATGGAGCGCTGGGAAAAGAAAATGAATGAGCATGATGTAAGTTTTCATTTTTTTTTTTTGGTCGAAAGTTTTCGTCTTTTTTATGGATTCACTGCAATGTATCACACATTGAGCTAAAGAGTTTCAAGAGAACAAAACCGGATGAAACAAAGCCACCAATTGGCAATTACAAGACAATGAGAAAAAACTAATTAAGTACATAAATCCATAACACAGAACAAGATGTAAAAAAGGGTAATGTTCTAAGTGTACTTTTTGGTTCATGTTGATTGTTGAGTAATATTGAAAACTATCACAATCTGTATCAGTTTACTCTTCTTTCCAAGGATTTGAGCCTTCTTATCTTTCTAACTAATAACATGACATTATTACATTGTTTACTTACACTATGTAAGCTAGAATTCTCGAAAGATTTGCATTCATGCTCAACCTGTGATAGTCATGTTAGATTCCTTGTAATAAAATAGTTTTCTCATTTTTTATTTTTGGCAGAGGCTATTAAATTAATGCATATTTGTTTTATATATTATCCTCTAGGTGCTAGTTATGACCCCCCAGATTTTTTTGGATGCCTTAAGAAAGGCATTCTTGAGTTTGGAAGCAGTATGCTTGATGATTATTGACGAGTGCCATCGGGCTACTGGAAACCATCCTTATACAAAGATAATGAAGGTTAATTTCACTTTGGTGGAATTTTTTCCAATTCATTTTTGTTATGCATTTCGTCTTCTTTATATATTTTATAGTCAAGGGTCATCTTGACAAATTGTTTGTTGTGGTGAAGGAGTTTTATCACAAGTCTGGTAATAAGCCAAAGATTTTTGGCTTGACGGCATCACCTGTTATAAAAAAAGGTAATCTATAGCTATTGTTTATTATTTGTGCTCTCTCTTCTTTCAACCCGTTGCTGTGGTTTTTGTATGTCTAGAGAATCGCTTTTTTTTCATGTTCATTGTTGAGTCCAAACCTACTGTTATTATAAATCTTATATGTGCATATTTATATACAACATTGTGTGTTAGGTGTCTCGTCCACCAAGGATTGTGAGGGCCAGTTATCAGAACTTGAAAGCATTTTAGATTCTCAGGTATACATAAATATTCCAGTTAGATTACTATAAATATATCAGTTACTGATGGTGATTTAGATTACTATACATATATCAGTTACTGATGGTGATGCTTTAATATCATTAAATTTGCTTACACAGATTTATACTATTGAGGACATAACAGAGATGGAAGTATGTGTCCCTTCTGCAAAAGAAACTTGTCGATTTTATGGCCAAGCATGGTTTCTGAGTTCGGATTTGAAAGAAAAGATGGAAGCCTCTTGGTCCAAGGTATTTCTGCTGTACATGTATGTTAACAAATTTATCGTTCATTGTTACCTTACTTTCATGTGTCAAACTTGTGTGAATACTAAAAAAAACTTCCATGTACAGGTTGATGCTTCATTATCAAAGTTGCAGGTATCAGTAGAAAGTAATCTGAGTGACATGGATGATAAAATTAAGACATTGCAGAAACGAATGTCTAATGACTACACAAAGATCTTGTATTGCCTTGACGAGCTTGGTCTCATATGTACTTACGAGGTATGACTAAGTATAATGCATGGATGAAGGGTGGTTTTTCTAGGAAATAAACAACCGATTGATAGTCACCCTCAGACTTTTATACAAATTCAAGCAGGTCTAACTGCATGATGGTGAACCTTAATGAGCTTCAGGTCACGCCAAATAGTTACTTCTGATACACATGCTGTTAGCCTGTGACACATTATTGAGGCTTTTTGCTTTTTATGACTCTGATTATAAGCACTCTTATATAGCCATGTACTGAGAGTCTCAGATATATCTTAAGATGGTAATGCAGCAGAAAGGTCACTTTGGTCTTCTCCAATTCTAGTTTCTTTATGGTCTTTCCTTCTGGTTCTAATTATGAGAATATATAACCTTATTCTCTTGTAGGCTGTTAAGATCTGTTTAGAGAATGCTCCGAAATGCGCGAAGGCGTGTGAACTTTATAGAGAGGGCTCTTTGCAGTGCAGACGTTTTCTTGAGGAAGTGTTTGGTATAATTAGGGAATCGTTTCTGCATGGTATGCAATTCTGTAGCTATCTATCATAACTCTTTTATCAACTTCTATGCCACTCAGGTCTAACTTTATGTATTAAAAATCGGCTGTTAATAATGTAGTGAAATCTCTCTCTCTCTCTCTCTCTCTCTCTATATATATATATATATATATATATATTTATATCATGTCTTTCTCTCCGTCTCTCTTTATCTTTTCTGACACTTTGTTATCTGTTCAAATTAATAAGGACTTAACACTTTGCTCATTTCTGATAGTGTTTTATCGTTGAGATGCTTGAGAGTAGATGAATAATGCCTTATTTTGCCAACATACTTTTTGTCACCATATAGTTTTGATGATGCCTATAACTTTCAATTCTGTTTTAGTAAAATGAGCTATTATTTCCTTCTCTCGTCAGGTTCTGAAAATTTCTTGGATTTCGGGTTTGACCATTTGAAGGCAGTAGATGTGGGCTACGTATCTCCAAAATTAAATGAACTTGTTCAAATTTTTCGTTCTTTTGGGTAAGACAATAACTTTGTTGGTCAAATTTTTTATATCATTGCAAAGTTGCTTATCATCCATAATTTTTTATTGCAGAAGATCTAGGGAAGTGCGGTGCCTCATATTTGTTGATAGAATCATCACGGCTAAAGTGATTGAAAGATTCATGAAGAAGGTTACTTCTTTGTCTCATTTTACGGTTTCCTATTTGACTGGAAGCACTACATCAGTTGACTCTCTGGCGCCAAAAATACAAAGGGAGACATTGGAGTTATTCTGCTCTGGGGAGGTATATGATCTTTTATATTGTAGGAAAGGAACTGATTCATGAGAAGTTTTGACATTGGAAACCTGATACTCAGTTGACCCCTTCTGGATAGGTCAATTTATTATTTGCTACCGATGTAGTTGAGGAGGGAATTCATGTTCCGAGCTGCTCCTGTGTGGTACGTTTTGACCTGCCAAAGACAGTTCGTAGTTACGTCCAGTCGAGGGGACGGGCTCGGCAAGATAACTCTCAGTTCATCACAATGCTGGAGAGGTGAGGCCATGTCTTTATTGTTTCACTTTATCAGCATATGGGAAGTGGATATATATAGTGTGATTGTTCAGTGAGTAGAAGATTTTCTCTATAGGTGTCCCTATTGTGCGTTTATCAAGTGTACTTATTTTCTGAATATTCATAAAGTACAGGGGAAACAAGAAACAAAGGGATCAACTATATGAGATTGTCAGGAGTGAGTTTTTGATGACAGATACAGCTATGAAAAGAGATCCTGAAGCATGCATTTTGAAAGCATGTCCTTTGGAGCAAACAAATGTATATACTGTGGACTCCACTGGAGCTTCAGTCACTGCAGATTCTAGTGTCAGTCTTGTACATAAATATTGTGAAACGCTGCCAAGGGATAAGTATGCATCTGTAAACTATTCACTACTGTTTCTTGAATTTACTTTTTTTTTAATTCTTATTGAACCCTTATTTGATTACCGTGTTTAGGTACTTCACTCCAAAGCCAACTTTTCATATCTCATATCTTGGAGAGTGTTACGAGTGTAAGATCACATTGCCTCCAAATGCAGCTTTCCAAACGTTAGTTGGCCCTGTATGCAAGAAATCTTCTTTAGCAAAGCAGCTTGTCTGCTTGGAAGCGTGTCAGCAGCTACATCAAAAGGGTGCCCTGAATGACCATCTTCTCCCAGTCGTTGATGTGCCTGATGTGAAAAGAAAAGAGCAAGCTTCTGGTGCAGGTACGTTGTTCTGTACATAATATTTGAGAAAATCAGTGTCTGAGTGTTCGCTGATGCACAATGAACTTAAGTTGCTTTTTATGAGTCGGTCATTCTTTGATATATGTTTATGAATAATCACTTTCTATTTATTTTCGATTGTGGCTCAAAGTTAACGACTGTTCCTTGGCCTAATGCTGGGTGTCATTTGCTTTGAAATTTAACTGCTGAATGATATAAACAGGGCTGCCAAAACGTTTTGGTTATCACATCTGAATTCACTTTCTAAACCAGCTTTATCATCTCTGTCTTACTACATCTTGATTTTTGTTTTGGCACCCCATATTCCATGTGGCTATGTGCTGATGCAGTTTCTGTTCCTGCTTTTCTTTTTTGGTTTTCATCTTTGTAATATAAATAATTGTATTTGGTCTTTAAAGGAACTACTAAAAGGAAGGAACTACATGGT
The DNA here is from genome assembly GCF_042453785.1 of Malus domestica. Classification (NCBI taxonomy): domain Eukaryota; kingdom Viridiplantae; phylum Streptophyta; class Magnoliopsida; order Rosales; family Rosaceae; genus Malus; species Malus domestica. The sequence continues at coordinate 3,256,756 of NC_091675.1, read as the reverse complement.
ACAACTTGCATTCGTATGCTATCTGGAACTTGGGGGGAGAAACTTGATGCTGCCATTTTTCAGGCATATAAGTTTGACTTCTCCTGTAACATTGCCAGTGAGTTGTATTCTGGATTTGTTCTTCTCATTGAGTCGAAGCTTGCTGATGATGTGGGGAATCTCAAATTGGACCTTTACCTGATTTCGAAAACAGTTAAGGCTTCTGTTTCTTTCTGTGGGGAGGTTCATTTAGACGGGGAACAGGTACATCTTAAGCATTTGAACGCAAATTTATGTTTTTTCTTTGTAGTACTCACTGGAACTAGTATCTTTTTGGGGTGGTACTTACTGGAACTAGTATTTTCTTAACAGATGGAAAAAGCAAAGTGCTTTCAGGAATTTTTCTTTAATGGATTGTTTGGGAAATTGTATGGAACCAAATCAGCTAGAAAACGTAGAGAACTTTTACTGGAGAAAGAAACAAGAAAACTGTGGACCCCATCATGCTTATATTTGCTTCTTCCAGTTGAGACATTGAATGATTCAAAAGATGAATCTTGGAGAATAAATTGGGCAGGGATCAATTCTTGTGTTTCTGTGGTAGAGTTCTTAAAGAGAAACTCGTCTTTGAGCAGTCACCAGTGTAACGTTGACACAGGGAACTCAGTTCCAAGAACTGTATCATCTGAGACTGAGTGCAACAGTGCAGGGATAGTTCACTTTGCTAATTGCTCTGTTGATGTAAAAAATCTCAAAGATACGGTGGTGGTGGCTATCCATACTGGAAGAATCTACTCTGTTGATGAGGTTATGAGTAACACTTCTGCTGAGAGTCCTTTTGATGTAAAGAAAGACAATGTATCATCACAATATACTTCATTTTCTGAGTACTTCAACAAAAAGTAAGTTATTTTATGCCTTGTGTGATGTTTCAGTGATATTACTGTACAGTTTTCTTAATGATGCTAATTCTGTTTAGATACGGGATTGTGCTCCGGTATCCTGGTCAGCCTCTGTTGCAACTGAAACAAAGTCATAATCCGCACAACCTTCTTGTGAACTTTAATGGTGAAGGTTTGTTGATTTGCATGCTTGATCTTTTAGCAATATGGCTTATTCCTTTTTGTTAAGCACCCATTCTATAATTTTCTATTGTATCTTCAAATTTTTTCATGAAACTGTTGTTCATGACCCTTCTATTGTATCTCCCTATGTTATAACATTGATTGAAGGAGAAAATTGGCCTAACAGTGCATATATGTATTATGTACTCAAGTGAAAATACTATCTCAGTTTTGCATCTTCAACTCCCTCTAGTTATTAAAACTTCAAATCAGACAGCTGCTTCCGTGGTTTCTTGCAAGTAATGGTACTCGATATTATTAATTTATTATGAATTGTATTGTTTGAAAGTTGTGGTTGTGCGGGTAGTGGGATTGGGTGTTTGACTTATTGAGCATGTGGTCCTTCTACAATTATATTAATAAATCTATTTGATGCATGTTGTTGAAGAGTAAATGGAGATGACAAAAGGTTGTGGGTGTGAGTAATTGACTCGTTGCAGTGTTAGTTACGTGCTGTTGAAGCTATGTTGGCAATACAATCTCATTTTTTATGTTTGGTTGCTAATATTTTCTCTCAACTGGGCAGGTGGTGGTGGTAAGACATTGCAATCTGGCGTTGTTATTGGAAAGCAGATTATGTATGCTCACATGCCACCTGAGCTTCTAGTTGCTATTGGTATCCCAAGAGACGTTCTAAAGTCATGTTATTTACTACCATCGTTGATTCATCGCTTGGAGTCCTTGATGCTAGCCAGTCAACTTAGAGAAGAGATAAATTATCATTCTAGCAGCTTTCGGATATCAAGCTTATTGGTATGTCATCCTTTTAGACTCCGTGACTTGCCCATTTATCTTTCTAATAGAGTAAAAAAACGATTTATCTGAATGTGTTTTTGTGATCAGATTCTAGAAGCACTTACAACACTAAGATGCAATGATGAATTTTCTATGGAGCGCTTGGAATTGCTCGGTGATTCAGTTTTAAAATATACTGTGAGTTGCCACCTCTTTCTCAAATATCCCAAAAAGCATGAAGGACAATTAACTAGTTGCCGCACCCTGACTATCTGTAACTCAAACCTACATAGATTGGGCATAAATCGCAAGTTACAGGTATTTCCCTTGTACTACATGCTATCTATGCTTATATGTATTCACTCAGGTACTGATGTTCAAGGCTTCAAGCTCTTGTAATAATGGCTTTGCATTTTTTTAATAGGGATACATCCGTGATTGTGCGTTTGACCCATGTCGTTGGGTTTCTCCAGGGCAGATTTCTCTACGACCCATTCCTTGTAATTGTGGAGTGGAGACTTTAGAAGTACCCGTAGATGGAAAATTCCAAACTGAAGACCCTAAAGTTGTGGTTGGGAAGAGCTGTGATAAGGGCCATAGATGGATGTGTTCCAAAACAATCTCTGATTGTGTTGAAGCCCTTATAGGAGCATACTATGTTGCTGGTGGATTGCCTGCTGCAATTTATATGATGAAGTGGCTTTATATTGATGTAGAACTTGAGCCTTCCTTGGTTGCTGATGCAATTACTATGGCGTCTCTTCATTCGTACACCCTGAAAGCTAATGAGATTGCAATCATGGAGTCAAAGCTTCACTATGAATTTTCTACCAAGGGTATCTTACTCGAGGCCATAACACATGCATCTGATCAAGAATCAGGAGGTGGCTACTGTTATGAGGTATGCTGAGAGTTCTATTCCAACAACAATAAGAAGGAAAATTGTTGTGAGCTTGGAAACAGAAATTGACCAATTAATCTACTATGAAAATGAATGTTTGATAGATTATTCATTTTACCTAGAAGTAATAAATTACCAAGTATAGAACAAACAGTGAAAATTCCATATATTTACTTTTCTTAACTTCTTGATTTTCAACAGCGACTAGAATTTCTAGGTGACTCTGTGTTGGACCTGCTTATTACAAGGCATCTCTATCATAGCCACACAGATATTGATCCAGGCGAGTTAACTGACTTGCGTTCAGCTTCTGTTAATAATGAAAGTTTTGCACAAGTTGCTGTTAGACGTGATCTTCAGCAGCATCTACAGCATGCCTCTATGTTACTTCTAAGTCAGATAACAGAATATGTGAAGTCTCTTTCAGAACCTGACAGTGGTACCACGCTTCAAGGCACAAAGAGTCCTAAGGTAAGATCTTGCTCAATGTTAACTGTTTTTCTCTTCAATAGTGTTGAAAGATTAGCTTGAGCTTTTGTTTTCAGGTTTTTCTAAAAGACTGATTGTCTGCTTGTTTTTGGCTGCAATCCTTTTATCGTTATTTGGTTCTTTCAGCATTCTAATTTACAATTTCTGTTCTAGCGTGGTGCTTTTGTATACTTCCCGCGTATTTTAGCCATAATTCCTCTTCAAGTAAATAGTTTGCCGTGACTAAAAACTATCATTGCTTTAGAGTTTAAACTATGTGCAGTTCTGTAGGTTCCTTGACTGTTAAGCTCTCTCCCCTTAGCTTGATACTTCATTACTATTGGCAGGCCACCTTTTATATAAGGAGAAGCTTCCACCATCTACCAAATATCATGACTAAAATTCCTATTATTATCATCACTTTGTTATCCTTGTTCATATGATTGTTTATTACTATATATTGTTTTTGTGATCTGAATAGTATCTCTGCAGGCTCTCGGAGACATGGTGGAAAGTATTGCAGGGGCAATTCTAATTGATACCAAACTTAACCTTGATGAAGTGTGGAGAATATTTGAACCATTATTATCTCCAATTGTGACTCCTGACAAACTTGAGCTGCCTCCACTACGGGAGCTGATTGAACTATGCGACTCGCTTGGGTACCATAGAAAAGAGAAGTGTACCAATAAGGGTGAGATGTTTCATGCCGAGCTTACTGTACAGCTGAAAGATGTTCTGTTGACTGGAGAGGGGTGCAATCGGACTAAAAAAGGTGCAAAAGGAGAAGCAGCTCGTCGTTTACTTAAGAAACTTGAGGTTTGTTGGTTCTCTAAATGTCTGTCTGTCCATTATTATTTGGTCGTGGGCCTGAAAATGAAAAAGGGATTAAGAAAAAAATGAAATTGATTCTAATATTTTTTGTAACTTGATCTCAATTTTGGAAATTTGGGCTCACATTTCAAGCTGAGGCTCCGGGTTTTGGGATTTCTGGGTTCTAGGGTCAAAACCAGGGGTTCATGAGTTCTAGGTTTGGAATTCTGGGGCCCGGAGCTACTGTTTGGGGTCCAGAATTTTTGATCACGTACCTTGGTTCAGATCTGAGGTCCCAAATTGTTGTTAACGAGTATTCTGCTGCATCTCTCTGGTTGTTAAGTTCCCATCACTAAATGTTGTTAAAGCTCTACTGTTTTGTTATGGAACAGGAGAAAGGTTTTTCATTTTCCAAGAAGAGGAAACTTGATGCTGACCAAGTAGGCGATTCAACTTCCCGTGACATCAACCATAAGGTCGGCGACCAAGTAACTGTCAAAGATTCTTCAGGGGTAGTGGTCTATAAAAGGCGAAAGATAACTGAAATGCCTCTAACTGCACAGACAACTGGAGTTTCTCCTTCAGTAATTGACTGGAAAACCTCTAGCCCCAACAATGCCGCCCCAGGTTTGCACCATTTTATCGTTCTCATTTTCTCTAGTTGCATGATTGAGTGCTTATACACTCTACCTACTTTTACTCTCCTTGCGAACCTCGCTTGTACTCCCTATGGGCTACGACTAGAGTCTAGAAGCTTGATAACCTCTTCCTGTTTCCTTTCAAACGGGTGAAATGTGTTCCAATTAATGTTCAAAACTGTTTTTTCACAAATGAAATGGTGCATTGATGAATCACTGGAATGCAAAAAGCATTTGTTTTTCTTAATCTGCTTCATGCTCGCTGACAAGATCACGGGAAATTGCTTTAAGTGGCTTCATTTCTGTAGAGATTCGGATAGGAGCCTTGGCTTATACTATGTTATTATCAAGCAATACTATCATTTAATCGTGCTGCGTCTGCGGGTGCTTTTATGCAGTCATTGAAGCAATCAACATAAAGAAAGGAGGACCTCGATCTGCTCTTTTTCAGCTGTGCAAGAAACTGCAGTGGCCAAAGCCGGATTTTCAAATAACCGGAACTCAGTCAAGGTTAGTCCATAACCAACTCCTACAAATCTACTAACAAATTGTGTTTTGTTGATTCAAGATTCTAGAGAACTTGGCCACTACAAAATTGTGTTTGAATTGTTAACTTTTGGCCTCACAACCGTCTTTCTTCCCGTAGAACTCCAATCAGATTTGGTGAAAGCTCAACCAAGTACTTCAACAGTTTTGTCGCACAAGTAACCTTGCACATACCCAACTCCGGCATCATTGACTGCTCAGGAGATGCTAGACCCGATAAGGGGAGTTCAGAAGATTCTGCAGCCATCATCTTGTTTTACGAGCTTCAACGGCAGGGAAGAGTTATAATTGGCGGGTGATGAGACAACATATCTATCTTCTGCTGGCTAGTTTCATAATCATAGAAATCGAAGGGTTAGGTAATTTTCGAATCCACCATCCCAGTTATCTTTCGACTATACAAAATGATAGTAAGTGTGGCAACGATACGTAGTGTATCAGACTCTTTTCATAAAAGAAAAATCAATCAAGGTAATGAAACTTGGTATTTTGGGATAAATATGTATCAATTCATATGTTTTCTTCGGTAAAGTTAAAAATGTTGAGGAATTCACTCACCCAAAATCGTTATGCACACAAATTTTATACATTTGAAGTAGCTATAAACTCCTAAAATCCTACTAAAAAAAACGAGTGGAAAATTTGTAGCAAGACGGTAGAAGTTTCGAAATCATGGCCTTGGAGTTCTAAGCCCTCGAGTTCGAGCTCCTTCAAGAGTTTGCCATATCACAAAACATGCTCTCTCGACTTGCAACAAGCGAGGGGAAGAAGATGATCTTTAGGCTCCAATTAACAGCTCATACACATTGCTGTTGTTGTCTCCGTTGACGCGCTTCAACATTTCAAAACTTTTACGACTGCCTAGAAACTCAATCCGCCTGAAAATTGCATACCCGCGTTCTGCTGTTTCTTTACTGGAGTACACTGATCGGAGCCGATCAGCATGCCTTGAGTCGGTGTGGATTGCAGCCTCAATTTCATGGGCTGACATGTTCTCCTGCAATATAAGTACACGAGACTAAACGACCCTCCCTTCATTAAGCCGATGACAGAGGATTCTGAGAGGGGAATGTCTTTATTTTGTACCTGATAAAATGTATAGATATGATCCAACACTTGCAAGCATGTAAACCCGTTGTCGCTGAAAAATGTCCTAGAAGATGGCCCCATCTCAGCAAATCGATCGACAGGGAACAGGATGGTAAGAAAATGGTTTTTGAATATCAATTCAGATTTCTCACTGCATACAAATACATAAAAGAGGTGTGAGATGATATAACATTTGGCAATCATTTTTCGTTTTTGGGAATAGGAAGGAAGAGAGTTCAATAACCTTTCCTTGAGCGGCGTAGTTAAGTTTGCAAACGACGCTTCTGAATCCTTGCCATCACCTTTTGCATCGAAGAATACAGATGCATGATGTTCACTACCATCTTCGGCACTTACACTCTCGGTGTAGATTGAAGCCGTTGATGTTGGTTCAGAAATTGACCAGCAGATTGAATCCAAAAGGCTGCTGGGGGTTATTGGTCGCATTGGAGTTTGGCAAGTCTGCAAGACCAAAGCACATAAATAAGATGGTTTACTGTGAAAAACTTTTCGCAACAAATGTAACGAATTCACTTATGAGGCACAAAAGAAGAACCATAGATTGATCAAACACCACAGAGAATCAAACAAAATTAATCATTACCTGCATACGAAGACCACGACGATTTCTAACCCCAGTTTTAGCAGAATTCACAATCTGTAGTCTCTTTTCATGGCTTGCTTTATTTCTATAAGCTTGAACATCTTTGGGGACTTTTCCCTCATCAGTTCCCTGTTAGATAAATAAAAAATACTGTTAAAATATGAACTTATAGATACCAAAATTATATGACTACTCATCCATCGTGTAGAAAGATACCCCATCTGCAATGCCATTCTGCAACTCTTCAAGCATCGTACCAACTTGCCTGGCCAAATCTGCAGACATGTGCACAAGCCGTTGCACATACTTCTCTTTGGCTGTTTTCAAAACCCACAGTGGCTGCGATACATCAAACACCAAATAAATTTCATGGCATACAATAAATACACAGAGCACTCCCTAATCTCAAACATTGCAAGTGATTTCATCAGCTGTCTACGATACAAGGACAACCAATATGAAGACAGCCAAAAAGTTATTGTCGTATAAGCGCTTGCTGATTCAAGTAAACCAGAGAATGCCTTGCAGGACTCACTGTAACAATATTGCTAGAGTGGCCAAGATATTTACGGCTTGAAGACCCTTCACACACTACATGACTGGCTTTGCAACCAACAAACCATTGATCTACAAATGTGGCACCCTCTCTACGAGCAGCCTCGGTAACCTACCAAACAGACACAATGATAAACGTTACAAACTGAAAGACAGGTTTACCCTTATCTATTTTTTCTGGCATTGGAAAATACATGTCACTAGTAAATCTTTCTTTTAAAAGTAAAACAAGGATAACAAACTTGTGTTTTGAAAAAAACAAGCAACTTTTTCCTAGAAATAACTTTACCTTATTCCTCAGTTCAGATGAAATGTCTAAGTCGACATAAATGGAGTGACCAGACAAAGTAGAGTGACTAGAGTCAGTACTTCTGATAGCCTCCCTTCCACGAAAAGATACACGTGGTTCGTCATTCGTGTCCAATTGCTTGGCTCCACGAACACCAATAGGCAGACAAGAATTTTCGGTGCCACTAAACCCAACGAGCCTATTCAACTCATCCAAACGCATACCATTCTCTCCAAAACTCTTGATACTGTAAAGTGATTCACTCAGCCTCACTGAAACAGACAAAAGCAACTTGATTTAGATTAATCAAGTAATATGTACCAATACCAATGGAGCGTTTCTAGCCAAACCAATGTAAAACTTAAGAAATGAAGGTAGCATGTATATAAGATGGTCTCTCTTACCATTCTTCCTTACACTATCTACAAACCATCCAATGGTAACAATAGACAGACCATTTTTTGATCCATGTTTCAGAGCATGCTCGAACTTGTGTCCGCCGAAGCTGTAAAACTAGTTAAAGATTGCACTCAAGCCTTGCAATTTACATAAACAATAACACCAAATGTATCAAAACATTGATTAATTCCTCCCCAATATACTAATATACCAAAAACAAAACAAAACAAAGTACTATAATTTCGAATATCAAGGATATTTGGACCACCAAATGAGTACATTGAGGATGCAACTGAGAGCTGTACTGGCCGCCTAATCTCTCAGTCGCTTCCTTGACTTGTTTCCTTGCTTCTGCCAAAACAACATGACAAATATGAACAGCTACAAATTAAATATATTATATATATTATATATAAAAGCACTTTCATCACAGAGAAAATTAGCGGGCAGAAGTTAAAACTTTGTCTTCTTTTACCCTTGGATAGACCAGTAACGCAGATAACAAGGCCGGCGAAGGGTCCGCCGCCTGATCGAGCTACCGCCTCCGATCCAATAGGGGATGCGGCCGGAGATGCAGGCTCAAATGGTTGCAGAGCTTTAGAGGAAGGCGATTGAGATGGTAACCCAACAGACAGCCGAGAGCAACCGTGGCTCTTCACCACTTCCACTGTCCCACCCCCACCGCCACCACCACCACCCCCCATTACAAATTCACCATTACCCACCAAGTCTCCATTCGACTTTCCGATAAAACAATTACAAAATAAACATTACAGACGGTGAAAGTAACACCAGCGTTCCATGAAATCAGAGAAAACTCTGAAAAATCTCAAAAGGGTAATTAAAGAAAAGGACAACGAACAAGAATTTGATTGGCGCGCGGGAAAAGAAAAGGGTTTCTTAATGAAGTGAAGATTGATCAAACTCAATTGAGAAATGGAAGAAATGATGCGACCCAGAAGCAGAAATCGAAGAAAGACAAGAGGAAAAGTTTGCAGAGATGGAGGAATAAGAATCTTATTGGAAAGGGAAGAAGATAAAGCAAACAAAGTGGCAGGCAGTGAGAGGAAGAGAGACAGATTCAGAGAGGCTTTCGAAAACGAAACAAATGGAATGACTGAATGAATCTGAAAAAAGATGGATTCTTTAGAGACAGAGAGAGCGAAAGCAGAGAGATTTTGAATTACGGGCTGTTTGTGTGAGATTTTGAGATTTTAATTACTTTATTTGCCTTTTTTTTAACAAAAAGAGTGAAGAGAAACGGGAGTTGCAATGCAAGTGAATTCAAAGTGCCAGACAGGCTTTGGTCAAACGCTTTATGTTTCCTCTATCGGGCCTGTGATTTTGTTTTATGGGTTTTGGGATTTTCAGTATCTGAAATGTTACGGTAACAGTATAATACGAAAAATTTAGTGTTTGATTGATAATTTTGTGCATTGAGGCCACAAATACGTACGAGAAACGTTAGTCTTGCGGAAAACAAAATCCCCACAACAGTGTAGTTGATTTGCTTAAAATGTCTTTATTTTGTCATCTATGCGTAGTAAATTTATGTCGAAGTTTCAATTTGAAACTTGAAATATCAAAGAAAAGATAAATTCTCTTGTAACAAGATGCACCAATTATTTTTCTCAACTTAAATGCAAATGTTGTTCATTATTCATGGGGACACCCGATTGATCCATACTCATTTTAACTTGCACTAGGCTCTAATAATGCCGTAGTCTCAATCAAATGGACAATGATTGTCTGCCCTTCCTTTTTTCATGCCCTTTCATGCCCTTCTGTTTGTTTGGTCACGGTTAAGCCACGTCAACATTTTATATTACTATTCATTTTTGTCTTATTATCTTTATAAAAAAATAATATAAAATATTAACGTGGCTTAACCATGACCACACAAAACATGAGGGCATGGAAGGGTATGGAAAATTAGAGGGCAGACAATCCTTGTCCCAATCAAATAACCAAGGCAAGTAGTCCAACGGTACAGTGACCCTCTTAATTGTGACGAGACCAGTAACACGTGTTGACAACGAGATCAAGCCAATTAAGACGATATATGATCATCAAGTGTTGTGTCTCTATACAAAATTAGCCTCTAATTATTAACGCTTCAAAATAGTTATCATACAAACTCCTCCATCTCTTTACCTTTCTTTATTAGAAAAGAGGGCAAGATGGTTGCAAAGGGCAGGATGATTGTTAAGCGTTAGTAACAATTTTCTTACCCTGTTAGTGTTTAACTTTCTTGATGTGCAAATATAAGTTAAGTCACTCAATCTAGACAATATGTCCGTCTCTTTGCACCTGAGTTCGAATCTTTTATCTAAATAACTTACTTTCGGCATTAGACATTTTGACAATATATTTGTATCTTCGCACCTGAGTTTGAATCACTTACCTAAATTTCGATATTAGGACCTTGGTGGGGGATACCACAAAGTTGTATATAAAAACTTAGGCACAATGCATCACAATTGCCAAATGGTACCACAATTGAAAGAAACAATGTGGACATTTTATTGAAAACTTAATAGCTGTCGTTTCTGATGTCAATCATTTTCCATGAATTAAATGACACCCTTGGCTTTGGGTCACCAAAAAGTTGACACTTAATTTTTTATGGAATTAACTTCGCTGCTGAACAATTCAACAGCTATTTCTACTTATACCTAATTTTGTCTGAACATGTCCAAAGTTTGATTAAAAAAATCAAAATTTGAACAATTGTTCATCCGGAATTGGGTGTGACTGCTGAAAATTCAACAACCAAGTCTTGTTCATTTTTTATTAACTAAACTCTAATACGAAATTAATTTTAGAGATGTAACATGCAGCCAAATAAATAATCTCACGGTTGACTTGACTCCGTGATGGCAACCTCTAAGCTAAACAATTAGCCACGTCATTATAATTTTGACTATAAATTATTTATGGTCTTGGATGACTGTGTTCCTATAAAACAAAAATAAAATGAGTATTAGAATCAGTCGTTTACGCTTGAAAACTGATCCTAACTTATGGGTTCCGCAAAAATAATGGCCAAAATCAACTTTTGTGGGCTCGTGCGCTACTAACCTTAGCATTTAAGCTCAGAAAGTGACATTACATAATCAATAAGATAACAATAAACGAGAAACTAAATACAACGTCAGGTAAAGTTAAAAGTTTGAAAATTACAAGATGTGTCAAAAATAGCGAGAAACTACATCAATACACAAAATCATACAATGTAGTTACAAAAAATAAATCAAATGGGATCTTTCTTCATTTCTTATATTTTTCGAGGGATGTTCGGGTTGAAGAAAAAGAAGTAAATACAGGGCATAACAATCGTATCAAACACCGCAATTCTATATCGATTCTCAGGCAAGCAGTGGCAGGTAGTTAGCAGCAGTCAGTCACTCAATCTCCTTGGATGTATAGAACTTTTTTACAACATCAGATTTCAATTTGCATCCACGAGAGATAGCTTCTAGGACCATGTCATCAATTTTTTGCTCCTCCTTCTCGTATACGTAGAAAACTATAAAGGCAGAGGGAACTCGTGGAACAATAAGAGAACAAAGAATATAAAGAGTCAAGGTGGAGCAAATCGAACTTTTTGATGCAACTACTAAAAGAATGAGTAATGCCGGTCCAATGGAATATAAGAGTACCCCGTGACCGATCCAATCAAGTCCGTACATGGCTGAAATATAGCGTGTAAGAATATCAAATGATGGGTTCTTTAAAATTTACACCATATCAAGCTGAGAGCCTGAGACTAGTACCAACAGTTTCTCCCAAAAACAGGAAATTGGAAGAAATTTAAATATTATAAATTAAATGTCCTAAACATTGGTTTGTTCATTAATTACCCAAACCAATTTTTCACTCCCAAAGTTCCTTCTATTTTGTGCATGAATTTTAATGTTTTTCTATATAAAATTGGATAGACTTTTAGAATGTCAGACCTTAATATTATTCAAAGTTCAAATGAACTTCCGATGCCTCAAATTTTATGAGTGAGTGAAATGGAGGAGAGACACCTATAACATATAAGTTATGAAGTGAAAACGCTCCAAGGAAGCTAAGAACCAATAGGGTGAGAACAACCTACAACATCACCAGTAAATATAAAGTAAACGTTAGAAAAGAAGAGAACAAAGGAAGAGAGATGCAACTCTATAACTTACTAGCATCACTGTAAATAAGTTGCAACGCGTAACAATTTCGTAATTAAAATTGCATGCACACACATTCTTGCATCACTGTAAATACATTAGGAAATACTAGTACGGTGGATATGGCAAAGACTCATCCCCGTCAACAATCCCATGAATCCCATCGAAAACAACACTCGGGGAGCTAGTATAGATTAGTCTCTTTACTTTGAGCTCAGTACAAGCATCAATCAAATTCTGAGTTTTTTAACAAAATCAAAGCAAAGTTTCAAAAGAAAAAAAATAAAACTTAAAAAAACCCCCAAAAAAACTCAAGGATCAAGCATCAATCATATCCATTGACTGAACCCGAACTACGAAATTATTTACTGAACTAAAAACTAAACTTATCAAAAACAAGAAGCAAAAAAAGCACAAATCTGATTGTATACCTTCTACATTAATGACCGAGTGGTGGAGCTTGTAATTGTTGATGGACAAATTCGGAGCCGCCATGCGGAACACAACCTCCGCACCTTGTAACGCTACAAGATTGAATGCATAACAATAATGTCCACGTATTCTGGTGCAAGTTCGATCTCAATCAGCCCCCTCTCTCCAACATTTATTTGACCCACTATTGTTTGTCCAATAAAAAACAATTTCTCGCTTCTTCATTTTCTTGGAAAAAGGAACAAACTGATAAACAATACCTTTTGAACATTGTAGTAGCTGACCCAAGACATCCTCTGGTGATCCTAGTCCTCGTGTTTCATGCACATTCTTGGACTTGAATATCTGGAAATTGTTAACAAAGACCAAAGGTTCCTTGTTTTGAAAATTAAACCGAGGAAGGGATCCTGGAAGTTTAATTAGCAAGTGGTTTAAGGTCAAAATTACAAATAAAAACACGTTAGTTTCTTTGACGTAGTTTTTTATTTTTTTATTTTTTTTTTGAAGTTTCTCTGACTTTAGTATTAATTAATTACAATATTTGCATGCTCAACTGAATCAGGTAACCCAAAGGGCCATCAAACCAGAATATATTATGTGAGAATTATCAAATTTTACGTATATTTTTATGCAAATTCTACGTATATTCGCAAGTCAAGTACCTGTTTACTAGTGGGTTATATTTTATTTTAAAAAAAAGAAAAAAAAAAGAAATTCAAGTTCTTAAATCTTGACACAGTCGCATCGTACTGGACGGGACCATATATATGGTTGTTGAGAATCCAGGCTAAATGAATTCATATTAGAAATTTAATAAATGGGGAAGTGAGAAAAAACATATAAAATTTAAGACAGAGTACTAGAAGCCTAGAAGATCGCCAATTTCTTACGCGATTGGTTGATTTTTAGCTACGAGAAACACCGAACACCACAATTGATTTGTCAAGTAATTCCAAATAATAACTTATAGAGCTTAGTTTGAGACGAATTTCAGACCTTTATCTCACACGGCAGACCTTGAGTTCGATTTTTGGTTCTGGTGAATCATTCAATGGTTGCTAGGAAGGTTGAAATGTCTCTGCGAGTATTTTTGGCTTCCGAAAAGATAGACCGTCGTGACGAAACTATTCGTTGATCCCTCTTTAAGAAGTGAAAAGTACTCTATATATTATGTGAAAAAAATTCCATGCCACGGTTTATGATAGCTAGGGGCCATTTTTGTTTAGACTTGAGTTTACGAACAAGAAAAAGTTATGTGATTAGTTTTATGTTCGACATAAATCTATATGTTGTTTGATTGATAATCTATGGCATGTAATTAGGTGATTTTTTTATATATATTTAATATAAGAGTTTTTATTTTTTTTACAAACAATATAATATTTTACATTGAATTTCTCTTAAGTACGGAGAGAAGGATTTAACTTAGGTGTAGATGAGAGAGCACATTAAAAGGTCGTACCCAGTGCACAAGGCTCCCGCTTTACGCAAGGTCTAGGAGAGGTGAATGTCAGCTAGCCTTACCCCCATTTATGGAGAGGCTGCTCCCAAGTCTCGAACCCGAGACCTACCGCTCATGGGCGAAGGCACTTGCCATCGCACCAAGTGCGACCAATTTGGTTGAGCCTATTTTTGTATTTATAAGATAAAACTATTGCATAACCTGAATTTTATTTGTTAACATAGTTGATTATTTAGGAATGTAAATTTTGTTGTGAATAGTTCTTTGTGTGTTCTCGATGTGGTACATGAGGAAATTGCTTCTCCCGGTCTCTTGATGAAAGGTTTGCAAAAGAATCATTAGCCCATTGACAAGTCTGTGAGGCTCTTAGGTAGATTACATGAATTTTTCTGAAAGACAAATTTCGGATTCGTCATTATCTTTTGGGAATAGAAATACAAAGTTTTTTTTCACTCTATGGTGAAATTTGAAAAGTTTCAAGACAATATTGTTGATAAATTAAAATGTTAACTCTTGACTTAAAAAGGTCTCATGCTTTCTCAAGTAGGTCATTTACAGCTTATTATAACGTCTGTCTTTCGGTGTCATAATTTTTTTCCAAAAATTTTCTTGTAGCCTTTTCAAATTCTACTAAGAAACTTTGGGTCATTGTGGTTTGTACTTTTGTATTGAGCGTTTGGTTTTTCCGTAATCAGATTTGGTTTGAGGACAAGTCTGCTCCCTTGAATTATTTAGTTAAGGTATAAAAGTTTACTCTTAGAGCTTAAACTTCTACTTCTAATTAAGTACACCAAAATTTGACATGAAATTTAAAATTTGAAGGATTAATCTCTAAAACCTAAGCTCTAAATAGTAATTCTACACCCTTAAAAAGTATAAAGCTAAAAAAAATTGAGTAGAAGTGAGAGCTTGTCGAAACTTAAAAGAACAAATATCTTATATTGAGAAGAATTTGGAAACAAATGCACTTGAAGCGAGTGTTCAATGTTCCTAACAACTTTTTACATATGCATGAGTAACTGTTAACCATTGATTAGTCTAAGATCCATGCCATTCTTAGATGTACTTTACCTAACAACAGTGGAGTGTTGATCTGTGGGGCCAAGGCAACGCTCTACCCGTATGGCAGATATCGATACTCAAATATTGGCATGTGGTCTAAGCCGCGGCAAAATTATTCGTACTCGCTACTAAGACTCCTGATGATTAGTGAACGCGGCCTTATGCTGAGTACTAATAAAAAAAATTAATCATTCAATATGAACTCTTAATTTGTTATTAGCCAATAAGTGCATGCACTTGTAGCATAAAATCACTGATACACGAAGAGTTCAAATAATTTCATTTAATTTGGTGGACTGATCAGATCTCGATTTAACTATACGTGCATTGACCTAAATTGATTGTCATTTCATCACAAACGCCCACACATGCATGGTCAACTTGTATCCATGGGAACACAAGGAAGTCAAACCACTGTTATGCTTAACTAATCCCATATAAAATTACGTTTCTCCATTAGTTAATTGATTTTTTTTTCCCGAAAATAAAATAGAAATGACAAATAATGGCTCGTAAGTCAAGTGGTTAAGAGTAGTATTTATATACTCAAGAGTATGTATTCTAATTCTTAATTTTGTGGTTATGTGTCATATTCCCTAATATTGTTCATAACATAAATGAACGATACTACAAAATAACTTATCAAATTTTCATTTCCTTTTGATCTAACACTAAGGTAGTGGTTGTTAGAGAGAATTAGCTTGGATATGATTACTCACTATATTAAAGGGATTTTCGAAAGAAGAAACAACTTCCATATGTCTAAGTTGAAGGTAAAAAAGTATTCCTACTATTTCCCACAAGAATAGTAGAATTATACTAAAGAATAACTTTTTCTTCTTGAGTATCTTCAACTTAGACAAAATATTGGCATTGTCATCAATTTTTCCTTCAAAATATGTTTAAGATAATGAATTATCATATCCAAGTCAATCCTCTTAACAAACACCATCTAAATTTCTTATAGCATAATTACTATTCCAGCTTACACAAACAAATTGAGAAATGAAACCGGGCTTATAATTATTAAAATCAAGTGGTATAAGTTGAGTGCAATGGAAAGTAATAAGATATTTGTTTCAAAATTTAATTTTGCAAGATTACTATTTTAGCTGTACATTATTACAGTAGAAATTCGTTTTTAAGTATTGAGTATTTTTTTGAAAAAGAGATATTTTAAATTATTTTTATTTATAAATAGAAAATTCGAACTCAAATGCAAGAGAGCGGCTATACTATCTTAACAAGTAATCTAACTCAAACATGCAACTACTGGGTAGTCTTTTAATAAAGCAAAAATCATTGGTTCATAATTGAAGACAAAGTTAGAGATGAAATTTTAACCACTGGGGTTTGAAGATACAGATATAAAATAATATACAGATATTGAAATGGACTAAGTTATGAATCTACACCAACAACATTTTATAATATAATATAATACCAATATCGATAGTAGTATTCAAGGTTAGTTGAAGAAAAGGTCAGCCTTAATCTCTATAAATCGGCCTCGTTTCTCAAGTCCATAACACATGCATATTATCGATTACAAAGTATTCAGACATACTTTTTTCCTTTAGCCACCTTATTGTTGTCCTACTTAGCCAGCTATACCAAATTTACGAAATGGCTGCTGCCAACGCCCACCACCTTCACTCAGTATCAAAAATTGGGATTATAGGGGCTGGTATTAGCGGAATCGTCGCCACTAAACAGCTTTTAGGACACAATCCGGTGGTCTTTGAGGCCACTGATTCCATCGGGGGTGTTTGGAAACAATGTTCTTACAATTCTACGAAACTTCAAAGCCCTCGTTGCAATTTCGAGTTTTCTGACTACCCTTGGGCTGAGAGAGACAATTCATCTTTCCCTTCTCATGTAGAGGTTTTGGAGTACTTGCATGGCTATGCCACACACTTTGACCTATTGAAATATGTCAAGTTTGAGTCCAAAGTGGTGGAAATACGTTATGTTGGTGGTATTGATGACCATCAAACCATCACCCAACTTCCCATGAATTCAATCTCCGGGGAGTATGGTAGCCTTTTGAGTGGCCATCCTGTTTGGGAGGTCGCTGTTCAGATGTCCAACATTCCAAACATCATTCAGGTTGTTTTTTCTGTAGATTTGATTTTACTCAAGTTTTAGTCATAATGTTCACGCATAATCCTTGATTAATTCTCTGAAAACAAAGCATGACTCTTAAATATGATGATATCCGCTATCAATATGAACTTCTATATATGTATTAAGTAGTTAAGCATTAGTATTATAGGTGATCAGTGTTGTACAATCATATCCAATTCATTGATCACATTATTGTTGATTACATCTCTCACATGTTTAACGTAGTATTCATTGAAAATTTTATGTACACATAATCCACCTTATGCTAGTAAATGTTACACATAAACATGTGTAACTTTTAGTTATTAAGCCTTAGTAATATTCGTTAGTTCTTAGCTAATTGTTCGTACTTTATTTTGGACCTAGCAGTGGTATGCATTCGAGTTCATCGTAGTTTGCATTGGGAAATATGGAGACATACCAAGAATGCCGAGTTTCCCGCGCAACAAAGGTCAAGAAGTATTTCAAGGCAAAGTCTTGCACTCCATGGATTACTCCAAGCTTGACCAACGAGCAGCTCGTGAGCTCCTCAAAGGCAAGAAGGTTGCAGTTATTGGCTACAAGAAGTCAGCTATTGACGTGGCAGTTGAGTGCGCAGAGGCAAACCAAGGTATATATAAAATAGAAAAATCTGATCCGAAATCTCTAATCATATTATTAAATTCCAAAAACATTACAAAACCTAATTAACAATGATGCCGGACCCCATATTTCTTCACTTCAGGAGACAGATATGGTCAGCCTGGTGGGAACTGTCAGTGTGAAAAGTAACATAAGCAACATAGATTATGTACTAAACTCAAGTTGACCACACGTTATCCGTTTTACCGATCGTAGCTTAAGCACCTATTTAATTACCCTTACCCATAACGAGCATCAATTTATAGTACACCATGACCACTTCAGATGAAATAAAATCATTGTAACAATATTAATTTGGATGCATGAAACAAATTTGTGATATCTATCGACATTTAAAAGAGAAATATTACAAAATTAGAGCTAATTAGTAATTTTTGTTTCATACAATCAAGCGAGCTTATTCAATATAATGCTCTAAATCATTGAAACATGACATTTTGGTTTGCTTTCTTTTTTATTGTGGTGAATAAGGACCCGATGGGGAGGCATGCACAATGGTGATAAGGACTCCACATTGGACCGTTCCATCTTACTGGATTTGGGGGCTTCCATTTTTCCTTTTTTTTTCGACAAGGTCTTCTCAATTCCTCCACGAAAGGCCAAACCAGAGCTTAGTCCGAGCCTTGTTTTGCCTTCTTTCATCGCCTATGGTAAATTCCATGTTTCTTAACACACTAATTTAACACCCTAGTACTACTCTTAATTATATATGTATTGCTAGTTATTCGTTTACTAACTATATTGCTACTTGCTTTTTAACCAGAGGATGATAGTTTCCAAGTTCATAGAGTCGTACTTGGAGTGGAAGCTTCCCCTTGTGAAGTATGGACTAAAGCCTGATCATCCATTTTTGGAGGACTATGCTTCATGCCAGATGGCTATTTTACCCCAAAATTTCTTCGCCGAGGCAGACAAGGGCAAAATATTGTTCAAAAGGTCATCGAAGTTGTGGTTTTGGAGCGGAGGAATTGAATTTGAAGACAATACCAAATTGCAGGCTGATGTTGTGCTTCTTGCAACTGGCTATGAGGGAAAGCAAAAGCTCCAATCCATATTGCCTGAGCCTTTCCGCAGCCTCATGGTTGACTCCTCTGGCACTATGCCCCTGTATAGGTGAACCCTAATTACTTGTCAAATATTTGACATGTTATATATTTTTTCTGCTAACATGACACACTCCATTTTATTTTAAATTGAGATTGTATTGTTATGTCATCAAATATGTCAAGCAGTATGAACAAAAACAGCTTTGAGATTAAACCAAAGTTGTAGGTACCCTTATATTTTTAACTGATTACTCACAAGTGGTAGTGTGTACATATAAAATATGTAACTAATTGTATAATGATTGTACATGCTATTTCAGGGGTACGATTCATCCATTGATTCCCAATATGGCATTTGTGGGATTCGTAGAGAGTGTTTCTAACCTGCAGACAGCAGAGTTGAGGTGCAAATGGCTAGGAAGATTGGTTGACAACAAATTCAAGCTTCCCACTGTCCAAAAAATGCTTGAACAGATAGGCAGAGAGATTGAAGTGATGAAGAAGACGACCCGATTTTACAAGAGGCACTGCATTTCAACTTTCAATATCAACCACAGCGACGAAATTTGTGAAGAGATGGGATGGAAATCTTGGCGGAAAAGTAACTGGCTTTCAGAAGCTTTTAGCCCCTATAACAGCCGAGACTACCAAGAACCGAAACATGCAATTTGCACTACAAAGTGGGCGAAGTTTGTTTTAAAGCGTCAATATCAGCTCCCTTTTAAATTTTATTAAGTAATTAACGTAGCTATTCGTACGTTCGGGGACTTCGGCTCTTAAGCCTCCCATATGCTGGTTTAAGCATTTCTTTTTCATATTCACGTTATTCATAGTAAAGCTGTGTTTAGCTGTTTGTTCAATAAAATAATAAAATAAAGCTTTTGTTATTATATTGCTCTATACAAATCTCATATTGTTCAAAAAAAAAAAAAAATCTCATAAATCATTGGCTCACATAGAGCAGCCCATGGAAATCAAATCTTCTAAATATCTTATCATACAAGCGAATGCAGAGTGATTGGTTGGAGAAGTTTCGACTAGAATTCAGGCAGGAGCAACACTCTTGGGGAATTCAAGGTTGGCAGCCCAAGGCTCAGGAAAATACCATTGAAGCCAAAGCTGAATCATCCAAGTTGGCCCATTCAGGTTGGTTTCAAATGGTTCACCTTTGGTAATCTCATACAGGAGATGATAGAGATGAGCAAGGAGAAAGGGGCCCGTTGCCACGTCATCAAAGTTGTGCAAAGCTTCCACTAGAGGGATCCATTCAACTTTCACTCTGTTGGACTTGTTTGGGAAGACATGTTTATTGAGCCACTACAGGAGAAAGTACATATGCTCTTGGTCCTTGTTGGCGTTGGAAGAAGAGGGGCCAAACTCCTTCTTGGCAAACGGGATAAAACCCGTGAAGGAAGTTCCATAACTCTTGAAGGTCGCAGAGTTATACACCAATTAAAGAAAAGGGGTAGAGCTGCCCGAGCTCTCGACGGTCGGGCGAGAGGGAGGAGCCCAATTGTGGGTAACATCCACGATTCTACCCGAGGACCTTGGCCCAAAGACCTGTGCCATATCCAGGATAGTTGGGGATATTAGACCCATCCTAAAGTCAAAGGTATTCGTGCCCGAGTTCCAGAAGAGGATGCCTGTAGTGAGAAGCTCAGGCTTAACGATCACGGTGTTCTTAGAGAGCATTATCAGCTCATAGATACCGTTGTTCATCCATTTTTGCTTGAAGGTTGGCTCGAGCTCATTTATCCATTGTGTCCATCCTTCATCCTTCATCAGAGGGAACCCACAACGATGGTTTGACCATTTGGATGAGGAGATGCCCGATTCGGCCAAAAATGGGTTCGGGGTGAACCATTTCTCCTTGGGCATGTTGTTTTCAATGGCAACAGAGACCCGAGAGGTCCATGCAGGTCCCAAGGAGTGCACTCCTCTCTCCTTGAATAAGAGTTTGTTGGAAAATATTAGTATTTAGTTTATTTGAATGTTTGGTTTTCTGGGCTTAGCCCGTTAGTATTAGGGTTTTGATTTCTTACATTTTAGGATTAGGGTTAGTTTATTATAAATAGCATGTTTGTTATTCATTTGAGAAAAAGTTATTCACAATGTAGTCTCTTAGGGTTTTGTAGCCGTTCCGGCATTCTCAGTTAGTTTAATAATATTCCTATTATTTCGTTAGTCTCGTTCGTTGCGCACTCTGATATTCAACTGAGTTCAGTATGAAGGCCTGCTCGAGGGCGATGCAGACCGTTAAGCAATGAATGACTGAATGAATCTGAAAAAGATGGATTCCTTAGAGACAGAGAGAGCGAAAGCAGGGAGATTTTGAATTACGGGCTGTTTGTGTGAGATTTTGAGATTTTAATTACTTTATTTGCCTTTTTTAACAAAAAGAGTGAAGAGAAACGGGAGTCGCAATGCAAGTGAATTCAAAGTGCCAGACAGACTTTGGTCAAACGCTTTATGTTTCCTCGATTGGGCCTGTGATTTTGTTTTATGGGTTTTGGGTTTTTCCGTGTAGATGTCACAGAATTAGTATAATATGAGAAATTTAGTGTTTGACTGATAATTTTGTGCCGTGGGGCCACAAACATGTACAAGACACATTATTTTGAACATAAATTCTTCGAGTTCTGCATTGTCATGAGGAAAAATAAATCCCCACAACAATGCTTGATTCGTTTAAAATATCTTTATTTTGTCATTTATGTGTAATAAATTTCTTTCGAAGTTTCCATTTGTGATATGAAATATCAAAGAAAAGATAAATTCTCTTGTAACAAGATGCACCAATTATTTTTCTTAACTTAAATGCAAATGTTGTTCATTATTCATGGGGACATCCGATGGATCCATACTCATTTTAATTTGCACAGGGCTTTAATAATGTCGTAGTCTCAATCAATTAACCAAAGCAAGTAGTCCAACGGTACAATGACCCCTTTAATTGTGATGAGACCAGTGACACGTGTTGATAACAAGATCAAGTCAATCAAGACGATATATGATTATCAAGTATTGTGTCTCTATACAAAATTAGTCTCTAATTATTACCGTGTTAGTGTTAACTTTCTTGATGTGCAAATATAAGTTAAGTCGCTCAATTAAGACAATATGTCTGTCTATTTGCACCTAAGTTCGAATCTCTTAGTTGAATGACTTGCTTTTGACACTAGACATTTGGACAATATATCCGTTTCTTTGCACTTGGGTTTGAATCTCTTACCGAAATTTCGATATTAGGAACTTGGTGGGGAATACCACAAAATTGTATATAAAAACTTAAGCACAATGCATCGCAATTGCCAAATGGTGCCACAATTGAAAAAAAACAATGTGGACATTTTATTGAAAACTCAATAGCTGTCGTTTCCGAAGTCAATCATTTTCCATGAATTAAATGACACCTTTGGCTCTGGGTAACCAAAAAGTTGACACTTAATTTTTTATTAACTAAACTCTAATATGAAATTAAGTCTAGAGATGTAACATGCAACCAAATAAATAATCTCACGGTTGGCTTGACTCCTTGATGGCAACCTCTAGGTTAAACAATTAGCTAATTATAATTTTGACTATAAATTATTTATAATTATGGATGACTGTTCTTATAAAACAAAAATAAAATGAGTAATAAGATCAATCGTTCACACTTGCAAGCTGATCCAAACTTATGAGTTATGTTGATGCACAAAACCAGAGGTCTTGGAACAACGTAAATCCGACCATGAATCTGCAAGAAAGTAAATAACACAAGATGTATCATGGTTCACCCCAATATTTGGGCTACGTCCACACTGATATTGTATTTCTGAGAGAGAAAGAGCTCTGAATATGAGAGTGAGGGCTTTGAGAGAGCTTAGAGCTTAGGGGATGTGAGGAGGCTTTTGAGCCTTTCGGTTTGTGAGGGTGAGGGCGTCCCCTTTATAGAATAAGGGTTCGCTCTTCAATACAAAAAATGATGGGCTAGAGTTGGTGCTCGCGGCGAGGCGGTTGCTCAGCTGGCGGGGATGCTCTCTAATGATGGTGAGGGTGTCCCTTTTATAGAATAAAGGCTTGCTCCTCAATACATAAGTGATGGGTTAGGAATGATGCTCGCGGCGAGACGGTTGCTCAGCTGGCGGCGATGCTCTCTAATGAAGGTGAGGGAGTCCCTTTTATAAAATAAGGGCTCGCTCCTCAGTACATAAATAATGAGCTAAGTCCCCCAAGTATTTTTTTATGAGGCCCAATATATGGTATATAGTGTAGTCCCCTAAATCTTCAGTCAATAGAGTCTGTTGGCTGGAGACTTCAAATTGAATCCATGTATGGGCCGAAGTGGCGGTTGTTCAGATGCAGTATTTGCATACCCTGCACTGAAGCTTTGTAGGTGAAGCTTTGCAAGTGAAGCTTTGAAGCTAGAGCTCTGTAAATGAAGATTTTGAAGCTAGAACTTTTGTAAATGAAGCTTTTGAAGCTGAAGCTTTGTAAATTAAACTTTTGAAGCTAGAGCTTTTGTAAATTAAGCTTTCGAAGCTAGAGCTCTGTAAATGAAGCTTTTGAAGCTAGAGCTAGAGCTTTTGTAAATGAAGCTTTTGAAGCTGGAGCTCTGTAAATGAAGCTTTTGAAGCTATAACTTTTGTAAATGAAGCTTTCAAAGCTAGAGCTCTGTAAATGAAGCTTTTGAAGCTAGAGCTTTTGTAAATGAAGTTTTTGAAGCTGAAGCTCTGTAAATGAAGCTTTTAAAGCTAGAGCTTTTGTAAATGAAGCTTTTGAAGCTAGAGCTCTGTAAATGAAGCTTTTGAAGCTGATTGACATGAGTGATGCTCATGAATGTTTATGTTGATTGACATGAGTGATGCTCATGAATGTTGACATGAGTGATGCTCATGAATGTTTATGTATGATTGATATGAATAATGCTCATGAATGTTTATGTATGATTGACATGAGTAATGCTCATGTATAATTTGAAGTACTGGGCGTACTTTTGATCACTTGGTTGGCGATAATAGAGGGTTTGGCTCTTTTGGGCATATGGGCCTTCGCCCTCCACATAACATTCCTGTCCATTATTTTGGGCTTGCCGTTTTTTGTTTTTAATTTTTTATTACTACCCTCTGATGGGGTTTATACAGATGTCTGCAAAAGATAAGAAAAGTAAATTACATCACTTTAAAGTAAGGAAACTTTATCTTCCTCCTAGGTCTTCCCTTTCTTTTTCTTTTGCATTGTCCCCCATATGCTCTCGATGAGAGCCTCCCTTTTTCTTTTTCTTAAATATTCTCACAGCCCACGTTTAGCCCATTCTCCAGCCAAAAGTGAAGACGATGTGCAGAGCACATTCGACGAAATTCAATGTGTAGAGCATCTTTTCTAACTTGAAAACTCTTTGATAAAGTCCTCACTGATTCGACAACCCACATCCCCCTTTTGATCTTCCCAAGAGGTATGGAATCGAGGAGGCTGAGGGCAAGATCGGAATCAGCGTTTAATCTGGAGAATATGTCATCCGGGTCGGCTGGGAAGTAGGTGTCTCGGAGGAGGTAAAGAGCTTCGGCAGCTCTTGCTGCTTTGCTGAATTCTGACCGACTCTGGCTTCTACATGATGGTATTGCTGCCAGGGCGGGAGACTTGTAGAGGCGCCGAGATGAGCCAGACTCGGTTTGGGCCTACCAGAGTTGGGTGGCGGCGACCGCAGTCTGGTGAGGATCGAAGTCACAAATAAGTCTATTAATCACATCTCTAAGGTAGAGCCCTTGGGGAGAGGTTACAGGAACCTTCATGAAATGCGGGTGTTCAAGTTGCCGATTTCGAGAAAGATAGTAAACCACAGGAACTTTGCGGTTCTGATGGTACCTGGGTGACTTCTCAGTCCACACTTTCGCCCTCTTCGGACTCACTTGGCTATACTTCTTCATTCTACCCTTCATTGTTTCCTTCGTTTTCTGAAAATAATTAAAGCTTTTGGGTTCTGGGTCGATTGACCGGATTTTCTCGCGGGTCGCCTGGAAGTCGTATGGGGTTTGGGATCCGAATCCATGGCAGATAATAGGTGGCCACTGAGCCATGCACCGCCACCGAGGCTGACGGACTGCTCTGTTATGGCGACCTGAACGTCGGGGTTCTTGCTGAGCTCATAGGCGCATGAGAGCCCGGCGGAGCCAGCACCAACTAAGACGATGCCGGTGTCAGCGTAAGTGATCATGTCAGTCATGTAGTGCCTAGTCATCTCCCTGGAGACGATGGATTCCTTGATGGGGTCGAACTTGAAGGCGCTCAAGT
This sequence comes from Malus domestica, assembly GCF_042453785.1. Lineage (NCBI taxonomy): Eukaryota > Viridiplantae > Streptophyta > Magnoliopsida > Rosales > Rosaceae > Malus > Malus domestica. Next base: position 3,231,403 of record NC_091675.1, on the reverse strand, counting down.
CGTACGAGGAGTTCAAGCCGTTGGCGGACGTGGAGACGGAGAGGCCTCCGTTGCTGGCAGGAGCCGCCTTAGCTGGCTAAAGGCGGACCATGAGAGCGCTATGGAAGGGGAGTCGAGGAGGAAAGGCTTCTGGAGCTTGGTGGTGAAGCTGGAGTCGCAGCACTTGGCGCATATAGCGAAGCCGAGTCAGCCTCTGTGGTCTGATACTTGGTTTCCATTGTGAAGTCACGGCCCAGGATTATGGAAGTACTTGGTTTGTGGCTGCAATATGCTAATACGAGGGGGAGAGAGAGAGAGAGACAGAGACAGAGAGAGAGGTTCTGTCTCGGTGGATTTGCAGATCTGGGTCCTTATCTCCCCTAAATATTCGGGTTCTCTTCTGCCATTCTGTAGGTGTTTAGTTTCTTGGATTTTGCAGATTTTGCAGATCCACGGCGGAGGTGAAAAAGTGAGAGAGAAACCGACACAGCTTTTCGTGTCGTTTCCCACAAACGGCGCCAAATGTTGATGCACAAAACTGGAGGTATTAGAATAACGTAAATCCGACCGTGAATCTGCAAGAAAGTAAATAACACAAGATGTATCGTGGTTCACCCCAATGTTTGGGCTACGTCCACATTTATATTGTATTTCTGAGGGAGAGAGAGCTCTGAATATGAGAATGAGGGCTTTCAGAGAGCTTAGAGCTTAGGGGATGTGAGGAGGCTTCTGAGCCTTTTCGGTTTATGAGGGTGAGAAGACCCTTTTATAGAATAAGGGCTCATCCCCTTTTTACATATTTGCCCCTTCCATTATTACATAATTACATTTGAGTCCCTCGAGTATTTATACGGAGACCTTAAGTATGGTACAAACAATAGTCCCCCAAGTCTTCAGTCAAGAGAGTCTTTTGGCTGGAGACTTGAAATTCAGTCTATGTGTGGGCCAAAGTAACTAGATGTCGTCTTGAACTAATACTTGATATGAGACAATGCTCAAAGTGAAATGATGCTTAACCAGAAGTAGCACATGTTGCGAGGCTACTCTGTTTGTGGCTTATGTTGCTTTGGTTGGCTCGACTTGTGGCGTTTAAGGGTGAAGGAGTCCCTTTTATAGAATAAAAGTTCGCTCTTCAATACAAAAAATGATAGGCTAGGTCCCCCAAGTATTTTTTTATGAGGCCCAATATATGGTGTGCATCAACAAGTTCCACAAATATAATGGCCAAGATCAACCTCCGTGGGCTCGTGCGCTACTAACCCAAGCATTTAAGCTCGGAGAGTGACATTATATAATCAATAAGAGAACAATGAACGAGAAACTAAATGTAACGTCAAGTTAAAAAGTTTAAAAATTACAAGATATGTCAAAAATAGCGAGAAACTAGAGCAATAATACACAAAATCATACAATGTAGTTACAAAAAATAAATCAAATAAGATCTTTCTTCGTTTCTTATATTTTTAGGGACGTTCGGGTTGAAGAGAAATGAATACAGGGCACAACAAACGTATCAAACACCGCAATTCTATATCGATTCTCAGGCAAGCAGTGGCAGGTAGCTATCAGCATTCAGTCACTCAATCTTCTTGGATGTACAGAACTTTTTGACAACATCAGATTTCAATTTGCATCCACGAGAGAGAGCTTCTAGGACCATGTCATCAATTTTTTGCTGCTCCTTCTCGTACGCGTAGAAAACTATAAAGGCAGTGGGAACTCCTGGAACAATAAGAGAACAAAAAAACTAAGAGTCAAGGTGGGGCAAAATCGAACTTTTTGATGCAACTACTAAAAGAATGAGTAATGCCGGTCCAATGGAAAATAAGAGTACCCAGTGACCAATCCAATCAAGTCCGTAAACGGCTGAAATATAGGGTGTAAGAATATCAAATGATGGGTTCTTTAAAATTTTAGGAAAACTAACGAAAACTCCCAATACAAACGGTTTCTCCCAAAAACAGGAAATTGGAAGAAATTTAAATACTATAAATTAAAAGTCCTAAACATTGGTTTGTTCATTAATTACCCAAACCAATTTTTCAGACTCCCAAAGTTGCTTCTATTTTGTGCATGAATTTTAATGATTTTCTCTATAAAATTGGACAGACTTTCAGAATGTCAGATCTTAATATTATTCAAAGTTCAAATGAACTCCCGATGTGTTGAATTCTGTGAGTGAGTGAAATGGAGGAAAGATACCTATAACATATAAGTTCTGAAGTGAAAACGCTCCAAGGAAGCTAAGAACCAATAGGGTGAGAACAACCTACAACATCAACAGTAAATATTAAGTAAACATCAGAAAAGAAGAGAACAAAGGAAGAGAGATGCAACTCTATAACTTGCTAGCATGTGCATTCTGCACCTCTTCCGTGAACTTATACACTATCAAAATAATATATAGCTGGAAGCGCAAAAGAAGATGGGAACGGCAGAGAAATACCTTAAGGAACAATATCCCGTCATATCCCTTGGCAAGAGATATCAAAGTTTTAACAGATGCATTCCATGATGAAGCCAGAGACTTGGCAATTTGTTGCGACGTCTCTTCTGATAAGCGGAAATGTGATGACTGAAGCTTCTCAATTTTGTATCCTAATCTGGAGCAGTGAAATTGTTGTTAGTAGTCAGTTTCACTTAATAATGAGAGCTGAGGAAAACAGCAGGTTTCAAACAAAGAAGCTAAGGAATATAAATACAAGAAGGGCATAGGCAATACATCTTTTCAGGTAAACCGGCATGAGTGAACACAAATACTGAAGCTACCAGGAGCACCTTTGAAAGCATAGTAATAATTGTAGATTCAGGTACAATGAAGTTGTAGTAGATTGCAATCAAAACAATTAACGCCTTCAACGTCTGTTTTTTATCCTTCCATAGTAATGTGTCAGCTACTGTCAAAACCACAAGTGCAATACATGAGTGCACATATACTGTTATTTCGCACATACTGAGTCAATCATAAGGATGTCATTATGCCTGATTTAAGTTAACTTATAAGAAACATCAAAGTAAGATGAGTAGAAACTGAGGATTCATACCCCTTCCGCTTCCAAGATATATTGACGCTTTAGATGGTCCTTCTCTTTTCGGTCGATGTTCAGCCCTCAAATGTGGGTACGCCTCAATTGTCCTCTTCAGACCCTCCTGAAGAAAGTAAATAGCACAGTGTCACAAGAAAGCACCTTATCTAGAATTTGAACACAAAATGTACAATGACATGATGAGAGTGCTTAGACCTTTTTAATTCCTAAGTGCTTACCAATAAGAGATAAAGTTTAACTACACATTCTGTATTCCAAAATAGCACAAACAACATCCTAATCACAGGTTCAAATGTTCAAGGCGGTGAAGCTGTGAAAGAGAAAAATATAAATGTTGGACGCTCTGCCAACTGGAGTGCTAAGTGCAATTCTCTTGTATTAAGTTATTAACCAAAGGACTTATCACTCTTTTTATGAAAAAATACTGAACCTGAAGTGATACGATGGGTGTGTAGCCGATTCGATCCTGAGCTTTCGAACACTTCAAAGATCGGGTGCAAGAGAGGAGTCTAATTCTTGAAGGCGTCAACTGTGGAACCTTCATCCCATATGGACCTAACAGCTTATATGTCAACTCCACCATATGTGCAATTGGCATCACAGCAAAGGCAGGGATTTTTATTCTTGGCCTGCAAACAACATTCATTCAGGGAAAACAAAAGAGAATGGACATTGAACAATCACTATATTAGGCATTGAGGAGTACAGTGATTACATTTAAGGTCTGCTTAAAACGAAAGGATTACGAAAAGTGAGTACCTTTCATAGCCAAGACCTTCCAGAATAAGTGAGACAAACTCCCAAAACTTGATAGGTTCCATATTGGTTATAAAATATGCCTGCAAAAGCAGTATCATTTTAGGCCTTTAGCTAGAAATGCCACAATCTGTCTCCGTATAGTTTAGCTTGACATCAATCAGACATGCAAAGTAAGTTTCAAAAGCATGACTATCCCATGTTTTAGAGCAAATTCAAGGTAACAAAACGTGAAGGAATGACTCAGTAGAAAAGATGCATCTTATTATTACATCTACAGTCAGATTATTCAATGCATCTTTGAAAGTTTATTTCCCCAGAAACCTTTGCATCTCCCGTGAACTTCAGAACATGTATCGAACCAGTATCCAATAAATCTTTCTTGTGGTACTAAATAAATCATGGCAGTTGAATAATTCAATCCTATTTCATCATCTATTATACATTTATACTTAACACCACCCACCCTATCTTGTATTTATCTCAGGTGTCAAAAAACTTAATAATATATTGGTACCTGCCCCGCAGCTTTATCTGCAACCTTCCCTTCTGATGCAAGAGCTCGCTCTGCACATATATGCGCGTGTGCCACATTTTCAACATATGTGAAATCATAAATGTTGTTGCCATCACCAATGATGAACTGTTCAATTGAAATAAAGAGGAGAAACAATGAGCATCAGATATTGTGAAAGAAGGACTTAACTAATAATGGTGTAAGGGAGATGCAAGACTAAAGCAACAGGGACCACCAACTTACTTACCTTGGATTTCCATGTCCTGGCATTAACAATCAATGATGGAACCAGCAACCTATCGCCAGGTCCAAAAATGCTGCTAGGGCGAATGCAACAAGTGAGAAGCCCCTTAACACCATTTGCCTTGATGACCAATTCTTCCCCTTGGGCTTTCGTTGCAGAATAGAAATCATTGTGCTGAAATAAGTTGCAACGCATAACAATTCCGTATTTAAAATTGCATCCGCGCACATTCTTGCATCACTGTAAATACAACAACAACAACAACAACAACAAAGCCTTTTCCCACTAAGTGGGGTCGGCTATATGAATCCTAGAACGCCATTGCGCTCGGTTTTGTGTCATGTCCTCCGTTAGATCCAAGTACTCTAAGTCTTTTCTTAGAGTCTCTTCCAAAGTTTTCCTAGGTCTTCCTCTACCCCTTTGGCCCTGAACCTCTGTCCCGTAGTCACATCTTCGAACCGGAGCGTCAGTCGGCCTTCTTTGCACATGTCCAAATCATCGGAGCCGATTTTCTCTCATCTTTCCTACAATTTCGGCTACTCCTACTTTACCTCGGATATCCTCATTCCCAATCTTATCATTTCTCGTGTGCCCACACATCCCACGAAGCATCCTCATCTCCGCTACACCCATTTTGTGTACGTGTTGATGCTTCACCGCCCAACATTCTGTGCCATACAACATCGCTGGCCTTATTGCCGTCCTATAAAATTTTCCCTTGAGCTTCAGTGGCCTACGACGGTCACACAACACGCCGGATGCACTCTTACACTTCATCCATCCAGCTCGTATTCTATGGTTGAGATCTCCATCTAATTCTCCGTTCTCTTGCAAGATAGATCCTAGGTAGCGAAAACGGTCGCTTTTTGTGATCTTCGCTAGATTGCTCCGGTCATTAGTGTGGATAAGTATATAAATGGATAGAGATAGGAAAGCAAACACAAGATGTACGTGGTTCACCCATATTGGCTACGTCCACGGAATAGAAGAGTTCTCATTAATTGTGAAGGGTTTACACAAGTACATAGGTTCAAGCTCTCCTTTAGTGAGTACAAGTGAATGATTTAGTACAAATGACATTAGGAAATATTGTGGGAGAATGATCTCGTAATCACGAAACTTCTAAGTATCGGAGTGTGGTGTCGTCTTGACTTGCCTTATCTGTCTCATAGGTAGATGTGGCATCTTCTCTGGAAGTACTCTTCCTCCATCCAGGGGTGGTATCTTTAACTGGTGGAGATGCACAAGGTAATGTATCAATTTCACTTGAAGCTTACTTGTAGTCTCAGGCTTGGTCAAGCGCGATACAAACCATGTAGTAGGAGTCCCCCAAGTCGCCGAGCTAGGGGGTCTGCTGAAAGAGGTGACAGACAAGGTAAGCAATCAGAGCTCCGACTGATTGTTCACCTTCTCCCCATCTTGCAGCAGCATGAAGGATAAAGAGAAGAAAAATGAGAAGAGATGATATGAGATACTTTTGCTTTTGAAGAAGTAACTTTCCACAGGCTTATTCTTGAACTGAGCTGGAGGGTTTTCTGGTTTCCTCCAGAGTATAAGGCCGACTGAAGAATTTGAGGGTCAAAACAAGTCCATCAAATCTAGAGTACGTTCCACCCTGCTGATATGGGATACTTTTGCTTTTGACAGAGTAATGGGTGTATCGGCACGTGTGTTGTTACGCTTGTCTCCACATGCTTCCTTGTATCCTTCGCACTTGCCCTATCTGTTCCTCAAGCAGATGCGGAATCTTCCCTGGAAACATAAGATGTTGAAGATGAGTACACGAGAGCAATGCCAGGTAAGTAATCAGGTAAGGGGTTCCAGGCAGTCAGTTCCTGGCTGGAAGCTTGATCCAAGTGCTGACTGATTGCTCTCTTTCTCCTTGTCTTGCAGGTAAAAACAAGGCCAAAGGAAAAGACAGGGAAAAAGCATGATATGGGATACTCTTGCTTTTAACCCTGATGATATGAGATATTCTTGCTCTAGTATAGCTTGTTTGCAGAGGTATTATCGGGGGGAAAGAAAGCTGAATATTTCGAAAGGCTTCGTTGGGAGTGCCCTCTCAGATATGATGAAAGGTTGAGCATTTTTGCAGGTCTGCCTGTCCGTTGGGGATGGAGGTCGACATATATAGGAGTCTCCCTAACAACAAGTAGTAATGCTATTCCTTTACCCTGCTTGGTCATAGCACGGTAGTGGGAGCTGCCAGTTTCACATGTTTTAACTCTGTCAGAGCACTTTGAAAAAGTGGTCTGTGGTATCTGGCTCTCGAGATTCGGAGAACGATGCCTTTTCGATTTTTGAGAAAGCAATCATGCTGGGGGTCTGGCTCTCGAGATTCGTAGAGCAGTGTCTCTTCGATTTTTGAGGAAGTAATCATGTTGGGAGTCTGGCTCTCGAGATTCGAAGGGCGGTGCCTCTTCGATTTTGGAGCAAGCAATCCTGTTGGGAGTGTTGTCTCGAATGTGAGTAAAGGTTGGGCATGTTTGCTAGTCTACCTTGCCACGAAGCACAAAGGTTGACACACAGAGACTTTCCAATTATCCAGCAATGGTACTGTTCCTTTACCCTCTCTTCGCTTTTGAGAAAGTAGTCATGTTGGGAGTCTGGCTCTCGAGATTCGGAGGACGGTGCCTCTTCGATTTTGGAGCAAGCAATCTTGTTGGGAGTGTTTTCTCGAAAGTGAGTAAAGGTTGGGCATGTTTGCTAGTCTACCTTGCCACGAAGCACAGAGGTTGACACACAGGGACTTTCCAATTATCCAGCAGTGGTACTGTTCCTTTACCCTTGTGGGTAATAATATGGTAGCTAGACCTTCAAAATTTATGTGTCTAAACTTTGTTAGTGCTGTTTCTTTGCTATTCTTTTACCTTTCTTGGTCAGAGCGATGTAGTGGGAGCTGCAAGCTTCACGTGCTCAACTTTGGCAGAGAACTTTGGCAAAGTTATCTGTGGTACCCATGAGCTATTGTTGCGTGTGGGAAGTGGGTGATTGAACAGTAAGATTCATGTGCTTTCTACTTCACCAGAAGTCTTCGACAGAATGCCCATAATTTCTGCAAAGCTGAGTGTGCGTGTGACAGGTGCTGACAAGGCTAGAAAAGTAGGTGCCTCTTCGATTTCTGAGATCGGCCCTCGTGGTCTCTGAGCAGCCCAGCTTTTGAGAAAGCGAGCGCCTCTTCGATTGATTCGGAGAACGATGCCTCATCGATTTTTGAGAAAGCAATCATGCTGGGGGTCTGGCTCTCGAGGATTCGGGGAGCAGTGTCTCTTCGATTTTTGAGAAAGTAATCACGTTGGGAGTCTGGCTCTCGAGATTCGGAGGGCGGTGCCTCTTCGATTTTGGAGCAAGCAATCTTGTTGGAAGTGTTTTCTCGAATGTGAGTAAAGGTTGGGCATGTTTGCTAGTCTACCTTGCCACGAAGCACAGAGGTTGACACACAGGGACTTTCCAATTATCCAGCAATGGTACTGTTCCTTTACCCTCTCTTCGATTTTTAAGAAAGTAGTCATGTTGGGAGTCTGGCTCTCGAGATTCGGAGGACGGTGCCTCTTCGATTTTGGAGCAAGCAATCTTATTGGGAGTGTTTTCTTGAATGTGAGTAAAGGTTGGGCATGTTTGCTAGTCTACCTTGCCACGAAGCACAGAGGTTGACACACAGGGACTTTCCAATTATCCAGCAATAGTACTGTTCCTTTACCTTTGTGGGTAATAATATGGTAGCTAGACCTTCAAAATTTATGGGTCTAAACTTTGTTAGTGCTGTTTCTTTGCTATTCTTTTACCCTTCTTGGTCAGAGCGATGTAGTGGGAGCTGCAAGCTTCACGTGCTCAACTTTGGCAGAGAACTTTGGCAAAGTTATCTGTGGTACCCATGAGCTATTGTTGCGTGTGGGAAGTGGGTGATTGAACAGTAAGATTCATGTGTTTTCTACTTCCCCAGAAGTCTTCGACAGAATGCCCATAATTTCTGCAAAGCTGAGTGTGCGTGTGACGGGTGCTGACAAGGCTGGAAAAGTAGGTGCCTCTTCGATTTCTGAGATCGGCCCTCGTGGTCTCTGGGGAGCCCAGCTTTTGAGAAAGCGAGCGCCTCTTCGATTTCTGAGATCGGCCTTCGTGGTCTTTGAGAAGCCCAACTTTTGAGAAAGCAAACGCCTCTTCGATTTCTGAGATCAACCCTCGTGATCTCTAAGCAGCCCAGCTTTTGAGAAAGCAAACGCCTCTTCGATTTCTGAGCAGGCGCTTCTTCGATTTCCGAAGCTCCGTCGAGTGCAGATTTTTATAGAGGCTGACATTAAGTTCCAAAGCACACTTGAATCTCCACCAGTAGAAGCTTCATTCTTGCACTTCTAAGATCTTGATTTGTCCGACCTCTTCTCTCTTCAACACCTTTGAAAATGTCTGGCCCCTCCGACCGTCGTTTTGACTTGAACCTTGTTGAAGAGGCAGCCCCGCCTTCTCCAGACAACATATGGCGCCCATCCTTCGTCTCCCCTACTGGTCCTCTTACCGTTGGGGATTCCGTGATGAAGAATGATATGACCGCTGCGGTGGTGGCCAGGAACCTTCTCACTCCCAAAGATAACAGACTACTTTCCAAACGGTCTGATGAGTTAGCTGTTAAGGATTCGTTGGCTCTCAGTGTTCAGTGTGCAGGTTCTGTGTCTAATATGGCCCAACGCCTATTTGCTCGAACCCGCCAAGTTGAATCCTTGGCGGCTGAAGTGATGAGTCTCAAACAGGAGATTAGAGGGCTCAAGCATGAGAATAAACAGTTGCACCGGCTCGCACATGACTATGCTACAAACATGAAGAGGAAGCTTGACCAGATGAAGGAAACTGATGGTCAGGTTTTACTTGATCATCAGAGATTTGTGGGTTTGTTCCAAAGGCATTTATTGCCTTCGTCTTCTGGGGCTGTACCGCGTAATGAAGCTCCGAATGATCAACCTCTGATGCCTCCTCCTTCTAGGGTTCTGTCCAGTACTGAGGCTCCAAATGATCCCCCTCCGGTGCCTTCTCTTTCTGGGGCTCTACCGACTGCTGAAACTTCTCCTAAGCAACCTTTGTGAAGGCTCCGTCTTGTGTGTTTATTTTGACTCATGTATATGTACATATTTGTAGCTGATCGGGGATATCAATAAATAAGTTTTCCTTCATTTCAACGTATTGTGTTAAATACACCAAAGCCTTCTTCGCTAAGTTCTTTGAATTTTCTTTTGTTGAAGCTTGTATGTTGAAGCTTTCTGAGTGGAGCATGTAGGTTGGGGTAGTGTTCCCTTAATTTCCCGAGTGAGGAAAACTTCTCGATTGGAGACTTGGAAAATCCAAGTCACTGAGTGGGATCGGCTATATGAATCTTAGAACGCCATTGTGCTCGATCCTGTGTCATGTCCTCCGTTAGATCCAAGTACTCTAAGTCTTTTCTTAGAGTCTCTTCCAAAGTTTTCCTAGGTCTTCCTCTACCCCTTCGGCCCTGAACCTCTGTCCCATAGTCGCATCTTCTAATCGGAGCGTCAGTAGGCCTTCTTTGCACATGTCCAAACCACCGTAACCGATTTTCTCTCATCTTTCCTTCAATTTCGGCTACTCCTACTTTACCCGGATATCCTCATCTTGCATCACTGTAAATACATTAGGAAATACTAGTACCTTAGGTGGATATGGCAAAGACTCATCTCCGTCAACAATGCCATGAATCCCATCAAAAACAACACTAGGGGAGCTAGTATATATAAGTCTCTTTACTTTGAGCTCAGTACAAGCATCAATCACATTCTGAGTTCCTGAACAAAATCAAAGCAAAGTTTCAAAAGAAAAAGAAAAAAACTTTGCATAAAACCCCAAAAAAACTCCAAGGATCAAACATCAATCATATCCATTGACTGAACCCGAACTACGAAATTATTTACTAAACTTATCAAAAACAAGAAGCAAAAAAAGCACAATTCTGATTGTATACCTTCTACATTGACCGAGTGGTGGAGCTTGTAATTGTTGATGGACGAATTCGGAGCCGCCATGTGGAACACAACCTCCGCGCCTTGTAACGCTACAAGATTGAATGCATAATGCAGAAAATCAAATCACGCACACAAATCAGCCGCCATTGATGCAAACTCAAGACTGCGAGAAAAAGAAAGATGACCTTGAAGAACTTGGCTCTTGCTGCGGAGGTCGAGGGACACGTACTGGGCGCGACCGGTGCTCAGGGCTTCGGCTAGAATGCCGTTTTCTTCGGAAGGTTCTAGATCAACGGTGGAGCCGAGGTCGGCGATTCGGACCCGGAACACATCGCATCGGATCAGCATCTGGACCAAGTGGCGCGCCGCGAAGCCTCGGCCTCCGGTGACCACGCACCATTCTTCGTCGCCGGACATGGCAGGAAGATGGCGGCGATCGGTGGAGGTGAAGGTGACGAGGATCGGAGAGAGAGTGGAAGTGTCACTGTGTGAGATAGTCAGCAAAGAAGGTGAACAGAAATTTACGGTGGGAGTGAGATGTAAAAGATGGAAAACCAGAGGAATCTACCTGACGGTTAGACCCGCCAATCTGCCCAACAGAAACTTGGGCTTTTTTTGGGCTTAGCTCAAAAATTAAATTGGGCTTTTCTGCTGGGCCCAATAATAGATTTTGAACCAAATTTGCTTGCTTTTCCCTCCCATTTCCATTGCTCCAAACAAATTTCAAATTGCTCCCCCCAAAAGTAATTCCTTTTCAGCTTTTCTGCTTCCACATTACATTTACTCGGCAGATTACAGAGAACCACACATTCTCTCGACGGAGTGAGAGCAGTGATAGGCACAGAATACTCAACGGAGAAGAGGAGCTAAACATGTCCTCAAAGTCGCAGCCTTTCTCTTCCACCAGGTTCAACTCCATGATCGCCGCCGCCGCCGCTGACGACGACGACTTTCAGATCCCACTCACCCAAACAGCCACAGCTCCCAAGCCTTCCAAAAAGCTGAAGCGCTCCAAACCCGTCTATCGCGGCAAGGAGAATATTCCCCCCAATTGTTTAGGCAGCAAAGACTCGACTTTGGAGCAGACCCAGGGTTTCAAATCCTCGGTTTTCGAGGACTGCAGCTTGGATTCGATACCCGCAAGCTTCGATTGCGGGACGCTCGACGGTGGCGGTCTCGCTTCTTCTTCTGCGTGCGTTGACGAGGAAAAGGGGTTGAAATCCAAAGGGGGATATCTGTGCAATTCAATCGAATCTAGGTTAATCAAGCCTCGACCCGATTGGGATTTCGGTTCGGGTGATGGCGAAAGCCAGGATTTTGAGGAGCTCGATGTGCTGCTGAAGCTGTGCGATCGAGCAGAAGGAGGAGAGAGTGTTGGCGTCAATGGAATGGAGGAAGGGTTTGGAATTGTGGAGGACGAAAATGCGGGTTTGGTGCTGTGTCCTCTGTGTGGGGCTGACATTTCGGATTTGAGCGACGAAGAGAGGCAGGTCCATAGCAATGAGTGTCTTGACAAAGAGGAAGTTCAAACGCAAGATGTAAGTATAAAGTATTAATCTTTTTGAAGATTTTGGCTATTGATTGTGAATGCTAATTGTGGTAGTGTTTTGCTTGGAGCAGGCTCCGCGTCCCGATGAGGAAAGGGAGCATCAAAATTCCGGGCAAGTTCTTGAGTGGCTGGGCAGCCTGGGATTAGAGAAGTACAAGGATGTTTTTGTTCGAGAAGAGATTGATTGGGACACTCTACAATGGCTCACAGAAGAGGTATAGAACGTAGGATATGTCTGCCTATTAACTCACCCTTTTGGTTACTTGATTTGGATTTGGATTGAATTTCTCTTTCTTGTTGGTTTTTATTTGCTGTGAAGGATTTGTTTAGCATAGGCATTACTGCACTTGGTCCGCAGAAGAAGATTGTGCATGCCCTTGCTCAACTTAGAGAAGGTGCCACTACTACTACTACTAGTTCAACAGAAGCACAACCAAGAAAAAAGAGAGCCAATGGAGTCGATATGCCCAATGACGCTTCAGAAGCACCAGTTAATGATGTTAGTAAAACAGCTGCAAACAAATTGATCACAGATTACTTCCCGGGATTTGGAACTGCTAGGAAGCAAGTTTGCACCACCTCTAGAGAACAGCAAAGGGTAGAAAAACGGGTGTCAGGTTCTGGTCAGAAACGTGGTGTGGCGAACAATAATGCCACAAATCGGAAACTCAGGGATATTCCCTCATGGTGTTGCATACCAGGAACACCATTTCGAGTGGTAAGAGGCCTTGCAGGCGATTGTGAATGTCACTGTGTACTACACTTTTTAGTATGTACTATGTATTGTTCTTCAGCTTTAGCATAAGTTATGGTGTTTTCATCCTCTTCATTTATAAGCCTGAGGCTGATTTTCTGACAAGTTCATTTGTTCCCATTTGCAGGACGCTTTCAAATATCTTAGACGGGATTGTTCGCATTGGTTTCTAACTCACTTTCATATGGATCGTAAGAATGCTTTTTCTAATTTTTCCATTTAAAACTTATATTTAATCTTGCTTGTTAGTCCGGAAATGTACCTGATTTGGAATGATGTTTGTCCGGAAATGTACCCCATTTGGAATGATGGAAGCTACTACATAGGGCTAGTTATTTGCAGACCTTTGTGGGTCAAAGTTATCTGGTTCGATATGATTGCATTTGTTACTGCAGATTATCAAGGTCTAACGAAGTCCTTCTGTCACGGAAAGATTTATTGCTCCTCCATCACAGCTAAGCTTGTAAATATGAAGATTGGCATTCCATGGGACAGCATACAGGTTGTACCCGTCAACCAAAAGATGAATATTGCTGGTATTAATGTGACCTGCTTGGATGCAAACCACTGTCCTGGTTCGATAATTATACTTTTCGAACCACCCGACAGTAAGGTGTGGTCCAAACTTACCTTTTAACCTCACTCCATGGTATTCTTGTTTTCTTTTCTATGTTTGTTGGATAATGGTCCCGGTTCCATGTGTATCTAGGCTGTTCTGCATACAGGGGACTTTCGCTATAGCGACAGCGCAGCAAGCATGTCTTTTTTGCAAGCATGTTCTATCCATACTCTCATCCTTGATACCACTTATTGTAATCCACAGGTGAGCCAGCCACATAGAATACGGCATATGTTATGAAGTTCATGTCTTTCCTTTATCCCCTTTGAAAATAGATTGCTCGTCATTTTGTTGTTGGAAAGTATATACTGCATACTACAAATTTAGAAGCGAAGTGACGTTTACTCTCATTTCATTATGCTTTGCAGTATGATTTTCCAAAGCAGGAGGCTGTAATACAGTTCGTCATTGATGCCATTCAAGCTGAAACTTTCAACCCTAAAACTCTATTTCTGATCGGCAGCTACACTATTGGTAGAGTTCACTGCTTATCTCGTTTCTATCTCCCTTCCTTTTGCTTTTACATATCCATTCCAATGTGTTGCTCTATATCATTGGATGACTCCATAAAGTGGTCATTGTATTTCATTTCTGTTATCTCTTTAACCCCCAGCTCATTTATTTCTGTCTCCCCATCCATGTGTTTTGTCTCCATTTTGCAACAGGAAAGGAACGACTTTTTTTGGAGGTTGCTCGTGTGCTCCGGAAAAAGATTTATGTTAATGCAGGAAAGCTGCATACATTAAAATGCTTGGATTTTCCTGAAGAAGATATGCAGTGGTTTACATTAAACGAACAGGAAAGCCATATCCATGTGGTCCCTATGTGGACACTTGCAAGCTTCAAGCGACTGAAGCATATTTCCAATCAATATTCGGTGAGGGATTTACCCTTTTCCTTATTATGTTACCTTGGTATGTAGACATATCCAGAGAAATGTGTTTTTGAAGAATAAATGTAACTCATGTAGATATATAATGAAATTTTTTACTCTGAGATTTGTGAAGTAGCATCATATCATGAACTTACATTTCTCGATTAAGCTACCCTTTCCATGATCTCGAATTCCACTTCATATTAGGCCAAGGGCAAGACTAAAGTTTCGAAGTGCTTAACTAGTTGCTTTGTTCTTTAACTCTCAGGGTCGATTCAGCCTTATCGTTGCTTTCTCTCCAACTGGTTGGACTTTTGGTAAGGGAAAGAAGTCCCCAGGAAGAAGATCACAGCAGGGTACCGTTATAAGGTGACATTTCCTTCTCTGCTACAATACTACATTGCCTCAGATGAAACTTTTGACTATATCAAACATTACAGAGTAGTGATTCTCTCACTCCCGCTTTCTCCTCTTGCACTGCAGGTATGAGGTGCCATACAGCGAGCATTCCAGCTTTACAGAACTCAAAGAGTTTGTGAAGCTTGTTTCTCCAGTGGAAATAATACCTAGTGTGAATAATCACGGACCAGATTCTGCCAAGGCCATGGTTTCCCTGTTGTCATCTTAAATTTTTATTTATTTTATTTCCCACTAACTTTACAAATTTTGTAATTTTACCCTCAATAGTAATGGATAACGTGATTTGTATTAGGGCTGTAATAATGGAACTTCTGGTTGTGCAAAGGTCCCATGCGTAATAAAGAGAGGTTGACAGTTGGGAACCAAGAGTTGGTGTTAGTTCTAGCATTCAAGACAAGTCATAATTTGGAGTCTTTGTTGTGATTATCGCATAATTACATAGTCGTGGTGTTACAGTCAACTTGTATTATAATGTGTTTTATATATTGATACTACGTAAAATATGAGAAATTGTTTGACGTGAAATCACACTTCCCACCTCAAGTTATTAATCTAAATGTTATAACATGGATGGATGACATGTTTAATATGTTTTGGACCTGGGATATAGTATTAATAAATAGATTCACTTGTTATAACATGAATAAATTATTAATATCACATAGTAGTGAGACAATCACATTCGAATAAATTCTCTGCCAACTTATATTGTAACACATAACTTAATAACACCAAATAATAACGTGATGGTATCACTCAAAGTGTTTTTAAGGTAGAACTTTGCTCATTGACTACCAATATTAAATACAGATTGAGACGCAGCACCAATGAATTTTGATCAACACATTAATATCGTTGCCCCATTTGAAGGAAGAACAAGTGAGTTATCCAACCGAATGAGCATCTTCAGCAAACTTTACCCATATTCCTCTTCTTCTTTTTTTGTCGAGTCTAGTAATTGAATTCTTCACGAATAAGCCTCTTAAAACTACATTTTGAAGATGCAATTCTCCAGACTAAACTGTTACTGCATCTGACTATTATTAATATTACACTCGACATTAACAAGTGATACATGAAGAGTCATTTTCTATGATTTTTCCCACCGATATTAACAGTTGTAAAGAGGACTCCACTAATTAAGCATTCCATTAACTTCTCGTACCACAGATAAATATAATTAAATGGTGATGACCATGGTAGATGAATAAAATAACAAGCCTCTCTTTTGAATTTTTTTTTCGATGTACCGAGAACACGGCCTGATTACTGGTACACTTAAAAACTTCTCCTTTGGTGAAGCCAGCTAATGGCCTTGAAGGGCAAATGCCCCCTTCCCTCAACTACCTTCTTTAAGTTTCCTTTGTTTTTGACTCATTAATATTCACAAGAAACACAACAAAGTGTGTGACACTATCACTCGCATCATCTATAACCAGAACCAATTAATTTTCCATGTTCACAAAAAGAAAAAAAAAATGTTAATCAAATTTTTTACAAAATAGAGTAAACCAAGAAGAAGAAGAATTGGAATTGCACACTCCAAAAATTCCATTCCATTATTGTAAAAAAAAAAAAAAAAAAGGAATATGCAAAGCTCTTAAAAGCTCTCAACTAATGGTTGTTCGAGTTGGTTCTAGTTGGCGTTTGCATTAACTATTTTCCAACCACCACTTTTGATGCTCATATATATTAACACTCCTTTCATCTCTCTCACAAACCAATCCAATCCTGTCCATGCCAATCCCACCCACCATGGCCAGTGAGCAAGATCTCCTGTCCACCGAGATTGTCAACCGTGGGGTTGAGTCGTCCGGCCCCAATGCTGGCTCCCTCACGTTCTCCGTTAGAGTGCGCAGGCGGCTGCCGGACTTTTTACAGTCCGTAAACCTAAAGTATGTGAAGTTAGGGTACCACCACCTCATCAACCATGCCATATACTTGGCCACCATCCCTGTGCTTGTGCTGGTTTTTAGTGCTGAGGTGGGAAGTTTGAGTAGGGAGGAGCTGTGGAAGAAGCTTTGGGATGATGCACGTTATGACCTAGCAACTGTGCTAGGGTTCTTTGGTGTTTTTGTGTTCACTTTGTCTGTTTACTTAATGTCACGCCCTCGATCCATCTACCTCGTTGATTTCGCTTGTTTTCGGCCTAATGACGATCTTAAGGTAGGTTTTTGTTTAATTAATGGATTAATTAGTAACTTTTTCAATGACTTATTTGCATTGGTTTTCCATGTGTGTGTATATAATATATGACTTTGACGACTTAATTTCAACATCTAATCTTTCATGGTTTTGTTGATTATGTATGGTGACAAGTTATAATCATTAATTAAAACATTCTTATATTTGTGTTTTTTTTTGTTGATTTTATGTTTTTTTGGTTTAACTTTTTTTTTGATATGGGAAAACATTTTTGGATTTGATTTTTCTTCATTTGACATATTCACGAGACTTGAACTTTAAATCTCTAATAATTAAAGCAAATACTAAATTTCGCTACACCTGTCAGAATATTTAACTTTTATTTCCATAATTAGCTTATTTTTTCCTTAATAAATTTAAAAAAAAAGTGTTTTGTAATTGAAGTTGAGATGAATCTATTATGTTCTCTCGCTGGTAGCTATATATTTCAAAAGAAATACATGGGATATATGCATATGGTGTTTTTTTTATTATGTCCTTGGTCATTTGTAAATTGGAAAGTAATCTCAAATTAAATGATTGAATTGTAATTATAAGGGGGTCGCGCGCAATTTATTTATTACTGCAAATGAAAGTAATTTATAAGTATATGTTACTTTGTGATATTCTTAATTAGGTCTCTAAGGAACAATTCATAGAGGTAGCAAGAAAATCGGGCAAATTCGACGAGGCGAGCCTAGAATTCCAAAAGAGAATTCTAAACTCATCAGGCTTAGGAGACGAGACCTACATCCCAAAATCCGTCATCATGTCGACTGAAAACACGGCAACCATGAAAGAAGGCCGAGCTGAAGCCTCAATGGTCATGTTTGGAGCACTCGACGAGCTCTTCGAAAAGACTAGGGTCCGTCCGAAGGACGTAGGAGTCCTGGTAGTAAATTGTAGCATCTTCAATCCCACACCCTCATTGTCTGCAATGATCATAAATCACTATAAAATGAGAGGCAACATTTTGAGCTACAATTTGGGTGGAATGGGGTGCAGTGCCGGAATCATAGCCGTTGATCTGGCTAGAGACATGCTTCAAGCCAACCCTAATAATTATGCTGTTGTGGTGAGTACTGAGAGTGTGGGGTATAATTGGTACCCTGGTAGTGACAGGTCGATGCTCATTCCGAATTGCTTTTTCCGACTGGGATGCTCCGCTGTGTTGCTCTCCAACCGCCGCCGCGATTATCACCGTGCCAAGTACAGGCTGGAACACATTGTTCGGACACATAAAGGCGCTGATGATCGGAGCTTCAGGTTTATCAAATTTATTTATCTTGCTTGCTGATTAATATGTTTTTACACTTGCATCACAAGTCATAATACGTTTTAATAGAAGCTTTGAAATTTGGGACCCAAGTCCCATAAACTAATTAATCTTTCCTAAGAAATGATACAGAGGTTTAGAGATTTGGATCTGCATGTCACAAAAGTGGTTCATGGACTAGCATTAATAGGTGTCGTTGAACTTGAACTTGGCCCATGACAGATAATATTTTGGTTCAATATATTAATCATTTTTGGGTACGAATTAGATGACATGACAAAAGGAGAGGACTCCGCTTTTGGACGTACTAAGAAAGAAATGTAAGGCATCGCGTACCAATTGGTACAATACTCATATATCATAAAGATTTGATCAACATTTGGTAAATATTGTATTGGCTGATTTCGACTCTGTTAAAAACATATAATTAAATTGGTATTCCCCAATAAAAATTACGTATATACACCTTAATTTATTTCATTAGATAGGTGAAGTGTGAATTAACTTTTTTAGGTTTTGACCTAACCACAACATGTGATGCAACAGGTGCGTGTACCAAGAGGAAGATGAACAAAGATTGAAGGGGCTGAAGATCAGCAAAGACCTAATTGAAATTGGTGGTGATGCCTTGAAAACCAACATCACCACTTTGGGGCCGTTAGTGCTGCCTTTCTCTGAGCAGCTCCTCTTCTTTTCCACATTAGTTTCAAGGCACCTGTTTTCCAGCGAAGGCACTTCGGAGTTATCTTTAGCGTCACGCAAGAGACCCTACATTCCGGACTTCAAGCTGGCTTTCGAGCGCTTTTGCGTGCATGCAGCGAGCAAGACTGTGCTCGACGAGCTGCAGAGGAACCTCGAGCTGAGTGAGGAAAACATGGAGGCCTCTAGGATGACGCTACACCGCTTTGGAAACACGTCGAGCAGCAGCATATGGTATGAGTTGGCTTATTTGGAAGCAAAAGAGAAGGTGAAGAGAGGAGATAGGGTTTGGCAGTTGTCATTTGGTTCTGGATTCAAATGCAACAGCATCGTTTGGCGGTCGATGCGCCGCGTTAGGAAGTCCTCGAGGAATCCATGGCTTGACTGCATTGAAAAATACCCAGTGAATCTCTAAGCTAACCTTGGAGATGCATGCTAAAGAGAGGAGGCCTAGGGTTGTATTAATGTATTTATCTGGTGAAAATGCTGGAGTGACTCTATAAGTTTCCCTTTTCTTTTAATTTGCTTTTGTTTTTGTTTTTCAAATTACCTTTTTTTTAACCAAAAATAATTATGATATTGGCAAGTGGGGACTTTTAATTTGTAAAGTGTTTAATTTGTAAGTATTTGAATGTTTATAGGCTTGCAGTACTTCTGCATTTCTTTGTGGATCAGTGTTATTTTTGCACTGCTGCAAAGATTTTCAGATAGTAATTTGGAGAATATGCAAACCTTGAATTATTGTGATAAAAGTTCCTTCTGAGTTATATTTTTGCATGCATTAAGTATTATAGTCAGTTCTTCAATTTAATTAACTTACTTTTTCTAACAAGCTGTCAACACCTTTCAAGTATTCAACATCCAAAGCGTTACCGTTAAAAAAATTATGTTTGCTTAATAAAAATTGGAGAATGAAGGAATAAGAGAACATAGAAATAGATGAAGGAAAAAGAATAAGATTAATTAGTTTTTCTACTTGATATGATTTTAATTTTAAGGTATTTGATTACAAATAAGTTATCTCAATTTATATTCTCGGCAAGTAAACATACCCACATAATAAAAGGAGCCTTTTGATGTAGACTCAGTCAACAGCCCGTATTTTAGAGAAGACCCAAATTAAATATTTTTGTAATTAATAATGTCCGTTGCATTTACTATGTTAGGGTTTAATGTTGAAAGGTTGCAATGGCCGTCATAAAAACTTGAATACATAAGAAACAATTTATCGGTCATAAACCTATTGTTGAGGTGGAATAATATATCTATTAAACAAAACAAAACCCAAAAATCATTAACACATGGTCAATTGAAACCTTACGGAGGTGAGCAAATCTTATCTACATCACCTCCCCGATAGGTTTCAAAACCTATATATTGACATTACCAATAGATTTGGTATCAAAGCCATCCACATTATCACTACAAAATAATAATAATAATAATGATAATAATAATAATAATAATAAGTATTTTGCGGACAATATACCTACACATTTGATATTAAGCTCATCCACATTATCCATAAATAAGATTTAAATATAAAAAATTTTAAGCTAAAAAAATTAATTTGTTCCACATAAATAACACTAAATTAGAAAGATGATGGACAAAATAAAATAAAATATAGAGGGTAAAATAGGCATGAAACAAAATAACAAATGAGAACCCTAGCTATTAAGTGACCTCACAATCTCACTATGGTAAGTTTTTAACATTGAAAGTTTCGACAAAAAAAAGGGTTTTTAACATAGAAAGATAGTAAAAAAATGTGAATTTTTCCTAAAACATTCCAATG
The DNA here is from genome assembly GCF_042453785.1 of Malus domestica. Classification (NCBI taxonomy): domain Eukaryota; kingdom Viridiplantae; phylum Streptophyta; class Magnoliopsida; order Rosales; family Rosaceae; genus Malus; species Malus domestica. The sequence goes on along the minus strand of NC_091675.1, from coordinate 3,210,724 downwards.
AAATTGGGTTGATATCAACTTAATGGAATTATGGCTAACAGTTCTAATGCGACCCTCTTCACAATTAACTACCAAACATTGGATTGGATTAAACTAATCTGATCCTATTACTTATCCTAACCACCAAACAAGCCTTAAACGATAAACTGATATGGACTTTGTTTCTGGCACGAAATTATGAGCCTCTACTTTTTGTTAGCATAAATTTAGGCCACGCACTTATTGCAACTATGTGATTAGTTCCCATACTCAACAAGCTTAGGCCATGCCAAAAGCACCTATTCAACCTAACACCTCCCACATATCATAGTATAAAACGGGAGTTTTACTACACTATTCCGACACTTGCATCAGAAACCTTAATCCACCACTTGAAACGGTACCATGGCAACTAAAACTTGGCTCATCACCTTGATTCTAAGCACCGTTTTTGTAGTTGGTGTAGTAGGTTCACACTATAAGGACCCCAAGAGCGAGAGACTGAGGTTGGAAGCTCGTGACGCCATAACATTAACTGTCAATGAAGTTACCAACACCCGAAAATTTGTCAACACCATTCCCCGGCTCAAGACTCTACAAACCATCGACACACCAGTGCTAGTTGATTGTGTAGTGGGCTTGATCAACGACTTAAGTGATACACAAAGCGTGCTTAAGAGGCTTCGACATCTTAATAAACACACATCCATCACAACAGATGCTAATTCTTTGAAGAATATGGTGATTCACTTTGGAAGGTTCGATAATATGTGCCAAGCTGCGCTGAGAGATGTCGATCGGACCATCCTGACGATGCTGAGCCGGAAACTTGACGACGTCAAGCTGCTTAGTGATGATGTGATTCATAAGGTTTCTCAACTCAAGCTTAATAATTGATCATTGTAATGCAGCTATGTAATACAATAAACTGATGTCCTCCTAATTAATTGTGATCATAACGTTGGTTGAGAGTTCAATTTACAGAAAAGGCTCACGTACGGCTCACAGTCTGTCGGGCTATAATTTAACCCTAGACCGGTCCAAGCTTGATCTTACATTAGAGTGCATGTGCACCGATAGGAAACAAATCATGCATTAATATGCCTCCCATAGTGGTAGACGAAAGTTGTCAATTTGGACTTGATTTGTGAACGGAATCAAGTACGGTGATGAAATTGATAATAAAACCACACTGACCAAACTCAAGGCAATCATACGTTAAAAAGTTACCATAATTGTTAAAAGAAGGACACAAAAGAAATAAAGGGATTTTAATAGCCGTAAAGATTCTAAGAATTGTCTCATGCTGAAAAGCTACAAAACCTTGTAAGACCTTATAAAGGGATAAGTCACTCCCTCCTTTACCGATTGGTTCTAGGGTTGGACACTTTTTAGCAAAAAAATCCCTTAGTTATAAGCCGTTAACTTGTTTTGGTAGGGGTGCTAAGTAGTAAGACATCAATTTTTGTTGATTAGTTCGCAATTAAACCCCAAAAACTTATCATTGATCACCAACTAGAGCCTACACAATGAATCCGTTTTTTTCTTCACTAAAATCATTATAATAAGGGCCAAAACCATGAAGCAAAGATCAAATTTTAATACACAAGCGGGAAAATGAGGATTCGAACTCAAAATCTCAAGTGTAAAGGAGAATACGTTTAACCAACTAAGTTACAAATTCTTTGATGCAAAGATGATGACATTGATAGACAACTTCTCTCTTTTGTATATGACATTTTACCGCAATGCTGGATAACAATAATGCATACGTACTCTGGAGGTTCGATACCTACCGCCCCCTCTTTAACATTTATTTGACCCACTATTGTTTGTCCAATAAAAAACAATTTCTCGTTTCTTCATTTTCTTGGAAAAAGGAACAAACAAATAATACCTTTTGAACATTGTAGTAGCCGACCCAAGACGGACTTGGATTGTCTACCCTTCCCATCTCATACATTTTCCATACCCTCTTATATTCTATGGTCACGGTTAAGCCACGTTAACATTTTGTATTGATTTTTTTATAGATATAATAAAATAAAAAGTAATGGAAATATAAAATGTTGACGTGGCTTAACTGTGACTACAAAAATAGAAATGCATGGAAAGGGTATGAGATGGGAAGGGCAGACAATCCAAGTCCGACCCAAGACATCCTCTGGTGATCCTACTCCTCGTGTTTCATGCACATTCTTGGACTTGAATATCTGGAAATTGTTAACAAAGACCAAAGGTCCCTTGTTTGGAAAATTAAACCGAGGAAGGGATCCTGGAAGTTTAATTAGCAAGTGGTTTAAGGTCAAAATTATGAATAAAAACACGTTAGTTTCTTTGACGTAGTTTTTTTTTAAGTTTCTCTGACTTTAGTATTAATTAATTACAATATTTGCATGATCAACTGAGTTAGGTAACCCAAAGGGCCATCAAACCAGAATATGTTATGTGAGAATTATCAAATTCTACGTATATTTTTATGCAAATTCTACGTATATTCTCAAGTCAAATACCTGTTTACTAGTGGGTTATATTTTATCTTAAGAAAAAAAGAAAAAAGAAAAGAAAAGAAGAAAATCAAGTTCTTGAATCTTGACCGCACAGTCGCAATGTACTGGACAGGACCATATATATGGTTGTTGAGAATCCAGGTTAAATGAATTCATATTAGAAATTTAATAAATGGGAAAGTGAGAAAAAACATGTAAAATTTAAGACAGAGTACTAGAAGCCTAGAAGTTTGCCAATTTTCTTACGCGATTGGTTGATTTTTAGCTACGAGAAACACCGAACGCCACAATTGATTTGTCAAGTAATTCCAAATAATGTCTTTATAGAGCTTTAGGTTAAAGACGAATTCCAGACCTTTATTTCACACGGCAGACCTTGAGTTCAATTTTCTGGCGCTAATGAATCACTCAATGATTGTCGGGGAGATTGAAATGTCTCTGTGAATCTTTTCAGCTTCTGAAAAGATGGATTGTCGTAACGAAACCACTTGCTGATCCCTTTTTAAGAAGTGAAAAGTACTCTATATATTATGCGAAAAAATTCCATGCCACGGTTTACTATAGGGGCCATTTTTGTTTAGACTTGAGTTTACAAACAAGAAAAAGTTATGTGATGAGTTTTATGTTCTACATAAATCTATATGTTGTTTGATTGATAATATATGGCATGTAATTAGGTGATTTTTTTTATATTTAATATAAGAGTTTTCTTTTTTACAAACAATATAATATTTTACACTGAATTTCTCTTAAGTATGGGGAGAAGGATTTAACTTAGTGTAGATGGGAGAGCACATTACTCTAACCAATTTGGTTGAGCTCATTTTTGTATTTATAAGATAAAACTATTGTATAACCTCAGTTTTATTTGTTAACATAGTTGATTATTTAGTGATGTAAATTTTGTTGTGAATAGTTCTTTGTGTGAACTCGATGTGGTACATGAGGAAATTGCTTCTCTCGGTCTCTCTGATGAAAGGTTTGCAAAAGAAACATTAGCCCATTGACAAGTCTGTGAGACAAATTTCGGATTCGTCATTATCTTTTGGGAATAGAAATACAAAGTTTTTTTTTCACTCTATGGTGAAATTTGAAAAGTTTCAAGACAAAATTGCTGATAAAGCAAAATGTTAACTCTCGATTTGAAAGGTCTCATGCTTTCTCAAGCGGATCTTTTACAACTTATCATGTCTATCTTTTGGTGTTACAATTTTTTTCCAAAAATTTTCTTGTAGCCTTTTCAAGTTCTACTAAGAAACTTTGGTTCATTGTGGTTTGTACTTTTGTATTGGTTTTTCCGTAATCAGATTTGGTTTGAGGACAAGTCTGCTCCTTTGAATTATGCCAAGGGTTGGCTAGTAGCTTGGTTTTGTGAAATCAGCTTTATTGTATTTCTCGAGTCCTAGTTCCTCAAAAAGTAGTTGACTATTTAGTTAAGGTATACAAGTTTACTCTTAGAGCTTAAACTTTTACTTCTAATTAGGTACACCAAAATTTGACATGAAATTTAAAATTTGAAGGATTAATCCCTAAAACCTAAGTTCTAAATAGTAATTCTACACCCTTAATAAGTATAAAGCTAAAAAAAATTTGAGTAGAAGTGAGAGCTTCTCGAAGCTTAAAAGAACAAATGTCTCATATTGAGAAGAATTTGGAAAAAATGCACTTGAAGTGAGAGTTTCCTAACAACCTTCTATATATGCATGAATAACTATTAACCGTTGATTAGTCTAAGATCCATGCCATTCTTAGATATATTTTACCTAACAACAGTGGAGTGTTGATTTGTGGGGCCAAGGCAACACTGTACCCGTATCCGTATGGCAGATATCGATACTCATATATTGGCATGTGGTCTAAGCCGCGGCAAAATTATTCGTACTCGCTACTAAGACTCCTGATGGTTAGTGAACGCGGCCTTATACTGAGTAATAATAAAAAAAAATTAATCATTCAATATGAACTCTTAATTTGTTATTAGCCAATAAGTGCATGCACTTGTAGCATAAAATCACTGATACACGAAGAGTTCAAATAATTTCAATTAATTTGGTGGACTGATCAGATCTCGATTTAACTATACGTGCATTGACCTAAATTGATTGTCATTTCATCACAAACACCCACACATGCATCGTCAACTTGTATCCATGGGAACACAAGGAAGTCAAACCACTGTTATGCTTAACTAATCCCATATAAAATTAGGTTTCTCCATTAGTGAATTGATTTTTTTTTCCTAAAAAAAATAGAAATGACAAATAATGGCTCGTAAGTCAAGTGGTTAAGAGTAGTATTTATATACTCAAGAGTATGTGTTCTAATTCTTCATTTCGTGGTTGAACGATGCTACAAAATAACTTATCACATTTTCATTTGCTTTTGAGCTAACACTAAGGTAGTGGTTGTTAGAGAGAATTAGCTTGGATATGATTACTACTATATTAAAGGAATTTTCCAAAGAAGAAACAACTTCCATATGTCTAAGTTGAAGGTAAAAAATTATTCCTACTATTTCCCACAAGAATAGTAGAATTATACTAAAGCATAACTTTTTCTTCTTGAGTATCTTTAACTTAGACAAAATATTGGCATTGTCATCAATTTTTCCTTCAAAATATGTTTAAGATAATGAATTATCATATCCAAAGTGATATTTTAAATTATTTTTATTTATAAATAGAAAATTCGAACTCAAATGCAAAAGAATGGCTATACTATCTTAACAAGTAATCTAACTCAAATGTGCAACTACTGGGTAGTCTTTTAATAAAGAAAAAAAAATCATTGGTTCATAATTGAAGACAAAGCTAGAGATGAAATTTTAACCGCTGGGGTTTGAAGGTACAGATATAAAATAATATACAGATATAGAAATGGACTAAGTAATGAATCTACATCAACAACATTTTATAATATAATATAATACCAATATCGATAGTAGTATACAAGGTTAGTTGAAGAAAAGGTCAGCCTTACCCTCTATAAATAGGCCTCATTTCTCAAGTCCATAACACATGCATATTATCGATTACAAAGTATTCATATATACTTTTTTCCTCTAGCGACCTTATTGTTGTCCTACTTAGCCAGCTATACCAAATTTACGAAATGGCTGCTGCCAACACCCACCACCTTCACTCAGTATCAAAAATTGGGATTATAGGGGCTGGTATTAGCGGAATCGCCGCCGCTAAACAGCTTTCAGGTCACAGTCCGGTAGTCTTTGAGGCCACTGATTCCATCGGGGGTGTTTGGAAACACTGTTCTTACAATTCTACCAAACTCCAAACCCCTCGTTGCGATTTCGAGTTTTCTGACTACCCTTGGGTTGAGAGAGACAATTCATCTTTCCCTTCTCATGTAGAGGTTTTGGAGTACTTGCATGGCTATGCCACACACTTTGACCTATTGAAATATGTCAAGTTTGAGTCCAAAGTGGTGGAAATACGTTATGTTGGTGGTATTGATGACCATCAAACCACCACCCAATTTCCCATGAATTCGATCTCCGGGGAGTATGGTAACCTTTTGAATGGCCATCCTGTTTGGGAGGTCGCTGTTCAGATGTCCAACAATCCAAACATGATTCAGGTTGTTTTTCTTGAAGATTTGATTTTACTCAAGTTTTAGTCATATTGTTCACGCATACTCCTTGATTAATTCTGTAATAACAAAGCATGACTCTTAAATATGAAGATATCCGCTATCAATATGAACTTCTATATATGTATTTAGTAGTTAAGCATTAGTATTATCAGTGATCAGTCTTGTACTATCATATCCAATTCATTGATCATAGTATTGCTGATTACGTCTCTCACATGTTTCATGTAGTATTCATTGAAAATTTTCTGTACACATAATCCACCTTATGATACTAAATGTTACACATAAACATGTGAACGTTTACGTATTAAGTCTTGGTAATATTCGTTAGTTACTAGCTAATTGTTCCTACTTTATTTTGGACCTAGCAGTGGTATGCATTCGAGTTCATCGTAGTTTGCATTGGAAAATATGGAGACATACCAAGAATGCCGAGTTTCCCGCGCAATAAGGGTCAAGAAGTATTTCAAGGCAAAGTCTTGCACTCCCTGGATTACTCTAAGCTTGACCAACGAGCAGCTCGTGAGCTCCTCAAAGGCAAGAAAGTTGCAGTTATTGGCTACAAGAAGTCAGCTATTGACGTGGCAGTTGAGTGCGCAGAGGCAAACCAAGGTATGTATAAAATAGAAAAATCTGATCCGAATTCCTAATCATATTAAATTTCAAAAACATTACAAAACCTAATTAACAATGATGCCGGACCCCATATTTCTTCACTTCAGGAGACAGTTATGGTCAGCCTAGTGGGAACTGTCAGTGTGAAATGTAACATAAGCAACATAGATTATGTACTAAACTCAGTTGACCACACGTTATCCGTTTTATCGATCGTAGCTTGCTTTGAGGCTTAAGCACCTACTTAATTAGCCTTACCCATAATGAGCATCAATTTATAGTACACCATGGCCACTTCAGATAAAATAAAATCATTGTAACAATATTTGGATGCTTGATACAAATTTGCGATATCTATCGACATTTAAAAGAGAAATATTACAAAACTAGAGCTAATTGGTAAATTTTTTTTCATACATGCAATCAAGTGAGCTTATTCAAATATAATGCTCTAAATCATTGAAACGTGACATTTTGGTTTGCTTTCTTTTTTATTGTGGTGAATTCAAGGACCCGATGGGCAGGCATGTACAATGGTGATAAGGACTCTACATTGGACAGTTCCATCTTACTGGATTTGGGGGCTTCCATTTTTCCTCTTTTTTTCGACAAGGTCTTCTCAATTCCTCCACGAAAGGCCAAACCAGAGCTTATTCCGAGCCTTGTTTTGCCTTCTTTCATCGCCTATGGTAAATTCCATGTTTCTCAACACACTAATTTAACACCCTAGTACTACTCTTAATTATATATGTACTGCTAGTTATTCGTTTACTAACTATATTGCTACTTGTTTTTTTAACCAGAGGATGGTAATTTCAAAGTTCATAGAGTCGTACTTGGAGTGGAAGCTTCCCCTTGTGAAGTATGGACTAAAGCCTGATCATCCATTTTTGGAGGACTATGCTTCATGCCAGATGGCTATTTTACCGGAGAATTTCTTCGCCGAGGCAGACAAGGGAAAAATATTGTTCAAAAGGTCATCAAAGTGGTGGTTTTGGAGCGGAGGAATTGAATTTGAAGACAATACCAAATTGCAGGCTGATGTTGTGATTCTTGCAACTGGCTATGAGGGAAAGCAAAAGCTCCAATCCATATTGCCTGAGCCTTTCCGCAGCCTCATGGTTGACTCCACTGGCACTATGCCCTTGTATAGGTGAACCCCAATTACTCGTCAAATATTTGACATGTTATATATTTTTTTCGCTAACATGACACACTCCATTTTATTTTAAATTGAGATTGTATTGTTATGTTGTCAAATTGTCAAATCTGATACAAACCCATTTTATTAATAGTTGAGATTGACAATACAATTTACATAACATGTCAAGTAGTATGAACAAATACTGCTTTGAGATTAAACCAAAGTTGTAGGTACCCTTATATTTTTAACTAATTACTCACAAGTGGTAGTGTGTACATATAAAATATGTAACTAATTGTATAATGATTGCACATGCTATTTCAGGGGTACGATTCATCCATTGATTCCCAACATGGCATTTGTGGGATTCATAGAGAGTGTTTCTAACCTGCACACAGCAGAGTTGAGGTGCAAATGGCTAGGAAGATTGGTTGACAACAAATTCAAGCTTCCCACTGTCCAAAAAATGCTTGAACAGATAGGCAGAGAGACTGAAGTGATGAAGAAGACGACCCGATTTTACAAGAGGCACTGCATTTCAACTTTCAGTATCAACCACAGCGACGACATTTGTGAAGAGATGGGATGGAAATCTTGGCGGAAAAGTAACTGGCTTTCAGAAGCTTTTAGCCCCTATAACAGCCGAGACTACGAAGAAGAAGATTAAAACCGAAACATGCAATTTGCACTACAAAGTGGGCAAAGTTTGTTTTAAAGCGTCAATATCAGCTCCCTTTCAAATTTTATTAATGTAACTAGCGCAGCTATTCGTACGTTCGGGGAGTTAGGCTCTTAAGCGCCCCACATGCTGGTTTAAGCATTTCTTTTTCATATTCATATTATTTATAATAAAGCTGTGTTTAGATGTTTGTTCAATAAAATAATAAAATTATGCTTTTGTCATTATATTGCTATATACAAATCTCATATTGTTAAAAAAAAAAAAATCTCATAAATCATTGGCTCACACACAGAGAGCAGCCCATGGAAATTAAATCTTCTAAATATATTATATGATGCAATAGCCCTGAAACCTACAAAAACTGAAGATTTAATTGAGGAAAGATTTGTAAAAGTTTCCAATATATCAAGCCAATAAAAGAGATAAAGGCATACTCCTTTCTTACTCCATTATTTTACTCTATGGCCTGCCTAATATATTTTTTTGCAAGCCTTAATACTCAAAGGTGAAAAGGAGACCGAAAAGAAAAAAAAGTATTTAAAGAATTAATAAACAAAAAAAGAGCCAAAGATTTGATTAATAAAAACACATCAATCCTTGTCATGCTCAGGCTAACCACTCCCCGTCAACACCTTCAATTTCTCCAATGTCCATGCTACAAGAAAATGAACATTAGTTAAACTTATCAAATTGCGTTTTTTAATTGTACGGCCATGTAATAATATGGATTTCACTAAGTAAAAGTAACAACCAATTATTCAAAGAAGTGAAAATAATTTCTCTAATTTAGTCAAACTAATGGTAATGCTAGATACACTAAAATTTTAAACTAAATTTGCAATTAATGTGTCGTCAATAGGAAATAAGCATGTTAATCAACATTTAAGTAATAATTCAATCATCAACAACCACATCAAATGATTTATAAAGTTTAGTTTAAAATTGGGTGCATTTTTGCTTACCGCCATAAACTATGATGTATGCTCACCATACACCTCATCATCTGACACGTGTCATTTTACTTAACCATTGTTTTTTTTTTCTTTTCAAATTGGAAAATAAATATTTAATAGTAAAAGTTAATCAAAATTAGTTGGAAAGACACGTTAGATAATGAGGTGTATGATGAGTATACACCATAGTTATAATGATAATAAAAATATTCTTTAAAAATTTAATTGCCCTAGCATTACCCGTCAAACTAATGCAGCCATCAAAGAAAAAGCCTATGACTAGCTTACATGGGCATGTAGACTTGAACAAAAATTCCATTGGGCTAAGGCTCACAAGTTTGATAATTTTATGCCCTTGTGCTTTACGTTCATTTTTTTTATACAACAATATTTTATAATACAGAGTAAAAAATAAATTATTATCAAGCTCATTATTTACAAAATTCGAGTCTAACTCCTCTTATTTAATACTTTTATACCATAATAGTAAGTGGCTTGAAAAATTTCTACCATTTCTCGCTCAAACTGAAGGCCTTAACATACTCGTACTTTCATAATTAAACTCACACAGCTCTCGGCAAAGCTTTTTTGGTCAGAAGGGAAAAAAACCTCTCAATTGATCAAGCTGACTAGAAAAATGAAAAAAACGAAGCTGATGAGAGACAACAAAACCCGTGGCAACAACACGTTCTCTTCGCCTCCCTCGTATTTTAATGGCTAGCTCTACGAATGACAGCAACTTCGATCCAAAAAAAAAAAAAATCCAATTTACTAATTTTCAGAAAAATCCAAGATGGAACAGATTTTAATCATACAATCACTCACTCACAATATTTTCAATTCAGAAGAAAAAAAAGAAAAAGAAATGGAGATGAAAAGATAAAAACAGTTTTCCGAGTTTGCAAAAAATCTGTTGGGTTCTTACCAAGGCAAGGCAGGATCTTGAAAATAGTCGCCTGAGTAGCAAGCATTCAAATGATCATTCTGAAAACAGCTCTCATTTGCATTCAACCAGGCTGGAAGTTCCATGACTTCATCAAACGGATGGTGGTATCCATCGCCATCGTCCTCATCCTTCACTTGTGGGCCCCCACGGAGCTCCACAGCCTTCAAAAACTTAAACCACCATGCTGACGTGACCAAGTTCATGGTGTCGTTCCACTCCATCTGGTGCTGCTCCCCTATCGATCTGATCTCCGCCATCTCCTCGTCGTCGATTGCTGCATGCATGCCATCTCCGCCACTGATTGTGATAACCCCAGCGGAGTCAACAGCATCAGCCACCGCAGGAGCATCCTCCGCCTCAATATGGAAAGAGGAAGAGGCTCCTGCAGCTGAGAGAATTTCAGGATCGGTAGTGGCAGCAGAGAGAGTGGGGGAAGAAGAAGACGAGGGAGACGAGGCGGAGGTGGAGAAAATTGACGGGCTGTTGGTGTTGTGGTAAAGGGTTGTGTTTATGTTGTTGAAATCTTGGAAGTTGAGGTTGAGGCCAAGGGTTTGGTTTGGAAGTGTGAAATCAAAATTTTCGTAAGGTAGTGGAGGTGCAATTGTGGAATGAGTCCAAGAATATGGATTTGAATATTGACTTGGGTTTGGATATTGGAATGAAAAATCAGATGAGAAGGGCGGAGTTTCCTGATAATTTGACGTGCTTGACGGGTAAATCCCAGGGTTTCTCCTCAATTCGATCCTTGCTTCTTGTTCGGAGCGAGGTCGGGATTGTGGCTCAAGTGCTTGTTGGTCTTGTTGTTGCTGTTGTTCACTGGCTTGTTTCATAGCTGCCCTATGAAACTTGAGAGCAGTAACAATCTCTCTCCTAGCCTCAGCCATGTTCAAAAGCCTCTCTTGGTAGGGCCTGCTGGTGTGGAGTCTCCGCCTCACTTGTTTTTTGTGTTGTTGAGGCTGGTGGGGTTTCTGGGTTTCTCCAAATTTTTTGTTGCCAAATTTGGCAGTGTTGTGGCTTGAGATACCATCGCAGCCCAGTGCGATGTCCTGGTTGGGATTCATGGGCTCTTTGGTTCTTGAAGAGGTGAGTTGTTTCATTAGGCTACGGATGTAAGCACCAGAGAGATTATGAGGCTCCTCTTTGAGCTTACTGCGTTTATCTAATTCCATTAATTGTTTGGTTTTTTAGTTTTGAGGATCGACTCAGCTGCCTCATCTCTCTCACAAATTTTAGCTGCAAATAGTGGGAAATGTAGGAGGTGGGTGGGTTGAGTGAATCATGGTGTTTTCCTAAATTCTGAAGAACAAAGTACACACTGTACAGATAAGCACAGGTTGATCCGGAGAAGTCCGGAGGTGCTCTTGGGTGTTATAAATAGCTGGGGACAGTCTAGTGTTTTTAAATTTTCTTGGATTTTTCTCTGATTTGGCAAACCTCTCATTTGTTACAGTTTTATTAAGGATAAATTAGGTTCCATCCTCGTTTTCTCTTTTCCCATTAGTTAAAGGTAATTGTTATTAGCACTCCAAAAATCTCATTTGGCACTCCAAACTTTCTATAATTAGAAAGGAAAATACACTTGTGAGAAGTGTAGAATGAAATTTTTGGAGTGCTAATAACAATTCCCTAGTTAAAATATGATATCTTTTTTTTTCAAGGTCTTTTGAATTTTATCCTCGTCACTACTGAAATATTAAATGAGTTATATATAATGCAAGTAATTTTTATTAACACTTCAAAAATTTAGTTGTGTACAATAATTCCCTAATGCAAATTAAGCTAGTAGGTCAAGATGAATTTTTTAATCTTAAGTTGTATATTTATTTTCGTAGGGTAATGCTAGGAATACCAAATTTTTAAACCAAATGACATGGATGTTGATGATTGGATTGTTAGTTAAGTATTGATTAACGTGTTTATATCTTATTAGTGACACATCATTTGGTTTATAAATTTGGTCTCCTAGCATTATCTTCTTTCTTATTACTTGACATAATGTGAATAAAAATAGACACTAAAATATTTAAAAATAATAATAAAAATACAAGGCACACTCTACCACTAAATCGTCACAACAGTACTAAAGAAATCACAAATGAAGAAATCAATGGAAGCAAGAAAGGCTCGAAAACTTATAGAGAGAAAGAGAAATGAGAGTTTGTTATTTTCTGAAATGATTTACCACACTTCTTACATTGTTATCTCAGCATATATATAGCTTGAGAATACAACAGATTATCCTAACCATTCTAACTACCTTGATAGAGTAGTTATAACAGTAATAACCATATCTGCCATGTCATCAAGTCATTTGCTATAGTCAACACCCCTCTCTCGCAGCTAGGATTTCCTAGTTGCATATTGTAACAATGCTTAGCAAACAAAGGACTATGTAGACCTTTTGTCCAAATATCAGTTGTTTGATCATCCGTTGGAACATACACTACTTCCAAATCTCCTTGTTGAACTCTTTCTCGCACGAGATGATAATTGGTGTCCAGATGTTTTATCCTATAATGAAACACTGGATTTGCACTCAGTGATATTGCATACATGTTATCACATTGAATTAGAGGATGATTAGGAAGAAATACATCCAGGTTTTTCAAAATATATCTCACCCAACTAATGTCTGCAGCAGTATGTGTAAGAGCTTTGTACTCGGCTTCTGTTAAGCTTCTTAAAACTGAGTTTTGCTTCTTTGATTGCCAAGATATAGGGTTATTTCCCAGAAAAACAACATACCATGTCACTGATCTTTATGTATTAAGGTCTGCAGCCCAATTTGCATCTGATAATGCATTCAAATTCATTTCTACATTTGCTGAATAACAAATTCCAGACTGAATTGTCCCTTGAAGATATCTTAATATCTGCTTTACTACCCCCAAAATGTACCTCAATTGGTGTAGTCATGAATTGACACACTAAATTTACTGCAAATGCAATATCTAGTCGTGTGAAAGTCAAGTATTGTAGAGATCTAACTATACTTTAATAAGTGCTAAGATCTTGTAAGGGATTGCCTTCAGTCATAAGCATTGAGGTATGAGGCTTGCAAGGTGTTGTTGCAGGCTTACAAGATTTCAAACATGCCTTATGAATAAGATCTTTGATGTATTTAGCTTGATTCACAAAGATATCTCCATTCTCTTTGTATTGTATTTGTAGACCAAGAAAGAATGTGAGTTTTCCCAGATCCTTTAAATCAAAGCCTTCAGATAGTTCTTGAACAACCCGATTAATCCTCAAATTATTTAAGCCTGTGAGGATTATGTCATCCATATATAACAACAATATAACAATGTATGAACCATCATTCCTCATGAACAAGCTTGTATTAGATAAGGATGCATGAAACCTCATTGCAAGAAGGTAACCTGTGAACTTGGAGTTCCAAGCTCTTGGTGCCTGTTTTAAATCATATAAAGACTTTATCAGTTTACAAACATGATTAGGGTAGTTAGGATCAACAAACCCTTGTGGTTGTTTCATGTAAATATCCTCTTGCAAGTCCCTATGGAGAAAGGTATTTTTGAAGTCTAGTTGCTTTAAATCCCAATGACTTGTTGCAGCAATAGCTAAAATAATTCTTACTGGTGTATGTCTCACAACAGGACTGAAGGTTTCTGAATAATTCACACCATGTTCTTGTGAATAGCCTTGTGCAACTAGTTTTGACTTAAACCTTGGAACACTGTCATTGGGGTTCTTCACTTTATAAACCTATTTACTCCCCACAATTGCTCTGTCATTAGGCATAGGAACCAAACTCCATGTCCCTTGTGCTCTTAAAGAATCATACTCCTCTTTCATAGCTTGCAGTCACTGTGGTATGCTAGAAGCTTTTCTAAAGCTTGATGGCTCTGCCATATCAGTATTTTGTGTAACAAAAGAGAAACCCCCTGTGAATAGTTCTTATTCACTTAATTGTAATGATTGCAGCTCTGGAAATGTAGCTAGTAAAGCTACATAATTCTTATTCTCAATTGCTCCACTCTTCAATCTTGTTGTCATGGGATGATTTGAAACAGAATTTATCACAAAGGTTGAAATAGCACTAGTATTGTTATCATGAGTTATTACCTCTAACTGGGAACTGTGATGGATAGGCATCAAGGGTGACATTGTTGAATCTGGAATAGAGTGATGATGATGAGGAATTCTATTTTCTAAAGAATCTTACATTTCTGAAGAACCAGAACTATATGAACTTGATTGTTGTTGAGCATTTGATATAATCATAGCCTGAGTTTCTTGAGAATTCCAGAGTATGATATGGATACATCATTGCCACTTGGGATTGGTAACTGAACCATAACCATAGGTTATCTAGAACACTGTGAATGTGACATACTATTTGCTTCTGAAACAGATTTCTTTTTACATAGACACACTGTCTCATCATGAATCACATGCCTAGATAATATCAGCCTCTCATTCTCCCCATTATAACATATTACCCCTTTATATCCAGCAGCACATTGAAGAAAAACACTCTAAGTTGACCTAAATTGTAACTTGTTGGCATTAAAAGGTCTAAGAAATGGATACACAGATGTTCCAAAATTTTTGAAATGATTAACTTCAGGTACTCTTCCAAACAAACACTGATAAGGAGACTTCATTTCAAATACTTTGCATGACATTCTGTTAATCAACAAAGTTGCATGAGCACATGCATGATACCAAAACTTTGGTGCTAGATTAGCTTCTGCCATAAGTGTGATGGCACTTTCCATAACATGCCTGTTTTTCCTCTCAGCAAGACCATTCTGCTGAGAGGTATATGGACATGAAACCATGTGTTTAATTCCTTTATTTGCCAAGAAATCTTTAAACATTTTACTCATAAACTCTCCTCCACCATCAGATTGAAAACACTTAATGGATGCATTAAATTGAGTTGATACAAATGCATGAAACTTCACAAAAATAGCAAAAGCATCTGATTTATTTATTTATTTATTTTTGGAAAACAAGCATGCGATTTATAAACCATGGGAAAAACCCACATCAATCTTGAATATTCATCTACAAAATTCATATACTATCTATACCCCTTTATAGACTTTGTTAGAGATGGACCCCATACATTAGAGTGAATCTTATCAAACATATTTCTAACCTTATCATGTTTTACAGGAAATGGTTGTCTACTTATTTTGCCTTTGATACAAGATTGACACATAGACATACTTGAACTAAGATATGTACTAACAGATATACTTGAAGCTTTAATCATAGTAGCTAATATCTCCTCAGATGGATGTCCAAGCCTCTGGTGCCAAACTGAAGCTTGAACCTTCTTTCTCAGAAAAGCAGCACAATTACTCAACTTTGCAGCAAAACCATTTGAAAATGTATTGACTGGTATCTTCAACAATTCTCCATCATCACTCATTCCTTGGTATAAAATCACTCTTGTGGCCTTGTCTTGTATAAAAAAGTTCACATCATCACAAATAAACCAGCAAGCATTGTCCTTACATAATTTCTTAACTGACAGTAAATTAACAGTGATTGTAGGCACATGTAAAACATTGTGTAATATGAAGGAATGATGTGATGATGGAGAAATAATTGAGGAGCTTATATGCTTGACTATCAAACCTTCCCCATTTCTAATTATGATATTTTCATTCCTATTGTATGTGGTGGCTTGATTGAGATTATTAACATTGGCTGTCATATGATGGGTAGCTCATGTATCCATGGTCCAGGTATCAGCTGTAGAAAAACCATGACCATTTGATGTAGGTCCTTGTTGCTCAAAATTACCCTGTGTAGTCATTGCAATCAATGAATGAAGTGGTGAAGTCCCTTGATGAAATTATTCCTATGGTAGCATTCCAATGCAATATAACCTCTTTTTTTCCACATATTTGACACACTATAAACCCTAGAGAAGAGCCACCATTATCAGTTCTATAGTAACAATTAGGTGCAGTGTGACCCTTTCTTGAACAGATTTGACATTCTAGAGAACTTCTAGACTTGTAACCTGTGTTACCATTCCAATGACTGCCTTTTGTACCCTCATTTCCAGAGAAAAAACCATTATTCCCAAAGTATAAACCTCCAAAATTAGAATTGCCATTGTGAGACTGTTTGTCAGTACCGGAGAAATGTGCACTGTTGTTGTCATCCATATTTCCATTTATGTTGCCAAAATTTCCATTACCAGAATACTGTTTTGAATTAGGATTCCCATTATTGAATCTCTATTGTTACCAGAGAAATTCCCTCTTTGTTGATAAGACCTATTTCCATTGCTAACATATCCATTTCCTCCTTGAAAACCAAAATGATCTCCATTATAATCTTGTTGACTTCTCTAAGTATTAGAACTTTCTCCATGTTCATATTACCCTTGAAATCTCTGAGAACTAGATCATTCTCCCTATACCACCATTGTAGACATGGACGTACTCAGTGAATGCATTCTTGATTCAATACTTATTTCGGCCCTAATCAGTTGTGCTTGAAAATCTTTCAAAGACATAGTTGTTTCTCTAGTAAGAATCATTGTCTTGATTATCTCAAACTCAGCAAGTCGTCATGATAGCACATCAATCATATAGACCTTTTCACCAGTAGAAATGAGCTAATCCCTTATAACCTTCAATTTTAACATAAACTTCTCAACAGATTCTCCACCCTTTTACTCAGTCTTCAATTGATTAATTTGAACCATAGAAATAGATGCAAACTTGTCCTACAGGCATGTTCATGCTTCTTGGGAAGTCTTACACCTAATGACATACTTCATGACATCATCAGACAGAGTTGCAATCAATAAACTGAGCAATGCCAAATCTTTCTTTACCCAATTCTTATATGTTGCTGTGATTTCTTTTGTAACACCAGTTTCTATATTGATTACAAACTTTGGAGGACAAGGTGATTCCCCTGTAAAGTAATCAAACATATCATATCCCCTTAGCACCGATTGGAATTGATAACTCCACTTAACAAAATTATCATCTTGGAGTTTCACTATAAGCATACCCAATAATCCTTCAATCTTCACATACTCAAACATTGTTGAACACCAAGAAAATGTATTACAAACCAAGCACAAGAGATTCCTAGAAAATTCCTTCAAACAAACTTCTGAATAACACTACACTTCAGCTTCGGCCTTATGAAATGCAGAAAAACCTAGAAAAACTACAGAAAACTTTTGAATGTTCCTTGCAACTTTGGCTTCGGCCTTTGAATGTTCCTTGCAACTTTGGCATCGGCCTTTAATTCATCAAGAAAATATATGCGAAACCCTGAAATTTTCTCACTTAGACATTTAATCAAACATTTGATAGACATAAAAATCAGAGAACAAGAACTGATGAACCTGAGAAAATCTACAACCTTGAACTTCAAAAACACTAAAATCTTGAACGCGTGAGATGAATGCACCCAGAAATCCTTTCAGGAAGCACAACGGAAAGCGATCCTAGGATCATACCTCGGCAAATGATACCATCATAACAGTACTAAAGAAATCACAAATGAAGAAATCAATAAAGAAATCACAAATGAAGAAATCAATAAAGAAATCACAAATGAAGAAATCAATGGAAGCAAGAAAGGCTCGAAAGCTTAGAGAGAGAAAGAGAAATGAGAGTTTGTTATTTTCTGAAATGATTTTCCACACTTCTTACATTGTTATCTCAGCATATATATAGCTTGAGAATACTAACAGATTATCCTAACCATTCTAACTACCTTGACCCAACACTTATAACAATAATAACCACAGGTGCCATGTCATCAATCTTTAACTGCAAATCTACCATGTCATCTGTTAGCTGCCAAGTCATCAAGTCATCTACTATAGTCAACAAATAGGTCATAATTCTTACCCTCAAGTGATATAGAATTATGTGCTAAGTCGTTTATGAATCTTGGCTCAAGTGACTTGAAATGAATAAGAAAAAGATACAAATCCTACATTGGAATCGTCGTATAAATTTAGAGAAATGAGAATAATAAGCTTGTTAATACTCATTAAATCAACACTAAGATAGAATCAAAATCTATTCCAAATTATTGTCAGTGGATGGAAGCCTAGCAGAACAAATTCTGATGTGAAAGCGATGGCCATATAAATTCGACCATATCTTTATGCAGCGATATTTGCCGTGCACAACTAGGACATTGCTCGAAATATATATATAGCCTACTCACTCGAAAATGTTTATTTTTCACAAATTGATTTTTGGATATTTTGGACGATTGTCCATGAAAATGATAGCAGATGGAGTTGGCATGCATGCATGCAACACCAGGACACAAATTCACACAATATATATATATATATATGCAAGCCACGGTCCATAGACAGACACCTCCGTAACAATTGTTGTATAACGTATGCTAGTAAATAATCCGTAAGAGAAAATAAGAAAAATGTAGAAGCAAAAGGAGAAAAGAGAACTCAAATTCAATTGAAATCAGTAAGTAGAGTATATACTATGTTTGGATTAGAAGTTTTAAGAAATTATAGTTTTAATTGTCAACATTGCACTCCAAAAAACAACTAGAAAGTCATTGCAAAGAAGCTAAACAAAGGACTTTCTAAATGACACCTTACAAGTTCCCTAAAAAGTATTGCATATATCCGGTTTCAGTTCTCTCCATCTTAACTTTTATAATGCATTCTTAACCAATTTGATCGAAGTTTCATACAATTTCAAAGTCCTTCGTCTAAATGCACGTATACTGGATGATCATTGGTACTGTAATTTTTCTAGTAATTAACTCAAGACATTAAGGACAGACACTTTAGGCATAAAACAATTGGATGGTGTTCTAGTATATCTTGTCTGCAAGTAAAACGGGACCAGGTTCTAAAAACGTCACAGCAGAAGCCTACACAAAGATTGACAGAAGAATCTCCACTACCGTTCTAACCTTCCTATTATAAATTTCTGGTTTTTGGTGGAGAAAGGAAACCATATAAATTTTCTGTTTTAAACAAGTTGTTCAACTTGATTTGAATCTGTTTATGAAACAAAGAACTTGGACCTCTTGGCTTTTGCAAAGGCATGCCACAGCATGTTACAGACAGAAATTCTCCATACCTCTCTCTTATCTCTCCCTCAAAACCTTCTCTTAAATTATTAGTTCTTTCTTTTCACTTGTTACTGCCTTTTCTAATCAACTTTTTCACTGTCATTCTTTACTCTAATTGGTGGTGACGAGACATGGCTGCTGTGCTGTATCTCATATAAGAGTTTACCAGAAGCCGTTGTTGGGACTTAAAAAGGCTTCACTACTTTGGAGATGTTTATCTCACAAAGAAGAATGAAATGCAGCGGAATTGATAGGCAAGAGAAAGAACACTCAAAGTGTTATACAAAATTTTTTATTCTCACACAAACTTAGTACAAGAGGAAACACTCTCACACTTCTTGCTCTCTTACTTGCTCTCACTTCTTCTTAGTTCTTACTTCACAACACACACACATACCTATATTTATAGGCATACTTTGCCGACTTATACATTCACTAGAATTTTCTAGCGCATTGATCATGCACACTTTTCCAATTTCAGCCAATATGTTTCTAGATTCTACCACAAACAAAAACATTTTATATTTTCTTAAGCATAAGGCGGTGGACTTGACTATACCACCAATTGCTGCACTTTGCTAGAGTTTTCTAGCATATCACTTCACCGATAACCTTTTGCTAGCATTTTCTAGCACATTTCATGAGTTTTCTATGGGCTGGATCATATTCTTAGGCTAAGAACAAGATTACATTTCAATAGCCGTGACAGCGGGGAAAAATAATTTTTCCCCATATCTTTTTTTATTTAGTTTTTGGATTAAACAAAATAAAGGAGAACTAAGGACTAAATTAAGAGAGATATGCGTAAAGTGAAATAAAGTGTGTATAAATCACTTTATATTACAACGAAAATGAAGTTTGATAGAAACTTAATTACATCTGAAATATCAGTCATATAATATATCATAATAGGCACCTGAGATATCATGATGCCAATAATACATCATAAGTTGAGATATCATATCTCGTATGAAAATTATTCTCGACATAGATAATTTAACAAATCAACAATACATAGTAGATATAGATCTTTTCAAAATCCTACACTGACAATGTCTGCTCTAAACACTATGCTATAGACTGAGAAAGTTTTTTAAACTAGAAGTTATAATTGTTAAATCCACAAGGAGAGGGAAGACATCCTCATATGATATCTGTTCAAATAGTCCCTTAAATTGTTTGACTATGTCAGAAATGTCTGCCAGACTATATGCATAAAGAGCAACAATGTAAACAGATGGGTGTGGCAGCAAGTTTTCATCTAAACTGAGTGAAAACCAATTGAAAGACTGCAAATATTTTAAAATCAGCTATTTTTTTTTTCTTTCAATATACTTATATATCTTAGTTACCATGAATTTTATGATGTATAGCCACCAAAATTCTAATGTATACCATCACGAAAAGCAGTTTTTGAGTAGTATATATGGTTCTAAATAAAATGCAATCATCCAAGTAGATCATTTGACAAGCTTCTGACTAGCTAGCAAAATTTATAGGGTCATTCCAAATGTAAATTATGCCACAGAGGCTAAAATTGATCTCCACATGGTGTTTTCATGATTGGAACATAGCAAATCTTGCCATAGAAATGGGAAAGGATCCTCTCCTGATCCCTTCCTCCTAATCCATTAAGTTCGGGAATCCAGACTATTGAAATTTGATCTAACGACTAAAATTATTATAACTTTTAAAGCGGGCATCTGTTTGTAATCGTTGGATCAAATTTCAATAGTTCGGATCGTCGAACTTGGTGGATTAGGTAGAAAAAATCTAGAGAGAAGCATTTTCCATAGAAATAAATATAAATATGCTACGCAAGCACTAACGTCACTAAATAAAATAAAAAATCATTAATTCCAACAAGTGTGCTAGTTTACCACTTTTCTAAACAAAATAGAAACTTGGAGTAAGTCAAACCTCTAACTTTTAACAAATATAAATCAAACTAAATATCATCTTGGAGCAAAATACTTCAGCAGATGATTAATTCACAAACAAATGAGATGGATTAACAATAATTGTTATGGTAAAAAAGATACGCATGATACAGATAGATCAGCAAACTATATCAGAAGGTAACTTAGAAGAACAACATCAGATGATTTACAAGTGTACAGGGACATGAGTGGCATAAAAAATTCGGAATAATAAAAAAATAAAATGCATAATATATAAGAAGGTATGAAGGTGGGAGAGAGAGAGAGAGAGAGAGAGAGAGAGAGAAACAGGCCTTTTGCTCTGCGGTGTTCTGTGGATAACATCAGAGTTGAATGGGTGGATGGATGGATACATGTGGGCTTTTGATTACTTGATGAGTTTTTTTTTTCTGATAAAATCAAAGACAAGCAGCCAGCTTCCACCAATCCCCTCGCGTAGCAGCAGGTGCAGTTGTCTTCGAGATAAAATCACAAAACAGATGGCTTTTGACGAATCACATTCACCCACCAAAACCCTAACCAACCGCCTCACACCTCTCTCTCTCTCTCTCTCTCTCTCACTGGGGATTCCATTCATTTCACATTTCACACCGCTGTGTTTTTGAGAGAAAATAAAACTTCTTATCTCTTGAGAGTCAAATGGTAACATCAGCTCTAGTTTTTATATTACCCTTTTAGGTTTTACACGAAAAAGAACTCGCACTTGTGCAATCCATTCATACCCACTAGTAGCTCAGTTTTTTTTGTCTGCCCTTACTGCAGTCACTGCAGCAAAGGCATTTGATTTGGAGGCCCCTGCTGGTCGTGCCATTTTCTCTCTGCCCTCTCGTTATCCTATTAACAAAGATATATATAACCCCTCAAGTCTGAATTAGGGTTGTAGGCTGTACGCTGGACTTGACTGCCTTGTAGTATTAAATAAGGACCTAACTCTTGCCGACAATGGACCCAAATTAATATCATTTCAAAGAGAAATCTATCTGTACATGTAATTGGGTAGAAACAGTATAAGGTAAATGTCAGTCACAATCACCGTGCAGTGATGGAACTAGGGTTTTAATATGGATTGGGCATGGCCTAGAACACAGTAAAAAGTTTGTGTGACCCTATCACCATCATGCAATTTTGTGATTGTAATTCATATCATTCAATTCTACAGTTTATTGATAAGTTTTAAAAGTGTAAATTTTGATGAGTAATACCAGGGAGGTAAAAAATATAAACTCACTGATAAGTAATAAGCACATTAATCAGCATTTAAATATTAATTTAATTATTAATAATCACGTTATTTGATTTATAAAATTTGTTCTCTCTAACATTATCTAATTTTGACTTTAGGTTCGACTCTTGTTGATAAAAATTAAAATACTAATTTATTATAGCCAGTTCATTATTTGATTTTGCCCAAATCTCCTAGACCTCAATGCAATTACATAAAAAAATTGAGACTCAAATTTACATAAGAGAACGAAATTTTTGGGTGACCGTGAGTTATACAACCCAGCCATGGACTAGTTCTGCCCTTGGTCATCCACATGTGCATATATAGGCGACATAAGAATAAGTAATTCTCAAAATCACTCACATGTGCATAAGCACCGTTAGAATTATAGCAAGAGCAATTACGGTAGGAGTGGACTTGATAATTGACAAACAATACTAGCAATGCTCGAATGATAATATTCTACGTAAATTGCTCTTAAACATCAATGTCGTTTCAAATTATTGTTCAAGAAACAAGGTTGTAGTCAAATCGTAGCTCAAATCATTAAGAATTCTTGCTCTTTTCTTTCTTCAATATCACTTATGAAAAAGAATTGAATAATCTCCTCAATTCCTTAGTAGTATATCCAAAATTTACAATATTTTCTGTACCTTTTTCCCCTCTCCACGAAGAAAGTGTGGAACCGTGGAGGTGCACAACGCATTACGGAAATTTTTCTCAGCTTAAAGAACGGTGGGACCGCCCGTGAAGGCACTGACGGGTATGATGTGACGGATCGTAATCAAACGGCTTTCCACTAGCGGAGCTCACATGTGGATGCCACGTGGGTTGAGGTCCAAGGCTCCAACAGAGCGAGGCTGCCACGTGGGAAATAACGAAAGGAACATGAAATCGGCAGGAATTGAGCCTGGCCCACCTGGCCATAAAAAGCCTGCGCCATCCATCAATAACCTTATTTACCGTCCTGGTATTTGCCAAAACCATATAAAAAACGAAAAGGCATATTCTTGTTCAACCACCACGTCACGAATTTTAGACAAATATTTTATACGGTACGTTTTAAGTGTGATTTGATGAAATGTTTTTGTAAATCTTTCAAAACCATCATCTAGCCCTCTTAAATATCATTTTTTCTGGATAATTGAAAACTTAAGAGTTCATGGTGAGATTGTGGATTTGTTGCCATGAGTAAATTTCATGGTGATAGTCATTCACTATGCCATGTTATTAATCTCTTCATGCTATCACATTGTGTGCAATTGTGCATGTATCAACATTATGTTTTAATTTTATAATATTATTCTTTATCATAACACATAAATAAATAATAGCACCTAATGGTGTAACAACTCAGAAAAGTCTTTTGCAAAAGAATATATTGACTTTAATTTACTTAATTGGTGGCAAAAATCTGCATAGTTCCACGTCAACGCTATTGAAGCCAATAGAACTTGTGTAATCTCCTCTATTGCGTCCTGAAACCCCCGTTCAGCACTCGTAAACACTGGCTTAGTGTAAAAGTCATAATTATAACAAAAATAATGTAAATCGCGTGATCTTGAGGAGTTTATTTGCTTTCAATTTTTTAAAATAGATTTTATTTTTAATTATTTTTGCTTTATCATAACAAAATTATATAGGGAAGTACAAAATATTGGCCGAATGGTATTGAATGTAGTAAATTAAATAGAAAGCTGTTCATTTATTGGACTTGGTAAGCTAGATAGGGACCTCTCATGAGATGAGAGGGTGGGAGGAGTTCTGCATGCAATTGCAAGTAGCTGCTGCTGCTGCTGCTGTTGGTAGCCTCTTGAGTGACACAGATTGCTGCAGGCAGCTCATCTCCCATTTTCATTTAACCCCAAATTGTATGGTCACTTTCCGCTATAAGTGGGGGTGGCAGTGGACCATAACATTTTTAATCTGCCGTCGTCACCTACAACCCTCACCCTCTCTCTCTCTCTCTCTCTCTCTCTCTCTCTCTCTCTCTCTCTCTCTCTCTCTCTCTCTCTCTCTCGTGTTCTAGAATGGTATAGAGAAGCTGATAGCCATTTTCAGAAGAAAAAAAAAAGATCTAAATTCAAAGGAGCTAACTTTGGTAGTCAAGGTTTCATACGACAAGTTGCAGCCAATAAAAACCAAGTAAAGCCAATCCTCCATCCTCATGTTACCTACCATACCAACATACGTGTGTGTATGTGTATATTCACTCACGTATATATATGAGCTCTTTTTTTAGGATAGATCTTCTTTCATGTAATGAGTTCATTACGTGTCAATTGGTTATTAGTCAAGTAATGCATTTTCCGAACAAGTGACCTATAAGGATCATATATACACTTGTGCTGTAGAGTCAAAGAAAAGACAAAATTACTGAATTTTGAACAATCACTAAATAATTATAAAACAGTGAATGCAAGAACATTATCTTAATCTCGTTTTCGCTCTGGTTGAGCAAAATCTCATGAGAAAACTAGTCTTATATATGATAATATTTATCTACTTGTCCACCGTCGATTATTGATCGTTATCATCATCAAAATGTTTCTTAACCGCTTTTCATATAAGATGATTGAGATGAGTTTTTATGATCTATCTATCTATCTAGAAAGTCTTGTTTTTGTTCTTCAGAGTCAATTAAATGTGGGCACATGAGAATTTGGTGACATGCATGCAAAAAGGTAACAGAATTTGCATACAGAATCAAAATCAAACTATAGGTTGCCCTAAAGTTGGACAGTTGGTCATATTAATCTTGCAAGCAGCTTCTATATATCATGATTCTTGCTGAATATACCAGAAGAAAGTCACAAACCATTTGGAAGCAGTCTATTACCACATGAGTATTTTTTGCCATTTGTAAGCGACTACAACTTATTGGGTCACCAACGTATTTCTTGTTGAACTTTTAAGCCTAAAAATGAAAATTAGATTAAAAATATTAGCGGAGATCGTTGGCTAGAACATTTCTAGAGTGT
The DNA here is from genome assembly GCF_042453785.1 of Malus domestica. NCBI lineage: Eukaryota > Viridiplantae > Streptophyta > Magnoliopsida > Rosales > Rosaceae > Malus > Malus domestica. Next base: position 3,185,062 of record NC_091675.1, on the reverse strand, counting down.
CCACGAATTTTACAAGGCCTATATTGAGGTAAAATATTTCACAAAAATAGGTTTGGTGGTGGTTTATAGTTTTTTCCAAAATATATTATAAATACAAAAATGCGAGATCACACATTTTATATGCAAAATTTATATTGTTTTTGTATTAAAAAAAAAAGTAATACAAATGCGATACACGAAAAATATGTTACAAGTCATTCTTGTAAAAGTTTGGGTTTCTCCTAACAAGCCGACGCCAATAAAACATGAGCTGCTTCTGGTTGGTGGCCCAATTATGTATTCCAAAGTAGCATAAACTTTACATCACAACCTATAAGCTATTGGGCTGAAAAAATGTTGTGCCCTCTTGGAGCAAACAACACGAATTCACAGAAGCCATGGCAGCTCAATCTTCAAAGCCTTTGAACCACTCGCTTATAGTTCTCGAAAGGACTCTAACGTCATTTAGCGAAAGCGTCTTAAGACTCCGAGCAATAGCATCTGCTGGAGTGTACGAGTAACCTGTTTGCCACCTGGGTTCCTGATCAGGCCAAAGAAAAAAAAAGAGAGGAGATGCATATTTCTTAACTTCTTATGACAATGCAGATCGTGTAATGCCGGAAGCCTGAAACGACTGTTGCTTAATAGCTTGCAGCGATATGGACATGAAGTCCCTATAAGATAAGGGGTTCACATTAGGATATGGATGAAGATACAAGTCAAATGTGATTCCTTGATCTGTTTTCCCGGGCTCTTTGCCTTGTTTTTGAGGTGTGGTAAGCAGTTCAATGATCACAATTGATTCACCATAAGCATGACGTAGATTTGAGGAAAGAAAAGATCTAGTTCCGCCAATACATTCCACACGAGGCTTTAACGTCTCTTCAAGCTGCATTTTCATTCATTGCATGATGATGCAGAATAGTGGGACATCATGCGTACCAGTAGCGTGTGTTTGACATTGTATGAGCTCTTCACAAAAATCACGGTTTTTAGAAGGGAACGATTTCTGCCAAGCCAACAAGATACCTCATTTAGAAGGGACGGCAACTGATCGACAAATTTAGACCGAACTTAAATAAATAAATTGATTGACTTGGTAATTGGAATCATCATATAAGCTGGATCAGAAGAGAGACAGTTTCACAAACCATCTGCATTTCTTGTTCATCATTTCCTTTTCCACTGTCAACCAATTTTTGAGGCAAATGGCTGACGGGATCATTTCCATGCTACTGGATCGGCTGGCTTCAACAACTTATGAGTAGGTGGACGGAGAGGAGAAACTTGTTTTGAACATCAATAAAGATATTGAAGAATTTGCTGGTAATCTCGAAGCTATTCAAGCCGTTCTCCAAGATGCAGAGCAAAGGCAATTCAAGGAGGCCAGCGTGAGGATCTGGTTGGATCAGCTCAAAGGCATATCCTTCCAGATGGTGGACGTGCTGGACAAGTGGAACACTGACATGCTGAGACAACTAGTTGAGAAGCAAGAACGAGAAGGTGAAAATGCTCTTGTTCCTAACAAGAAGAAGAAGGTAACTCTCTGTTTTCCCTAGCTGCTTTTGTTTCCACAAAGCCAAAGAGGTAATTTTTCTCCATGACATTGCGAGTAAGATAAAAGATTTGAACGATAAGTTAAGTGTGATTGATGAGCAAAGAAAAAGGTTTGAGTTTCAACACATAAAAAGAGGCATTCAAGAATTCCCTGAACGACAGAAGACTCCCATCTTTTGCCGTCATGTCAAAGGTATTTGGTCGAGAAAGGGAAAAAGACATTCTGATAACAAAGTTGTTGAGTGATCGGATTCGGAGGGGGCTCCCTATCATCCCTATTCTAGGGATGGGAGGAATGGGAAAGACAACCCTGGCCCAACTAGTTTATAATGATGGCAAGGTTAAAGCCTATTTTGAAAAGAGAATGTGGGTTTGTGTCTCAGACCCTTTTGATGAGGTTAAGATTGCCAAATCCATAAGCAGTGATGGTGCTCCAAGTTCAAATAAGTTGGACCGTGTCTTGCAGTGCATGTCAAGATCTTTCCAAGGAAAAAGGTTTCTCCTTGCCCTAGGGTCTAGATGATGTGCGGAGCTACAACAGTGAAAAGTGGGAACGATTAAGGGCACCATTAATCCAGAATGCTGCTCTTGGTGGTAGAATATTGGTGACCACAAGAAAGCATGAGGTTGTTGATATGATGAGAGCAACAAGTGACACGATTAATTTGGGAGAATTTGAGTGAAAAATATTGTTTGTCAATCTTCAATCACATGGCATTTTTTGATAGAGGAGTCTAAGGCATTTGAAGATATTAGTAATAAAATTGTAGAAAAATGTAAGGGTTTGCCTTTTGCTGCAAAAGTTATAGGCAATCTCATGCACAATAAGAGAACAAGAAGGGAATGGTTAGGTGTTTGAACAATAATATATGGGATCGAGAAGAGGTGGAGCAAAAAGTTTTCCAACCGCTATTACTAAGTTTTTATGATTTGGCGCCATCCATTAAATGTTGCCTTTTGTATTGTGCTAGTTTTTCTAAAGATTAAGAGTTTGAGAGAGAATGTTTGATTAATCTTTGGATGACACAAAATTATCTTAATGCAAAAGGGAATGAGGATGAGGGCGACACTGGTGATGCTATTTTTGATGACTTAGTAGCACAATCTTTTTTTCAAGATTTGAAGAAAGATAGCGTCAGTGGTAAAATTATAGGTTGCAAAATGCATGATATTGTCTATGACTTTGTGCAATCTCTCACCAAGAATGAATGTTCGATCATCGACGTTAAGGATATTGGCAATGAGATAGAGGTTTCGGGTGAAAAGATTCACCATTTGACCTTAAGGTTGAAACTTGGTGAGCCACTTCCACCTTCTAATGCATATTATAACTGCCAAAGTCTGCGTACACTCAGTATTCTTTGTTCATCGAGTCCTACGACAATAGACTTCAATTTCATTTTACAAATGAAATGTCTTAGCACGTTAAATTTGAGAAATAATGGCATAAGCAAAGTCCCAAGGGAAATTGGTGATTTGATACATTTGAGGCACATTGATTTGTCAAAGAATGGTGGTTTGAATATATTGCCGGACAATATCAGTAAGTTGTACAATTTGTATACCTTGCGCCTTTATGGTTGTTTTTCACTAGAAAGACTACCTAACAACATGAGAAAGTTGATTAGCTTAAAGCACCTTTATGTTAAGTATTGTCATAAGCTGAAGTACTTGCCAAAAGGGATTTTGAGATTAAAAACTTGAAAACTATTGATGAGTGTGTTTTGGTTTGTGGTGGTGATGATGATACAGCAACATTACGATTGGGAGATCTGAAATTCTTGAACCTCCAGGGCAGTCTCAGCGTAAGATTGAAGTGGAATGTGAAAGATGAGAGGGAGATTGAGAAAGCACAGTTGTGGGACATGAAGCAACTCTTTCATCTCGAAATTAATTGTGAGTATGATCGTTACAAGAAGACAACCAGCACTGTTGAGATACTGAATGTCTTATGACTGCACGAAAATCTGGAATCTTTATACATTTTTGGTCATTGAGGCAACACCTGCCCAAGTTGGATGATGTCTTTGCACAACTTAAGAACCATCTTTCTTTTGGGATGGAAGGAATGCAAGTTTTTGCCTCCTCTTGGGAAGTTGCCATACCTTGAAAACCTGACTCTATGGGGAATGGAGAAGGTGAAAAAGGTTGGTAGTGAATTTTTGGGAATAGTCGACGAAGAAGATGAAATGTCATTGAAATCATCATCATCCTCATTTTTCCTGAAGTTGAAAGAACTCAAAATCGCCTACATGCCGGCGTTGAAAGAGTGGGAAGTAGGCGTGGAAAGGTGGCACAAAGAGGATTCTGAAATTTCAATCATGCCATGCCTTTCCTCCTTAAATATCCATCACTGCGAAAGCTTAACAACACTGCCAGACTTCCTCTGCAAAACACCTCTGCAGGAGCTTACCATCTACAAATGTTCGACACTTTCAATGCGCTGTGAACAAGGCAGTGGAGAGGAGTGACCCAAGATTTCTCAAATCCCAAACATCAACATCTCATCCTGGTAATTGAGCTCTATCTTATTACACATTTATCTATGTATCAAATTCAAATGCTATCATCATATTTGTTTAATTTGCTTCTTTTCTTCTTCAGGATTCAAATGATCTTCAAAGGACATGAGCAATGTGGATCAAGTAGTGACTTGCAAGCTAGGAGTATAGAATAATCTTCTTTGGAAAGGTAATTCTCTTCTTTTATATATATCAAATTAGTAATGATTATTTAACTTTTTACACACATCTTGCTAATCTATGATGCGTTTTTTTTATAATTATTCATATGTACGTGCCACATTCAATAGTAAATTTCCACGGTGCAGGAATTCGCTAATCTTAGTTGCTCAAATTTTCGCACAGCAAACGAGAGACTAAATGGATGTGAGCCAAATTAAGGAGCGTCATCTTCAGATTTCTCGTAAGGTTTGTTGTTTGGCTTTAATCTACATATAAATTAGTTGTCTCGTAGAAAATTTAATTCTAAGACAATGTTTTAAAGATGTTGCTGAATCAAAATTCCATCTATTAATTTAGGAATTCTGCAGAAGCAAAAAGCGTGATGTTGACCATCAACATCCCCTACCGAAGTTTCAACTGAAATTTGATCAGCTTCACAATGCCATGAGAACTTGCAGGCATTGGAAAGTGATTCCTCAAAGCATTCCTCTGCTGAATCCTCATTGTTTGGACATGTGCTTAATGATCCTTCATGGCCTTTTTCCAACCGTTCAAATACAATAATGTGAATAGGGAAGCTAATTGTTAGCCCATTGTGAGATGTAGTTTACTCCCCCACCCTTAGTGTAGTAATATCGTTTGTTCAAAAAAGAATATCTCCTTGTGAAAGGTGTCATACTGTGTAAAGTTGATGTGTGGCGCTCTTCTCTCCTTTGATCAGGTTAAAATTCCCGACAAGGTTTTTACAGAACCCCTTTCAATGGTGCACCCTATTCTCTCTTGTATGTATTATTTCATAAAATCGTACTTCTTTCTAATAAAGGAAGAAAAATGGTGTACAGAAAAATATGAATGTTACTATTTAGACCAAGAATGGTGTATAGTATAGTTGGCCAGCGTGGAATAAAAGCCCTGAACCTGCAAAAATGGTTAGCTCTCTATCACCTATGGCCTTGTCTAAAGGTCTCTTTGCATACGAGACCGCGAAAATTTTCGAAACGGACACTCAAAACTCACAAAATCAAGTATTTCAAGGGAAATATAGCATCCAAGTCTTCATTTTCAAGCAAAAAACTCCACAAAATAGTCCTGACCGACGCACTTAAAACAGTATTCGTTGTCTGCACGCTTTTAGCTATTCTAGAAGCACTTAAAACAGGCTCATACCGCTTAATCTGATTCCGCCAAAGTTAAGAACGCAAATACCATGTGATTATAATACATTTATTTTCTAGGAGATAAACATAAACACGATCAGAATCGGTATCTGCAATGTGCTTCGTCATAATCTCGAAAGTCTGTTTCCCAAATGAAAATGCCATTACAGAAAAGGAAACCACACTCATAGACATGCTTAATGTAACGAACTGAATAAGAATTTATGAATGAAGCTGCAAATTTGACAAATTGTTGAAGATGTAAACATTAAACATACATATATTCACCACCACGAATCGCATTCGCAGCCCCTTTTCTGTCTTCTTCGGCTTCCTTCTCCCTCTCCTTCCAACTCTCGTACGCATGATCATCCGTCTGCAGCTCATGCCGGCATATCGGACAAGAATTGTGCTCATCCTGCCACAATCAATACCACCCAAAAACCCCAGTTGGTGAGTCACTCTAAAATCTAATTGAACGCAACCAATGAGACACAATAACAATATAGCAAATGTTCAGAAATTCGAGTTACCAGCCATGGCTTTAGGCAAGGAGGGTGGAAAGTGTGCTTGCAGGGCAACTCCTGCATCTTGTCATTGACAACCAAGTTCTCCTTACAAATGCAGCAGTCCGCGTCCTCTCCGAGCTTCTTCAACACTTCCTCCGTGATCGTGACTACCGGAAGATTGGCCACCACCTGTTTGCTCGCAGGCGGGACCCTTGGAGCCGCCCTCACGTCATCCAAAACCCCCGGCGGCAAAACGCTGTCGAGGTTGTCGATGAGTGACTGAAGCAGATTCACCGCGCTTTCCGAGTTCTCTTCGTTTCCGGGACCCGACTCAGAAGACGACCCCGCCGCCATGGCCGCCGTCAATAGATTCGACTGCACCAGCCACTGCGGCTGCGGCGGCTCCCGATCCACCGTCAAATGCCCCTCAAACAAATATCCTAAAAAACCAATATTTCAATTCCAATAGGAGAAAATAAATTTTGGGTTTTTGTGAATTTCCACCAAAATTCAAACAAATTTCCCAAATAATTACATAAAATTTTCAAAAAATCAATAAAAAGAACGAAGCGTTTCTGTAATTTTCAGAAAAGGGAAGATCTTTCATACCTTGATTTGGAGAAGACGACGGCTGCGGGGGGTCGTTTTCCTGATGAACGACCTGTCGTGCCTCATCGATGCAAGCGAGTAAGTGGGCCTTCTCGGAGGGGTCGGAGACGAGGGAATGGGCGAGCTGAAAGAGGGCGAGTCCGGCGGCCCAGAAACCCAGCGAGGTGTACCGGGTCTTCAACACCGTGGCGACTCGGCAAACGACGCCGTAGAACAGTTTCCGGAGCGAAGGAGAGGCGGAGGAGTAGTGGTCGCGGAGCAGCGAATTCAAGGCGGCGACGGCGTCTTCGAATTTCTGCTTCCTCGAAACGTCCTTGTGGAGCTCCTCCAATCGCTGCTCCAATTTCTTTTCGTCTTTGAAACTGAACTCCATTTTTCGGATTCGGGTTGAATAGATTTGTATCGTATCGGATTTGTATCGGTTTTTTTTTTTTCTGCGTTTTTGGGTTTCGGATTAGTTATATTTCTGGAGTTTGGCTTGGCGAGGAGGTCACCGTGGGAGACGAAGGAGGGAACGGATCGTCTGCGCGCCGGCTCATACATTACCTGTTTCCCACTGTCTTTCCACGTCACCGCGTTCCCACGCCTTCTCGTTACTTCACGAACGACACCAGTATTAACGTCGTTTGTTTTACATTTGGTTGCTTGCCTGAGTTGCCTGGTGGGTTGGATAAGTAGTGGGGTAGGGTTCATCCAATCCCATGTTTGACGCTCGAAAATTAATATGAAGCAAAAGATTACCAAAGAGTTGGGATAGGTAGCAAGATGTTTGTAGTTTAGGTGGTTAAGAGTATTACACATATCTACGTTAGACAGATTTGGTTGCTCTCGTTTAATCTATATATAAAAAAAGTTAAGATACTTAATATCACTATTGTAATTTGCTTGAGGCATACCAATGATCGTGGACCCAAGATCCGAACCTAAGACATCGACGTTAGTGAGGTAGACTTTTCCTTCTTAATCCATTCTTATGAGCTTAATACATTCCTACTTGCTTAATCAAATCCAATCCTAGTAGCCAAACATAACCCATATAACACAAGACAAAATACATTATTTAAAGAAGTCCTCATACTTCTCCCACCCACCATGTTGATATCCGTCATTTAAATTGAATAAATCAAAGAAAAATCAAGAAACGACCTGCGAAAGTAGAAAAGGGTGAGCATAATCATTTGCCTTATTTAACAAAGAGAGAAAATCCACCAGAACATGAAGAGTTACAAAGCCAATATACATTGTGCTACCTCATCAATCTAAAATAATTTCCAGTGTAAAATAAAATCAAAGCCAATTTTCCATTTGGCTCTAAAAAATGCAAATACAGAAAATACAATGCAAGACAAATGCTAAAACAATAAGAAGCAAAAAATAAATAAATCCAAGAACACAATTTGCAAATCACACAGAAGCCTCGATCCTTGGCTCAAATGAGAAGGCAGACAAGAACTTGATGGATTCACCATCCACAAAACATTTGGGCAATTCAATCCAATCATTGGCAGCCAAATCACACAGAACACACCTCGAAATCTCGGCAGAGCTTAAGCAGATCAGTATCTGGTTACCGGCACCAACACAGTTTATGTCCACATTCTTGCCATACCACTCGTGTGACATCGCTGGAGGCATTGCTGCGATGTGTTGCCATGATCGAGCTTCCTCATCGTAGCACCACACCCTGAGGTTCGCGCTTTCAAAGAATTCTGAGAGAAGAACCACCAGCATTCTGCCTCCGCATTCTACCAAGTCGATGGAGTACTCGAAGAAGACAGGGAGTAGCCTGGGGTACTCGGAGAAGCACTTGGTGGTCAGGTTGCAGGCCACAACTGAGCCTGATGAGCTGAGGAAATAGACTGTCTCCTCGCCCTTTTTGGAAGTGATTACGGATGAGTATTGCTTGGATGGGCTTCTTTGCATGTTGGTTGCCACTACATTTCCAGCCCTGCTAAGGAAGTAAACAGCACTGTCATCGGTTGAGTCAGATTCTGTAGAATCATCATCCTCGAAGTTTTTACGCAAGGCAGTCTCTTCTTCCCAACAGGCAGTGCTTGAGTTATACACTCGGAAGGACAAATTTGGAAGCTCGCCAAAGACAACAACAAGCTTGTAAGATGATTGATCATACTTGGGACTTGAGCTCATCACAATGGCATGGAATGTGAGATTTTGTAAGGATGGATCCAGCGGAGGGTGTTCATTGCAAACCCCTGTCACAGGGTTGGATACAATGAAGTTGCCCTGTGAATTGCGGAAACAGATCAAGCCACCAGAAGCTGAAACAGGCATGGAATTGCAGTTGGATTTTGTCTGGAGGAGAGGCGGATGATTGAGTTTCTTCCAGCTTCTTTCAGCGGAGTCAAAGACAATTGACCGGTTAAGAAGGGGATCGACCATGAAAAACCAAGGATCCCGAGAAGGAATCTGAGAGCAGGCAAGCTTGAAACTGGGAGAATATGCAACTGATTTCCATCTTTTGCATACCGAAGTAAGGCGGAAGAATGCAGATGTTGGTAGCCTCGAAAGTACCCTTTCAAGAAGGTCTTCGTTAACCTCATCCATATAAAATGTGTTTGAAATGCCATCATCTTGTTCTTGGGATTTTCTCTTCCGATTCATCTTAAAAGCTGGGGAATTGTTGTGCTCCATCAACTAGAAATTAGTAATAAGACAACTGTAGTAACAAAAAAGGGAAGGAGGCGTTACTTGTGAATTTATATCAAAGCTCGGAACAAATACATGAGGAATGTGATGGGAATCTAGCTATCAAATACTCATCAAAAGACGCTGGTACTTCAAACATCTACGAAAAATGTTGTTCTTAACTGTTTTAGGATTCGTTTGGGACTAAATTTGAAGGAAGCAGTCTAACAAGTACTTCTGCTAGACGGTTTATAAACATGTCGGAATTTTTATCAAAAGTTCTGAAGAAGGTGTTTCTACGGACCAAAAGCACTTTTGGTTTTTAGAAACCACCTTTAGCCATCCCAGCCGCTATCCCTCCGTTTCTATTTCCTATCTGCTGGTTATGTTGTTGATCAAACAATTCGTATAGCAACGAAGAAGTTGAAAAACAATCCAATCCATCGAGTAAAGATTCTGACTTTCTTTCGACATTATAAACAAAAATGCGAGGATAGAAATCACAGTTCAGTCGAAAGCACTGACAAATAAGCATTGAGGAAAAGGTATGAACTGAGATTGTTGAAGCTAAAAAAGGATTGAAATTTGAAACCACCCATAAGAAAATGCATAATTTGGGACTCAAAAAAACCAGAATTTGGAAACGTAGTCAAAATTTTCAGACCCAAAAGATGAAATTGGACCGTTGGTATGTCCAGAAGCAACAGATCTCGCCACAAAGTCATAAAATTTGCCCAAATCACAGTAGAAGAATCGTTGGACTTGGAGTTAGTAGAAACAACGTTGTACCCATCAATCAAAATGTCACATTTAGACAGATTAACAGCAAAAATCCAATAAAATTGAGGCAGAAAAATGAACAACAAGAAGACAAAAGAGAAGATGAACACAGAAAGAAAATGTACCTTCCCCTGCTGCGGCTGCTTCAGCGGCGGTGCTGCTGCTTCAAAGGTGGTGCTGCCGTGAGCTCTGAATGGAAGACAGTGAGAGCGACGGAGTGAGGTTGGTGGGTCTTTGTCCTCGTCTTTAAATTGGGCAGTGTTTGGGAGAAAAGAGAAAGGGAAAGAAAGGAAGGAGAAAAATAGCTATGGAGGAAGGAAGGTGGGAAGCTTCGTGGGAAGCTCCTTTTGTAGGGGTTGACGACCAAAAACACACACAAACACACGAGGGGTTGGTTGGTGGTTAATTTTTCTTTCTTTTCAACCCAATATGTATAAAACGAGAGAGAGAGAGAGAGAGAGAATAAATATTCAGTGAGAAAGTAGAGAGAGTAGTCGACTCCCTGCTCTCACAGCTCTTGGCTTTGGATTCCCGAGCCCCAAACAAAAATGGCTGCACTTGAGAGTAGATTTGGTATTGACCACAAAACAAGGGAAAAGGATCCTTTTTTAGGGAATCCGAGAAATTCCGTGATTATGTTCGTTCATCGTACATCGTGGGTAAAAAATCGTTTAAAATTTAAAAATATATATAAATAGTATTTAAAGAAAACTGACCACATAACGTACGATGAACGAATATGATCACGGAATCCTTTGGATCCTCAGGAAAATGATCGAGAATCCTTTTCCCAAAACAAACATACCTATGCCTAAGAATTATATGAAGATGTTCCAAGTAAATCACGGGGTACACGTAGCGGTTTTTAATTAGTTTGATAAGTTGAGATATAAGCACGATGACATTTTAGGTATATATAATGTATAACAATTCGTGATTGACTTAAAATATAAGTAACTCTTTATGGTGACAAGAAACGTATCAATGTGTGATTTCCTTATAGACAGTCAAAAATGTTCTTTTGATGTTGTCCCACGTTAGTCAAGCATTGGTATACACCAACGATGAAGCTAGGAAATTACATAGGGGGTTGACTGAACTATTTATATGGAGTGAAATTTAGATGTTGACTTGAGAATAGGCTAAATTTATGTTCTGGATTTTTCCATAACATGCTTTTTTAACACCAAATTTTTTTATCTTTCTCCGTCGTTGATATATGCAAAGCAATACTGAATACACTTTAAATTGGTCGTCTGTTTTTTTAATATTTTAGACACAAAAGAAAGAAAAAGAGCATCCAAGCATGGTTGCAAAGAAAGACAACGACACGGTTGGGAAATACAATATATGCCAAGAATAATATTACGACATTGTCAAAGGCTCAAACTGCCTAAAGAGTTTGGCTTTGTCATTTTTCTGCTGCTGCTGCTGGAAGCTGACTTTTGCAGTTTGCAAAAGCAAAAGCAGTAACTTTAGTGATGCTTTTGGCTTCTGCATTTGCCTCGTTGCGGAATCTTGCTGCTCGTGAGCCTTCAAAGTCAATGGCCAGACCACATTCTTCGAGTCCCAGAAGCAAGCATTTTTCCAAACTAGAAATCAAGGAATAAAAGACAAAGCAAGAGAGAGAGAGAGAGAGAAAGCCGCTGATTACGTTCTTTTTTTCACTTTTTTATCCACACTCTCTCTCTCTCTCTCTCTCTCAAATCCGTCCGAAGTCCAAGGCCTTCGAGGCCGGCTGCCATGGCAGAGATCTCGATGCATTCAATCACTTCACACCAAGCTCGGGTCTCCAAGTTGGCGTCGTTCTTTCACTGTTTTGGTAAATTCAAGTTGGCATCTTCAATGAACTTACTTAATATTCTAAAGAAACGATCTTATAGCACGTTCACGAGATTGTTTTAACAACAACAAAACGCTTGTGGGACAGGTCAATCACTTGCCAGTTGCTTCAAGACACAAAACACGTATTCTCAAATAACATCGTTTTTAACAAAAGCGCTTAGGACAAGAAATTTTTTATTATGATAAGAATACAGATAGTACATCATTCGTTTAACTTTTTAACACATATTTTATTATTTGTATAATGACATATGATATACCACCTCGTGTGCCAATCAAATTGAAAAAATCTCTCCTTATTGACATGGTAAGTACTGGTTTGGTACTGACGTGCTTTTATAGAAAGTGGATATAAAAAAAACTAAGCTCAAAAAGTTATTTGATAAACACTTAAAAACAGCTTATTTTCACAATTTTAGGTGAAAAAAAAAAGCTGAAAACGTGAAGCAACAAAAATAATTTTATTCTCACATCACAGCAAAAACAATTTTTTTTCAAAGCACAGAATGAGCTAAAATTCAAAACTGTAAGACGGCATTTTGCAAGATTCGTGGTTCTTGAATAATAAATATTAACTGAAAAATAAGGATACAAAGAAAAGAACTAATCTTTCAGCTCTTCTTATGAATTTATGCTTCCGACTACATTCTGTCACCTTAAATTACTAATGACTCTCCCAACTAAAATGTTAATCGGAGGTCTCTGCAAATAATGAAACCCCGGACCAAAATTCCCAGCCTCGATCTTTTTCCTTATGGCGACGATGAGGGGATCTAAAGAATTATGAACAAAATAATAATTGCTAAGAAATCCACCTTCGATTATTTAGCCGTCATCTACTTCTATTATGTGGATTCCGTTCCCATTCAGAATACCAGAATTCACAACCGGGTAATCAGTTCCATTTGCATGAGTCGTCGGCCCATTGCTCCGGTAAATTTCAATGTCCTCTGCAGGGGATGAACTTGACTCACAATGACCGATATCCATATCTTGGGAATCGCCATTTTCAGCTTCACGACCTGAAGAAGAGAGATCCTTCACGCAGCGCGCTGATACATCGTCCAGAACAGGCCAACATGACTCACCATTAGACAAATCGATACCAGCTGGAGCTGGAGTTGAATCACCTCTTACAGTATCCAAATCCAATTCACCAGCAGGGTCCTTCTCGCAGATAGAAATCTCCCTTGAAACAGATGGACTAGATGGGGAATTAACAGTACCATTTTCAACCATGCAAACCTCTTTTGAAACAGTTGGAAGTAATTTAAGCTTGAGATCCGCACTATCAGAATGTTCAATTGTAACCTCACCATTGATTACAGCAGCCGAGTCTGTTACACAGCTTGGAATCTGTGGTGGCAAACTTGTGTCAGATGGCACAGACCCAGAATTGTGTGTAGGATCTGCAGACTCAGCGACGGAACATTTATGTTGTTTCTTTTGGCAAGGCTCTACTTCACCATTCATCATTTCCTCCTTTTTCTTTGGAGGTTCGGTCCTTAGGCATGATGCTCGTGGCTGCACCCTGTGCAGAAACAGGAAACAAAAATTATTTTAGAGTATCTCACATAATGCTTCTCGCCCAAAATAAAATGTGCAAACCAGTTTGAACTAGGGTCCAGTCACACACATTGCATTCGTCTAAGCCACTATATACAATTTAATTTAGAAACTTGAGAATGACACGTAAGAGTACACACATATACGCACCTGCTATATAATAGCATATATGCTCCCTGGGAAAGTACCTCTTCCAAATTTACAGTCCCAACCTGTGAAAATGGCAAAATAAGTCGGAGAAGAAATTAGTTGCTTGGTTACAATGTGCATATTAAATAGAATTAGCAGAACCATTTTAAAAGTCTGCACTAGGGAAGGCCATAACTATGAGAGGGAGAGAGATATTCTCACCTTACAGTCGTCGATTTTGTACCAGTTTCCGCTGAAATCCTTGGTATAACAGATATAGTGTCCAAAATATGAAGCATTTAGCATATCGATATGGACCACAACGGCATAAAGCTTATAGATATTTGTACCGTCTCCCACTTCACTCATGTAGGGGTTAAGATCTAATGTTTCAGGAAATGTTACTCTCTTGTTAATTTTCCCAAACCGCCCACTCTGAAAAGTTTTGCCAACATAACAATTTCAGGAATCGTCAGAGTAACGATAGATAAGTACAACTTCATTATCAATTACGTGAAATATAATATCAAATATATGAGTGTGTGTACATACATTTTCAAGAAGGAATCTGACAAGGTCCCAAAAACAGTTAGTGAACCAACTTAAAGATGATGTGTTATTAGTCACTAAAGATACAGTAATCCAGCATAAATAAGAATCTGTAAATAACTCAAAGAATTTCTAGATATGTACACAACGTAATTCCAACTGAAAACACCTAGCATCTAACGAGTTGGAAGAAAAGGTTTTCCTTATTGTGATATAAGAACTCTTGATAACAATTCTAATTTACAGATGGATCCACTTTAACTGTAACATGAGCACCAGTTAACAAAGCAACATGTAAAAAGAGTATAGTTGAAACCTGAAATCTCTTCAAGGCAATTGTGAGTATGTTTGGAGCCCGTTTAACAGTAAGACGTTTCCAAGCCTTGACATAGTCATTGCACCTGTTAACAGAAACAATGTATCTCAAACCTCATAGGAGACCATACAACAGAGAAGAAACTACACAATCCAGAACTGAAAAAGACAACAAATATAATAAATGGAATTGAAAAAAGAAAAAGTAGAGATCGTACCCATCGCATTTATACATATTATCGCCATGAAGCCACTCCTTGATGGTGAATTGATCAAGACACTCCTCCAATGATGAAGCATCCCCATGAATCTCAACAGTTAAATCCATCATATTTTCGTATTGATTTGATATATTCTCGCATTTTGTACAAATCACCTGAAAAATATTCCAAAACGAGAAAATGCATTAGAAGGGAACTGATGGGGAAAATAAGAATGGTATTAAACATCTTTTACCAAAAAAAATAAGTAAAAAATTCATACCAGCTAATTGGCTCAGTTGTTCAATGAAGGAAAGAATAACTTAAACAAAACTCAATAGACTCGCTATTGAAAGCCCCAAAAGGGATGTAAAATTCCAAAACAGGCATATGCCATAGCCAAAGTTTGAAGGTTAGGCATGTTGAAAATATTCCAAGTAACGACACCAGAACCAAAAAGGTAAAGCTCTACAACTTATCTAGATATAGAATACAAAACTGTTATGACATTCCATTTAACATATGTAATTTGACATGATTGTAAGCATCAGTCTAGCTGGCCACAAAAATTAAGAAATAATTGATGTCAGAACTGAATTTACACTTCACCATTAACATGCATAACCTGAGATTGTAGCTGGCCACCAAATATATGTTGAATTAACGTTGTCTCTTGAGAGCTTGGAGTCACAGCTTTCTCTCCACCAAACTCGTCAAGACAGACAGACTGCATTGTATCAATGGCAAACCTACAAAACAATAAAATTCAACAACCATCATATACCACAAGAATTCAAAAAGATAGTTAACAATGTATTCAATAGAACACCCAGTAGATAAATACAGAAACTAGATCAAGTGCATGTAAAGAAACCTCATGAGTTCATGAGCATCCTCCTGCCTCCCATAGCCAAGATTACCACCAATATTTGGTAATCTAGAGATAATGTTGGTTGGTGAAAAGGACTGCGAACTTTGGCTTGCTCTTTGAAGATGGATTTGGAATTCACAAAGGAAGCACCAGTCTTCACGTATGCCTGAAAAACGAAAAGACAATAATTGTTTGATGAGTCAAGACTTGCTTAAGCACCTTTATCCTAAAAAAGTAGCACTGAATGGTTTTAAGACTGTACACTCTCTCTGATGGCCCTTCTCTAACAAGTAGGCAACAAGCGGTCGAGTGGATGAAAGACACTGTAGAACCACATTGGCAAAGCAACTGCAAATAAAAGGGAAATTAGAAGCATAAACAAAATCATAGGTAGTACAAGTATGATAGGAACGTCAGTGAAAGTGTGAGTGCTCGCGGGCTAGAGGCGTGTATAAAGAATGAAGACATCTGTAGTCAAGTTTGCCGCTTGATCAAATGGAAGCACCCAATTAGTGGTATTAAAATGAACCATAAAAAGGTAAAGAAAAACCTGTTTCCACAATTTAAGAGTCCACAAGGAGGAAACCCTGGCTTGTCCCAATTGAAAAGTTCAACAAATTCATCGTAGGGAAAAAGAATCTGAAAAGTATTAAGCATTTGTTACTACTTCTATGTATCAGATAAGAATTACAAAAAAAACTGTAAGCAGCATTCCTTATGAAAAAGAAAAACTAAACAAAAGTTCACCTCTTTCGGCTTCTTGATACGCTTAGAAATTCCATGAGCAGGAACAAGAGCAAGTCCAGGGAATGTTTTGCCCCCAACACCAGAAGTTTTAAATCTCCGATTAGTCAATGTGTTCTGAGCTGAATTCACTCTGCCAGATGGTTGAAAGTCCTTGCATTCAGTCTTATGCCCTGACTTCCAATGCTTTTCTTGGCATTTCGATGAGCTGAAAAATTATAAACGTTAGAACCAAATTATTATGGAAGAATATACGCTTATAGGAATCTCTACCATTGTCTGAAAAACATTCACCATCATACAAGTATTGAATTGATAATACTAAACCACTACTTTTATAACATTAGATTGATACCACCAAATCACTCATTCAGCAAAGTTCTAACATCTCAATATTGTTACTTCATGTGTCTCCTGTAAACAGCCCCATATATCATTGCAAGTATCAACACCGAAAACAAAGTTATCCATGTTAGGGATCAATCCCGAGCCTAAACATAGGATGCTTGCAACACATTGACTGCCAGCATAACACTGAACATCACGAATCAAATAGCATACATGGGATCAAAGCCTAACTAAAAAGAAGTTAAGAAATAACTGTTGCGAGACAACATGATTAATGGAAATAACTAACTGTATTATATTCGACAACGTATAAATTTCACCAAAGATTAAAACTTCGCCCCTAATTCATTAAATTACCAATACTTACGAAACTAAAATCACCATAATTAAGTGCAAAGACGCAACTTTTACATACAATGATTAAAGCGGCACATAAATTCACTACAAAAATTAACAAGTTAATTGAAGAACAATACCAGTATCTAACGGCCTTGCAGCGAGAGCACCTCCTGGAACCCGAATTCCCACAGACGACACAAACCGGATCCTCCATGAGCGCGCCAGGAATTGGGGTCCGATCACCACCGTCACCTCCTCCCTCGAAGCTGGCGTCGACCTCAAAGTACTTCGAGGCCGTGTTCTTCACCAGGTGCAGCAAACAGAAGGCGATTATAAACACCGTAAATATGAAGTGCAGGAACCAATTCAGATCCAAGCTCACTCCCGCGACATGCATCTACGCCTCCCCAGCTTTGATCTCAGATTCCTCCGCAACCTCAATTCTTCTCATCGATAATTTATCCAGTAATCGACGCAATTCAGTGAATTCACAGCTCGATTTGGGGATTTTCTCGCAATTTCGTTCTCACTTCGCCCGAACGGAAATTAGGTTTTTGTTTTTTGGAGCAGCGGAGAGAGAGAAAGGGTTAGAAATTTGGGTTTTAAAATCATTGATAATTTGAGAGTGTTTAGAGGAGACAAAGGCAACTGCTTTATTTTATGGAGGGAGAGAGAAGAGAGAGAGAGAGCTGCTTTTCTTTCCCTTTCTGTGTTTCTTGTACTTCTAACTTCGGGGTTACGTTAACAATAATTTGGAGAAAATTATAAAATTTTCAAAAATTTAAAAAGATGAAAACTTTATTTATTTATTCCACCCAATCAAGAATAAAGTTTAAGAAACTTCAATTTTTCTCTCTTTCTTTTCTTGAATCATCTTTCTAGAATAAACAAGTTTAAATTTGGATGAAGACTACTATTTGGACTCTTAAAAAAGTTTAAATTTGGATTCCATAGCACAGATAGAAAAATTCTTGTATCATGTGCAGTGTCTTCCCATCCGGCATAAGCAAATGTGAATTACATGTCAAAACTACATGCAGCCATAACATTTTGAGTCGGCATTCCTTTCCTACCAATGTATGGAAATTGATCCGGATGTGGTATTGAAGCCTCAACATGCACTCCATTTATGACACCAATACAATCCTAAAAATAATAACATAGAAGAAAACTGTCAAATGGATAGGTGTATGGTGAGAGCATACATTACAATTATGGTGTCAGCAAAAAAAATTCTAAAAAAAAAAAAAAATTGGAATATGTTATTTTATTAGTCTTTTTAATCACATAGCTTGTTCGATCATTTAATATTTTAATTATGCAGTGTGTTCAACCTTTTAATAATTATGATCATATTAACACTTGGCGACTACTAACATGTTGTTCATGATGCTAATGCTATTAATATTTTGATTAATTTAATAAAAAATTCTAATAAAAACATGCCCAAAACAAAGATCATATTTATGATTGTTGAGTCCATAAAGTATCAATTGATGAAGGATTCATTGGTCATGAATTTCGATCGATCAACTAGACAAACTCTAACTTGATTACTTGTCGTGGACATTTAGGTTTGAACATTGGTGCGTCTTGGGACTTGCCATTTGAAGGCATGTATTCACTGATCAAGCAAAAGACGTGGATTCATTGTCTTACTTTTCAGCTTTTTACAGATATGGCAAAAAGCAAAAGGGAATGAAGAAGGACCCGGCTCTGCCCTTTCATTTTTCATACACTCTCATCTCTTCTTATTTTATGCGGTCACGGTTAAATCACGTTAATATTTTATATTGATTTTTTTATAGAGATAATAAGACAAAAAGCAATAGTAATATAAAATGTTGACGTAGCTTAACCGTGATCGCACAAATGGAGGGGATGAGAGTGGATGGGAAGTGGGAGGGCAGAGAAGTCAGGTTCAATGATGAAACCTTTGATTGAATAATTGGGTTGGGGGTTCAAGTTATAGATGCTACCACCGCCAAACATCGATCCAGCCAGTTTCCTTTTGTTGGATATGTTGACTTTTTGTGTATATTCCTGTAATATTGGGATTCTTAGTTTAATATGTTTTTTATGTAAATTATTTCTTTCCTTATTGATAGGATTGTAACATCTTATAAACCCCTCCTTGAGAGATGAAAAGAACACACAATTATTCCAAAAGAGCATTCTCTTCTTGGCATTAGAGCCTAGGTTAGAAAAAAATAGAGAAGTTGCGCGCTGTGTGCAGAACCGAGAACCACCAGCACACCGTCAGACCAGCAAGCGACGCCGTCATTGCTGACCTAAGTTCACCAAGCCGATTCCCGCATCCACCCAGACCAGCGAGCGACGTCGTTGTTGCTGACCCGAGTTCACCGAGCATACATTGCAACCACCCACCACTACCCATTGTTGCATCACGTGGCCACTAACCGAGGTTCAAAACCCATTATCGCTGCAAATCCCGATTGAGAACCACCACATGTGTCTGCAATTCTATTTGTACCAGAGACGAGACCCGCGAAACGGTTGCTAACCATCTTACCAATTTGCAACCCAACCCGTGTTCTGCAAAACTTTTTTTTTTGTGATCTGCAATTTTCTTTGTCTTGTTTCGAAAGAAGTTTGCTTCGAATGAAGTCCCTAGGCGTAAGGAAAGGAAAAAGAAGAACCAGGCGTAAGGAAAGGAAAAAGGAAAAAAAGATAAAGATAAAAGATAAAAAGGAGAAATAAAAAAAGGAAAAAAGAAACAAAAGGGAAAAAAAATAGATTGTCTTTTTTTTGGGCTACTGTATGTTTTCCAAGGGTTTCACATTGTTGACCTAGTTGGTTTGGAATCTTGGCCCTATCAATCACCTCAGACGTTGCACTCAACTCACGCAGAGCAATGACACGTTGGACTCGTCATCCCCGCTGTAATGAGTCATGTGCATTGATTGCCAAAGCTAAGGTAGCTTCTGAACATACAAACAACGATGGTAAAGCTTTAAAGGTTTTTGCATCTGTTACGAATAATACATGGATAATTGATTCCAATGCTACTGAATATATGACCTGTGATTCTAGACAAGTACTAACCTTAAAACCATCCATCGAAACTGTTGTAAGTGTTGCCAATGGTAATCATGCCCCCATTATTGGGGAAGGCACTGTCTCTTTTTCAGATACCCTTAATCTTGATATCATGCTTGTTGTTCCTTCTCTTGATTATAATTTATTATCGGTTGCTCAAATAACTGTCGCCCTACATTGTCTTGTTATTTTTTGGCCTTCTTTTTGTGTGTTTTAAGGATATTCGAACTCACAAGACTATTGGTTATGGTATCAGAAAAATGAGGCTTTACTACTTGGAGATGACATCGAACAATACCCAGATGTTGACTTAAGCCCTTACTGTCAAAGGATCTCGGGAGGGGCGGAATAAAGCTTCGAAGGTTTGGTTGTGACATCGTCGACTTGGACATGCTTCTTTCAGTTAGTTACAAAGGTTGTTTCCTAGCCTTTTTGTTAAGAATGACGTTTCTAGCTTTAAATGTGGTGTTTGTGAACTAGCTAAAAGTTATCGTACTTCATTTCCGTCCAGTTTGACAAAAAGTTATGTTCCATTTATGATAATCCATTTTGATGTTTGGGGACCATCTAAAACTGCTACATTTAGTAGTGCTTATTGGTTCGTTACTTTTATTGATGATTGCACGCGTATGACTTGGGTTTGTTTGATGAAGTCAAAAAGTGAAGTTACTTCCTTATTCCGGCAATTTCACAAAATGGTGCAAGTACAATATATGTCACAAATACAGGTTTTCAGGAGTGATAATGGTGGCGAGTATGTGAACTCTGAACTTCGTGCCTTTCTGGATCAACATGGTATTGTTCATCAAACTACATGTCCATACACTCCCCAACAAAATAAGGTTGCAGAGCGCAAGAATCGTCATCTTCTAGAGGTTGTCAGTGCTTCCTTACTAGAGGGGCGTCTCATGTTATCCTATTGGGGAGAAGCTCTTACCTCGGCTGCGTATCTTATTAATCGCGTTCCATCCCAATCAATTGATTTTCAAACACCTTTTCAGGCTCTTTCCTCACATGTTGATGCTCCTGCAGTTCCAAATCTTCCACCTCACGTGTTTGGCTGTGTGGTTTTTGTTCATCTCCATGAACAGCAAATGAGTAAGCTTGAACCTCGAGCTTTACGGTGCGTGTTTGTGGGGTATGCCTCTAATCAGAAAGGATATCGTTGTTATCATCCTCTGACACAAAAGTTGTTTGTCACTATGCATGTTGCATTTCATGAAAACGATATGTACTTTGCCGAGGAGAATCAGACAGAAGTTCAAACTCTTGATTATACTATTCCTGATGTGAATCATTTGGGTTTAAGTGGTGATGTATTGGAAACAAGTGGTGATGATTCACAAAAACATAATGATGTGAATCATTTGGACTTAAGTGGTGATGTATTGGAAGCAAGTGGTGATGATTCACAAGAAAATAATGATGTGAATGACTTGAAATTAAGTGGTAATGCATTGGAGTTAAGTGGTGATCATTCACATGAAAACAATGTTGATGAACCGACAACGTCGGAAAATTCATTGCCTTCCTCACCGTTGGACAACTCACTGCCAGCCTCCTCACCATTGGACATCTCATTGTCGCTAGCTAACTCACAGTCAATCTCACCACCTTTGAGCCTCAATAACCATAATCAATCATCTTTGATCCCAGATGCATCACCACGTCATTTCCCTAACCGTGTCAACCAAGGTATTCCTAAACTTACTTACGAAGCTGACCCTAAATGCAGAACTAGTTACCCGGTGAATAGACCTAACCAAGAATCTAATGTGTTTTACCCATTAGATAATTATGTGTCTACCAACCACCTATCAGAATCAAATAAGTCATTTGTGTTTCAATTATCTACTGCATTTATTCCTAATAGTGTGCATGAGGCTTTAGCTGATCCACGTTGGCAAGCAACAATGAATGAAGAATTGAAGTCGTTGAAGAAGAATGCTACCTGGGAGATCACGGACTTGCCAGCTGGCAAGAAACTTGTGGGATGCAAATGGGTTTATATTGTTAAGTACAAAGCTGATGGGAGGACAGTGGATCATTTCAAGGCAAGACTGGTAGCAAAAGGGTACACTTAAAAATATGAAATCGATTATACAGATACATTTGCCCATGTGGCTAAGATCAACACAGTTCGTGTTTTGTTGTCATTGGCTGCGAATCTTAATTGGCCCTTACAGCAGTTTGATGTGAAGAATGCCTTCTTGCATGGAGATTTGATAGAAGAAAATTATATAGATCTTCCACCAGGATGTAGTGCTCCGGATAAATACAAAAGAAAGGTATACAGGTTGAAGAAATCCTTGTATGGTTTGAAGCAGTCCCCTTGAGCATGGTTTGGAAGATTCACAAAATCTATAAGAGCATTTTGTTACACACAAAGTAATTCCTATCATACTCTGTTTAATTTTTTTTTTTTTGAAATGGTAAAATGGGAAGCTTACTGCACTCATTATGTATGTAGATGATATGGTTGTAACAGGGAATGATCCAGAAGAACGTGCGGCCTTGCAAGGATACTTGTCTACAAAATTTGAGATGAAAGATCTTGGATCCCTAAAATATTTTCTAGGGATTGAGGTGTTGAGAAGCAATTTTGGAATTTACTTATCTCAGATGAAGTATATTATTGATTTGCTACACGAAACTGGCATGTCAGCCAGTAGCTACACCATTAGAGGAAGGATTGAAGCTTAGTGTTGATCCTAATCAAGTACCAGTTGACAAATGGAGATACCAAATGTTAGTAGGTTGTTTAATGTACTTGGTACACACAAGACCAGACCTTGCATATGCCTTGAGTGTAGTGAGTCAATACATGCATGATCCTGGAGAACACCATATGAATGCAGTGATGTGGATTTTGAGATATTTGAAGGGAAGCCCATGCAAAGGAATTTTGTTTAAAAAGAACAATCATCTTAGAGTTGAAGGTTATACTGATGCAGATTGGGCAGGATCAGTGGATGACAAACGCTCAACAACAGGTAACTTTACATTCGTTGGGGGAAACTTGGTTACATGGAGGAGTAAGAAAAAAAATGTGGTTGCCTGGTCTAGTGCAGAAGCTGAGTACAGAGGTATGGCCTTAGGGATTTGTGAAATTTTATGGCTTAAGCTTCTGCTAGGGGATTTGGGTATAAAACATGATCAGCTTATGAAATTGTTTTGTGATAATAAAGTTGCCCATGACATTGCACATAATCCAGTACAACACGATATAATAAAGCATGTTGAAGTTGACTGGTTCTTCATCAAAGAAAAATTGGAAGGGAAGATAATTGAGGTACCAGCAATAAGAACAAAAGATCAATTGACAGATATCCTCACAAAGGTTGTTTCAAGTCATAAGTTTTCAAGTTTCCTACATAAGTTGGGCATGTGTGACATATATGCACCAACTTGAGGGAGAGTATTGGCTTTTTGTGTATATTCCTGTAATATTGGAATTCTTAGTTTAATATGTTTTTTTATGTAAATTATTTCTTTCCTTATTGATAGGATTGTAACATCTTATAAACCCCTCTTTGAGAGACGAATAGAACACACAATTATTCCAAAAGAGCATTCTCTTATGGATATGATTAAGAAGTTTTATGTAGTAATTAAAAAAATACAATGAATAAGCCAACAGGGTTAGTTAAGTTAATAAATATCTTTATTTTCGACAGACCATAGCTTAAGTTTGAATTTTGCTGCTGATAATCCTTCTTGGTAGGCAGTCTGTAAAAACTAAAAAAAAAAATGAAGATCTCATCTATTAGTCTTCAAAAAAATTTGTAGTATATCCGGCTCTGAGATTGGGAAGCCTCCCCTCCCCCTAAACATCGGTTAGCAGAAAAAATAATATGAATAAGAGAGAGTATTGATATAAGGTTAGTTGGAAAGAAAACTATGAAGTAGGTGGAAAGTATGATTAATTTAGTTCATTTGGCAGCAAAAAATAAAATAATTGATCATAATCAATAATCAGACACATAAAAATCCAGCCAACAACAATTGGGCACGCATGAAATAGTGAACTAAAAATATGTTAGTAAACAAAAATGCTACTTTTACCACCTATTTATATAATATTTATAATAAAGATAAGACCTACATATGTCGGCGAGTCTTACCTCTAGTAGAGAAATGATAATAGATGTTAAGTGTAACATTACTCATTAATAAAACCTAACACATCATCAATTTTGCATGACAAATATTCGAGAAAACTTTACATGCAACATGTGTCTCATGTCTATGTCATGCGTTATAGACATAATATTGTAAATATGGTACACCCGATCTCAAATGCAATATACTATGATTGTGAAACAATGTCATTATCTAAAAGTTCTAGGATGCTCCATAGTATGAAATATTGCGGTTGTTTAAACTATTTCATATTCTGGAGTATTGTAAAATCTCTTTCATTATCATTTTAATATGTTATTAAACCAAAGAATGCCAAGCTTTGTATTGTGAATTGATGCCGATTTGTGTAGTTGCTGTTAGTCTCAGGTTTTGCAGAAGAGGAACTCTGATTGTAACCTCAAAAAACTGACTAACAGACAGACAGAGAGAAAAAGAAGCACTCTCTCTCTCTCTCTCTCTCTCTCTCTCTCTCTCTCTCTCTCTCTCTCTCTAACCGGTTCAATACCAGTGAAGGCTTTTGAGCAAATCAGTTAAAACTCTGTTCTTCTTCAGAAGGTATCCAATTTTGCTTCTGTCGCACTCGCACAAAACGAAAGGTCAGGTTATAATTCCCATGATCTTATCATGCACGTTTGCTTTCACTCAGAAATTTAATCACTTTTGGAACTTGCTGTTGATGATTTATGAAACAACACAATTCATAGAACAATATATACATTTTATGTTTACGACTAAGTACTTTTTGTGCCACTAATTATTATTAGTTTCAACATTGAACAATGCAATGGATCGGGTTAAAACTTACGCGATGGCATATCCATATATAGAGTGTGTAAACGATGAAAGATGTTATGATCAAGATGGTTGTGGTATGTTTTCTTTGTTATTAGTCTTTCCGCTCATGCCCATGCGCATGCGAGAGGCCTCCATAAAGATGAATTGCTTTAATTGTTTGTTTTTGTTCAACATTGCTATTTCGTAAGAGATTGTTTTATAAATTGTGTACGCGTGAGTAACACTTTAGAATCCGTTGTAGCACAACTCACAACGGAAAGCAATTTAATCCCGACTCCATATTTGGGCCGTCTTATACTTTTCTGGGTTCATCATCCATATTTTAGCAAGTTTGTCACTGGACTGTGGGCCTGTGGGTTTGGGTAAGAGCTTTGTTTGAGGAATTGTGATTAAATCTTGGACACCAAATACCAGGCTCAATATAAAAGTAAGAAAATCCTAAAAGATTAATTCTTTTTGGGTGGAAGAATACCAGTGATTAAAAATTGTTAACAAATTTTTTTTTTGGGTATAAAGAAAACAATTATATTTTTTTGGTTGAAAGTTTTTATATTTAATAATTTCTTTTGGCTATAGCATTATTTTTGTTTCATATGGAAAGGGAAACGATCCAAAATTAAAGGCTCTCTTCCTCTCTATTTTTCATTGAAAGTGCTCCATTATAAGAAGGGTGGTGCTATCTACATACTTTTTTTTATTTTTCGAGCATTTCATTAAATTTTTGACAGTCGGATGACCTATGATGGGATGTTAAGGAGATGAGTTCTCTCTGAACATTTTTACGCGTAGACGACGGCGTAAAAACTCTAAAAAATAAACCCAATTATATTACGCGGATTGAGAGAAATGGAAGTATATGAATTAAACAGATAATTAAGCTAAGAGCACGTGCTGCTCTCTAACTTGTCACACATTAAGAAATATATATATCAAATGGTTGCAAAAACACTTTCAAATGAAACTATGAAAACGACATGCATTTTATCTTCTTCCTTGCCCATAGATTTACCTTTTTTTACATTTCCATGGCTAAAGGTAGATTAATTAGCTTTAGTAGGGTTTGGATATGGGGAGGCTAAGTAAGAAAACCCGGAGTGGTGTTGTCCACCTTCTTTTTATCTTCTTCTTCATATGCAACAAAAAAATTATTGATTAATTAATCATAATTTTGATTATTAATATTATTATTTGGTTTAATCGTGTTAATTTGGGTAATTTATGAAATTTAAGTGCAGAAACTTGATAGTCCATTTTGTCGGAAGTTGTCTGTGATCCTATTAGCTAATGACAAATACATCCAAGGTTATTAACAATACTAAGTAGGGTTAGCTAGCTCCGGACTTTGTGGATTGTGGTTGTTCTTGGTGTTTTCTAGACCTCCTCCTCCTACGTTCCCAAATCCGGGAGTGGGAGATCATACATCACAATTCATCATTGATTTCATCCTCCCGTTGTTGAATAGTGCTTGAACGGTTAATTGTTTCTCGATCTTTTTCTTTTTGACTTTTATTTAACTCTTTGATGTGATGTTAGACAATGAAAATGCAACATAAATTGATATAAGAATGTTGAGAAAATAGTTGAATTTTAAAACAATTGATGCGAATGGTACTCTATCTTTTCCTTTTCATACGTTTTACTTAACTCTCTAGCATGATGTCAAACCATAAAAATGCAACACTTATATTAAACTCAATCTACGTAACAAAGTTGACGAATAGTTGAATTTTAAAACCGTTGATAGATTTAGTATTACTCGTTTCCTCATTTTAAGATAGTGACGGAGTCGTCATGAGGTCATTAGTTGCTTTTGACTCTAACAACTTCAAAAACCTCATGTATATTTGTTTATGTATTGTATTTGACCCCTATAAACATAAGGCAACTAAATTCCAACCTTCTTCTCCTACTTCTTCTATTTTCTTCAATCGTTCTTGTCTTCCTTATTCTCTCTTCTTGTGTGTGACTCTATTGTATGCATCATGTGCTCGATAAAATACTTTAGTTGACAAGTCTTGACAGTCTTCAATATTACTCCATAGTATATTGCATCCACTATCGACAAGCCTCTATAAATAATAGTAGTTCGACATATGTTAGCATAAACTTTCGGTATATATTGGTAGAAATTGGCAAGGGTCTGCTAAGCACTTGATGAAATAACCTAATAAAACTTTTTTTTATTGATATTATGAATTATTTAAAAATTCTGACTCCGTCGTTAACGTATATATAACTCAAAAAAGCCTCTTTCCCTTACCATCTTTCTTTTTTAGGTTAGAATATGCTTGTCATTGTTTTTTTTTTTTTTTCATTCTTTGGTGCATGGCACATGCGACTTCACACATCCAACTCCACAATCGTTGACCTCCATTGAATTCGAACCCTAACAACTCTCTTTTCTCTAACTACAATATCTAATTATTGTGGTCTTTTTCGACAAAAAAAATTATTGTGGTCCTTGCTTTATTTAGTGGGATATTATTAATATTTAACGAAAATATAAAGAATTCAAAAAGGAAAATAAATGTCAATTTGCATCAGCAATGCAATATTTTTTAATTTTATGTTGGAAAAATTTGCAGTAGCAAAGCTGGTTTTATATTGAGAATTGAGAGATAATGGATTAGCTAGCTGTCTCGAAAAAGTGCGCACTAAATGGGAAAGCATGCGGGTCCCGCACTCTACGTGGCCAATTTGCTGGCTGAAGTAGCATGAAATGTGGAGCCCCCGTCCACCAGGCACCTGATTGCTGATGGAGTCTGAGACAAACATAAAAAACTGTTTGTTTATTTGCATGGAACCAAGATCAAACGTAGTCTCGTAATGCCTCAACGTGCATGGCGTCACAAGCTTGAAATTTTGCTAATGTCAATCGCTCATACTATGCACGTGACTAATTTTCAGTCGTTAACCAAATGTGTTCTCCAATCTTCATGTAGATGTATAGTCATAACTTGTTCACTCAAGCATATTAGCATATTACTTAACGAATATTTACTAATTAAGATCAGTTCTTCAAGCGATTCTCCATTATGGCCATTAACAACATGCGCTTCTAGTCTGTACGTAAACCAACAGTCCGTTCACGCACATTACCAAATTGACTACAATAACGA
The DNA here is from genome assembly GCF_042453785.1 of Malus domestica. Taxonomy (NCBI): domain Eukaryota; kingdom Viridiplantae; phylum Streptophyta; class Magnoliopsida; order Rosales; family Rosaceae; genus Malus; species Malus domestica. The sequence continues at coordinate 3,157,118 of NC_091675.1, read as the reverse complement.
GAAACTTTTTAGTATGCCAATAATACGGCCCGATACATTAAGTGTTATAATACAAGTGTTTGATTTTTTTTAATTTTTTAATTTCAACCAATTATATTATTATACTTGATGTATTAGGCTGTGTTTCTAGTACAGTAAAAAATCTTACTACAACAACAAACGCAAATTCATTGCATATGTAGTAGAGGGAATTATGAAATGATGAAACTAGGGTTTAGTAATTAATCAAACAATGTGTTATAAGCATGGGAAAAGGATCCTCGTCGAATCCTTTTCCTAGAGATCCTGTGAATTCCTTGATTATGACCGTTCTTCGTATATCGTCAGAAATTATTTTAAAATTTAAAATTTAAAATTTAAAATTAAATATAAATAATACATAACAAAAACTAACTGCACATTATACAATAAACGGTCACGATCATAGAATCTCTATATAAGCATGTGTCTATGAATTTGACATGAACGCGTTGATTAACTTTTGACCGACATTACCGACCGCAGGACAGATGGCGAAGAACTGGTGGTTAAACCTGGCTAATTCCAATTGGCACAAAAATTTATGGTGGATTGCATGTTGGGGTCAGAGCAAAGTCGCCAATGATGCAGTTAAATATGGACAAGGATTGTCTGCCCACTTCTTGTGTCATTGGTCACGATAAACCACATCAACATTTTATATTACTATTTATTTTAATTTTATTATCTCTATAAAAATCAATATAAAATATTAACGTGACTTAACTGTAATCACACAAAACAGAAAGGCACGGAAAATGGAAGGGCAGCCAATCATTGTCTGTTAAATATTGTGTATTTTAATCACATCACATGTTTTGGTCTGTGTTTGTGTACGTATTATATGCTCACCAATTCCCTTCCCCCGATTAGATATATCTAATGTTGCAGAGAGAACAGACCCAAGCCACTTACCATACAAAAAACAATGTATGAAAACCCTAAAAAAATGTCAATGCAAATTAAGAAAGGGCAATCCTAAATCAATAAAACTTTACGTTTTGTGAGAATTGAAGAGGGAACGTATGTCATACTTGGCTTTATTCTTGTTTTTGTAAAGAGGTTTTTTCACGATTTGAACTCGTGATCTTTCGATCACAAAGAAACAATATTTCAGTTGCTTTCCATTGTGCCAAGGTCATCCTTAAGAAAATGTCAATGTAGATTAATCACAATAATATTTTGTTAGGGAAGTGTTATTGATATTTTAAAAATTTCATTTTACACTTCTCACAAATGTATTTTTATTTCCTAATATAAAAAATTTGGAGTGTAGAATAAATTTTTTGCAATGCTAATAATAATTCGCTTTTGTTAAATAAGTTTCTAATGATCTACTCAAAAAAAAAAAAAAAAAAAAAACCCTAAAACGCTCTAATGGTCTATAAATCAGCAGAAAGGGGGGACTGTATCACATTGGCTTGTATATTTATTTATTCGACTTAATTAATCCTTGTTTAAGGGTGTAGGAAGCTGCCTAGAGCATTAATCAGTGCGAAATGTCAATATTTCTTGGCGTAAATTTAATTTTCGTGCCACTGATAATCTTTCTTGAGGGTAACGGAAAACCTTAATTAATCTGTATATTATGTGTTTTTTACACGGTAATCTATATTTTTTAATTCTACTTGAAGTGTTATACCTATGTTAGACAGTTAGAGTGCAAAAACAACACGTTTATTTCATATCTGAATGTAATTAGAAAACAAAACAAAACATTGTACTTTTACATTACAAAAAGTCATATGAGTAGAGTAGCGGAGTAGTTAGAGATGAATTTTAGGTCCATATTCCACACGACACTTTCTGAATTTGATTCTTGGTGCTCATAAATCACACTATGGTGCCCAGGAAAAGCTTAAAATAGCTATGTGAGTCTTCCCAGCCTCAAGAGTGAACTGCCGCGGAAAAGCTACCAGCTACTTCTCTTCTTAAAAAAAAAAATTATATATATATATTTATTTATTTCATTAGACAACTGTCTAATCTAAGATTTTAATTGTTGATCCATATAATTAACATTTTTACTAATGCTTATAACTTTCGTGGAAGAGTATTTTGGCATGAATGCTAGTCTTCTTCCTCTCCACGACATGTTGTGAGAGGTGTCTTTGAGGTACGATTAGTTGCTGTAGAGTGCAAGGCACTGACAATAAAAGAGATCTGACCAGACTATATGCAAGGGATCCCACCTTATTGCCAGTGTGATGGCATATACAATGAACATAACCTAGACTTTCTCGCGTTAGGTAAAGCCAATATGTGTACACCAATTTAATTCGCACCCATACCCTTGCTTCCAAATGGTCAGATTATTTGATGGTATGGTCTCTCATAAAATAATTGGCAACATTATTCTATCTGTTTTAATTTTTGTGTTTATTAAGGTACTATAAGTGACGAGGAATCTATTTTATTTTCCAACTATTTTTCTTCTTTTTTTTTTCCAGTCTTTCCAACTACTTAATATTCAATTTAAAATATAATAACACTAATGTGACAGCCTGTTCCGGAAAATAATTTCCGTTTACGTGAAATTACTAGTTTACCCTTGGACGTTAAGTTGTGTGGTGTATGACTTGTATTTAAGTTGGATTTAATTATGATTTCCTAAGTTTTTGGAACCACTTAGGAACTAAGAAAGACTAAATTTTGATTGGTTGGAGAGATTTGGTCCACACACTACACCTCACTTTCTCTCTCTCTCTCACTCCCGTGCCCCCTTTCTCTCTCAGACTCACACTCTCCCTCTCTTCCTCTCTTGTACGGACACAACCAGAAACCCTTGTAAACGTGACAGATCGAAGAAGAAAAATGGTACCATTGTGTTCCTAAGATCCTCACAAGTTCAAAGGTACCAATTACAGGTAAGATTACCTTCGATTTCACGTCAAACCACAAAACCCGATTTGGGATACTATTCATGCTCACGTAAAATGTTGATTTTTAGGGAATTTAAAGGACATAGGGAGCTTAAGGAGATCCTTACGAAGCTCGGAGTACTTTGTTTGAAGAAATTGGACGTCGGAATCGTGAGAATGATGAGTTTTAAGGTTTGTCGGATTATCGAAGCTTTTTCCGGCGGGATTCCGATGGTTTCAGGGCTCGAATCAGGTATGGTTTTGTTCGTCATTGTGAGATCTTTAAATTGGTTCAAGTTTCATAAATTTTTGGTTAAAAACGAAGAAGATATAAGGAAATGAAAATTTCCTAGTTTCCGGCGATGGCGACGGTCGCCGGAGCTAAAGGTAGAAGACAAGAGGATATTCCGTTAAGTTTAACGGAATATTCTAACGGCGTTAGGTCACGCCGTTAAGTTTTGTTAAGGAATAAACGAAATATTCTGAAATATGCCTGATGGCGTTAGTTGACACCGTCAGTGTGCTTGGCACATGGCCGCGCGTGGGGGCGCATCTGGCCGTGCTTTGGCCGGCGCGTGGGAGCTAGGAAAAATATTCTAAAAATTAGGGGATGATCCTGAGGTTGTGTAGGTCACTGTGGTATATTCATATACTCAAATTGAGCAATATATGAGAAGTTAGTACCTATTGTTGGTTATGTGCGTTAAATAACATTTATTCTGTTATTATGCCTATAGGTGAGACTTATTCTCAGGACGTGCGTAATCAATCCAGGCTTGGGGACTACGACCCATCGACATATCTGTGAGTGTGCAGTTATTTTCAGTATATATATATATATATATACACTTGACGTTTTTCCCAGAAAACGTATTTAAAGGAAATGTGATTTAAATGCCATGCTATGCCAATGCCTATATTTTATTTTAGTATATGCATTATCATAATTATGCATATTGTCGCCTGGTTCTGTGGAGGTCTAGGTAAGCTCAGGTGAGTTATGTTTTGATTATGTGAATTGTCAATTATGTGATATGTGATTGAATAATGTTGAGCTCATAAAATTGCACATAGGGTGATTGTGATTTAGCCAGAGATGTGAAGTACATGCCTGTTTATTTACGTCACCTCCTACACTATATGCTTATATTGGATCCAACTTAAGTGCACAGTCTTGTCGTACAGACCTTATTTATGGTTCCGACTCGTAGGTGACTAGCGATTTATCGCCCGGCTATTATGAGAGAATAAAATTGAGCATAATTACATTACACCCAATCTTGTCGTACATACCCTTTTTTTTGTGGTTCCGACTTATGTGTAGTATATTGCCGTATATGTCATTGTAATGACTCCGGCTATATTGACTTTTAAGCTATGAATTCAGTCGTACATACTACCACAGGGGTTCCGGCTAGCATATCATATTTATATGAAATCATTCTTAACTGGATTGTTTACTTTGTTATATTTTGGCATGTCATACATATGTTTATGATTATGTGAAGCATGATTGAAATGATATAATTACACATATATATATTTATGTATATTCTAATATATTAATTTGGAAAAATTTTATACTTGTTTTACGGCGAGGGGTTAGTATATTCAAAGGAAAATAAGGTTTTCTTGTAAATGTGTTTTACTGACCCACTCAACTTTGTTTTTCGCCCCTCCAAGTTTTAGTTAGCAGAGTTTGGTGGCCACGAGGAATTCAACGGTGTTCTGACATATCCCGAAAAAGTAGGATTCACCCTCTGGTGTTGTATCTTAGTAATTGTCCTACTTGACTACAACTAGACTTTCTTATTGCTCTGAAAATGTATTTATACACTTAAACTCTCACTAGTATCCTTTCTTAGTTGGGATTGTTAATTTCTTGGTTTTAAATTGTTAGTAGTTTTCTTACTCTTTATCGCTTCCGCTTTGCGCTCATGGCTACGTCATTCTCACATGACGGCCAGCACGTCTCGACTTCGGTCGGGGTGTGTCACTAATACCATCATCATATTGTAAGTAGTTTTTGTGAGAAAGTTTTATGTACGTAGTGACGTGTGGTTCAATATCTTAGTGGATAGGATGTTGAGTTTTCATCATATTTTTCAGGTTCGAAACTCCCCTCTTCTAAACTATAGTGGGAGTTTTAAACACATGACACATGGAAAGAAACGTAAACATCCAACACAGGATATTCGACCACATGCGAATCCTTCCACTCCCCTTAATTATAATAAATAAAAAAAATTATGTACGTAGTGTACTGCTTTATATGTTATAATAAAAGTAAAATGACATGTGTAAATGAAAAATAATTCATGCATTACAATTTAAGTGAAATAATAATATGAGGCCATGTTCCAACTACATTGAAATATTACTTTATTTTGGGTGACCCTCACACGTCCTGTTTCTTCAATAATGTTCATTATCCTTAAAAAGATCTAACCTTTGTTTTGTCTTTTAAAAGCAAAGCAAAAGCAAAATTAAGTCTTAAACCACAATTAAGACCACCAATTAATTAACTAATCCAAGCATAAAAGCTTGGTTTATAAATAAGAAGGTTCCAGTCCTTTTTACCCTCCGCTTTCCTCTGTATTTATTCACTGTATTTTCATTTTTTTTTTCAAATTATTTTCCATAATCTTTTTTTTTCCAAAATATTTTAAAATTTAATGCATAAAAAATTAAAATTCAGATCAGTGACCGACACAGAACTTTGTATTTCGTCAACCCCCTCAGCCGTGCTTCCCCCACACGTCACCCGCCTAGGAAATGGCGGGGAATAACATAATCTCCCAGCCATATGAAAACCTCCAAACTCCCAAACGCCCCTCTCTCTCTCCTCCAACTCCCAAATTTTCTGGAGAGAGAGAAGAACAGAGAGAGAATTCCAAGCTTTTTGTATGAAAGATCAAATATTTTTTAAGGGGTTTTAAGAAGAAGAGGAGGAGGAGGAGGAGGAGCTCTGCATGTAAACCTCCAAAAAAAAAAAAAAATTAAGAGAAAGAAAAACTAAAATTTAAATATATGCATTTTTTGTTCACTAAGATTAACTTTTAAATTAAAAAATTGGCCATCTTAATAGGAACCAATATAATTCTCTAATATTTTTGACCTCCAAATGCACATGGCTTCTTGGTTTTCTCTCCTCTCTCAAATATTTTTCTTTTGGTTTTCTCTCTCTCTCTCTCTCTCGTTGATTCAATCACAGTAAAATTATATTGACTAAACAGTTGATGATATTCCTCCCCAAGATCTACAGTAAAAGCTTTTTTCCATTCTCGAACTCTGTTCATCTTCTTCCTCCTCCGTTTCGGTGCGAAAAGGTTAGTTCTTTGACAATGGCCGTCATTAATTCGCTGTTTTGGCCTTAATTTCTCGCTTGGTTATGTTCGTTTTTCGAATTGTGCAGCTTGATCAACTCCATTGATTCATTTGATTTTCTAATCATGTTTGACTTGTTTTTGTTGATGTCATGGATCTCGGCTTCATTGTGTGCCGAAAATCGGGTTCTTGCCTTGTCTTCTATTGTAAAATGACAAATTATTTAAGTTTTAACTTAGAATTGAGAGAATTAATGAAGGAGTCTGTTGATTTTGATACTTTTGTTCTTAGTTTAATTAATTAAGACTAATCCAAGAATTTTGTAATGCAATGATTTATTTATTTTTTTAACAATTAATTTTGGGACTTTTAGTTTCTGCGTTCTTCTCTTGAATACGATTTAATTTCATTTTTTCAGCATCTGGGTTTTTACCAGAATCGGGAATCTTCTTCAGGTTCCTGGGAAAGCTGTCATTTTTTTTTATGTTGCAGAAATTTAAAAATTGTGATTTACTGAAATGCAAAGAGTGAGAAAGTGGTAAATTTTGGAAGTGAATTTGATGGTTTGGGATATGGAGACCGACAACATCGACGACATGGACATGGAAGTCCTCCGTTCCATGTGGCCTGACGACATCGGAGCTGATGGCGGAAAGCAATTCAACATAGACAACCCGGGGCGAGATGAGGACATGTTGGAGGAGGTGACATTCCTAGAGGAACCAACAATCGTTGATTTTCAGCGTCTTGTCGAGCTGACAAACTACACCGATAAGGGCTCTTCGCAACTTGCATTCCTCGTAAAACACTGGGAGTACAAGCAGGCAAACGCCGTGCGCCTTCTCAGAGAAGAACTCGACAGCTTAAGCAAGCAGAGGCAGGAAGTTGAGCTCAAGAAGTTGGAGATATTGGAAGACCACCTCTTTGAGTCAGAGAGTTATGGAGGTGACAAGCGCCCCATTTCGATTTTGGATGAAGTATATGAGATATGGCCGGAAATTGCCCCGAAGAAACATGATGCTGTTGTGCAGACAAAGAAGGTTGAGGTAGAACCCGAGTATGATACTGTTGCGTACTGGAAGCAGAGGGCAATGCAATTGGAGAAAGTGTTGGAGGCGAGCGCCGAGAGAGAGCAGATTCTTGTGGAAAGATTGCAGGAAAGCATTCAGTCTCTGGAAAGGCAGTCATCGCCGGTTGAAGAACTGTCTCAGATTTTGAAAAGAGCTGATAATTTCTTGCATTTTGTTCTTCAGAATGCACCTGTTGTTATCGGCCACCAGGTACATCGATAATACCGTGTGAATCCTATGTTTTAATTCTTCTTAACGACAAAAGTGTTCGAAACGGTCTTACGTTTCCATTTCTATTTCTTTGTGTTTTAGGATAAAGAATTGCGGTATCGGTTTATCTATAATCACTTCCCAAGTTTGCAAGAGGAGGTAATTAATTGCCTCCGAAGTTCTTAATCCTCGCCTCTTCTTCCATCTAATCTCGTTTTTCGCAGCATTGCTCAAGTGAAAAGCGTGATACTAAACCACTTAAAAATTCATCGCTTTCGTTGTTTTTCTGTAGGACATTATAGGAAGAACAGATGTTGAAATTTTTTCCGGGGCCGGCGTTCAAGAAGCTCAGGATTTCAAGAAAGAGGTTCTTGAGAAAGGCATACCTGCAAAACGGGAGATGACATTTGAAACGCCGTTGTTCGGGACAAAAAAGTTTTTGATATATGTGGAACCTGTCTTCAGCAAGGCAGGAGAAACAATTGGTATAAATTACATGGGGATGGATGTCACTGATCAGGTATTTGCTTTGTTTCTAGCTTCAATGCAAGGCTTTTTCTTCTGATAACTTATAAATCGGGGTCTTGGTACATCTTCGTGAACGATTCAGGTGAGGAAAAGAGAGAAGATGGCGAAGCTTCGAGAAGAAATCGCAGTCCAGAAAGCCAAGGAAACAGAACTGAACAAAACAATTCACATCACAGAGGAGACAATGCGAGCGAAACAGATGCTGGCAACAATGTCTCATGAGATAAGATCGCCTCTTTCCGGGGTTGTTAGCATGGCTGAGATTCTCACCACCACGAAACTTGATCGCGAGCAACGCCAGCTTTTGGACGTCATGTTATCTTCGGGAGATTTGGTCCTTCAACTGATAAACGACATCCTTGACCTTTCCAAGGTCGAGTCAGGTCTGAAAACTCATCCTTTCCCTGTTGTCTATCACTACCGAAACAATCAATCTCGCGTCATCTGATAATCCTTAACTCACCCGGTGCAGGAGTAATGAAGTTGGAAGCTACGAAATTCCGGCCACGAGAGGTAGCAAGGCACGTACTACAGACTGCGGCAGCATCATTGCAGAAAATTTTGACCCTGGAAGGGCATGTATCTGAGGATGTTCCTGTGGAGGTAAGGGCTTTAGATTAGATTGCAGCGCCTGCATCCTCTGCATTGCTAAGGACATCTATAAATCATCGTGTTTTTGGTTTTTATGTTTCGATTTCAGGTCATCGGCGATGTTTTAAGAATTCGTCAAATCCTAACCAATTTGATCAGTAATGCAATCAAGTTTACTCATGAAGGCAAAGTTGGGATAAAACTTTACGTGGTGTCAAATCCGTCTTTTCAAGAGGACGAAGGATGCCCTCAAAACCCGAATACAGTTCAATCGACGGTTTCAGAGAATGGACCGGAAGCAGAGAAACCAGCATCTCAAACTTCTTGTGACCAAGAAGGTTTCGATGGAGACCGACCACACCAAAATCACTCCCTTAACGACGAACCTAGAACCCCGACTAAGCGTGAAGTTTCGATGGATGCAGCAGATCAAGAGGATGAACCTCGTTTGCCCGAAACGAAAACGGTTTGGTTACGATGTGATGTCTACGACACCGGAATCGGAATACCGGGTATGCTTTTTAAGTGGTAATCTCTACAATGAACGGAAAAAGGAAACCCCCAAATCTGAAATTTCTAATTACGTTCTTTTGAATTTTCATGCATCAGAAAATGCTTTACCTTCTCTGTTCAAAAGATACATGCAAGTCAGTGCTGATCATGCTCGAAAATATGGAGGGACAGGATTAGGACTAGCAATATGCAAACAACTGGTAATACACTTATTTACCATTACCTATTATCCTTTTTTTTCACCCAGTTTTTTTTAATGCTTTCTTAGAAGTTTGTGTGTGTTTTGGTGTAGGTTGAGCTAATGGGGGGTCAGCTCACAGTATCTAGCAAAGAAAAATGTGGGTCGACATTTACGTTTGTACTACCGTACAAGGTTTCGACATCATCCGAAAAACATTCCGACGACCCCGATGATTCTGATGAAGCGTCGGATATGGCGAGTCAAGACGGTGCAACTGATGAAGTAGCCGACAGCTATTTCCAGTTCCAGCCGCGAACTTTAGGTTCTCTGTTCTCTTCTAATGGAGCTGCCAGGACCCAAAACTTGGGGTTTACCGGTTCACATAAACTCGATGGGTTTGCACAAAACTCATACTCGTTTCCAAACGGTAGCATCAGATCGGAGGAGATAGATTTGGTTGAAAACTCTTGCCCAGAAGGTGATTTTGCTGAGACATTATCGGAACCAAAGCGCTCCTCAGCAAGCCACATCCGAGATCCAAATAGTGAAAATCCAGCTAGTACAAACAAACAGGGTCGAGGTGACATGTATAATCGATTCCAAGACTCTACAAGTACAAATTCAAGTCATCCTTCAGAGGAAAGAAGAGAAACAGCTGTAGCAGCACCCACAAGAGAACCCCAAGGAACATGCAAGAGGCAGGAGAAACCCGACGCAGACTCAGAGAGTACTAGCAGCAGTTCAAATTTACCAAAACCAACATCGAAACCTAGGATTCTTCTTGTTGAAGATAACAAGATTAACGTTATGGTGGCACAGAACATGATGAAACGGTTAGGCCATAGCATTGATGTTGTGTACAATGGAATGGAAGCTGTGCGTGCCGTTCAACGCTGTAGATACAATCTCATCCTGATGGTACATAATTTCTACAAAAATCCAAAGGCTGTGTTCGTTTATAGAGACAAAAGGATCACGCACATCTTGGTATTCATGGTTGTCGTAAATTTTGCAGGATGTTCACATGCCAGTTATGGATGGCCTTCAAACTACAAGAATTATACGTTCTTTCGAAGAAACCGGCAACTGGGATGCAGCGGAGAAAGCTGGAATTGAGCTTCCTCTGCCTTCATCAGAAACATTACAGAACGGTCATGGGTACACGCCTTCTAGAAAGCGAATCCCCATCATAGCGGTGCGCCTATATTTACAGTCCTATTGATCTAATCTAAGTTTTTCGCTTAAGCTACTAACAACACAATATACTAATGCATCATCATGTTATGATACAGATGACAGCAAATGCATTTTCAGAGAGTGCAGAAGAATGTTTCAAAAGTGGAATGGACTCATTCGTGCCAAAGCCCGTAACATTCCAAAAATTGAAGGACCGTCTCGAACAATACCTACCCGATTGATATAAACATCTATTGTAAATCCCATGTTAGTGTACAAAGAAAATGAGGTTTGCTTGTGCTAGGAAAGTTTTGTAATCAATGTATCATGTTCTTCTTCTCAAAACACTAGTTTTCTTCTCAAAACAGCATTATATGGTTATAAAATTGTACATATACAACAACTCTAATAGATCAAATTGTTCAAGATTAAAACCAACTGTTTTCTCTACTCGAAGCTGAGGATAACAAAGGAACTAACACCTCTAAATCTAGAATCCCAAATAGCATATTACACAATCCAGAATAAAAAAATAATCCGGAATAGGATAATCAGATAATCCCAGCATCCAAACAGCACAAAATTAACTAGAAGAGCGGCCGGAGAAATCACTTATCTTTGGTGGAGACGCCGTACTTCTCCTGCATCCTGGCGATCTCGTCCTCCTCCTTCTTCGTGTCGGACTTCTTGCCCATCTTCGCCTGCTGGTAGTAGAGCACGATGAGGTACCGGTTCGCGACGTTGAAGCCGGAGAGGTGATCCACCGCCGTTTTGGCGTCGTAGATGTCCTCGTAAACGACGAATGCGGTGCCTCTGGTGTCCTTGTTCGTCCCGATGTGAATCTGCCGTATTGCGCCGTACTTGCCGAAGATGTCGTACATCTCCTCGCTCGAGATGTTGAAGGGGAGGTTGCGGACGTAGAGCACGCGGTTGACTTCCGGAGGGAGGCGGGTGTTGACTTTGCGTAGGCTGATTGCGCTCATACTGGCGGTTTCGGGGGTGTTTGGATTGTGGGAAAGTGAGGGAAAGCGAGGGAAAAGTTGGGAATTTTGATTTGGTACTCTGTGACTAAATTAGGGTTTCGGATTGTCGAAAGAGGGGAAAAAGTGGTGGTGAAGCCGACTTAAAATATGTGGGCCTTACATTAGAAAACCTAATTTACATGTGGACCTTATTTATGTTGTATTTTTTTTTAAGGTAAAGATGATTTTTGGTCACTATGTTTTGTCCCTAATTTTATTTCGGTTACTGTAATTTTTTTTGTTTTTGGAAAACTGGTTGCTATAATCTAGAGTAAGGTGAACTTATTTTAGGGCGGAACCCCGTGACAAAATATGTAGGTGACTTTTTATTTATTTATAAAATATCATTTCTATCTTTGAGAAGCTAAAAAATGATACATACAATGCATAATGAAACGTAAGTCAAAATTTCAATTTACTCTTAAAAATGACAATGATCCCCTTTTAATTCCATTGACATATTTTTTTCGCCCTTAAGGGTCGTAATTTTTTTTTTTTATCCAAACTGCATAAGAACTTATATGATCATATTTTAGTTTTTCAACATTATTAATATTTCTTTGCTTTTCTGTTTTTTTTTATCAAGGTATTTTGTTCTAAAAGGTTAATTGAAAAAACAAAATATTGTAAAAAAAAAATAAATAAATAAAGAGTAGCATATCTGATGTCGGTTAGCCCTTCAAAAACATTTTGGTGAAATATTGTGATATATATTTTCCGGAAGGGAAAAGGAATCCATGAAGGATTTGGAAGTAATTGTAATATATATTGTGTAATCACCTTGAGCTTTTGTTTTTTTGGCAAAACTCGTCTCTTTGCACCGAGTTACACCTACCTTGCTTTGCCTTCTTCTTCTCTTCTCCCATGGATTCCAAGTTTGCACTGATCTGTTTTCTTCTCTCTTTAATTCTCTTTGTTACCAATCAAGCTGTTCAACCATATGAACAAACGAGCCAACCGGAACAGTCAGGAATCAACATGAGGAAGGTATCCAGCGTACTTTCCGACAAAGTGTATCACGCCATGGCACTAACCCTAGGCACTATTCTTGAGGCTGTGACTTTTCAACCATAAACTTAAATCACAGCACCAATCTCACCCTCTTTTGCCCTAAAGACCAAGCTTTCTTTAACTTCAAGTATGGACAGCCTCTGTTGACACTATTTAAGTTTCATGTTGTGACGTTCAAGATGGATAAAGATTCAATAGAGGCGTCTTTCGATCATGGTTCCAAGGTCGACACTCTTCTGCCCGGTCATCCTCTCGTTCTTACTTCCCTGCCCACCGGCACTGGCGAATACGCTTCTCTCAACCTAGTCAAAGTCACCGAGTGGGATGTGTACAATGACGGACGACTGATTGTTCATGGGGTTAAGGACTTCTTTGATCCGACTTTCCAAACCCTAAGGTATCCGCAATATGACGTGATGAACGTGAAAGAGGAAACTTCTCAAGGACTTTCGGGGCTGAAAGGTGTATTAGAGATTATTAGTCGGTTTCTCTTTCTGTAGAATTAGGTTCTTGGCGTTTGAGAGGTTTACTACAGTTGTAACAAAGGTTTTGCCTTTATTAGAGAGAATCTCTATTTGTTTTCTGTAAAATCCGTGGTATATATTGTTGGAACCCTCTGTTTGTCCCACATCGGCTAGGGGAAGGAAAGCAAAGCAATTTAAATAGGATTACCCCACTCTAACTAATACTGAGGCATTTTGTGATAAAACCCCACACCTGAGGATTGTGCAGGTGGTTAAGTGGAGATAATATCGGTGTTGTTGGAGTGGGCCCTCGGCCCGTCGACCTGAAATTCCACATGGTATTAGAGTTAGGACGCGGGCCTGTACATCCACGTGATTGGGTGGGTCCGTATTGGCCCTGCGTGATGGGTGAATCCTGCCGATGTGGATTTTCACGTGTGACCCATAAATGAGATCTCACATGTGTGGGAGTGTTGGAACCCCTTGTTAGGCCTGTACATCCACGTGATTGGGTGGGTCCCCGTTGGCCCCGCGTGATGGGTGAGTCCCGACATGACTCCACGTGGTTACCGATGTGGATTTTCACGAGTGTTGGAACCCCTTGTTTGTAAGCAAGTTAAATAGAATTTACCCCACTCTAACTAATACCGATCGATGTCTTTGTGATAAAACCCCACATTTGAGGATTTGGGTGGGTCCCCGTTGGCCCCGCGTGATGGGTGAGTCCCGACATGACTCCACGTGGTTACCGATGTGGATTTTCACGAGTGTTGGAACCCCTTGTTTGTAAGCAAGTTAAATAGAATTTACCCCACTCTAACTAATACCGATGTCTTTGTGATAAAACCCCACATTTGAGGATTGTGCAAGTGGTTAAGTGGGGACAGTATCAGTATTGTTGTAGTGGGCCATCGGCCCGTCGACCTGAAAAATTCCACATATTGAAAGTCAAGAGTGACTGATTCTGCATATGACTGATGTTGCATATGTTTTTAGGGTTATTAGACGATATGGGGTGACTGATGCTGCCATATTTTATGTTTCCTCTTTCCATGAGATTCTCTATTAAGTCTAATCCCATAATTTGAGGAAGATTGACATCTAAATGACTTGTTGATAATGCTAGCTACTTGCTGCACTCCCTTAATTTAAGGAGTGTCAGCTTTAGGGTTTACCGGGTTAGTAGGATTTGCCAAGGTAATGTTGCTTGTAACCTTTTACCTCATTATATATCCCCCTTTGTACATTCAATCAATCTATGAAAAATACATTCAAATAAACTTAAAATTTCCACATGGTATCAGAGCAGGAATAACCTGTCTCTGTGATACTTGTTGCTCTGTTCTTCAAACATGGCTGACGAAAACCATATTCTTGAGTCCGAGGTTGATAGCTCTCTTGGAGCTAATCATTAAAACCAACCGGAGATCGATGTAAATCCAAATCAAAGGTTGAGTTTTGTGCTTCTAAATGAGTTTGATGCATACCTTCAAATGAAGAATAAAGTCTCTGAGAGTGATGAAGCTGCTACCTTTGGACATGGCAACTCAACTGCTTTGTTGGGAAAATTTGCAGGTTTTTTGGCTGACTCGAAAAAGCTCACTCAGGACGACATGCAAGGTATATTGACAGTTTTCAAAACTACTCTAAATATAAATCAATTGTATGATTTGTGGGTCATAGATTCCGGTGCCACAGATCACATGACAAACCAACCTTACAAGCTCCATGATTTAAAAAAACTCTCTACACCTTCACATGTTTCAATTGCTAATGGCGAGGGAGCTAAAGTGTTAGGAATGAGAAAAATACATCTATTATCTGACAATGTAGAGTCTAAAGCCTTATATGTTCCTTCATTCCCTTTCTAACTTCTCTCAATTGGAAAAATCACACATGCCTTAAACTGTTCAGTTACTTTCTCTCCTTACACTGTCATTTTTCAGGATTGTATCACCAAGAAGAAGATTGGTGAAGGTTTTTTTTTAGATGTTCTCTATTACCTATCCAAGGAGACTCCATTTCTCTAGGGATTTCAAGTCAAGTATAACCTGAGTCAAGACCAAAACCTATGACATCAAAGATTAGCTCATCCATCCGAGCTTATTTTGTCAAACTTGTTTCCAAATCTTTGTAAATGAGTGACCCAATGTGATACTTGCCACTTTTATAAATCCACTAGGTTGCCTTTTGGTTCATCATCAAATAGGACCAAACAAGTCTTTGAAATTGTACATTCAGATGTATGAGAGCCATTTTTTGAATCTTTTGAAGGGTATAAGTATTTTGTAACTTTCATAGATGATTTCTCGAGAGTTACGTGGTTATACCTTTTGAAATCTAAGAGTGAAGTTGTTAAAGCATTCATAGACTTTCATAATCTTGTCAAAATCACTTCAATTCCCAAATCCAAACCTTGAGATCTGATAATGGCTCGAAATATATGTCACACGTCATGAAACAATATTTAAGCAGTAATGGAAATTTGCATCAAACTAGCTATGTTGGTACCCTACAACAAAATGGTTTAGCCGAGAGAAAGAATCGTGACCTACTTGAAAAAACAAGAGCTCTAATGTTGCACATGAATGTCCCAAAAAGATTTTGGTCTCAATGGGTCATGACAACTGCATACATCATAAACAGATTACCAAGTTGTGTCTTGGAGTTCAAATCTCCAATGACAATGTTAAAAGGAAGAGATGTTAGTATGTCACACCTTAAGTCTTTGGGTGCACATGCTATATTCATATTCAATCTCAGCATAGGGATAAATTGGACCCTAGAGCAAATAAATGCTTGTTTCTTGGTTATTCATCTACTTAAAAAGGTTACAAATGCTATAGTCCCGAGTTAAAAAGAGTTGTAGTTTCAAAGGATGTACAATTTGATGAAACTAACTCATTTTACAGCAAGTTGTCTGATGATCAGTCACAAGGGGAGTCATTCTCTGAGTTTTTTCCCTTACCAAGGGCTGAGGAACTTTCTTTTGAGATACAACCTCTTAATGCACATGCTGCAGCTGATGAAACTCAAGTAAGTGATCACAATCCTGACCAACAGATGCACACTGAAAAATCTTCTCATGAAGAGACAGAAAACTAGACATAAGAAACACAACAGGTCTAGGGCAAAAGAAATCCAGTGCATGCTCGGCACCCTCCTACAAGGCTTCAAGATTATGTGAATTATTCAGCCAGGCATTCAATCAGTGGTTTCATGTCTTATTAGAAAGTTTCAAAATCTTATGTTGCCTATTTGAACACCATCACCAGTCATTGCGAGCCTTAAACTTTTCAAGAAGCAAACTGCCAAGAAGTGTAGAGGAAGGCTATGAATGAAGAGCTCAGTGCTCTCACCAATCACAACACCTGGAGTGTAATTAAACTTCCACCAGGAAAAATGGCAGTTGGTAGTAAGTGGATCTACAAGATCAAATTGCACTCAGATTAATCGATTGAAAGGCACAAAGCTAGATTAGTGGCTAGAGGATTCACTCAAACTTATGTCGTGGACTACAAGGAAACATTCGCCCCAGTTACCAAGATGAACACTGTGAGGGTGTTATTATATGTTGCTATAAATAAAGGATGACTTCTATACCAAATGGATGTAAAGAATGCATTCTTACATGACGACCTTGAAAATGAAGTCTACATGAAGTTACCACCGGGACATCCTCAATACAATGAGCCTTGCACAAATCCATTTATGGATTGAAACAATCCCCAAGAGCTTGGTATGCCAAGCTCAGTTCAATTCTTGAAAAAGCTGGGTTTCAAAGAAGTCATGCAGACTCATCCATGTTTGTTCGAACAAGAATGGTTGGAAAACTTGTAGTGTTATCTATGTTGATGACTTGATAATCATTAGGGATAATGCAAATGAAATCACAAACCTTAAGGCCTTCCTACAACAGAAGTTCTCCATCAAAGATCTTGGAAAGTTAAAACATTTTATGGGAATAGAAATTGCCTCATCAAATAAAGGGCTATTTCTTAACCAAAGGAAATATATCTTCGATCTCCTCAATGAATCAAACATGAAGGATGTCAAGCCAGTTCAAACTTATCTCGATAGCAAGCTTAAGCTTAGCTTGGAAGGCAACCCTCTGCCCAATGTTGGTTACTATCAACAGCTTGTTGGTAAGTTAATTTATTTAACTATCACAAGACCATATATTATGTTTGCAGTGAGCTTAGCTAGTCAATTCATGCATGCACCTACCATAGAACACTTCAACATTGTTAAGAGAATACTTCGTTATCTCAAAGGTTCTATTGGAAGAGGAATTCTCATGAAGAAGAATGATAACACTCAAGTTATTGGTTACTGTGATGCTGATTGGGCAGGAAACCAAATAGATCGAAAGTCTACCACTGGTTATTGTACGTTTGTGGGAAGAAATCTGGTAACATGGAAGAGTAAGAAGCAAAATGTAATTGCAAGATCTAGTGTAGAGGCCGAGTATAGATCGATGACATCCACTGCATGTGAATTAATATGGCTTAAGGGTCTTTTGAGTGTCTTGAGGTTCCAAACTCGGCAACCTATGTCAATGTACTGTGATAATCAAGCTGTAATGCACATAGCATCCAATCCAGTGTTTCACGAACAAACAAAACATATTGAGGTTGATTGCCACTATGTTCGTGCTCAGGTACAAACTCAAGTGACTCAAACTCTCTACACAAGGAGTGTTGATCAGTTAGCAGACATTTTCACCAAACCATTACCTCTAAATCAGTTTCAGCGTCTTCTGGGGGAGTATTGAAAGTTAAGAGTGACTGATGCTACATATGACTGATGTTGCATATGGTTTTAGGGTTATCAGACAATATAGGGTGACTGATGCTGCCATATTTTATGTTTCCTCTTTCCATGGGATTCTCTATTAAGTCTAATCCCTTAATTTGAGGAAGATTGACATCTATATGACTTGTTGATAGTTGTGTGCTAGCTACTTGCTGCACTCCCTTAATTTAAGGAGTGTCAGCTTTAGGGTTTACCGGGTTAGTAGGATTTGCCAAGGTAAGGTTGCTTGTAACCTTCTACCTCATTATATATCCCCCCTTGTACATTCAATCAATATATGAAAAATACATTCAAACAAACTTAATATTTCCACATATATTCATTTGTTATATATAATCGTCATATTTCTAAACCAATTTACAATATTTTTTACCCATGTACAATCAAGTCTAACGATAAGGTGCTAAATCTATAATTAACACTGACTATGTGAAACTAAGAAACTCTGTCAATTGCTTTCTTGGGCAATCTCATGAGGTGTTGGCCTCTCAGTAATCTCATTGACTGATTCCATCTCTCTTCATTTGAGTGAATCATCACTGGGACTGAAACCACCATGCTTAGTAGAAGGTGTTCTCATCTGCTCGTCGAAAACCATGCGTGATTCAGTGTTGTTTGAGTAGACTGATTGACTTGGGGGGAAGATGGCGTTCATTTCCAGTTCACCCTTCTTAAAAGTAAATGACTTTAAGTCCTTTTTGTCGTAAATTCTTAACATGACACAAAATTTTCTCCACAATGAGGCTTCTGGATCGAGTCGCAAGAGGATTTCCTTGTGTTCATGCAAGAACGTGGCAGCATATATGAGGAGAGCTAATGTTGAAGCAAGACCGGCTATGAGAAAGAGGCCCCGAAAGCTCTCAAGGCTGAGACTGTTGAAATGGACCAGGCTGTTAGGGTCTGAACAACTTGATTCTTTGTTGAACCATTTCTTCTCAATCTTTTTCATTCTGTCTCCCTCGTTCACGTTTAGGATTGCCCTCGAAACGTCACGAGCAAGAGGTGAACCTTTTGGGAAAACCTACAAGTCACAAATGAAAGAGTCAAAAGATTGTATTCGGAAGACATTTTAGGAGTTAAATATACGCCAATGATAATTCAAACTATAGTAAGTAACCACTAAATTATCCGATATAAAATTCACACTCTCAACTGAAAGAACACCGAATAATCCCACCTGACATGAGAAAACATGTATTCGAACATGATAGAGACGAATGAGAGAAAGCAGGTGAACTTACAAAGCCAAAACCATCGGCTTTAAATGTCGGCTCAACCATGGTGTATTTCGAGCAATACTTTGCAAGAAATAGCTTCATGTAGGGGTTCTCATCGAATGCTGCCGAGATACCATCCTTTTTACTCCCGTTTTGAAAAAGTTCATTCAACTCTTCTGGGGAATGAAAAGTCTTAATTTTTTCATCTGGAAATCCTAGTTGTTTTAGAATTCCAAGAACAAAAGAATCTGATTGGTAGGCAACATTGTCCCCATTCTTGAGGAGCAAGTTAACATCCGTAACAGTTGGTTGGAGGTGTTGAACTGTTAACAGCGATGTCAAACTTGCAGTATAACTTTGGGTCAGAATGAGGACTAGAAAGCACCAGATTATCACCACGAATCGAGCCAAGTTGCTCACTATTCGCTCCCCTGTAACGAAAATTTCAAAAGATGGAAGAAATGGAGAATAATAAGTCATGGATGTCAGAAGTTTGGGGCATAACTTACAATGGAAAGCATGAAATTTGCATAGTTTATGTGGAAAGTAAATTAAGACGAACAAACTTACTGGGTGAAAAAACCATGGTTGAGAACGAGAACCAAAAACTTGTCCCGATTTGGTGATGTGGAGGCCCCCGAAAGGCTTCGTTGATCCGATGTTCAAGAACCCAAACAACGAAACCAATGAATATGAAAAAACAACCGCTCGTTACCCAAAGGTCCCATGTCAAAGGCTTCAAGAACACCCAAGCATTCTTGCTTTTGTTGTTTTTGATAGGCACAATCATGGACACACCAGATTCTGTGTACGGCAACGTGAAGTCCACATATAAGGATCTGTTTGCTCTAATAGTGATATCCCCCACTACCGCGTCATAGTTCTATCAAGGAAAAAAATGTTACCAGGTTAGTTACAAATTAGATAAGTTTGTTAGATTAGGAAAAACAGACTTACCTTGAGATACACCTTATTCACCAAGTCATTGTAACTGCCAGCGCTAGAACCATTAGGCATTGCATAGGGAATAAGCTCGTAAGAGACAGCGTATGGTAGTGCTTTAATTACATCTTCGAAGACGTCTATGCAATATCCACCATTGACCTTGGTTGTGTTGGTTATAGGGTCATGTGTGACATTTACAAATTCCAAAAACCCTTGCTTGACCGGGACTAGAATTTGTAGCTTTTTGCCAAGTGTAGGAATCTGCCAACCCTTCGGAGCAGAGGTGGTGTCTCCCGGCCATATAATAGAGCCAAGACTAGCATTGGAAATAGAATATTTGCTTGTGCTTGTCAAATTTAACTTTCTTACAAGGCCATTTTTGGGTGTCCAAAATCCAATCAGTTTTTCCCCACTTCCAATCACATTAACAATCTCAAAAGTTGATGATTGTAATTGGCCATTGGAAAGATTGAAATCTCCCGAAAGGCCTTTAAATTTTGTACCTGATAGTTCTTGGATAAGTTGAGGACCATTTTGTGAGACCCCAAATCTTTCTCGATTAGTAGTACTAGATTTTCCAGAAGTATTTGTCTTTTCGAAGCTAAAGTTTTTAGCCCCAACTTTCTCAGCAGCCATGACCAGTGCCCTAGCAGCATCATACGCCCACAATCCAAACACATCCAGTTTAGCATCCTGGACAGTTGGATTGTCTTGTTGGAATTTCCTCTTCCATCTAACTCGAAAATACTCAAGAGCTTTTGAATTTGGGTAATAAGTTTTTATCCCCAAAACCCCTTGCATATTTTCTCTGCCAGATGAATTTATGGCACTAAACTCGTTGGTCATCCCATCAGTCATTATCCAAGCATACCCTGCCTCCATCATGCCAATCTCTTTAGCCTTGTCGAAAATTCGCAAACCAAGAGATGGTAACATGTGCACAACGAAGACCCTTGTTTGCATTGCCATCAACTTTTCAAGCTCAACAACAATTTGGTCATCAGTGGCCGCCGGAGGAATGACACTCCGGTAGGCAATTCGAGCATCAACTTCTTGCAAGGCATCAGAGAGGTAAGGTATGATTCCTTCCCCAAACTCGTTGTCAACATAGATGGGCACTACTTCTCCCCAGCCAAAGGTGTGGATGATAGCACTAATGGCTTTCACTTGGGATGAATCATTTTGTGAAGCTCTGATGAAATATGAACTTCTGATTGAAGTAAGAGATGGGCTTGTTGCTGAGTAGGAGATTATGGGAACTTGGGCTTTCTCTCCGAGGCTGATTAGGAATTTGGCCTGCATTGATGATGGAGGCCCAATGATTGCTTGCACTTGAACATTCTTTATTAGGTCTAAAGCTGTTCATTCAAACAAGAACATGTTAAATTAATAGAAAAATTGATTTTAATATGAGATGAAGTTTTTAAAAAATGTCTAATAAGATTAAAAATTAATTTTAGTCCTTGGACTCTATTTAATGCCAGCATATTAAATTTCTCTCTTTTTTATTTATAATTTTATCGTGTTCATAAATTAAATTTTATGAAATTATTATAAATTTTAGGGTTCTTTAGATATAAGCCTAGACAAGTTGCATTTCATAAACAAAAACCCACATAAATTTAAATCTCCAAATAAAACCCAATTTTCAAATAAACTGACATGTGGGCAAATTAGTGACCTATTATTACAATATATATACAACTTATGCCGTAACTACCTAATTAAGTCAATAAAGGTTATCATAATTCACCCTAATTATGTTGAGCAACAAGCCCCTATACTATTAATATATTATACCAACAAATTTACCTGTATTTTGTAGATTAAATAATAAGTATATTTATTTGAGAAATATCGATAATATGCCTACTAATAGAGGCTCGGAATGCATGATAAACATGTATGAAATATTATACTAATTTACCTATATTTTGTAGATTCACTAATGTAAATAATAAATATATTTTATATGAGAAATATTAACAATATGCCACCTAATAGAGGCTCAGGATCCATGATAAACATGTATGAAATCTTATACTAATTTACCTACATAAATTAATTTACCTATTTCCAGATTCAAAAATTTGATAACAAGTGCATTATTTTTTAAAGTGACCAAAACTATTAGTACTAAGTAGGTACATTTGTGAGATCCCACATCGACCAACGGAGAGGGGGTAATGTGCCTTATATGTACATGCTTCCCTCCCTATAGCACGAGGCCTTTTGGGAGCTCACTGGTTTTGGATTCCATCGGAACTCCGAAGTTAAGCGAGATTGGGCGAGAGCAATCCCAGGATGAGTGACCCACTGGGAAGTTGCTCGTGAGTTCCCAGAAACAAAACCGTGAGGGAATGGTAAGCCCAAAGCAGATAATATCGTGCTACGCCGGAGCTGAGACTAGGATGTGACAACATTAATCTTTTCAAAACAAAAAAATAGGTACATTGATATTCAAAAAATAAAACAAAACGTACTAGACACATAATTTTTTTACCCTTTTTGTTTTAGAGAAAACAAAAGCATTGTTTTTATTCAATCAATAGGGTACATTAATCTGAAAATTTATTGTTGAATTCAAAACGTTTTGAATTTTTATTCCTACATCAATTAAAATTTTAAAGCCATTACACACGTTACAAGAAAAAAAAAAGCTTTTCATTTAATTTTGATGTCAACATAAAATGCTATAATTACTTAATTGAGGGTAATTTGGGAAATCCGAATAATATTAAAATGACGCAAAATCTCGATTAGGTAATTTGCTTAGGTTGAGCCTAGTCATCGGGTTTTTGTTATAAAAAATATACTATTGTGGGGTTTTGTAAAAAAAAATTGAGTTGGAAGGGGTAAAGTCACATTTTCAGTAAATTTTAATTCTCATTATGGTAAGTATCTTATAAAAGAAAATATTCTTGTAAAGATTTTTCGGTACACATGTTTTTGCATATTTTTTTATGTACCACTAATTCATTACAATATATTTAGGTACGAACATTTCGGTACACTAGGTTAATATGATATATTTAGGTACGGACATTTTGGTACACTAGTTTATTATAATATATTTAGGTACCGACATTTCGGTACACTAGTTTAGTATCATATATTTAGGTACAGAATTTTTCGGTACACTTGTGTTTTTGCATATTTTCTTATGTGTTACTAGTTCACTACAATATATTTAGGTACGGACATTTAGGTACACTAATTTAGCAAAATGTATTATGATACAGACGTTTAAGTACACTAATTAGAGGAAGTAAAATAAATATAGTGAATTAAAATGTGTATAATAATAAATAATTTTAATTTTAATTTTAATTTTAATGTAATGACATTAAATAAAATATCTATTAAATATTAAAACAAAAATATAATATAAATTTAAATTAAGTATTCATTAGAGGACTACAATCAATATCCAATCTAACACCAGGTTTTTATTGAATTTTAATGTTCTTCAAGGATTAAAGTTCAAAAATCCCTTAAATTAATCTCCCTTGACGTGGATTCATGCTTTGAAAACTAGTTGAGTATTCAAAATTTCACGGGCAGTTGTTTTACTCAAAACTGATTGATAATGAACATGAGATCCCAATATTTCTTAAACTATTATGCAAGGCTATTATTCCCCGACGTGAGATTCATACTTTCAAAACTAATTGAGTATAATAAACGGATTCATTCTAGAATGTGAGCGTCTAACTCAAAGTCGATGAACAATGAACTAGATAAGCACCAACATCATTTAAAATATTATGCAAGGCTGTCAACAGACGGAGATTAATTGGAGCGATAAAAAACAAATCATGAACAAGGAGAAGATAGAAAATTACCTGCAGAAGCGGTGTCAACAACATCTGAAGGGGAGCTCCTTTTGTCCAGAACAAGCCTGGTTTTATAGTTAGGATTAGAGGCATAGAAATCGGATATGGCGACTTCGATGCAGCTCAGACCCATCTTCCCATCCAAGGCATCCAAGTCAAGAACCAGACCCACATGAACTGGGATAGTCGTATTGTTTTGTGCCATGACCAGGAAAGTAGTCTTAAAAAATACGAACAAGAAGAACAAAGCAAAAAGGGAGCTGCTGCAGCTAGCTTTCTTAGCCATGTTTTCAAGCTTTGCAATTTATGACTTCAAGTAAAAAGCAGTCTTTATTTATATAGACTTAAAACGGTGGATTGAAAGCTCTAAACTGGGTCAATTAATTGTTCATTACATAAAGGCTTTTGAGCCAAAATGGTTTCTGAGATTTGCATAACTCATTACTTTGGTCCTTAAGATTTGAAATTAATAGAAGTGGTCCCTAAGTTTGTCAATCATCAATCATTTTGGTCATTCCTTGAAAAATTAAGGATCAAATGACAAAAATACCCTCAATTTAATAAATAATGGGCCAATATGATTTAACAAAAATTTAGGGTATTTTTTGTCATTATATCTTTATTTAATGAAGATTTTTCAAGGAATGACTAAAATGATGATGATGTACAAACTCAGGGACCACTTTTATTGATTTCAAATTTTAGAGACTAAAGTGAGGAGTTATGCAAATCTTAAAAGCCATTTTAACTAAAAAGCTTTACATAAATTAATACAAGTAAAAGGATGCGAACCGGGATCTTCTCCGGATCCCAATATCCTGAGCCTAGGGATTAAATCATCCGAGCCGTTTAAATTTAATCCAACGGCTGCAAATAGTAGCATGGATTTTTTTGTGCACCCTTTTCTTCTTGGTGAAGCTTTTAATTGGATTTTCCAAATCACTGGGAAGCAGATGTCTCTAAAAGTTGAAACATTCAAAGGCACTAATTGTCTCATGTTATATTGTCCAAGTCTAGCTTTCACAAATCAAAGATGCATTTATATTTGAAAGCTTTAATGAAAAGGGCTTCTCTAAAAGTTGAAACATTCAAAGGCACTATTTGTCTCATATTATATTGTCCAAGTCTTAGCTTTGACAAATAAAAGATACGTTTTCTTCCTCTAGGTTTTAGTCTTCTTATTCAGTGGAGTGACTTAAAATTTGTGTCATGAATTAATAATATTAGGTGACCTAAGTAGAAA
Source organism: Malus domestica (assembly GCF_042453785.1). Lineage (NCBI taxonomy): Eukaryota > Viridiplantae > Streptophyta > Magnoliopsida > Rosales > Rosaceae > Malus > Malus domestica. Next base: position 3,132,090 of record NC_091675.1, on the reverse strand, counting down.
ACTTGATAAAATGATATGTCCAATCTAGGGCTTCTTTGGAATGCTTTTAAAATGGTTGAAAGCGTTTTTTGCAAAAATATTTTTGGTACCAATCTTTAGAAAAACGCAAATAAATCATGAAAAATAACATAACCGGCGTTTTTTGCAGGAAGCATTTTAAGTACTTTTGGAGCTCAAAAACATTTTATCTAAAAACAAATTTCTGTTATTTTAAAAGCTTTTCCAACAAAACGAGCTCTTAGTGTTGAATATTTGCGCCTATATTTTCCTTTGGCAAATGACACTGCAATAAAAAAAAAAAGGAGCAACAACTAACAAGCGGGAGGAGTCTTACAAGAACGATAAGAAGGGAAGAGATCCCAACTCCAAGGCGCCAAACCCAGCACCCATAAAGAGTAATTAAAACCTAACTACAAATTAAACAATCCACATAACTAACAAGAAAATAACTAATTAATTATGTGAATACTTGTGAATGCATGGATGGCTGATGCTATCTTAATTCTGTGAATAAATTACAAACATTTTTTTTTTACAGTAGTACAAGATAACTTACCATTGCTAGGTTTACAGAAAGTTTATGTGAATTGAATAATGAGGGGTTTGGTTGATCAACTTGAAATTTAAGTAGTGAATTGCTCTAGTGGTTAGGTATTTCTCTTTAATTAATCCACTGCATTCTGGATTCAAATTCTTCCCTTCCCGTTAGTATGGATTAATGTACTAAAAAGAGACTTGACAAATAAAAAAACAGTTGACTAAAGGAATTCAAATTAATTCTTCAAAACCATGGAAATTTGGAATTAAATAACAAACAATTCATTCTTTAAAACCATGATATAGAATTCTGCATTATTGTGGCCATGGTCTTGCCGACTATCGTCATTTTAAAACCATGAATGTCTCTTGAAAAACTTCAGTCTTTGAAAACGATAAAAGTGGAAATTGCTGAAGAATTTATTGTTCCACTTTATTGATATTATTCTCTCACTTTCATGCATAAGATACTATCTTCAATATATATCTTGATGCTTAATGTATGAACAAATGCCAGTTAATGTGATCTTATGTTATGTTGTCAAATGTTAATACGAGTTTTATTAAGTTCGAAGATTTACTTGGTTCCCCATGCTTAAATATATTTCAAGCAAAAACAATACAAAACATTTCTATCAATTTCTATGTAAATTGCAAAACTCTGGTAGATAGGACGTTAGCCTTGCAATCACTGTAACTTGGGTTCGGAATTTTCCCCTCGCCTGATTGCAGCATAGCAATATCTTGTCTTAAAAAGAAGTAGTAATGTAGTATATTTAATATGTATAAGCAAAACTTAAGGTAGACAAATTAAAATTAGAGAAAGAAGAAGCAAATTAATCTAAGAACATGTGGGGAATGAAGTGAGTAATTTTCCTAGTCTATAGATATGACTAGGTCAAGCATTCAGAAAAATAGTAAGAACAAGTAGGGAATGAAGTGAGTAATTTTCCTAAAGTCTGTGGATATGACTAGGTCAAGCATTCAGAAAAATAGTAAGAAACGATCACTTCATCTGAATTGAGATTCCAGAAAATATTAAAGAATATATCTGACTTCCAATTAGAAAATAGACTCGAGATTCTTTGAAGGAAATTTTGGATACTTGTTGAAAAACCCTAGTTTACGAGAAATTGCTGGGAAGGAGGGTCAAGACTACTTGAAATCGATTGATGCGTCGCTAGTGAATCACTAAAGTTTCATTATATGTACGATCACCTGAAGGTTCTTCCTCCTTTTTCAAGCAAATAAGCAATATTCTTTACAATGACATTAATTGAGAAACAAAGGATATGAAACGCTTGAAATTAAACAAAGAGAGAAAAAAAAAACAAAAAAACAGTGGAAAAAATTACATGTGAAAGCCGCACAAGAGTGAAATAAGGGTATTTCAGTACTCAAAGCTAAGAAGGCCGATATGTTAAAACTAGAAGAAATAGAATGAGATGTATCAAATATTTTAGGAGATACTAATATAAGAAACCCTACAGAATTTCATTTATATACACAGCATGATGGAAATCAATTAGCAAGATTCAACACGTATAGGTCAAGTAGACAAATTAATAATGAAGAACAATCTGATCAGGAATAGATGTGCGAGTCCTATAGCTTTTATCCGCACCTATAAAGCCTACCCATAATAGGAAATTGTCTTTATTTTCTATCATATAATATCCTATCGATTTTACAAAAATCGGAATATCTTTGGAAAAGTCTTTAAATGAGAGCATCCTGTCGATTTTACAAAAATCGGAATATCTTTCGAAAAGTCTTTAAATGAGAGCTTCTTTAAATGAGAGCATCCTGTCGATTTTACAAAATTCGGAATATCTTTGGAAAAGTCTTTAAATGAGAGCATCCTGATTGACAATAGACTACTCTAGCATTTTCTAACGTATGAATTTCCACCATTCTGATAAAAGCCAGCTTTAGTGACAGCTACGTACCTAGAGAAAACAAGGATATGCTGGTTTATTTAATTTGTAATCTTTCCCGAATTCTTTGCAACCACATAACAAATTTACAATTTGATTTGTAACGATGTCTATGTACCCTGATGCGGTTCGATCCCTATCAGTCCCCCTCATCTTTAATAATTAATAATTTAACTCATTAACGTTATCGTTTGTCAAAAAAGAAAAAAGAAAAAAGCTTGGTCCATCGAGGTATATTATGTTGCAAGAAAAAGTTCATGGGTGTTTCATCAAAAGCTGCGGAAGTACCATATTTTCTACTACAATTTTGAAAGAGTTGATTCAACTCTTCTGCGAATTTATGAATCTTGAGATCTTCTTCCCGAAATCCTATTTGTTTCATAATCCCGTAAACAAAAGAACCTACTTGATAGCCAACATGGGCCTATTCTTGAGGGGCACCAAGTGAGTAAAACATGTACACCAAGAGAGTGAACACCAACACACCTCTCTATATAATGAGGTAGAGAGACCAATGTATAAGTGCATGTGCAGAAGCCATACGAAGAACAAGTCTCCTCCCATGTGGCGTGAGAAAGGTCTCACCAAACTGATCATAAAATGAATTGATACAAGTCAGGACCTCATTGGAGCCAACCTCTGGGTTTTGACATTCATTTTTCTTCTTCTCTTCCTTGTCAAAACTCCAACAGATTTGATTCAATCTTAATTAATACTGACAATATTTTGCGACCTTAAACAAATTACTCCTTAAGTTGATTGCAATGGATGGATAAGAATCTAGGAATCAGGTAGCCAAACTTGGCTCTAAGCAGTAGACCACCATTGAAATTAGACGATTGCACCAACAGGGTGAGAGATATTAAAGTGGCAACATGTGAAATTGATAAAAACATCTATGATAGTTTGCTTATGCTATGAAAGTTCCGAAATCGATGTATCATATTCATCTTCTCTCAAAATATTAACAGCATTATACGGTTATAAAATTGTATATATACAACAACTCTAATAGATCAAATTGTTCAAGATTAAAACTAACTGTTTTCACTATTCGAAGCTGAGGATAACAAAGCAACAAACGCCTCTAAAATCTAGAATGCCAAATAGCATATTACGTAATCCAGAATAAAAATAAACCGGAATAGGATAATCAGACAATCCCAGCATCCAAACAGCACAATATTAGCCAGAATAGCGGCCGGAGAAATCACTTATCTTTGGTGGAGACGCCATATGCTCCTGCATCCTGGCGATCTCGTCCTCCTTCGTGTCAGACTTCTTGCCCATCTTCGCCTGCTGGTAGTAGAGCACGATGAGGTACCGGTTCGCGACGTTGAAGCCAGAGAGGTGATCCACCGCCGTGTAGATGTCCTCGTAAACGACGAATGCGGTGCCTCTGGCGTCCTGGTTCGTCCCGATGCGAAACTGCCGTATTGCGCCGTACTTGCCGAAGATGTCGTACATCTCCTCGCTCGAGATGTTGAAGAGGACGTTGCGGACGTAGAGCACGCGGTTGACTTCTGGCGGGAGGCGGGTGTTGACTTTGCGGAGGCTGATTGTGCTCATAGTGGCGGTTTCGTGGGTGTTTGGATTGTGGGAAAGCGAGGGAAAAATTGGGAATTTTGATTTGGTACTATGTTTCGGATTGTCGAAAGAGGGGAAATGAAGAAGGGGAAGCCGACTTAAAAGATGTGGGCCTTTTTTTAACAAGCCGAAATATGTGGGCCTTACATTAGAAAACCTAATTTACGAGAGATGTATTTAATTGAGAATTTGAGAAACTATAATGAATTTATCAATCTATGAATTTTTAGTTGTATTCAATTGAGATTTTGAAAGATTTTAATTCTTTTAATGAATCTAAGGGTATTCAATCAGGATTTTAAGTGATTCTTTGAAATTCAAGGTGTATTCAATTAGAATTTTAAGATAGTTTATTAAAATTCTTAGAAATATGGGTGTATTCAATTAGGATTTTAAAGAGGTTTATAACAGTCCAGGTGTATTCAATCAAAATTTTATATGGAATCTCTACAAATCAATTAAACTCCATACATGTGGGGAGCTTGTTTATGTTGTATTTTTTATATAAGGTAAGATGATTTTTCGTCACTGTGTTTTGTCCCTAATTTTATTTCGATTACTTTAATTCTTTTTGGTCACTGTGTTTTGTCCCTAATTTATTCATGTAATTATTTGAGGGAAAAATTAATAAAATTAATAATAAATATTGTAGAAGTGTAAAAAATGTAAATAAAAAATATACAATCACTCATAGTGACAAGCTTTACAACTTTTATGAAGAGTTCAACTTCAAAATCCAACACTATAATTCATAAACCTTAAATTTATATTTAACCGTCAATTGTCATTTATGCTTTATTCTTCTTACTGAATTTCATTTTTTAAATTTTCTTTTTTGAAAACATGATCATCTGGCAGATGTAAGAAGATGAACGGTTCAGATATTTGATATCACGTTTCGATATTTACAGTTAATTGAAATATGAGTCAATGTCATATAGTTTGTAGAAACTTTATAAACATCAAGCAATATTTTCACTAACCGTAAAACTCTGAACATAATATCAATGATCCAAACCGTTTATCTTCCTGCATCCTCTAATAGATCATGTTTTCAAAAAAGAAAATGCGAAAAAAAAAAACAAAATTTGATGAGAAAAATGAAGCGTAAATGTAAACAACAATCAACGGTTAAATTTTGATATATGTTTTATATGATTATAATGGCGAATTTCAAAGTTAAGCTCCTCACGAAAGTTGTAAAGCTTGTCATTACAAGCGTTTATATATTTTTTCTATATTTTTTACACTTCTACATTAATTAAAAAATGTTAGATTTTGGGCAAACTAAGTGGTGTAAAATAAAGTGGCAATTACCATTGACATACCATACCAACCAAACTATTTGGTATACCAAAAGTTTGGTACGTTAATGGTAATAGATTTTGCCGTACCAAATATTTGGTATGGTAATTGGTACAGAGGTTTTGGCACGGTAATGTACCAAAACCACATTATACATTGCATGCTGAAACGTAAGTCAAAATTTCAATTTACTCTTAAAAATGACAATGATCCACTTTTAATTCCTTTGACATAATTTTTTCGCCTTTAAAGTTCGTAATTTTTTATTATATCAAAACTGCATAAGAACTTATATAATCATATTTTAGTTTTGAGTATTTATCAAATATAGACAAAAATTAACTCTTAATTTCAAAAATGTCACTTTTTATAAAAACTTTCAAATATATCCAAAATTTCACTTAAATAAACACAAATGTCCTCAAATTTAACAATTAAATAAAAGGAAAACTAATGAAAATGGCTTGAAAACTTTGAGTTTTAATGATAAGGACAAAATAAAGGGTAAAGTGAATAGTACCAGGATTGACTTTTTAGTGTAAAAATGTGGTTTTTCGTTAAAGTGAACAGTACCGGGTGCTTTTCGTTAAAGTTCCCTTAAATAAATTAAAGGCTTTTTAACTATTGTCATCTTAAGCTCCAGTCTAACTTCACCTTCGCTTCTACACTCCGCCACCACAACCCTATCCCCTTCGATCCCCTCATTACCGACATTGAGCGCCGCCGCGGTTACCGCAAATGGGAGCAACATAATTTCTATCATGCCTTCAACGCCTTTTTTCTTACTAATATCATTTTTAGTTTTAAATATACAAATAGTTTTTAAAGTTAATCCACATGTCGTTAAATGATTGTTGTGAGACCCACGTGGCACCACATCATCACACTAACAGAGCAATTGATAGATTTTTCACGAAAAAACTAAAATGATCACGATGGATAAATTCAAATAAAGACCAAAATGATTCACGACAGTCAAATTCAAGAACACTAATATTGATTATCATTAATGGTTAAAGACCAGATTAAGGAGTTATATCAATTTCACTAATCATTTTGGCTAAAAAGCCTTTAATTTATTTGATTGTTAAATTTGAGGGTATTTGTGTCTATTTAGGTAGAATTTTGGATATATTTAAAAGATTTTATAAAAACTGACATTTTTGAAATTAAGGGTTAATTTTTTGCTATATTTGATAAATGCTCTTTAGTTTTTCAACATTATTAATATTTCTTTGATTTTCTGTTTTTTTATCAAGGTATTTTGTTCTAAAAGGTTAATTGAAAAAACAAAATATTGTAAAAAAAAAGAGAGTAGCATATGCCATATCTGATGTCGGTTAACCATTCAAAAACATTTTGGTGAAATATTGTGATCTATATTTTCCGGAAGCGAAGAGGAATCCATGAAGGATTTGGAAGTACTGGTACTATATATTGTGTAACCACCTTGGGCTTTTGTTTTTTGCAAAACTCGTCTCTTTGCACCCAATTATACCTCCCTAGCTTTGCCTTCTTCTTCTCTTCTCCCATGGATTCCAAGTTTGCACTGATCTGTTTTCTTCTCTCTTCAATTCTCTTTGTTACCAGTCAAGCTGTTCAACCATATGAACAAACGAGCCAACCGGAACAGTCAGGAATCAACATGGGGAAGGTATCCAGCGTACTTTCCGACAAAGGGTATCAGGCCATGGCACTAACCCTAGGCACCATTCTTGAGGCTGTGATATTTCCAACCCTAAACTTAAATCACAGCACCAGTCTTACCCTCTTTTGCCCTAAAGACCAAGCTTTCTTTAACTCCAAGTATGGACAGCCTCCGTTGACACTATTTAAGTATCATGTTGTGCCGTTCAAGATGGACAAAGATTCAGTAGAGGCGTCTTTCGATCATGGTTCCAAAGTCGACACTCTCCTGCTCGATCGTCCTCTCGTTCTTACATCCCTGCCCACCGGCACTGGCGGATACGCTTCTCTCAACCTAGTCAAAGTCACGGAGTGGGATGTGTACAATGACGGACGACTGATTGTTATTGAGATTGAGAACTTCTTTGATCCGGCTTTCCAAACCCTAAGGTATCCGCAATATGACGTGATGAACGTGAAAGACGGAACTTCTCAAGGATTTCTGGGGCTGAAAGGTGCATTAGGGATTATTAGTCGGTTTCTCTTTCTGCAGAATTAGGTTCTTGGGGTTTGAGATGTTATACAACAGTTGTAACAAAGGTTCTGCATTTATTAGAGAGAATAGTTAGTATTTGTTTTCTGTAAAATCCGTGGTATATATTCATGTGTTATATATAATCATTTTATTTCTAAACCAATTTACAATATTTTTTACCCATGTACAATTAAGTCTAACGATAAGGTGCTACATCTATAATTAGCACCGACTATGTGAAACTAAGAAACTGTGTCAATTGCTTTCTTGGGCAATCTCATGAGGTGTTGGCCTCTCAGTAATCTCAATGACTGATTCCATCTCTCTGCCGTTGGGCGAACCATCACTGGGACTGAAACCACCATGCTCGGTAGAAGGTGTTCTCATCTGCTCGTCGAAAACCATGCGTGATTCAGTATTGTTTGAGTAGACGGATGGACTTGGGGGGAAGATGGTGTTCACTTCCAGTTCACCCTTCTTAAAAGTAAATGACTTTAAGTCCTTTTTGTCGTAAATTCTTAACATGACACAAAATTTTCTCCACAATGAGGCTTCTGGATCGAGTCGCGAGAGGACTTCCTTGTGTTCGTATAAGAACATGGCAGCATATATGAGGAGAGCTAATGTTGAAGCAAGACCGGCTATGAGAAAGAGGCCCCAAAAGCTCTCAAGGCTGAGACTGTTGGAAGAGACCAGGCTGTTAGGGTCTGGACAACTTGATTCTTTGTTGAACCATTTCTTTTCAATCTCTTTCATTCTGTCTCCCTCATTCACGTTTAGGATTGCCCTCGAAACATCACGAGCAAGAGGTGAACCTTTTGGGAAGGCCTACAAGTCACAAATGAAAGCGTCAAAAGATTGTATTTGGAAAACATTTTAGGAGTTAAATATATGCCAACGATAATTTAAACTATATTATGTAAACACTAAATTCTCCAATGCGAAATTCAGACTCTCAACAGAAAGAACACAGAATAATCCCACATGACATGAGAAAACATGTGTTTGAACATGATAAAGACAAAGGAGAGAAAGCAGGTGAACCTACAAAGGCAAAACCATCGGCTTTAAATGTCGGCTCAAGCATGGTGTACTTCGAGCAATACTGTGCAAGAAATAGTTCCATGTAGGGGTTCTCATCGAATGCTGCCGAGATGCCATCCTTTTTACTCCCGTTTTGAAAAAGTTGATTCAATTCTTCTGGGGAACCAAAAGTCTTAAGTTTTTCATCTGGAAATCCTAGTTGTTTCAGAATTCCAAGAACAAAAGAACCTGATTGGTAGGCAACATTGTCCCCATTCTTGAGGAGCAAGTTAACATCAGTAACAGTTGGTTGGAGCTGTTGAACTGTTAACAGCGATGTCAAACTTGCAGTATAACTTTGGGTCAGAATGAGGACCACAAAGCACCAGATTATCACCACGAATCGAGCCAAGTTGCTCACTACTCGCTCCCCTGTAACGAAAATTTCAAAAGATGAAAGAAATGGAGAATAATGAGTCATGCATGTCATAAGTTTGAGGCATAATTTACAATGGAATGCATGAAATTTGCATAGTTTCTGTGGAGAGTAAATTAAGACGAACAAACTTACTGTGTGAAAAAACCATGGTTGAGAACGAGAACCAAAAACTTGTCCCGATTTGGTGATGTGGAGGCCCCCGAAAGTCTTCGTTGATCCGATGTTCAAGAACCCAAACAACGAAACCAATGAATATGAAAAAACAACCGCTCGTTGCCCAAAGGTCCCATGTCAAAGGCTTCAAGAACACCCAAGCATTCTTGCTTTTGTTCTCTTTGATAGGCACAATCATGGACACACCAGATTCTGTGTACGGCAACGTGAAGTCCACATATAAGGATCTGTTTGCTCTAATAGTGATATCCCCTACTGCCGCGTGATAGTTCTATCAAGAAAAAAATGTTACCAGGTAAGTTACAAATTAGATAAGTTTGTTAGATTAGGGAAAAAAGACTTACCTTGAGATACACCTCATTCACCAAGTCATTGTAATTGCTAGTGCTCGAACCAGGCATTGAATAGGGAATAAGCTCGTAAGGGACATCGTAGGGTAGTGCTTCAATTACAGCTTCGAAGACGTCTATGCAATATCCACTGATCTTGGGTATGTTAGTTCCAGGATATGTGACATTTACAAATTCCGAAAACCCTTGCTTGACTGGGACTAGAATTCGCAGCTTCGTGCCAAGTGTAGGAATCTGCCAACCCTTAGGAGCAGAGGTGGTGTCTCCCGGCCATATAATAGATCCAAGACTAGTATTGGAAATAGAATATTTGCTTTTGTTTCTCAAATTTAAGTTTCTTGCAAGGCCATTTTTGGGTGTCCAAAATCCAATCAGTTTTTCCCCACTTCCAATCACATTAACAATCTCAAAAGTTGATGATTGTAATTGGCCGTTGAAAAGATTGAAATCTCCTGAAAGGCCTTTAAAATTTGTACCTGATAGTTCTTGGACAAGTTGAGGACCATTTTGTGAGACACCAAATCTTTCTAGATCAGTAGTACTAGATTTTCCGGAAGTATTCGTCTTTTCGAAGCTGAAGTTTGTAGCCCCAACTTTCTCAGCAGCCATGGCCAGTGCCCAAGCAGCATCACACGCCCATAATCCGAACACATCCAGTTTAACATTCTGGACAGTTGGATTTTCTTGTTGGAATTTCCTCTTCCATCTAACTCGAAAGTACTCAAGACCTTTCGAATTCGGGTAATAAGTTTTTATCCCCAAAACCCCTTGCATATTTTCTATGCCAGAGGAATTTATGGAACTAAACATGTTGGTCATCCGATCAGTCATTATCCAAGCATACCCTGCCTCCATCATGCCAATCTCTTTCGCCTTGTCAAAAATTCGCAAACCAAGATACGGTAACATGTGCACAACGAAGACCCTTGTTTGCATTGCCATCAACCTTTTAAGCTCAACAACAATTTGGTCATCAGTGGCCGCCGGAGAAATGACACTCCGGTAGGCAATTCGAACACCAACTTCTTGCAAGGCATCAGAGAGGTAAGGTATGACTCCTTCCCCAAACTCGTCGTCAACATAGATGGGCACTACTTCTCCCCAGCCAAAGGCGTGGACGATAGCACTAATGGCTTTCACTTGGGATGAATCATTTTGTGCAGCTCTGATGAAATATGAACTTCTGATTGAAGTAAGAGATGGGCTTGTTGCTGAGTAGGAGATTATGGGAACTTGGGCTTTCTCGCCAAGGCTGATTAGGAATTTGGCCTGCATTGATGATGCAGGCCCTATGATTGCTTGCACTTGAACATTCTTTATTAGGTCTAGAGCTGTTCATTCAAACAAGAAAATGTTAAATTAATCTCCCCTACGTGGATTCATGCTTTGAAAACTAGTTGAGTATTCAAAATTTCACAGGTAGTTATTAGAACGTGACCGTCCAACTTAAAACGCATTGACAATGAACATGAGATTTCCAAGATTTCTTAAACTTTATGCAAGGCTATTATTCTTTCCTACTTTCAAAACTAATTTAGTATAATAAACGGGTTCATGCTAGAATGTAAGCATTTAACTCAAAATCGGTGAACAATAAACTAGATAAACACCAACATCATTTAAATTATTATGCAAGGCTGTCAACAGACGGGGATTAATTGGAGCGATAAAAAACGAAACATGAACAAAGAGAAGAGAGAAAATTACCTGCAGAAGCGGTGACAACAACATCTGAAGGGGAGCTCCTTTTTTCCAGAACAAGCCTGGTTTTATAGTTAGGATTAGAGGCATAGAAATCGGATAGGGCGACTTCGATGCAGCTCAGATCCCTCTTCCCATACAAGTCATCAAAGTCAAGAACCAGACCCACATGAACTGGGATAGTCGTATTGTTTTGTGCCATGGCCAGGAAAGTAGTCTTAGAAAATAAGAACAAGAAGAACAAAGCAAAAAGGGAGCTGCTGCAGCTAGCTTTCTTAGACATGTTTTCAAGCTTTGCAATTTATGACTTTCAAGTAAAAAGGACTCTTTATTTATAGACTTAAAACGGTGGATTGAAAGCTCTAAACTGGGTTAATTAATTGTTAATTACATAAATTAATACAAGTAAAAGGATGCATCCAAAACCCGGCTGTCACGGCATGTAATTTTCGTGCTACCAGCATCTCCAAAAAATTCATTTCGAGTTTGCTGTCCTCATTCAATGAGTCAATGTCAGATTGTCAATAGTAGCATAGATTTTTTTTGTGCACCCTTTTCTTCTTGGTGAAGGTTTTAATTGGATTTTCCAAGTCATCGGGAGGTAGATGTCTCTAAAAGTTGAAACATTCAATTCAAGGGCACTATTTGTCTCATATTATATTGTCCAAGTCCAGCTTCGACAAATCAAAGATGCATTTACAGCATGTAGGAAAAAAATAAATAGTACCCGTACTTGCTCATCTAGCTTGTGGAGTTGTCACTACGTTTTCTTCCTCTAGGTTTTAGTCTTCGTATTCGGTGGAGTGACTTAAAATTTATGTCATGAATTAATAATAAAGAAAACTAACGAAAAATGTTTGAAAATTTTAGTTTTTAACCAAAAGGACAAAATAAAGGTGCAAATGAATAGTATCAGGAGTGACTTTTTAAGCTAAAAATGTCCTTAACATTAAAAGTAAACAGTACCATGAGAGTTTTATTAAAACTTCCTTAATAATATTATGTGACGTAAATAGGAAACTTGATAAAATGATATGTCCAATCCAAGGCTTCTTTGTAATTAATGTTTTTAAAATGGTTGAATGCGTATTTTGTGAAAATATTTTTAGAATTCTGCATTATTGTGGTCATGGTCTTGCGGACTATCGTCATTTTAAAACCATGAATGTCTCTTGAAAAACTTCAGTCTTTGAAAACAATAAATCACTTTCATGCATAAGATACTCTCTTCAATATATATATATATATATATATATATATATATATAATATATCTTGATGCTTAATGTATGAACAAATGCCAGTTAATGTGATCTTATGTTATGTTATCAAATGTTAATATGAATTTTATTAAGTTCGAAGATTTACTTGGTTCCCTATGCTTAAATATATTTCAAGCAAAAACAAAACAAAACCTTTCTATCAATTTCCATGTAAATTGCAAAACTCTGGTAGATAGGACGTTAGCCTTGCAATCACCGTAACTTGGGTTCGGAATTTTCCCCTCGCCTGATTGCAGCATAGCAATATCTTGTCTTAAAAATAAGTAGTAATGTAGTATATTTAATAGGTATAAGCAAAACTTAAGGTAGACAAATTAAAAATAGAGAAAGAAGAAGCAAATTAATCTAAGAACATGTAGGGAATGAAGTGAGTAATTATGACTAGGTCAAGCATTCAGAAAAATAGTAAGAAACGATGACTTCATCTGAATTGAGATTCTAGAAAATATATTAAAGAATATATCTGACTTCCAATTAGTTAATAGACTCGGGTTTCTTTAAAGGAAAATTTGCAGCTCAAGACAAACCCTAGTTTCCGAGAAATTGCGGGGTAGGAGGGTCAAAACAACAAACTGAATCTTTACAATTATTTTAAAAACCATTCTTTTTTTCCTTTTATTTTCTCAGCATATATTTGATAGATCAACTTGAAATCGATTGATGCCTCGCTAGTGAATCACTAAAGTTTCATAATATGACAGCTACCTAGAGAAACAAGGATGATGATTTATTTAATTTGTAATCTTTCCTGACTTTTTTGCAATCACACAACAGTGGACTTTATATTTACAATTCGATTTGACAAAATAAAATAAAATTTACAATTTGATTTGTAATAATGTCTATGTACCCTGGTGCGGGGTTCAAACTCTCCTCTTCCCCTTAGTATAGATCAGTGTAGAATATCGCTTGTACTAAAAAAAACTGATACAAATAAAAAACAGTTGACTTTAAAGTTAGAAGAGTAATGCTACATTTACCACATATTCATACCATATCTCTAATAAAAGTATGGCTTATCAACACATGTGAACACATCTTCGTTAAAAAAATGATACAAATTATAATATAAAGAAGTGATAAGAGTAGCGTTTTTTAATTTAGAATTCAAATTCACTCTTCAAAACATTCATGGAAATTTGGAATTAAATAACGAACAATTCATTCTGAAATGCATATAGCGGCTGCAAAAAGCAAATATTAAAAATCTGATATAGAATTCAGCACTAGTGTGGTGGTCATGGTCTTGCGGCGGTCATTACTCTAGACTCGTCATTTTATAAAATGTCTCTTGAAAATTTTCAATCTTTGAAAACGATAAAAAGTGGAAATTGCTGCAGGATTTACAGTTCCATTTTATTAATATCCTATCACTTTCATGCATAAGATACTCAAGATATATATATATATATGGGTGTGATATTCACACACACCATTTTACTTCTCACACACTTTTTTAATTTTCGTCTGTCGGATCGGATGAATTGAAGAAGATCGACGGACAGAAATTATCAAAGGGTATGTGAGAAGTAAAATGAGATGTGTGGATAGCACACTCATATATATATTTTCAATCTTTGAAAACGATAAAAATTGAAAGTTGCTGAAGAATATACAGTTCCACTTTGTTAATATCCTATCACTTTCATGTATTAGATAATTGTTGATGCAAATTTTCGTCCTTTTTTTTTGTTTTGACGAAAATGTACCTGCCAAACAATTAACACATTTGATCAAAGACCTAAGCCTCACCTTTGATCAAAGACTTAAGCCCCACACGCCCACGAGGTGGGGGTTAGGCCAATAGATATACAATGCCTAAATTAGTTTCTTTGAAAAGAATATGTGTTTAGGGCTTTTAGGGGTAGCTTACCAAAATTTGGTAGAGTTGGAAGTATATATAAGGGGAGAGGGCCAGCCATGGTGTAAGGGTTTTACCCTACACATGGCGGCATCCTATTGGCCAAAGTTTATGGAGAGAATATTCTCAAAATACTAAAGAGGTTACCTGAATGAAATCAATCTTCAATTGGGATCCAAATGTATTAAATATGGGATTTGGTAATTAATTCATGTGTCGCCTCTAGAATTTGAGCGATTTTGGTTAAATAACATTTTGAGATGATTTTTGGTTAAATATTTCTTGGTCCAAACCCTTTTCATTAAAGCTCCCAAAAAAATAGGTATTAGCAAAACATAAGGTAGACAAATTAAAAATAAAGAAAGAATAAGCAAACTAACCTAAGAACAAGTAGGGAATGAAGCAAGTAATTTTCCTAAAGTCTGTGGATATGACTAGGTCAAGCATTCAGAAAAATAGTAAGAAACGATCACTTCATCTGAATTGAGATTCCAGAAAATATATTAAAGAATATATCTGAGTTCCAATTAGAAAATAGACTCGAGATTCTTTAAAGGAAATTTTGGATACTTGTTGAAAAACCCTAGTTTACGAGAAATTGCTGGGAAGGAAGGTCAAGACTACTTGAAATTGATTGATGTGTCGCTAGTGAATCACTAAAGTTTAATTATATGTAAGATTACTAAAGGCTCTTCCTCCTTTTACAAGCAAATAAGCAATATTCTTTACAATGACATTAATCGAGAAACAAATGATATGAAACACTTGAAATTAAAGAAAAAGAGAAAAAAACAGTGGAAAAAATTACATGTGAAATTAAACTAAGCATAAAAGAGTGAAATAAGGGTATTTCAATACTCAAAGCTAAGAAGGCGGATATGTTAAAACTAGAGAAATAGAATGGGATGTATCAAATATTTTAAGAGATACTAATATAAGAAGTCCTACATAATTTCATTTATATACACAATATGATGGCGGCTTGCACTTTAGCATTCTTTATAAGGAAAACTAATGAAAATGACTTGAAAACTTTGAGTTTTAACCATAAAGACAAAATAAATGGTAAAATGAATAGTACCAGAATTGATTTTTTAATGTAAAAATATGGTTTTTCGTTAAAGTGAACAGTACTGAGAGTTTTTCGTTAAAGTTCTGTTTTTTATAAGCTGTAAAGCTGTTAATGCCAAAATGAAAATGGAGTATTGAATTAAAACCTCATTTAGTTCCAACTTTAAATGAGCCAGTGAACAAAAAAGGAAAGTAGTACCAGGCACCAAGTTATTTTTCAAACATTTCAGTTCCCAAGAAATAATTAAATTATCATATCAGTTCGTATCCAAAAGTTGGGAAAAATAAAAACTAATGAAAAATGAATATATCAGATTCCAGAAAAACAAAAGTCAATGCAATAGGATGCAAAGTTTCTCATCATCGACCAAAGAATAAGATGAGGTTTTGATTAGTGCAACAAGATATGATACAAAAGAAGGGAATACCAACTCATAAGAAAAACGATATGATGATAACTTACCTGCGGAAGCTGTGGCAACTATGGTCTAAAATATCCATAATATCCCGATATTTCCATCGAAATTTCTGTGTTTTTGGACTACCGATATCATCGATATTTCCGATATCATCGATATTTTAGACCTTGCTAAGTCACTCATGTATCTTACCATACAATGTATAAAGTGTAAAATATTGTATTAATTCATTATATATAAATGATTATGGTGTGTTTAAACTTATTTCATTAATTACTACATATTTTCTACTCACAATGTTTGCCAGCTCGTTATATAATCAACTTAAATTAGTTATATCTATCATGCAATGCATTTCCTTCCAATTTTTTGTGATAAACTAATAGATAATTGACTAAATAAACATCCTGCAAAGTTTCAATAAAAATTTTCAAGTTTTTCTTACAATTTCCGTGGTTTTTATTCAATTTTTATCGATATCGATAATATCCCGATATTTCTATTGAAAGTTCCGTGTTTTTGAAGTACCGATATTTCCGATATCATTGATATTTTATACCTTTGTGGCAACGACATTTGAAGAGGAGTTCCTAATGTGCAGAACAAGCCTGGTCTTGTAGCTAGGGTGCGAGGCATAGAAGTCGGAGATGGCCATGCTGATGCAGCTCGGTGCCATCTTCCCAAATCTGGTATTCGAGTCAACGACAACACCCACATTTACTGGGGTAGTCTTGGTTTCCTGTGCCATTGCCAAGAAAGTAGACGTAAGCCATTGCTTTACAAATGAACAGTGTTTTGAACCACATTTCAGTTTATTTACAAGATTGCCACTCCGATGCTTTTAGCTTTTTACGAAGATGCCATCGGTTCGAATGACGGGAATGCTCGTCTAGGGCACGGTTGGGGGTAAGTTGGGTGGGCATTGTTGTCAGTTAGGGTTGCATTCGGTGGGATCGATGGCTCAGTGTGGGATTTGGTGGAAAGGCATGCTGCTTGCAGAGAGGAGGAGAGAGAGGGAAGGCATGCGACTTGCAGAGAGGAGCCAGCTTTTCAACGAAAAAGCTAAAATCTATCCCTTCGAACTCCTCATCGGCGACGGCACCCACGACCACCAGGTTCACTTTTAATTTAATTTTAATTTTAATTTTTTGCTTCTTTGGTGGATTAAAGAATATGAAACGAATTATAATTTAAAATGGTGAAATTTTGTTGATTTTTGCGTTCAGTGTTCTGAGTGATCAACGAGCTGTGATGGGTTGGTGTTGGATTCGATTGAGGTAAAAGCTCTGCATGATTGTGACACGGAGAAAATGCTAGAATCTTACCTTCGATCCAAATATCTGATTTTTGTTACAATTGTTATTTTCATTGCAGGAAAGTGTGGCGGAGACAATAATTCCCAAATCCTCGAGTTTTATGAATGCATTCCAATTGATAGCCATGCCAAATGATCTCGATTTGTCAGGTCTGTTCGATGAACAGGCAAGTTTACAAGAAATAGATTTACTAAAATAACTAATCCTACTTTTTTAGCTTATAACGAATAATGTTGGAACTGTTAACTTAATTTAGGATGAGAAATAGAAGACAACAAGAATTGTACCCAAGCATACCATTACTGAAACCATGAAGAACATAGAAGCGGCTGCAACGGATGCGAGTCTTTCTGTAGCAAGAACAAACAACTTCAGGGTACACGAAACTTATATTCAATCTTGCTTCTTTATCCGCTTATCAAAGTTCCTTCCTGCCAACTAATGATGTATTCTTTTTTCATCAGATGTAAATGCATGCAAAATTTCCAATGGAAACGTAAATCACCATATCCAGGTAAATCCGAATTGTAGATCAGACTTATATTACAATTTGCTTTCTTTGTGAAATTTTATTGTAATTTACACTAAAGTCTCTGGCTTTTGAAATTCTATATGAAATTGTGAATGTTGTTCGGAATCGAGTCCGGCCGAGTTCTTTACTAAATAGTGCGAAAATATGCATGATGGAACTAAATTACTTTTGTATCATCTATATTTACCTGTTATCGTAACAGGATTTTAAATATAGAAACATACTGCTTATAGGATATTAAGGTTGAAGTCATTTAGTTCCAAAGATGCCATAACTAATGTATAATTGAGTGAAATGCCAGTTTACATAGATATTGTGCTTATTTGTTTTAGGTGGATTACCAAAAGGAGCTCATCAAGTATTATGCGAGCACATCGACCTTAATCATTTGGATATTTAAAGGAGCCATTGATAAAGGGAAGACGACGAGTTGTGAACCTGTGCGGCAATTTTCCCAATTTTGCAGACAAGCAGAAACTCTGGCACAATGATCAAACAGGCTTTCATGTTGCGTATTTTGAGTAATAGCTGTGAAACCCACCGTGTATCGCACCACAGACGGTCTCGCCTCCGTCCCATCCTCCTCTCGCTGCCGTCTCCCTTCTCTCGCCTCCATCGTCTTACTCCTCCTTTCTCTGTCTCTGGAATCCATCTTCCTCGCATGTAAGGCTCTGGCCCTCCCAATTGAAACCAAAACGTGTTTCAGGTGCCTAACACAACCTCTCACTACTCACTCACATCAGTTGGTTTTTGTAATTTGAACTTTTCTTTCTAATAAATTTGTATGCTTTCTGGATTTTTTATGGCAGTTTTGGACCTTTTCTTTTCTGAATTTATGTGCTTCTCTGGGTTTTTTTATGGCAGTTCTGAGGAAGAGCAAGAAAAAGGAAGAACCAGTATTAGAAGATCTTCCCAAAGAGTACTATGATGATGTGAGTGCCTTTATCCTTTAACTTGGCCAAATGGGTGCTCAAATTTCATGTTTTTCTGTGATTATATGAGTAAATTTTTGTATTTTTTTTTTGGGTTTTGCCAAATTCAATGGTGGTATTTATGGGTTTGGTATTGATTTTCAGTTAACAATGACTTTGGGGAAATTGATTGAGTATGCATTCAATGTAACTTTTCATGCAGTTACATACTGACGCAATAGAATTCAATTTTTTCATTCCCTTTTTTTTTTTCAAATGCAGTTACATTTATATGATGATTTACAGCATATATTCATCTTTTAGTTTCTAATTCTTCATGCAGTCTAAGCCATGAAGGATTTGATAAACCCACAATTGATAACAATGTGCGGCAGCACCAACGGTTAAATGGT
The DNA here is from genome assembly GCF_042453785.1 of Malus domestica. Taxonomy (NCBI): domain Eukaryota; kingdom Viridiplantae; phylum Streptophyta; class Magnoliopsida; order Rosales; family Rosaceae; genus Malus; species Malus domestica. The sequence goes on along the minus strand of NC_091675.1, from coordinate 3,113,071 downwards.
TAGGTTCATTCCTGCATGGGAGAGGTGTGTTTTTGCCATCAAATTGGTAGAAACGGATCTTAATCAAATATCATGCCATAATGTTATTTTGTTCCAGATAATACTGCCTTTTTGGATTTCGTATGAGTGTCCCGGGTCGGTTCTGGACCATCAAAAGATGGATGATCGCTGTCATTCGGACTGCCGACGTCCACTTCAAAATCCCGGTAAACACGTCCTTTTCTTGATTTCAGGCCATGCAAAATTCATGGTGAAAAAACTGAGCTCATGTCGTTGGTTTGTGCCTCTGTCCGATTTCTTATTTATTTATTTTAGCAATCCTTTTCCTTCTTGGTTCTATTTGTTGCTGCTGGTTCCGATATTTCGTTGTCCTATCTGTCCATGATATCAGTGCTGCCACTTTTCATATTCTTATCAATGCTTACATCTTCACTCTTTTCCTTCTGTTTCTTTTGCTTAACATGGTTTCGGTTTTTTGAGATTGTGTGTTTGATTAACATTTGATCATATGGTATTAGAATTTAAATTTGATTGGTTTTTTAAACCAAGATTGTGCATCCTTTGATGTGAATAAATTCTGCCGGCGGGGATTTTGGTCTCTGGATTTTTCATGGCGTAATTTTTATGGCATGATCCATTGGTGTTGTGTGCATTTTTATCAACAATAATAAGCTTTTTCTCAGTATTGCAAACAAGTTTTCTTATAATTGAAATATTTGAAATCCCTGGTCTATAATCCTCTTGATTCATGGTTTTAACGCCTCCTGATAAAATAACTACAACGTTATCACTTCTTTCTTCAGATAGATTAAACATTCTACCCATTACTGAGTTTCTTTAACGAGTCTCGCTCATTTGTCATAAAATTAGATGAGGTGACTTCATACCATCTCAGAGTATTGTCAGAATATAACATGATATTTGATTCTTTCTCTTTTTTTCCCACGAGTCTCAATTTGTTTTTGAAACAATGTCTAATAAACTTACCCGATCTTCATCGCTTATCATACTATTACAGGTTTTGTTTTAAGGTTCTGATGGATAAAGCAAAAGCTCCTACCAATTTAGCGGAGTGAACCAAGAATTCAGGGCTTTTATTAATGACATATCACATGCCATTTTAAAGGTAAATCCAGATGCCAATCGGTATGCAATTTAGTTTTTACTTTTAGCATGTTCCGAGTGACCTTTAAATTTACATGTTTAGTTGTTTTCGTTTTACTATCCTGATAGGTATGTGTGTATTACTATTCTCTGGTGGTGTTTACTGCTTTGTCTCTACACAATCTCTAATGGTTCCATTGCTGGACATAAAAGAAATTTCGACTATTTTTTTTTTTCTATTTATTTATCTGCATGTTATTTTGGTTTGTTCAAATTTTGATTATAGTTTGCTTTGTGCTGGATGTAAAAGGTTTTTCTTCAATGATTATATATAGCTTCAGTAGTGGGTTTCTTTGGTTCATGTCGTACATGGTGGTTAACCATGTTTTTCATGGTGGATCACTTTCGTTGATTGCAGGTTCGACAGAAAGTTGAAGAACACATATGATCACCTACTTTTTACGAGGTCCTGCTGATGCTTAGTTGTTTATTTTAGCATAGATTTTACACTCTTACTTTTAGGGTATGTGTGTGTGTGTATATATATGTATGTATGTATGTATTTATGAGTTGGCACAGATGCTTAGACATGCCACCCAAGCCTAAGCATTTGAAAAAGTTTGTTCTCCTTGGTGATAGAAATTGGCATCTTTCAGTACACGATGGAGGTACCCAGGTCTCTCTTTTCTTTCTTTTCTCTCTTCCCCTCCCTATATGTAGTTTAATATAATTGAACAGCTCTATTTATTTAAGATTTAGTTGCGTTCGTAATTACTGAAATTTGTTGCAAGAAATTGGGGGATGAATTTGGTTTCAGGGGAATGTTATCCTGTTTTTTTCTTATACTGCACAGAAAAAAAGAAAAAAAATAATGCATTGGGTGCAAGTATGTGGTTTTTATCATTTATTCTGTAGTTTGAAAGTCAATTGTGTTTTTGTTTCTGCATCACATAATTATTCAAAATGCCCTTTTTAGCATTTCAATGCCATTTGCACGTCTTTGTTAGCACTTTGAATACCTTATCCCAATTTTCAAGATCATGCAAAACAATGTGACATTACCTCTCTGTTTTTTTTATCTTTGCTTATCTCTCTGAGAGACGAGTGCGTGGTGCATGTGTCTTAATTTTAGATTAAATATCTTATTCATGCAGTTAAGGCAAATGCATTCAAGTCTCGCAGCAGCGCGTGGACATATTTTCTCGTAAGAAGAAAAAGAAGAGAGAAAAAACGGGGGTGCAGCTAGAATTTTTGGCCATGTTTGATATTATTCAAGCTTGGTCAGAAATTGATGGAATCGAGTAAAAACGAGTCTTCGTTTATATAAAACGTGATAGATTGGAGAGAACAATTAGGAAATGTACACCAAAGCTCTCAACTGGGTATTAATTATGAATAATGTATAGATTAATACAAGTAAAAGAAGAATCTACACTTTTAATGCTATGCACAGATAATGTATTCAAGTTGCAACGAAAAACATTGACAAGTTGGCATTTGACAAATCGGAAGTAGTCTTAAGATTCCACCACTTAAATTCAAAGTTGAAGCATACTACTCTTGAATCTTGACTACGCGTTACATTGAAAGCAGCCAACTAGAATTTAAATTCCGGATGTAGGAATTTACTTGACCGGACCTATACATAAACTAATTCAAAACTGACTTCGTATAATATAAAACAGTCTTTCAATTGTTTTTATCTTAAACTAATCTAAAAGAAGACTTGAACTCGAGTGCATAGGAGAGCATATCTGCTGTACTCAATGTGGCTACGCCCATATATATCTAAATATTTGAATTGTTTTAATAATAAAGAATTAAAGGAATGTGAAGGTGGATGGAGAGATTCAGAAATTGTGATTCTACATGATAGTATGGTTCATATTAGAATTGAAGTAATGGTACAACTTCTATTTCTTTTTCTTGACCACTTACTATTTGTTTTCTCATTTAAGGATAGCAAGCTGAATTATTTGAACTATCTCCGGAGACGAATAGCCAGTAGTCGATGGAGTTTGTTGCCCTTCATACAATCCCAAATCCTTATCTTCCAGCCAGTTGCTATTAGGTGATGCCTTAACTTCATCTCCCCCACAAGCAATTCCATCTCCTTGTTGACTGCCTTTGTGGGAGTTGAGGTCTTTTTCGTTGAAAATTCTAATCATGGCTCGAATCCTTCTCCATCTTGAAGCTCTTGAATTAGGGTGCTCCAATATATGCCTATGATTGTAAAGGAATGAAGCTGCAAAGATGACTAGCGCGAGAATTGACGTCAAACCGACAATGAGGAATAGGCCCCAAAAGCTTTCAAGGCCAAGACTGCCGCTTGAAAAACTTGGTGTACCGGACTTAGCTTCACGATCCATTTCTTGAGTGAACCATTTGCTTTCAATTTTCTTCATCCTTTCTCCTTCTGTCACGTTTAGGATCGCCCGTGAAATATCAGGCACAAGAGGAGAATGCCTTGGAAACACCTGCAAAGACACCTCGAAGAAGTCATCATCTTTTGCTGGCATCTCTTGTAACGGAGTACAGCATGAGAAAATGCAAAATCACTGTCCTAATATATACATAGGTATACGTTATATATTTAGGCAAAAATCATCTTACAAAGGCAAAACCATCTGTTCTGAAGATAGGACCAATCATGGTACATTTGGAACAATGTTGTGCAAGAAAAAGCTTCATGTTGGGGGTTTCATTAACAAAAGCAGTAATGCCACCACTTTTGCTCCCTTTGGAAAGAGCTTCAGCGCAATCTTCCATGGATTTCATAGCCTTAAGCTTGGACTCACCAAAACCGACTTGTTTCAAAAGTTCATAGACGAAAGAATTCTTCATGTAGCCGACATTGTCCCCATTCTTTAGAAGATCCTTTATATCCGTGACAGTTGGCCGCAGCTGCTCAACCGTTAGTAGTGATGCTAGATTAGCTGTGTAGCTTTGTGTCAAAACTAGCACAACAAATACCCATATAACCATCAAGAATCTACCCAAGTTGCTAACCACTCTCTCCCCTGTAATAGCGAATAACAAATTTAAGTGTCAATATAGGCACAGCTTGAAGGAAGAAAAATCAAGCGCGGTCCGAATATTATGAAATCTTTACTCGAAATTTGGGAGAGGTGATACGAATATACTTACTATTTGAAAAGACCAAGGTTGAGAAAGAGAAGAAAAAGCTTGTGCCAACTTGGTGTGAGGGAGAACCCCGAAAATCTTCGTTAATTCGATGTTCAAGCACCCAAATTACAAAGCCAATGAAGATGAAGAAACAAAAAGTTGTAAGCCATAGGTCCCATGTCAGAGGCTTTAAAAAAACCCATGGACTTTTGCTCCTGGTGTCGGTGATTGGCACAACCATGACTACACCGGATTCTGTATATGGCATTGTAAAGTCCGCATATAAAGATCTATTTGCTCTAATTGTTATATCTCCCACCACAGCATCAAATTTCTGTCAAGCAAACATGTTAAATCAGAGAAATGTATGGGCACAGTGCCTAACTAACTGACTAATTGGTTATTTTTATATCAAATTTACCTGAAGATATACATGATAGACCAAATCGTTGTAAGTGCCAGCACTGGTGCCATCCGGCTTTGCAAAGGGAATGAGCTCGAAATGAAGGTCGTAAGGTAACAGTTCCACTGCAGCCTTAAAGACATCGATACTAAACCCAGTGACATCTGTTTTATTGGTGCTAGAATCCTTGGTTACCGTAACAAACTCAGTAAAAGCAGACTTCACAGGTACTCCAATCCTCAACTTCTTGCCTTTTGTTGGGATCTCCCATCCCCTTGGAACAATGAGAGAATCTCCTGGCCATTTAATCTTATCTTCAAAATTAAACATCCTCGAAATTGAAGGTGTACTAGTGTTTGTTGAATTCAATGTTTCCACCATTCCACTTTCCGGTGTCCAATATGCTATTGTTCTTACCTCATAACGATTTAAATTAACTATCTTAAAGGTTGATGATTGAAGTTGCCCATCTTTAAGACTGAAGTCACCAGCTATGCCTTTGAATGAAGTACTAGATAAGGCTTGGGCAAGTTGTGATCCATCTTGAGAAACCTTGAAAGTATTAAGATCTGTCGAATTGAAGGATGAATTCCCCTTTCGGAATCCCAAGCTTGCATTAATTCCAACTTCTTCAACTGCCAAGGCTAGAGCAAAAGTGGCATCATAAGCCCAAAGTCCAAACACATCTACATCAACTTCCATGATGGCTGGATTGTCTTGTTGGAATTGCTTTTTCCACCGCATTTTAAACTCTTGGAGCTCCTTTGTTCTCCGAACATAAGTTTCAACTCCTAAGACTCCTTGCATTGAATTTAAGATGACGGGATTCATAGACCATAAACGATTTGCTACTCCGTTGGTCACGATCCAAACATAGCCTTCACTCATCATTCCAATTTCTTTTGCCTTGGCAAATAGCTTAGAGCAAAGTTTGGGCAACATGTGCACGATGAAGACTCTAGTTTGCATTGTCATTAACTTGTAAAGCTCGTTGCCAATTTGTTCATCAGTGGCTGATGGGGGAATGACACACCGATGAGGGACATGAGCACCAACCTCATGTAATGCACCGGTTAAAAGGGGTATGATTCCTTCTCCGTACGTATTGTCTACGTAAATTGGCACAACTTTTCTCCATGCGAAATTTTTAACAATGGCACTTATGGCTTGCACTTGGTGCGAGTCGGTTTGTGCAATTCGGAAGAAGTAAGAGCTTTGGAGTGAAGTAAGAGAAGGGCTTGTTGCAGAAAATGATACAATGGGCACATTAGCTCGGTCTCCAAGATTAACAACGAAGCTTGCCTGCATTGATGTCACTGGGCCAAGGATTGCTTGCACTTCTACATTGTTTATCAGATCTAGAGCTTGTGTCCCAATAAAAAAAAGTGAAAGTTAGGATTGATTCATTTGATAAGATTAAACTTTTTAAGAAAACTTGGTTGTACCACGGAATTTAAAAAGAAGTGAAAACTTGATATGAATCCAATTTTTGAACCAATATTAAGAATAGTTAATTTTATTAAAATGGGTTTGATCTTTTGAGTTTTGGATTATTTAATTATCAATAATTATCTCTTTAATGATAAAATTTACTATAGGAATTAAATCTCTTCCTAATTATATCTTTAATTATTTCTTTTTATTTCTTTTTTTTCTTTTTGTTGTTTGTTCTTCCTCTTCCTCCTCTAAACCATGTTCATATATTTTATTTTTCATTTTTATAATCAACCTATACTACAAGTTAATTGTATTTATCTACATATATGACATATTATTTTTCATAGTCAACGTGTATCACAGATTAATGTGTCTTACTTGTAGGTATATTATACTTTATGTACCTTTTAGTTGGATTTCATATCTCGCGATATGTATATTATCCATTCGTGTATTTGATCTTTCAGTTAGGCTGCAAATGGATTTATACTAGTATATTAGTTTTTTCTTAGAAGATATTGAGTAGATTAAAAATAAACCAATTTTTAAAATATTCAAAATTCAAAAATACAATAAAAGAGATGGAAGAAAGAGTAAAAATACAATCTTTGTCTTATATAAAAAGATAGTGATATTTACAATCCATTTTTACTCCTCACATATTCTTGTTCATTTTTTTACCATGAATTTTTATCAATTTATCCGATCCGACGATAAAAAATTGAGAAGAGTGTATGAGAAGTAAAAATGAATGTATGGATAACATTACCCATATGAAAAATGTGAGATCGACAATTGCAGGGTTTGCATTGCAATTTGTACAAGTTAAGCCCACTTGCACATAGAGTTATAGATGACTTTACGAGAAACACCTTAAGTATAAGTAGTGATATTTACACACCTATTTTTACTTCTTACACACCCTTCTCATTTTTCGACCGTCAAATTGAATGAATTGAAGAATATTAATGACCAAAAATTAACAAATATGTGTGGAGATAAAAATAGGTGTGTGAATTGTACTATCCTAAGTAATATTTCATGAATTTTGTGGGGTAAAATATTAATTAACATGCATATATAAGAACAATTATTTAAATTAAACAAATCATATATAACAGGGGATCGATGCATCTAAAGGCTTCATTCAGTATAACAGATGAAGTTTATAATGCATGGTTTAGAGAGAGAGAGAGAGAGAGAGAGAGAGAGAGAGAGAGAGAACCTGCAGAAGCTGCACCAACAACAGTTTTTTTGGAGTTCCTAGTGTTCAAAACGAGCCTAGTTTTGAAGTGAGCATGAGAGGCATAGAAGTCCTCGAGGGCCATTTGGATGCAACTTAAATACATCTTCCCTCTCTGACTGGTTTGATTGAGGTCAACAACAACACCCACATTCACTGGGATCGTTGTGTTTTCCGCAGCTGCCATGGCCGCCATATTGAAACTCCATGACAGGGGGAAGAGAAAGCAGAAAGAGATAAAAAGAACGAGGATACTGCTAGGGTTCTTCTTGATCATGGTCATGTTAATTTGAATGCTTTCTTTATTTGCAAGGCACATAATCGGAGTGGAGATCACGGTATTCTTATAGGCGGTAGGTAAGGTATGAAAAGTCCCTGGAAAAGGAAAAAATTCAAAACTCAAAAGGACTAAGTCAGTCTCCCGCTAGGACCCAATCCGTATACGTACAGATCAATTTATTAAGCTGCTTAATGGAACCATTCAGAATCATTTAAAAGAATTAAAAAAGACTAATCACATTTTTACTTATTACTTTTGGATGGTCCTTACATTAGAAATGCAAATATTTTATCTTTTGCGAATAATGTATATTTATCATTATAAACTCTATAATCATAATTGTTCTTTTTTTTTAATTTTTATTTGAAGATTATCTCTAAAAAAAAAATCATTCAATCAAAGATTGTTTAATCATCCAAATGTATATAAAAAATCGACGATTGATTATGAATATAATATGAACCATCAATTTTTTTTTTATACATTTGGATAATTAAACGATCTTCGATTTGAAAGATTAATTAAATAATGGTTTTTTTGTCAAACAATTAAATAATGGTTATGTATATGGATTTTGAAAGATTAATCAACTAATTGAATTATGTTTATAGTTTGTAAATTTTCTCTCCAAATTTAGTCTCTCTAACATTACCTTATGTTTATTGAATGAACATCTAGAATTAATACACCCACCAATCTCTTGTCGTCATGTGTATGGTCGAGAGTATCGAAGGTGTATTGCAAATGATGCCAAAAAGACAGTCATCTACGCGGAACGGAGTATTCATTTGAAAAGAGGTATAAACTTAAGTCTTTCTTAAGTCTAATTAATCCACCACTTGATTCAAAGTTCAAGGACGTAACATATATTATTGAGTCATTGACCCAATCCTTTTGGGTTTTTCTTTTTGTTTTGCATATTGCAGGTAATCTTTTAAGCTTTATTTTAGATGGGATTGGCACTATATCTCCCTCCATTACTTGTATTTTTATTTTCAAAATGGGTAAGGTTTATGTCTTCTTTTTCTTTTTTTGTATTTTTTCTTTTCAAGAATGGTAAGTTTTATAACCCCCCTCTTTTCCTGTATTTTGATTTTGCTTTTTTTTTTCTTTTTTTTTTTTTGCTTCATGAGAAGTAAGGTTTATGTTTTCCTGACTAGGTATAACTTTTTTTTATATATCAATAAAATTCTCTCATACACCGAAATTCTCCTAAATAAAATATTTATTCTTGACCCAAAAGACAAGCATATGCCTGACAACTTTGTATTAGAACTTCACATATGAATTGCTGGTTCAAATTAATAATTTAGGCTTCTAGCTAAGAAGACTGAAGTCCACGAAATGAAAAACTTTTATGATTAAATGAGAATTTTTGCTTGGATCCTAGAGGAAGATTCAAACTCAAGAACTTTCCCAACATGGGGGGGAATACCAACATGGGGGGGGGGGGGAATACTAAACAAATGCAGTGCGAAGTCAAGTTTATGCAAGCCACAATTTAAGTCAGAATTTTTTATTTTTTATTAGTTCATGTAGCTTCATAGGAAGTTAAGCCTAGAACTTTTGTGGAAAGCGGTCTCAATTCCACACTAACGTAGGCTATGGATTAATTAGGAACATAAACTCATCGTCACAACTTGTTGCAACTTATTGCAATCATGTACTATTCTCTACGATCACCATAGGGAGGAGCATTAATCGAATAGTACTAGCATGTATTAATCAATGACTTGTTTTTCCCTTGAACCTATACATCATGGGATCTCCAATAAAATAGATCAAAAATAACATTCTTACTATTTATTTGTACATGTCTCTAATAGAGATATGATTCATGTGTTGGCGGCCTCACTTCTTTTAGAGAGAAAAAAAGTCTCTTCAATCTACTGCGATCCCAGTTCATGGTAGATTGGAGAGACTTCGTACAAATGATGGTACAAATAAATGATAAGTGTAGCACTACTTAAAATAGATTGGGTAGTCATCACTAATTATTCAACATCTTAATTCTCCATCCCCTCAATGTTGAACAAAAAGAGTATCCAAGATAACTCTAATGATCCCAAGAAGAAGAAAATAAAGCACACTCTTAAAGAAAGCTCACAAAAACACTAATTAGCAAAGCTTTTCTTATTTAGCACTTAGCTTTGTTTTTCCTTTGGATGATTTACAAGGCTTGGGGACTTGGGTATTTATAGCAATCCAAATGAAAGCTACTTAATTAAACTAAGATTATTTACTACCACACAAAACACATTAATTGCACCTAATTATTTTTTCCACACAACCATACCTAACATTGCCTAACTTTGACATTGATTCTCAACACTCACTGCATCAAATGTTAGTCTCAAACTTTTTTTTCCATGCAAATCATAGGCCTCATTATTTGTTCGAGCAATTTTTCACAATCACAATTAATTATATTGGAGAACCATGTCTCTTTCGCAAGAAATATATGTCATGAAGCTGTTTAAGCTACTATTCATAAAAAAAGTTATAAAAAAAAAACTTCCTCTATACTTTAGACAATAAAGTCTAGCTCCATTGTGGCACAACCAAAATATGGCTACCTCCAATTTGATTTCATTAAATCTGAGATTAGCAATAAGATAATTTACAAAACTCCCACGTACTTTTAAAGCTTTTTAAAACTTTAAATTAAACAAGTTGGCTACATTTTTGGAGTGTAATCAACTGGTATAAATAAATTAGCAAAAAGCACCCCTTTCAAACATTGAGTCTTTAGAGATGGATTTGAACACTTTCAAAAAATTGGTTTAAGAGTTTTTTTTCTTTTTTTTTTCTTTTATTGGCAATTTAGAGATTGAGAAAAATGTGCGTACTGATAGGATAGAGATATTGGTGTTTAAGATGTTGACACTTGTAATTAGATTAGAGAAGAAGTTAGTTAAGGAAGTTAGCTGTGTAAGTGTAAAACTATAAATACCTCAACACTGTATTACTTAGATGTTAAGAAAACAGTTCAGAAATATTCATCTTCTCTCTAAGTTCTTCTTTCTCTTTCTCTCTCTCTCTCTCTCTCTAAGTCTGTTACATTCTTATTCTTCCTTATTGTGTGAGATTGATCATAATTAACATGGTATCAATCGCCATTGTTGCCTGCGCATAATCTTCGATCCTCTGCTTCCGCTCCGATTCCGATTGAAGGTGTATTCGTTCTTCTTGATTTGTGTCTGGTTGTTCTCTGCGTTTCTTCGTCTTCTTCTGATTTGGATTTCTAGGGTTTCTTGGGTGGTCATGATTTTTCGTCGATCATCTTTTCTGCTTCCTTCCGTCTTGCATATCAACTGTTTGTTATACTTCCTCAGAGAGTTTTTCCGAAGAAATTTCCATGGTGACTGCAACTCAACTTCAAATTGTGCAATCTCCGATTACTGCTTTAATCTCCACAATTTCGACTTCGGTTAATGTCAAATTGGATGATTCCAATTATCTCAATTGGAATTTTCAGATACAACTTTTGTTGGAAAGCAATGGTATTATGGGGTTTGTTGATGGCTCGCACCCTTGTCCACTTCAATTTGCAGTTTCTCCTCCTGAATCTGGCTCCTGTACTTCTGCTGAATCCGATGCATTTGTGGTATGGAAAATGCATGATCGTGCTATAATGCAATTGATCACAGCCACTCTGTCTCCGGTTGCATTGTCTTGTGCTATTGGCAGTAAGAGTTCTCAGGATCTTTGGATTCGTCTGAAAGAACAGTTCTCTACGGTGTCTAAGACCAGCATTTTCCAAATGAAGTCCAATCTTCAGACGGTAAAGAAAGGGTCTGATTCGGTGTCTCAGTATCTTCACAGAATTAAAGAGGCTAGAGATTACTTATCTGCTGTTGGGGTTTATTTTGCGGATGAGGACATAGTTATTCTTGCTCTCAATGGGTTACCCTCTGAATATAACACTTTTCGCTGTGTTATTCGGGGTCGTGAGAATGTAATCTCTCTTAAGGAGTTTCGGTCTCAGTTGCTTGCTGAAGAGGTCATTGTTGACACTTCCACAACTGCACCTTTTATTACTGCCATGGTTGCTAATACTGTCCCTCATTCTGGCAAGCATCACTCACCTAATCCTGCATCAGGGCAGTCTCAATTCTTTTCTGGAGGATATAAGTAGTTTAATGGGAATAAAAACAAAGGGAAAGGCAAGTTTCATCAAGGGGCTCGGTTCTATTCACCCAAACAGTATACTCAAACCCATGTGCTTCCTACACCAAGTCCGGGCATTCTTGGTCAATCACCAGTACCATATTTTGGTCATCCAAGTGCACCATTGCTGCCTACTTGTCAAACGTGTAATGTTGAAGGACACACTGCTCCATATTGTCAGTCTAAACCTCCTGATCGAGCTTCTTGTCAAATATGTGGCAAGCATAATCACAGCACATGGTACTGTTTTTTCAATGACAAGGGTCCTAATTTTGGTGGTCCTACCCGACAGTTCTATCCTTCTCAAGTGCAATCATCCCCATATGGTGCTTCACACTATCCTGCTCCATTTCAGCATTCATCAATGCAACCTCAGCCTTTTCATGCTCCTCAACAATCTCCTCAAGCACTGCATACTGTGATGCCTCAGTCACCATCATCACCATCTACTTCTTATTCTAATCCTCAAGTGTGGATTACTGACTCTGGTGCTACTAATCACATGACTGCCGATCTCAGTAACCTATCTTTGGCATCACCATATCCTACATCTGAGACCATTCAAACTGCCAATGGTGAAGGTTTGCCTGTGTCTCATATTGGTAGCACAGTTCTTAATGTTTCTAAACTGAATTCTGTGCATCCGATTAAGCTCAATTATGTGCTTTATGTTCCGAAGTTGACTCAAAACTTGTTATTTGTGCACCGAATCTGTTTAGATAATAACTGCTGGCTAATCTTTGATGCTTTCTACTTATGGATTCAAGACAAGGCCACAGGGAGGATCATTTACAAAGGACAATGCAGTAATGGTCTCTATCCCATCCCTTGTCTTTCTGCCACATCTCATTCTACACATTCAACTCCATTTCAAGCTAAAGCTTTCCTTGGTCAGCATGTTCATTCTACAACCTGGCATAATCGACTAGGTCACCCATCTAATAACATTGGTTCTTTGATGCTAAAGCAAGCTAATATTCCTTGTTCCAAGTCTTCCTTACCTGTAATGTGCTCTAGCTGTTTGGAGGGCAAGTTTTGTAAACTTCCCTTTTCCCTAAGTACCAATAAGTCTGTAAAACCTTTTGCTGTTATTCATAGTGATCTTTGGGGTCCCGCTCCTTCTATTTCCATTGATGGTTATCGATATTATGTGACCTTTATCGATGAATATACAAGACATTGTTGGCTGTTTCCATTGATCAACAAATCTGATGTCTTTGCTACTTTTGTTGCTTTCTATTCATTTGTTCTTACTCAGTTTGCAACTGCTATACAAACCTTACAGAGTGATGGAGGGGGTGAGTATGTCAGTAAGGTTTTTCAGTCCTTTCTTCTTGAAAAGGGCATTGCTCATCATCTTTCTTGCCCACATACACCCGAGCAAAATGGTCTAGCCGAGCGAAAGCATAGGCATATTATTGAAACCACTGTGACTCTATTACAAACAGCTAGGTTACCTGCTTGTTTTTGGTCATATGCCTGTCAAACAGCTGTCTATCTTATTAATCGAATGCCTTCTTCTGTGCTAGGACTTAAATCTCCTTTTGAACTTTTGTTTGGTCATCTTCCTGTAATCTCTCATCTCCGGATATTCGGTTGTGCATGCTATCCTTTGTTAAAGCCTTATAATGCTACTAAACTACAAGCCAAGACCACCAAGTATATTTTTCTGGGGTATGCTACCAAATATAAAGGGTATATATGTTATGAGGTTTCCAAACAGCGAGTTTATATTTCAAGACATGTTATGTTTGATGAGGATCAATTTCCTTACACATCTTTGTTGGTTCACTCTAAAGTCTCATATCAATCTTCTTCAGTTCCTCCTTTCACACTTCCTGCACCTGTGATTTCTAATGACAATGTTGTGTTACCTATGTCTCATTCCTCATCTAGATCACCATCATCTCCTACCACTCCTGCCTCTTCCTCATCACCTGCTCCTTCTCCCATATCCATCTCTCTTATCCCTTCCTCACCCCTATCTTTTCCATCCATTACTGGTTCTTCCACTACTCATTCTCCAGTCCCTGTCCCTGTGGCTCTTGTCAATGGTTCCGATACTTCTCCAGCAGCATCGTTTGGTCCTGATACTTTGCAAGTGGTGTTGGAGGTTCCACCTCTCAATTTGCATCCTATGCAAACTAGGAGCAAAAATGGTATTATCAAGATCAAAGCCTTATTAGCTACTATTCAGGAGTCTGCCTGCACTGATTTGTCTCTTATTGAACCAAATTCTTATAAAACTGCAATAAAGGATTCTACTTGGTTGAAAGCTATGCAAGAGGAGATCGATGCTTTACATAAACAAGGTACTTGGAGTTTGGTGACATTACCTTCTACAAAGAACTTGGTCGGGTGCAAATGGATATTCAAGATCAAGAAGCATTCTGATGGCACTATTGCTCGGCATAAAGCTAGGCTTGTTGCTAAAGGGTTCAGTCAAGAACCGGGTCTTGATTATGGGGAAACCTTCAGTCCTGTGGTTAAACCTACCACGGTTCGACTAGTATTGGCTTTGGCAGCTCAATTTAATTGGCCCCTTAGGCAACTCGATGTCAAGAATGCCTTTTTACATGGCATTTTGGATGAAGAGGTGTATATGACCCAACCTCCTGGTTTTGTTGATGGTGCTACTTCTCATCTTGTTTGCAAGTTGCACAAGTCCCTTTATGGACTTAAGCAAGCCCCTCGAGCTTGGAATGACAGATTTACCAAGTTCTTGCCTCTTTTGGGTTTTAAACATACTTATTCTGACTCCTCCCTGTTTGTCAAGACAGTTGAATCTGGTATTGTCATCTTGCTGCTTTATGTGGACGATATCATTATCACAAGGAATGCAGCTGCAGCTATGCAACAGGTTATTAGTGCTTTAACCAAGGAATTTGATATCAAGGATCTGGGGGATCTGAATTTCTTTCTGGGCATTCAAATCTCTCGCACTGCACATGGCTTATGTTTGTCTCAATCCAAATATATTTTGGATCTTCTTACTAAAACTGAGATGCTTGAGTCCAAGTCATGTGAAACTCCTTGTTTGCCCTATAACCGGCTTCTCAAAGATGATGGTGCTCCTTATAACAATCCAACGTTGTACAGGAGTGTAGTAGGTGCACTGCAGTACCTTACATTTACAAGGCCGGATATAGCATTTTCTGTCCATCAAGTATGTCAATTCATGCAACAGCCTATGATTGCTCATTTCACTGCTGTCAAACGCATTTTGCGGTATCTCAAGGGTACCATTCATCATGGTCTCTGTTATTCCCACGGCCCACTGCAATTGAAAGCATTCAGTGATGCTGATTGGGCAGGTGACCCGAATGATAGGCGTTCTACCACTGGCATGGCTGTGTTTTTAGGCAACAATCCTATCTCTTGGTCCTCAAAGAAACAATTAACAGTTTCTCGTTCATCCACAGAGGCGGAATATCGAGCCTTGTCCTTTACTTCCGCTGAATTAGACTGGATTCAGCAACTGTTGGTCTTTCTGCAGGTTCCTCTGTCATCACCTCCGGTTTTATTTTGTGATAATTTGTCCGCCATTGCTTTGGCTTTTAATCCGGTTCAACATCAACGCACTAAGCACATTGAGGTTGATGTTCATTTTGTGCGAGAACGTGTTGCCAAGAAACAACTTTCTGTTCAGTTTGTGTCATCTAAAGAGCAGTTTGCTGATATTTTGACTAAAGGGTTGAGTTCTCCTCTGTTTCGTACTCATTGTACCAATCTCATGATTCGAGCATCGAATCATGTGTTTGCGGGGGGATGATAGGATAGAGATATTGGTGTTTAAGATGTTGACACTTGTAATTAGATTAGAGAAGAAGTTAGTTAAGGAAGTTAGCTGTGTAAGTGTAAAACTATAAATACCTCAACACTGTATTACTTAGATGTTAAGAAAACAGTTCAGAAATATTCATCTTCTCTCTAAGTTCTTCTTTCTCTTTCTCTCTCTCTCTCTCTCTAAGTCTGTTACATTCTTATTCTTCCTTATTGTGTGAGATTGATCATAATTAACACGTACGTAGTATTTCAATGCAGAATCAAAGTTTCAGAATCTGAGTCTACATTTAAAAAGGTTTAAAGTCCTTTGATTGCTTTCATATTCTTTCTAGTAATTTATCAATAATTCTTGTGAAAGTTCAGACTCTGAGTTTATTCAATCAATCAAATCTATAGCAGCATTGTTGCAATGGACTATACTCTTAGTATTTTTATCATTTTAACCAATCATCTAATGTGCAGTCAATTTGTTATAGAACTGATCAACATGTGAGTCTGGTCATCTCTATCGGTGGTCAAAAGTCCATACATATATATGTAGCGTGGCTATGAAAGGGATGCCTGTTCTTTATTCTTCGAAACGTATTTGATAAGTCAATATATAATTGAATCATTCGTATTCTCTAAAATTACTAATATATATGTGTGTCTATATATATATATATAATTGCCATTTATGCATTTACTTACATGAAAAAGACAATACAGTATAGTGAGTAGGAGGGACAATATACAGTGTTGTCAACTATGTAATATACACAATACATTAATGTATGTATTATATACTATATGTCAGTTATAATCGTAGAAGACCCAAAGACTCTTGTTACATGGAATTTTCACAGAGCTGTGCGTGGCACACACAAAGTCAATAAGTAGTTTCTTATACATTGTTAATTCATCGTAAGAATTTTTAGTATCCTTAATAGTTACATTAAGAAATACCTTATTAACTAATTTTGTTCTGTCTGGAATCTTTGGAGTTTTGAATCTTCTCATGCAGGGACTTTCATTTCACATTTACCTACTGCATAAAAATAAGATACCATCATTTCGACATGATAAACTATAGTTCAGTACCCAACCATCCTTAATTTATTTCTTGTTATTCTTATACGTATTATACATTATACGTTTAGGTCTAAAGGTCTTCATCGAAGTAGGTCAAAGACAGAGTGTATATGGAATACAAATTCAATGGGAAAGGGGGTCTAAATGAGATAGGGGTGAGGATTGATCAGATTGAAGATCAGAAAGTACGAAGAGTGAATGGTTTTGTTATCTTGGATCTACCTTGCAAAGGAACGGAGAATTGAATAGAGATCTCAATAGTAGAATATAATCTGGATGGATAAAGTGGAAGAGTTCATAGGGTGTGCTGTCGACCGTCGTATGCCATTAAAGCTCAAGAGAAATTCTTACAGACGACAATAAGGTCACCAATGTTTTATGATATGAGATTTTGTGGTATAGTTACTTAGTTAGCAAGTATTACTAGTTGTAAAGAAGTTTTGGGTTAGGATCCGGGGACACACATATTGGCACCCATTTGATAAGGCTCATTTCGTAATGTACTTCAATGATCTCCACCCATATGTTAGTACATCATTCATACTTCATTCTTACAAAAAGTTAGCCAAATCCAAAATTCATTAAGATTTGTGTGAAGAAAATGGACGAATACAGTGTTACAAATAACCACTAAACTTAATTCAACGGTCATATGATTTCAGATTTGGATGATTTTTGATGTACATGATCTTTTAGGGGAGACTAAAAGATAAATGATTCGGATTGTTGAAATATATTACAGAGGAAGCCCCACAAAAAACGTGTGTCAAAAGCGCATATTCATAGATCCTAACCCTATATATCATATAATTCAATCTAAAAAGGTAATTTTGGCACGACATTTTTTCTCCTTCTGTATACTCTTATTTAGAAACATATAATTCAGTCTATGAGAAAGGGCATGTAAAAACCTGTATTAAGTCAAAATCTTGAAGCTCGTAATGAGTCAGTGTGCTATGTTGATTTTTTTGGATTGTCGTCCTCTTGTGATGTATAATTTAAGAAAGCTTGCATTAGAAACTAGAGATTCAAATGACACCAAAACTACTGAATGTCAAACAGATGTTTGAATAGTAATATATGTGGGTTACGAAGATCAAGCTCATCAACATGCTGGTGGCATTAAACATGCTGGAGATTCTTGACCAACAGCAACAGGAGTACCTAATTCACTGAAGGAAGGTGAGACTGGACCCGTGTGATTTGAGAGGCTAAACGGGCTCGGCTGGCCGGTGCTGAAGGCTGCTGAGGACTCCGCATTCCCCACATTCTGGTTTCGAAAAGTATGGGAAGTGAGATCTTTTTGGACAAAGCTTCTAAATATGACCCGAATTCTTTCCCATGCAGAGGTATCTCTTGTCATTAGGGTTTGCCTGTGCACATACAGGAAGGAGACTGCAGATACGACAAGAGCTAAGGATGACGCCAGCCCAGCGATGAGTAAGAGGCCCCAAAAGCTATTAAGGCCAAGCCTGTTGGATTTATTGGAGAACTGAGAGTCTATACAAGTGGCTTGTTTCCCGAACCATTTGATCTCTATTTCTTTCATCTCGTCTCCCTCTGTCAGGTTCAGAATCGCCTTTGAAACATCAGGTACAAGATTCGAACCTTTGGGGAAAACCTAGATACATACACGAAAGACGTATGAGGTAGATACATACATGAAAGACGTATGAGGAATGTTGTCTCTTAAGAAACTGTGCGACAACATAAACTTATGTTGTCAATTTGTGAATCTGGATCATTGAGCATTACTCAAGAAACATATATAGGACTCGCGATTGCGTTTCTGTACACGTGTGTGAGAAAGAAAGGAATTAAGGACTTACAAAGGCAAAGCCTGATGTCTTAAATATTGGCCCAACGATGGTGTATTTGGAGCAATATTTTGCAAGAAAAAGCCTCAAGTTTGGGGTTTCATCAATAGCGGCAGCGATGCCACCTTTTGCAGTCCCTTTCGTCAAAAGTTCGTCACATTCTTCTGGAGATGTATAGGCTTTAATCTTCTGTTTATCAAAACCTCTATCTAGCAAAAGTTCGCAGACAAATGAGCCCTTCGGATATCCCACACTCTCCTTCTTGTTTATAAGCTCGTTTAGATCAGAAAAGGTTGGCTGGAGTTGTTGGATGGTTAACATTGAAGTCAGGCTAGCCGTGTAACTTTGAGTAAGGATTAGCACTACAAATAGCCATACTATCACCACAAACCTAGCCAAGTTACTAACCACTATCTCCCCTGCACGTAATTAATTGAGGTAAAAAATATGTAGAAACAATAGCTTGTAGTATTTCAACATGCTTACTGCTTAGGGCACTTCTACTTACGATGTGCAAAAACCATGGTTGAGAAGGAGAACCACAAGCTTGTGCCGACTTGATGTGAGGGAGGGCCACGAAAATCTTCGTTAATGCGGTGTTCGAGAACCCATATCACCGAACCAATGAAAACAAAAAAGCAAGAACTTGTAAGCCAGAGATCCCATGTCAAAGGCTTCAAGAAAAGCCATTCATTTTGGCTTTTGTAATCTTTCGTTCGCACCACCATTACTACACCTGATTCGGTATATGGCAATGTGAAATCTACATACAAAGACCTATTTGCTCTAATTGTCGTGGCTGCAGCCAAAGCTTCATAGTTCTGCGAAACAAATCAAACATACCGACAGAATTAAGTTGAACTGTGCTGCATTTTAATCATAAAAAACATATTAAATGAGGTTAAGATGATTTTACCCCGAGATAAACTTGGTCGACTAAATCATTGTAAGTGCCAGCGGTTGTACCATCGGGTTTTGCAAAGGGAATGAAGTCATAAATAACAGCATATGGTAATTTTTCCATGACAGCATTAAAGACGTCAATGCAGTAACCAGAAACATCTGTTGTGTTAGTACTAGGATCACGTACCACCTTAACAAACTCCGGAGAACCAATCTTCACCGGAACTCCCACTCTCAATTTTCTGTCGTTCGTGGGGATCTCCCATCCTTTTGGAACAGAGGTAGAATCTCCAGGCCATATGATGGATCCCATGTTGGATCTAGAAGTTGAATTTGCAACACTCTTTGTGTTTGTGGGGTTTATGAATTTTTTCATGAGTCCACTTTCTGGTGTCCAAAAACCAATTTCTCTTGCTCCATCACCATTCACATTGACTATTTCAAACACTGAAGACTGTAATTCCCCATTGACAAAACTGAAATCTCCTGCAAGGCCTTTAAAGTGAGTACTTGATAAGGATTCAAAAAGTTTTGGACCATTTCGAGAGACCCCGAAAGTTATAAGATCTGTTGAGGATGAGTTGATGGAAGCATTCGTCTTTACAAAGCCAAAGTTTCTAGTCCCAACACTTTCAACTGCCATGGCTAATGCAACAGCAGCATCATATGCCCAAATTGAAAAAACATCCAATTCGACATCAACCACGGATGGATTTTTCTGTTGGAATTGCCTCTTCCATCGAACTCTAAAATGGATAAGCTCTTCTGTTTTCGGTACATAAGTTCTCACACCCAACACACCTTGCATTGACTTGATGATTGAAGAATTTAGTGAACTTACATGATTTGTTAGGCCATTGGTCATGATCCAAACATAGCTTTCATTCATCATACCGATCTCTTGTGCCTTGGTGAAAAGAAGAGAACCAAGAGAGGGCGACATGTGCACGATGAAGACCCTGGTTTGCTTTGTCATTAACTTGTAAAGCTCTGCGGCAAGTTGGTCATCAGTGGCCATTGGAGGTATGGCACTCCGGTAGGGCACACGAGCTTGAACTTCATCTAAGGCATCAACCAAGGACGGTAATATTCCCTCACCAAACTCATTGTCTACGTAGATGGGCACCACTTCTCTCCATCCAAAGGCTTGGATGATAGCAGTTATGGCTTTCACTTGAGAGGCATCATTTTGCGCTGCTCGGAAAAAGTATGAACCCTGAATGGAAGTGAGGGAAGGATTTGTTGCCAAAAATGAGATTATGGGAACTTTGGCTTTGTCTCCGAGATCAATTGCAAAGTCTGCTTGCATTGATGATGTAGGACCAATGATTGCTTGCACTTGAAGATTCTTTATCAGGTCCAAAGCTGTGGTAACAAAAGAGAAAATGAAAACAGGACGCAATTAGAATGCAGACTTAAGCAGTCTCATTGAATAAAAGAATAGATTGGGACTCAAAATGAAACCGAAAAGGAGAAAAAGGGAGAGACCTGCAGCAGCTGCATCGACAACGTCTTTTCTAGAGTCCCTAATGCTCAAGACCAGTCTAGTTCTAGAGGAACTGTGAGAGGAATAAAAATCCGAGAGGGCCATTTCAATGCAGCTCAACCGAACCTTTCCCCTCACCGAATCAGGGTCATCAAGAATTACACCAACATTCACTGGGATTGTTCTATTCTGCGTCTTCTGTCCAATGACAAAGGAAACATGAATGCTGAAAGAAACAAGGAAGAAGAAAGAACAAAAAAGGTTGATTGATTTCTTCAACTCCATATCCGTATCTTCGATCACCAAGCTTCGATAATGTGATTAGTTTAAAGGATTTTTATACAGGCAGGATTGCTGACCATGTGCCTATAGCTTCAGAATAATATCTCAGATTCTAACAGAAGCAAACCTGTGGAATAAATTACTTTGTTGATTATGTCAAACAGTTTCTTATTATATTTAATCTATTCATAACGTACTGTTGGAGTAGATCAAAAATTATAATTTGTTAACAAACTAAGAACGAATTAAGGGCACTGCATGTTCTGCTTACCTTGACCGAATCAAAGTACATATACGTAACTTACGAATAACATACTGTATAGTGTATAGAAATACTGTATCAAACTGGTTGTGTATAATATACTTCAACCACAAATTGTTATTTACCTAACATACGCTATCTTCATTATTATCCAAGATTCTATACAGAGTTGGTTGCTTGTTCATGTACTCAGCAGCTTACAAGTTATTTCCGTGATTGCGAAAGCTTGCTTTAATTACCTACTTAACGGTTGTCTAAGTATACTGTTGGAGTAGATCAAAAATTATAATTTGTTCATTATTATAATTTGCTTTAATTACCTACTTAACGGTTGCTTTATTTCCGTGATTCTTATTATATTTAATCTATTCATAACGTACTGTTGGAGTAGATCAAAAATTATAATTTGTTAACAAACTAAGAACGAATTAAGGGCACTGCATGTTCTGCTTACTTTGACCGAATCAAAGTACATATACGAAACTTACGAATAAAATACTGTATAGTGTATAGAAATACCGTGTCAAACTGGTTGTGTATAATATACTTCAACCACAAATTGTTATTTACCTAACATACGCTATCTTCATTATTATCTAAGATACAGAGTTGGTTGCTTGTTCATGCACTCAGCAGCTTACAAGTTATTTCCATGATTGCGAAAGCTTGCTTTAATACAATGACATAATATCATTGGCAATCCAAGTGAGTCAAACTTAAAACCATACACTTACAAGTGGAGTGATTAAATATCGCTAATGGTGAGCAAAAAGAAAGTTCAACGAGGAGAGAGAGGCACGCAACTTGAACATATTGGACTAGAGAGCAAAGTTGACTTAAATTTTTTTTAAGAGGATGGGTGATATTGTTCACCGATCATCCCCATAATCTTATTAAAATAAAAAGAGAGGGACATAAAGTCAAATCTCGTTGGGGGAGACATAGCAAGTAATACGGCAGGGGAATCAAAAATCAACCCCACATACAAAGAAAGAAAACTAATAAAACCCAACCCCACATACAAAGCATAGTTGTCATAACTAAATCTACCAAAATAAAGTACACCTACGAGTTTCCTAAATCAAAATTAACATTTCTCTCACTAGATACACATACCACTCTCACCAATACATCCTCTTCCACTATAAATTCTAACTTATATTTCCAATGCCTTGTTTTCCAAGGAATGGTGAGGCTAGATCTGTGTGATTTGAATGGCTTGAGGGGCTTGGCCAGCAGGTCCTGCAGGCAAAGACTCGACGGCATCAAGACCCGAATTCTTCGTTCCAAACATGTCCCGAATACTTCTCCACACGAAGGCGACTCTTGTCATTAAGACGTACCCGTACCTGTAAAAGAAGGAGGCTGCAGATATGATGAGAGCTAATGACGAAGCCACCCCAGCAATGAGTATGGGGCCTAAAAATCTTATTGTGCCAACTTGATCGGAGGGAGGACCACGAAACTCTTCATTAATGCGGTGTTCAAGAACACTAACCGCGAAACCAGTCCAGATGAAAAAGCAAAGACAAATCGACCAGAGATCCCATGAAAGAGGCTTCAAGAAAACCCATGCATTTTTGCTCGTGTAATCTTTCGTTGGCACCACCATCGCCACACCTGATTCCGTGTATGGCATTGTGAAATCCACATACAAAGAACTGTTTGCTCTGATTGTCGGGGCTGCGGCTAAAGCATCGTAATCCTGTCAAAGAATTAATTTAACATTCCAAGGTTTCAATTTGATCAGAAAATCTGAATTTTCTTTCCGTTACATTCATAAAACAGATTCGACGAAGTTCAAAGTAAAGATGATCTACCCCAAGAAAAACTTGACCGACGAAATCATTGTTCGATTTGGAAGTTGAATTCAATCCCTTCGCAAGTCCACATCGTGGTGTCCAGAATCCAGTTGCTATTGCTGCATCTGCAACATGAACAAAAACCACACCAACATTCACTGGGATTGTTGTGTTCTGCGACTTCACCCGCATGGCGAAGGAAATATTCATTCTCAAAGAAACCAGGAAGAAGAAGGTACAAATTATGAGGTTGGTTGGTTTCCTAAACTTCATCTTGAATTTGTGTCTTTGCAGTTGTAAACTTGGATGATCTTGTTCCTTGGGAAGAAATTTTATAGGGAAAATGTTGGGATGGCTGACCAGCTAAAATTTAAGCATAAAATACATGATTAATTAATCATTTCAAACAATTTCTTTGCACATGATAATATGTTTAATTTGTTAAGAAAGGAACGAAAGCCGGGGTGAGTTTCGTCCACCTTGACCAAATCAAAGTAAACACAATACTTACGTCAAATTGTCAATTGTTTTACATCACAAGAAAAAACTTGACAAGAGATGATGTGAAGCACATGACTATGAACTAAACGAGATGCAATCGTTTTACTCATAAATCCATACATGTACAATTTAACTACTTCATATCGAGAAATCTTCTGCCTCAAAAATTGCAAGTACACGAAGCAAAAGAGAAGAGTGATCGATCATCGCCTAATTCCCTCAGAATTATTAATACCACCAGACTGTAAATGGTATAACACAAATCCAATTGCAAATTACTCTTCCCGTGTTGCAGGATCCATCCCAGTCGAAGGGCTGTCCGCAAAATATTCTTGGTGCTTCACATTAACGCCATACTGCTCAATTAGGAATTACAAGAGGAGCAGTAAAGTGAAAAATATTATCAGTTTGGATTACGCATAAATTAAAGATATGGACTCCTGAAAATCTAATTAGGGCCAAGCGAGCCGGATTTAGCTATTCTGAAAATGACAACAAGACTGTATCAACATAAAAGATTCTATGAATCCCATGCTTCTGTAATAGGATAGAAGATAGCAAAAACTCGTTCACAAGTTCAAAAGGCTCTCCAGTTAATTTTTATAGACAGAGGCATACTGAGGTGCATTGAAAAGGTAGCTTATCAAGCACAAGTAATTTGAAAGATTGTAGTTTTTACCTCACGCAACGCTCTTGACAGATCTTCCATTGTCAATATTAGACGCTTATCCTGTTTCAAGATTAAAGTTAAGACCGCCCATAATTAGATAAGCATAAACACACATCCCACGAGCACAATGATTGGAGTACCTTTTGTTATTTGTCCCTTTTGTCTTTGACTATAGAAGCCTGCCTCGCTTTGCATTGCCTGTTTAGAAGCATAAGCATGTAAATACCTTCCCCAATTGTAATACCTTAGACACTGGCTAACTACAAGTGCAAGAACCAAGGAATATAGCTAAATAATTCTGGACCAAAAACCTACGAGTGCAATTACAACCACGGAATTCAGCGACTTACTGAAGAGCATCAGTTGCGACCTCAGAAACAAACTTTTGCGTGGCGACAGCTACCAGCCTAATTCTGAAAAGAGAATAAAAACCAATTCCGTTTACAAGTACATGCAAAGAACTACATTAAATACAAATTCAACAACAACAACAACAACAACAAAGCCTTTTCCCACTAAGTGCCATTCTCAGCTCAAAAGAAAGCTAAATCAAAAGCTGCTCTATATCAATGATTGCAATGATGCAATCTATGTCAAAAAGCACAAACTTTCAATCATCAAATAGACGACCATGAAACTCAAATTTGAAACCGCTAATTGCAACAAAGGCTAATAAACGAATATGTAAAATAGATACAATTCCTGAAGCCCAAACGAAAAGAAGGAACCGATCACGGACAACCATGAGTGAATCCCACACCAGTTACAGACTCTACCTACAGCTAAATTCACATAGCATGAGTATCTAATGGACTTGAAATTTGAAATTTTCGAACAGATATACAATATACACTTGACAAACTCAAATTATTAATATCAGCTAACCCTAACGAAAACTGAAATCTCAACTGACAAAATTGCAAATCTTCCCAAAATTCGGAATCGAAAGAAGTACCTACAATCGAACGTCGGAGCATTGGAAGCCGCTTTTCGCCAAGTAATGCTCCACGAGCTCGTCGGGCATCTGAAATCACAAAATGTCAGGATTTTGATTTCGATTTGATCGGAATTTGCAGGAAAAAATGAGATTGGGAAGTAGGATTTTACGGTGGGGGTGTAGTCCATCAAGGAGGCGAGGAAGTCGGTGAGGGCGGCGTCATCCTCGTGCTTTCCGCCGTCGCTCGGTTGCTGGTTCTGGTTCTGATTTGGGTTCTGGTTCATCTTCTTTCCCTCTCTCTCCTTCCAAAATACGATCTTTTGTGACTGTGACGACTGTTAAGAGTCTTCTCCTCTGATTTGGGTTCTGGTTCATTGATTGGCCTATTTTTATTGAAGTAAACTATTTAACCGGGTCGGGTTTATCTATTTCCGCATCCAATTGCCCGTTTTGGTTACCAGTACTCCAGTAGGAATGCGTTCCAACTTCCAAGCCGGTTTAAAAATACTTTTCTAGAAAGCACTTTTGTGCATGAGCACTTCTCTAGGGCATGCTTGCCACTGCTTCTGTAAAATCTACAAGTGTTGTGTCAACCGACAAACGGCTTTTAACCACGTTGAGCAAGAAAACTTTAAAAAGCACTCGTTCTAGAAAAGCACCCGCTAATGGTGAAGTGCTCTCAAGTGCTTTTTCAAAAAGCATTAACTTATAATGACAATTTCAATGAATTTATGACAAGAAGATATTTTAAATGTTTTAAAAGCACTTTCAAACAAAAACACGAGCTCTTCTTTTCACTTCAAATAAGAAAAATCAGAGGGACAAAACTTTGCTATTTTAATCCCAGGTTGCAAGGGGCCAAGATACATTGATAAATCAAGTGACTCAAAAGTAACGGTCATCCGCTTCACCCCAAACTTCAAACAAGTTCAGCTGGGGAGGCAATTATTGAACAAGTAAATCTGTGCTTTTTAACACGTTATTAACCATTGCAACATGTGAAGAAAAAGAAACCAATGTAATCTTCGTATCAAGATTCTCGGCCAACAGCGAAAAACCAGGATCTTCACGGGAAAAACTTTGACAGCTTTACATCACACTCTGCAGCCTGCACTGATGAACGAAACAAAAACGGAAGGGGCTATATGCACCTCTACTTCTTCTGGGTATAACGCTGGATACCCTGGACATCTACAATCCCAGGAGGGAAGACAGGATCAGTAGCTGCTCTAACGGCAACATTTGCCACAGAGGTTACATTCACTGGAGGAGTAAAGAGAGGCCCAACAAGCGGCAGCTGGCTCAGGGGTCTCGTGTTTTGAAATAGCTGCAGTCATATATTTGAGTATGAATCAGTTAATCCCTTCAGGTTTTAACAGAGAATATTTTTGTCAAGGACAAAGGAAAAATAAGAAATTCGTGCACCTTTTCCAATTTCATGTGTTAATAAACATCGGGGAAGTTGGGAATTGGAATGATTTTAATACCAATGATATAGTAAACGCAGGGAGGTGAAGAATCGGAAGATTCCAATTCCTATTCCCTAAAAGTAAACATGCCATTAATGCAGAATACAAGAGGAACTAACACTTTACCATCTCAAGTGGAGAACCAATTACACCAAGAGGTATCTTCAGGCTCCCAACACTTCGAGTCCCATATATAAATCCAGGCCTCAAAATCACTCCTGAAAAAGGGCAAGTAAATTGTGAATAGAAGCATCCCAATTGTAAGAAAAATAAACCATGAAACTAAAGCTTCAGTCTACAGCGCTTGGTTTCAAGAACATGGTAACTTAATGTTTAAAAAGATATTGATTGAAATTTGAGACAAGATGTAACCGATGACCAAATAATTTTCTCATATTTTAGCCATCAATAAAAAAAAAAGTGATAAGAGTAAGAAACCTCACCTCCATATGGGAATTTGGTTAGTAGCTCTGTCTCTGCAGCTCTCTAGATTGACCAAGATACAGTAAAGGACTTTGTGTCAGATAAATTAGAAATGTTAAGCATTACAAGCAGACTCATTATGCTAATTCTTCCAGCAGTCGTTAAAAACTAGCGACAAACATAAAAGTAAACTTTAATAAAGCATATACGCAGTTATCATTGAGCATGGCACCTTTCCCTCATAATATCCCTGCAGTAAGTAATTTGCCACACCAAAATCAGCAGCAGAGATATAAACAAATCTTTTCACGCCTGCACGATCAACGCCAATTGTTTAACCATAAGTAAGCAAAAGAAGTAGCTTGACGGAGAAAAAGAACATAAATGAATATATACCTTGTTCAGCGGCAACTCTAATTGCATTGATGTTAGCAGTCCCATTAATCTTATACATGTAAGAATTGGAGCCAAACCCACCAACACAGGATATCTAGGACAAGAAACTTTATTAGGAAAACAATCCAAACATCTGATCCAGTAAGCTAAGCATGATGACCAATGGGATAGAGAGTTTTCATTCTATAAAACAAGCACATCCTGAACAAAATTGGAAGGGGGAGGGGAAGGACAATATATCACGCGGTTAGAGAATATGTGTACACATATGTCTTTCCTACATATCAGTGGATAGAAATCAAGTAAAACAGAGGATAAAGGGACTCCATACGACGGACGTGACACCATTGAAAGCATCCTTTAATGACTCAGGCGATAGAAGGTTTCCTGAAAATGGAAATTTTTTTAAAGGAGTATCTACCAAAAAAACAATTATGGGTCGTTGATAAAATACTATTGCAACAAAGCAAACCTTGATGCCAGGTCACACTGTTGGCCCACAAATCATGTAATTTTGACCTACCAGACCTGAGAAGGAAAATAAGAAAGCATTAAAAGTGAGATGGTATGGAATCAAAACAATCAAATACAAGATGATTGAAGTATAAAATTTTCCTTATCTAGTAGGCTAAAGAATTAGGAAAATTGGTCTCCAAGAAATAATTCAGAAATAAATTACATCACAGTCTGATAGTATTCCGTTCTTTTATAGCAAGCATTGAGATGTATACAGGCCTAAACTGATCAAAACTAATGAAAAATCCATCGGCATCAACTTAACCAGCAAGCAGTACCAAACATCAAATATATAGAGTTGAGTTATACCTGCTAAGGCTAGCGACAGACAAGCCCCGATCCAATGCTTCTCTACAAACATGTGAGCCAACAAATCCATTTCCACCCAAGACAAGCAACTGAATTACGAAGCTTAGAAGTCAAAAAATATAATACGGCATTGTAGAGATGAAGACAATAAAATTATATGATGAAATAACAGTTTCAAATCTCCAATGCTCTTTGCAACAATATAGTACCTTATCAGTTGGAGGAGGGGGAATGTTGACAGTCTCAGCTTCTTCAACTTTGAAGGGTTCATCAACCTTATTAGAGTCTGTTGTTAGATACCTACCATTCTTCAGTGATTCCGATACACTGCTTTTACAGAAATTAGAAAGTAAGGAAAACCCAATTCTCCTCTTACTATCATTGTTAGAACTTAGAACCCTACTGGATTCCGGAACCAAAAAGTCAACCAAATACCAAAAAAAAGTACATAATTTTTTTTTAAACATTATTATATTCATTTTCAACCACAAATTCAACAATGCAGAACAAGCCACGGCTTTATATAATCCGAAAACAGTTTAACATATTCATAAACCCAGATGATACAATTTTGTTGTATAGAACCCAGAACACAGAACTTGAAAACGAAACCTAATAAACTAAGATACCAATCAATCAATTTTGGGTTTTGCATTATTTTCCCCAATTCCCACTCTTTCTCAGCAGCCAACCAATGCATTGCATCATATTTCAGAAACAAAAACAAAAATCCCAAAAGACTCACATTCAAAACCTTATATTAGCAGTGCAGATATGTGAAATTAAGTATCAATTACACAAAATTAAAAGCCAAAATTGAAAATAGACGACATACAAGAGCCTTGGAAGTGATGATCTTGATTGGATCAACCGCGACACGACCGTCCTCATTTTTTCAAATTTTCCTCTTCAGAATCCCTCCTTTTTCTAGGGTTTCTTAAGTTTTGGTTCTTCGATTTGCTTTCACGGAGAGTACCGAGCACAGATAACCGGAAAGTCTAGCTTCTTCTTTCCAGACAACTCGTTTGGTATAGACAGAGAGAGAGAGAGAACAGATGGCGCATAAACGTGGTGACATGTGGTTCCTTGAAGGCCAAGGGGAACTGCTCATAAGCGAGTCTACCGTGTAGAGACTCGCACCGGAAATTCTCAAATATTGTCATAAAAAAAAATAAAAAATAAAAAAAATAAAAAACTCGCACCGAGCTTTGTGTTTCGAGAAGTGCTTCAATTACCACTATTTGTACCATTACTTGTACCAGCTCTAATAAAGGTAGGGCTCACAAACGCATATCGATCTTATATCTATTTTTCTTTTATTCATCAGAGGTTTTTTTTTCCTCGGAGAATGATATTCCAATTAAGAGCTCTTTTGGAAGTACTTTTAAAATAAGTAAAAGTATTTCTGATGAATATATTTTTGAAACCAAAATTACAAATAAATCTTGAAAAAATATTTCCATTGCTTACCGGAAAAGGCACATAATTAATATTTCTTGAAAAAAGCTCTTCAAGCACTTTCTTAACTCAAATTCAAATTCAAGTTCCAACCACGCAATTGTCCTATCTCACAAACAAAGCACCCTAGTCTCCCTAAAGTTTCACACTGATGCCTTTGATTTCATTCAGCCAGTGTCTGCACAGATGGGTTCACTTTTAAAGATGATTCTACCTAAGTTCTAGATATTGCTTCTTTTTTTTAAGAAAATTAACGAAAAGTTTAAAAAAACTTCCCTTTTAATGAAAAGTCATTTTTAAAGGTATAGTGAATAGTACTAGGAAAAGGTATAAATGTGGTTTTTCGTTAAAAGTAGACAGTACCTGGAGTGTTTTGTTAAAACTCCTTTTTTTTTCTTGCCTAAGACCTTCTTGGTTAGTCTAAACTTGGCAGTAGTATTTATAACTATACCAACCAAAATATCATAATATGTATCCAAAATAATCATATTTATCCTCAACGAGTTTTCATATTTTGAATCATTACATGATAACCTCGTCATCTATACTATTGAAAGAATTAACATAATTAATATAAAAAATCAATAAAAATTTACAAACCCTAACACTCAAGTAAGAGGTAGAATTTAGTAGGAACAAATGAAAATTATAGACACTAATAAAGATTTACAAACCTTATTGCGCTTATTTAATGGATTTGTAATTTTTTCTATAAGTTGAATGGATTTGGAATTTGGAATGACAAAAGATATGATATTTCGAGAATGAGATAGGAAATAGCTCAAAAATCTTTGGGTTGCATCATGAAAAAGATCAGTTAAAAGTGAGGCAAATTTTTTATTTTATAGATAAAAGTGAATGATGATTTGATTTTAAATGTTTGATTTGTTATAGATGGCCATAACAAGAGAATGCTTGAATTTATTTGAATTTTTGAACAATAGCAGGGTATTGAATGAAGAGAAATAATACACACACACATATATATATATATATATATATTCTAACAATTGTGCGTACGTGATGTTGCGGGTTTTAAAATTCTGTTAAACATGAAATATATTAAAATTTTATTTACACCCATATCAAAATCTAAAATTCATCCAAAACTTAGGGATCTCAAAATACAAATTTTAAATAATAAA
This sequence comes from Malus domestica, assembly GCF_042453785.1. NCBI lineage: Eukaryota > Viridiplantae > Streptophyta > Magnoliopsida > Rosales > Rosaceae > Malus > Malus domestica. The sequence continues at coordinate 3,082,075 of NC_091675.1, read as the reverse complement.
TTATGCTTGGGCCTATGGCCCTTGATTGGAGACGATTTTTTGTGAAAGAGTTAAAACGAGCCCTCTGACCCTCTGGTCCTCGGTTGGAGACGGAGGCAAATATGACCATGTACTGTTCATTAAAATATTAATATATTAGAGAATCTTTGAGGGCCAGAGGGCTAAAACGAGCCATTTGGCCAGCCATCGGTTGGAGATGGACTTATATACTTATGGGGCATGCATACCAATTAAACAAAAGGGGCATGATTCTTGGTAATGTTGTAACCAAAATAATAGGTTCAAAGATCATCTAAGTTTTCTAATCTACATCATTAACTGCTTATTGTCTAAAATATTTTAGTAACCTTTAAACAACATTTTGGTTGACCAATAAACTTTTCAAAGATTGGCTTGAGTACAAAGTATGTGATCCCACTCCTCACATCATCTTTCACTGCTCATTTCTATATATGCAGCAAAAATAGCTATTCAACATCATCGCCGGTCCTCACATCATCTTTCATTGCATTTCAAAACTTCCTTTTTTTCTTCTTGTGTGCAGGCGTTTTTATTTCTCTGTTAAAAATTCAAAAAAAATAGATGTTGATAATATAAGTGATAGTTTTAGTAAAAATGAAAAACAAAATATATGTATGGTTGGAACTACAAATGATACTAACGAATAAGTTTAAACCTTAAATCGCATATGAATTCAGAATATCAAAATCAGTCATACGCAAACCAATCAACTCAATCATGCTCAAACCAAATTGGTCTAATACGTAAGGAAAGTTGTAATCCATATTTCAGTTTTCAGTCGATTTCATTTCATTCTTAATTCGGATCAAAAGTATGGGAGAATTGTTAGGATGAGGGTGAACGAAATCGAATATTTTAAAGTTGAATTTTCAGAAAGGAATAATATAATTAGAATATAATGGGAGTGTTTTCTCTACAATTAGGAAATCAAAAGCATGCTTATGAATTTTAGCTTACTACAAACTGTGTGCGACTTTGAAAATCTATTATATTCTAATTTATATTCTTTTCGTCAGAAAAATCAGCTTTAAAGAGAAAAACTACCATAAGGTGTAATCTGAAGAATGTATAGTTCATAGTACAGATCAAAAATTAGCAATGATGTTTTCGATTCTTGCTCTCAGTTTCATTTTCGGTGTATGGAATGGAATTGAAAAGGTATCTCATGAAATGAAAGTCAATTTGGAAAAGCTGATTGCACGTAATTGGAAGGGAGAGCAAATCATGCTAACCTTCTATTGTTTTCAATGTTTATAGATTATCGAGCAGTGTAAATTTCTGATCCTTTCTTTAAAGCCAGAGCAGAGTAAACAAACTAATTGTAAAAAAAAAAAAAAAAAAAAAAAACACAGAAAATAAAAAAAGATACCTGGGATAGATGGAAACTTGTTTGGCAATTTCCCATGTATATCCATAGCATGATTTTGAATTAATCTGCACCAAAAATAAGTTTTGCAGAACACACGATATCATATCAGGGAAAAAAAGGTATACAGAGATTATCATAGATCGTGGGATGTTGTGATATGCTTGTTAATACTATATGTTACATAAGATTCTTTATAAACATCTCTAGGTAACAAAAGTAGGCATTCTTCATTTCTTAAATCGACTAAAAAGAGCAAAAATTAAAATGAAATTAAAAAAGTGAAGCTGGTGGTCGCCGCCACCGATGAGGAGATGGAGGGGATTGATTTTAGCTTATCGATTGAAAAGCTGGCTTTCTTCTTTCTCTTCCCATTCAAGTTCTATTATGTGTCTTCTTGTTCCTTCAAAACACTACCGGTAGTTCCAACCACATGCCATTGGATCATAATCAAAAAAATAACATAAAAGTCTCAGGGAGCTGGAAAAGAGGCTCCACTTACCAAAACTATTGCGTGCAGACTGGGCATTCATGTGGCTTCCCTTTCTCCAGCCAAAACCACACAACACCATGCTCATCCTCTACAATTAAAATACAACAACAAAAAACATCAAATTGATAGGAATTAAAATTTAAAAGATTCATTTTTTCTCAAATTCTCTTTTGAGAGAAAGTGGTTTGAAGGAGAGGGAAATGGAATTTTGGAGAGAGATTTTATGGAATTTTAAAGAGAGAAAGTAGAAAGGCGAGTGAGAGGAAGAGAGAAGGGAGAAGGAAGACATTTATTGGTTCGTAGATTCCGAGAGAACTCAAGAGATCTGCACTGGAAGGAAATGAAAGGTTTACTGGAACCTGAGAGAGAGAGCTTGAGAAATCTGAGAGAGAACACGCGTCCACGACCGGCAACGCACATCCACAGTTCAGAATAGAGATGAAAACTCAAGCAACTCCAAAATAATGAAGAATAAAAGAGACTCTCAAAGATTTGATTTCAATCAACAACAGAAAACTGGTCCAAACACAACACCACCCAAAACCAAACGGCATTCCACACAGAATTCAATAATAACAATTGAACAAGAATCATTGAGCAAAAAGAATGGGCTGGTTACCTCTTCTTCAAATCAAAATCAAAATCAAAATCCCCATATGCGATATTTCTTATATACAATTATACAATTCGAAGAAGAATAAGAAGATATCGATTATTACAATTGACAATAGGGAGGAAACTGAGAGCCATATCCAAATCATACAACACCATTCATGAAAAACCAAGCAAATTAACATCTATAAAAATACCCCTACAACACAACCGTTATTAATTATACTACTAAATCTAAAAATTATCGTACCATCATCACAACATTTGGTTTTTCTCATTACATTTGATTGTAACCTAGCAAAGCATGCTAATATGATTTATCATTACATTTGGTTTTTCTCATGTGGCAAATATTAAATATAATCATTTTTTTTATTTATGATTTTCATAAATATTTTCGTATTAATTAATATGCACCATGGGATCAATTTAATAGTGCATATTTTTACTTATTTTCCTCCCTTTTTTTCTTCCCAAATATTCCTTCAGTATTTGTTATGCAGATCTTCACTTCCTTCTCTCTCCCAATTTTTTCTCTAGCTTTTCTTCAAAGAAAATTTTGAACCATAAAACCTTCTCCAGCTTTTATCAAGAATTTGTAAGCATTTTGGAGTTTGTATTCGCGGGACAAGCTCAGACAGGTGCTGATCTGCAATGGCAAGCTAAACCCATTGTGCCACCATACCTGCCACAAGCCGTTGGATGTAGACTAAGGTAAATGTTTAATTAACTTTTGGGTTTTTTATTTTTTAAGTTTGCTAATTCACTCCACACTATTGTAATTGACTCCAAATTTTTTAATCATATATTTTAATTATCTATACTCCACAGGCATTTTTATTCGTGTGATTCGCACATTGCGCTCACATCAGCAAGAAAAAAGGCTGTGTTTCGCCACAACGCATTTTTGGAAATTAAGCGATCGGGAGTTTAAATGTACAATCAAGTCAATGCGCATTTGAATATATGTTTGAATATGCGTCTGCTGCCACATATCCTATGGATTAAAAATGTTCGAAATGTTGCCATTGATGGATGCAAAAAAGTATTGGTAAAATCAATAGATCTGAAACGTCTAGAGGGTCCAACCAGATATACTTTTGACGCGATCTCTTTTTTACTATATGGTCGAAATCTAATGGATCATCTGGATGAATATGTAGGTATCTACCTGGTTAATATTTTCCCCTTTTTAAGGAAAAAAAGAATTATTTATTTCTTTTTTGTTTTGTAGAACTTCACCGATACCATTGAGGAGATCGAAGCCAGGTTGGAATCATTCTTTCCAGAATGCCTGGCTGCCTTGATCGAGGTTATGTGTGAACATCTAGGTAACCGAAGAGCCAGGCATCCTGGAAAGAATGATTCCAACCTTGCTTCGATCTCCTCAATAGTATCGATGAAGTTTTACACAACAAAAAAGAAATGAATAATTCTTTTTTATTTCCTAAAAAGGGAAAAATATTAACCAGGTACATACCTACATATTCATCCAGATGCTCCATTAGATTTCGACCATACTGTAAAAAAACGATCGCATCAAAAGTATATTTGGTTGAACCCTTTAGACTTTTTGGATCTATCGATTTTACCAATACTTCTCTATATCCAACAATGGCAACATTTCGAACAATCCATAGGACATGTGGCAATCAACACATATTCAAACGCGCACTGACTTAATTGTACATTTTAACTCTCAATCGCTTAATTTCCAAAAATGTGTTGGCGGAACACAGCCTTTTCTCTTGCTGATGTGAGCTCATGGTGTGAATTACACGTATAAAAATACCAATGGAGTATAAATAATTAAAATATATGATTAAAATTTTTGAAGGCAACTATAGTAGTGGAGAGTGAATTTGCAAACTTAAAAAAGAAAAAATCCAAAATTTAATTAAACATTTACCATAGTCTACATCCAGCAGGTATGGTGGCACAAGAGGTTTCAAGCTTGCCATCAGATGTTGCATACCAGCACCTGTCTGAGCTTGTCTCGCGAATATAAAGTTGGAATTGGATGAGAACCCCTAGTTGGAATCCAAAGAGGATCCAAAGTTGAAATTCATTGTAAACTTGAATTGAAAGAGATATTGAAGAGGGCAAAGATGAAGGTGTGTGATTTATAGCCCAATATCCACCCTATTTATAGACATTGGAAGCTGAAGATAAGAAGTGTCACGTAGATAAGAATCCTATCTAAAATTCACACAACCAATTACATCTCGACACGTCGCACTCGAAATCCTATCCAAAAAATTATTGAGATTGCATATCGACAAGAAATCTGGAGAGTTGCTCATATATCGACACGTGGCACTTGAAATCCTATCCGATAAATTATTGAGATTACATATCGACAAGAAATCTGGATAAGAAGGGTGTATTTATAACAGTCAGACAAGAAATAAAAGATACCAAACATCAAATATATAGAGTTGAGTTATACCTGCTAAGGCTAGAGACAGACAAGCCCCGATCCAATGCTTCTCTACAAACATGTGAGCCAACAAATCCATTTCCACCCAAGACAAGAAACTGAATTACGAAGCTTAGAAGTCAAAAAATATAATACTGCATCGTAGAGATGAAGACAATAAAATTATATGATGAAATAACAGTTTCAAATCTCCAATGCTCTTAGCAACAATATTGTACCTTATCAGTTGGAGGAGGGGGAATGTTGACAGTCTCAGCTTCTTCAACTTTGAAGGGTTCATCAACCTTATTAGAGTCTGTTGTTGGATACCTACCATTCTTCAGTGCATCCGATACACTGCTTTTACAGAAATCAGAAAGTAAGGAAAACCCGATTCTCGTCTTACTATCATTGTTAGAACCCTACTGGATTCCGGAACCAAAAAGTAAACCAAATACAAAAAAAGTACATAATTTTTTTTTTAAACATTATTATTTTCATTTTCAACCACAAATTCAACAACGCAGAACAACGCACGGCTTTATATAATCCGAAAACAGTTTAACATATTCATAAACCCAGATGATACAATTTTGTTGTATAGAACCCGAAATACAGAACTTGAAAACGAAACCTAATAAACTAAGATACCAATAAATCAATTTTGGGTTTTGCATTATTTTCCCCAATTCCCACTCTTTCTCAGCAGCCAACCAATGCATTGCATAATATTCCAGAAACAAAAACAAAAATCCCAGAAGAATCACATTCAAAACCTTAAATTAGCAGTGCAGGTATGTGAAATTAAGTATCAATTACACAAAATTAAAAGCCAAAATTGAAAATGGACGGCATACAAGAGCCTTGGAAGTGATGATCTTGATTGGATCAACCACGACACGACCGTCCTCATTTTTTTCAAATTTTCCTCTTCAGAATCCCTCCTTTTTCTAGGGTTTCTTAAGTTTTGGTTCTTCGATTTGCTTTCACGGAGAGTACCGGAGCACAGATAATCGGAAAGTCTAGCTTCTTCTTTCTAGACAACTCGTTTGGTATACACACAGAGAGAGTTTGAGAGAGAACAGATGGTGCATAATGGTGGTGACATGTGGTTCCTTGAAGGCCAAGGGGAACTGCTCATAAGCGAGTCTACCGTGTAGAGACTCGCACCGAGCTTTGTGTTTCGAGTAGTGCTTGAATTACCACTATTTGTACTTGTACCAGATCTAATAGAGGTATAACCCACAAACGTATATTTCATAATTAATATAAAGATGGTATAAATAAATGATAAGAATATCATTTGTTGTGTTTCACATTCACATGGCGTTATTTTTCCTTTATTCATTAGAGCTTGGTCTACAAAAAATATCCAAACACCAGGTTTATTAAATGAGGCACTATCTGACTATCGATGGACCAAGGTAATGGAAAAATAAGTAGATGGTATCACGGTCTAGTGATATTGCTATTCACTTGTAAATGAGAAGTTATAGGTTCAATTATCGTCAAAGGAATCTGAACCATATTATTGGTAGCCTATTATGATGCTAAGTCATTCTCATCTATTTTAATGTTAATAACATCGTTTGTTCAAAAAAAATAAAATAAAACTAACTAACTTCATGAGTTTTCAAATGTGGGACATGCTAAAGTGGGACCACTCAAAAGACATTTATTCGTGGTGGAGTGCTTTGAATAGGATATGACTAGAAGATTTAACTTCATAGGTTTATTTCTGATGCGAGACATACTTCAACATGGTCTAGACTCTATGTGGTGCTGGTGCGGGCTATTCAACCAAGACACAATGGATGGGACCAAGAGCGGATGGTGAGGCATGTATGAGGGGAAGATAAGTAAAAATGTTCGGCTAGACAAGAATGACTTATATATAATGTATTTACTGGTTCAAAAAATAATAACGTTGTTATTTTGTGGATCGAAAACTCACGTGATAATAACCCACTCATACCTATGCAATAGAGTGATCACAGGTGGGAAGTTTTGTGAGTGTTGAATGGCTTTGTTGGTCCCTCCAGGTTTGACCTATTCCCTTTCCTCGTCAGTCGTCATAGGAACTGATGTTGTACAAAAGGTCGAAATCCAGAACATCTTTCAGGATATGTTTGGATTAGGGTTTTACAAGATTCAAGAGATTGATGTCAAGTTACGAGGAAGTAAACCATAAAATGTGAAATGAAGGAAACAAGAGAAACCCTCCATAAACATTACAAAAGTATATGGTAAGCCCTGTTTAGAGTTCAAGATATACAGGCCCACACACAAATCCTCTTAAGTTAGACTCACAAATATGATGTTTTACTCCGTAGTAGCCAATCATCGTACGTTGCCAGTTCAAAGTTTGCAGTGAAAACACAAGATCCTGATGGTGTACTTTTTCTAGCAAAAAAGGAGAGGATGCAAACACGGAGACTTTCAAGAGTCAAGGTGGTGGGAAGTGGACAAATGGCCGGCATGTCCAAATGATTGATTCTCGTGGAATACCAAGGGAAATGTTTCAAAAGATTATCCGTTACCTTATCGTTTAAACTATTACTTTACAGTTTAACGTTAAATCTTTTACTAATACTATAGAAAATTGTGCTCGAAACATGAGTTGAAATAGAATCTATAAAGAGTCGCGGTATTAAAAGAGACTCATTAACATCTCTTAATTCTCACCTATGTCGATGTATTTGATCGAGCATTTTCAAGTCAGTTTACAGTGGGGACATGAAATCAAGGGAAATAAAAATGTTAGTTATGTGTTTCACTTGAATGCTTCACTTCGCTAAATCGCGGAGAGAAGTCTCGGTGTATCAATAACAGGCATGGGAAACTGCCCGAAGAACCCTTCTCATCCCTGACGTTTCTTACAACTCCTATCTTCTGCATATTAGGTTAAAATTCAAAAAACACTCGAAGGGAAGAAAGAACTCAAGTACCCGAGAATCTCCTACTTGGAACGTGCAGCATTCTCCACTCAAGCAGAAAATGCACTTTTAACTATTAACTACACCCAAGCTTGAAAGTTGTATGCTTATCGATTTCCTTTAACGTTATGTTGCAGATAAATTATAATATGAACGGGTTAGATAAAATAATCAGCATATTACTGTTTACGCTACCGGCCAAATCCAACGCTACAGTGCCTTGAATAAAGAAAGAATGTTTGCACATCTGAATCGGCAAATTGCATAAAACTACATACGCAACCATACCAAGTGAGTTGAAATTGATTAAATACAACAGTGCTAATGAAATTAAGTTGCTACTACAGTTATAAGAGTTGATCGATCGAGATAAAAGAGTAGAATACCCATTGCTAAGTAATACATCTATTGTTCTCAGAGCCAGCGCATTCAGAGATGATTTTTAGTTCCATGCCATGCCCAGAAACCGTGTCCCCATGACACTGCATTACCAAATCTGCTACCAGAAAACTTGTATGTTAGTCAATGCAGTTTATGTAATTTCATTTTAGTGTGTTTTTTTTTATAGTTTATTTGATGAGTATGTAATTTTATTTTAGTGTGTTTTTTTTAAGTTTATTTGAAATTTTATCTGAAATTGATTAAAAATCTTATCTGAAATAAACTTAAAAAAAAAACATACCAAATAAATGCGCTGGGTGCCAGCGCAATTTTTCAAGGATGAAGATGTTTTGGCCTATTACTGTTCACTTCAGTCTATTACTGTTTACTTAATTACTTGGATAAATACATGCGCAAAGTCCTTGGGTGGACTTGCTCTTAACCCTAGCACACCCCTCCAGATTTATAAACCCCAACCAAATGCAGCCGCGCCTCTCCTCCGAACGTAAAACCGCACGCCTAAATTTTTTTTTCTTTCCATCTTCTCTGCCGCTGCCTCTTTCTCCCCGTTCTCTCGCAACCTTCCCCCTCATCCTCTCCCGTAGCCTCTGTTTTCTCTTCCCCACGGAGTGGAACTCAAAGCTTTGCATTTCCAGGTTCCAGGTTCGATCTTGCTCTCTGTAGATCTTTGATTTTGTGTTTGGGTTTTACTTTTTTGTTTTCTTGATTTTTCCATGGAAAATTTCAATTTTCCAGGAGAAAGTTCCGAACACTGCTGCTAGTGGGGATGGAAGCAGTAATGGAACATTATTTAGAGCTGTTCTGTTAGTTCGAAGAGGAAAGGTACACTTTACTTTTTCCATCATCTACATTTAGATAATGTAAAATATAATTATACTGATAGATTCTACTTTATGGCATTTCAAAAAAGTTATATATCACCATTTTAAGATCATGAAACATCCATTTGACTGTTTTTCTAATATTTATCAAACCTAACATGAGTAAGAATATATGTTAATCAGCAAGGATCAGCTTAATATTAAAACCATTTGAAGCATTTATGTTTTTCATTAACAAATAGGCATCAATACACTGTATTTGCGTTTAAAAACCACTTATTTGAATGAGACAGAATGCCTCTTTGTTCATTGTGGAAAGTGATTATTGAGAATTTCAAAGTTCACATTTTGTTATACAATCAATTCAGCTTCTTAGTTTTTATATTATCTGTGTACATAATACATATATATATGTTATATTAATTGTAGAAGAGAAATTTTTTGAAGTTCTCATTGTAGCTAAAGGATATAATAAGTGGCAACCAGTAAGGCTGCCCGAACACTTTGGGAACGTTCTTTGGTTTTTAATTGTATTTGACCTATTCTATTTTGTTTTCTGTTGTTTCCGGGCACAGTGTGATGAAGCGCGTGAGTATGTTGAGAGAGCTAGGAAATGCTTGGCAACAGAGCTTGCTGCTTTGGTGAGTCTTCTCTATATTTTTTCATTATATTATGAGTTCATGTGATTGAGTTTCACATGATGGGGTTGAAGCATTCAGTTGGGATTTAGAAATAATGACCATATTGATTTCAATGCTAATATATTTTCTATGTCTGAATGGTTCTGTATGAGTGTGTGAAACTAAATTTACTTAATCCAAAGTAAAGGTTTGTGGGGTTCTGAGCTTTACAGAAAAGGGGGTTAATCTACCAGTTTGGGACCTTTGTGCTTAATGTGATTGATATGAAACATAAATTACTTGTCTTTGTGGGTTTGCAGATGGATACCAGTGAAGATTTCAAAAGCGTTTTTCTGGAAATGTTGCACAGGGAGATTTGTGTTGGCCAATCCTTACAAATTCAAGGGTAAATTGATGAATACCTCTATTTTATACGATTGGATGAATATCTGATAGGATTGGGATGTATTGAATGTTTGTTTAATGCGTTATGTGATAGGTAAATTGATGAATACCTCTATTTTATACGCTTTTGCTACATCTTTTGAATACTTATGTGTTTTGCGATTCTCTGCAATTCTAGGGTTTCGTGTTCTTCCCCAATTCTGTGAAATTTTGCTTTCTCTGTTTCTTTCGTCTACGGTTTCAAGATGGCAAATGATCCAAGATTCAAGAATACTGTATTTGTAAGTGTTTTTTGTTTATAAATTATTATGATTGTATAAATATAAAGTAGTGATTATGTGATTATGCTTTGACTTTATTATTGTTTGATTATGTATTCATTTATTATAATTAACTGATTAAAATTTTTGAAACAAGGCCACCAGTGGGAAGATCCCGATTCCCATGTCTGCAACAACTGTGACACATATTCAAAATGTGTATGGAGGAACATTGATGCAAGGAGCAAGACAGGTGTCGTATCATTTATTGGATGAGACTGAATCACGTTCTTGGTATCACTACAGCGGATCACAGTCAATACATATCCTGAAAGCGTATCATCTATTCACAATAAAGAAGGATATGTATTTGATCACCACAGAGAGGACGGAACATACTCTGCAATCGTGGGTGCAGAACAACGCAAATAATATTATCAATCCTGTAATCGGGGAGTCGACTGAATAATTCTTTGGTAATTAATTTTATAAATATTTTTAACCTATAATTTTGTTAGGTATTGGTTGTAATTGAATAGATATTTTTTTGTTTTACAAGGTTGTTGTGAGAGTGTTAAAACATCTCCATAACCAGAATCTTCAGCATGTAAATGTTACCCCGATATCGGTATTTGTTGTAGATGGCATTGGATGTCTTGGTCGCCCATGTGATAGCAAAAATCCTTCGAGGCCAGATATAGATGATTGATTCAGCAACATATTGAATTTTGTATATAGGGGACAAGCTCAGGCAGGTGCTAGTCTCCGACGTCTGATGTCAAGAGTGAGACCCCTGAATACAAAATTCAATATGTTGCTGAATCCATCAATATCTATATTTGGCCTCGAAGGATTTTTGCTGTTAGATGGGCGACCAAGACATCCAATGTCATCTACAACAAATATCAATATCGGGGTAACATTTCTATGCCGAAAATTCTGGATATGGAGATGTTTCAACCCTCTCACAACACCCCTGTAAAACAAAAACAGATATATTCAATTACAACCAATACCTAACAAAATTATAGGTTAAAATTATTTACCAAAGAATTCTTCAGTCGGCTCCCCAGTTACAGAATTGATAATATTATTTGCGTTGTTCTGCACCCATGATTGCAGAGTATGTTCCGTCATCTCTGTGGTGATCACATACATATCTTTCTTTATTGTGAATAGATGATCCGCTTTCAGGAGATGTATTGATCGTGGTCCGCTGTAGTGATACCAAGATCGTGCTTCAGTCTCATCCAATAAATGATACGACACCTGTCTTGCTCCTTGCATCAAAGTTCCTCCATACACATTTTGAATATGTGTCACAGTTGTTGCAGACATGGGAATCGGGATTTTACCAGTGCCCTTGTTTCAAAAATTATAATACATAATCAGACAATAATCACTACTTTTAGTTCTTCCAAGAATCATCTTTACGGCCTTGCAGAAAAAAAAACTCATCTATCACCAAAATTATATTACCGTTGAATTTGTGATTTTAGAGTTTCTTTGAATCACTGTATTAGCCTGTTACAATTGAATGGATTTAGATTTATATAATTTGTTTGTAATGATGATTTAAATATAAACAATTTGAATTGTCGAAAAAAACTCGGAAGTAAGAGTAAAATCCTCAAGTGTTCTTCAAATAAGATGATTTGAAGAATCACTCAATCGAAGGGGACGAAAACAAAAAGTGAAATATATAACTCATCTTAGATGTGAGCCAAAAACCACACAAAGACAAGTTCATGGTTGCCTCAGAAAGTGAAGACAACACTTTATATTCATTCCTTGACCAACAAAAAATGACTAGTCCTCCAGAAGCTTTTGGCAACTAAAAGCCTCAACTTTCAGCTGATACAACTCTATTACGAAAACTCTTAACTACTCTCGACGAAACAAGCGTTTTCACAAGTTCCGTTTCATTTTTTGGGTGAATCTCTCTTGCATAAATGTCTCTCGCAATGATGTCGGCAGCTTCAGGAAGCCGCGAGAAATAGCAATCAACCATGTCCTTGGCCACATCTTTTAAACTAGGAGGGTTCCACTGCAGAATTGGATGAAAGTCAATCATATGATCACAGTTTGAGAATATTTTTTCAAATTTTTCTCCGACTAGAAGTAAACTAGGTACCTTGGGTGCAAAGTCCTTGTCCACCAATCTTGCTCGAACGCCCTATAGATAGATATAAAAGGAGCAAAGTAATAGCAGATTAAAAGACGTTCACTCCATTGTTAACCAAAAACGACATTCACTCCATTGAACTTTGAGAATCACACACCTCAGAGAAATCACTAGAGACCCGGTTGGAAATTGCAGCAAGAGATGTACGATATTCACGAGCCAGACTCTAATCAATAGAGATTGAAATCTGCCCTCATGTATCTGGATGCACGAGTGAAATCAGGCATAGAGTATAAAAGCAATACAGGTCCAACTCCATAACCTGCTAGGGAGTGAACTCACCGATCATAAAGAAACTATCAAATTCAAAGGGGAGGCTTCTTAAAACTCTCAAGTATATGTGAACCAATTAACCATCTCCTCCTCCTCCCCCATATTCAGATCTTCAACAAAGTCAAATGTTAAAATTTCACAATCACAACAACTAAAAAGTGATCTGAACTAATCAGAAACAAGATAGGTGTCACACAATTCATGGTTTCGCTAAAATCTTCTTCATGAATCTAAGAAATAATTCAGCCTTCAAACAAAAACCAGAACACCAACATCTACTAAAACTGATTCTTTAAGTAAGAAGCAGCACATACAGTTTTATCAGTCACCACCCGAAAACAGCCCCGGCTCCCATGGTGATACCATCCATGATAGCTACCTGCACAAATATGACCAAGTGATTATCAAAAGTGACATGTAAGTAGTGATAGTGATAGGACCCTGAAAAGGAGATTTATATGCATGACATATGTATGAATCTGGTGTGCTGCATGCCTACAACTTAAGTTGTAAATTCTGTAATATGATTACACAAACACTGCTAGTATAGTATAAAGCACACTGGTTTAGAAAAGGTAAATACTCACATGTGGCTTCAAATACGTTCCTTGAATATGCATAAACTTATACAACATCTCAAAAAACTTCTTACATTCATCAACATTCCCTGCACATCATTAAAGAACATGATAGGAAAACCAACAATGCCATGTAAGTATCAAACACTTAAGGCCACAAAGAGAACTATGCTCCAAACAGGCGTGAAAATGTGCACGAAAAGTATCACAGAAAAGGGGTCTAATCACAGTGCTGCATCTCAAATCAGCCCAAGAAACAAGCAATAAATAAACAGTGAAGAAAAGGTTTGTGTACTCAAAATACAGTATTGAAGAATCTGCTCTTGTTATGTTGATGAAAATGGAAAACAATCAATCTTGAGTTGATACCTCCAACTAAATGAGGTGTAGAGAAGTAAACAAAATTGAAAAGATTGAGTTACCTTCGTTGACTAGTTGATAGAGGCTAACAGCATCTGCCCAGAACAGAAGGCCCTCCCGCTATCCTTCAAAAGGCAAAACATCAAGTATTCTTTCAAAAATAGTATTCTCAGCATATTGCAAGAAGTTAAGTAATCCGATAAACGAAAAAAAGCATGATGCCTTAAACCCGAAAACCCTGTCTCGCAAGGGAACAACATGCTACCTTCATCAAGACAAATCCAACATCCGGGCTATCCTCCCATGATTCATAGAGTCTCTTCAGTCGAGCTGCCTATAAAACCAACAACCAACACATCAAAAGATTTGAAATTTATCCGAAATAAGCAACACCATCATAACAAAAACTCTGCATCTCGCTCTGCTATTCTTTCGGCGCTCTCACAATCAGTCTCCAGTCCCACCTCCCTAGTTACTAAGCTAGTAGCACTCAGGCCCAATGGATCCGACTCACTCAGACTCTAATAGCACATAATTAATACTTTTTGCAAAAAACTCTTCAAGCATTTTTGTGACTCAAATTCAAATTGACATTTCGAACCACGCAATTGTCCAATCTCACAAACAAAGCACCCCTAGTCTCCCTATAGTTTCACGTTGATGCCTTTGTTTACAATCAACCAGTGTCTGCACAGATGGGTCACTTTTAAAGATGAATCTACCTATGTGCTTATTAGGGCCAGATATTGCTTCTTCTTTTTTCTTGCCCAAGACCTTCTTGGTTAGTCTAAACTTGGCAGTGGTATTTTTAACTTTACTGACCAAAATATCATAATATGTATCCAAAGTAATCATATTTATCCTCAACTAGTTTTCATACTTTGAAATCATTACATGATAACCTCGTCATCTATACTATTGAAAGAATTAACAGAATTATATAAAAAAATCATTAAAAATTTACAAACCCTAACACTCATGTGCAAGGTTTTAAAAATCGTTAGGCGCTAGTCGGGCGGCGGGCAGGGCCCTAACGCCTAGGCAGCTAGGCGGGGGCCTAAGCGGATTTATATAAATTTATTATATATCTTGTAAATAAGTGTCTATTTACACCTAAATATATATATATATATATACTTGTATGGATAATAAAAGAATGATAAAATGCAAAAATAGAAGTAGAAGAATACACAAATTATATACATCCAAAAAGTTCAATATTTAAAAAACAGTAAGCATATAGTCTTAATGAGGAGGATTTTGATGATAGACTAGGTCACCGCCTAACTCCAGACCGATTTTTCCAAAACGATTTGCCCAACATCGGGGCGGGCCTTCACTGCCTAGGCTAATTTTTAGAACACTGCTCATGTAAGAGGTAGATTACAATAGAAACGAATGAAAATTAGAGACGCTAATAAAGATTTACAAACCTTATTGTGCATATTTAATGGATTTGTAATTTTTTTTCTTTTAGTCAAATGGATTTGGAATTTGAAATGACAAAAGATATGATATTTCGACAATGAGGTAGGGAACAACTCTTGAATCTTTAGGTTGCACTGTGAAAGAGATCAGCTGAAAATGTGAGGCAAAAAAATTTATTTTATAAATAAAAGTGAATAATGGGTTTAATTTTAAATGTTTGATTTGTTATAGATGACCATAACAAGAGAATGATTGAATTTATTTGAATTTTTAAACAATAGGAGGGTATTGAATGAAGAGAAATAGGTATAATATACATGTATATAGATATATATATATATATATATATTTTTTCAATGTCAGTGTAGGCCCGGACCTCTTTGAGGTCAACAAATTTGACCCGCCAAGCTCAAATCCCAACCCACTTTTGCCACCGTCTTATTCCAATACCCAACCCCATCAAATTGCAGGGCGTATCGGCGGAAAAACGACGAGGACTTTCCGATAAAATTTGACTCGGGTAGATGACCGGATTTGATTTTGTTGAGTTTTTCTGGGTTTTGGGGAAGGTAGATGGGACGCCATGGAAGACAATGAGGAGATGGAGAGGTATTTGGCCGGCGTGTCCAAATGACTGATTCTCGAGGAATGCCAAGGAACTGTTTCAAGGGATCATCCGTCATCTTACCGTTTAACCGTTTAACGTTAATTCTTGTACCAGTATTATAGAATATTCTGTTCGAAACATAAGATGAAACAAAATCTATAAAGAGCCGTACTTTTAAAAGAAGTCTCATTAGCATTTATCTTAATTCTCACCTATGTCAGTGTATTTGATCAAGCATTTTCAAGTCAGTTTACAGTGGGGACATGAAATCAAGGGAAATAAAAGTGAAGTATGTATTTCACTTGAGACTTGAATGCTTCAATTCGCTAAATCGCTGAGAGAAGCCTCTGTGGATCAATAAAAGGCATGGGAAACTTCCCGCAGAACGTTCTCATCCCTGACGTTTGTTATCACTCCCATCTTCTGCACATTAGGTTAAAATTCAAAAGGCACTCGGCAATTTTCGATCACGAGGATTTGCAAGACGATGAAGAACAAGGGAAGAAAGAACTCAAGTACTCGAGAATCTCCTACTTGGAACGTGCAGCATTCTCCACTCAAGCAGAATATGCAGTTTTACCTGTTAACTACACCCAAGCTTGAAAGTTGTATGCTTATCGATTTCCCTTAACGTTATGTTGCAGATAAATTATAATATGAACGGGTTCAATAAAATAATCAGCATATTACTGTTTACGCTACCGGCCAAATCCAACACTACAGTGCCTTGAATAAAGAAAGAATGTTTGCACATCTGAATCAGCAAATTGCATAAAACTACATACGCAACCATTCATTACCAAGTGAGTTGAAATTGATTAACTACGACAGTGCTAATGCAATTAAGTTGCTACTACAGTTATAAGAGTTGATCGATCGAGATAAAAGAGTAGAATACCCATTGCTAAGTAATACAGCTATTGTTCTCATCGCCAGCGCATTCAGAGATGATTTTTAGTTCCATGCCATGCCCAGAAACCGTATCCGGTGACACTGTATTACCAAATATGAAACCACCTAACCTATATGTTAGTCAATGCAGAGTTCAGTAGTCTCAAGATCCCTTCACGTGCTATAAACACATTATTCCCAAATCAATCAGAGGCAAAAACAAGAGGTCTACGGAGCATGTTAGAGAAATTTACATCCCCGTCATCCACACATATTAGAGATCAAAGGATATTTTGGATTTAACAAATAACATTTGATACATATATAATATATAACCCTTAATTGGGTTTGTCTTTAATATACATACATATAAGCCTTATCAAGAGATCGACGATCTAGATCCAAGGGGGAGAGGAGAGAAAATTGAACAACTCACGGAGAAACTATCAAGTTAAAAGACTCACTGGAATCAGAACTTACGAAAAGTAAATGAAAAAAAGAAAAAAATTCAGTTGCGTACCTCGCCTATTTAACAAAGTGTAGTTTTTGGTTTTTTATGCATATCAGCATCAGTGACAAACTCCGAAGCTTGCTTGCCCACGCCTCTGCGACTGTCAAGAATACAAGCAAAACATTTGATTACAGGGAACGTAATTTCATCGACAAGAAGGCAATAAGGAACATTGTGATCCGGTTTACAAACATGTTGCCCACTTACAATAACATAAAATATGCATTTGATCATACAAAATTTAAGAAACACATACAAACAATGACCGTTACAATTACGGTCTCACTCGCAGACCACACCTGTCCAAGCCAGAAAGAGTTGAGTTTGTGACATCAGCCTTGGTATCGTCCTTGTTCAGACCATCATACCTACAAAATGACCAGCAGGGAATGAGGACTTCACCTAGGCTAAAGTACTGGGAATGTACAAAAGGATACGAAACACTTGGAATTCAAAAACACCATAATGCATGAAAGAAGGTAGACATATATTGAAGTATGTCACAGCCGTATATAGTATACTAAGAAATACATCACCATTATGGTAATCGAAATGCAGATCAATGTTAAAGCAAAAATTAAAGAGGGAGGATATCGAAAAACGTTTGCTTACATGATGAATGTAGAATAAACAATGTAATCACCACCTGTAAAGTCATCGATATCATACTCTTCGACAGCCTCTAGAACGGCAGTGACAACTGGATTGTCGGTAGAGTTTGAGACAAATACTTGAAACACCGCTACACGTGCACACAACCTATGGGAATAGCTGAAAGGCATGCCTTGATAAAGGAGGCACATGCGGCCATCATCGTCAAGACGGGTGAGAGAGCAATCGGAGTCGTAAAAGGGATCCTCGAATACTTCTCGTAGCTGATCTAGACACTGATAAGGACTTTTGATCCCAAATGAGTCCAAGTTATAGGCAACAAGACCTCCTAAGTTGAAGGGCTGGGCAATTAGAAAGCCATTATACTCTAGAGAGCATGCAAGATTGGGAAACTTAAATGGGATGTCACGGTGCCATACGGCTTCATCTGCATCAAAAACGAATGCAAATAGCTCGGCATTAACATACAGCTTGCGCCCAATAGCATAGTGGGAAATGATATAGCCACGGTGGTCAGGGGGGGAGGGAGAGCTTCCCAGGTTTTTGAAACAAAATCAAAAACCTCGAAAAGTGGTTCAGGTGTAAAATCAGAAAAGTGGTTTGGATCTGTTGAAAGGACATATACTTTGCTTTCATCCCCAAGGGTGACCACGATAGGTATGGACTTGGGACCAGAAAGGTTGGGAAAGTTACTGTCCTTATAGAGGGTTTGAGATGTAGGGTCAAGGGTGTAGACCTCTAAGTTGGGCCGAGTCCACAGGCTCAACTCAGAGTGAGAAACATTCCCAGACCTGAAAAACTTGTCACCCCCAACAAAATGCATATTGGAACCCTTGCTGAGTAATCCCATCCAGATGGGAAATTTTTCATCTTGGTTGGCAAACACAACTTCAAATTCTGGCCTCTTAGAAGTAGATCCCTTTTTTAATAGTAACAGTTGACTGATGTTAAGTTTGCAAACTCGCTTCAGAAACTGCACGTAAAAATAGCAATCCTTGTTCGACATTTGTATCTTGTCCTGGGTAGGATCAACAGTAGGAATAGGTGACCAATAATTACTATCAAGAAAACCGTCAAAGAGAATAATGTGTAGTATAGTATAGTACAGTATAGAGATGAAAACTCAAGTAACTTCAAAATAATGAAGGATAAAAGACTCTCAAAGATTTGATTTCAATCAACAACAGAAAACAGAAAACTGGTCCAAACACAAAACCACCCAAAACCAACGGCATTCCACACAGAATTCAATAACAACAATTGAACAAGAATCATTGAGCAAAAAGAATGGGCTGGTTACCTCTTCTTCAAATCAAAATCAAAATCCCCATTTGCGATATTTCTTATATACAATTATACGATTCGAAGAAGAATAAAAAGATATCGATTATTACAATTGACAATAGGGAGGAAACTGAGAGCCATATCCGAATCATACAACAACATTCATGAAAAACCAAGCAAATTAACATCTATAAAAATACTCCTACAACACAACCGTTATTAATTATACTACTAAATCTAAAAATTATCGTATCATCATCAAAACATTTGGTTTTTCACATTACATTTTATTGTAACCTAGCAAAGCATGCTAATATGATTTGGGTTGTTCTTACAGCACAAGGTAAAGAGAAGATGGAATTGTTGTCGTTGAAATCGTCAGGGATGTGCCAATGCTTGTATTACCGGAAAATATGAAGGGGTGTAGAGATAAAAAAATGTGTTTTCCTTTTAGATCAATGGGTTTAGGGTTCTAATATTATTCATTTTAATTTATTTATTTAAGGGTAAAATTGAATGTTTGATGGATAAGTTGGGTGTAGAGATATAAAATTAGGGTTCAAATAAAATTTCTCAAAATCTATTTCAATATCGAAACTCGTCAAAATAATATCTTAAGAAAATATTAAATTTGAAACACATTATTGCTAGCCTATTATGAGGCTAAGCTCACTCTCTTTAGGCCTTAACTGTGGATGTTTTCACTTTATTAGTATGATTATGTTTTCACTTTATTACTATGATTGTATAATTTACTGTTTAAATTTTGGAAACAAGGCCGACCAACATTCAAAATATGTTTGAAGGAACTTTGTTGGGGGAGCAAGAAAGGCCGACCAACATTCAAAATATGTTTGAAGGAACTTTGTTGGGGGAGCAAGAAAGGTGTCTTATCATTTATTGAATAAGATTGAAGCTTTGTCTTGGTATCACTACAACGCATCAAGGTCAATACATCTCCTGAAAGTAGATCATATTTGCAAAGTAAATAAAAATATGCATGTGATCATCACTGAGAAGACTGAACATACTCTGGAATCGTGAGTGCAAACCAATGCAAACAACAATATCAATCCTCTAACTGGGGAGCCAAGTGGGGAGCCAAGACTTGAAAATAATTTTTAGGTAATTGAATAACTCTGTATTTTAATACAAGGGCGTTTTGAGAGGGTTGAAACATCTCGATATTCAGGAACTCTAGCATGGAAATGTTAACCCAAACCCGCTCTCAGTATTTGTTGTAAACGGCATTGGATGTCTTGGTTGGCCTTCATCTAACATCAAAAATCCTCCAAGGCAAGATATTGATGGATTCAATACATTTTGGAGTTTGTATTTGCGGGACAAGCTCAGACATGTGCTGGTCTACAACGTCTGATGGCAAGCTTGAAACCTCTTGTGCCACCATATCTACCACAAGCCGTTAGATGTAGACTAAGGTAAACTGTTTAATTAAATTTTGGGTTTTTTCTTTTTTTAAGTTTGAAAAAACCCAAAATTTAATTAAATATTTTACCTTAGTCTACATGCAGCGACTTGTGGCAGGTATAATTTCGGGAGCGGCGTTTGAACTTGTTTTTCGAGAGTGAGCGATTGAGAGAGAGTCTGAAGGAAAGGGGGCGAGAGTGAAATAGTGGAGGTCAAGCGGAGCGGGAGTCTTGGGGTTTCATTTTGAATGAACGGCTAAGATTAATTCTCAACCAATCCAACAGCCTATAATATCTAAAATTATATATATTTTAACTTCGGTTCGGTTTGGGTTACCAAAAAAGTTAGATTGAAAGACCAATTCCCGTACCGAAATTTCATAATCGGTTTGTAATTAGGTACCGAAATTTTCAGGATTTTTTATTTGAGATTTTTTCAGTTTGGTTTTGGAATTTTTTGGGTACGGTTTGAGATTTTTGGTATTTTTTTCCACCTCTATCCACAATATAAAAACAATATTGTTTGGATTTTACTTTTCTGGCTTAGAAACCTTTTCGATAAGTCTTAAACTGGCCCTGGATTTTCCTCAAGTTGAGATGGGCTCAAGTTTTGAGCCCAATCTTGTTTTCAATTCCTGCATTTGATTGCTACTAAATTCAACCAAAGACTAGGTTAGTATAATTACCGTCTAATGATTAGATATGGTTCTTGAATGTTATCACAGCATATTTAATTGTTAAAAACTGATTTTGAAAAAAAAATTGTAGTCCGTTTAAAATTTTCGGGCTCCATTCTTGCATTACTATCATCAATTTATACGTTTTAGAATCATTTTAGTGGAAAAAAAGTCCTATAACATTAAATGTGAAAAATCCTGTATAGTAGCATAAATGAGTCACTATTTAAACAGTGTCAAATCAGCATGGTCTGATAAAAACTTGAGTCCAAATCACTCAGACCTTATTAGCTATGAAGGAAACCAGAGTTGATATATTCCTTGTTCAACTGGCCTTGGCATCCAAGAATCCATAAAAATAAAGAACAAATAAAAACAATAAAAATAGGGAAAAATAAGAAGAAGAAAAAGTTGATTTTTCAAACAAATATGAATACGTGGCCACTGGCCTCCACTGTGGACGTTGACACTTGTGCCTAGTGAGTGAAAAAAAGAAGAAATAAAAACACCCTGCAAACAGTGACCTTTTGTGAATGGCCAAGGCCAACACAAAGTGGGATTTACAAATCTAATTAGAATCATAATTTGGAATAAATCAGAGTAAACAGAATTTTGAATTTTGAATCCATCAAATTTTCACACCGTGCATGCAAATATGTAATAGTATTACGAAAAGAAAAGGAAGAGAGATTATATTTTCAAATATTAGCCAAAATTTGGGTCCTTTTGTTTTTATAATATGCGCATAAATTAAGGAAACGACTTGATGAGTGTGCTCTGGTAATAATCTTTACAGTGAAGCAATCGAGAGATTTTTCAGTATAACTGATACACGGAATTGTACATCACGTGTTACAAAAGAAAATGAAGAGAGATTATATTTTCGAATATTAGCCAAATTTTGGGTCCTTTTGTTTTTATAATATGCACATAAATTAAGGAAACGACTTGATGAGTGTGCTTTGGTAATAATCTTTACACTTAAGCAATCGAGAGATTTTTTAGTATGACTGGTACACGGGATGGTACATCACGTGTTACTAGACAATTTATGGTATATGTGTGTTAAAAAGTTAATAACTTAAAAATAAAATTTCTCACAACTTATATAAAAACACGTGGTGTACCACCCTATTTCGATCACAATAAAAAATTTCTCGAAGCAATCACTATTTCGCGAATTGTATTGATTCCTGCATCTTCTTTTGTGTACTAAATCTCTATTAAATTGACCTACGAAAATGAAATAGAATAATTAAACTCCCCATATATAACTGAGAAATACAACTTTTAAAAGTGTGACATGCAGCATCTGGGACGTTGCTTAACTCACTATCCCAATTTCAGATTTGGTCTTTGTCTAAGGTATGCCATTTCTTAGATACATGAGAGAATCTGCTTTGTAAGGGTTGCAATAAATGATAGCTAAGAATCCCTCCAAAATACTAAAGAAAAAAACATACTTGGGATGGTATGACGAGACAAATATGTTTCTATACAACAACCAGCGCTCTTAAATGTTGTAGAAACAATTGTCTCATTGCTTGTTTTTACTCCAAACCGAAACATAAATATGTTATAGTAATATAATGCATATAACATATATATATATATATGTGTGTGTGTGATTTGGTGCAATGTATTATGTGATGGCTACAGACTTATGAGCTAGTGCTACTTTACTTCCCTTATCTAAATCAAAGGGAAAAGCATATATTAAAAGGATAGGTACGTCACAAAACCACTCAAGTTGGGGCAGAAGATTCCCAACACTAAACCCTACCCATGGTTTCTTTGTTTCTGCTAATTAGATTAGTTTGGACGCTAACCTTTTCGTTAAATATGAACAAATTTTGGCTTAATCATGCCTCCTATCCATTACAAGTACTGTACTGTCCAATAGATTTTGACTATAATACTAATATATTTCACATCGTTCGGGCAATCCCTTACCATCACTTACCAATTAATTACTTTTATCATAAAGTGGCGGGGCAGAAACCCTAATTGGTGCTCCACTCAGAGTTTGTGATGTCAATCTGAACCATATATACACTGCAAGTCTGTAGAGGCTTTTCCATGAATAGATGTGTCCTGTCCGGTAATAATCTTCTAGGTACTAATGAAAACAACGAATTTAGTGGTTAAAAAGGAAGATTAAGTACAAAAGTTGAATGGACATCTCCTTAATTATCTGTTTGAGTTTTGTGAAAAGAAAGGTGATACCAAAGTTAACTCTGCAGAGAAGAATTTCAACTTTCTAAGTGGCTTTGAGTGACAGAAAGGGAATATATAACGTGATGAAGTAAAATTGGTTTTAAATCGTGTTTAAAGGGTAATTACAATTTACTAATTGCGTTTAGGCCTTTATGCATGAAATTAAAGTACAATGTAGAACATGGAATCCATGACACAGCAGAAAAAGGAGAGAGAATATTGTTAAAATACTTAAGCGTGACTAAAACAAAAAACGTTGGTATAAAGTTCATGTTTAAGCAAAAATTTGGGTACCAAATGTCAGAAAACTAGGAGAGAATAAAGTTGAATTCCACATTAAGTTTGCTTGCAACGCATTCCTCATTTTCCTTCGTAAAAATTGCCATTAAATCATGCACTTTATACTTTTTTATTTCTAAATATTATGAAACTTACATAATTTTTTTTATTTTAAAGAATTATAATATCAGAGTTTAAACGTCTGTGTGACACAATGTCTAAAGCAGCCACAAAATTATTAGATTTATGATTAATTTCTCATAAACCAAAAACTACACAAAGGTATTTCTCCTTTTTCTACTTGTCTGACTTGTAGCAATATATCTTTTTGTCTAAACTGTGTAATGTGTATAAAGAATCCATCACCATTGACAACTTTCATATGTAAAATGAACCATTAAGAAAATTACACAGGCACGAATATGGTACATTACGTGTTTTAATAGAAGTTGTGGGAAATTTTATTTTTTAAGTTATTAACTTTTTAGCACACATATCCCACAATTAGTATAGTGACATGTGACGGTCAAATTGAAAATCTGTCGTGACTCGTGAGTCACGAAAGATGCTTAAAGATGAGAATTAAAACCCTAGCCAGCTAGCTGGTTACAAACATCAACTCAGCATGCATGCCTTCCTACAACGAACCAAATAAATAATGAAGTCATGTTACTCATCTTTGATCCCTCACCGTATATGATGATGAACCCAGGTACTGTAACAGCAAAAGAAACATTTAGATTATCGTCTATAGAAAATTCAACCGTTACGTATCATTACTAGTCTTACATACGTAAAGCATCCTCATTTAGTTTTTTCTAGGGTTTTCGAACTTGAGACCTTTTTGTACACTCCTAATGTGTTGAAATACATATACAGATAGAAATAGGGTGGGAGAACGAAGGGACAAATGACGGAGGCAATGGGACCTGCTGGGCGTAGAAGGTGGCAAGCAAAGCATAAAGTGGTGGGCAAGCAAAGCAAAAAGAGGATGGCTGTGTGTACAAAGGTGGGGGATATATTATAATGGCAAAGCACCAAAAAAAGCCGTAATCCCACACAAAATATTTTCCCAATGTTCCCTGACCCCTCCTCCCCCTAGTCACAATCTTTATCCACCTGAGTTGATTGACTTGCTAGCTAATTCTCTGTACTTGATCAAATAATTGATCCTATTAAGTCATTCCAAAGCTACAATTAACATTTCTTTTGTTTAGCTACAAAGCATGTGATGATCCTACCACTTACCAACTTATTATACACTGCCAGTTCTCTATTATTTCCTCTTGTCAGCTATGCAATATGTTTCATACACCTCTTTCTCTATAACTCTCCTCGTGTCTTTTCTGTTAATTAACCCCGACAAAATTCAATTTGCAGCTTTTTTAAATTGAATTTCTTAGTTCACTACATCATCAGCCAGTGCTACATGATTATGACTTTACAAAGTCTGCCCTAATTGTGCTTAAAAATCTCTTTTAAGCAGATTAGAAAGAGAAAAGAAACATGTTTGAGTGGAGAAAGTGGGGTTGCTACATATAAATATGGTTATTTAATTATGGTGGTATCAATTGGGACACAACATCAATCAGATCACTAGAATCATCTCTAAAAGAGATGTCAAAATGTCTACATAAGATATAACAGTAAAAAAATACCACACTAATGTTCTCCAACTAAAATGTCAAATCCTATGTGGCGATGACATGGATTGACAGCAAGAAAGTTGCTGTCAAATTTGACAACAACTTCAAAATTAATTATTAATGCTTTTTATTAAGTTTTTTATTGGTTTAATCATAATTGCAATTAATGTTGTTGTTGACCCGTTTCCCTTTTGTTCAGTTGAGGTAAATGAACGATCCCCTCTTGTTAAAAAGAAATGGTGAATGGTCCGGATTTCATAATTATTAAATGCATTTTATTAAGTTTTTATTAATTTAATCATTTATTTTATAATATAATAAAATAATAATTTAGTTTGACATGTCGGGTGGACAATAAAATTTAAAAAGATGCCAAAATGTCACATATGCTATCAAATTTAAATTTTATGTTTAAAATTTGACATCTCATTTGAAAATGCTCTAAGCAAGTGATGCAAGTTTTGCTGCCACTTTACCCACCAATTGCCTATTCTTTTCTATCCTAATCCAATGACTGTTGTAATATCATTTTCATTCGATACACATAATCTCCCTTTAAGACTAATTAACTTAGTGGGTTTTTACTCTGGCTTCAGATATGACCCAAGCATGAAACAAAACCCTAGAGTAGGAGAACAATGTACGGATACACTGTTATCAAGACGTCTTATGTCAACGGTTTAAACTATAAAGATATGTGTAAAAGAAACTTCTACCTAATATTATAAAATTGATATAAAATGTCACAGTAACCGTACATCTGTTTTATATAAGTTGTTATGCTAAAACAACGTATTTTGTTATATTTTGTTTTGTATTAAATTTAAGAAATTGTTATTAGCACTCTTAAAATCTCATTTGGCATTCCAAACTTTCTATAATTAAAAAGAAAAATACATTTGTCAGGAGTGTATAATAAATTTTTTTTAAATGCTAATAACAATTCCTTAAATTTAATGTGAAATAGTAAAGATGTTTAGTTTCATCATCCACCTAAAACATTCCCTTCTAGACACATTATTAGTTGAGGGTCAGAATAATAATTTATATTCCTCATCATCCCACATCTCAAAAAGTAATAAGAGTACAAATTACTGTTGTTAATCATGTTCTTCAAGTACCACTCTCTTACAATTGAAAATTTAGATATTCTATAATCCACTTCAGTGCAATATTGATCACATCTCAAAAAGTAATAAGAGTACACATTATTAGTTGAGGGTTAGAATAACAAATCGCATCATCTCTTCAAATTTAGATATTCTATAATCCACTTCAGTGCAATATTGAAAATTTTAAGGAAATAGTTTTGCTCACTACCTTTAAGCGGTGGTATTGTTTACTATTTTTTTTTTATTATTAGGTGAATTTAAATTTTGAGATATATATAATAGATAGACATAATTAAATCTTAAAATTAAATTCATCAAAAAGTAATAAATAGGATAGTAAACATTAAAAGATAAACAAAAAAACACCCAAATTATAATCATCGCCCAACAAGCTCATGGGCCAACATTGAACCCAGAAAAAAATAAAATAAAGCTGATTGGCCAAGAAAAGTTTATTGCTTCAGCAATAGGCACCACCTATTATATTCCTTCTTTTAGTATATTAATTGGAGCACTTCTATACGTTGTTTTCTTCTAAATTTGAAGAAGGTGTAACACTTAAATGGGAAATTATATAGCCTTACAAGGATGATAACTTGATAACATTTTTACAGTTGAAACTTCCAAATAAATAAAAGGTTTGAAAGTGTCATCTAATGTTAACGTTTCATTGTTAGACTCTTGTGGTTACACGAATGCATTCAATTTTAGATAACGAATTTGAATCACACATCATGATATATTTTATCTTGATCGGTAGCTTAGTCTTAGGCTCGCAATCTAACGAATTTAAATATAATTATCATAATATACACGATAGTGCTATTCATACATCTCTATTTATCTTTCACACCTTTGTTAATTTTTGTCCACTGATCTTCTTCAATTAATTCGATCTGATGACTAAAATTTAAAAAAATTATGTAAAAGATAAAAATAGATATATCGATAGTACCACCGAATATAAATTCATAACTTGGGCCCCAAGAATCATCGGTTCGTGTTTTTTATAGCCCCCAAACCCCTTAATGCTCTCCATCAGCATGTTCCAACCGTGAAGTGCACACAACAGAAAAACAGGGCCAAATCCGTGAAACAGTTAAAAAAAAAAAAAAAAAAAGCAGAGAGACAATCACTTTTCCCCTGCTATAAATACCATAACCCACCACCTCCATTTTCTTCAGCTCAAATTTCCTCACCTTCTTTTCATCGACTCAAAAACCTTCCAAATTTCCAAAAATCCAATTAAAAAAAATATATATTAAAATTTAAACATAAATATGAGAACCGTAATTGCTTTCTCTACTGCAACTCCGGTGGCAAAATCCCCACTGGAATCATCCCTGCCGCCAACTGCAACAACCATGGGGCGGCAGCAGCAGCAGCAGCACTCGCCGTGGCACTCTCCGGTGCCCTACCTATTCGGAGGCCTGGCGGGGATGTTGGGTCTGATTGCTTTTGCTCTGTTGATCCTTGCCTGCTCTTACTGGAAGCTTTCGAGCCGGTTGGAGGACAGAGAGGGAGGCGAGCGAGACCTAGAGAGCGGCGGCGGCGACGAGAAAGGCGACGGGTCGAATAAATCAGTGAAGGTGTTCGAGGAGAAGATTTTGGTTATTATGGCGGGGAATGAGAACCCAACTTTCTTGGCCACGCCGGTTTCCGTGTGCTCGAAAGCTGCTTCTTTCGGCGGCGCTGACGATCATGCCGACGAACAGGGGATGAGCGAAGAAGTAAATAAGGAGGAGAGCTCCGAGAAAGTGACAGAAGAAATAGGGTCCCATGATCCCGAAGAACCCGAAAATATTCGGAACCAAGACGATGAATCGGAGACTCAGCAGAGGCGATTACAAGAAGGACAAGTACAACATGAAAACCAGTGAGCTTAACTCAGCTTGCTCTGTTTCAGTTTTGGCATATATTTCTTGAGAGAGGAAGAAAAACAGAGTGCTCTGTTATTTTTCTGGTGGGGTTTGGGGTATTTCTATGTTTTGATCCGGAAAATGCAAATTTTGTATGAGATTTATTAGTTTTGATGAGATTTGACATTAAAGCAGAATTAATTAGTTGCAGTTGACGTTAGAGATTTTTGTTCTTATCTTTCCAGCTTAATTGTTAAATAGAGCCGTATTGCACTAATTAAGAAGGATAATTTATCTTTCTTTGCCTTTCTCCCCACGCATTTTCTAAACATAGGAAAAGCTTGGATTTGGAGCACAAGAAATTCTAACGATACTGAGTTCCATCTTGATGGAGGTTTTACGTTTAAATATCATGAACGCTAATGAAGCAAAATTAGGAACAAAAAACAAAATTAGCTACCAGTCAGAATCATATTATTATGTAAATCTTCTCCTTGAATACCACTAACTCAAAAACATTATGGGAATGAGATTGGTATAAAATGTTGTGGTGTCACGGAATAATTTTTTAATTGGAGACACTGTATTAGAGATAATATATATATATATATATATATATATAACATTTTATAAATAATTAAAAGTACGAGAATGACGTTCCAGTAAGATTATTTTTAGAAATTTGGGACATCTCCCAACTCCCAACTCAATGCCCGGAAATTTCAGATTGGGGCACGAGAAAGCTGAGAGACATACACGTGTATAATTTTGATTGGGTTTGGTCCACTGGAAAGCAACGTGTAGGCACGAATCTTTGAGTTGTCCGCTGTGCGACGCCACGCGAAGCCGCGTCCCCGCATTAAATGCGCGCGAGTTTTATCATGAGTCCGTATCATTTTCTCAAGGATTGTTTGTTCTCCATTTTCGGTGTTTTTCGCGTACTCTTTTGTTTTGTGCAGTTATAATTAAAGGCGTTACAATTATTTTGTAAACACTTCTAAATGAGTCATATTTTATTCAATTGTTCACTTCACTATATATAAATTAGCCCAATCACACAAATTTGTGTTACCACAAAGGAAAGAAAGCTTAATATAGCATTTGCTCTCAAAGACAGATGAAGCGCAGGTGTTTATTCCCTCTGCTGATATTGCTCATCTTGCTCTTCTCTAATGGTATATTAACATCTAATCTCTTCTTAATATCGGTTTCTTTCTCTACTTTTTGCATTTCCTAAATTGTTTCGTCATCATGTGCACTTGAAGGAGAGGAACGAAACTGCTCGAATGCTCCGATCCCCGTTAAAAAAATGCTCAAAATATAGATGTGTCATAGCCTGCATGGACGACTATAATCAAAGCTTCATCAATCGTGGTTGCATGGATTACTATACATGTTGCTGCAAAGATTTAGAGTAGGGTACTCGAGCTCCTGTGGCCGATTCTCCCTCTTCTTGTATCACTTATATCCGAAGAATAATAACAACAGTTGACAATAATATTTGGCTTTGTAGCCTAATTTAATTGTTATAACAAATCCAACAATTGTTTTGCAATAGACTAAGGGGAGGGGATGATTTGAACTCGGGACGCAGTTGATTTAAGGTAAAAGCCTTATCCACCAAAGCAATCCACCACTTGCTAACAAATGCAACAATTAAATTCCGCCAATAAACGCTATCATCACTTCTTACCAGAAACTTCATCCGGGGTTTTGGTAGTCTTCTGACTGCATGAACTGTGTTCTGAAGCTCCGCCCATATGGCTTTGTACACCATCCTCTGCCTATTTACAGCCCACTGTCCCTCAAATGATGAGGAGACGACATCAATGACCACATGCCCGCCATCCCCGTTCATATCTTCGATTTCTACAGTAACGGATTCCGCATTTAGCTCCCCCTTGATCTTTTTTCTTCATGGATTCTATTAGTGGGGAGTCAATGGAGCCAGCATTTCGGACGCTTGAAGCTCGAGGACTGAATCTCCTCACACCACCGTATTCCAATCTCATATTGCTCCTGTTTTCATTGCCAATTGCTCTATCGTGCAAACAATCTGATACTCTGGCTCTTAAATACCAACAGAGTTTTCCTTGGTTGAGAAAGTAAGGATGGCAGAGCTCGAGTAAGGGCGCACCATGATTGAGTTGGCGGCCATTGTTCCCTGTCTACACCTCTACTTGAAACCCTAATAACTCTAAGCTACGTAAGGTCGCACTCTAATGCAAGAATTGAGCGCCTGCACGAATATGATGGTACGAATTAAAATTGGAAAGAATAAATGATACAGCAAACATCAAGTTTTGCTAACCCAGTTTCATTTGAACATTACCCCCTGCAAGTTCGAATAACAGTCAATATTAAGCCATATGGGACTGCTTCTGAAAGCGCTTCTAACTGCGTTTGGCAGAAAAACATAAAAACGCTTTTACTCATATTATCTTTTTGAAGAAACTCAACATTTTTATAATACGAGCTCTTCTAGTATAAGCGCTTATGAGCAGGTTCCTATAGAAGCATTCCCAAACAAGCGCTTAAGAATCTGTTTGGAACTGCGTTTAGATAACCAACTAAAGGCGCTTCTAGTAACATTTGGCAAAAGTGCTTTCATGAGAAGCATTTCCAAACTGGCCTTAAACTAAAGGGTTCAAATTTTATCACTAGCTGTACCAAAGGAAATAATCATTTCCCAGTTGTTGCAGAATCCTTCAACTAAATTCACATTAATCTTCAAAACTCACACTACCAAATCCAGTGATTACCCCCTAATTTCCATATTTAATTAAATCTTGACTAACCCATAAAAAACAATCCACTTTTGAAGCCGTAAACAGTAAAAACAGAAGAAAAACCAGCACCGAGGTTAAAAAATAAATATGTAAACTTGCAACCAGAAGTATAGCAGCCTATATATTCATAAATTATGGGAAAAATGATGAAAAACATAGAAACGAGGGAAGAGGAAGCGTACTTACCTCGCATGTGATGATCCTACCACTTACCAATTATACACTGCCAGTTCTCTATTATTTCCTCGTGTCAGCCATGCAATATGTTTCATCCACCTCTCTCTGTATAACTCTCCTCGTGTCTTTTCTGTTAATTAACACTGACAAAATTCAATTTGCAGCTTTTTAAAATCGAATTTCTTAGTTCACTACATCATCAGCCAGAGCTACATGATTATGACCTTAAAAAGTCTGCCCTAATTGTGCTTAAAAATCTCTTTAAAGTGGATTAGAAAGAGAAAAGAAACATGTTTGAGTGGAGAAAGTGGGATTGTTACATATAAAGATGGCTATTTAATTATGGTGTTATCTAGGGGTGGATTCAAAAAATCGAAAACTGAACCGGACCGAGGCCGAAAAAAACCGAACCAAAATTGTCAAACCAAACCGAACCGAATCTGGCCAGTTCGGTTTCGGTTTTTGAGGTTCGGAAACCAAACCAAACTGATATATATATATATATAATTATTTTTTCAATATTATAAATAGTTTAGTATACAATCATAACAAAACATAACCTGTTGCCAAGTTGGTTTCTTGAAACTTTTCAAGATGCAGTGCATGGGTTCGAACCCTTATGTCCAAGATTTTAGAGAAGTTTTTTAATTTTTTTGAGAAATCAACAAAACCCTATAACCCTAGCCACTGATAGTCTTCTCTTTCTCGTTCCCTGCTTCCAGTGTAACCCTAACCCAGTAACCCTCTCGCGCAGCTGAGCCTCCTCTCTCTCGCTAGGTCTTCAACTTCAATCGCTATGTCTCTCTCAATCTCTCAGTCAACCCACAATGGCGCGACCCTTCTCACTCTCAATCTCTCACACCTCGCC
This sequence comes from Malus domestica, assembly GCF_042453785.1. NCBI lineage: Eukaryota > Viridiplantae > Streptophyta > Magnoliopsida > Rosales > Rosaceae > Malus > Malus domestica. The sequence continues at coordinate 3,049,940 of NC_091675.1, read as the reverse complement.
CTCTCGTCGTCAGTCTCTCATCTCGCCGTTAGCTTTTTCTTGCCCTTTCGAGTCTTGACAGCAAAGGGTAGCCTCATCTTTTTCTCTCTCGGTCTTCAACTTCAATCACTGTCTGTCTCTCTCGATCTTAAATCCCAAGCGACCCACGACGGCGTGACCCTTCTCACTCTCAATCTCTCACACCTCGCCCTCGTCTTCAGTCTCTCATCTCGCCGTGAGCTTCTTCTTGTCGTTTCGAGTCTCGCCTGTAAAAGGTTAGTCTCATACTCTCATTTCTCTGTGTTTAATTTTCTGTTCTATTTATCTATTGAAATTGGTTCTGATTAAAGAGGTATTCATTTCATACTTTGCATTTTCTATTAATCTGCCGATTTTCTGGATTTATTAGTGTTATGAGATCCATGAATGTGTGCTCATTTTCAGTGTGATTGTTTATGGGATTTCGATTCCACCCCACAGAAAAAGAGTTGGTCCACTATTATTTGCAGATGAAGCTCGAGAGAATGGATTACATTGTTAGCGACGTCATCAGTGAAATCAATATCTGCAACCACGAGCCAATGGACTTGCCTGATAATTATTTGTGTTGATGCACAAAACCGGAAGGTCTTGGGACAACGTAAATCCGGCCGTGAATATGCAAGAAAGTAAAGAACACAATATGTATCGTGGTTCACCTCAATGTTTGGACTACGTCCACACTGATGTTGATATTGTTTCACTCTGAATGGCGAATATACAAAAAGGCTAAAGGCAGTGTGCTCTCTTCCCATGGCTTAAGACTTGGCCTCCCCTAATAAGGAGAATGAGGCCTGAGGATTGTGAGGGTGAGGAGTCCCTTTTATAGACTAAGGGCTCCTCACTTATTACATATTTGCCCCTTCATTTATTACATAATTACACTTGAGTCCCCCGAGTATTTATACGAGATCTAAATACGGAGGCCCTAAGTATGGTATAAACAGTAGTCCCCCAAGTCTTCAATCAATAGAGGCTGTTGGCTGGAGACTTCAAATTCAATTCATGTATGGGCCGAAGTGGCGGTTTGTTCGAAGGCCGTTTTTGTATACCATGCACTGAAGCTTTGTAGGTGAAGCTTTTAAGGTGAAGCTTTGAAGCTGGAGCTCTGTAAATGAAACTTTCGAAGCTGATTGACATGAGTGATGCTCATGAATGTTGACATAAGTGATGCTTATGAATGTTGACATGAATGACGGTCATGAATGTTTATGTATGATTGACATGAGTGATGCTCATGAATGTTTATGTATGATTGACATGTGTGATGCTCATGAATGTTTATGTATGATTGACATGAATGATGCTCATGTATAATTTTGGAGTACTAAACGTACTTTTGTTCACCTAGTGGGTGATAATAGCAGCAGGCTGTCGAATAATTTTGGAGTACTGGGCGTACTTTTGATCACCCGGTTGGTGATAATAGCGGCAGGCTGCCGAATAATTTTGGAGTACTGAATGTACTTTTGATCACCCGGTTGGTGATAATAGCGGCAGGCTGTCGAATAATTTTGGAGTACTGGACGTACTTTTGATCACTTGATTGGTGATAATAGCGGCAGGCTGTCGAATAATTTTGAAGTATTGGACGTGCCTTTTTTTTTTTTTTTTTTTTTTTTTTTTTGCGTTGCTGGTTGCCCACTTGTATACAACCTTATGCCAGAAATCTCATCACGTGTGATCAGACATAAAGTGACCATAGTCCCTGTAAATGCCCATTTCAAGAATAATGGGTCCATTTTTCAGAGCAATCTCCTTTGCATATTTGCATACCTGCTTTACAGCAAACACATCTAAAGCTTTTCCATGTGGGTGGTCGACAAAAGCAATCCATGTGGGTGGTCGACTAAAGCCATCCAGACTCATCATTTCCGATGGCATCACCCACAAAAACGGTTTGAGGAGGTTGCGGGTGACGATGATGTGTGAGACTAGTCGACTACTAGTGATGCCCATGTCGTGATGACTGGGCGCGGTCGGAAAATGGTGGGGATAATCGTCGACTACTAGCATCAACAGAAAATGTTAAGTGAGGTTGATGGTAGTCCTCTGCAATGCGTTTAGTGAGGTTGATGGTGTACTCCCTGGTAATGACCTCCTCCTTTCTCCCATTGCCACGACCCTTCTCCGCCATTGTTGAAGCTCTGAGCTCACATCCGCTTTCCTGCTGTAATGAACTTGATATCCATCGGAAATAGATCTGGTGGGTGTGTTGAGTGATTTGGCGGGTAAGGCGGTGATGCATCAACAAAATACATACTTGTAATCTATTATCCTGAGAACTTGAGGATCGGCATCTGCAGATAATATTACCAAATCGAGTTCAGTTTCGTCAGCCAGTCGAATAGCCTCACTTTTACTCACCACTCCAACCATGTTCTGTTTGGCGTCGATTAGCCGCATAATATCTGACTTGACACTTGAGATGCACAAAACGGCGCCAAATCCCAGTGCTTTTCTCCTGAATATTCAAATCGCCGTCCAATGAGACGTTGTGAGACTCCTCGGAGAGGAAATCACCGGCGTGTGAGCCACCATCGACAAGCATCATCTGTCGCTCATTCTGATTGAGATCAGAGGCGAGCGCCGCCAAATCGAATTCAGAGAAGAAATGACCCTGCAGCACCGTGTTCACGCAATGCACGGCGCATAGCTTCGATTCTTGTACATGGCCACGAGATTGTCGTCTTGAAACGGAAAAAACCCGACGAGAAACATGTAGATGATGACGTCACAAGACCAGAGATCTACCTTGTCCCCATTGTACCTTTTTTCCCCCGATGACCTCTGGGGCCACGTACACCTGCGTGTCGCATGTGGTGTGAAGAAGCCCGTTCTGCTTCAAGTGCTCTATGAAAGCACTGAGTCTGAAATCGGTGACCTTCAAATTGTCGTCCTCATCGAGGAGGGGATTCTCCGGCTTCAGATCCCGATGGTAGACGTCGCAGTTGTGGCAGAAATCTATGGCGGAGATGAGCTGCTGGAAGTAGACTCTGGTTACATCTTCCCTTAACCGACCCTTGGCGATTTTGGCGAAGAGCTCACCACCGCGGACTAGATCCATAGCAAAATAGATCTTGGACTTGCTTGCCAATACCTCGTAGAGCTCGACGATGTTAGGGTGTTTCACCATCCTCATCACGGAGATATCCTTACTAGTTGGCTATAATGATTTAATTGTTGATCCCCGCAATTTGGAGTGGATCATATAAGTTAATTGTTCTATCGTTGCTGACATCACACATATTTTGCAATAGCCTGCTGGGAGAAAGTTGAACGATGAAGGTGTTGCCAGTGGTGGTCTTCGTGAGTTACTACCATGCATTGCAAGAACAGCAGTTGTTGTTGGAATGGATGAAGTTTTCATGGAGGTACATGATGATCCTTCTAATGCACCAGTTGATGGTCCAACTCAATGGGTGAACTCTTCTGAATATCTTGTTGGGTTTACAACTACACCCAACTAGGTAGTACCACTACACGTGATTTGCAGGTGCAGGTGCGGGAGCAAGTGACATGGATCTCGCTCCGCTATCGTTGGATCCTCGTTGAGGATGAGGGGTGGTGTTTGAAGCGGACCTAGGGTGGCGAGCTCAGAGGGAAGCGAGGTGGCAGTTGGCACGGCCAGTATGTGTGTGTTCTGGGTTTGGCTTTGGATCTTGGGTTTTTGCAGATTCACGGCGGAGGTGAAAAAATGAAAGAGAACCGACATAGCTTTTCGTGTCGTTTCCCACATACGGCGCCAAATGTTGATGCACAAAACCGGAAGGTCTTGGGACAACGTAAATCTAGCCGTGAATCTGCAAGAAAGTAAAGAACACAATATGTATCGTGGTTCACCCCAATGTTTGGGCTACGTTCACACTGATGTTGATATTGTTTCACTCTGAATGGCGAATATACAAGAAGGTTAGAGGCAGTGTGCTCTCTAGCCTATTTTCTATGTGCTCTCTTCCCATAGCTTAAGACTTGCCCTCCCCTAATGAGGAGAATGAGGTCTGAGGATTGTGAGGGTGAGGAGTCCCTTTTATAGACTAAGGGCTCCTCACTTATTACATATTTGCCCCTTCATTTATTACATAATTACACTTGAGTCCCCCGAGTATTTATACGAGGTCTAAATACGGAGGCCCTAAGTATGGTACAAACAATTTGCAAACCCCAGGTCTTAAATTTTGATTATTTTTCTTAGTTCAACGAGTCTGATAATCTGTATTTGCCATTGGGTATTTGGGTTTAATCCAAATGTAAATTAATTACCAAACCCAGTTCTTAAATTTTATGTTTTTAAAATTTTGCTGAAAATTTTAGTAAAAACTTTGAATTTGTAGTTCAATGAATCTGACACTCCGTTTATGCAATTGGGTTTAGTCCAAATGTAACTTTATTATCAAACCCAGTTCTTAAAAAATTCAATCTTTTCATTTATTTATTTTTGAGAATTTTACTAAAACTTTTCAATTTGCAGTTCAATGAGTTTGAATCTCTGTTTACTGTTTAGGAAATTAGGTTTAATCCTAATGCAACTTATTACCAATCCCAATTCTTAATTAAAAGTTATCTTTTTTGGGTGACAATTTAATGAAGGCCAGTGATTTCTGCACTCTTCTATGAGTTCGAAAAATTATAAAATGTTAATTTTTGAGGTGTAAACAGCTGGAAATGCAGTGCGAAAAACGCTACCCCTTTTCTTAAATGGGTTGCATTGTTAACATTCCTCTTATATATATATGATGATTAACCACGTAGTGAGATAATGGTTGCAGTGTTAATCTGCTATGTTGCCTCCTAGGCCGCTTAAGCGTTGAGCTTGAGGAGTTGAAGAGAAGAAGTGCGTGGAAGACATGAAATCTTGAAGGTTTATATGAGTTTATGATTTTAGTTAAGTGGAATATTTCTGTAAAATTTGAACTTTGTTATGTTTATTTTAGATGTGGAAGATTTGAAGTGTAATGTTTATTTTAAATTTGAACTTTTTGAAGACTTAAACTTTGATTTTTTTTTTTTAAGTTTGGACTTTGGAAGATTTGATTGATGATTCTAGTTGAACTTTTAAATATTTATTTTCATTGTGTAGGAATGCTTATGTTATGATTGTATTGGAGATGTTAAAATTTTAGATTTCAATTTTTATTCATTTTCACAAAAAAAAAAAAAAAAAAAAAAACCAAACGGGAAAAAATCGAACCGAAAAAAAATTGAACCAAACCAAAATTTCGGTTCGGTTTCGATTTTGACAAAAAATCGAACTGTTTCAAACCGAACCCAACCCTAGTTGTATCAATTGGGACACACATCAATCAGATCACTAAGCAAGTGATGCAAGTTTAGCTGCCCCTTTACCCACCAATTGCTTATTATTTTCTATCCTAATCCAGTTGTCATGTCAATTTCATTGGATACACATAATCTCCCTTTCAGACTAATTAACACTTAGTGGGTTTTTACTCTGGGCTTCAGATATGGACCCAAGCATGAAACAAAGAAGGTGAATTGTCGGCCCTCTCATTTTTATACTCTACCAATGCCTTCCTGTGATGTGTGATTACGGTTAAATCACGTAAATATTTTATATTAATTTTTTATACAAATAATAAAAAAAAAGTAATAGGAATATAAAATATTGACATGACTTAACCGTGATCACACAAATAGGAGAGGATGGGGAAAGTATGGAAATAGGAGGGCATACAATCCACCCCTTGAAACAAAACCCTAGAGCAGGAGAATGATGTACTGATATACTATTATCAGGACATCTTATGTCAACAGTATAAATTATAAAGATGTGTGTAAAATAAATTTCTATTTGATGTTGTAATATTGATAGAAAATAACATAATAACAATATATCTATATCATGTAAGTTACTCTGCTTTATACTTTGCTTTTGTATTAAATTTAATGTGAAATAGTAAAAGATGTTCCCTTCCCCACCCCTCACACTCTCTATTTCATGTAAGTTGCTCTGTTTTATACTTTACTTTTGTATTAAATTTAATGTGAAATAGTAAAAGATGTTCCCCCCCCAAAAAAACAAAAACATTCATTTCTAGACGCATTATTAGTGGAGGGCCAGAATAATAATTTACTTTTTTATTTTTAGAAACTGGCTAGAATAAGAATTTATATTCCTCATCCCACATCTCAAAAAGTAATGAGAGTACAAAAAATCGAACCGATTCAAACCGAACCCAATGGTATCAATTGGGACACACCATCAATCAGATCACTAAGCAAGTGATGCAAGTTTAGCTGCCCCTTTACCCACCAATTGCTTATTATTTTCTATCCTAATCCAGTTGTCATGTCAATTTCATTGGATACACATAATCTCCCTTTCAGACTAATTAACACTTAGTGGGTTTTTACTCTGGGCTTCAGATATGGACCCAAGCATGAAACAAAGGAGGTGGATTGTCGGTCCTTTCATTTTTATACTCTACCAATGTCCTCCTGTGATGTGTGATCACGGTTAAATCATGTAAATATTTTATATTAATTTTGTATACAAATAATATAAAAAAAGTAATAGGAATATAAAATGTTGACATAGCTTAACCGTAATCACACAAATAGGAGGGGATGAGGAAAGTATGGAAATAGGAGGGCATACAATCCACCCCCTGAAACAAAACCCTAGAGCAGGAGAATGATGTACTGATATACTCTTATCAGGACATCTTATGTCAACAGTATAAATTATAAAGATGTGTGTAAAATAAATTTCTATTTGATGTTGTAATATTGATAGAAAATAATATAATAACAATATATCTGTTTCATGCAAGTTACTATGCTTTATACTTTGCTTTTGTATTAAATTTAATGTGAAATAGTAAAAGATGTTTCCCTCCCCACCCCTCACACTCTCTATTTCATAGTTGCCCTGTTTTATACTTTACTTTTGTATTAAATTTAATGTGAAATAGTAAAAGATGTCCCCCACCCCCAAAAAAAACAAAAACATTCAGTTCTAGACGCATTATTAGTGGAGGGCTAGAATAATAATTTACTTTTTTATTTTTAGAAACTGGCTAGAATAAGAATTTATATTCCTCATCCCACATCTCAAAAAGTAATGAGAGTACAAATTACTGTTGTCAATCATGTTCTTCAAGTACCACTCTCTTATGAAGGTAACAAATCGCATCATCTCTTCAAATTAAGATACTGTAATCCATTTCAATGCAGTATTCAAAATTTTAAAGAAATATTTTTTCTCACCATCTTCAAGTTGTGGTATTGTTTATTATATTTTTTTATCACTATTAGGTGAGCTTAAATTTTAAGATTTATGCAGTAAATGAACACAATTAAGTTTCACAATTTAAACTTATCAAATGATGATAAATAAAATGATAAACATTACTGCCACTTGATAATCGTGGACCAAAAATGCACCCAAACTTTAATGATTGCCCAACAAGCTCATTGGCCTAACATTAAAAATAAAAAAAACAAGCAGATTGGCCAAGAGAAGTTGATTACTTCAGACAGGTTTTATCTTGGTCAATAGTTTAGACTCGCAATCTAACAAATTTCAATATTTTACTAAAAAATATGACTATAAAATCATCATAATACATGTTCATAACTTGGGCCTCAAGAATCATTGGTTAATGTATTTTATAGTCCCATAAATTATGTTTGGATGAGAAAAATAAACTTGAAATTTTGGTAAAAATTAAAATTTATAAATTAACATGCACCAATTCCCTTATTTGGATTCATAAACATATAAATTTAGAATTTCCGCATGGAAAAAAAACTTGGAATTTGAGACCTTCAATTACCAAGTTCAAATTTCATGTAAATATGTGTCATTTCCCAATTTCTATGATTGAGAGTTTAAAAATAAAAAATTTCGTATTCAATTTCATTGTTTTTTTAGGTTAACAAACAAGAAAATTTACAAATTCTAAAAAATAAAATTTTGTCATTTCAATTTCCGTCATTTTGAAATTTCTAAGTAATCTTAAATTTCTTTACATCAGCACGATCCAACCTTGAAATGCACACAAGCAAAAAACAGGGCCAAATCACCAAATCCGTGCCACCATTAAGAAAGAAAAAGAAAACAAAACAGAGAGACAAACACTTTTCCCCTGCTATAAATACCATAACCCACCACCTACATTTTCATCAGCTCAAATTTCTTCACCTTCTTTTCATCCACTCAAATACCTCCCTAATTTCCAAAACACCAATTAAAAAAATATATATTCCAATTTAAAAATAAATATGAGAACCGTAATTGCCTTCTCTACTGCAATTCCGGTAACAGAATCTCCACTGGAATCATCGCTGCCGCCAACTCCAACACCAACAGCCATGGGGCAGCAGCAGCAGCAGCGCTCGCCGTGGCACTCTCCGGTTCCCTACCTAGTCGGAGGCCTGGCGGGGATGTTGGGTCTGGTTGCTTTTGCTCTGTTGATCCTTGCCTGCTCTTACAGGAAGCTTTCGAGCCGGTTGGAGGATAGAGAGGGAGGCGAGGGAGACTTAGAGAGCGGCGGCGGCGGCGATGAGAAGGGTGACGGGTCGAATAAATCAGTGAAGGTGTTCGAGGAGAAGATTTTGGTTATTATGGCAGGGAATGAGAACCCAACTTTCTTGGCCACGCCGGTTTCCGTGTGCTCGAAAGCGGCTTCTTTCGGCGTCGCTGACGATTATGCCGACGAACAGGGGATGAGCAAAGAAGTAAAAAAGGAGGAGAGCTCCGAGAAAGTGAAAGAAGAAATGGGGTCCCATGATCCCGAAGAACCCGAAAATATTCGAAACCAAGACGATGAAGCGGAGACTCAGCCGAGGCGATTACAAGAAGAACAAGTACAACATGAAAACCAGCGAGCTTAACTCAGGAGAATTTGGACGTCCTAGGCTAGCCTTCGAAATGGAGCCTAGAGTTCCCTAACTACCGATCATTTGTATATTGATATGTGTAAAAAAAATTCATTAAATACATGAAAAATCTATTTATACATCAAATATTATTAAAAATTAATATCAAAAGAAGAAATATATACAAACATTACTCAAATATTAGTATATTACCCGTCTCGCATTTTTAGATGCAAATGCACTTATTAAGTTTACATAATCTAATTTTTTAACAAATTCAAACCGAAAGAGAAGTCCCTATCCACTACGCCAAATTCCAATCATTTTTCTATTGGTACAATGTTACTTATTACATTCAATAAATGAATGAAATGTTGGATTACAGAGACAACATCTTACAACTAGGAAAAATACTAGAGTGAAGATGATAGTAATTTTCGTATGCCCACCTAGGCGGACGAAACAGATTTGAATAAATAATTATATAATATATAAACTAATTGATTTGAACATTTAATAGTGTCATTTTTCAAAAGGGTGAGAGTTTTAGCCCTTTAGGTACATAATAATGATATATGTAGTGTGATCTTAAAATAGGGTAATAAAACCCCATAAAAATAAACATAAAGCTAATACTTAAGAGAGAAGCAAAAAAGTAAAAATAAGATGGTGTGGACTATTTAAAGGGGAGAAGACGTGCATATATATATAAAAGATGGTGGGATCATTTTAAGTAAAATCGTGCAATGTGATGTTGGGAATAGAGTTGTCTTCTTCCTCGCGCGATACCGACCTTGCAACAAAAGATTTCCAAATTCCGGCTTTTACATATAAGCCCGCATAGTTCCCGCCCATCCTTGTCCAGACCCTCCTAAAAATTGGAAGCCCCTAGGCGGACGCCTATTCCGACTACCCTTAGGGCCGGCTCTGAGCTTAACTCAGCTTGCTCTTTTTCAGTTTTGGCATATATTTCTTGAGAGAGGAAAAAAAGCAGAGTGCTCTGTTATTTTTCTGGTGGGGTTTGGGGGATTTCTATGTTTTGATCCGGAAAATGCAAATTTTGTATGAGATTTATTAGTTTTGATGAGATTTGACATTAAAGCAGAATTAATTAGTTGCAGTTGATGTTAGAGATTTTTGTTCTTATCTTTCCAGCTTAATTGTTAATTAGAGCCGTATTGCACTAATTAAGAAGGATAATTTATCTTTCTTTGCCTTCCTCCCCACGCATTTTTTCTAAACGTAGGAAAAGCTTGGGCTTGGAGCACAAGAAATTCCAACGATGCTGCGTTCCATCTTGAAGGAGGTCTCGCGGTCAAATATCATAAACGACAAAACACAATAAAGCATTTTCCCATCAGGAGGGGTCAGTTGAAGTCCGACTAGGATTTTTTTGTTGTTGTTTTATTCACACATGTTGAATGCACTCTATATACTTAATGTACCTCATATTTGCTTTTCTAATTAAAATTTATTTTAATGTACTCTACGTATTTTCCCGTAATATCCTAAAACCGCGTAAAGTTGAAACCAAATGTTGATAGACCAACTAATTATTATCAGTAGTGGAGTTAGGATTTTGAGTGAGAATGGGCCTTTCACTTTATGTGTGTAAAAAAATTGAGCTCATAACATGTTAACATATGCAATTTGAGTAATCTTCACCAAACTGAAGGACCTCTCTTAAATTTAAGAGTAATGCTAGGGAGAACAAATTTTTAAACCAAATGATGTGTCACCGATAAAAAACAAACACATTAATCGACACTTGACCATGTTATGGTGTAAAAAAATGAGCCTCCCTAGCATTACCCTAAATTTAATAGTGAGAAGAAAAAAATGTACAAACCCGGACAACCAAGTAAGAGGTAGGCTATGGAAGAAGTAGAAAAAGAAGGATAATGGAAGAGGTTTGCAAATAAAGAAGGTGTGTTGCTTTAGAAAATTATAGGGTGTGCATTATTGTTAGTTGAGAGAATGGAACTAGTAGTGGGTTGCTTTTTTTACTCAAAAATGCATCTCTTTTAAAAACTTACTGACCAAACACATCGTTTCATTAAACAGTCAAACAGATTTTGAATAAAAACAAGCTAACGACGTCGTCTACCTCATCTTCTTCCTTGAGGTTCACACCTTAGCAAATAAAAGTTTGGGGTCGCTGGTTGATTTCATACACCTTTCAGAAGTTAATACGAACCTGGGACTACCTTGGTCCTTTGGTGGCTCCACCCCTGATTATTATCAATGAATAAAGCTCAATTCAAAAGCTTACTCATGTGATATTGGGGTTCGGCTATAATGATACGTACTACTCACTGTTAAGCGTTTTATGCAAGATTTAATCGTATGAAAAATTCATTAGATCTCTATATGCAAGATCTAATTGTTAATCTTCCGGATCATTCAGTGGTACATACTACAAAAGAAAAAGTGGTGATATTGAGAGTATGCATAAATAAATAGAAAACCCTTTTTAGGCTTTGCTGCAACAAGACACAGATTAAACTAATGGATTATCGTTCCAAATTTTCCAATTAAGAGTTGCTTAATCCGTAATATCATGCTAATGTATAATTGTTGCACGCGATATTAAACTAAATTTCAAAAATATGTTATTTTTGTTTTTTCTTTTATGAGAGGAATCGCACCTCATTGATGGAAAGAATAAAAGGAAAACTAATAAAAATGGTTTGAAAACTTTGAGTTTTAACTATAAGGACAAAACAAAATGGTAAAGTGAATAGTAATATGTTTGACTTTTTAGTGTAAAAATGTGATTTTTCGTTAAAGTGAACAATATCGTGAACTTTTCGTTAAAACTTCCAAGATTAAAACATACAAATCCGGGGCCACGTTGAAGAGGGGCTCAGAAAAAGCCTTTTCCAGGAAAAATCACATGGAGAACGTCCATGGAAGGGGAAAAAACGTGTTCCATCTTACCGTACAAGTATGATCAGATCATGTACATTAATTTTGTTTGAAAGTGCTTTTAAAATAATTGAAAGTGCTTCTGGTGAAATATTTTTGAAACCAATCATTAATAAAAATGCAAATGAATTCTGCAATAAGCATTGAAGCACGTCAAGTACTTTTAGAACAAAAAAAAATTTATTTAAAAGTGTTACCGTTATTTTATAAACACTTACAAATGAGTCAAATTTTGTTCTAATCGTTCACGTCACGGTATATAAATTAGCCCAATCACACAAATTTATGTTACCACAAAGGAAAGAGAGCTTAATATAGCATTTGCTCTCAAAGACAGCTGAAGCGCCGGTGTTTCTTCCCTCTGCTGATATTGCTCATCTTGCTCTTCTCTAATGGTATATTAACATCTAATCTTTTCTTAATATCGGTTTCTTTCTCTACTTTTTGCATTTCCTAAATTGTTTCGTCATCAGGTGCACTTCAAGGAGAGGAACGAAACTGCTCGAATGCTCTGATCCCTGTTTAAAAATGCTCGAAATATAAGGGCATGTTTGGTACCTTATCTAAAAACTTTGATTGTTCCTAAAAATAATTTTCAAATAACATCACTTGAAAATAGATTTCTTTCAAGCTTCAAATTTTCAAAAATCTGTTTGGTTGAATTTTTAAAAATAATTTTTTTAGTTTGAATTCAAACTTCCTTGAACAAAAATTCGAGGAGAGAAAGAATTGGGAAGGAGAAAGGAGAGAGGAAATAGTCGGTGAGGAGAGAGAAAGACAGGGAGAGGATGAGGAGGATAGGGAGAGAGCAAAAAATTACGGAAAGAATGTGATGAGTGAGAAGAAAGAGAGACAAGACAAAAGGCTGAAGAGAGAGAAGATAAGGTGTGACATGGGGAGAGGAGAAAAAGAGAGGGTTAGGAAGGAGCAAAAGAAGATGTTGAGGAGAGAGCATGAAAACTCTAAAAACTCACTTTTAGTGTTTTTAAGAAATAGCCTATGTTTTTAAGTTAGTTTTGAATCCAATTTTTAAAAAGAGTCCTACCAAACAAGAATTCAAAGCCTAAAACTCAAAAAGTGTGTTTGAGTTAAAAAAAGTTGAACTCAAGTAGGATAACAAACAAGCCCTAAATGTGTCATAGCATGCATCGACCACTATAATCAAAGCTTCATCAATGGTGGTTGCATGGATTGCCATACATGTTGCCGCACAGATTTAGAATAGGGTACTCGAGCTCCTGTGGCCGATTCTCCCTCTTATAGTATCGCTAATGTCCGAAGAATAATAACAACAGTTGACAATAATATTTGGCTTTGTAGCCTAATTTGATTGTTGTAACAAATCCAACAATTGTTTTGCAATAGCCACTTATCCACCAAGGCAATCCACCACTTGCTAACAAATGCAACAATTAAATTCCGCTAGTAAACGCTATCATCACTTCTTACCAGAAACTTCATCCGGGGTTTTGGTAGTCATCTGATCAACTGCATGAACTGTGTTCTGAAGCTCCTCCCATATGGCTTTGTACACCATCCTCTGCCTATTTACAGCCGACTGTCCCTCAAATGACGAGGAGACGACATCAATGACCACATGCCGGCCATCCCCGTTCATATCTTCTACACTAACGGATTCCGCATTTAGCTCCTCCTTGATCTTTTTCTTCATGGATTCTATTAGTGGGGAGTCAATGGAGCCAGCATTTCCGACGCTTGAAGCTCGAGGACTGAATCTCCTCACACCACCGTATTCCAATCTCATAAGGCTCCTGTTTTCATTGCCAATTGCTCTATGGTGCAACAATCTGATGCCCCGGCTCTTAAATACCAACAGTGTTTTCCTTGGTTGAGAAAGTAAGGATGGCAGAGCTCGAGTAAAGGCGCAGGAGGCTGATAACACATACGGACGCACCATGATTGAGTTGGCCGCCATTGTTCCCTGTCTACACCTCTACTTGAAACCCTAATAACTCTAAGCTACGTAAGGTCGCACTCTAATGCAAGAATTGAGCACCTGCACGAATATGATGGTACGAATTAAAATTGGAAAGAATAAGTTTTGCTAAGCCCGTTTTATTTGAACATTACTCCCTGCAAGTTCAAATAACAGTCAATATTAAGCCATATTGGGACTGCTTCTGAAAGCGCTTCTAACTGCCTTTGGCAGAAAAACATAAAAGCGCTTTTACCCATAATCTCTTTTTGAAGAAACTCAACATATTTATCATACAAGCTCTTCTAGCATAGGCGCTTATGAGCAGGCTTCCTACAAAAGCATTCCCAAACAAGCGCCTAAGAATCTGTTTGGAACTGCGTCTAGACAATCGACTAAAGGCGCTTCTAGTAACATTTGGCAGAAGTGCTTTCATGAGAAGCATTTCCAAACTGGCCTTAAACTAAAGGGTCCAAATTTTATCACTAGCAGTACCAAATGAAATAATCATTTCCCATTGTTGCAGAATCCTTCAACTAAATTCACATTAATCTTCAAAACCCACACTATCAAATCTAGTGATTACCCCCTAATTACTATACTAAATTAAATCTTGACTAACCCGTCAAAAGCAATCCACTACAGAAGCCGTAAAACAGTAAAAACAGAAGAAAAACCAGCACCGAGGTTAAAAAATAAATATGTAAACTTGCAACCAGAAGTATAGCAGCCTATATATTCATAAATTGTGGGAAAAATGATGAAAAAATTAGGAGCAAGGGAAGAGGAAGTGCACTTACCTCGCGGTTTGTACGTGTTGCGATGCGAGAGAGCGGCTGAGCAAACAAGAGGAACGGAAGAGGGGAAATCGGCACGTTAGGGATTTTCAGGGGTAATTCTGTAAATATGAAACAGAATAATGGAATATTACTAGTAATTTGATCTGAGCTGTTTAATTTTCTTTCGGTACAATCCAACGCTACTTTCAAAAACCACGTCAGCTAAAACATACGCTTCCACGGATTTGCTGCTTCTTCTCGCGCCTCGCATCGTCTCTCCGCTTCATCTGCAGCTCCATTTGCCCCCTGGAGTTTGAACTTCAACCAGTAGAAGAAGTAATTGAATACAGTAGCGGATCCAGGATTTTAAACTCAGAGGTCTCAATAATAAAGGTCAAAAAATTTATAGACAAAAACAACATTGAAAATTTAAATATAATACATTTGATTAAAAAATCATATACAAAACAATATTACAAATTATAAAATCATAATTCAAGCGTCCATTATGAGGAGTACCTAAGTTATTGATTATCTAATATGAACCACTAAATTTAAAACACCGGTCAAATAAAACTCTCTTCGAGCTCCCACTATCTTTCTAACCAAACACACAATTTTTCTCTTTTACTAGTTTTCAAACATAACTCCGCCGTGTAAGTTTATCTTACATTGCCGGTCCCAAGCCCGGATAAAGGAGGAGGGGGAGGGCGTCAGGTAGTCGATAGCCGGCACTCCATGATCACGTCGAATCTTTATGAAAATGAATCCAGAACGAAATCGCGTTAAAGCTAGGGCGTCACCCGTAAGTGGCGCGCTGTGTGGCCCGAGCACAGTGATAAGTGAGCAAGGGTCGCTGTATCTCCATCGGCACCCGGATGCAGTGTTAAATGAGCAAGGGGGCTATAGAAACTTCTTTTCGAACGACTCCACTCAAAGTTGTTTGGGAGCATATGCTCCTATCAACTTTACACGGGACACACAAAAGAAGTACTTTGATCCTATTAAACGGGGAAGGGTGAAGAAGCTAGGACAGAAGGGTAGAGTTCAAGAGAGCAAAATGCGTTTAGGAACGTGGAATATAGGAACCTTGACGGGAAAATCTATGGAAGTAGTAGAAGTTATGGTGAGGAGAAGGATAAATATTATGTGCCTACAAGAAACTAAGTGGGTTGGTCGTAAGGCAAAGGATCTAGAAAACTCAGGGTTTAAACTATGGTATTCGGGCACAAATAGAACGAGAAACGGTGTTGGCATCATCGTGGACAAGACCTTGACACAAGATGTTGTAGATGTCAAGAGGGTAGGAGATAGAATCATGGCAATCAAGATTGTAATAGGACAAGAACTTATCAATGTGATTAGTGCATACGCACCTCAAGTAGGGTTGGATACGAGTTCGAAGGAGAAATTTTGGGAAGACCTTGGAGACTTGGTGCAAGGAATTGCTCAGATGGAGAAGTTATTTATAGGAGGAGATTTAAATGGACACGTGGGCAGGGAGACAGGCAACTATGGAGGTTTTCATGGTGGCCATGGTTTTGGGGAGAGAAACGAGGATGGGGAAGCTATCTTGGATTTTGCAATGGCATATGATCTCTTCTTAGCCAATACCTTCTTTAAGAAGAGAGAAGAACATGTGATCACCTACAAGAGTGGGTCGTCAAAAACACAAATAGATTTTCTTCTAATGAGGAAAGGGGATCGTATAACTTGTAAGGATTGCAAAGTTATACCAGGAGAGAGCGTGGCTAATCAACATCGCTTGTTGGTGATGGATGTACATATCAAAAGAGTGAGAAAAAAGAACAAGACTTGGAAGTGCCCAAGGACTAGATGGTGGAATCTAAAAGAAGAAAAACAAGCCATTTTCAAAGAGAAAGTAATCACCCAGTGTGTGTGGGATAGAGAGGGGGAAGCTAACCAAATGTGGGATTCCATGGCTAGTTGTATCCGAAAAGTAGCAAAAGAGGTATTAGGAGAGTCCAAGGGCTTTGCCCCACACCAAAAGGAATCTTGGTGGTGGAATGAGGAGGTACAAACAAAGGTGAAGGCTAAGAAGGAATGTTGTAAAGCCTTATACAAGGATAGGACCGATGAAAATGGTAAAAGGTATAGAAAAGCGAAGCAAGAGGCGAAGAAAGCTGTGAGAGAAGCTAAGTTAGCGGCTTATGACGATATGTATAAGCGACTAGATACCAAAGAAGGAGAGTTGGATATCTATAAACTAGCTAGAGCAAGGGAAAAGAAGACAAGGGACCTAAACCAAGTGAGGTGCATCAAGGATGAGGATGGAAAGGTTCTTGCTACAGAGAACGCGGTTAAAGACAGATGGAAATGTTATTTTTATAATCTTTTCAATGAAGGACATGAAAGGAGTGCTTCTTTAGGGGAGTTGAGTAACTCAGAAGAGTGTAGAAACTACTCTTTTTATCGTAGAATTCGGAAGGAAGAAGTGGTTGTAGCTTTGAAGAAGATGAAGCATAGAAAAGCAGTAGGCCCAGACGATATACCAATCGAAGTGTGGAAAGTTTTGGAAGAGACAGGTATAACATGGCTCACTGACCTTTTCAATAGGATTCTGAAAACGAAGAAGATGCCAAATGAGTGGCGAACGAGCACTTTGGTGCCTATCTACAAGAATAAGGGCGATGTACAAAATTGCATGAACTATAGGGGTATTAAGCTAATGAGTCATACAATGAAGCTCTGGGAGAGAGTCATTGAGCATAGATTGAGGCAAGAGACACGGGTTTCGGACAACCAATTCGGGTTCATGCCAGGGCGCTCAACCATGGAGGCAATCTATCTCTTACAAAGATTGATGGAAAGATATAGAGATGGGAAAAAGGATTTACACATGGTCTTTATAGATTTGGAAAAAGCGTATGATAGGGTCCCAAGAGACATTCTTTGGAGGATTTTAGAGAAGAAAGGAGTACGAGTAGCATATATCCAAGCTATACAGGATATGTATGAAGGAGCAAAGACTGCCGTAAGAACTCATGAAGGACAAACCGAAAGCTTTCCCATAACTGTAGGATTACATCAAGGTTCATCCTTAAGTCCTTACCTTTTTGCGTTAGTAATGGATGAGTTAACAGGACATATTCAAGATGATATTCCTTGGTGTATGCTTTTCGCAGACGATATAGTGTTGATAGATGAAACTCAGGAAGGGGTAAATGCAAAGCTTAACCTTTGGAGAGAAGTGTTGGAATCTAAAGGTCTTCGCCTAAGCCGATCAAAGACAGAATATATGGAGTGCAAGTTCAGTGCAAATGGAGGCCAAAACGAGTTAGGGGTGAGGATCGGAGATCAAGAAATAACAAAGAGCGACCGTTTTCGTTACCTAGGATCTATCTTGCAAAAGAACGGAGAATTAGATGGAGATCTCAACCATAGAATACAAGCTGGATGGATGAAGTGGAAGAGTGCATCAGGCGTGTTGTGTGACCGCCGTATGCCACTAAAGCTCAAGGGAAAATTCTATAGGACGGCAATATGGCCGGCGATGCTGTATGGCACAGAATGTTGGGCGGTGAAGCATCAACACGTACACAAAATGGGTGTAGCGGAGATGAGGATGCTTCGTTGGATGTGTGGGCACACGAGAAAGGATAAGATTAGGAATGAGGATATCCGGGGTAAAGTAGGAGTAGCCGAAATTGAAGGAAAGATGAGAGAAAATCGGTTACGGTGGTTTGGACATGTGCAAAGAAGGCCTACTGACGCTCCGATTAGAAGATGCGACTATGGGACAGAGGTTCAGGGCCGAAAGGGTAGAGGAAGACCTAGGAAAACTTTGGAAGAGACCCTAATAAAAGACTTAGAGTACTTGGATCTAACGGAGGACATGACACAGGACAGAACACAATGGCGTTCTAAGATTCATATAGCCGATCCCACTCAGTGACTTGGATTTTCCAAGTCTCCAACCGAGAAGTTTTCCTCACTCGGGAAATTAAGGGAACACTACCTCAACCTACATGCTCCACTCACAAAGCTTCAACAAAAGAAAATTCAAAGAACTTAGCGAAGAAGGCTTTGGTGTATTTAACACAATACGTTGAAATGAAGGAAAGCTTATTTATTGATATCCCCGATAAGTTACAAATATGTACATATACTTGAGTCAAAATAAACAAACAAGAGGGAGCCTTCACAAATGTTGCTTAGGAGAAGTCTCAGCAGTCGGTAGAGCCCCAGAAAGAGAAGGCACCGGAGGGGGATCATTCGGAGCCTCAGTACTGGACAGAACCCTAGAAGGAGGAGGCATCAGAGGTTGATCATTTGGAGCTTCATTAAGCGGTACAGCCCCAGAAGACGAAGGCTATAAATGCCTTTGGAACAAACCCACAAATCTCTGATGATCAAGTAAAACCTGACCATCAGATTCCTTCATCTGGTCAAGCTTCCTCTTCATGTTTGTAGCATAGTCATGTGCGAGCCGGTGCAACTGTTTATTCTCATGCTTGAGCCCTCTAATCTCCTGTTTGAGACTCATCACTTCAGCCGCCAATGATTCAACTTGGCGGGTTCGAGCAAATAGGCGTTTGGCCATATTAGACACAGAACCTGCACACTGAACACTGAGAGCCAGAGAATCCTTAACAGCCAACTCATCAGACCGTTTGGAAAGTAGTCTGTTATCTTTGGGAGTGAGAAGGTTCCTGGCCACTACCGCAGCGGTCATATCATTCTTCATCACGGAATCCCCAATGGTAAGAGGACCAGTAGGGGAGACGAAGGATGGGCGCCATATGTTGTCTGGAGAAGGCGAGGCTGCCTCTTCAACCAGGTTCAAGTCAAAACGACGGTCGGAGGGGCCAGACATTTTCAAAGGTCTTGAAGAGAGAAGAGGTCGGACAAATCAAGATCTTAGAAGTGCAAGAATGGAGCTTCTACTGGTGGATATTCAAGTGTGCTTTGGAACTTAATGCCAGCCCCTATAAAAATCTGCACTCGACGAAGCTTCAGAAATCGAAGAGGTGCCTGCTCAGAAATCGAAAAGGCGTTTGCTTTCTCAAAAGCTGGGCTGCTCAGAGACCACGAGGGTCGATCTCAGAAATAGAAGAGGCTTGCTTTCTCAAAAGCTGGGCTGCTCAGAGACCACGAGGGCCAATCTCAGAAATCAAATAGGCACTTACTTTTCCAGCCTTGTCAGCACCTGTCACACGCACACTCAGCTTTGCGGAAATTATGGGCATTCTGTCGAAGATTTCTGGCGAAGTAGAAAGCACATGAATCGTACTGTTCAATCACCCACTTCCCACACGCAACAGTAGCTCATGGGTACCATAGATAACTTTGCCAAAGTTCTCTGACAAAGTTGAGACACGTGAAGCTTGCAGCTCCCACTACATCGCTCTGACCAAGAAGGGTAAAAGAATAGCAAAGAAACAACACTAACAAAGTTTAGACACATAAATTTTGAAGGTCTAGCTACCATATTATTACCCACAAGGGTAAAGGAACAGTACCACTGCTGGATAATTGGAAAGTCCCGGTGTGTCAACCTCTAGCAAACATGCCCAACCTTTACTCACATTCGAGAAAACACTCCCAACAAGATTGCTTGCTCCAAAATCGAAGAGGCACCGCCCTCCGAATCTCGAGAGCCAGACTTCCAACATGATTACTTTCTAAAAAATCGAAGAGAGGGTAAAGGAACAGTACCACTGCTGGATAATTGGAAAGTCCCTGTGTGTCAACCTCTGTGCTTCGTGGCAAGGTAGACTAGCAAACATGCCCAACCTTTACTCACATTCGAGAAAACACTCCCAACAAGATTGCTTGCTCCAAAATCGAAGAGGCACCGCCCTCCGAATCTCGAGAGCCAGACTCCCAACATGATTACTTTCTCAAAAATCGAAAAGACACCGCTCTCCGAATCTCGAGAGCCAGACCCCCAGCAAGATTGCTTTCTCAAAAATCGAAAAGGCATCGTTCTCCGAATCTCGAGAGCTAGATCCCCGACAGGATTGCTTGTTCAAAAACCGAAGAGGCACCACTTTCCCAACTTCAAGAGCTGGATCTCCTTGGATAAAGCTTGTCTGTAATCTTCACACGCAACATCAGCTTTCCAGATACTACAGACCACTTTTTCAAAGTGCTCTGATAGAGTTAAAACATGTGAAGCTGGCAGCTCCCACTACCGTGCTATGACCAAGCAGGGTAAATGAATAGCATTATTACTTGATGTTAGGGAGACTCCTATATATGTCGACCTCCATCCTCAACGGACAGGCAGACCTGCAAAAATGCTCAACCCTTCCTCTTATCTGAGAGGGCACTCCCAACGAAGCCTTTCGAAATATTCAGCTTTCTTTTCCCCCGATAACACCTCTGTAAACAAGCTATACTAGAGCAAGAATATCTCATATCATCAGGGTTAAAAGCAAGAGTGTCCCATATCATGCTTTTTCCCTGTCTTTTCCTTTGGCCTTGTTCTTACCTGCAAGACAAGGAGAATAAGAGCAATCAGTCAGCACTTGGAATCAAGCTTCCAGCCAGGAACTGACTGCCTGGAACCCCTTACCTGATTACTTACCTGACATTGCTCTCGAGTACTCATCTTCAACATCTTATGCTTCCAGGGAAGATACCGTATCTGCTTGAGGAACAGATAGGGCAAGTGAGAAGGATACAAGGAAGCATGTGGAGACAAGCGTAACAGCACACGTGCCGATACATCCACTACTCTGTCAAAAGCAAAAGTATCCCATATCAGCAGGGTCGAACGTACTCTAGATTTGATGGACTTGTTTTGACCCTCAAATTCTTCAGTCAGCCTTATACTCTGGAGGAAACCAGAAAACCCTCCAGCCCAGTTCAAGAATAAGCCTGTGGAAAGTTACTTCTTCAAAAGCAAAAGTATCCCATATCATCTCTTCTCATTTTTCTTCTCTTTATCCTTCATGCTGCCTGCAAGATAGGGAGAATGTGAACAATCAGCCAGAGCTCTGATTGCTTACCTTGTCTGTCACCTCTTTCAGCAGATCCCCTAGCTCGGCGACTTGGGGGACTCCTACTACATGGTTTGTATCGTGCTTGACCAAGCCTGAAACTACAAGTAAGCTTCAAGTGAAATTGATACATTACCTTGTGCATCTCCACCAGTTACAGATACCACCCCTGGATGGAGGAAGAGTACTTCCAGAGAAGATGTCACATCTACTTATGAGACAGATAAGGCAAGTCAAGACGATACCACACTCCGGTACTTAGAAGTTTCGTGGTTACGAGATCATTCTCCCACAATATTTCCTAATGTCATTTGTACTAAATCATTCACTTGTACTCACTAAAGGAGAGCTTGAACCTATGTACTTGTGTAAACCCTTCACAATTAATGAGAACTCATCTATTCTGTGGACGTAGCCAATCTGGGTGAACCACGTACATCTTGTGTTTGCTTTCCTATCTCTATCCATTTATATACTTATCCACACTAATGACCGGAGCAATCTAGCGAAGATCACAAAAAGTGACCGTTTTCGCTACCTAGGATCTATCTTGCAAGAGAACGGAGACTTAGATGGAGATCTCAACCATAGAATACAAGCTGGATGGATGAAGTGTAAGAGTGCATCCGGCGTGTTTGTGTGACCGTCGTAGGCCACTGAAGCTCAAGGGAAAATTTTATAGGACGGCAATAAGGCCGCGATGTTGTATGGCACAGAATGTTGGGCGGTGAAGCATCAACACATACACAAAATGGGTGTAGCGGAGATGAGGATGCTTCGTGGGAGGTATGGGCACACGAGAAAGGATAAGATTGAGAATGAGGATATCCGCGGTAAAGTAGGAGTAGCCAAAATTGAAGGAAATATGAGAGAAAATCGGTTCCGGTGGTTTGGACATGTGCAAAGAAGGCCTACTGACGCTCCGGTTCGAAAATGTGACTACGGGACAGAGGTTCAGGGCCGAAGGGGTAGAGGAAGACCTAGGAAAACTTTGGAATAGACCCTAGGAAAAGACTTGAGTACTTGGATCTAAAGGAGGACATGACACAAAACCGAGCGCAATGGCGTTCTAGGATTCATATAGCCGACCCCACTTAGTGGGAAAAGGCTTTGTTGTTGTTGTTGTTGTTGTTGTACTAGTTTTCAAACATCCACTTTCTCTCTCACTAAGAACACAGTTATCATACCTTCACCAACCGCCTCCCTCCCCATTCTCCTGAAGCCATGGCAGCTCCACCCCTAAATTTCACCAACCCATGACAAATCATATCCATCTTACTAACCTTATGTAGGAAATTTCACCCATAAGAAAAATTACTAAGGTGGTTGAAATAATTTGGGGAAATTTGGGCTTATATATTGCCCCGCCAGACGACAGAGAAAGGTTGGAGGAGAAGTGGGTGGCAACGATGGATGAGACCATGGCAGAAGCAAGGAGGAGAGAGGCTGGAAGGGTCCCTATTTTCTTTACTCTCCTTGGAAAATTTCTAATAGTGATTTAGGATCGTCGACAGGTCATAGGACCTTCCAGGTCCCTATGTGGATTTGTCCTTGATTGAATATGCACAATGTTTGAGAGGAATGTGTTTTTTATTTTTACCACTACATTGTCACGCGGTGTTATTAACTAATTCGTATAACAAGTAAATTTATTTATTAAAAATAATGAGTTTGAAGTCTTTAGGCTTATTTAGATATGTTTTTAAAATGACTGAAAACGTTTTTAGTAAAAATGTAAGTAAATAATGAAAAAACACTTGAAGTGTTTTTTGCAAGAAGCACATAACTAGTACTTCCTGCACTTCAATTGCTTTTAGAACTAAAAAATAATCTTTAAAATCGCTTTTTATTATTTTAAAGGCACATCCAAATGAATTATTTGACATCAATAATGTCAGTAGGGCTGCAACTATTATGTAATGGCATCAGCTGTAACTTTTGTTTGTTTAAAGTGCATTACTTAACAAAAAAATTCAATTAACTTATTTATAATTAGCATAAATCTCATTGACATATTGTGAATATTGTAACATTTATTAACTTGAAAAAAAACCCCTAAATATGTAACATAGTTACACAATAAGTTTTATTTATTTTTTGTTAAAAAAATTAAAAAAATAAGTTATTGTGATTATGATTGCTTGATAGTAATAGTGGGCCTGTTTGTCACTATGAGTAATACACATGTTCTCCCTCAATCAGTTGAAAGAACTCTTAAGGCCCGTTTGGTGGTTGGATGATATTTGAGTATAAGGATATGATTGTATTGGCAGAAATCGATTAAGGTTTATAAGACAAAACTTGTAATTTATGTATAAGGAGAGGTTATATAATTTTATTTTATTGTGAATTTATAACTTATCATGTTCAGCTCACAATTTGACACAACAAAAAAATGAATTGGACTTAATTCCATTTAATCGATCACAACTTATCCTAATCAGTTCACCAAACAGGGTCAACTATTCAAGTGCAATTTGGCACATCATTCATTTGCAGCGCTAATACAAATAATTTCATTTGCATTAACAATAAAAAATTACTCTCGCCAACTAGCCCTAGCATTTTCTAACATAGAAGACATACAAGCTTCTTTTAACTAATACACAACGTATAGCTACTACAACAACTTTTGAGCTAAACTCAAGGGATGAGGATTCTCTTCCCGTCCTTTTCCTCTCCCCTCGTTGTCGTCCTCTCACAATTATTTTTCTTCTTCCTCTCTCTCCTTTTTTTCTTCTCTCTATACAAGGATAAATTTTTTGTAGCATTCAAACAGGAGGTGAGAAAATAAGAGAGGGGAGAGAAAACGTTGTACCAACTCAGAGCACTGCGTGAGTCTTCCCGTAGAGTAGGATTATCTCCCCTCTTTTTTCGATTCCCTTCCCTTCTGTCATCTCACAAATTGTTTTTTGTATTCTTCTAGCTACTAAAAATTTAACATAAAAACTTAACGTGACTTAAGTGTAACCATTCAAATAGGAGGAAAGGAAGACTTAAGAGTAGAGATAATCCCCTCACGCCAGATCAAGATCCTCTCCTGAGCTTAGGAGGTTTAGGGCATGAACCTCTTAAGCAAATCACACAATCCGTTGGATCAAAATCAAACAGCTACAAACAAGAAATCTTTCTAAAAATTATAATAATTAACCGTTGAATTTTAATCTAACAGAGACTGTGTGATTTGCTCATAAAGTTCAGCCTCCTAAGCTAAGGAGGAGATTTTATCCCCTCACACCCCCCACCCAACCCACACGCACCCTTTATTGTGGGCCCCCGCCTTCCCATTCTCATTCTGATCACGCCACTGCGGAAAAAGCTGAAGCAAATGAAATTTCATAAGCAAATGAGGACCATCTACCATGGGGGCCCCACCTAACATTGATACTTGACAGCCCTACCTTTTGGCTAAGGTTCGTCAATGTATCGCATCCTCATTGGTCTTTGCCTAGATATCCCTGGCCCACCGGATAGACACCACACACTGGATCAAAACAAAGGAGAGAGAGAGAGAGAGAGAGAGAGAGAGAGAAAAGAGAGAGAGAGAGTACTCGTGCGTGAGTGAGCGAGTGAGAGCTTTTCAATATTTACGAAAATTATTACACTGCAGCAGATTTCGGTTATGGCGTTGAAGCTTTGCGACTCGTGCAAATCGGCGACAGGGACTCTGTTCTGCCGCGCTGACTCCGCCTTCCTCTGCGTCAATTGCGACTCCAAGATCCATGCGGCCAACAAACTCGCCTCCCGCCACGCCCGCGTCTGGCTCTGCGAGGTGTGTGAGCAAGCTCCAGCTCACGTCACATGCAAGGCCGACGACGCCGCCCTCTGCGTCACCTGCGACCGCGACATCCACTCCGCCAACCCTCTTAGCCGACGCCACGAGCGAGTCCCAGTCACGCCCTTCTACGACTCGGTGAACTCGGCCACCGATTCCGTCCCCGCTGTCAAATCCGCTGTTAACTTCCTCAACGACCGTTACTTCTCCGACGTTGACGGAGAGATCGAGGCGAGGAGGGAGGAGGCCGAGGCCGCCTCGTGGCTGCTCCCGAACCCCAAGGCGATGGAGAATCCGGATCTGAACTCGGGGCAGTACTTGTTCCCGGAAATGGATCCGTATATGGATCTGGACTACGGGCATGTGGATCCGAAGCTTGAAGATGCTCAGGAGCAGAACAGCTGCATCACGGACGGCGTCGTTCCGGAGCAAAGCAAGAACATGCAGCCTCAGCTCGTCAACGACCACAGCTTCGAAATCGACTTCTCCGCCGCCTCCAAGCCCTTCGTCTACGGCTACCACCACGCTCAGTGTCTGAGACAGAGTGTAAGCCCTCTCAATTTTCTCAGTAACCAGACAGATCCGAAGAAAATTTTGCATTCATTCAGTCTCTGATCCCCTGCTTTGAACCACAGGTTTCATCGTCCTCGATGGACGTCAGCATCGTGCCAGATGACAACGCGATGACAGACGATTCAAATCCTTACAACAAGTCAATGACCTCCGCCGTCGAGTCATCACATCCGGCGGTCCAGCTCTCCTCCGCAGATCGCGAGGCGAGGGTGCTGAGGTACAGAGAGAAGCGGAAGAACCGAAAGTTCGAGAAGACGATACGGTACGCTTCGAGAAAAGCGTACGCGGAGACCCGCCCGCGAATCAAAGGCAGGTTCGCGAAGCGCACGGAGGTGGAGATCGAAGCGGAGCCGATGTGCCGCTACGGCATCGTTCCGTCGTTTTAGGTTAATGATGTAATTAACCGGTAATCAAGCTTTGTAATTTCGCTTTTTGTGTAAATATTGGCCGTCGATTTTGTACAACTTTGTTCTTATGCAGTAATGAATTTAATTTGGTATCGGCCGTATCAGAATCTGGATTGCCATTGGTTTGGGGATTCGCATCAGGAATAATATATACTATTAGGGAAATCATTAAACCATTAATTGGATAAGCTTTTGGCAGAGTAGACTTCTTTATTGCTAAAAATCCACATGCTTTACTGCTTTCTATTGTCAATTATTTCTTTTGTTCATACTGATTTGTAGGACATTCCGGTTAGGGATTGAGATCCTCTTCGGTTCTCACACTTCGGATCTCACGTATTTGAGAATTCGAATCATTAAAGAGAGAGATCTGGGTGTTGGAAAATAGAGATTGTATGCATAGTGGGTGAGAAGAATTGGCTAATGGGTATTGAAAATTTTAAATTAAACAGTCCGAATTTCTCAGTTCGTGAGCTAGAAAGTGTGCAAGCACCACATAAGGATCCAAGAAGGGGGGGGGGGGGAGAGCATCCGGCTCTCTCATGGGAAATGTTCCCATGGGTTGAGAGAAAAACAAGAGAGTTAGAGTGAGGCTCTTGGAAAAATTATGTGAGTGGATGTACAAGGAATATGAGATTGAGTTATGTCGATTTAACTCCTGTATAACTTGTACTGTTATTCTCATAGTGAAGAATAATATCTCTTTAGAGACATAAACAGTTTTTTACTAAATTTCATAAATTTCTCTCTCTCTCTCTCTCTCTCTCTCTCTCTCTCTCTCTCTTTCTCTCTCTCTCTCTCTCTCTCTCTCTCTCTCTCTCTCTCTCTCTCTTCTGGTTTCATAGGAGGAGGACGATGAGGATAACAATTTGGTTCGCTCGTCGTGCGTAATGGCAAAGTTGCCTTGTCGATAACCACTGAATATTTCTGAGTCCTCTCTCTTTCTCTACAGAAATGTTTTGGGTTTGTTTTTCAGGTACAAAGTGACGGGTTTACCTTTTTTTTAGTAGTGCTATCCTTATTATCTAGTTCTACCATCTTACTAGTAGAGATTAAGCTTGTCAAGGTACGTAAGTCTTATTTTTATAAGAGAGATGGTACAAATAATGGTAAGAAAAACATTTTTGCTTTAGATTTGAAGTTTTTGGTTCTTTATATGCAAATATTATTAAATACTTGCTTCTTGCCGCATGCGTACGCATATGGCAATTGTTTTTTTTAAATTTTTAATTTTGTTACTTATTTTGAAAAGTAATGAACTTACCAATCACCAAGTCTCATTACCTTGGGTTTTTTTTGGATCTTTATTTATTTAAATTACTAATGGGAGAAGGCAATTTAGGTAATATAAAAGCTTCACTTTTTTGTCTTCTCCCTTTATACATATAGATATAAGAATAGTATAGTTTGAGAAATTTTGGTGAAGTTGAAGTGGTTCGTACTCCCAACTTGGGCATGAGTATGGTACCAAGTTGTACAAGTATGGTACGAGTCCCCCCTGATAATGACATGTGATTGAAATTGGGTGGACGTAGCTAATTTCAACGGTGAACTTACTCTTTCATTCCTTGTGTGTTAGATATACCAGGAATGAGAAGATACCAATCTCTTTGCATCAATTCTTGATAAGTAAACAAGTTGTTGGAGCTTAATCAAGAGCGTGCATGAGTTGGAGAGTAATAGTTGGTGATGAAGGAAATCAAGTTGGTAATTTAGTTTTATTAAGAACTAAATGGAAGATTAACTGCATAGCTAGTTGGCTAAAAATTGTTTCTCACCCCCATTGAACTCATTTTTGAATACCCCATTGAGTAATTAACGGAATTAACGGCATCGTTCCGTCGTTTTAGGTTAATGATGTAATTAACCGGTAATCAAGCTTTGTAATTTCGCTTTTTGTGTAAATATTGGCCGTCGATTTTGTGCAACTTTGTTCTTATGCAGTAACGAATTTTATTTTGGTATCGGGCGTATCAGAATCTGGATTGCTATTGGTTTGGGGATTCGCATCAGGAATAATATATACTATTAGGGAAATCATTAAACCATTAATTGGATAAGCTTTTGGCATAGTAGACTTTCTTTATTGCTAAAAATCCCCATGCTTTACTTCTTTCTATTGTTAATTATTTCTTTTGTTCATAGTGATTTGTAGGACATTCCAATTAGGGATTGAGATCCTCATCGGTTCCCACACTTCGGATCCCACATATATGAGAATTCGGATCATTCAAGAGAGAGATCTGAGTGTTGGAAAATAGAGATTGTATGCGTAGTGTGTGAGTAGAATTGGCTAATGGGGATTGCAAATTTTAAATTAAACAGTTCGAATTTCTCAATTCGTGAGCTACAAAGTGTGCAAGCACCGCATAAGCGTCCAAGGGGGAGAGCATTCGGCTCTCTCATGGGAAAGGTTGAACATGGGCTGAGAGAAAAACAAGAGAGCTAGAGGGAAAAGTCACTGGTGAAATAACTCTTGGGGTAGAGTGGGGTAGAGTGAGGCTCTTGGAAAAATTATATGAGTGGGTGTATAAGGAATATGGGATTGGGTTATGTCGATTTAACTCAGGTGTAACTTGTATTGTTATTCTCATAGTGAAGAATAATATCTCTTTAGGGACATAAACATTTTTTTACTGAACTTCGTAAATTTCTCTCTCTCTCTCTCTCTCTCTCTCTCTCTCTCTCTCTCTCTCTCTCTCTCTCTCTCTCTCTCTCTCTCTCTCTCTCTCTCTCTCTCTCTCGTGGTTTCATAGGAGGAGGACGATGAGGATAACAATTTGGTTCGCTCGTCATGCGTAATGGCAAAGTTGCCTTGCCGATAACCACTGAATGTTTCTGAGTCTTCTCTTTTTCTCTCCATAAATGTTTTGGGTTTCTTTTTTAGAGCAACTCCAGCCTTGCTGGTTGCTCGGGCGTCAGGCGAGGAGAAAGGGCCCTCGGGCCGGTGGGAGCAAATCCAGCGGGGAAGGGCCCGAGTGAGGGTGGGAGGTCGAGCGAAGGGGGGTGGGGAGTCGACGGGCCTGTGGCCCGAGGGTTTTGTAATTTTTTATTTTTTTTGTGTCAGAGAGAGAGAGAGATAGCTTTTGTAATTTTTTATTATTTAAACAAACATAAAAAACTATTATTTTTATTGCTTATTGCCAGGGGGGAGGGTTCCAAGGGTGGAGATGTAAATGGCAATTACTGTTCATTAATGGTAATTACTATTCATTTAAGGCAGTTACTGTTCAATAGGGTGGATTGAATAGTGGATTGCCAGGGGGGAGGGCTCCATGGGTGGAGTTGCTCTTAGGTACAAAATGACGGGTTTACTTTTTTTTTTAGTAGTGCTATCCTTATTATCTAGTTCTACTATCTTACTAATGACGGGTTTACCATTTTTTTTAGTAGTGATATCCTTATTATCTAGTTCTACTATCTTACTAATGACGGGTTTACCATTTTTTTTAGTAGTGATATCCTTATTATCTAGTTCTACCATCTTACTAATAGAGATTAGGCTTGTCAAGGCACGTGAGTCCCATTTCTATAAGAGGGATGGTACAAATAATGGTAAGAAAAAACATTTTTAGTTTAGATTTGAAGTTTTTGGTTCTTTATATGCAAATATTATTAAATACTTGATTCTTGCCGCATGCATATGCATGTGGCAATTGGTATTTTTCTTTTAATTTTTAATTTTGTTACTTATTTTGAAAAGTAATGAACTTACTAATCACCAAGTCTCATTACCTTGGGTTTTTTTTGGATCTTTATTTATTTAAATTACTAATGGGAGAAGGCAATTTAGGTATTATAAAAGCTTCACTTTTTTGTCTTCTCCCTTTATACATATAGATATAAGAATAGTATAGTTTGAGAAATTTTGGTGAAGTTGAAGTGGTTCGTACTCCGAACTTGGGCATGAGTATGGTACCAAGTTGTACAAGTATGGTACGAGTCCCCCCTGATAATGACATGTGATTGAAATTGGGTGGACGTAGCTAATTTCAACGGTGAACTTACTCTTTCATTCCTTGTGTGTTAGATATACCAGGAATGAGAAGATACAAATCCCTTTGCATCCATTCTTGATAAGTAAACACATCGTTGGAGCTTAATCAAGAGCGTGCATGAGTTGGAGAGTAATAAAATCAAGTTGGTAATTTAGTTTTGTTAAGAACTAAATGGAAGATTAACTGCATAGCTAGTTGGCTAAAAATTGTTTCTCACCCCCATTGAACTCATTTTTGAATACCCCATTGAATTTATGTTGATAAAAGAAGAGTATTGATATTTTTAATACATCATTTTTTTTTCCTTTTGCACACTCTTATTCATTCCTAGCCCTTGAATCGAACGAATCAAATAAGAATCCAAGGGCCATGAGTAAATAGAGTGTGCAGAAGGAGAAAAACGAGGTGCGGACATTATTACCCAAAAAGAAGCCCAAACATTTCAAATAGTTGTATAACAAAAGAAACACAAGATTTACAGCAAAGGTAATGAGAAACACTTTTACAAACACATTGACATTATTGGCAGTAGCTCAAATTAATAATTTGAAATTAAAAATCAATGGTATTGGGATAGGAAAATGCAAGGAAGATTATGTTTTTAGATTGTAAAGAGTTTTTAACGGAATGACCAAAATCATGGATGGTAGACAATCTCAAGGACCATTTCTATTGATCATGCAAATCTCAAGGACTATTTTGTATAATAACCCTATATATTATAAGTTTGAAAACCATCTGAATACAAACTCAGACTGCAAGTTGAATTTGATTATTATTCACAAATATTATTACAAAAATGTAATATAATAATTCATAAATGTTTGAATTCAAAGGCTTGGAGGCCAAGGCAAAGTAAAGTTCAAACTTGACATCCCCCACCAAACTCCAATTCTTTTAAATACATAAGACTCGCACTCACATTATGTTTATATATAAACCCCAAAGCTCAGCTGCTCAGCGTGCAGCACAAACTCTCAGCTCTCTCTCTCTCTCTCTCTCTCTCTCTCTCTCTCTCTCTCTCTCTCTCTCTCTCTCTCTCTCTCTCTCTCTCTCTCTCTCTTCTGGTTTCATAGGAGGAGGACGATGAGGATAACAATTTGGTTCGCTCGTCGTGCGTAATGGCAAAGTTGCCTTGCCGATAACCACTGAATGTTTCTGAGTCCTCTCTCTTTCTCTACAGAAATGTTTTGGGTTTCTTTTTCAGGTACAAAATGACGGGTTTACTTTTTTTTAGTAGTGCTATCCTTATTATCTAGTTCAACCATCTTACTAATAGAGATTAGGCTTGTCAAGGCACATGAGTCCTATTTTTATAAGAGAGATGATACAAATAATGGTAAGAAAAACATTTTTGCTTTAGATTTGAGGTTTTTGGTTCTTTTATGCAAATATTATTAAATACTAGTTTATTGCCACATGCGTACGCGTATGGCAATTGGCTGTTTATTTTTAATTTTGTTATTTATTTTGAAAAGTAATGAACTTACTAATCACCCCGAGTATCATTACCTTGGGTTTTTTTGTGGATCTTTATTTATTTATTTATTCAAATTACCAATGGGAGAAGGCAATTTGGGTATTATAAAAGCTTCCCTTTTTTGCCTTCTCCCATTATACATATAGATATAAGAATAGTTGACCTTGAGAAATTTTGGTGAAGTTGAAGTAGTTCGTACTCCCAGCTTGGGCATGAGTATGATACCAAGTTGTTCAAGTATGGCACGAGCCCCCCCCTGATAATGACATGTGATTGAAATTGGGTGGTCGTAGCTAATTTCAACAGTGAACTCATTCTTTCATTCCTTGTGCGTTAGATATACCAAGAATGAGAAGATACCAATCTCTTTGCATCCATTCTTGATAAGTAAACACGTCGTTGGAGCTTAATCAAGAGAGTGCATGAGTTGGGGAGTCTAATAGTTGGTGATGAAGGAAATCAAGTTGGTAATTAAGTTTTATTAAGAACTAAATGGAAGATTAACTGCATAGTCAGTTGGCTAGAAATTGTTTCTCACCCCATTGAACTCATTTTTGAATACCCCATTGAATTTATGTTGATAAAAGAAGGGGAATTGATATTTTTAGCACACTATTTTTTTTTTCCTTTTGCACACCCTTGTTCATTCCTAACCTTTGAATTGAACGAATCAAATAAGAATCCAAGGGCCACAAGTAAATAAAGTGTGCAGAAGGAGAAAAATGAGGTGCGGACATTATTTCCCGAAATGAAGCCCAAACATTTCAAACAGTTATAAAAGAAAAGAAACACTAGATTTACAGCAAAGGCAATGAGAAACACTTTACAAACACATTGACATTTTTCTGCTACACTTGCCACCAAAAGTACGAGAAGCTAGATTCACATACAGAGTTCTATGCTAGAGGCTGATGACATGTAATACACATTAACAGCCTGATAAGTTCCCCATTATGTCTCTCTATCCTTGTTACAGTACATTGCTACCACAGGTTTTCTAAAACCATACCGAAATTTATTGCACCGCCACCCTACCAATAAGGTAGGAATCCAAGTCCTTACTCTGAGCCGGAAAAAGGTGCTTTAGCCGGAACTGCTTCGTGAGGAGCCCCCTTGGTTAGCCAGGAAACGAACAACAACACACGTGATGTTATCTGCACTCCCCCTCTGATACGCTTCCTGCATTAGCCTCTCCGCTGCCTGCTTTGGATCCTGAATTGGTTTGATCATTGCTACGGCCTCCTGGAAAAAAGGGAAATGAATGATCAGTTGCTATACCAAGCAATCAAATCAGTTTATTAATTAGGACAGGACCGTATAATCCCAGCAAAATAAACACAACCGCCACCATAACATGTAGTCAAGTAGTCAAATACAGAACAATAACTTTTCAGCTTAGGCATGCTGCCATTCACCCGCCCTATCAAATGCTTGGGCAACAAGTACAGAACAGCAAATAAATGAAAATCCAGGGGCAAACCTCATTGGTGACAACATCCCACAGTCCATCACTAGCAAGGATAAGGAACTCAAGAGAGTTGTCAATCTTTTCCTCCTGCCAACATAAAGCAAGTTAAACAGATATGCCGAAAAGCATCAGACAAATATATATACAGGTTTTTGCATCCTCAGGGTCAGAGACTAACACTAATCATGAGAATTTAAAATTTTCCCCAAGAAACGTGTTTTCCTCAAAAGAATTCCTTGAAAACCACCGTGTGTGCGTGTATCAGTATATTGACTATTAAATATCAACACAAAGGATCAAACCTGGATTTCTGGATCAGCAACAACATACTGCTTCAACAGCCTATCACCAAATGCACGAGAAACAGCGAGAACACCTCCAACTCTCCAAGTTCCTATTGTTACAATCTCCACCATCAAGAACACACTCATATGCCATTTCATGAGAAATCTTAAAACAATAGTAATCCTTACCAGCCCACATCACAAATCCTCCTGCATCCTCAATCCGTTGCCGCTCATCAGTCTGGTCTGGCTTGTGATCTCTTGAAACAGCTATAGCTGCAGGATACAACAGAATAATATTAAAGACCATGAAACATATGACCACTATAGAATATAGACAAATGATCAACAAAAATTTCTATAAGCACAAAGTTGCAGAGCCCTATATCCTTTTAGGTCAAATCATTTTCTTCCATACAGAGCAAGATATTAGCAGTCAAAATTTTTCTCTATCCAGCAGTTACCAATCTCACCAAACAATAGACACAGGACACAAGAATCCCTTCACCCTCAAAATTGTAGTATTTGACAATTATTATGCTAAAACACAATGGAAGGGGGGCAGTGCAAAGGCTTACCGCTCCCACCCCTGCATATCACAGCTCTGGAATCACCAACATTTGCAACAAGCAAACGGTCACCAACTAAGATCGCAGTAGAAGCAGTTGACCCAGCATCTCTATTCTGATTATTTTCTGATTTCAGAAATTCAGAGTCCGTATGGCTGTAAGCATCAGCTGCACGGACAGTGAAACATTAGTCCGAAAACTGTTATTTACTTCCAAAATAGCAAATTGTAAAGCATTAATTAGAACGCAACCATAAGTTTACTCGTAAGAAGACAAACCTATAGCAGATTTGGTGTCAGAGATAAATTTTGGATGCCTAATCAAATTACTGAAAAGATTTTGCTTGACATACTCAGCAGCACGTGCACCTCCATGGCCTAATTCAATGAAAACACAGCATTTTCACGTTACCTATCTATCCTCTTGTTTCCAAAGGTATGCTATGCAAGTATATGATGATCAGTCTTCTTGTTTTCTGAGGTATGCATGTATATGATGATAGATATATAAATGTTTACACATAATGAATATATGTCTTCTCTGTGTGAGTACGCTTCTGGAAAAATGTATTAAGTTTAACCACCAACCACCCGATAGCACATAAACCATGACTGACAAAATGACTGCTAACTAATTCAGACTTGCTAAGAATTAATCCAATACGAAAATAATAGAAAGAATGATTATATAGACAGTCAAACCAGACGGAAATACAACAGAACCGCTGTTCCATGAAATAAGGTTCAAGTCTGATTAGCATTTTAAAGTGAATTAAGCATGTAGAGCATTTAGTATTCCAAATGAGAGTCCTAGAGGTTCATCTGGTCAGAAGATCACCACGACAGTGGTAAAGAACAAATTCCACTGTCCAGCCAGAATAGCTCGAACCCCAAGACCAAACTGGTAAGCAGATCATGGGTGAGATCTGATGCAAAGTCAAATCGAGAAAAGATTTGTAACGACAAATGGTCATACCAATTACAATATTATTGAGTGATAAAATAGTAAACCAAAGAAACAAATGAAGATTATACCAAAACTAGAAGGAAGAAACTTAGCAGAGATCAAATATATACTCACACACCCACACCCATCTGCCTAATTGGGTATACGTCCCATCCTAAGCATGATTAGGCTTATCCATGTGTGTGCATGGGCATGCATGTGCGCGTGTGACAAAGAGAGAGAGATATATACCATCGAAAACTCCAAAAAGACCAACTACTTCTCCCTCGACACCATCAATTCTTGTCTCATAAAAGTCTTCCATAGAAGATCTTTTCCCTGGAGAGCTTGCATATCCATAGCTGAACTTTCCATTCTGACTGTCGCCACATTTAATAACACACTTAGTGAGACAACTCTAAATCATGGTTGAAAATTCCATGGAACAGAAACAGTAAAGAATTAAAAGGGAATATCATTATCCAATTCCAATCTCACATTACAGAACCCAACTTCAGGGATCAATGCAAGAAGGGAAATAACCGACTCTCAAAAAATTGGATATAAGCTCCATGTTTCCCATATGAGTTCCATCCTTATACACACACACACGTGGAGAAATACGCTGACACGCGCGCACACACACACACGTGGAGAAATAACCACAACTCCCTAGCATAATTGGATACAAGCTCCATTCCCACACACACACACACGTGGAGAAACAACCACAACTGTCTAGCAAAATCAGATATAAGCTCCATTCCCACACACATGCACACGTGGGGTAAGATAAAAAATGGCTATTTTATCGCACAATCATAACGCCACTGGAAAGCTTTTTCTGCTTGTCCACAATCACAATATTCCAGAGAATATTGTTCCGAAGATCCAAGCAAACGCAAATCAAAAAAATTAATTTGCCCAACGTTTACATTTGTCTGTGACGAACACAACAAGCCGTAATTAGGTGGACACACAAACAAGGGAACATCCTGATACGAAAAAACTTATATTCCAAGTTTCTTCGATCATACATGTCATATCATTTTCCTATCTTGTTTTTGTTTAACATCTTTAAATGATTGGTGAATAAATTCAATCACCCTTTGTCCGAACTATCCACTTAAAATCAAGATATATCACATACTTCAGGACTAGTGGAACATCCAAATCACCCAGACCAGGATAACAACATAGGTCATTTCTTGAAGGTACACAATACACAAAAAACACATCATACCATCCAAATCATACCAAAACTCCCTTGAAATTAGAATTCACACATGCGATATGACATAAAACCCAACTCGAGAATCGCTTCCTGAACAGCTAAAAAATGACACAATAAATGTACCATGAATCACAAATCACAATAATCACACAAAACAAAACACAACATCTATTACCTCCCCAGCATGAATGCCAAACTAGAAAGAAGATATCACATATGAATCATGATTCATCTCGCATGCTCACCAAACACAACAAAATGAAATCAAAAATAAAAAAATAAATCAAATAAATTGCACCAAAACAAATTACAACAATCCATACAAATTAAAGGTAAACAATTTAGACCCAAACAAAAAATTGATAAACCGGAGAAGTAACCGACCTGAGGCCGCCGCCGCTAACGGGTGGATCGTCAGCATGGACCTGGGTTGAAGCTGACAAAACTGAATTGAGATAACCCATCTTCTTCTTGCTCGAATTCTCAAATTCCCCACTTCTTGTTTCTTTGAAAATAATGAAATATTGAAGAAAAACAGCAGCAGCAATTGCTATATATACAATTAAACGACCAATTGTTTCCACGCCGAATTATAATTAGCTCTAATCACTTGAGGATCATATCTGAAATCATAAATTCCCAAAATTTAACCTGCAAAAAACGCCCCAAAAAATCAAAATAAAAGTTAAGACCCAATTCACGGATCTTGTTGTTCGTCAATGTAAACCTGTAAAGGAAACACCTTTGAAATTTGAGAGAGAGAGAGAGAGAGAGAGAGAGAGAGGACCTGAAGAGAAATGCAAAGGTGGTGGCATAGATGGAGGAAGAGAGAGGTGACAGAGAGGTAGAGAGAGACAGAGAGAAGTTTAGAGAGAGAAAATAAAGGGAAGGAAAGAAAAGGACGATGAGAGTGATGAAAGACGAGCCAAAGAGGACTCTCTCTCCTCTTCTATTTTTGGTTTCAGTTTTTGGCAAACGCAAGCAGAGGAGGAAGCGATAATAATTAAATAATTAAAAGATTAAAAATTTGAGGAAAGAAAAAAATAATAATTCATGAAAATAATAAATTTTGGTAATTAAAAAATGTAATTAAGAAAAATAATAAGGGGTTAGTTTTGGTTGTTGGGTTCGTAGGAAAAAGTGGAGCGAGTTATACGCGTCGCCTCCTGCATGAAGCGATTTACAGTTGGAGGCTTGAGAAAAAGTCAAATAAAATACCAAATATGCAATAAATGCAAATAGAAATGCAAAGGTTATGACTTTCCTTTTAAGTGATTTTCTTTGGGTTTTAAGTCATTTTACGGTTGCTTGCTAAACTGGGTTTAGGGTTCTTCAACATTAAAAGGAGACCGGCCGGTAGTTTCGTCTCACCTAAGCAGTTCATATTTTCAGGAGCTGAAAAGACTCATGGAAGCATTTAAGCTTCTTTTTCATCATTATCATGCGACAGATCATTGTCAGGAATCGAACCAAAGACGTGTGTATCCGGATCTAAAATTCGTACCCAACCATAAGTTCACATGTGGTTGTTGTGGGTTTAGGGTTCTTTGTTGTTTGCATAAACCGCATCCCTAAAAGTGGACTCCTTTTTGGTGAATCAACATTTTTGCTAGAAATTTTGAGAATACTGTCTAGCTAAAGCAATTCTTATACAAAGTTAAGGCGGAATCAACATGAATAAAAAAAAACTGAAAATAGATATAAGTCATAAACTCTAATACTTTTTTGAAAGATATTCTATGAATGACGTGTCCGAAGATGTCTTTATACAAATTCTTCTCTTATATTTATTGAATATCATGAAAATTTCTTATTGAGGTCAACTGTCCTGCAAAAATTTAGTCTGCATTATTGCGGTTTTGATGGTGGTGGTGGCCACGGACCACGGTGCTTGTGTTAAGGAATTTATTTGACTTATTTATAAACTTGCATTTTTACACCAGAAAAATATTATATTAAGAACGAATGTCAAAAATGAGTAAAAAAGGAATTTAAATTCTAAGACAATAAGCAAATCTAACCTATATAATTTCCCGATGTGCTGTCCAAATCTCATGCGTTACAACTGTAAGGTTGCACGAATCACAAATTATATTTTTTATATTTTAATTATTTTTCTTAATTTTTTACCTGCTCCAAACGTCAACAACTACTTTCGTTTTCCATTGCCTTTTTTTTAAGCAAAAATCCCAATTGGATATTACTAAACAATAAAAACACCATTAATGATGTGCTTTGTTACTAATTAAACGTGTATTAAAAAGGGTTGGAAGATCCCTTTCCAACTAAATCCGAAAAATCCCAAATGAATGAGGACAAAAATACGATGCTACATCACATTAGCATGATTGAGTTCCAACGAGCTCAAACATTAAGTTCACCTCTAAATACGAAAATTTTATGGACTCGCTTAAAAAAGCATTTAAAATTACTTAAAAGCGTATTTAGTATAATGTTTTTGGATTTTAAAAGTACTTAAATGCTTCTTGCTTCTTGCAGGAAATACTTTAAGTGTTTTTTTATGATTTACTTGCATTTTTATTAAAGATTGGTTCAAAAAATATCTTCACATATAACACTTTTAACCATTTTAAAAACATTTCAAAACGAGCCCTACTATGTAATGGTATAAGTATACAACGTCACATACTACTAAAAAATCTCGCCTATTGAGCGTATTAAGAACTTTCCAGTACACGAAACATTCAAACTACTTATAACGTTGTTCTCTATTATGCTAAAAGCAACGGCGGATCAACATGTATTAACGGGTCAAAGTCGATCAATTGTATCAACAGTTAAAAGTCGCACAATCACTGTTACGAGGAGTTGCCCACCGCGTGGCCGACTGTCTCTGGAAAGATCCTCGTCGCAAATGTAAAGTGTCTGTCAAAGAAAACGATAAATTCACGTTCCGCTCACATCATTCATAAAAAAAATTTGTATTGACGAAGGACAGGTCATTGTCAAATCTCAATAAACGAAAGCTGTAACATCTTGTAATCTTTTTCTGGGTCTCCTTCTTCCCTTGTGATAAGGGCATGAAACTGAGGCAACGGCCGGTGGCCCGGCGTGCCGCCACGGTCCGTCGAGATCGTGGAAACTTGAAAGAGCGCTGGTCCTAGTTCTGGAGGGTCAAAAAAGATCGCATAGACAAGAAGCAAAGAAAGAAAAGTGGTTTCAAAGTTACTGCTCAAAAACTAATGTTTAAAGCAAAATATTCACTTTCGCTACAAAAGTTTCTGCTTGGTAACTATTTCGTCTTTCATTTTAAGTGTGAAGTACTCCTCACAGTATATAAATTTCGGAACTGTAACGATGACAACAACAACAAAGCATTTTCCTACTAAATGGGATCGGCTATATGAATCCTAGAATGCTATTGCGCTCAGTTCTGTGTCATGTACTCCGTTAGATCATTTTCATAAGAATTCGACGTAACCTATAAGTACCGGTTGTCGACTACCTGACGCCCTCCCCCTCCTCCTTTATCTGGACTTGGGACCGACAATGTAAGATAAACTTACACAAGCCACGAAACTTTAGTAAGACTATACTCATTTCAAAACTCCGAAGAGCTGCGGGTTTGTTCCATCTTGTGCATAAGTCTAGATATACAAACAAAAGTAGTTTCTGGAATTTTGCCTTTAAAATGAATGAATAGCGATGAAACGACGTCTAATGTAAACTTATGGACGTCGGGCATAACTGCCATGCGTATAAGCATTTCCGTCCACACCTCTGGGGCCAACTTTATTGCTAGACGGAGATACCGAAACCCATTTACAACCCTCATGACCATCGCGTGTTCCTGCAGAAACAAAAGTACATTGGATAAGCAATCTCACTAGACAAGATAATGCTGCATGTTTTCAACTCACTTGCTTATTATTTTTTCGTCTGCTATGGCGGAGTAGAAATACAATTTATGTACCAACCTCTGACTCAAGTGAGACTCTGGACTCAGGCTTCTCATTGAACATGCGACCAACAACTTCATCGTCAAGAAAAGCATATGCTGCAGCAATTATATCCCGAACAAGGAATACACGCACCCTCTTCCCCTTCTTAGAGAGAATGAAGTGGAAACGATCTTCAGTGGCGGCAACAACTGAATGCATGTCAAATGATTTATTTCTCAATGGATTTGGAGTACTCGGATGTGGCGACAAGGTTACCCGGATGTGGGTCAGCATGGAAAAATCCCACCTCAAGCAATTGTCTCAAAGAGCAGTATAATCCCTATAAGGAAAGACAAAAAGGATGAGATCCTACAACAACACAGCCAAATTACGTGCAGTAAGCAGGCCCAATAAGCCATTGGACCAACCCTCTAATTACCATTTGTCATATTCTTTTAACTTATAAGTGAAATTCATTTTGTTTCATGTTATGGTATTACTATCGAATAGAAGACTAAAAGTTGGTTCCAAAATAGTTAAAAGTTCACGTGTCTAATATGCGACTTTCTAAGGAGTTTGGTATAGGCCTAGAGTAGAAGATCATCAAGAGTCACATTAGTTAGTTTTGCTTAAGTACTATTAAACCAAATCTGATCTGACTTTTCTATGGTATTTGTACCTATAAACTTCATAATTAGGTTCAGTTCAGAATTCAATTACTGAACTCTCTTTGCTAATCTATAGCCCTACACTTTAACTTACTTTATCTTTTATCTCTGTAATGTCAAAACTAGAAAATTTTATCATTAAAAAGTTCCAATGGACATAGATGTGGGCGATTCCTTCCAAATACCTGGTCAATTAATCCTTTTCTGTTCAAACCAGCCCTCTCCAAGCCAATCTCATCTGTAAGCTTAATTCCATCAATCCACTCCTACGGGTAAACTCCCAATATATTTTTGGAACTTTTATACAGTTTGCATCTTTATGTTTAAGACTTTTTCTAGCTGTAGCCTTTGGACCAGCCTTTTTCTCATCACCTGTCGTTCACATAGAAAAATCTACTCATATATGATATAACAGCTCCCTTTGTAGAGAATTAACGCAACACAGGACATGATGAATTCTCCTATAAAGCTAGTCCAACACATTTTGCCCATCCGGCATAGTACACTAATTTTATGGCATGCATACAAGCTCCATAAAAAGAGTAAAGCACCAACTTATAAAATAAATTAATTCTTACAAATGAATATCCAAATGAGCTTTTTTATTTATTTATTCTATGTCTCTTTTCTAGAAAAAAAAAATCCATGGCAAAATAAGTAAAACATAAGCGATTCAAAACACCCATGAAGAAAATTGCTATTAAAATTTTTAAATGGGCTGACATGGCATGTATTTAACACAGGTTAAAAGCCTGAATGAGAGTACGGTAAATATATTTGGGCATATTCAGAACAGAAATTCACTCAAGAATGTTCCTAGGAAACAAATGGACCAATAAACAGGGTCCCCTTTAACCAGTGGGGAGATCATCATATAATGAAAGCGGGATTAACATAAGAGGCAAAACTATTGTGGAATGACTTCTGTATCTAATAATCTATTGAATACATTGCACTCATTAAAAATGCGAAAAAACTTACTTGGGTCTGAACCATACAGAGAGGCAAAATGGTCAGCATTCTTTGCCTCTCGGATGTAATCAATTTCATCAAACATATGCCTCACCTGTTCATTCATAAAATACCAAATATCGTGTACATTAGCAACATCGTAAAAAATAACATGATGGTAAACTAAAAGAAAAGTTACAGGGTAAACTAACCCCACTATAGAAGATAGCGTTACAAGTGAAAATTTCTACTTTTA
Source organism: Malus domestica (assembly GCF_042453785.1). Taxonomy (NCBI): domain Eukaryota; kingdom Viridiplantae; phylum Streptophyta; class Magnoliopsida; order Rosales; family Rosaceae; genus Malus; species Malus domestica. The sequence goes on along the minus strand of NC_091675.1, from coordinate 3,007,957 downwards.
TGACAATCACCCAACTTGAAAATTAGACACAGATCTATGTTTAGGCATTAGAGAAGATTCAAAATTTTAATTTACTCTACAAAATGGAGATAGAGAAATGATAAAATGCATTCTACATGGGATGAAATCCACAACGCACCATCTCATTCACTGCCACTAGTAGATCTTTGCGGGCCTTGGCAAAATGCTTTAATTGTCCCCCAAATGAATAACAAGGCATCAAGGGTCAATACAAGTGACATACCCGGCCTTTGTACTTTAACTGCTACCAGCTCCCCAGAGTGCAAGTGAGCTGGAAAACTTGAAGCAACAAAATAAACAAAATAAACATTTCCTGAATGGTTTCCCGCAAGCATGTACTTCTTTTGCTGAACATTGATGGGAGACGCCACTAAATCAAAGGATTTTTGTTTTTTCCGCTAAGAAAAAAGCATGACATTAAAAAGGAGCTCTCTAACCTTTATAGGCCTGCCCTAGGGATGCTGCTGCAACAGGCTCTGTGCTGATGTCAGCAAAAAGTTTTGAAATGGGGGCACCCAGCTGAGATTCAATAGATTTAATTGCAATACACGTTGGAAATGGAGGTATTTGATCCTGTTAGGAAAGGGTTGGATAATAATGGATAAGTAAAGAGAGCTACAACATTCAATCACATAACCCATTATCCTATGTGCCTGTGTGAGAAAGAAGCTATTAACCTGTAACTTAACAAGTTCTTGGCAGTATATAGTTGCTAGTATGTCTCGCCTGGTGCTCAAAGCCTGCCCGAGCTGTGAATTCAAACATAATTGGATAAACTAGGTACATCTTGCATTGCGCAATTAAAAAGAAATAGAATGACAAAGATTACATTCATTCGATGTTAACCTCTCAACTGGGGAAAGAAAAGGTGTCTTGAAAATTGCATGGCAAAGAAAGTCGCTTACCTTGATGTAGAAAGGTCCCAAGCGGATAAGAGTTTCACGAAACTGCAAGATCACATTAATTATCTCAGACATTTCTCTAACTTTAGGATCATAAAAGGAGAATTTACGTAAATCTAACTATACAGTCACAGCATCACTAAATCAATGCAGAAGCAAAAGCATATGCAACACCATAAAATAAATCAAACATATTTAGTCGATTACCTTGACGGCGCGTTTCCTTATGTCAAGGACAAAGAATTGCCAGACTGTGAGCTTCACCACATGAAATGAAATGATTGCAGCTCTATACAAAGCTAAAAACGGACCAAAGCAGTAGACAATAGAAATACTTTTGGAGCCTGCATCGAGAGCATGCCCGAATTCACTTTCTAGTGATTCCTTCCTCAACTTTGCATACTCTGCCGATGGCATTTCACCATGCACGCTGGTGGAAATACTGCAAAAACCGAATAACACTGAAGCATTTTGAAATTCAAACAAGAACACAAAACAAGTGCCTTGAAGATGAAGCATTTCGTAAACTTACGAATGTTGCTGTAACAATTGACATGGAAACCAATTTTCTTGTCTCCATCTAATTTCAACATATTTATGGCATCCCAATGGAGTGCATTTTCTCTCATGGTGTAGAGCTGCACGAAAAATCCAATAAATTGTACTCGTAACATAATCCGTGAGTTTAACTACCCTAATCAATTTAACGAGGCAATTATGTAATCCAAGTGTGTAAATTCATCAATATAATCAACTAACAAATCAAGAAATTAGGAAATATAGCAATTGAGCGATGGCGAAGGCGATTTTCTTCCCGCCGTTTCTCAGCAACCAAACAGATAATTAGTAAAATCTAGACGCAGGAAAACGGAGTGATCATGCGAGCCCAAGCAGAAAGTTGAGAGCGGTACTTTACTTTGGGAGAGCAGAGTGACGTGGCGGTGGCGCTTAAGGGCGGCAAAGACATTCCTCATCGGCGGAAAAATACGGCGGAGCAAAGCTCAGGAACCCATCACGGATTTTGTAGATATACAAATTGCACCGCAAGTGTTTGTAGTATTGATCCAGTGAGAGAGAGAGAGAGAGAGAGAAAAAGAGATTGCTTGGAGAGAGAGAAAGCTGCCACGTTTAGAAGTGAAATTAATCGGGTCAACCCGACCCGGAGCCTGCTCCGTCCCCATTTGCCTGTGAGAGTCTGGCTTTCCTCTTTATTTCGGTAACTTCAGTAAAACCATCGAGCTCGTAAACCCTCTCTGATTGCAGTGCTTCATCTCTCCATCTCTTTCTCCCATCTATCTCTCTCTAAAACCTCCCTGTTTCCATCGAATGGCGAATCCGCAGCCGGCGTCTCTGCGGCCATGGTTCCTCGAATCGGTGCCGTTCGTGGTGGTTCTCCTAATAGTAGCTCACGTCCTCGCTCTGGTACTCTCTAATTTCCTTCATGTTCTTGATTTTTCGCTTTAATTACTGTCTAAAATCTGATCTTTCATCGTGATAGGTGTATTGGATGTACAGATTAGCTACTGAGAAGGAGAGGCAGCCCCGGAGGATAAAAGTACAATGAGGAGCAACAGGTTTATTTATGAAATTTAATAAATTAAAAACCCTAATCTGTTGATTTCTTGTGGATTAGTGCTAATTAAGTTTGATTAATAGCAAGTGATTGCAGCTAGATAGATTGACATTGATTAATTGCTCAGTTTTTGATAAGTGCAAGTACGAGTTCGGCATATTTTACAACTAGCTTCTTTTCCGGTTCGGAGAAAATCTACGAGAGTGATGAACAATCTGTTTGATTTAGATGCTATTTCCCCCATCAAGCTTTTAGCTTTATATATGTTTCATTTGGTTCCTGAGTAATCCGAGGAACAATGTTGTTATCGTTCGACTTACCTAGTTATAAAAGAACGCAAGTCCGGCAATTTACAATGTGATGGTACCAAACTTAACGGTACCATACTTTATGTAAGATTGCTGTGATTGATCATCTATACGTAACCCCGTGTCAAAATGATGCGTCCTTATACGGGCATGCTGCACTGGTTTCCTAGTCATTTTTAGACTTTGGTGTCATCCATCACCTTAGTTCTACAGCCGGTTCCGGCCAATGCTTGCCAATCCAATGTTGCAGAGGATTGATGTGTTGTACTTGCTGTTTGGTTAAACTTAGGATGTGTGCATATGAATGATTTCACATGTTATGCAAGGTACTTTGTTGGTTTTTTAGTTGGAAACTAGATGGATGATCCTAATGTTCAAGGTGGTGTTGATGCGCCCTGTTCCGACGTATTGGTCGGTGTGTCAGATATTTCCCTCCAAAGCCCAGGGATCAAGTGATCCAGGCCGTTAAAATTTGATCTAACGACAACAAATATAGAAGTTAGTAAAAAAATTTAAAAGCTATAATAATTTTTGGTCGTTAGATCAAATTTTAAAAGTTCGGATCATTTGATCCCTGGCCTTTGGAGGGAAATATCTGAAGATGATCTCTTTCCGGGTGCAGTTACCGAAAATGTCATTACCAATCTTTAGACATGCCAAAAAGCTTTTGTATCATGTTAGGATGAGCAGCTGTTGTCTATTTGTTGAGTTTTACCTTCTTGCTTTTCTTCTACTTTTACGATTTGAAACCATCTAGCATGGAATAATTTGAGTATCTAAACTAGTGAGAAAATGCAGATGAGTACTGAACGTGAATGTTTAGATGTTATCTTACATAGAAAACCTCACGTGAAATGCTGCAGAATTATATCTTGTCATGTATTAAATATTACTGGGCCTAAAACTTGCGATTTGTATATTCTTCCCCTGAAACATTATAGGAAGTGTTTTCTTTTCTTTTTGGTCATGTTTGGATTTCTGCACACCATTTTTCACCTTTTACACACCCTTTTTAATTATGGTCTTTGATTCTCCTTCGGTTTGTTCCATCCAAGGACTAGAAAAAGGAGGGGTGTGCGGAAGTGAAAAAGAGTGTAAAAATCATCTTCCTTATTTAAGATGGAGATACTCACTGAACTAGTATGAATTTAGCCAAAACTTAATGTAGGAGGCTCAATAATCGTTTTTATTTCTTTGAAACAAAGTCATGTCCTATCTCATTGTATATGTGGGTTAGTCAGCTTGGCCAGGCAGTGTGCGTGTCGTCTTGCACTCAAGTTCAAAACTCATTGGCACATATTAAAGTAGCTTATAATATCTCAATCGTTGTAGTCTAGTCTATGGACTTTTTTCTTGGACCCTCTTTGAATTTTTCATATTTCGTTTTCGTTGTTATCATATTCCGATTTTATTGAATATTAAAATAAGTATAAAAATAGTTGGTTGAAGTTAGCAATTATAACCTGTCTACAAAGGGCTCCACCTATCGGCATGCCATATACAGTGAAGGCTGAAAGAGACAAAAACACAGGCAGCAATAGCATGTTGCAAAGTCATCGAGCAATAACGACGGAAATTCGGAGAAGAGATCCTCTCCGGATCTTTACATTTGAGCTCAGGATCAAATGTTTCAGACCTTTAAAATTTAATCCAACAGTTAAAAATAGAAAAGTTAGCAAAAAAAATTTAAAAACTATAATAGTTTTTAGCTGTATGATCAAATTTTAAAGATCCGAATTATGTAATTCCTGAGTTTCAAATGTATAGATCCGGAGAAGATCTCTTTTCGGAAATTAGAACAATAATTCTTCAAATTTGACAACTAAGTGTCGAATTTGCATCTTTTGTACAATAGTGTAACTAACTCTTGTTTTTAAATTAAGTAAATAATGGGGCCTCATTATGTTGATTTTGGAGCTTGCGTAGCACGTCATCAGAATTCCTTTCTCGCTGTTGTCTGGCTGATTCTTGTGTCATGATATTCGAGATTCACACTGATTTTTTCGCTTTATGTTGATATGGTTCTTTTTCGTTATCGTGTTGCATTTATAACATTTGAATTTCTCCGGCCTATGTTCACATGTATTTTAGTATGTGATTTAATTTACTTTTTTTGGTAAAACCATATACTAAATTACTTTATCAGGAAATTCGAACTTAGATAAAAAAACAAAAAAAGACTAATGAACCATCATAACCAACTGTGTTGCCCAAATGTGAGCATTTTCAGTTGTACGATGGTTCACCAGCATATCACACACAAATGCTTAGGTCCTCCCAAGTAATTTGAGCATTTTAATTGTTATATTTTAATTTTTTATATTTTAAACAAATGTTTAACAGTTAAAACATTTGAAATATGGAATTTTACAAACCGTTCAAAAAATTCCCAACATCACATCAACAGGTTACCACAAACAATATCAACATTGATGTCAGCTGGTGGGAACCCTCAGCACAAGTAGCTTCTATGTGCCACGTCTCAAATCCGAGCCACCAAGCCAATATGCGATTCTCCAACTAATTTGATTTTTTTTAAAACGATATTTTGATAGGTGATGCGAAACACACACCTATTTTAATTTTAACAAGTTTTTTTTGTTAATTTATGTTATTTGATTTTTCAATTCAATTGATATGATGATTAAAATTTGAGATGAGTGTATGAGAAATAAAAATAAATATGTGGAAACACCTATTTTGTTAGTGTTTTATATTTTAATTTCCCCATCAAATATATTTTATTTGTGAGGTTATTTATTTATTTATTTATTTTAAGAGCATTACAAATAGTTATGAAGAACTCAGTCTCAAAAGGGTTCTTACAAACTAGATCTAAAAATATAACAATTAACATTACGAATCTCAAAGAAATAAGTAGACATTAAGCACTTATCTGAACTCATCAGAAACTGCAAGATTACGAGATAAATGAAGCTACTAAATCTCGTATTACAGAAAGATCATGTGAAAACAAAAAAAATCTCAAATAATATATTAAGACACAGAGTATCATGCCCATCGGATCTAATCACATCACTTAATCACCGTCACACCCAATGTAGTAGATACAACAAACCAAACAGTTTCATCATTCAACATAGATCCAACAAAGATGTAACACACCAAAATGAAAATGAAGCAACTCTCCTATAAAGAGCAATCAAATTAGAAATTCTCGTTCAAAACCAAACTCCAAGACAATTCTTGAAAATATTAAACAGCAGGATAAAAGAATGTCATCGCTCCATAATCTCGGAACATCCGAAAGTCATACCATTACACCGAGTAATCCTGTAGTGCCACACTAACTAAACTTGATTGTTATATTCCAATTTCCAACATTTTTCATGGCTTCCAGCTGTGACGTCATATTGAAAGTGTTGAAGAAAAGCCTTTACCAAAAAAATTAAAAAAAAAAAAAAAAAAAGAGTGGCATAAAAATTGGGGCTATCGAAAACGAAATTCTTGAAGCGAATGCCCTTTACAAAGAAAAATAACACGTGTCGGTTTCTTGATGGTCATATTGGTCAAGTCAAGCACTTTGTCACTAGGGACCCCTTCTTTCTTTTCATTTTCCTATTTTCACTTCCGGAAACACCCTCTTGTGTTCAGGAAATTACATATCATGCTTCTTATTCTTGCTTTACTCGTAAGAAAACTAGATATTATTTTGTTTAAAAAAAAAGAAAAGAAAAGAAAAGTAGATATTATGACAGAGGAAAAGTTTGTCAAGGATTTGAAAACAATGGAGAATGTATCTTCCTAATAATAAACAAGAGAGAAATTGGAATTAAATATTAATCTTGACTATACTCAAGTATATGATAATTTAGGAATAATTTAGTTGTTGGAATTAACATATAATGTAATGGAATTGAATTCTACGTAACGATAATTATAAATTTTGACAGAATTGGATAACGAGAACTAGAAATTGGTAAAGAGCCAACTAGTCAAAAAGTCGCACATGCAAATGGCAAATTACCATAGTGACGAAAAATAATAATGCATATGCGCCTTGGTAAAGGTTTAATCCCAATCAATTTTCTCTTTTTTGACATTCAAAATTTAAACCCACTAACGTTATCGTTAGTGAAAAAAAAAATTACATATGTACATAGTAGAATGGAAATTAGTACTCTTGTGAAAATTGTTAGTTCCGCCCTTCCATGAATTTATGTGTCGGAGAACGAAATCAAATATCAGAAACTGAATATATAGAATGATTTTATAAAGAATATATATATAGAATGATGTTAATCTAGCTTGGTTGGTTCATGTGTGAAGCATGAGTTTTCATTTTTTTTGCTCCATACGACAGATCTTTGCTTGTCGTAGTAAATTTAAACAAAATAGGAAAAAACGTGGTGTGGAGATTTCCATCAACAAATTGCAAGCATGCATTTTCAAATTAAGTTTCAATTTAGTTTTCACACATTTGAAGAAATTATTTTATTCTAAACTGTATTTAAGTTCGAATCTGTGTTACGATAATTTATTTAATTATAAAAATAAATTATTGGATCATATTGGATCCGATTATTGTATCATATTTTTTCCCCTCTCTTTGTATTATATAATTATTCTCGTGTGGCATGGACATTATTTAATCCAAGCACACATGTGAGTTTATTGGTGCACGCAATTTCGTTTGCTTTTATTCAATTAATTAATATTCTAATTCTTTGATTTGCTACATTGGGATTTATTTAATCCAAGGCATGCGTCAAAGGGAGTGTATATGTGTGTGTGTCTTTCTTTCCACGAGTCAAAGGAACGTTTAAGCATGCTCAATTTAAATGCAAAAGAATTAAAAAGAAAAAAAAATACAACTGAAAAAAAGGAAAATATTAAAATCGTTCTGTGCAAATTAATTTATGGCGTATAATTTTTTTTTTCAATTATATATAAAAGGTATAATAGTATTTTTATTGAATTTTGGTTGGCAAAGAGTTATCGATTAATAGGTAGTATAAATAAAAAAGTATTATAATTTGCAGAAGGAGAATTTGAGAACAAAGAGGTGAAAGCACCGCTCCATATGTGCAAAATAAAAATAATTCTATACTTATTATATATTTATACGAATTTTAATAAATAACATAGATATATTAAGTGCTTTTAATATAAATCGTTTGTAAGTACTTTTAAAATAACTGAAAATATTTTTAAAGAAAATGTTTATGAGTTCCAAAAACACTTAAGGTACTTCCAACAAGAAGCATCAGTTATATGTTTTTTTATAAGAAATACTTTAATGTTTTTCTAAGATTTATTTACATTTTTACTAAAGATTTATTAAAAAAAATTCACAAAAAATGCTCTCAAATATTTTAAAAATCATTCCAAACGAACTAATATTTTAAGTGCGACCAATAATTTTGCTTTCCGAAAAAAGAAAAGAAAAAAAAGGAACAAAAGCAGATACGAGCGGCGTGTAAATTATCTCTCCCGGACTCCCAAATGGGATCAATAATCATATAGGAAATAAATAATACAAAATTCGCTGTATCAGAAACGATGGCACTCTCGTAGTTTTGTCCAAGACAAAGGGTACTTCGTTTTCCCCAACTATTATACACCGCGGTAGCCTCCACAAATGAGGCGCTCACTTCGAAGGAGAAGAGAGTCATAGTGAGAAACCAAAATAACAGAGACGAGTAGAGAAGCACCATCGCCACCATGTGTCCGACGAAACAAAAGCACCGGAGCTCCGTCGCGGAACACGCCGGAAAATGCTCCAGATCGGAGGATTCTACAACCTCCACCGCCCACTGGATCTCCGAGTCCGTCCACGGCGGATCCTTGCGCCACGTGGACCTCACCACCGGAACCAACGGCTGGGCGTCACCTCCCGGGGACCTATTCTCGCTCCGCGCCAAGAACTACTTGTCGAAAAAACAAAAAGGCCCCGCCGGCGACTACCTACTGCAGCCGTGCGGCACTGACTGGCTCAGATCCAGCACGAAACTCGAGAACGTACTCGCTCGCCCCGATAATCGCGTGGCCAACGCGCTTCGGAAGGCACAGTCGCAAGGGAGGTCCCTGAAGAGCTTCATTTTCGCCGTGAATCTCCAGATTCCCGGCAAGGACCAGCACAGCGCCGTTTTCTATTTCGCCACGGAGGATCCTATCCCTGCCGGCTCGCTTCTCTACCGGTTCGTCAACGGCGACGACGCGTTCCGGAACCAGCGGTTCAAGATCGTGAACCGGATCGTGAAAGGGCCGTGGATCGTCGAGAAGACGGTAGGGAATTACAGTGCGTGCTTGCTGGGGAAGGCGCTGACGTGTAATTACCACAGAGGACCCAACTACCTCGAGATTGACGTCGATATCGCGAGTTTTGGGATCGCGAAAGCGATTCTGCGACTTGCATTGAGGTACGTGACGAGCGTGACGATCGACATGGGGTTTGTGGTGGAGGCGCAGGCGGAGGATGAGCTGCCTGAGAAGTTAGTCGGCGCGGTTCGGGTATGCGAGATGGAGATGTTGTCTGCAACGGTCGTGGAGGCGCCGCAGACGACGGTCGTAGCGCGGGGATTGAGTTTTGCGTCTAAGGTGAATCATCACAAGTCCGGCGACGACGACGACGACGATTGAGAATATTAAACGGCGGTAACTTTTAATCGTTTCTTTTTCTTTTTTGTTAAGAAAAAGCCTTTAATTATTATTTGTTGTTAATTGTAATTTTCACTTGGTTGGTTAATCCCTTTGGTAAAAAGTTAATCCCTTTTTTCATGGGGATTAACGTGTAGATAATAAAATTGAAATCGTAACAACAAATTACAATGCGACTGATTTTTCACTTTCCACATGTTTTTTTGGTTTCTCGGGATTAGTACAGAAAATTTAGGATTTACTATTTTACTTTTATTTGGCTGTAGAGATTCTGGTAGTGGGGTATGGGGACGTTAATCTCGTCACAAAAGGTAACGACTCTTGCAATGTGGAAATGGAGACCAATTTGTATGGAATAGATTCTCCGTTATTTGGTGTCTTTCAGTCGAATAATGCAACAATAAGTGGACAAAAAATTATGATATTGTATTATTGGATTGGGACTTTATAATAACGGTGAACCTATTTCATATAAATTGCGGGAAAGTGGCATTATTTATGATAGTACATTGTACCGAACTTGTTTGGCAGTGCGACTGTGACAAGACTATTCCATGAGAAATGAATCAGTTTCATGTCCTTGCGATTTTTTTTTTCGACTCAAAAAGTAAAAATACATCTCATCCGCAAGAATAAGACAATGAGGGTTTCTTTTAGAACCAAGACATAGACCTATTGTCCTCATCCGTTCAATAGATGCATATCATGCATTCCTTAAGTGTAGCACATGTCCAATGACGATGTTGAATCAGTTACATGAGAGTATATCTCGACATTACGAAATTAGACGCAAACTTGGGTATAATTAGAGTATAACCTCAGCTGTTTTATTTCTTTCATTCGTGTGATGCCTATCACAAAAACATAACACCCTGTGAATATTAGTTCTATTTGATTATGTTTGGACCAGATTTTACATCATCGGCCCAAGCGATTGAGGTCGTTGAGTGAGCATGGTTCTTGACTGTTGGATAAGCAAGTTAAGATATTTTATTAAGAAATAATATTATGGTTTTTAATCATAATAGTTATCGTTATCTCGATATGAGAATCCCACAAGAAAACTGAGATAAAGATAACTATTATGATTAAAAACCATAATATTATTTCTTAACAAAATATCTTAACTTGCTTATCCGACGGTCAAGAACCATGCTCACTCAACGGCCTCAATCGCTTGGGCCGATGGTGTAAAATCTGGTCCAAACAAATTCAACATTGAGCTCATCTAGTGTGAAAACTGTTGTAATCACCCGAACAAGATTCCTCCCGTTTCTCTCCTTCAAGGGAGGGGAGGCCTAAAAACTTGTGGGTGTGGCATGTCTTAGCGTAGCTTGGTGAGGTTATTAAGCCTAGTTTGGTAGTAACTTACACCCATATGAAAGCAATTAGGACCCATTCGGCCGATTATTACATGGCTCTCCCCTTCCCACCGCTGAAAGCAATTGTGGGCTCTAATTTCCGAATCTCATGTCACCTTCTTTGTTTTTATTATCGACATAAAGTTTCTACCTATAAAGAACAAATAATACTTTGCGTCCACCATTTTTTTTTTCCATTTTCTTACTCTTGTATTGTAACCATGTTTTCCTTGCCTTTGGTTGATAAAATCCAATGCGACATACGGTGTGTTCGAGTTCGAGATCAAACTGTTTTTTTTTTTTAATTTAAATTAGCGTAAAGTAGAATTTATATTATCTTGAATTTAAAATTAAATAAAATGTGAATTTAGAAAATGAAAAATAAACAGAAGAACTCTGTCGATGAAGCCTCACGTGGAGAATTTAGAGGGGGCCCGACTCTTCTGAGCCTTTTGTTTTCTTGAATCATTATTCACCATCCGGTTGTTAGAATTAGGAATGCCCGACCAATTTTGATAAGCTTTTACTTTATTTCTTTTTCCTGTAATCCATATTATTAAAAAAAATCAATGGTCCCACTTTCAATAGTTTTTATTTATTTATTTTTTAATTCTAATCTTTTGGCAACTTTCATGTGCTTGGCTGCTAATTTGCTGGTTTTAGTTAAATAAATCTTTGAGGACAGCGTCAAGTATGAGCAATAATTAGAGTCTCACCTCGATTTTTTTTAAGGACTAAATGGTGGTTTTGCCACGTTTCGGAGGCTAAGAAGACTCACAGAGACATTTCATCCTCTCTCAAACCACCATTGTGTGATTTACCAACGACAGGAATCGAACTCATAATATGACATGTGGAATACAAACTTGAAATTCATTCTCAACCACCTGGTCACCTTGTGGTGGTTGTCTCACCTCGATTTGTTGATTGTCTCTTAATTATTATTGTTTCGTGAAGCCTGAAGTGTCCCACACTTTGAAAAGTAGGATCGATTACTAATGGAATTTGGAAAGGCTAAAGGTATATCAGCTCACTCCTGATCATAATCAAATGACACATGTCCCTCAAAGTTATTTATAAGTCTATTTAGGTGAAACTTGCAAAAACACTTAAAAATGCTTCTTAAGGATTGTTCCAAAAATATTTTTACCAAAAACAATTTTTAATCATTGTTTACACAATGCTTTATAATGTTAGAACAAAAATTAATTTTAAACTGTAAAGTGACAGAGTTCATGAAGAGTCTCATATACTTTGAGAGAGTCCTCTTAGCATTTATCTTCGAGACATTTACGAGTGATAAGTGGAGATACAAAATTTGAATGTACAAGTATTTTATATATAGTTCAAATATTTAAGAGTATTAATCTCTACACATTAGGTCTAGTGTTTGATACTTCTCTCTCCCAATGACTGTTCCACAAAGTGACATCATACGAACCCAAGCAAGAGAACCACAAATGGAGTAAATAATTTTGTTCTGGAAATCTTGCCAAATGCTTCCATTATTTATACTTGAGCTATATATATATAGTTATACGCGCACTCAAACCCTAAACATGTCACCAAATTCTGTAGCTACATACATGCATGAACTGTGTTCATCAAAATTTATTCAGCAAAATGACTCAGTAGACAGTAGTGCTAAATTAATTCAGATTTGAGACCACTCTAAACCTGATTTATTACTTAATCATATTCAATTTAGCAACTTCCAGTGGCGAATCCAATCTTCCCTCCTGCAACATCGTACACCACTTCAAACCCTTTCTGCTGAAAATTCCCAATGATCCCCTCTTCGGGGGTAGGAAGAAACGCCAAGCAAACCTGCGAAGTATCAACTATCACAACCACTGTCCCCCCCACTTTCAATTCCAAAGTAAGCCCGCCACTGAACGTAAACGCTACCGCCGGAAACGAGACCGTATCCAAGTTATACGCTCTAAGGTCGTAGCAAGTGTCCAGTACCCCCTCAACTGTCTTGGGTTCCCCATAGCTCTTCATCCCTTCCCTAAAAGCGTCTCTCATCGCGGTGTACGCCACTGCCGGCAGCCGCGTTATCACTGTCCCCGAGTCGATGAGAGTTCCGGTGGAAAAAACCGTCGACGGAATGGACACCTGTTGTCCGCTGACACTGATGCCGACCAAATCGAGCCCGTAAAATGATTCTCCTGCAGCAAGGGTGGTGAGCGGCGTGAACTTAACGGCGGCGGAATTTCCTCGGTCGTTGCCGAGGCGGAGAAAGCCTGTGGAGCTCTGGTCGACAGGAAGGCAGTAGGAGAAATATCGGCCGTACTTTGCGGCGGTTTGTTCGATGAGGGATATCTTGTTCCGGCCGAGACCAAGCAAACCGGCAATGCCAACAAAGAGACCTTCGTTGTCTTGGCCGCACCCGAAGAGGAAGCCATCAAACACGTCGGTCGAAGTGGCGGTCAACGTGAGCCTTTCGGTTCCGTAATATCCGGCGGATGTGGAGTTGTCTCCGTACCCAATGAGGTACAGGCACGTGTTCGTCGCCCGGTAACAGTAGGGTCCAGTGCTTGTGGCCGACGTCAGCTCATTGCAAGTTGCGGTGTTGCATGAGATGTTGGCGTAGGAGGTGGAGAGTGACGGGTCATATATGGGCTCCGTTTGGTCGTAACAGGTTAGGTCGCTTCCGGTGCCGAATCGACAAGGCTGGCATTGAGTCCAAGTTAGGTCGCTTCCGGTGTCGAATACGAGGGAAAAACTTTTGGCCGGCGTGCCTAATCCGACCTTCACAACGTAGTTGCCAGAACCACCCACCGTCCTGGCAGAAGGGGCCGGGAAGGTGTTGGTATCTTCCGATTGCGTAATCGGAATGTTGTCATCTGTTTTGGTTGAATATCTTTTGGTGGCCTTTAGGCGGGAGTAGATTGAATCGACTCGTGCTTGGTCTTGCTTGAAGAATTGAGTGAAATATTCGTGAAGATCTGTAGCGGTTTTGGTTTTGTGTTGGTTGGGTTCGTAGCAAGGGCCATGCCTGTGTACCACTTCTAGTACTGATCCATGTTTCTTGTTGTGACCTGAATTAGCGAATAATTGAGTGAGCCAATTTGTGAGAAGCTCTTTTTCTTCTCTGTACATTTGTTACCTCAATCGGTTAATAAATTGTGAGTTATTTTTCAATTTATTTGTTTTATTTGATGCTCTAGCGCAACATGCATCACGTAATGTGTTAACAGTCTGATTGATATAATATATATTTGTATAAATTTATCATTGATATGACATGAAAAATAGTAACACTATGTGACGACATGACGCTAACATCCAAATTATTTTTATAACATATATAACATATCATAACTAAACATTAAGGAACACGATTCGTGCATGTATTAATATATTGACATACATGACACATACTGAAAGAGTTAGCAAGACAAAAAATTAGTAAGTACCTTTGGTGGAGGGGGTGCAAGTAGTTGCTGGCAGTAGAGAGTTCAACTGAACTGTGTGATGAGTAAGTTTATCCTTTCTTCCTGCCAAGGCAAAACCCTTCTCCAAAGAGCAGAGAACTAGACATATAAATAATACATATAAACCAAAAGACCTGAAAAAAAAGGAGCTGAAATTCATCGGAGCAATTTCCATGAAGCCTTGTTACTCCCTAAAAGTTTTTAGCCCTTAGATTTGGGATGAGGATGCACTCCCTTATAAGGAGACTCATGGTTGTAAAACGTAGACGACGACTATGACGCAGACTCTGATGGTAATTAGCAAGTCAATGGCTGTCAAATGGTAATTAGAAATGTCTTATCATTTACTCAACAACAACGTATACTTGTGTAGTCTTTGCAGACAAAGACAGATCGATTTGGATAAGAAATGCATGGCTGAGAGGAAGACAAAGCAATTCCCGTCAAATATTGTTAAACCCCACCCCCGAATTTGCCATCGTGGGATTGCTCTCGTGCGCTACTCGCTTAACTTCAGAGTTCCGATGGAATCCGAAGTCAATGAGCTCCCAAAAGACCTCATGTTAGGTAGGGATGAGAATATACATATAAGAATCACTCCACTGGACGATATGGGATCTTACAATCCACCCCCCTTAAGGGGTCTGACGACCTCGTCGGCACACCACGGCCAGGGTTAGGCTCTGATACCAAATTGTCACATCCCGGCCTGGGGTCCACCACATTCCGAGCCCGCTCCACCACCATAGCACGAGGTATTTTGGGAGCTCAATGGTTTCGGGTTCCATTGGAACTCCGAAGTTAAGCGAGTAGCGCTCGAGAGCAGTCCCATGATGGGTGACCCACTGGGAAGTTCTCGTGTGAGTTCTCAGAAACAAAACCGTGAGGGCGTAGTTGGGGCCTACAGCGGACAATATCGTGCTACGGTAATGGAGTGGGCCCGCGATGTGGTGGACCCCGGACCAGGATGCGACAAATATCGTGGATCAAGTTTTCCAAGCTAGGAAACTACGTACATAATGATGAATTTTCTTGTGGCTGCATGCGCTGATTTCCCGGTTGCACATGTGGATGTCCTTAATAGAAGTCCATACTAATTAATTAGTCATCACCTCTGCGATGAAATCAATACTATTAGGGCAACGCAAAAAAAAAACACGATGATGGTCAAGAGTAGGTTGAAAATCTCTGAATAATTTTTCCAGTCAGGTACAATCGATGAGAAAACTTACTGGAACCTAGTAGTTGCCCTGAAAGAGTGGAATGCCATGGTGAAACCATCCGTTGGTCCATTTTTAAAGAACAAGAAAAAGAAAAAAAAAATGTAATCACTTATGCTAAGTTCTGTATTGGACCTGAATGAAATATTTGATGTTCTAACGGTTTAAATCAAAGACAAAGTCTCTAATTTTTTTTCCGAAAACTTTCAGTGAACTTCAAATCTATTAAAATACTGCTTTCTTAAAAAGGATAACAAACATTCATAAGGAGGATAAATAACAGATAACTAACACTTTGACATTACCGGAACCACAAAAACAACGAGATCATTACGTACCGACAACTTTATTTTTTCGGTAGCTGCATATTTAGCAGTACCACCGGTTAGAAATCTTCATCAGCAATGATTTAAGTAGCTAATCAATCAGGGGCAACCTGCAGAGCCAAATCCGATCCTTCCCCCAGCAACGTCGTACACCACTTGCAGCCTCTTCTGCTGAACGTTGCCGATAATCCCGACGCTATTATCGTCCTTGTTTCCGGCGAACGCCAAGCAAAACTGCGAACCACTCGTCTGGAACAGTATCCCTGTCGCGTCCAAGTCCACCGTAACCCCACCTCCAAATACAAACCCTATCTTCGGGTACGACACCGTTTTAAGTCCACTAAAGTCATAGCAAGTGTCTAGTAGGGCAGACTTCGACTTCGCAAAAGGGTACTTCTCCATCGCTTTTCTAAAAGCCACGCGTAATGCGGCATATGGGGTGGCCGGGAGGCGCGTGATCACTGTCCCCGAGTCGATGACTGTCCCCGACTTTGAAAAGACAGAGGCTGAAATCTTCAGTTGACGGCTACCGATGGTGATGCCAACTAGGTCAAGGGCGTAAAATGTAGCGCTTTGGGATAAAGTTTTGAGCGGCGTGAACTTGACTGCGTTACCGGAGCCTCCGTCGGGGCCGAATTTGAGGTAGCCGGTGGAGCTTGAAGTGGAAGGTAGACAGTAGGAGAATACTCGTTTGTATTTCTGGGAGGTTTGTTCGACGAAGGAGATGCTGGTCCGGCCCAGTCCGAGCAAACCGGCGGCCGCGCCGAACTGGCCTTTGCTGTTTTGCGCGCAGCCAAAATCGAAATCATCGTAAGCATCCGTCGGTGTTAATGTTAGCTTGTCATTGCCGAAGAAGCCGAGTGAGGAGGAGTTGTCTAAATACTTGGCGCTGTAAGTGCAAGTGGCGGCGGAGCAGTCGCGGCCAATGCCGGCCACTGTGAGCTGAGAACACGCAGCGGACTCACAGGAGATGTTGGAGTATGAGGTGGAGTGAGAGGGGTCGAACATTGGCTCTTTCTGTTTGTAACAAGATCGGACACACGGTCGGCATTGTGTCCAAGTTAGGTCGCTGCCTGTGTCGATAAGGAGGGAGAGGTTTTTGGCCGGTGTGCCGAGGCCCACTGTTACAATGTAGTTGGATGATCCAAGTTCCAGACCATACTGTACGGGGATGGTATTGGTGGCGGCGTCAGGTAGTGTAAGTGAGTTAAGACGGTAGTGAATTGAGCTGACTCGGGCTTCGTCTTGCTTTAGGATTTGAGTGCGATCCTGATCAGTAGGGTTACTTTGTGATTTGTGTTGATTGCATAGCCCATGCTTGTGTACCACTTCCAATACTGATTCCTTATTATTGTAAGGACCTGAATTGAAAATATTCATCTTTAGTTTCTCATTTATCATAACTATGCGATAATTTAAATAAATTAATAAATAATTTAAGAATGATGAATTACAATATAGACATTTCGGATAGTGGACTGGATCTTATAAAATGCGTGTCAAAAAATAAGTGTCCTCCGATCTTAACCCATATATATATATTTATATATATTAGTCCACCTGTATAGTTAAAACATGTAAATTACTAAGACAACATCTGGTCGATGCGATCATTTATCCATGCGTATGTACTGACCTGGTTAAACCATGGAGTTTCATATAAGCAATTAGCTCGAGCTGAATATACATATATACTCGATCAGAAAAGACAAAACGCACGCACACAGAGTTAATAGGGGGGTAATTAAAGTTCAAAAACTTAAGCTGTAGAAGGAAGCGCTTTAATAATGCTGTTATATATGGAGTTGAACCTTGGGTGGAGAGGATGCAGGTGGTTGCTGGTTGCAGAGAGTTTACTTCAACTGTGTGAGTATGTGGAAGAAGGTCAGTTTTTGTATCTCCTTCTGCCGAAGCAAAGCCCTTCTCCGGCGAGCGGAGAATTACGCAGATAAAAAACACAAAGCAACCAAAGAAAACCCTGAGGAAGGAGGGGGAGATAGAAATGGGAGTTGCCATGATCGAATAACAAGCCTAGCTAGTAGCTCCTGGAATGTGAGCATAAACTCCTATATATTCTTATAAGCTCATTGGGAGGTAGGGACGTACGGCAATTCAAATGGAAATTCGAAGGTGTCGGTGCGCCACAATAATTTGTGTAACCTTTTTGTTGTACCATCTTGTTTGTTTCCCCTTCAAAGTGCTTTTGGCAAGGATATGCAGAAGATATGCCTGCCATGCCTGCTTTTGCAACTTTTCTGTAACAGTATTATCTTTGAAATGCCCTCGCGTAATAATTCGGTCATCACTCATCACTCACCACTCACCGCTAAGAGCAAGTTAATAGTGTTTTTCATTCCCAACTTGGCTAATTCAACACTGTTTTTTTAAAGAGGAATTGAACACGGCAGTAAGAGTAAATATTCTTAGCCGATTAAAATATAAACCTCTTGCAATCTTACGCATCGACTTGCATTCAATTCTTTAAAAGATATAACTGAAGCGAAATTTTACAAAAATTATCAAGTAGAGTAGATATGCAAGAATTATAATATCGCAACGATAGAAAAACGTACTTTTATTTTATTTTGTACACCTTGCACACTTGAAATTCATTTTTACTATTATGTTTCCACACACATACCAATCGTCACTATATAGTTTGTTCCGACTCGTCTACATGTATTACTATTACATTTTTTTTAATAACAATTTAGGACGATCTTTAGTCTTCAACGGTTTAATCCAACATTTTCCCTAAGCTGCTGCTGCTGGCTTAATCAAACTTTTTAACCATCCTAATTAAGCAGCTAATCACATAAGCCCTCAGGGGCATCCTGCAGGGGCAAATCCGATTTTTCCACCAGCCACATCATAAACCACCTGCACCCTCTTCTGCTGAACGTTCCCAAATATCCCTATGTCGCTGTCGTCACCGTTTGCGGCAAACGCCAGGCAAACTTGATCGGCACTTGCCGCGTAGAATATCCCGGTCGGGTCCAATTCCAACGTCGTTCTGCCGCCGAACTCAAACGAAATTTTCGGAAACGTCACCGTATCGGCGTTACTGAAGTCGTAACAAGTGTCGAGAATCGAAAGCGCCGGAGCTGACGGGTAGCTCTTCATCCCCTGCTGAAACGCGTCGCGCAGTGCCTTGTATGCTGTCGGCGGCAGGCGCGTGATCACTGTCCCGGAATCTATAATCGTCCCCGAGGAGGAAAAAATTGTACCGGAAATCGGTAATTTTTTCCCGCCAACGCTGATCCCGACGACGTCGAGGCCGTAAAACGACCCGCCTTGGGAGACGTCGGAGAGGGGTGTGAATTTCACGGCGCCGGAAGATCCGCCGCCTTTGCCGAAGCTGAGGTATCCAGTGCCGCTGGATTTGGAGGGGAGGCAGTAGGAGAAGAACCGGTTGTATTTCAAGGCGGATTGCTCGATGATGGAGATTTTATCCCGGCCGAGACCGAGCAAACCGGCGGCGCCTCCGAAGAGTCCCTGATTGTTCTGGCCGCAACCGAACAAAAACCCGTCAAAAATATCCGTCGGCGTTAAGCTCAGCCGTTCCTTCCCGAAAAATCCGACGGAGAATGACTGGTCTCCGTACTGAATGCCGTAGACGCAGGTGGAGGAGGCGCAGCCGGGAGTGTTTCCAGTGCCTGACACCAGTTCGGAACACGTGGCGGAGCTACAAGAGATGTTGACGTATGAGGATGATGTTGCGGGGTCGAAGATTGGCTCCTTCTGTTTGTAACATGATTTAGCACATGGACGGCATTGGGTCCACGTCAGATCACTCCCCGTGTCGAAGATGAGGGAGAGCATCTTCTTGGGCGAGCCCAGGCCCACGCTGACAATGTAGTTGCCTGAGCCCACTACGCTTCCGGACTGGGCTGGGATTTTGGTATCGGCGGATGGGCGGAGTTTGTCGACGGTGGCTGCGGACGGTGATTTCTTGGTGTTGACTCGGGAGTGGATTGAGTCGACTCGGGCTTGGTCTTGGTTGAGGATTTGAGCGTGGGTTGGAATTTTGGATTTGTTCTTCTTGATTCCAGAGCATGGTCCGTGCTTGTGTACCACTTTCAGTACGGTCGATGATGACGTTGGTTCCTTGTTGTCGTGACCTGAGTTCAAATAGATGATTCACAATGAGTTCACAATTTTTTTAAGCGGTGTGATATCCACCCACTCTATTTTATTTCTCACACACCTTTTTAATTTTCAGTCGTTCGATTGGATGAATTGAAGAAGATCAACGGACATAAATTATCAAGGAGAGTGTGAGAAGTAAAATGGGATGTGTGGATAGCACATCTTTTTTTAATTATAACCAAGCATTTCTGATCTGAATTCAAATAGATGATTCACAATGAGTTCACACTTTTTTAATTATAATTTATAACCAAGCGTTTCTGATTTCGTTCAGCACAAAAACTTAAAAGTGTTTTCCGAGTTATACGAGAATTTTTTTTTTAAAATCGCTAGAATTTAGTTAACGATTTTTACTTTAGAAGAAAGTGTTGACGAGCAGAAATACCTAAAATACGTAATATTTTCTTCTGGTCTTTTTTCTTTGAATAATGAAAAAGCAATTTGTCTTTAAGATGGGACTGGCTTGTGAGACTGAAAGATTATTCAGCCTAGTCATATTCTTTGCATTATTTGGTAAATGTCGGCACCAGGCATCAATATTAATCGGTGTCTTGGCCTGCTGGCCGGTCTCTGTCGTACTGCTTATGTGAACATGGATGACCAAACAACATGCATGGTTTTTGGATATTTTAATTTGTTTAGTAAAAAAGAAAAAGAAAAAAGAAAGTTTTTATGTCATGTTTTTGTTGAGCAATCATAGTCGAATTTATTTAATTAATTGTATCATATTTGGTCATTGCGTAATTTTTAATTATTGCAGTTTACAAATACACAAGATTAAATTTTCTGCACTCGTGTGGCATCTATATGACATTCATCATTAATTGATACGTGTTAAGTTTATAACTACAAGATTAAAAAGGATTAAATTTATTAACAGTTGTCAATCAAAGATAAATTACCACAGAGAAGCTAATATGTTATTGGAAACAAAAGACTTTAAGAAACAAAGCCACGAAAAAAAAGCTCATTCAGTCACTTTTTGAAAGTTGTTTTCAGACAAAAGGAATGTATTTATTATGCCAAAATTGCCCTCTTTTTATTTTTCTCGGTAGATTTGAGTTTGGCCAAGTTGATTAGAGTAATATACTTTTCTTTATATACTCAAGTTTGAATTTCCTTCTTCGTAAATTAAATTAATATTGTGTAATTATTTGTCGTAAAAAACATAATCCCTTTTGTTGTTGGTGCTAATATATAATCGTGTTGGCATCAAATAATGGGTAATTGTGGCTCACTATTTACATGTTTGGTTCCATTTCACAATCATGCTTGTTGAAAATTAAAACAACTACCAATAGTTTATTACTTTTCAAAACATCAATTTTATGACTTTTAAGATTTTGCAGAATCTAACCCGTGATTTACTTATCAAAGTATCCCCTTAAATTTTCTTTTATCTATTTTATAAAAAGAAATGTTTCTAATGGCTTGTTGGTGTGTCTCTACTAATTCATGGGTTAAGGAATTGGATTCTCCGACCACCCGCACTACATATGTTTCCAACTTTGCAATTAAACCATGTATTTACGTATAAGCAAGCTCTAACAAAATATAGCTTTCGATATGAATGAATTTTTGTAAATGATATTTTGCAATGATGATCTACAAAATGTTCAATTCCGATTATTGTAAATAGTATAAAATATGGAACGTGGGAATTGTATTAAGCTCTTAATTGGTTGCACTTTGCTACTCTCTCATTATCTATATATATAATATATCCAATAAAACTGAAATTAAAACTATAAAAATAAAAAAAACATGAACATATTTATTAACCTTTGGCGGAGGAGCTAGGGCTGCAGGAGGTTGCTGGCAGCAGAGAATTGAGTTCAACTGTATGAGCATGTTGATGGAGAAGCTGGTTTTCTTCCACGGCAAAGCCCTTCTCCAAAGAGCTGAGAAATAGGGTTAGAAATACAGAAAAGCCAAGCAAATAGCTCATGAGGGAGGAGGAGGAGGAGGAGGAGCTAGAAAAACTGGGAGTTGCCGCCATGAGTATCGAAAACTCTTCCCAGAATTCAAATTATGGTATTGCTCCTACAAAGCGTGACCTTCTCTGCCTTATAAGCTAATTGGAAACCCATTGGGTTATCAATTCTTACACGTCACCCATTAAACAGCAAACACATAATGCAAGCTTGCACATCAATATCAAATCCACTAAACGACGTCAGACCAACTGATTGATTAGGGTTTTTTTTTTTTTTTTTGGTTGAACAATAGGGTTTGTTTTTTAGAAAGGGCAGATATAACACTACGTATACACGGCGTATACATATATGTATGTAAGTATTTAGACTGTGTGGCTTCAGCTTCATTTTCTTTGCTGTGGAGAATTAAGTCCAACCATCCCAATCCCATGCGCAGATGTCGACAAATACAGAGCATCTTGAAGGTGAGTGGCAAATACTAGAAGCTATACGTGAGGCAACCTTAGCTCACCTTTTGTCCATATATAAGTAAAACATAGCATGGGCCTAAATTTTCATCACGTGATTAGTCAGCATGACAAGAGATATACAATTTTATAAAAAAAAAAAGTCGTACTCAGTGCATAAGGCTCTCGTTTTACGCAGGGTCTGAGAGATGTGAATGTCGGCTAGCCTTACCCCCATTTATGGAGAGGCTGCTCCCAAGTCTCGAACCCGAGAGCTATACAATTTTATAATTTATAAAATTAAAATGACTATCACACGTGGTCTAATATCCGAGTGACTAGGGTATTGGGTTTCCACTCATACTTTCCAAGTTCGAAACTCTTCTATCTCTTAAATTATTATAATAGTTTCGAAGCTCCCACCTCTCCTAAATAATAAAAGCACGACTATGAATTACCACATGCACTACATCCATGACTTGTTCATCTTTTCTAGATATAGTTAGTACTATATACACCTTAACTTGGTTTTCTTGTTAAGTATAGGCAAATTAGCAACTTCATTAAATCTAGTATTATTTCAACCTTCCAGAAGATATATATATATATATATATATCACATGTTGTACAGTATATTTTCAGCACCGAAATGACATGGGTCCAACCAAAATTATCATTTAAACGACAACGTTGTAAAATTTAAAGCCAATTAGAATATTAGGGGTTTTCACTTCAGATTTTGAAAAAGATATGTATGGGAAGCAAATCAATCATGATGTTCTGCACTTGATTTTTCAGTAGTGGAGATATGCTGGAATGGCTGCCCCAATGGAGTAATGAAGGTTTTCCATGATTTTACTCCTAAAATATATATTTAATGGCGACGAATATATGTGACATCATTGTTTTTACATAATTTTTAAGACATATTTATGTAGTACCTACTCTATACTGTATTTTAATTATCCGAATCATCTATCTTTTAGGTCTTTCTCCAAAAGTGATGTCTACAAAAAAATCACTCAAAATGTATTTTCTTTTTGTAGAACCATATTCGTCCATTTTCTTCACAACAAATGAATGCCTTAATGATTTTGGATTTGTCTAACTTCGTGCAAGGATGATCTATGAATGATGTTCTAAAAGATAGATGGTTTGGATTATGAAAATATATTACAAAGTGAACCTCATAAAAATATGTGTCAAAAGTTTTATTAAAAAATGTGGTGCAACATAATCGCTCCATATATATAGGAAGCCTTTAAGGGAAGGGATTCCTATTTTTTTTTTTATAAAAATGGGAATCTCTTGTGGGGTCCACACCACATCGAATTTTAACGATCTGAACCGTCTATTTTTCAAGTTATACCTCATAGATCATCCTTGCAAAATATTAGCCAATTCGGAAATATTTAAGACATCTAATTGAGTTCAAAGAAATAAACGAATACTTTGTTATATAAGAAACAATGAAATTTGATTTTGATAATAAAATAGGCAAATGGTTTCGGATTGAATTGAATTTTTTCAAGGATGATCTATGATTCGAGACCAACAAAATAGCGGTTCAGATCGTTGAAATTCGATGTGAAGTGGACCCCACACCTAATCCCCATGTTTTGAAAAAAAATGGAGATCCCTTTGCATATATATATATATATATATATATATATATATATAGGGTAGTGCTATTCAGTATTCAGTCGCCCTTATTATTTTTATCCATATATCTTATTCAATTCATTCGATTCAACGGCTAAAATTTGAGAGAGTGTGTAAGAAATAAAAATAGATATGTGAATAACAACACCCTATACACATATATAAGTGGTAACCCACCTACCCCAAAGTCTCCACCAATCCATCCCACTATAACGTACTCCAACAAGTTAAAAGTCCAATCTAATATTGATTCATTCATTTCATTATCCCATGTAAATCTTTGGCATACTATTGCTTATTTTTTCCAAAATCTACTTTCGAATAGAAAATACGTCTCCTCACTGTTCAGATTAAAAGTTTGATAACATATTATAAGTAAAATATTATGATTAAAATGAAGACAATCACTAGTTCGAATTAAGAGTTTGAGAAAATATTATGATTAAAGTGAAGACTTGTTCGACAAGGTAATTATTATTTTTAGGTGCAACCGTGTAACAAGACCAATAACGATATGAGTTCGTATGGTGCATAATATGTTGGCACACTTGCACCCAACAAATAATTGAGTACACGAAGACCACACTGAGCACACCAAACTGAACTTATTGGAAGAAAATTGACAC
The DNA here is from genome assembly GCF_042453785.1 of Malus domestica. Classification (NCBI taxonomy): domain Eukaryota; kingdom Viridiplantae; phylum Streptophyta; class Magnoliopsida; order Rosales; family Rosaceae; genus Malus; species Malus domestica. The sequence goes on along the minus strand of NC_091675.1, from coordinate 2,983,365 downwards.
CCACCAAGTTTTATTTAATTCAATAATTACTCCACATAAATAGAAACTTCTTATTAAATATTTTGTTTAATTGACTATCCTCACTAATTAAGCAATAGTACCACAATAATAAGTAGAAATACTCTTTTCCTTTGCTTAATATGTGCCAACAATTAAGTTAATTTGTCGATGTTTTTCTTCATATGTACAATGAAATACCTCAAAGAAGATAACATATTTGTAGTTAGTTGTTATTTATTGGAGAACTTCGAGTACGGGAGAATTTTACTGACATGAAAAAAAAGAAGTTACACCTAGTCAGGAGAAACATAAACTTTACCTCTCATAAAACAAGAAAACCAAAATACAGGTAAAGAAACAAAAAATTAATCCAAAAGCATTAAATAAAAAATAAAATTGCACATCAAGAAGGGAGAAAACAAGAAAAAAAAAATCGAATTCAATAAATTTGGTAGTTTAGTTGTTTTACTTTATCAAATGAAGAAATATTCATGAATCCGTCACAACCCAAACTCAAATTATCGTTCCTGACTTTATGAGATTCGACATCATAACCTAGTTTTCATACTAATGTGAATTAAACAGAATTGGTGACCAACCAAACTTGGCCCTGCATGGTTCTCTTGTTCTGGTTTGATTGTCAATTGGACATCGACAATTTCTGGTGATTAATCATGAAAAAGAAAATAGTTAGAATCTTTAATCAGAGAGGGAAAGACGAAAGAGATGTTGGAATCTTGTTAGGGCGTGGGGTAGACAGAAGTTGTAGTGGATGGTGGAGGAAAGCTGGAATCTGTCCCAAAATATGAGAGAGAGATACCGATAGAGATTTTGACGGCTTATCTTCCAATCACCATGCAGTTTTCAGCACCAGCAGGCAATATCTATTAATTTTTCGATAAGAGCTCATTTTCTTTACGCGTTGGTATGGCCCAATTATTATAATTATTATGATTATTATTTGTTTCCCTAATTTGCCCACTTTGATAGTGCACTGTGCACCATTGAAAAATATGAAAGGGTTTTAGTTGAAAATATGGAAAGTGAAGATATTAGGTACGATTAGTTCAGATCATCATCTGAAGCTTTTACTCTGCAACAATGGAAAACTAATGAAAATAGCTTAAAAATTTTGAGTTTTAATGATAAGGACAAAATAAAAGGTAAAGTGAATAGTACCAGAATTGACTTTTTAGTGTAAAAATGTGGTTTGTCGTTAAAGTAAACAGTACCAGGTGCTTTTCGTTAAAGTTCTCATTATTATATGGAGGTGGATTGTCTGCTCTCCTATTTCCATACCCTCTCCATGCCCTTCTGCGATGTGTGGTCACGGTTAAACCACGTCAATATTTTATATTAATTTTTTATATAAATAATAAAACAAAAAGTAATAGAAATATAAAATGTTGACGTGGTTTAACCGTGACCACACAAACAAGAGAGGATGGGGAGAATATGGAAATAGGAGGGCAGACAATCCACCTCCATATTATATATCTAGAAATTGATGTGACATATGATCGTTCTTTGTTAAATAACGAAATTTGCATTGATACTATTGATAATAACACATCGATAATTTGTGCTGTTGACAATTTATCTATTAATAATTTCAGTAATTTATTGATAACTTGTCTTTTAATAAAAAACGAACGTCTTGTTCAGAGAAGAACCGATTATATTCATGATAGTCTATAATAAGGTTACTTGTATAGTTTGTAAGATTATTTCAAACCCTAAAATAGTGATAAAGTGTGTCACCTGCTAATATGGTGTTGCAAAAGTCCAAAAGAGAGGACCCAAAGAAATATACGAGAAGAGACGGCTTTCTATAATTTATAATATGTGATTTGTAATATATTATATATACATACATACATACATACATATATATATATATATATATATATTGTTCATGTGATGAATAGTTGACAGGTGGTGGTATCTACAGTTTACATTCCACACACTTACAGCTAATTTTTATCATTTGATTATTTTCAATTTATTCGACTTGATAGCTGAAAATTAAAAAAAATGCATGAAGGATAAAAATTAGCGTGTAAATATCAATACCCTAGTTGAAATGGAGTCAATGTTTGGTGGTGGCTAGTTCTTGAAGATTGATATTACATTAGGAAAAGATAAAGGGATATGAAAGACAAAGGCATTACTGTCATGGCAGCTCACAACTTGTTTGTCTAGTGCTTTGTTAATTATTCATCAAAGAACTATCCAAACTACACAGGGATGAATTTTTCTTTGTATTCACACTCTTGGGTTGTCTTCATGTGCTGATTTTTTGGTTGCACATGGATGCCTCCTTTGGATGTCATCACCCCTTTTCAATGCACCATGATACTCTAAGAAAGGACATTACTCTAAAGACGCGTTTTAGAACCATTATTCAGAGTATCATTTTCTATTTGATCCCTTTGAATTCCATATTCGAAGTTGCGGTTGGATCTATTCATCTTCTTCTCCCTTCCCATATCAATAACTAGAATGAAAAGGGGGAATATCAAAGCATCTAGAAACAAACGATTGATCTCTATCAGTAAGCCTGCTAAAGACCCGAACCATAGAGTACTTATTACAGACTAAGATTGACCATCAAGTGCAAAGGCAGAAGGGAGCTTGACTGCAAAACCCACCTGTCGTTTTTAGTTTTGAATTAACTTGATTTTTTTAGCTTATTTCAATAGTTATCTCTTTGTTTAAGACGGGTTATTGCTCACTATGTTTCATATATATAAATAACTACTTGTAAACATATAGAACTCACTTTTGAACACATAAGAAGAACTTTCATGCAACGAAAATGCGACAATGGCAATATTTCTGAACTAATCATGCAATGCCATGTGAATTATATGCAATGCCTTATGGACTTGTGATATACGGTGAGGAGTTCCATTATAACTTCTCCACTTTTTCTAGTTCACGCATCAAAAAAAGTTCTAATACACAAACACAACTAGCTTTTTGCAACATGTTCACATTAGCAGACAAGGCAAGTTGGTGATTCCTTGGAACAAAGCCTGTATTCATACTGAATCAGAGATTTGGAATTTGATCAATTTACAAAACTTCGAACGCTCCAACTCTTTTATTAATTATTAAATTTTTTGGAACAAGAATTTGAATCGTTACAAGAAATAGTGCACACAATAGTATACAAATGTGAAACAAAATTTGGTATTTTGAGCAAAGATGGTGAGCCTGCCTTATGCAGCCAACAAAACTGAATCATGGTTCTGGAGATGTATATCATCAAAGTACCCGTCGATATGATCGAAATCATGCATCAAAACCTTTAAATTAGCAGCAACATCCATCTGATTTCCTCCATCAAAACTCCCAACACGAAATATATCTCTTCGCAATAGGGGTGGGAGCGATCTTCGGCTTTGAAAGAAAACACCTCATTCTTGACTTCTATCCAACTCCAGCCGGGGACTTTCCTCACACCCCTCTCTCTCATAAGCCTCTTTACACTAGCTTTCTCATCCCACCTTTTGAGATGTCCATACATGTCGGAGAGAAGAACGTAAGTGCAATGCTCTTCCGGCTCTAGGTCTAGCAGATGGCCTGCAATTTGAGCAGCTAATTCAATATTCCCACAAGCCCTACAGGCACCAAGTAAAGTCTTCAAAACCATTGCGTCGGGTTTAAATGGCATTGCTTCAATCAAGGCTTTTGCCTCATCTAGACGCCCAGCGCGCCCATATAGGTCTACTGCACAAGCATAATGCTCCATTCGCGGGGTTATTCCATAATTGGATTCCATAGATTTTAGGAATTTGCTGCCTTGTTCTACTAAACCCATGTGGCTACAAGCAGTTAGTACTGCAACAAACGTTATATGATCTAGTTTCACCTTTTCCTTCTTCATTTGGAAGAAGAGGTCGAGTGCAACATATCCCTGCCCATGTTGTGCATATCCAAAAATGATCGAGTTCCAAGTGATTGTGCTGTCTCTGGGGGTCTCTTCAAAAGATTTTCTAGCATCCTCAATGATCCCACACTTTGTGTACATAAAGATCAAAGAACTAGCAACAAATTCATTGGACTGGAAACCTGATTTATGTGTCAATGCATGAACCTGTTGACCCAGTTGGAGGGTTGCTAAATCTGAACATGACCTGAGAACAGCTGAGAGAGCATAATGGTCAATCTCTACCCCCGAAAATCTCATGTGCCCAAAGAGTTTCAAGGCATCTTCATTTAAACCAATTTGTGAGAATCCAGTCAAAATGGAGTTCCATGAAACACGATCCTTAGACTCCATGGATTCGAAGATACGCAGCGCTTCTTCCATGGAATTTTTATTTGACTTGAGATACCTCGCTATCAAAGCATTTGAGATTGGCTCTGATTTTTCTAATCCCCTTTTTATCACCAACCCGTGATAGAAGTTTCCATGGTTTTTATTTACTTCAGAATAGGCACTGATGATGCTTGTATAACTGTAGATGTCTGGTTCAAATCCATGCATTTGCATGTCGATGAAGAGTTTGGAAGCGACTAGTTCGTTATTGTGAACCAAGTATGCTGCTAGCATGGAATTCCATGTTACCAAATCTCTGTTACCAAAAGCAGCATCAAACACTCTTTCCGCATCTTCTATCGACCCACATTCTGAGTATGAAGTAATTGTCGCATTGCACACTGTACTTTCACATCCCAGCCCATGTTTTATAATTTTACAATGGAGCTGTGTAACAGACTTGTAAAACTCGACATCATCAAGCAATGTCAGAAGTGGAGAAATTGTGCCATCCTCAAACTTCACTCCCTCCTGCTCCATGCAATTCAACAACCAAAAAGCAGTCTTGCGATCGCCTACTTGCACGAAACCAGCAATTAGCGCATTCCATGACACAGAATTACGTTCTGGCAAGGATTCGAAAACCACATACGCCTCCTCAACCCTCCCACACTTTGCATACATGTCCAAAAGGGCACTTCCAGAATAAACATTACCCGCATAACCCGTCTTAACAATCGTAGAATGCACTTGCTGCCCAAGATCGCATCGACAAGCACAAGCAACCCCCTTAAGTATGCTTCCAAATGTATACCCATCAGAATCAAACCCACATCTTTTCATGGATTTCAATATCTCCCACGCACCCTCAAAGCTTCCATAGTTTACATGCCCCGCGATCATCGTATTCCAAGAGACAGTATCTCTGTGAGGCATATCATCAAACATTTTGTGTGCAAGATAAAAATCTTGACATCTCGCATATCCATTGAGGATATTGTTGGCCGAGTAAACGTCTGCGAGGGCTCCTAATTTGAATTCCCTGCAATGGGTTATCGAAACCTTGCGCAAAGCATTCACTGTGCCGTCAAGAATTGAGTGCACTGCCCTCATTCATGAGTAGCCGCCACTACCGTTTTCAATACATATAAACCGTAAAAGCTTTCACTTTTCCGATGGCCGTCAAGTAGAAGACAAGTAAATATGTCAACTTGATCGTGCCAGAAGAGTTTCTGGGTCAAACTTCTGGCTCTGCACTACAGAAGCTAAGCGGCGGCAACAATGGAGGGTTCAGTTTTGCTTGTTTGAAATACCAATTTTAAATAATTGGAACGGTCACTTTGTTCAAACTTTAAATACTATATATTCCCGGACATGGGTCGGGCATGGGCATGCCAAGTATTCGACCCACTTCTTCTATTTGGGTTAACACCCAAATTCGTGACAAGGGACCGGATCCCTTCCTCCAAATCCATTAAGTTCGATGATCCGGACCATTGAAATGTGATTTAATGACTACAAACAGAGGCCTACTTTAAAAGTTATAATAACTTTAATCGTTGAATCAAATTTCAACGGTCCAGATCCCCGAACTTTGTGGATTAGGAGGAAGGGATCCGAAAAGGATTCCTTTCCATGGACCTGTTCTTTTGAACTTGACTTTGAATTTACATCACTTTAAGTTAAAGTAATTTAAACTATTATTTGTCAAAAAAAAAAAGTTTACTTTTTGATCAATGGGTCGTTTATTGTTTCCTTTCAAGGAGTAATGCAACAGAAAAATTCTCTTGCCACCAATGCAGAACAAACTTGCAACTTTTTTTTTTCATATCAAATTTTGTAGCATGTGAGACTGATTGACCAAATATATTGTGTCGATCGATCAACTACTCACATTCTACAACTATTCAGCAACTCGTATCTCGCAACTATACTCTTATTTGAAATGAAAGACAATAACATAAACTAAAGGTAACAACCATTTTACTTTGAAGTATTGGTCTTCTAAGTTATAAGAACTCTTGTAGTTGACAGCACAAACAAAATAATGTTTTACAAAATGAATATTGAACAACTTTCGAATTCAAAAAGTACCACCATTTGACATTGCCTTTCAATTTTTCTCCCCCAACCAACAGAACCATCACCAGATTCCAGGCATTTCCATTCCTTCACAGGCATTTGTTGTTGGACAAAAGGCTCGAATTTCGCCTTCATCACCCGTCTTCGCACCGATGCTCGGAAGTTTCAATAAAGACCAGAGTCCAACTCCGAAAAAAAACTAACTTGGTCCTCTGCAACAATCGCCACTTTTTTTCTTGTTGTGCCATCTCTTAGAAGGACGGAATTCGATTGAAACAGACTTCTGTGGGCTAGCAGATTTTGGTAGCACTAATTATCGAAGGCAAACGATGATTTAGGATCGTTTTTTACCGTTGTAGACGGATTTGCACATGCTGCAGGGCACTATCTCATGAGCTCCTCTGCATAAGCATTGTCTAAGGATGTATCAATGAGTGTGAATTTTCCTTTGGGGTCTTGCTTGAACCGGTAACTGAATGCGCTGCAGCGAGCTGATCCGACAGTGTGAGCTCCTGAAATGTCGAAGCGATTAATATCCGTTACAAAGACCGAATGGTTGAAACTAACAGTCTAACATACATTGTTGGCTCATTTCATGACAACTTAAGCTACGTGTCTTTCGTGTTGTCTACCTTTAAATCGCTTTTATAATGCAGATATTAATGACTCAACCTCAATTTTTGTTCGTACTCTTGAAAGTGTCCTTTCAAAGAAGAATTTCCTTGCAACGGATAATTTTTTGGTATGGCCGCCTGTCCGCCAAAGACACAAACAAGAGGAAGTGTGGTTGCGCCTTGTGTGGGATAAACAGACTAATATATCACCGGTTATACCCAAGATTTTGCTCGAGAGGGATATCAAATTGAGGCGAAATGAATCCCTAAAGCTAATTAACAATAACAAAGCCACAAACATCCTAAAACACACTGAAGATATTGTCTTACAAGTCAAAATATCTACTTTCCGATAGAAAAGAAAAGTCGGTACATTTCTTGATCCCATGGGTCAATGTAGCAAACGATTCGCTTACTCCTACAAAAATTAGACACTGAATAAAAGATATTTTACAACAGGCCTAAAAAAAGGGAAAAAAACTCATGAAAAGAACGAGAAAACAGGGCAGAGTGGGGATGTGGGGGATGACAGATGAGGCCAGGCCGACCTGATAGAGCATCGAAGCTTATGCATAAAATTCGAATCAATAAACCTCAACTGAGAGCCTAACGGCATTGATTACCCCAAATATTTTGAAACTGACAAAAGATAGATGCCTGAGAAGCAGTAAAACTGTAGGAGTTTTCATGAATTTTCGTTTTCGCAATCCACAGCATCTTCTTCCAACTCATCCACATCATCAATGGGAATGTCTTCACTGTTCTCTTCAACAGAACCTGCGGAAAGATTTGCAATTAGTTCGAAGCTTGAAAAAGGAAAAGATTTGTTAAATAAAAAAAAACACTCAGCAAAATTTACCACACAACTGACATAAGAAACCCTCACTTTATGAGCCGAGAGAACAAATTTTTACCTCTAGGAGGACTTGGGAGTACTTCGGATGATTGTGACACGTTATCAAGAAGGTAAGGAAGTTCCAGAAACTGCAATAGAGATTCTGTCTGAGGACTCCGAACGTGTCCTGCCAAAAAGAAATTTGTAGTATTGTAGTATGTACATAAAATGTTCTTGTTTTAACAGCATTCTAAATGACGTTGATCCTTACCAGGGAAGGAACCATAAGTGACAGATTGAGAGGGATTGTATGGTGGAACTGTCTGAGTGAATTCAAAGGGTCTGGCCCCTCTTGCTTGTAACTTGCTCCTGACCCACTGACGACATTCTTGTTTGTCAAGACGTACATTCCTACAATATTAACATACACACTCAGTAGCTACTTTACAAGAGACAAACCCTTAAAAGGGTAAAGAGTACGGAAGAGATATAAAGTTTAACTGTCAGATCATTGGTAGCATGCACAATACATTTCGAAAGATGTACACACCAAAGATTTGCACTTCTGGTAGTGAGAGGGAAAATAGAGTTAAACCGCCGAGTTATTTCTAGCCATTCTTCATCGTACTGAATCTCATAAGGGCCCGGTTCTGATTCAATTTCAATAACCTACAATGCCAGAAAAATGTCATATAGAACCATTAACTACCACAATGACCACAGGGAACATCCTATATGCTACTTTCGGAAACACATCAAATACCTGTAGAAATTTACGTCCAGGTTGGCACTTATCAAGAGCAAGAAAGTTCGTCACTGGACCATCTTCCCCATGTTGAACACGAGCAGCAAATTTGCAGTGTAAATGAGCTGAAAACCAATAAGGTGGTTTCAGTTTTTCAAGCAATTGAGCAGCTGGTTTACTTCCAAGCTTTCTTTCTTGAACCTAATGACATTTTAAACGACATAAGTGATTCAAAACATACCAATCTGAACTTACTAACTTAATTTTCGATTCTTGCATTTACCTCCTGCCTAAAATATGGTTTTTGCTGAACAAGTTTCTTCCAGTCCCCACAATCCGTGATACCAACAGGCCAATCATGCGAAAGAAAAATATCAATTGGTTCCTCAACTTGCATGAGTTTGTGGAAATCATACTCACGAACATGATACACGGACCTGATAGTACTATCATTAAAAGGAGGCCTCTCAAAGTGTCCTGCTCAGGAGGGGAAAAAATGAACCCCGTTTAAACTTTTAACACCATATATCAAAATTGCACATACCACAGCTATGCTTACAACTAATTGAAAAACATAAACAGCTATTGTTTTATCAACGAAAGATAAGCAAAGAACTAAACATCCACAACGGTACAAAAGTAAAGCAAATTAACCTTTTAGAAAATTGGGCTGTTTATAAATTCCAGAGAGTCCACCAATCCGAAGGTTTCCGAACTTGACTACACCAGCAAACCCCAAGAAGTAAATATTAGGTGCTGCCCATCCTCCATAATACCTATAAAACAGCATAAACAAGTTAAAAAACCGCAACAAATTATTCATCCAAAGCGGAAATAAAAACGACAGCAAAAACAATTGGAAGAGAATGCCATAAGTTAAAGTTAAAGAAGGGACTCACAGTTCCCACAAGTAATTGGAAGCCTCGTGATTCCCACCGATGAATATGGTCGGGTACGGAGCCACTGCCTCCCCGGAATAATACTTCCAGAATGTGTTCATGCTCCTGAACTTGTGAGGCACATTTAAGCTATCCAAGTCCTTCTCATTCCTCACAGCCTAATTTCACAAAACCAATAGTTTTCCCTCATGATGAATCAAATCCTCTAACTTCATAAACAATTAATACCCCCAACAGAAAGATTGAAAATTTAGGGCAAAGAAGCAAGAGCGGAACTGCAAGTGCCGAAATTTGGGAAATTGAACAATTAATTCAACTAAAAATCGCTAAGTTCAGAAAAAATTGAGTACAGAAAAAATAGAAGATTAAAAATTTAGGGCAAGCAAGCATGAGTGAAGGGGTGATTGGGGAATTGGGAAAGTGAGCGGGGGTACCTGAAAGTCGCCGCAGCAGAGGAGGAGGTCGATGGTGGTGTCGTGAAGCTTTTCGTAGTGTTGGAGGGTTCGGTAGACGTTGTCGAGGTCGCCGTGCATGCAACCTTCGACTGCAATCTTCATTCCGATGCCGGTGATCCTCGAAAGGGAATCAAATACTGGAATGGAGGGAAACCCAAACCCTATACTGCCGTTTAGAGCAGAAGATTGAACTGGTTGCCGCTTTCTTAAGGGTTAAAATTCTTTTTGAATACTGTTTTCAATTTAGCCAATTTAACTATTGTGTTATTAAAACTTAATAATATTTTTTTTAAACAAACGATATTATCAAAAAATTAACAAGTTTAGTTACCGTCGGAATAAAATATTTTGCAACATTGGTTCTGCATGGGTTGTAACACTCTTAGGGCGTGTTTACTAACCCGGAATCGGAATGGAAGTATGGAGTTCGATTCCGATTACGGATCATACCTGTGTTTACTAAAATTGTGAGGAATCAACAGTGCGTGGGACCCACACAAAAAGTGGAATTCAATTCCTGAAATGGGAGGAATTGGACTCCCTGCATCGATGTGGTAATTGAATTCCGGGAGGATGAGGGAATTGGGAATCCATTTGCTCTTCCTATTATGCCCTCCAATCAATCTCCCGTTTAACCCAACAAATTAATCTCACGAGCTTGAAATCTGGTAGGGTGAGGGAATTGGAAATCTGATAGGTTCAGGAGATATGAGGGTCGCATACGAGATCTTGTCCCCGAACACCGGATCGCCGTCATTCAGGAGGCGATGGTCCAGCCGCTTCGATACCGCCAACACGCACGCGTGGACGTAGCTCCGGACGATGACGCCAACATCACGGATGTGCTTCTCGCTCGCCGGCTCATGTTTCTGGGTTTTTTCTTCTGCGGGGAGGGAAGATGAATGCGGCTGGGTTTTTTCTTTTGCGGGGAAGGAAGGTGAGTGCAGCTGGGTTCTTTATTTGGTTATACTAATTAAAGTTTAATTATATTACGAATAATTTAAGTAGTAACAAAATAATGGAAAAAACAAATTAGACCATAAATAATTTTTTATGAAAAAGTGTGTTTTAGTAATTATATTAAATTTAGATATTAAAGTAAATACTTAAATTTATAAAAAAAAATTAACAAAATTATTTTAGTGTGTCTATGAAATAAAAAAGTAATTTAATTTTTCTTACTATTATATACTATATCAAATTTTATTAAAAAAAGTATATAAAATATTTGATTTGGGACAAGGGCATTTTAGTAATCATACTGGTTTATATTCCGATTCTGCTGAATTAGTAAACAGCTTTATGGAATTCTATTCTGATTCCAGACAGTTTTAGTAAACAATTTCAACAGGAATCTGATTCTGATTCCGCCTCATTTCAATTCCTCCTCAATTCAATTCCTCTCAATTTGATTACGGATTAGTAAACGCGCCATTAACGCATACGAAAAAGATAACACGAAATTATAACAATTGTGTTTTCACAAAAATCTTAAACTATTCTTGATTTTTAATCACTTTGGCATTGTTCTACAAAAATCATCATAATATCAAACTTCTTACCATTCGTGCAGGACGTTCTGGAGATATTTTGATTGATGAAGTTGTATTCTGATCAGACCACGCTAATGATGTTATTGATTTGTATATATATAACGATTTCAAGTAGATGATTAACATTGAGGTTATTGAGTACCTGATGTTTTGTTATACGTAGAAGGAATTTGAATGATTTTGATTCTTAAATCCTATGCGTTTATTAAAACATAGAGTATGAAACTCATTTCACTTTTTTTGTTTTATTAACAAGTAGAATCGGAAAAATGTGAGTAAGCATGAATTTTTTTATGGAAAGATACATGTAGAGTTGAGGAACAAATAAATCAATTGATAGTCGACTCGGGCGTAATCAAATTGACTAGAACGTTTCTTCTACGTTCAAATTCTTGTAATTCATCATCTGCAATTTGAAGTGGGACTTTGAAAAAGAAGGCAACCAGTCAGTGTAAAATTGCTTTTCTATCCATCGGGAATAAACAAACACCAACCCACCCACCAATTCTCGTTTTCAAATTGTGAGCAGTCATCATTCATCAACCTAATCCGTACCTCCATTTCCACTTAACCAAAAGGAACAAGGAAGAAGAAAAGCTCCTGGTTGGGCCCACCAGAACCAGCAGAAAAAGGAGAGGAGGAACGAACACCGCCGCGCTGTACCGCCGAGGACTCGGTACCGCCGAGGACGTGCGGAGGGAGAGAAACGACAAAAAAAATGAGGGAGAGGAAAAAGGGAAATGGCCCATACAGGTCTCGAACCTGTGACCTTCGCGTTATTAGCACGACGCTCTAACCAGCTGAGCTAATAGGCCAGTTGATGATATCGTAAATTTGTTCATTGTTTACATAAATCCAAAAAATTTCAAGCCCAATAAACTTTTCCTTGTAAATTTACAATGAGTTCCTTTTATATCCATATTATTTGCAACTACATAGTAACGGTATCCCGAGCTCATCGAGGAGATAAAAGTAGTGTTTGAAAGTATATGGGTTGCCACATTCGATTTTCTGTTTATCACATAAGGAGTAAATTGGTGTTGAAGTTCACTGACCTAGTCATCTCCAGTCACCTCTCACAAAAGCATGAGCCTCGTGTATTATGGTTCCACTTCCACTCGATGACCTCAAGTGATCTACAATCAATTAATTCCACTCAGTATAAGAGTTGTCTTACTCAGTTAAACATGCCTAATATCTTTTCACACACTTGAAATAGGGTTTGTTTTACTATTGTAAATGATGTTTAGTACCTAAGGGGGAAATGTGTACGTGTGAAACTTAATCAGTCTTAGCACTATTTCTTGTTGACTGACCAAACTCCAAACATTATGTGGCTAACATAAGTGCAACAAGCACATAAGCAACCCCCAATACAGTTTCACTCTCTCACTCCTCTCTCTCTCTCTCTCTCTCTCTCTCTAGACTCACATATTCACATGGCTTTATTTCCTCCTTGGCCTTCCCCCTCTTCCTTTTATTTCCATGTCACCATCTTGTTTCCTCCCCAACTCAATCAAACATGGCTTTGTTCCACCCCCTCTTCTCCCATTCCACCTCCCTCCACCTCCCCCAAACCCCCAAGAAACCACAGCCGCTCAAACTCCTCTTATCTCTCTCCCCACCAACCCATCCCCGACCCTTCATTCCTTCCAGAAAGATGAGCTTCAGCAGCATCAAGTGTGCTGCAGTTGCAGACACCAAACCTCCTCCTGCCGCTTCTCCGCCACTTGATGAGGATCAGGAGGATCACAAGGTACTGGTGGGTCCAACCACCGAGGCGGAGAGGAGGGGAGAGAGGGTAGCGGCGGATTATGATTGGACGGAGGAATGGTACCCTCTGTACCTCACCCAGGACATTCCGGAAGATGCTCCTCTGGGTCTCACGGTGTTTGATAAGCAGCTTGTGCTCTATAGGGACGGCAATGGAGAGCTCCAGTGCTACCAGGATCGCTGCCCCCACAGGTAACTGTGTCTTTTGATTCTAGATTCTTCTAGATATTTGAAGTTCAAGTGGCTAATTTAGAGTCCAAAATAGTTGTTAGTGTTGTATTAACTTACTAACTGGTTAAGTTCGGAGAGCTAGTGTGCATGTTTATGTTGTAACGTTTTTTCATTTAAATGTTTAAAAGTCGTTAGCGTTGTAATATCTTACTAACTAGTCATGACTTGTGAATCATGACAATCCACTCTTAGCTAGGTTGGCGAAACTATCGGAAGGGCAGCTGATTGATGGAAGGTTGGAATGTTTGTATCATGGTTGGCAATTTGAAGGCCAAGGAAAATGTGTAAAGATTCCTCAGGTCTGTGTCTCTCGCCTTTTGTTCACGCACTAACAAGGACGAGATGCTACTGTGAATCTGATAGTATCTCGAGCTAATTACGCACTGTTTTTTTGAGAAAATAAAAAAACATGGCAATTCGTGATTATCTGGGATACCTTCGTAGTGATAGAGACTCTTGAATCAGTGTCTGTTAACTATGTTGAATGCCTAATTATGTTTTTGTACTACAGCTTCCAACAGATGCGAAAATTCCGAAATCAGCTTGCGCGAAAACATACGAGGTGAGGGACTCACAAGGGGTTGTGTGGGTTTGGATGTCTCACAAGACACCACCAAACCCGGCTAAGATTCCATGGTTTGAGAACTTCGCTCGGCCGGGGTTTCAAGACACTTCAACGACTCATGAGCTCCCTTATGATCACTCCATACTTCTGGAGAATCTCATGGATCCTGCCCATGTTCCAATCTCACATGACAGGACGGATTGGAGTGCGAAAAGGGAAGATGCTCAACCATTGTGTTTTGAGGTCACCGAACGAACTGATCGAGGATTCGCAGGCTGGTGGGGCAAGGCAACTGATCCATCGGCGAAAAGCTTCTTGAGGTTTGAGGCACCATGTTCTCTTCAAAACAACAGGGAAATTGTTGATGAAAAAACTGGGGAAAAACACTACTTTTCGGGTCTATTTCTTTGCAGACCAACTGGACAAGGGAAGTCTATGCTCATTGTGAGATTTGGTGGAACAAAAAGGTCCCCGGTCGCGAAACTGTTTCCGAAATGGTACTTTCATCAGAATGCAGGCAAGGTTTTCGAGCAAGATATGGGATTTCTTTCGTCGCAGAACGAGATACTCATGAAGGAAAAAGTACCCACCAAAGAGCTGTACCTTAACCTGAAATCTTCAGATACTTGGGTGGCTGAATATCGAAAATGGATGGACAAAGTAGGGCATGGAATGCCTTACCATTTCGGACACAGCACAATCACGTTGCCCAAAGAACCGGCTGTTGTGGAACACGCACCAGCCGGACTTGTAGCCGGCGCTTCTGCATCTTTCCCGGCAAAGGGAGGCATTGGATCCATGCACGCTCCAAACTTGGCCAACCGGTATTTCCGGCACGTGGTTCACTGCAAAATCTGCAGCGGCGTTGTCAAAGCTTTCCAAGCATGGCAAAAGGGCCTCACTGCTGTTGCTGTTGCATTTGCTGCATTGGCAATTCTTGTCTCAGGCAGGCAGTGGAAGGCCATTCTATTAGTCTCAGCAGCAATCAGCTCTGCTGGGGTTTATGCATGCTCGTACGCGGTGGCATTGAACACAACAAACTTCATAAGGACGCATAGGAGATTGTGAGCTGCCGGGAAGACGATTTGAAATTATAAATTTGTACTTTTTATACGTTTGGATTCTCATTGGAAGCTTAAGATCCAACCCTTGTTGTGGCTTTCTCAAAACTATCATGGCCGAGTGGCCTAACTCGCATCTGCGTTATCAGATAGTTTCGTTATCTTGTATACCTTGCTTGCAAAATATACAGTATATACTCACACCCATTTTTCACTAGTTAAAGAAAAACGTTTTTAAAACCGAAACTCTTGCAGCACCGATCAAAACTCCCTGCGCATACAACTCATGTATTTTGAACCGACTCTTTAATCATCATACAACTTATTCATTCCATATGCAAAAAAATGATACAGGAGGAGGACGCCTACAACCTGGTAATCACTAATGCTAATCGCTTAATGGACCACCATAATACTAGTATATTTGATATCAAACCCATGTGGACAATGCCTGATTTTCTCGTCGAAATGATCTTCAAGCTGTGGTGTCGGTCGTGTATGGCATGGAAAACGAATGGTGTGTGAACTGGCTCACCTCAGATGTTTTGTGCAGATGGGGCAAAGTACTCGGAATCCTTGACGGTCCAACCGAAAAATCAGTGCCAATACTTTAAGTTTGGGTTGAAACATCAAATTCGACCTTCTCGAGTGTCTAGATCAAGCAAACAGTTCAAGTTTACTCATTGGAAAAGAAAACCAACAAGAATTTCTACATAATAACATACAATTTATGAAATCCTAGGAGTAAAACTATACAAATTAAGAGAACTCAACAGGGGATTACTCAATGAGGCTTCCAAGAGCCTTTCTTTGTGAATTTTGGGTCCATGAAAAACATAGAACCAAGGCAAAAAGAAGGCATGGAAAGCAGGCATTTACTGCTCAAACATTAAAAGTTTAAAACTACCTGAAGGGATTGCTTCAAAACCTCGTACAACTTTTGGTCACATTTTCTTTTTGAATCAAGTTCATCATGCTCCTTCAGCAGTTCTTCAAACAGGTTCTCTCTGCATAATTAGCGTGAGCAAATCACCCTCGAAGTTCCAATCAACAATATGCAGCAAAACCAACAGAAACACATTCATGCAGGATATCGAGTAATTCACAGAAGTCATGCCGGTAATGCAGTGCTTTTATTTGTGTTACAAATGTAGTCCGTGTCTTTCACATAGTCATAATAAAGACTAAAAATGTCGTATGATGGCCTGAAAAAGGACTGTATTCCCGCTTTTCAACAACAGCATACGTCACATACCTGTACAGTTTTTGAATAAAGCCCGTTTGAAGGTTTTTTATCGTAGAGTTGACCTATGCCACAGTAAGAACGATACATGTTAATGTACTTCATAGTAACCGTAATATAATTATTAACATATTGAAAAGAAAAAAAAAAGAAAATAGGTATACCAGAAAGTGCATTATAGCTTTTGGAACTAGGTCTTGAATGTTCTTTCTGACAATGTCATAATAGGATTTCAACAGTGATTTGGTTACAATAATTTCCGCTGCTTCATTTTCTGTCGTTTCAACTGGCCTTAAGATGGATGGTGGCTGAAATCAGCGAGGACAGAGGGAAAAACAAAGGGGTCACATTTAAATTCTAAAATGAATAAGTAGATAATAAGTTGTAAAGAAATAAAATTCTGTGAACCACAGATGTACCTCTCTCAAATTGATTGTGGAGGGCATTGACTCTGAATGACGTTGTTCACCAAAAGGTGTACCAGACTGTGCAGCTGATGTCCTATTCCCAAATACAGATGGAATACCCCAAGTCTTCGTAGAACCTGTTAACAAAATTCATTGAACTTAGCAATGGCAGATTAATAGATATACATACCATCACATACACATACACACACACACATACGCACAAGAAACATGTTAACAAAATCAAGCAGTTTCAATATCCCGAAGGTAGCAGAATGCTTGGATATAGTAGATATGAGTTTACCAGAAGATACAGGATTCTCTTTATTCAGCTGAGGACGACTTCCCTGCCAAACAAAAAAACTATATTAAGATCGAAGGCATCCTATGAAAGAAAAAAGATAGCCAAAAGTAGTAAGGCCCTCCAAACTAGCTTTCACAAATCTAAGTTTACCCCCATTAACTTGGATTCGCAAATTAACTTTTAGCCAACTTGAAAACTGATTTAAAAGGAAAACACTGCTCGTAACCAGAGTTTTCTTCACAAACAATCCAAATCTGATAAATTTCAGGGTAGAGAAGGAACTAGAATACGGCATATTTTCTTGTGCTAAAAAACTAAAGAGGAGCAGATCTTTTCTTCATTCTAGCACTATGTGGTCGCCCCAGCTTTTGTCTCTACCAGGTTCAACAACCTCAGCCCCTTCCAATATCACACTTGCCCCATTAGCTAGGTTAATGGAAATTGAACACCAAAAAGTAGCTAGGCTAAAGGAAGATCATAAAAATTCAGGTCATAGGGCCCCAAAGAGTAAGCGAGGACCTCCAATTTCTTAGAGGCCGCACTTTGTCCTGCTTGGACTATGAAATCTTCGCTCCTATTGGTTCTGGGGATTTTCCCCACCTTTTGTCTTTCCCTTCTCTTTTTGTTTGGAATACCCAGTTTCACTCCTGTAATATTGTCAACTAAAACTGAACAGCATACTTGGTAAGGTAAAATTCCATTCATAACTGTCTTAGCCTGAACAGTTATAGATGTCTGGCCTTCAACATCCGTAACACCATGAAACATACAAGAACAACTTTGAGGTAAACCAGATAATTGACAAACCCTTTTATATGAGATCTAATGATGATTGGGTTGAATAATAGTGCAAAGACAATAAAGAATAAATTGTGTTACCCTAAAAGAAGGAATATAGCATGCAACCACTCTAAATCTATTGATATGAACTTGATGATAGAGATTGTTTATACCATATTTAGTGCCTCGTATTTAGACCTCGTATAAATACTCGGGGGACTTAAATGTAATTATGTAATAAAGGAAGGGGCAAATATGTAATTAGGGAAGGAGCCCTTATTCTATAAAAGGGCCTCCTCACCCTCACAAAGGGGGGGTCTCTCCTCATCCCTCTCAAAGCTCTCACTCTCAGAGCTCTCTCTCCCTCACTTCTTAGAGAAATATAATACAATCAGTGTGGACGTAGCCCAAACCTTGGGGTTAACCATGATACATCTTGTGTCATTTACATTACTTGCAGATTCACGGTCGGATTTACGTTGGTCCAAGACCTCCGGTTTTGTGCATCAACAGAGATCATACAAAAAGTTCTCTCAATGAGAATGAAGAACCAAATCCCAATAACTTTTTCCTTTCTCAAAATAAGAACGAAAAATACACTAAACAGAAATCTCCATAGACTGTCAATAAAAAATAAAGCCACCACTGTATATTTTCCTTTTCTGATCTCTCAGATCATATCAAACCGAGATTTCAAATTCATAATTGACTTTGGGTAATATGAAGGGACTTCTGTAATAAAAATAAAACATAGGACTGCAAGATTAAAGAAACTGAAAGTTCATGACAATATATTTGCTATGAATCCAACACATGATCAGGATTCAGGACTGCTTCATCATGTCTAAAATTATCATTCACCAATGTTGTAGAAGATACCTGTTGTGCTTTCAACTCTTGCATAGCAAGCTCAGAAGCTTTCTTCCCACCTATAAAACATGGATGCGATGTGTTTATACAATCCACCTGAATGAAAGAAAGTTGGGCAATCAGCATTTGAGTAAATGTGAAAGAGATAAAACCATAGCATGTAAATCTGAGCAATTACTTAAAAGAAAACATATATTATCAGTGAAGAGATAAGTACTGAGCACAATTTTGTGTGATATGACCAACAGATCTAAGAATTGGCCATTTTCATTTCAAGAGTGTCACGTTGAATTGAACACACCATTGGTAGTAAGAACCACCCAAAAGCGAAATTAAGGGTTGAGAAAAATATAGGATACCATACACTGCAGAGTTGAAAATTTACTGTACTGCCAAAATGTTAGAATCACAATTTTTTCAAAGGGTTGAGGAAGGTGCCTTTTTTTGTTTTACCAGTTACTATTGCCAACTCAATTTGATTAGATTTTAGAATATTCCGGTATTTTAACACTATTTTGAGAGTCCATGAAATCATTTTAACAAAAGCTGTACATACATGTCAGCCTTGATTTAAATTTTTAGTGAATAAACTTTAGTTTTAATTTAACAAGGTTAACAAAGACATACCTCCATCTCAATAAGATTTTCTATCATTCTCTGAGCAGGCTTTACACCTTCCCGCAAAAAGTTGATCATGATTTCATCCATATGCTTTCTCAAAACTGGAAACCTTTGCAACTCAATAACCGCGCAATCGTGGCTTATCTGCAGGGGAAATTATATCTTCCTGATTATACTTACACCTCAGGATTCATGGACATACTATAAGAATTCCATAAGCACCACAGGTGCATAAATCATATCTCACCTTAACTAGTTCATCGTAAACAAAACGCAGACACTGACAGCTTGGGTCTAGCAATCGAGCAATTTGTCTTCTTACTAAAATTTCAAATGGGACCTAACAATAATTCAAAAACATATCAGGCAATGCTGAGTAGAACCAAAGGCATCGGCGTTATACTAGGGAAAATGCAAAACTACAGCATGTAATCATCATTATACTCACCTCAGGCACAAATAGAGCATTTTTTGCACCAGAAGCATTTTGAATAGCCGTTCGAATATCATCATCAGTTAGATCGTCGGAGGGGTCCACACCCTACAATTCCTGAGAGTTAGTATAGCCAATCTGATGGTACATGTCTTACACTGGAACATTAGTTCTACAACTCGGTGCCTTGAAAATGTTATACATAAGACTATGGTTTTCTTCAAGACAAATTTCACGGTATGCTGACACCAAACAAATATGCAGAAGACAGCAACTGACGACATAGTAGTCTATGGTTTTAGATTAAAACGTACCAAAAGGACGAAAGCAAGATAAACAATTAACAAAGGTCATTAAAGAAATTGCATGTTTAGAAAAAATTATAGTGCATTGTACCTCCAAGCTTTTTACAAAAATTGACTGGAGAATGTAGTGGATCCTGGCTCCTCCTGACAATTCTTTTGTTGACATCTCCTGACTTTTTCCCTCCACCATGGCAGCATAAGCTGTCCATTAGTGAAACAGAGAGAGAGAGAGAGAGAGAGAGAGAGGGAGAGAGAAGGAACATTAACAGCATCAGTGAAAACAGCTAAGATGAAAATAACGACAAACAAGGTAGTACTTGAACAGCATGCTCTATTAGTATAAATGTCCTAAAAACAAGTTGCTTAGAATCATAAAAACCATGATTACAAAAATTAAAGAAGACTACAAGACTTTAGAGAAAGGCTTTCCACATGGTTAAGTCCATTTGACATCATTGTTATTTTCCACAAACGCATAGTTTCTCAGGTCAGTAAAGTTCATATGATAAGGTAAGCGGTAATATTAACTTAGTCTGAGAGAAAAAAAAAATTAGAGAAATCAAGTTTACAGTATTTCTCACTCATGCAAATTGGATTGGGTGGATTTCCTTCCAGCTCTACTGCACCCCAACCCCATTGCAGGAATTTCTTTCACTATCACACGCTTCATAACCAGTCACAGAAACGCCTGATAGCTTTCACTACTAAATCCTCTTCGAGAAGTGGGCTAATGTAATACAATACTCTCTCTCTATGACAAATACAAATCCAATTCTTGGGAAAAAACAGCACTAACAAATCTAAGAAAGATAAATTAAGTGGTCCTTTGAGGAATATCATACATGATTCCAAGTCATGCAGGCAAGTAAAAGATTGACATTTAACAAATAACACAGATCGAAATCTCACCTTCACAATATTTTGTCAAAATGTTCAACAAAATCATTCCCTGATCCATCTGGTTCAGGACAAGTGACAAAAAATGGTTAGAAACAACTAAAATGTGAAGAGTATATTATCTATTCCAATAACAAGAGAAAGGAAGAGGGGTAAGTTTTTTAATGTGAATGCATCTGTCTATGCACTTCGCTATGTGCAGCAGCAATTTCAAGTTTTCAAACCAATAACAACAAAATCCCAATTACTTACTAAGATCAAAAGTACAAGTCTTCCATCATGGTGCACAGTCAACACTATCTAGCAAAATATCTTTATAGACTGGTCATGAATAAAAATAAAAATAAAAAAGAAGAGGACAAGGGTCCTGCCAATGTGATTAAGAAAAAATGATGACGCAAATGCGCATTGGACTTGGACATAGTGTTTGGATGTGAATGCAACAATTCAACAGTATGTAATTTGGATGTGAATGCAACAATTCAACAGTATGTAGGGAACAGTTGTTTTCTAACTCTCTGCATGCATTAAATGCAGTAGAAAACACCAGCAGCTCATAAGTTGTTTTGCAACTCACTTTAGATTCTAAAGGTAGCCCATATGCTTGCAATTCTTTCAAAACAGAAACCATTTGAGAATTCAACCGAGCCTTCAAATCAGGGAGAACCCTTCTGATATGCTGCTCCAGAATCTAACACAGAAATCGACCATGACAACAGTGCAAAAACAAATAGAGTACGCAATAATATATAAAAAAATGATACATAACCACCTAAGAATTTCATTTCCCGTTAGTATAACTTTGTTATGCCTTTGGTTCATACCAACCTGATTCAACTTCCTTGCTAACTGGGGCATGCCGCAATGATCCAAGAGTTTACTATATACCTTTAACATGTAATAAAGATGTTAAGTGCCAACACAAACAATTATCATTTTTCTCTAAATACAAAGAAAGCGAACAGTACAAGGTGCCTATTGAAGAATTTCTCCTCGTAAGCAAGGGCAGCAGCAATCCCACAGTTTCTATTGATGTCCTGTGTCACAAGAATAACACTTAAGTAATAGAGCCTGAACGCTGCACCCACATTTTCTTTTGTAAGAGTAAAACTTGGCAATGTACTAAACAAAACAAATGGATGCTACAAAGAAGCTATTTGAACAATTCATACCTCCTGGCTACGATTCACAACACCAACATAACCGAGCTGCAGCGGAATAATTTTCCCAAGCAAAAAGTCAAGAGCATCGGTGCCCCTGTCCATTATATCAAGCTACAGATAGAACAATATTGTCATATTATGCAACAACTGAGGCATCTAATAAACCGGAGTCTTAAGAGGAGATCACAAACCTTGGTGATCACACCGATTGTTCGAAAACCTGTTAATACATTTGCGTCAGTACACTATGCATTCGATGTAAAAGTCGAATTCATAAGTAAAAGTGCAGGTACCAGTCGCGTCAGCTTCTCTAGCCATCTGTAGTGCATCGGAGGTTGCCAAATCCGAATTCGCAGGACTAACCGCTAATATAATACAGTTTTGCTGGATAATATAGCCCATAATCATCTTCCTAACCATTGCTTCTATGTCTCTTGGTTGATCTCCCACCGGAACTTTCGTGATTCCAGGCAAATCAACCAGAGTCATATTAAGCACATTCGGAGAGATAATCTTCAGCCGGATTTGCTTATCCGAAACCCTTTTGTTCAATCCGGCCTCCCTATCCGTCTCCGCCTGCGCTGACAAAACAATGGTCAATTTATCACAAGCCAGTAAACTAGAAGCAGCATTGATGAAGAAGAAGCTCAATCCGTACCTGAATTTCGTGGCGGATTGCGGAGAAGTCGTAGAAGCGTTTTCCGGGCAAGTGGCGGAACTCGCCCCATTCGGTGTGTTCATCACCGGGCACCGCCGCGCGATTCTCGAGCATCAGCACGAGCGGCCGCCGAGTGCAGATGTCACGGCCGCGGGGGAGGAAGTCGCGGCCAACGAGGGCTTCGAGGACGCTCGATTTCCCGCTGCTCTGGCTTCCCACGACCGCCACTTGAGGCAGCGAAATCTGCGGCCTATCGCTGCCCACCGGCGCGAGAATGTCCTGGAGCTTGTTGATCATCGGAATTAGCGACGAGCCAAACGTCATTGAAGGTCTTGGAGTGGTCGCCGAGGAGTGGACTTCCATAGCTTTTTCTCCCATAGTGTGATTTAGAGAGAGAAAACTTACACTGTGATTACTGAGAGTAAGGTAGAGAGAGTGAGTGAGAGAGAGAGAGAGGGTTTTGAAGGTGGAGGTTTAAAGCGTGTGCCACAGTTTAGCTAGTGTTTCTTGGAGGAGAAGGAAGCAGAAACTGGAGGGGTCTGTATCTGTTTCTTCAAGAAAAAAGGTGGGAATCTTTTTGGTTGTTTGGGTTTAGATGAGCATGTGGGCCGTTGCATCTTGATCCGACCGTTGGAAATAACGGACCAGTACACGGAACAAATCCCACTGGTTATTCCTTTGCACACCAAGAAATTTCAAGCATCTAATACCACGCATAGTCAAGTAAAGCTTTCTGATATATTTCATATATTTTTATTGCTTTTGTTATCCTTAAAGCATCTAATGCCATGGTATAATTTCATTTGTATCCTTAAAAAACTTTTGTAGGCTTTGAATTTGAATGTACGCGGTGACCACTGGAGATGAAGAGAGGAAGCCAACTTATTGTTATTGCAGAAGCAGCTATGCCATGCATAGAGATTGCAGAAAGCCAACTTACAGTTATCTTGGACATTCTTGAGTCTGCATTACCAAAGGCTTAATTGAAAATTTTGCTTCTATCGTAAAGTACAAGAGATTGTAGGCAAAGTTATTGAGTTAGATAGTTTTGGATCCGGTTGGTTTCTGCAAAACGAATTTTTTGTGTGTGATTTTGAATCTACATATTCTGTGCTTATTAATTTTGAATTTGCAGAAAAGTTGCGCTTGTAATGTAAGCATGTGTTGGCATGAAATCTCATTTTCCAACCAAGGCACTCTTACTTTTGTCTTAGCATCAAAACCTGATATAAAACAGAGCAATGTAAAATGCTTATCAGAAACAAAGGCATCTTAAAAGCAGATGGGAGGGGGCGGGAAATGCAGCATAAAAAGTCTGGAAAATTGAGCTTTAAAGATGCTTTGGAGCTGTAGGTGAGGTGGCAGAATCTGGAGCATTAAATTAATTTGTCATGAAACCAATGGCTGAAAAATAAGAGGGGATGGAGGGGGACGGAAAGTAGGATGAGAGACAATCTTGGTCCTTTTTACTCTGGTTTGAATGAAATCCAAACCCCACCGCATCAAGTTCAAGTGTCAAATGGCATGAGGTAACCTGTTTGGTTTTTTACAAGTGACACCATACACTTGTGGTTAAAAGTGTTTTCAGATAATAACAAGTTTTTTTTTTTTTTTTACCGCGTATGTAGAAATGTGAAAATCAGTTTTAGATGAAAAGCACTTTGATGTGAAAAATACTTTGGAAGTTCTTCTTGGAGAAGCACATGTAAAGCTTTTTGAATGAACTGATAAAAGATGGTCAAAGCACTTATAGTAATATTTGTCCTTAAAAGGTTAACGGTCATTCTAGGAAAGCAAATAGCATCTACTTTTCCGAATCTACGCGGCTTTTGCTAAAATCAGCTTTAGATGATCAAGAGATTGCTTCAAGGTAACCCACCCATGTCGGCCATCATCCTGGAAGCAATTGGGCCTCTACTGTACAGCTATTTATAAATGGGCCTGAAATTCGGCCCATTTCTGCAAAAGCAAAATTCAAAACCGCCCATTACTAGTGGGCAGAAAACCCTAGGAGAGAGAGGGTGAAGCTCTGAGGAGATGGGACACGTAAGCGAACACCACGAAGCGACGGACGGCTTGGTGAAGCTGCTGACGAAAGCGAACCACGATCTGACGGTGGTTCAGCACCGGCTCGAGAGGGAGTTCCAGCAAATCTACCCGGACAATGCGAACCCGATGAAGCTGGTTTCGAGGATAAAGAAGATTCAAGAAGAATTGTCGACATTGGAAGATCACTGCCGCCAACTTCTCTCTGCCAAACAGGTCATTTTCAAAAAATTTCAGCTGAAATTGGGAAATTTTTAGTTTTCGATTTTGATTTTTGGGTTTTGGGTTTTGGGTTTTGAAGGATTTGATTGATAAGGCGAGGACGACTCTGGTTGGGAACAGAAATCAGTTGCAGCGGATGGAGACGTCGATGGGAGTTTTCGCCGACGCTGATTCGGATGATTCTGCTTTTGCTAACTTCAACCAGGTTAATTTTTTGGTATTTGTGTTGTTTGTTGTTGTTAGTGGTACCTATGTGAACGGTTGGCTAGTTTTCCAGATGGTGTTCGAGTGTTTGCACCATTTTCCAGCAAGCAACCAAGATTAAATACTATTGCTAGGCAATGTTTCTGAAGAAATGCCCGTCCAAAGATATCCTGTGGCGGGTAGCTTTGTTCTTCGGATAAAGCAGCAGCATTATGCCTTGCTACATTCTCAGCCGCTTCA
The DNA here is from genome assembly GCF_042453785.1 of Malus domestica. NCBI lineage: Eukaryota > Viridiplantae > Streptophyta > Magnoliopsida > Rosales > Rosaceae > Malus > Malus domestica. The sequence goes on along the minus strand of NC_091675.1, from coordinate 2,957,892 downwards.
CCTTTCTTACATTTTCCGGTCTTATTTAGAACATAAGCTTGTGACCATATTGATCTTTTATGCAGGTCATTGATGAGTGGACGGCTCAAGTCAGATCAAAAACAGGTAAACTCTTACCGTTAACACTGTAATTACTGCTGTCTAATTACTGCCGTCTCTCGGTACTACGGTCTGGGGTATTTCTCTTTATTTGAAAGTGATAGGTCTTAGGTTCGAATCTCGTGAACGACGAATTCGATATCAAATTAGGCTACCTATTGTATGACTTAGCGGTAAATTAGGGAAGGGGTATCAAAATTGGTCATATTTTTTCTATAGAATAAGGAACAGAAGGAAATTCTCCATGTCTTGTGTTGCTGTTCAACTTTTGAACTATGGATTTGTCAATTATGTTGGTAGTTAGTGGCCACTTTTAGGCTTTGTTTTGATTTTATTTCCTTCTTTTGGTGCAAAAGAGCATGTCATGCTCGGGCTTGCTATTGCAACGAAACATTGTTTTCGAAGAGATGCAAAAACTCGAGAAGGAATGCCTTTCGTTGATGGTGACTCCATGGTTTACGGTTTAGAATGTAAAGTCAGCAGTAGGTTTATATGGAGTTTTCGAAAGTATCTTGACAAAGCTTTGTTTGTGCAGGGGATGAGAATCGCGATTCGGATTCGGAGGATATCAATCAGTTGCTCTTTTCGGCTATAGTCTAAGGCAACTGGTCTTGTTCAGTGATGTTCATGTGTGTATCTGAATACGTTCTGTTTGAATATGAATATGCATTGTATTGGATACTTGATACTGCGACAGTAAATCAGCATTAAACACAGAATCGATGATGGCGAGCAAAACTTCGTATCCATATTTCTAACAATAAATCAATTTGATAACAGAACCAGTCGAGGCAACGATAGTTTTACATTCCAAAAACTAAGATGAATGAGGCAAACTAGTTAAGGGTGATGCTCTGTGGGCTGATTTAACTACACAATTTAAAGAATAAGCAACTTTCAAAACTTGAGAAACGAAGAACTGTTACAACATGATTAAGATGTTACTACAATTTGTGTAGTAGCTCCTACGGTTGAAGCTTACCGAGAGTAGGCGGCTACTTGGAAATAGGTGGTTGTCCTAACCACTTGGCACGAAAGCCCGTTCCTTTACAGTCGGAACAACGCATTGAACCCTAGAGACATGGAGAAACATGAGACGCGTTTTTGTTATGTACTATTTATAGCAGAAAATCCAAATGCATATCGGAAATTGAAGACGATAGTAAGAATCACTGACTTTGGCAATTTGAGTTACCTTTCCGGTACAAATAACACAAGTTGTACTTTTCGGAGAGACTTGGCAAAGCATGTTATCGCCGAGAATAAAGAAGCCTGTACCCGCACACCATTTGCACTCAGTATGACCATTTGAGTTGCAAGAAGAACAAGCAATAGGCCTCGGTTGCTGCAAGTACCAAAAACATGGAAGATTTAGACAAGGGAAAATTAGGTTCACATCCTTCTTTTTTTTATTCCGTTGATTAAAATCCTATTCATTTTCAAATTTTGATCAAGATCATTGGGTATTAATAATATCATTAATTATTTGAATAATTAAATATTTTTATTTTTAAATATATTCATTTAGTGTTAAAAATGTTACAATTAGTATGTTTATATTTATGACTAAATTTTTTATCATATATTTTTATTTTTAGTTTGTACCTATTTTTAATTGTAAATATTTTTTAATTTGAACCAATTTTCTTTTCATTTTTAATTTGTACCCATATATTAGTTTCTTTTTGTGCCCAATTTCTTAAAGTTTTATTTGTGTTTGTCCCATGTGTATACCGTCACATGATATTATATATTTAATCAATGATAGAAAAATTACATATGGTATATTTATGTTTTATGCCTAAACTTTGTATCATATATTTATGTTTTTAGTTTGTACCCACTTTTAATTTCCAACATTTTTTTAAAATTTGTAGTATTTTCTTTTTAGTTTTATTTTGTACCCATTTATTAATTTCTTTTAGCACCTATATTTTTTAAAAATTCATTTGTACTCATAATTTTTTAATCTTTTATATGCACCCTAATTTATTTATAATGTACCCATTCTTCTTTATTAATGTACCACTTTGTTATATGTGAAATGTACCTATTTTTTCTTAAAAGGTACCAATTTTTTTTAACACTATGGATACATTCTTTTGCCATTTATTATTTCTTATTTTTACATAGTTTTTATCCATTTATTAAATCAAAATGTTTGAATTTTTTTATTGTAACCATTTCTAATAGTATTATAATGATGGATTTTAAATTTATATGATTATAAATCTCATAAAATATCAAATAATTAATGTCAAAACTATAAAAATATAAATATTAATAGTAATATAACGAGGTGTACAAAGTGAAATGACTTTAATCAAACTTTGAATACTATTAAAGTTTTAATCAAAGAATGTTAAGAATTAGAGACCCGCATCTAAAGGTTAGACAACAACCAATAGATTTGTGTGGGTCTCTTTGATTGAATGGTGTCGAACTCTAATCTGCGAGCATCAACCCTTCACAATGCAACAATGCAACATGTACTTGGGTTCTAATTTGCGACGGTACCTTCTCGTAGCACCTAAACTAAACCAAATTCTATCCATGTTCTATCCTTCTATTACACCAAGCACAGCTAAATTTTATCCGAAATGATTTCCGCACTCGTTTTTCCTCCCTCCTTTTTCCTAAGTAGTCGTTGGATTGAGTAAATCAAATGAGAATCGAGCGACAAACCAAACGGAAAAAATGCATAAGGTACGTTTCATCAAGATTCAATCTGAAATTTTCACTCCATTAGGGTTTTGGTCAGACCTAATTATCGAATTCAATCGCATTAAACATCATTTCTAAATAAAACCAGACCCAATTTACCGAAAACAGAATTACCTTAGAGATTAACCAAGCTTTTTCCATGCGATTAGCGAAATTCGATGAACTTTCATACGAGTCCACAGCGGAAGCTCGCACGCCGCAAACCCTTCCGAAGGACCTTGTGCTTGTACCGTAAGGTACGACAACCCCAACGCGATTTAGAGCTTCCAACGATGTTCGAAAGCCGTCGTTTTGAATCGGTCTGGCCACAATCGACGGCCTGCAGCACACACAGCTCGCCATTTTCCTCCTCGTCTTCTTCAAGTCTGGAATCTAGAGAAAGAGAGAGAGTTTTGCTTCTTTTTGTCTTCGTGTGCGTGGCGGTTTTTTTTAATGGTTTTCTTGTGGCCCAAAGCTGACCAAAATTTTCCCTCTTTTTTTAGATGGAAAACAAGGATAGCCCACTTTCTTGAATTGGTCTGTGGGCTTTGCAACCGGCTTTTGAATGGGTCGGAATCAGATTTACGTTTTCTAGCGCCAGACTTTGTATTTCCTTAATACGTACAGATGTATTAAGTAAATACATGTATCAGTCTCATATATTTTTTGTTCTTTTTCTTTTTTTTTTGAAAAAAAAAAGAACAATCGGTTGCAAGCTACACTTATCCACCTCTTCAGATTCAGAGAGGCTATGGAAAATTTCATCCTGTTCGTGGCCATGGTCAAACAGACTCACCAGCTCAGAGTATCGAACTCGGGACCTCCCACATTTTTTTGTTTAATGGGAAGCCGCAGTCCGCGCCTTTATCACTGGGTCACTTGCTGTGGTTATATTTTTGTTCTTTTTATTTGTTCAGATCATGCTTCGATTATTTTTCTTTTCTTTTATTATATCAAATGTTATCGATATGTTTCTTAACGTTTTTATTGCTTTAGATCGGAGAGAAGTGTATTATGAAATTGTCATAATCTTAGCTTACTAAGAGCATGTCAAAAGATATAGGCTTAAATGTTAAAATGGTCCTTGTGTTTTGGCCAGTTTGGTCATTGTGTTTATCTCTGTTAGCCAATTAAAGACATTTTATCCAATTTTTGAAAAAAAAAATTATAAATTATTATAAACTTATTTATAAAATTATTTATTTGATTTAAAATATTTTAAAATGAAATAAAATTAAAAATTAAAAAATATATATTATACTCCCAACTCTCCGACCTCCTCCCTAACATTACCCCCTCTCTTTTCTATGTCACAACCTTAATCATTTTTCAGATTGAAAGTTTTATCTCTTATATGTGTTATTTCTCATTGACTTTCATTTTTCTATAAAGAGAAAGGGTAATTATATCTCATATAATTTTTCTTATGAATTTTTTAAAAGAGATTGAATGAAATGTCCTTAATTAGCTAACATAGACAAACACGATGACTAAATTAGCCAAATAAAAAACACGGAGACTAAATTGGCCATTTGGCTATAACACATAGACTATTTTGACATTTAAGCCTTGTATTAAATAAGCACCGGATTATTAAATCAGGCCCATTTATTTTAATGTTAGGGAGGAGGTTGGAGAGTTGGGAGGAAAAATTTTTTTTTTAAATTTTTATTTTTATTTCATTTTTAAATATTTTAAATCAAATATATAAGTTTATAATAATTTATAAAAAAAAATTCAAAAATTGGATAAAATGTCCTTAATTGGCTAACAGAGATAAACACAATGATCAAATTAGCCAAATTGAAAACACAATGACTAAATTGACCCAATAACTAAAACACAATGATCAAATTGGTCAAATTGAAAACACATGGACTAAATTGACTCAATAACTAAAACACAAATAACTAAAACACAATGACCAAATTGGTCAAATTGAAAACACAGGGACTAAATTGACTCAATAACTAAAACACAAGGAACATTTTAACATTTAAGGCAAAGATATATCAAATTTTAACCACAACATTTAAATATGATGGCTTATGTGGACGTTATATTGAAAACTGATATCCACTCATATTCTTACAGCCAAACCTAATTTTAATATTGAATGAGAGCCCATCTATTAAAACTCAAAAGCTCAATTTAACAGCAACGTTAAATTAGGCAGCAAGAGCCTAGACGCTATTCCATGTGAGAAATGAAGCATTGGTTGGAGAAAGTTTTGTTGCTTTTTTTTACCGTTGAATGTCTACTTGGCACTTATGAAATCTTTTTCGGATATGCTCTAACTTGTTCTCTTCTTTTTTTTCAAATGTTATGTCTATAGTTTCATTATTAATCCCAAACTTTTCCTTTCTAATGGTTATTATACTTAAATATTTGTTTTTTTCTGGATTACAACAGGGCATCAAGCCCAAAATAAAATAAAAAAGATTACATTAGAATATCACGAGGCACAAGACTCTAGTTATATTTACAACAAGAAGGAACTTACTCAAAAAAGACAAGACCCAAATTGCTTGGTAAATTCAAACGAACCAAATCATTAACAGCAAAACTCTTTTATGCTAATTATATCGAATTTCACAAGGTCAACTTTATTGCATAAGAGTACGAAAATTCAATACTAAAAATATAGTTTTTACTAAACCATTCAAGCGTACGTTGAGACAGAATACGGTTCTTGTGCCTTTTTGTCTAATCAAATAAAATGCTCGATATAATTTAGAAATTAGAATCAGAGCTTACTAATTGTGTCTGTCGGCGGCTTAATTTAAAATTTTAAACGGCACAAATTGCGTCTAATGGATTGAAGCATATCCATCACTGCGCATAAAAAAGATATGTCACAAAAAAGGGAAGAATGAGATGGGAGGGTGAGTGTCTAGGTACAATATTAATAAAAAACAATAATTTATACCACACTTAATTAAACAAATGAGGCAATTAGCTAGAAGAACATATAGTTGGACTTTGGAGTGTCATTAAGTATATATGCATCTGTCACTCGTAAGATTATAGACATGGCTCCATGCACTCACTTTTATGTAAAGAATGATAAACGAATAACAAATTCGCTGTTGATTAACGATAATAAGATATTTGTTATGAATAAGGCTATATTTTAAATTATTTTAACATATAAAAATAGTCGAATTCAAGTGGACACATCCTGTAAACTCGCCTAACCCCAATGTGAGTGGGATGAAATGCTTAATTTATAACTAGAGGTATTTGAATCTCTCTCTTATTATTGACAATGAAAAATAAGATGGAGAAGTACCAAGAAATTGTTTATGTGCGGGAGTGACATGCTAAAGTCCTTAAATGTTTTATATATCTTCCTACCAATTGAAATTGCAAAGACTCCGATCTCATTTTAAAATACTTTTAAAATAGCTACAAACGTTCTTGATGAGATTGCTTTTGAAACCAATATTTAGTAAAAATATAATTGAATCTTGGAAAAACACTTAAACTTCTTTCTTCAAGAAACACATCATTGGTGTTTCCTGCCGAAATCATTTCAAGTATTTTTGGAACCCAAAAACACTTTAACTAAAAACATCTTCGGGTATTTTAAAAATATTTTTCAAACGAGTAAGTCGTTGTAAAGCTATATAATATATATTTAGGGTGCAAATGGTGGTGAATAATTATCGAGACTTTGAAGCAAAATCCTAGCAAGAGATAAGGTTTGATGTGTGAGTCTGAACCTACTGTGTCTATTTTCCTCCCCCCTTTTATAATTTATTTCCTTTATTTTTCTTGTGTGTGTTTGATTGAATATTCCAAACCAGCGGTCTGAACATAAAGCAAATTCAGGCAAAGCCCATAATTTAGTTAATTAATTAGTAACCTAAAGTTACACCACACCCATGACGTACTCATCCAGTGAATCCTGTGTCATTTTTGCAAAAAGCTCGAGCTTTTTTTTTTTTTTTTTTTTTTTCTTGATAGCCTCTTGATTCTTTCTCACGCAACACATTATGCTTGAGATAAGTAAGAATTAGATTGCTAATTAAGAATACGTTGCATTCAAGTTCTTCTATAGATGGTGACTTGACTTGTTATCTTTTTAGCAGAAGTAAAATGCTGTTAATTAAGATGATACAAATAATAAAATTTAGAGTTTTTTACCATTTTTTTTCATTTTGAACACTCATTTTTACTTTTTGAATTTAAACTGAATATCAAAAAAAAAAGATTAATAACAAAAATAAAATAAAATAAAACATAAGAAAACGAGCGTGCACAAATCATTTTTCATTTTTAAAATACTTATACATGTCCATAACAACATTAACCCAAAGTCACCATTATAAAAGATCACTCTCTTTTCAAGACTAGTCTCTCATCCATATCACACATTCGTTCCCTCTCTCCCAAACTCCCAACAAAAGCATAAACCATTAATTACATAACTTTAGTTTTGTAAATCTCCCTCTCTCTCTCTCCATCCCTCCCTCTCTCTCCCTCTCTCTCTAAAAATGGAAAGACATCATCACTCAATACAAAGCAACAGCAACCTCTGTTCACCAACATCGTCACCCACAACCTTCGTTCAGGCAGACACAAACAACTTCAGAGACCTCGTTCAGAAGCTCACCGGCTTATCCGGCAACTCGGAAAAGCTCCCGGTCACCCACCCAGCAAGGCACTACCCTAAATCACCCACCACTCCCGGTGACCTAACAAGCCCCCGCCGGTCACCGTTCAAGCTCCAAGAGCGGAGACATACCATGAGAAAGCTGGAGATCAAACTCAGCCTCGCCACCCTACACGGCTCTCAGCCGATTCCGAGTCCCATCACACCACTCGGGTTCGACTCGTTTTCATTCCCGAGTTCAGGGTCCGAGTCGCCGTCGTCTCCCGCGGCGGTGGCGGAGGAGGACAAGGCAATTGCGGAGAAGGGTTTTTATTTGCACCCTTCGCCGCTCAGTACGCCCAGAGGGGCCGAGCCGCCCGAGCTGCTGACTCTGTTTCCACTGAGTTCACCCAGTCAACTTGATCACAAGTCTCTGCCGTCCTCCTAAATATTAAATAATTAAATTACATATCAAATTTCTGTCAACCAAAATATAATGTATTTTCTTTTTTCTGATAGATTTTTTTGGATTTCTGTAATACCAGTATATAATTATATATGTGTGTGAGACTTTTCTGTTCGTCGTGCATGCGAGTTTGTAAGGATTTTTTTTATTTAAATGATTTTTTTTGTTTAATATATAGCCGAGCTGTGACTGTCATGACCGAGTTGATCAATTATATATCGACGTTTTTTGACTGAGTTATTAATTATTAATACATTATTGGGAAATAATTTATGTTCGTCATATTTTTTTTTGCCCACACATATTAATTTTTGTTCTTTTTTTTTATAGAAAATATTAATTTTTATCATAAAACTCTATTTTTAGTGTAAATATTTGTTTTTGATAAGACGATAGTATTGGTTGTTAGTTGTTAGATTAGGGAATCGATAAAGTTCGAACCAACGTCGAAATGCAAAGGAACAACTCATTTCCATTACTATGGTAAACGATCACTTGTATTTTTAGTGTAAATATTAAAAATAAACAAAAATATACATAAGCCGGAAATAAAAATGAATATTATTTCCCTTATCATTTCATTTACGGCAGGATATTTATTAGATCACATCTTTTATTACACATAAACAAATATTTTAGCAAATTAAGCCGCCATTGAATCAAGACTTTTAAAATATATCAAGCACGGAATACTAATGTGCTGTGTAAGACCACTCTCTTGTCACTCATCACTTGCTGCCACTGTTTATAGAAAACTTGTGTGGTAATTGCCATGAGTAGTTGATGATTTATTTTCGTCCGTCGAAGTTTTGCATTCAATTTTCTCATCTTACAATATTTATATTAAAAAAAGTATCCAATTTTCTCATCTTACAATAGTTATCATAAGAAAAAGTAAATTCAGACAAATTAATGTATAACACTAAATAATAAACTATCAGATTTTGCTTGCAACATGCAATTTATGTTTTATCGTTCTGTTATGTTTCAATCGTTACCTACTACGAAACCGGTGCAATGAAAAATATTATAAACTGGTCGATCACATAATCTGTAAGTAAATTCTAATGATGCAGACCCATTTTATTTTGTTAATAGTTTGGAAAAACGAAATCCAACCCTAATCATTGCCACATATCTTAGCAAAACTTCGAGCTTTAGTAATCATGGCCGTTCGATGCCTGGGAATGGGATACGCAACGGCGGCTATCTTTTCCCGCAGTAGGCTTATCTGGTAGGTTTCCGGTACGAAAATGATCAATGCATGGTTTCTTCAGTTCACATGAACAAGTCTTTGGCGGACTTGTCGACCGATTAAGACCACACCCGTCCAATCATTATTTCTGGTTGCTTTAATTTTGCTACAATTGGTCGTATAAAGGTAAAAGCAAATGAATTTTGAGTTGAAAAAAAATGCTAAAAAGACAAAATAATTGACTCTGTATAGTTAAAAATATTATTTATTAACTTTCTTTTATATAAAACGATATTATCTAAGTGGATGGGATGTGAGCTTAATCACATAATGGGCTAACAATAATATAGTTCAAATTTACCTTTAGCGAGAATCGAACCTAAAATCTCTCACTTACAAGTGGATTTGGATCCTCTCCTGAGCCAATGAAGAGGATCCTCCTGACCAAACATTGTGGGCCATTGAATTTTTATTCAACCGCTACAAACAGAGGGTCCTTTTAAAGTTATAATAATTATAGCCGTTGGATTCTATCCAACAACCCACAATGCTTGGTCAGGAGGATCCTCTCCATTGCCTCAGGAAATGATCCAAATCTTTTACAAGTGAAGAGGAATATCACTAGATCGTAGTACTAAATGACTATATAAAAACGATATTAAACACTCAATTTTTAAGAGCTCGTTTGGAAAGTGATTTTAAATGATTGATTTTTTTTTTTTTAACAAATGATATTATCTATGCTAAGTGTAGATGGAAGAGTAGTCTGAGCCTCATAATGGGCTAGCAATAACATGGTTCAAATTCGCCTTTGACGAAAATCGAACCTAAAATCTCTCACTTATAAGAAAATAGGAATACTACTAGACTGTAATATTAAGTAGCTGATTGAAACCATTTTTTAGAGAAAATGTTTTTGGGTCCCAAAAGAGAAGTGTTTATTCAGGATTAACTTGCATTTTTACTAATTACTGATTTCAAAATCAAAGTGTTTTCTCAATTAATAAAAAGTACTACCCAAACGAGCATTAAAAATATCTAAGGTATTCGAACTTACGTATAAAAGAGAGTTAGACGCAGTATTGGACTAGAACATCTAGTGTGGTATAATTTGTATTATTGATCGTTGAATTTAGTTTGACTCTAAGTAGTAAGTACATCACTGAAATCAAGGTCTAAAATGATTGGGAGTTTCACATCCTTGTCTGCTCAATGCTTTCTACCAATTTCTCCACTTCTCCCAGTCTTTAATTCTTGTACGTTTTTACCATTTGGATTGGTTTCGGACGCTTCTGCGTTCCTTTCACATGCATTTTTCCAAGAGATGAACTTTCTTGTTGACGATTGGATTCTCCCTCACAAGTCATAAACCAAGTGGTCAATGAATCATTATCCTCTCTTTTTGAAATTAGGTCGTTTCTTTTGCTCAGTCAATGAATCCATCATAAGCCTGTCTAAAATGATTGGCACTGCATTTTCTTCCGCACCCTATAACTAAGCTTCATGGAACTACTTAATAGAAGTCGTATACGTGACATTACTTATTTAAAACAAGGAAAGCTATATGAATTATTGAAGTCAAGGATATAAAAGAACATAGACTACTAGATCTCCTAATCAATTTACTACATGACTTACCAAGTATTAAATTACGAACTGTGTTTATTGTATAATTTTCATTTAATGCAAGAGAAGTTAAAAATTAGAATACTTTTAAGTAAGAGGTATTAGATTTAAATCTTGAGATTAATGAGTTCACAACTACTTTATTGTCTCACTCTCTCAATCTAAATAATATAACTGTATCAAAAAGAAAAATACATATATATATTAATAAACGTACAAAAAACAATTGTAACCATTTAAAATGCATTTGAAGTAAGTAAGCATGTTATTAGTGTAAATAAAAGAAACAAAAATATGCATGTTGGCTAATAACTTAGTAAATAGGGCGTTGGATTTCTACCCATGCGTTATGAGTTCGAAATTTTCCTCTTTCCTAATTAATATAATAATTTTGAACTCTTCATTCTCGATCTCGTAATAATAATAAAATTAAAATAAAATAAAAAAAAAACAAAAAATGAGCAAAACTATAAGATTCATGATTGAATACGGGGTTGAAAATAGAACGACAGGAGGGTAGCTAGTCAAGCGTGTCGTATGGAGGAGATATGAGATTGTCAATATCACACTTATTTCTTCATGTCTAAAAGTTAAAGCTTCTTGGTCCAGCAAAGATGGAAAAGCAAGGATTAAGTTGGTACATTACTATTGGTTACTTAGAAAAATATAAATTAAGTAATTGGTTACGAAATGATAATATGGGGACAGTTGCCATGAACAAAGTTTTGAAACCTATGCAAAAAAACACAGTAAAAATAAAAGAAAACTAATGAAAAGAGTTTGAAAACTTTGAGTTTTAAAGATAAGAACAAAATAAAAGGTAAAGTGAATAGTACCATGATTGACTTTTTAATGTAAAAATGTGATTTTTTGTTAAAGTAAACAGTATCGGAAGCTTTTCATTAAAGTTCCCTAAAAATAATTATGTCATTTCTTACCAAAATTGTTACCACTTTGAATTTTGGGGAAGCATAATATTGTGGAATTTGGATCATCCAAAGTGATTTGTCCTTAGTTAATTATCCTTAATAAAGAAATTAATAATTTATTTTCATAAATTGTAATTTGGCTGAGTTGCATTGCTTGTTGTTCTTAGTTAAAGTGCATAAGAGCATCTTCAAAGAAGATGCTACATTTTAAACATAAATTTTAAATTTGACAGCTTATGTGACACTTTGACATTTTTAAAAATTCACTCTCCACATGGTATGTTTTTAATTTTCATTACCTAAAACTATTATAATAAATGTTTAAAACCAACAAAATTGTATTTAATAATCAATTAAAAAAATATTTGAAGCTTCTGTCAATTTTGGCAGAAGGGTGAGGACTGTCAATCCATGTCATGCCACATCAGATTTGGCTTTGCGGTTAGAAAACATTGTTGCTGTCTTTTTTACTATTAGTGTTGATTTTGACATTTTTACATCTCTTTTTTAGATGCTCTAAAGTGCTAAGAGTATGGATCTAATTAATCTCAAATTTTCAAATTATCATGAAGGTAATTAGTCACAAATTAAACACTGAAAATAAAATAATTATCAACTATATAAAACCTTAATAAAAATTTCGTTGGACATGAAATATCCTCAAGATAATACCCAATTAACTAATCTCTCCATATAATAGAAAAGCTTTTACTTTAAGACACATAAAGTCAAGCAATTCTCAAACCCTGCCACATGAGGAAAAAATACAGCCATGATTGAGAGAGTTGAATTCTCTGTGGTTAGGGTTTGCACATAATCTCTGATATAATAAGGCTTTTGAAATTTGTTAGTGGATTGGAGCATGTGGGATGGATGAGAAGTAGTGTGATTAGATGAAAGCATTTTCTGCAAAGAGCAATAAGCACTTCTTGGCCTAGTAGCTGCTACTTTTTTGTGATTGAAAAGTTCTAAATCCCTTGCAGAAAAAGGCATTGCCTTGCCCCCATAAAATCATTGCCAATCTGAGAGAAAAGAATTTGTTGCCTCTTGACATGTCAAAGTGCATTATGTGATGTCATGACCAATTTTGGGTGCATGGATCTTTTTATTTTCTTCTCAACATGAAAGATGTTTGATACTTTAATCAAATATTAATTATGAGAATGAAAATTCAAACTCAAATGAAGAAAGAATAACATTTGCTCTAGTCAATATGGTTGTGCCTACATTTGCATTGTTTAGATTTTGTTAGAGAAATATTTCGTATTATCCACACAAAGAGTTCAATAACAAAATACATGTCATGTGTGTGTAATCTCGGATGCTCTAAGTTCAAATGTAATAGATGAACATATCTCAAGTGAAACCTGTGCCCTTGTAACTTGTTGGTTGTGTTACTTTTCATGCTCAACGTGTCTTAAGCTCGATTACCCTCAGTCAACTGAAAAACACTAAAATTAAAGATACTATAATTTACTTGACGCGTGTAATTTGCGGACCAATATGAAGCCATTCTATTTCGGGGTGGTTTAGGGCTTACGGATTCGGCTTTCTCTCACGAGCATGGGCCTACCCACCTTTGATAACTGTCTTCTGACCCAAATTTTTGATATAAATTCCGGCTCAAATTTTGGTCACCACGAGCCCAATTTCAGAAGCAAGGACACAAGTTGGTCGGTGAATTAGAAATCCAAAAGGCCGGTGGTTCTGGACGGTCCGTCCACTCGAGTCAAATGGCATATAAATCACATGGGCTGCTTACAATTTACCAACACCAAAATTTAATAAGAACGAAAATCACATGGTGATTGTGCTTTTTCCCCTTTTGGCTCTAACAAAAGCGAAATGATGTGCAGATGACATTTTTATTGCAGTAGCAGAAAATTATTAAGTTTATGTATCATGATACGGGTTTGATGTTTACCGATTTTTCTTTTCTTAACAATTACTAAATTAATTATTAACGCTATCGTTTGTTAATAAAAAAGCAAAAACGTGTAAAATTCAATCAAAATACGCACATAATTTAATCTCCCGTAGCTTTTATGTACGATTTCACACTATTAATGTGAAGTTTATATGGTGTTGGCAAATGTGTTCATTGATTTGTTCTGGCCTTCACACCTTAACTAATATTTACAACATAACACAAAGATCTCGAGGCCAAAACTTGTTTTTTGGTCATTCTTTACGTTCTAACTTGACTAGATTCTCATTTATGATTAAATTTTTTGAATGGTAACAACATGCATTTTTGGGTTGTTGACCTAACAAGAGTAGAGTTGTGTTAAGGTCAATCACCATGTACAATCATTGATGCATTGTAGTCAAACTACATGAGTATTTGCTAAAGTCAATTGGCCATTTGGGGCGATTAATGCAATGTGTACTCACAAAACTTCAATAGAAAAATAATTAATTCATATGTTTTTTTGGGCCTTCTAGGTGGAGATTGTTAGGCGTAGACAACACGAGACAATTGGCAGAGATACGAGTGACTTGTTAAAGTTGTCAAAACAACAAAAAATTATGTCGTTAGAAATCTTGTGTGTTGACAACTGATTATAGCATTCTTCAAGATTGAAAAAATAGTGCAGAAAGTTCAATACACCTTGTTAGTGTCTTTCGTAGAGATATGAATTGAACCAATTAGTTAGAATAATGAACCCGTATCTTTACACCAAATTCGAATCTCTCTCCAAGTTACAAAAGTATATAGAGAGATTATAGACCAACTTGAGTTGGGATAAACCTAACCAATCCAACCCAATATAGTTAAAGACGACCCACTCTCTTGCTACCAATTTTGTGCCTAATATACCAAGAATCTCCTCCTATCACTCGCGCGCGCACATGCATTCGTAGTCTTGTACGCACCAAAATCCCCTCCAAGATTTCCACTCCGCTAACTTCACTGTCTCTCCAAAACCCCCCACATCCCCTTCCCTCTCTCTCTCTCTCCCTTCGAAGCTCACCTTGTTCTCTTCTGGCGTTTCATTTTCCAGCCTTTTTACCCAAAACCCAATTCACTGCTCGTCCGCCATGGTTTAATCTCCCCAACCCATAAATCCCACCATGTATAACTCTTCTGTCGCAACCCAGGAACCCAGCCCGGTCTATGACCTCGTTTCCCGATTGGGTCGGTTCGCCTTCAGCTCAGGGCCTCACAGCAGTTCCGGTTCAGATGGGCACTCCTCGTTTTTGTCGAATTTCTTGTATTTCGACGCCTTTGGGGGTGCTTCAGGTGCCGGGACGAAGCCCAAGGTCGGTGTTTCAGCTTCACTAAGTTTGAGCAGTCGCGGCGGTTCGGGCATTCGGAGGGTTGTGACGGAGTTTAATCGGGCTATTCGGTTCCACTGTGAAAGATTCCCAATTGGGTTCGCTTCTGTTCGCGTCGGGTCCGGGGACGGAAATGGAAATGGGTCGGATAACGGCGTTGGGGACAATAACAATGTGTTGATAGAAGATGGCGGCGGCGTTAACGATAATGGGATTGCGTTGAATGGTGTGGAGGCGGAGAGCCCCAAGAAAGTATTGATTTTGATGAGTGACACCGGCGGCGGCCACCGCGCTTCTGCGGAGGCGATTAAGGCAGCGTTTAATGAGGAGTTTGGGGACGAATATCAGGTCAGTTATTCTGAATTGTGCTAAAAATTTCAACTTTGTTATGGAACTTGTATTTGGTTGTTTGACTAATGTAGAGAGAAATGGGAATTACATGAAAAAAGCAATGTAATAGCATAACACCATAGGGAGTAAGATCGAAAAGTATAATTTTTATCTTCTTTCCCTCAAAATTTCATTAATTAATGAGAATACTTGGGGGAGAAAGAAAAATGGATATGTGAGTGTGCATATTTGTTGATCATGTTTTCAATTAAGAGTGCATATCGCAGGTCTTTGTTACTGACTTATGGTCGGATCATACGCCTTGGCCATTTAATCAACTTCCCAGGAGCTATAATTTCTTGGTGAAACACGGGCCGTTATGGAAAATGACATACTATGGAACCGCTCCGCGTCTGGTGCATCAGTCTAATTTTGCAGCAACTTCTACATTTATAGCTCGGTAGGAATTTGTTTTCATTATAGGTTAATGCTTATAAATTTATAATCATTTCGACTGTCTTTGTTGTTGTTGTAGTCTGTTTTCCAAGGTAGTTGTACATTCTTTTGCTTCATGTCATAGTTGACCACCATATCTTAAATTAAAATATAACACGCCTTTCAATTTTCGAATGGTTATATATTGCAGCAGCCGTTGACCATAAGTTTTAGTGATTAGAATAGCATTCAGGAATTTACAACTTTTTTAATCATGTATCTTATGCACTATAAGCTCATAAATTTCGATGGAAATGGCATTTTTGAGGACGAGATTGTATGCTGTTCTGGCAGATTTTTAAACCCTGTGAGGAAAACGTCAGATAGGATTACAGATACAGAAATGAGCAAATTTGTCCTACTATTCATGAGTTTTTCATATGTTCCGTCAAACCTTTCTCTTTTTTCACAAATATAACCGTGTCAAATTATGGCTCAAAGACAGCATTTCGGCAGTATGCCTTGTTGACATCCTCAAATTCTGTTTCGTTTTGTAGGGAGGTTGCCAAAGGACTGATGAAATACCAGCCGGATATTATTATCAGTGTGCATCCGCTGATGCAGCATGTACCACTTCGTGTCTTGAGGGGAAAGGGTCTATTGAAGAAGATAGTTTTTACCACAGTTGTCACGGATTTAAGTACTTGCCATCCTACATGGTTAGTTTTGCACAGAGCTCCTATTAGGAAACATAGCCTCCTTTTCCAAGCATACCTTCGATATTTTATGTTTTGATTTCCAGGTTTCATAAGCTTGTAACGAGATGCTATTGCCCAACAACCGAGGTTGCTAAGAGGGCATTGAAAGCTGGACTCCAGACTTCCCAAATCAAGGTTTATGGCCTCCCTGTGCGGCCTAACTTTGTCAAGCCTGTGCGACCAAAGGTTGGTTACTGATCAACATACTCTTTAACCTTGATGTAATTGTTGTACGACTAAAAGAATCGGCAAGTGGTGTGATAATAAAAGGGCTCATGAATGTTGATTGGAAATTTGAAATCAGTAGTTGTAAGCTGTCAATTGGATTTTGATGATATAAAGATAATACTCTTCTATGAGTTACGGTAAAAGCATTTGTAGACAGTGGTTTTAGATTGCACATTCCACGATCGCAGACCGTGGTTTTAAATAAATGTTGACTACCTTTGTCATGTTTTGTTTATTTCAATGCAGGCTGAACTTCGAAGAGAACTAGGAATGGAGGAGGATCTTCCTGCTGTGTTGCTAATGGGAGGAGGAGAAGGAATGGGTCCTATCGAGGCTACAGCTCGGGCACTTGGGGATGCATTATATGACGAGAATCTTGGGGAGCCTGTAGGCCAGGTCCTTGTCATATGTGGTCGCAACAAAAAGCTTGCGAACAAGTTGCTTTCAATCAACTGGAAGATCCCTGTCCAGGTATTTTTATACCCTTTGAATGCATAGTCCGAAACACAGCATTAGATAAACAGAAGTTAGTATCTAAAATTGATTGACATTATAGGTGAAGGGGTTTGTTACTAAAATGGAGGAATGCATGGGAGCTTGCGACTGCATAATTACAAAGGTAAGTTTGTCAACAACCATAAAAACCATGACAGTCTTGTATATTTTGTTACCAACCATTTTGTCTACTTCTTTTTAATAGGCTGGTCCAGGAACTATTGCAGAAGCCATGATAAGAGGCCTCCCAATTATTCTGAACGATTACATTGCCGGACAGGTAATGGTGATGATATAATCTACTTTCCCTTGTGCTGCTCTGTTTTGAGAATCCCCTCACTGGAAAATGTAGCAAATGACCGTTTCTTCACATTGTAGGAAGTTGGGAATGTACCATATGTCGTTGAAAACGGGTGCGGGAAATACTCTAAATCGCCGAAAAAGATAGCAAGGATCGTTGCTGATTGGTTTGGTCCGAAAGCCAATGAGCTAAAGGCCATGTCGGAAAATGCATTGAAGTTGGCAAAGCCTGATTCTGTGTTCAAGATTGTTCATGATCTCCACGAGCTCGTTAGACAACGAAGCCTTGTACCGCAGTTATGTACAACATAACCATATGTTTCCCCAACCATTTTTGTTTACAAGTCCTCTAATCGATCACAACTAGGCTCTTCTTCCCTTCCCATGCCAATGCCTTGTTATAATTTCACATTTAATACAATCTATCAGGCTATCAGCATGATTGTCTTAATTTCTCAAGAACTCGTGCATCGAGATTAAATATGATTAATTTGCAGTAATTGTGATTAGACCGTGAACTCCTATATATACTTCAGAAAATGGAGTTGCCTTGGACAACAAGTCTTCTGCTCACTCATCCCCCATAGCTTTTCATTGCTTCAATGGCGCAGGAAGAGTTTCACAGCGAGTGGAAGATCAAGAAGGAGCTGACGGCTGCCGAGGCCGGAGGATGTTGCCTCTATTTAGACATGAACGACGTCGAGACGCATATATTTAGGTATTGGGACCGAAACAAAATCATAAGAGTAAACATAGATTCAACGCCCATCCGGGTAAAGGACGTCGACACCAATACCGTACACATACTACATTTTCGCATTTACAGGGAAAGGCGGACGGTCTTTAGGGATGGGCAATGGGTTCACCCATCCGCATCGCCGCCATCGTCATCACCACTATCGTCACCGTCAAAGGAAGTCATCTTAGGCTCAACGGATACCCAATGTCCAACCTTATTGGCTGTGTTTGAAGGCCACTGGCGTCTTAATTTTATTGAGCGTAGATCACTTGGTCCTGGTGATCAAATCGGGATATATTACGACAAAACAAACTCATATGAATTATGTTTTAGTGTCTTGAGTCGGAGAGAGAGTTACAAAGAGCTTGCAACTCGGTCTGGTAAAAACATCCCCCCATACACCCGAGGTCGCGATTTCGATTCCTCCACCCCATCAGAAGTATCAATAAACAAAAAAAGAAAAGTAGATATCAAGTAAAAGAAAGGAGAGCTAGATGAACTTGAAGATGTTGGATTATATGACTTGGTTTATCCATGCCTCCAATTTGCTTACTCATGCTGTTTATTTAAGTAATACATACAATCTTAAATCTTTCTCACTGGACTTTTTACTAATCAAGTGAAATGGACATTGTATAACCACCCAGTCCCCACAAATCTTAGAAGGATAATATGCGTCTACAATTTGATTCTCTTCATACTATTTATTGTGTTAAATCATTACCGTCAGTTTTAACGGGATAGTAAACACGATAAAATAATCCAAGTTATCTGCGTATGAACAAAAATAGAATATCATTCAAACTATATTGAAAACGTAATTTAGCCAAAACAATTTTTTTTTCTTCTTTTTTTTACTTAACCGATACGAGGAAGAGAAGTTGAAACCGAGAATTTTAAATGTAAATTAAACATTTTTAACCGTTGGAACTATAGGATAAAATAATCCAAGTTATATGCGTATGAACAAAAATAGAATATCACTCAAACTATATTGAAAACGTAATTTAGTCTAAACAATTTTTTTTTCTTCTCTTTTTGACTTAACCGATACGAGGAAGAGAAGTTGAAACCGAGAATTTTAAATGTAAATTAAACGTTTTTAACCATTGTTACCATACGTTTTGGACAAACATTTGTCTTAACTCTTAAATAAAATAAGCATTGCAGTGAATGCATTAATAGAGTGCCACCTTGAAGGAAGTTTAGTTGAAACGGCACCACCTGTCACTCTCATGAACTGACTGCTGACACACTCAGCAAGAAAAATGGAAACTTGAATGCAAATCCACTTTCTTTGACGCCACAAAAATGAAAGTTAATAATCTTTCTTGATTTCTACGATTTCAAACTTCCGTGGTCACGGTTTTACCCAAAGAACCAAAATTTGGTACCAAAACGAAACGAAAAATCCAAAACCCTCGAGCAAGTTTCACAAAATCGGATTGTCCTGCTGCGTGTGGAGCATTTCAGAAGATGTTGATGTTTTAGCCGATTTTGAGATTAACCCGGTTCCTAATTTGGGTCGACTTTGCAAAATCTTTGGGGTGGTGTTTTTGATCATGGGTTGGAAGTACAACGCCGGTTTGGGGTTGATTGGCACGGTTGTGTTCATCTGGGTCGCTTCTGCAGAGGTTACTCAGGTTTGTGTTCATCCATTCTTTTTCCAAGTTGATTCTTTCTTTGTTTTTTTTTTAAAGTTTGATTCTTTGGTTAAGGCAGTGTGCCTGCTGTCTTGCAACCGAGTTTGAATCTCCGCTCCGTTGGCTAGATTAGTTTAGAATGTCGCCTTATTAGTCCTCACTATTCCGTTCTGTATTTCTTTGCGGACAAATGAGATGGACGGTAGGTATGTTGAGCCAATCACGGACGTGCGCTATGACTCTCCCAAGTGGCAGTGTGTGATTGAATTGAGATACCGCTACAACGGCATCCTCGTGTTCTTTCCCTTTTTTATTGGGGTGATGTTTCTTTGAGGATTTGTTTTGGTTAGAGAAGATTCTGTTTTAGTTTCTCTCTTATTTTCGTCGAAACAAATGGAGGCTTAGTTACATTATCATGGTATTCTCTCATTAAACTAGATATTTGGAAGGATGTGTTTTCTATCGCTGTGATTTGAGCTTATCTTTGATGTTAAACTTGTACTGTTTTTTAATGCAGAGAATTTTCAGCAAGTACAAACAGCCATTTTCGCTCACTTATCTCGGTGTGTCTCTAATGGTGGTTTATCTGCCCATATCAGCTTTGAAAGATTGGCTCTGCAACTTATTGGACCGAAATTTAGTTAAGAACTTTTGCAATGTCAGTGCTCTGTGCACCTCAGTCGGGCTTGATATTCCTCTTAGAATAAATGAAATGCCCCACGTTCCAGAAACAGATGTTAGAAGCTGCTTAATAACTGACAAAGATCTTAGTAACACGGAAGAAGGGCGACCTCTAATGGATAAGAGTGAAGAAGATGAACCTCGCATGCTTGAACACAGTCGTCAACTTAGTCCATGCGAAATTGCAAAATTTGGCTTGATTCTTACTCCGTTGTGGTTTATCACAGAGGTACCATGAGTCATTTTGGCACCCCTGTTACTCATATCAACCTTTTGGAATTCTATTCACATTTTAAGTTACGTTGCGTTAAAAGAAATGAAATCCGCTTGGTGCTCTTGGTTCTTTTGATATGCATGGATTCGTTTTATGCTTTAAAAAAGTTCCAAGTGACATATTGGTATATCTTTGTTCTAATGCAGTATCTGTCGAACTCTGCACTGGCAAATACCAGTGTTGCAAGTACAACTGTCCTAACTTCTACATCGGGGCTCTTTACACTTTTCTTTGGAGCTCTTCTGCATCAGGATTCCATAACTATTGCAAAGATGGTTGCTGTTTGTGTCACCATGGCTGGTGTTGCCATGACCACTGTTGGAAAAACTTGGGCACCTGATGAACTGCTGAGCATATCTGAGTAAGTTTCTAGCCAGTAGGAATTACTTTTTATTCATATTTTACCATCGTTTCACTGTATCTTGTTCTTTGTTGCGTAAAGGATTAGAAAGCACTCTATAATGGGAGATATTTTTGGTCTTCTCTCAGCTGCGTCATATGGATTGTTTACAGGTGAGACATTACATTTCAGGAATCCGGTGGTACTTGAACTCTTTCACAAATATATATCTGAGACACAGTTAAATTATTTTTGGATTTATGATTATTGAGTTACTGGTCTAATACCTGCAGTGTTACTCAAGAAATTTGCTGGATCAGAGGAGAAAGGAGATAAGGCTGATGTGCAGAAGCTTTTCGGATACATTGGTCTCTTCACTGTGTTTGGTCTGTGGTGGCTCGGTGAGTAGAGTAATTATTCCATTATCTATTTATGTCCACATACAGTCATGGATTTTAGGCAAAACTTGATAGCTAGATCATTGGTTGCCAGAAGGAGAATATTAGTCGGACTATATCTCAACCATTGGTTATGATTTTCACACTAGAATACGACCGACCTGATTGCACACAATGCTTTTTGTTCAAAGTTCGGAAAGAAAAGTGAATACATATTGAAGTCTCTTCGTGGTTTGAAATGGAGAGGTCTCACAATGAAAAGACAGCACTTGCCCTCGGGTATATCATTTGGTTCTCTTTGAGTTGCATCGCTCACAGGCTCACAGCAATGTTTTCTCATGCAGTGTGGCCGCTCAATGCCATCGGGATTGAACCTTCATTTGAGTTTCCACATTCAAAATGTATTGCCGAAGCTGTGCTGA
Organism: Malus domestica; assembly: GCF_042453785.1. Classification (NCBI taxonomy): domain Eukaryota; kingdom Viridiplantae; phylum Streptophyta; class Magnoliopsida; order Rosales; family Rosaceae; genus Malus; species Malus domestica. The sequence continues at coordinate 2,935,955 of NC_091675.1, read as the reverse complement.
TAAATGGCTTTGTTGGGAGTGTTCTTTCGGATTATTTTTGGTATGTAAAACTGCACACACATTGGTTCGAGTATGTTGTGTGGTGGCCAAATCTACACTCGAATTCTCTATACTTCCTGCTTCTGTTTTTTCGTCTATCTATGAAGCTACAAGATGCTGATGCCCATGCTTTTAACATGAAATGAAACTTCGACAGGGCTCTTTCCGTGGTTTGGACATCTCCATTAGTTGCAACGCTGGGCATGTCCTTGACAATTCCACTTGCAATGGTAGCCGACATGGTGATTCACGGCCGCCATTTTTCTGCACTCTACATCTTTGGTTGCGTTCAGGTACGCCACGCTACTGTATCATGTACACATTCAAGTTTCTAACATCTAACCTCACGTGGGTTGGGGAAGCATATCAAGTAGCGTTGAGACGGAGCTCCTAACTGTGTAGTCAGTTTTTGTGACAGTAAGTATTACGCTAACTGCGTTTCTTTGAACTCAGGTTTTTGCAGGATTTGTGATGGCAAACGTTTCGGACAGGTTCTCGAGCAAGCAAGAGTTGCAGTAGTGATGCATAACAATCTCAATCAAGTTGTAGTTTGTATGTTTAATGAATACGTCTATCACGTTTGTAAAGATATACGGGAAAGATCAGACATTGTATAAAACATACAAACTTGTATGAATCTCTCTCTCTCTCTCTCTCTCTCTCTCTCTCTCTCTCTCTCCCTCTCCCCTAGTCATCACAGAAGCTTCATAAACAAATTTCAGCAGAGTTTGACAAAGTTTTGGTAATTCATTTCTTGTTGAAATGTTATAAAATTACGTTTTAGCATTTTATAGAGTTTGTTTGAGATTGTTTATGTGAGAATGCACTTTTATTTTGTGGAAAAGCACTTCTAGTTCCACTTGACAAGTGCTTCAACAAAATACTTATTTATGAGCAAGAAGTTTTTGTGTTGAACTTAATTAAAAATGTTTTTGTAAAAATGATTTAAATTGTCGGCCTTTATTCTGTTTGATTTAACAAATCAGAAAATGAAAATTTGTACAGAATTACACTTTGAGTCTAATAATAATTTAATAATTAATATTGAACACGCAATTCATAAGACTTGAACGTAAAATCTTCACTTACACAGTATGACAAAATTTCGACCTATTAAAAGGGCTAGCATAAATAAATAAAATCAAAGTTTATATTTTAATTAACAAAATAAAAATCGATCGAAGATTGAATCCGCCACCAACTTTACTTTTAATCGGATTTCCCCAAAAAAAAAAAAAAAAAACAAGTAAAAAACAAAAAGAAGCAGCGGAGATTGGAGAGTGCCGACCCGAGGCATTGAGAGTTGAGCGCGTATTGAAATATTATATAGTCGGATCAAATCGAAGAGTGGCGCTGCGACTCTACTGCTGTAACTGCGTCGGAGAAGAAGAAGAGGACGGCGACGATGGATAAGGGAAAGGGAGTGATGGGAGCAGGTCGGAGATGGGCCGTTGACTTGACTGACAACTCAACCTCCCCTTCTTCCCGCGACTTCGCCGACCCCCCTGGCTTCTCTCGCGCCTCCCTCGAACAGGTTCCCTCTCTCTCTCTCTCTCTCTCTTGCCTCGTCGTTCGATTTGGATTTGTATTTGGATTGGATTTATTCCCAATTGATTGGATTTGGGGTTTTTATTTTTGTGTAGGATGATTCGACTGTGAGTCGCCAGAAGAAGGATGCCGAATCTACTTGGAAAGCTCAGGTACTGATTCCCCTCCCTAAATTCGAATTTATTTTAGCAAATTGGATTTAGGGTTTTTTAGACTTGGGATTTCAGACAATTTTATGGGTGAAACATTGTACCTTTACCTTTAACTTTATAATAATCACTTGATCGCAAATTGGGCATGATTTAAATTGCTGATGGATTACAATTGTACCTGTTTTTCTGCTGAATTTTCTTGATCCCTGTTAATATTCACGAGAATGCAGTGATATTCGATGGTTTGAATTTATGCGATCTTATGGTTTCTTTGTGTTTCTGCAGAAAGCTTGGGAAGTTGCACAGGCCCCATTCAAGAATTTGATGATGATGGGTTTCATGATGTGGATGGCTGGGAATACAGTGCATTTGTTTAGCATTGGAATCACATTTTCCGCTCTTTGGCAACCCATAAGCGCCTTACAGGGTGTAGGGAAGGGTAAAATGATTCTTATTCTGTTAGTCGGTCTGTATGTGTGGAATTTTCAGTTGTAGGGGAAGAGCACGATTGAAAGCAATATAGAACTTGAAATCCTGTATTGTTCTTGCTTGTCTATATTGCTGTCTCATCATATGAATGGTTTCCGATAACCATCAGTCATGGACTTTGGGTGTTAATGTATTGTTCCATTTTTTTGTCTCGCTCAATATTTACAAACCAAATTTTAAAAAACGACCTTTATATCTATTTCCTTGTTTTGGTTCATGCTTATTTTAATGTGGTTATGCAGTTTTTGAGCCCTATAAGGACGGCAAAGTAGATCTTATTGCCCCAAAGTTGCTCTTCATTGCCCTTAATTTAGGGGGTTTAGCATTGGGTGTCTGGAAGGTGAACTATATTTGTTATCCTTTAAATTCTTCACCCCACTATGATTATCTTGACGAAATCCAGTTTATTAATTTTTTTTATTTTCCTTGGCAGCTTAACACCTTGGGGTTGCTTCCTACACATGCATCGGATTGGGTTTCATCCTTACCCCCTGCTCAGGTAAAACTCTTCCTCCTTAGCGATTGAATTACATCTGACATGTGGTATTTTCTCATTTTATTTTGAACCATCCCATTTGTTGTAGAAATTTCAGCACCACTACATTTTCCCTAAGCAGTCGAAATCATGGAACCATTGATTGACTTATGCTGCTTCATCCAAAACTTTCTTTGATACTGAAGTTGATTTAGTAAATGGTTCCTTGCAAAAGAAAGTTTCTTGTAGCGGAGAACTTTCCCTTGCTTCCTCTTCTTGTAGGAAGGGAAAATATTATAGGCTGTCCATAAGATTAAGTTCGTCACCAAAAGTTTCTAAAGCAATTCTCCAGCATATGATAAATAAAGAACCAGGCAGCTGTGTGAGCTTTTGAGTCGGTTAGCAACATAGCAGCTAGGTGGAGGTAGTTAGAGAGGATAATTTGAGATATATCAAGGAAGTAGATGAGGTAGATCTTGCAAGTTTTGTAAGCTGTATGAGTAACAAAGAACTGTGTTGGAAATGTTTCAATGAAAGTTTACGAGGAAATTCAGTCCCCTGGTGGGAGGATTATGTTTGTTTTTCTCTCTACATGCACACCCGTGGCCCAAATACACCCAAACATATCATATCAAACACTTGTGTGCACTTGGTAGTCTGGAGCTTGTTGATAGCTACAAACTCCTCATATAAAACTGTGCAAAAACTTGTTTATTGCACAAATCATACATGTCCTTTTGGTAATTGTCATTTTCTTTTTAACGTGTAATTTACTCTTGCACTCCATTTTGGCCCTAATTCCATCGGCGTCATGGTTATCTTTCTTGGCGGCAGAACTTCCGCTTGCTGTTTTCTAGCTGTAATCTTAGGGCACTTTTGAACATTTTCCGTTTCCCCGAATTTCAGGAGGTTGAGTATTCAGGCGGTGGCATTCCTCTGTATTGACAAAAATGTTCGGTTGGGATGGCTGTCAATCTCGAGAAAAGGTGAACGGCAACTTGCAGAAGCAGGATGAGAATTTGTTGCTCTTTACTGGCCGATGGCGCATGGCTAAGCCTGGATAATGTGATTTTTCCGACTTCTGAATGATTTTACTTAGTTTTGTTGGCAATAGAAAACTCAGTTTGTAGTTCTTTTTTAAGCGACTCAAAGAATTATCATACCATCTATAATTTTAACGCTTCCATATGAATTATCATACCATTTATAATTTTAAAGGAAACTGATGAAAATGACTTGAAAACTTTGAGTTTTAAGGATAAGGACAAAATAAAGGATAAAGTGAATAGTATTATGATTGATTCTTTAATATAAAAATGTAGTTTTTCGTTAAAGTAAATAATACCGGAAATTTTTTATTAAAGTTTCCTAATTTTAACACTTCCATTTGGGCTAGCAGTTCACGAGGTAATCCGAATTAAATTATGCATTTATTGGTAAATCAGTGATAATTATTACTTAATTTATAAATTTTAATTTACAGAAAAAGAGTGAAATTCAAACTTGATTGTCTATCCATCAGTATCATTTTGATATTGACTAAGGCAGAGCCTTTGTCCAAAGGAAAGGAATCCTCTTCGGATCTTTTCCTTTTAATCCATCAGAGATGTGGACGGTTGAAATTTGATTCAACTGTTAAATTATTATAATAAGTTTTAAAGTGGATCCTTATTTGTAGCCTATGGATCAAATTTCAACGGCTTTGATCCTCGGACTTGGTGGATTAGAAGGAAGAGATCCACTTGTCCAAAGGCCTCTTATTTTTCCATCAAAATGAGAACCAATTGTAGAGTTCATCCCACCTCGAACTTCAACGATCTAAACTATTTGTTTTTTTAGTCTCCATTCATAAATTATTTTTATAAATAATTGATTCAATCTGAATTAATTGACTTATTTAATTGTCATGATGAAATGTTTTTTAAAACGCAACATTTGTCAATTTTTTCAACTTTGATATATTTTGCAAGCGTCGCCGTCATCCATAAAGTATAACTTGAAAAGTGGACGCTTTTGATTGCTAAAATTCAATATTTATCCATAAATAGCCTGTTGGATGAAGTAGGTTGAATCCAAAATCATTGCCTTATAAATAAAAAAAGGAAAAATATAATCAGAAAAACAAATAAAATGTTCTAACTTTCAATATCCACCTTTCCTTTTTCCCTAGTAAAAAAAATCTGGAAATAAATTATTTTAATTTTGGTTGGCGAATAACTTAAAAGAACAGGCGATCGACAAATCGAGCATTCATCTACTCCGATACCCAACAACCTCCAAATTTTCCATATTTATAATCGTCGCCCTCGCCAACAGTAATCCAATACAGCGATGGAGTTTACTGCCCAGCAGCTGATCCAGTACAACGGCACCGACCCATCGAAGCCCATATACGTGGCGCTCAAAGGCCGCGTCTTCGACGTCACGGACGGCAAGTCGTTTTACGGTCCCGGAGGGCCGTACGAGATGTTCGCCGGCAAGGACGCCAGCAGAGCTCTGGCGAAGATGAGCAAGAACGACGAGGACATCACCGCCTCCCTGGACGGCCTCACGGAGAAGGAGATCGGCGTCCTCACCGACTGGGAAAAGAAGTTCGAAGCTAAGTACCCAGTTGTCGGCCGCGTCGCTTCTTGAAAAAGTCTCTGCCTTTGGTCAAATTTAAGGGTTAATTGTATGTCGTTCGACGCAAAATAAGTGCTTTTGGGAAGTTCTGCTTCTGGGTATGTGTGATTTTTATCGTTGTATGTGATCTTGGATGCTGTTGTTTATGTTTAGTTGCCATGGATGGATATGAATAAATAATTAAATATTATGATTGTGTGAATTTGGATTCATCGATAATAAGTTGTGTTCTTGGATGAATTTTGACTTATAGGTTGAGTATTGGGCAGATTTGTGCAGTTTTATCCAGCTGAACTAATTGTATCCCTAGTGTTGTATGGATTATCTGCGTTTTCCCTGTATTGGTATTTGGTAGTGAGGGAGGTCGGATTAGGGATGGGCAAATACCCATGGGTAACCGTGGTTATCTGTTCATTTAAATTTCGCGATTATGGGCAACTGTTTAGATAATTAAATGGGTATGGGTATAACCGTTTACCGGTAAAATTTAAATGGATAGTTATGGGTATTAACCGCGGTTATAACGGATAGCCGTTTATTTTAATAGATATATAAAATTCTCATGCTTTGAACCATTTGCTAGTATTCACCTCTCGGTATTTCTGGACTAGGAAATTGGTCCACAATATGTCAAGTTGGCATGTACAGAATGAAAACTTCATTCTCGATTCTACGAGAATTTTTATGAAAGCCTTTCATTTGCTTCTCTTCGATGGAAGTTTTATTTTCCCAGAATGTATCCTAATGCATTCAGACTTAGTAACATTCCTTGGAATCTTTCAGGAAAGCTGAAGATTTTAAATTTCTGTTTCTCTTAACGTTGCACTGAGGATTGCTGAAAATTTTGGATGTAGACTATACTTCTGAGTTCTTGTCTTGCCAAATTTGCATACTTTATGATATGATTGGATGTAGATTATAGTTCTAAGTCATTCTGACTCCGAATGATATATCAAGGGTTCATGTAATCTTTTCTTAAAGTTTTGATGGAGATTAGTAATTTCATTGTAAATTCTCATGTTTTTTGTGATAATGACTACCTTGAGTTTTCAGAAGCTTTACTTTGTAATCATATGAATGTTATAATTGAATAATTGCTTGGGTATGGAAGAAAAATATGTCAAAAATACATGAATTTTCTTTCCAATTTGCTTGCTCAAGTAATGAGAGGTATTTTGTTAGTAAAAAATCAATTATTAGCAAATATATTATATTACCTTGATTGATTAAAACTATTGTTCGTCCTTATTATTTCAATTATTGGAGTTGTATACGGTTACGGTTAAAAAAAAAATGTAAATAGGTGCAAAAAAGGGTAAATGGGTTAAAAAATGGATAAACGGGTAAACGGGTATATGATTACGGTTAAATGGGTACACGGTTATGGGTATGATTAATCATTTATAAATGGTTATGGGTATGGGTATAATCATTTAGGCAATTACCTAACGGGTAAACAGTTATGCGGGTATGAGTATAAATGATTATTGGTAAATAACCGCGGTTACCCGCCCGCTATAACCATTGCCCATCCCTAGGTCAGACTTCCACTCGGATTCCATTGAGGCGGTGTCCCAAGTCAATCATGCGTTGCCATTGCCATATGAGCAAGTTAAACACATAACAAATTGGCTTGAGATACTACCACAGTGGTGCTTCGGGTGCAGGTAAGTTTCTCTCGTAATGAGTGCTGTACTATTGTTTATGGTGTTATTGTAAATAGGCATGAAATATAAATAGTGTATGAACAAGATTGTAGTTTGGTGATCTCGGTTGACGTCTGCTGGTTTCGATTTCTTGGGTAATGGTTTTGTTTCTAAATTTTACCAAGTCTGCTGCTGGAATTCAGCAGCAGAAGACTTATTTAGCTAACTCGTCGAAAATGTGGACAATTAGAGTTTCAACATGTTGGCAATTACTGGTTTTGGTCCTTCAACTTGCCATATCAGTCAATCTCTGCAGGTCCTTTTCTTTTGGTGTTCCTCACCAGCAGCAGTTGAAGGGTAATTCTGTTCATAGGCTTAGACCTTGTAAAAGTGTAAACTGAATGTATAAACTTGTATTATATGCTTGGTTACTTCTTGTCATTGCCTTTTGTTTTGTTTCTATCAGATACATAAATTTTAGATGGAACAAAACTGGACTTCTGCCAGCTCTTTTAGCTGTTTATGGAGATTGATTAAGGCTAGTTTTGTATTGTGCGTGGTCTTCTATGTTTTCGGGACGAAAATCTTAAGCAACATCTGCCAATACACAAGTTCTTAGTGTGGAAATGGATCATCTATGCAGATTGCAGTGCTTAGTGCATTCGAGGGTAGTTTTACAGAGTTTATGCTTGTGATTGCAGTAACTCAAAATGTGTTGTGAGGAATGTGCTCAAGATGCCCATATTGCGCCAAAATCTTGGGCAATCGGGTGTATATTTCCTTGTGCCTATCTTTCTCTCGGCACATGACACATCACTCGAGGAGGGAATTAAGCTTAACAGATATAATCTGAAAAGGAATTGGTTGAAATAATCATTTTCTAAATCTTAGTTGCTTGAGATGATAAGATTTCGGTATGTCGTTAATATCTATGTGATAATAAGTTGTCAATATTTAATTTTGATTAGTTAAGCGATTGAAATTTGATTTCTGAAAACTTAGGAAAAGGTTTAATCAAACTAAATCCAGGATAAAATCCACTTCCATAACTACAAAATTATCATGAAATTCCCACTTTATTTTTTTATTCGGTCAACACGAAATTCCGGTTCTAGTAAGGCCAAAAGGCCCAAAACCCTACAATACATAATGGTGGCATAAGCATTGTCGCCTAGCTGTTGGACAGGTCCTGATCACTTTGATCATGTATTTAACGGTTCTGATCTCTCTTCATTATTTGTACATTTGATTGACTAAACGCTCATTGATTAGTGATTATAATAATTTTAAGATCTCAGATTGTAAATGTGTTTTTCGAATAAAAATTAAGAAATTAAATGGTTCTTATTACAAATTTTTTTCGATCAAAATACTTTATTCGGAACAAAAAATAAGCACATTCCAAAAAGGAATGCAAGTATTATCCATGTTTGCCTTGAATGTGCAAGTGTCCATTCTTTTTGTTAAGGTTTCCAAGTATTTTTTGTGAACATGCTTTTTCTAATTATGTGCCTAAATAGCCGTCTAGTGATATTTTTCTTCACTTATAAGTGAGAGTTTTTAAGTTCGATTATTGTTAAAAGAGAATTTGAACCACATTATTGCGAGCTCATTGTGAAGTTAAATCCACCACTCCTTCTTGTCATTTGTTAAAAAAAAAAATCTAACAAATTAACAGTTGAGTCATGTTTGCACGACTTGATAACTTTAAGAGTTCGAAATCAAATTGAAAAGTATGAGGGCGAAGTGAAAAGGTATTTTTCATTGTGCCCTGGTGAACTAAAAAATCTCCCCAAAGCGAAACACTATCCAAAGTTTAAGGAGCATTCTTAAATTTAATCCTATATTTTATTTAATACAAATTGAACTTTTAAAATTTCTTATTTTCTAAATAATTTTCCTTTCCTTTTTTCTTTTCAATATTCTGAGTAGAATTCATATTATACAGTATACTGCATGATGAGTCGGTCGACAAAATCATAATTTTATGCCCAAAAAGCACCTTCTTCATCCTCCCTCTTCCTCCAAGTCATCCCCAAACAGATTGCAGAAAAGTCACTGCCTCTCTCTCTCAGCTGATCCAAATTTCTTCTCAATCTCTTAACTGCAATATTGGATCTGCTTTCACAAATCTTATTACTATTGGGTTTATTAATCTATTAATTTTACCATTTTTTTTTTAGTAAAGTTTTGATCTTTCTGCGATTTCTAACAAATCGAACCTTCCCCTTCCCAAAATCTCCATCAAAACATGTCGACGAGGAAGCTTTCATACACAAACCCAAAACCCTGCAACCACCTCTCAGCTTACAAGCTCAAACATGGCTGCAACGGCTACAAATCCCTCCAGAAATCCCTCAAATCCGCCCCGAACGGAAGAACAAGCGTTCGGATTCACGAAACAAAGATACCCAGATGCAGTTTCTGTAATGGGTTCGAAGGTAGACTCTATGTTTGCTTGATTTGTTCTGCGGTTTCGTGTTCGAATCACGCAGTTCTGCATACCCAGTTGGAAATCGGCCACGAGTTGGCCGTCGATGTCGAAAGGGCCGAGCTTTTTTGCTGTGCGTGTACCGATCAGGTCTACGATCCCGATTTCGATAAGTCTGTCATGGCTAAGCACATGCTGGACTTGCCTTGCAGCACAAACAATGCGGATAGTATAGGGGAGAGACTGTGTGAGAGGAAGAGGCTGGGGGGTTCGGGTGTCGAATTATCAGAGTTTAAAAAGCCGGAAAAATCGTGTTTGGTGAGGGATCACAGAGCGAAATCGTGTTATCCGTTGGGTTTGAGGGGGTTGAATAATTTGGGGAATACTTGCTTTATGAACTCTGTGTTGCAAGCACTGCTACATGCGCCTCCTTTGAGGAATTACTTCTTGAGTGATCGGCATAGCAGGAGAACGTGCCAGAAAAGGACGGCAAACCGGCTTTGTTTGCCTTGTGAGCTTCACGGTGTTTATTCGGCTGTGTATTCGGGCGATCAGACTCCTTATAGCCCGGCTGAATTTCTTTACAGGTCTGCCATTGCTCTCTGTGTGTGATCTTTTGTTACAGAGTATCGTGCCGAGTTTATAATGCTTAATTTTTTGGTTTGTGGATTGATTTATATTCGAGTCTTTGTGTCCGCAATCTGTTGCTTCTAAAGATCCTTTGATAAGTTCAAGAAGTATCATAGTGGTATTTAGCACTGTAGATGAAGTTTAATAACCCATAAGTCGTGAAATCGCTTTCCTGCAAAATGCATAATGTTTACGTCTAATTAGAAATCACATGGATTCGCTGCAAATGATGGCACCATTTTTGTCATATGGGATCAATTCCCTATATGTGATTTGTCGCTAGATTCGTTGTTAGTTCTTCTATGCTGAAATATTATTGTTTTTGGACTGATAAAATTTTTCTCTACTTCAAGTTGGTGGCAGCATTCGGAGAATCTGGCAAGTTACGAGCAGCAGGACGCTCATGAGTTCTTCATTTCAGTGTTAGATGGGATCCATGAGAAAGAAACCAAAGCAAGGAACCATACGAAAGGTAATTATAGGCGATCAGATGAGTTTTAGATCATACATGTGAAATGGTTTGTTTTTACGGTGGTCAACCGTTCGCTTTTACTTATGAAGTTATCCTTTGTTTCACAGATAGTGGAGACTGCCAATGTATTGCGCATAGGGTATTCTCAGGACTGTTGAGGTCGGATGTCACTTGTATGACTTGTGGATTCACCTCGACAACTTATGACCCGTGTTTGGACATATCACTCAACTTAGACACAAGCCACTGTTCTTGGTCAGATGCATCTAACAAGCCTGCCAAAGCGAATGGCAGCAGCAGTTCATCCACTCTTTTGGGTTGTTTAGACTTGTTTACAAAACCAGAAAAGTTGGGGTCAGACCAGAAACTGTACTGTCAGAACTGTCAAGAACCCCGAGACTCTTCGAAGCAAATGTCCATCAGAAAGCTTCCAATGGTGTTGTGTTTGCATATAAAACGGTTTGAGCACTCCCTGGTCAGAAAGATGATGAGGAAAATCGACAGCTATTTGCATTTTCCATTCTCGCTAGACATGACTCCCTATCTGTCTTCTTCGATTGTGAGGAACAGATTTGGTAATAGAATCTTTGCTTTCGAGGGGGATGAGTCTGGGATGTCTACTGAGTTTGAGATTTTTGCAGTAGTTACTCATTCTGGGACACTAGATTCCGGCCATTATGTGACGTATTTACGCATACAAGACCAATGGTACAAATGTGACAATGCTTGGATTAATGAGGTCGACGAGGGGTTTGTAAGAGCTTCACAGTGTTATATGATGTTCTATGTGCACAAGACGCTTTACTATAAAGCAAACATAGATTTGCGTCACTTGCCGGTTTCCACACAGAAGGAGGCATTTCAGAGGATGGCTGGTTGCTGCTAATAGAAATGTTTCGATGTACAATCGAGGCAGGGTATGCAGTTGCGAACCCAGTGAGAAGGAGGACTGCGTCTGCCGAAGCAACCTCGTCATCAGATCCCTTCGGCCTAAGGAGAGCACACGATCACGTGTTGGATGGTTGCGGAAAGGCATCATCAAATTGCAGATTTCTAAAGACGACCATGATTTGAAGCAGAGATACATAAATACACAAGTTACTGGGTATTTTGTGAGTGGATTTTGGGACTACTGATGGGACCAATTTGAAAAATTTGTTCATGTTGGGTTTTTTTACAAGATTTTCTTGCTCAACATTCTTTTGACTGCAGGGTCAGTCTTGTACATAACTGAACTGATATTTGGAACTAATATTTATTTTTTGGAGTCCCACTAATTAATGCTTGTTCACTTTCTATATGTTAATATGATCTATTAATTGTTAGCCTATAAGCACTCGTCATTTAACCACATTTTGTATTATGTGCAAAAGAGGGGGGAGTTCTCATAAAAATACAAAAAAAAAAAAAAAAAACTCAACCATGAGTGGCCGCCGCCACCTACCACCACCCACCATCATCATCCATCATCATTATCACCATCACGATTGCTGCCACCACCACCTATCGTTTTGGTGCTGCCGCCACCACCAAAAGTTGTGCCCCCACCACTGACGCCGCCTCCACCAACCAACCACTACCGCCCCCACGGCCACCACCCACCATCATCTCTCCATTCCTCGTAGGCTCATAGTATCTTTTTGATTTGGTTAGTCAACATATTGCTGCCCGATCAACCATTTAAGTTCATATCAAGATTTGTTACTTGGAAAAGTTCTGTACACTGCTTGGCACTTAAACTGCAAGGTCTCTGGAGATCACAAATTGACATGTATATGACACATACCAAATTGACTCACCAAAAACATAAAAAAGAATAAATTTGCGCACGTAATTTTACTTGTATATAAAGAACTCTCTGTCGTCTGTAACCAAGTTAAATCATCATGTTATGGGACGTCAAATTTGATAAGATAAATCATCATTTTATTGAACTCTCTGAGAGCTTGAAACAGAATAAAATTTTGCTGGGGACCTAATCCAATCAATCTCTCTTCAAATACCTACAACTTTTTTTTATTCTTTTCGGAAAGAAGTATGATTTCATTAGCATTTTGGAATACTACATACTTACAAAGGAGAATAGGGTGTGCACTAAACGGGCCGTGGTAAAAACTTTGTCGGAGATTTCAACTCAGTTGAAGGAAAAAAAAGTGCCACGGTCCAAAACATTACATAGGATAACTTTTCTTTAAAATCATGTCTGAAGACTCCTCAAAACAAACTAAATATTCTGTCACCGTCAATTCATTTTGTGCTAATCTATGTGCAATGCTGTTAGCTTCCCTGTTCTTTTTTTTTAAACCACAAAGTCGAACCCACTCCAGCATTGCTATCATGGAAAGTGACGATGAGGTAAATTTATTGAGAGAAAATAAAAGTACATATGGCGTTAGCTTCCTTGTTCACATGATCGTATTTGACATGTTGAAAGATGGCCATGAAGGATCTAGTATCATTGTGCCAGGTCCAACCAATGAGGAGTTACCAGAGGAATGCTTTAAGGAATCACTTTCCAAATGCCTGCAATTTCTCATGGTAATGGTGAAGATGATCACAATTTCAGTTGAAAGTTCAGTACGGGGGACGTTTATGGTCGACATTGATCCTCCTTTTCGCTTCGATCGATAGAATCCCTGAAACGATAGACAGATTCCCGATTCAGCAACTTCTCTAAGACGTTTATCTAGAATTAAAATTTCTGAAAAACAACTAATGAGACCTGAAGATGAATTAAGCTGACAATTCTTTGGTTCACATTCCACGAAAAGCTTCAGCAACTAGGACAATTAGCAAATCCTGTGTCGTGGAAGTTGGATTTCAAACTTAGTTACGTTTGAATTTGACAACTAGCAATAACAAATTCAAGCCTTTGAAACTATACCATAGATATATCACTTCACATGTAATGATGAATACATATACCTGGTTTAGGTAAAACCCTCATCAGTCAGTAAAATAAATGCTGTTATCACGGTTCGTCGAGTGTTGATGATCTTGTCTTCGGCTTTCCTAGTTCAAGAAGAAGAAAAATAAACAAAACAAATGTGATATCATAATAGCCACAGACCACAGTTGATATTTACGTACGCAGATACGTAAGAGCTAAATTACCAAGAGAAGGGGAACATGTATGTATGATGTTTGGGATGTGAGAAATCTAGGGCGGCTCCATTCCACTCCCTTGCTCGAAAAGCATCGGACATCTATAGATGATAAGTTCCTGCAGTGGGATTTTGCACAGAAAGTCTGGCAGTGCTTTTATGTGCATGCAGTTGTTAATTTGTAACATGGAAAGGCATGGCCTGATTTTAACGTCGGAATCCTCTTTTTATCATCCTTTATGCCTTCCCAGTCTTTCAGTGCACTCAGGTCCAAGCAATGAGGAGTCAGCAGAGGAATGCTTTGAGGAATCATTTTCCAGTGCCTGCAAGTTCTCATGTCATTGGTGAAGATGATCAAAATTTCAATTGAGACTTGAGTGGGGGACGTTGATGGTCGACATCACGCTTTTCGCTTCGACAAAATCCCTAAAACAATAAACGGATTCCAGATTTAGCAACATCTCTAAGACATTTTCCAAGAATTAAATTTTCTACGAGACATCTAGATTATACGTACATAAAGCCAAACAACAAATCTCACAAGAAACCTAAAGGTGACTTCAAGTCTTCAACTAATGCTCCTTATTTTGGCTCATATCCGCTCAGTATCTCATATGCGAAAATTTGAGCAACTAAGATAAGCAAATCCTTGCGCCGTAGAAATTTGATATGTACGGATGAATGATTACCTAAAAGCGCGTTATAAATCAGTAAGATGTGCACAAGAAGTTAAATCATCATTACTAATTGGATATATATAAAAGAGAATTACCTTCCCAAAGAAGATTAGTTATATGCCGAGCTAGCGAGTCACCACTTGATGCACATTACTCATGTCCTTTGAAGATCAAATGAATTCTGAAGAAGAACAATAAGCAAATTAAACGAATATGATGATAGCATTGTTAATTGGTACATAGATAAATGTGTAAATAGATAGAGCCTGTTACCAGGATGAGATTTTAATGTTTGGGATGTGAGAAATCTTGGGCCACTCCTCTCCACTGCCTTGTTTACAGAGTGTAGAAAGTGTGCGACATCTCTCAATGATAAGCTCATCAAGCGGTGTTTTGCAGAGGAATTCTGGCAGTGTTTTTAGAAGATGACATCGACTAATTGTTAAGGAGGAAAGGCATGGCATGATTGAAATTTCAGAATTCTCTTTGTTCCACCCTTCCAAGCCTACTTCCCACTCTTCCAACGCTGGCATGTAACTAATTTCGAGTTGTTTCAACTTTGAGAAAAATGAGGATGATGATGATTTCAATGATGTTTCATCTTTGTCTACTCCCAAAAATTCACCGCCAACCTTTTTCACCTTCTTCATGTCCCATAGAGTCAGTTTTTCAACGCTTGGCAATTTCCCAAGAGGAGGCAAAAACTTGCATTCACGCCATCCCGATAGAAAGATGATTCTTAAGTTGTGCAATGACATCATCCAGTTGGGGCAGGTGTCGCCTGAATGATAAGAAATGCTTAAAGATTTCAGATATTCGTACGGTCGTAAGACATTCAGTATTTCAACAGTACTGCTTGTCTGCTTGTATTGGACATCCTTAGAATCAATTTTGAGATGAAAGAGTTGCTTCATGTGCCACAATTGTGCTTTCTCAAGCTCCTTCTCATCTTTCACATTCCCCTTCAATTTTAAGCTGAGACTGCCCTGGAGGTTCAAGGCTCTCATATCTTTCAGTTTTAATGCTGCTACGTCCTCATCGTCACCACAAACCACAACACACTCATCTATTTCTTTCAATTCTTTTAATCTCCGAATCCCTTTTGGCAAGTACTCCAACGTATGACATCGATCAACATAAAGGTGCTTTAAGCTAATCAACCTTCCTATGTTATCAGGTAGTTTTTTAAGTGAATAGCAGCAACAAAGGCGCAAGGTATACAAATTGTACAACTCACAGATACTGTTTGGCAATATTTTCAAACCACCATTCCATGACAAATCAATATGCCTCAAATGTATCAATTCACCAATTTTCTCTGGTATTTCACGAATGAAATTGTCACTCAAATTTAATGTCCTAAGACATTTCAATTGTAAAATGAAATTTGAGTCTATCGTAGCAATGGATGAACCAAACGTCGAGTATGAGATTTTTGTTGTGAGCGTACGCAGATCTTTGCAATTGTAATATGCATTAGAAGGTGGAAGTCGGATATTGTCCATTGCCAATATTACGGTCAAATGGCGAATCTTTTCACCCAAAACCTCTATTTCATTGCCAACATCCTCGATGATCAAATATTCGTTCTTGGTGAGAGATTGCACAAAGTCATGAACAATATCATGCATTTTGCAACCTATAATTTTACCACTGACATTATCTTTCTTCAAATCTTGAAAAAAAGATCGTGCTACT
The DNA here is from genome assembly GCF_042453785.1 of Malus domestica. Classification (NCBI taxonomy): domain Eukaryota; kingdom Viridiplantae; phylum Streptophyta; class Magnoliopsida; order Rosales; family Rosaceae; genus Malus; species Malus domestica. The sequence continues at coordinate 2,919,972 of NC_091675.1, read as the reverse complement.
AAGTTATCAAAACATGCTTCCCCAACTTGCCTATCTTTAATCCCTTTTGAATTAAGATAATCTTGTGCTATCCAAAGATTAATTAATTCATCTCTCTCATACTCGTAATCTTTAGGAAAACTAGCACAATATAAAAGGCAACATTTAACTGCTGGTGCCAAATCAAAATAACTTAGAAATAGATGTTGGAAAACTTCTTGCTCCACTTCTTCTCGCTCCCATATCTTACTGTTCAAAACATCTAACCATTCCCTCCTTGTTTTCTTATTGTACATGAGAGCGCCTAAGGTTTTTGCAGCAAGAGGCAAACCTTTACATTTTCCTACAATTTCCTTACTAATATCTTCAAACACCTTAGACTCATCTACTTCTGTATCAGAAAATGCCATGTGATTGAAGATTGACAAACAATATTCTTCACTCAGCTCTCCCAAATTAACCATGTCACTTGCTGCTCTCATCATATCAACAACCTCATGCTTTCTCGTGGTCACCAATATTCTACTGCCATGGGCACCACTTTGGATTAGTGGTGCCCTTAAGCGTTCCCACTTTTTATTGTCGTCGCTCCACACATCATCTAGAACAAGGAGAAACCTTTTGCCCTCGATGGATCTTGACATGCACTGCAAGACATGATCCAACTCGTTTGAACTTGGGGTGTCATCATCACTTATGGATTTGGCAATCTTAACCTCATCAAAGGGGTCTGAGACACAAACCCACACTCTCTTATCAAAAAAGGTTTTAACTTTGACGTCATTATAAACTAGTTGGGCCAAAGTTGTCTTTCCCATTCCTCCCATCCCTAGAATAGGGATGATAAGGAGCCCCCTCCGATCACCACTCAACAACTTTGCTATCAAAATGTCTTTTTCTTTTTCTCGACCAAATACCTCTGACATGACGACGAAGGACGAAGTCTTCCGCCGTTCAGGTAATTGTTGAATGCCTCTCTCTATGTGTTGAAACTCATACCTCTTTCCTTGCTCATCAATCGCGCTTAGCTTAACATTCAGATCTTTTATCTTAAGCGCAATGTCAGAACGGAGAATTACCCGTCTGACTCTGCCAAAACAAAAGCAGCTAGGGGAAAGAGAGAGAGTTACCTTCTTCTTCTTGTTGTTAGGAACAACAGCATCTTCACCTTCTCGTTCTTGCTTCTCAACCTGTTGTCTCAGCATGTCGGTGTTCCACTCGTCCAGCACGTCCACCATCTGGAAGGATATGTCTTTGAGCTGATCCAACCAGATCCTCACGCTGGCCTCCGTCACCTGCCTTTGCTCCGCATCTTCGAGAACTACTTGAATAGCTCTGAGATTGCCAGCATATTCTTCAATATGTTTTTTGGCATTCAAAACATGTTTCACCTCTCCGTCCACATATTCATAAATTGTTGAAGACAGCCGATCTAGTAGCATGGCAATGATCCCGTCAGCCATTTTTTCAACCTCAGAAATCTGTTGACAGTGGAAAAAGAAACGATGAACAAGAAATGCAGGATGGTTTGTGGCATTGCCTCTTTCTATCCAGCTTCAATGATGATTCCAAGTCGATCGAGTCAAAGTAATGTGAATGGTAGCTGTGCTGTCATATCTGTAGAGGCCCACTCCAACGCACACCACCGAAATAAAGCCATGAGTGAAAGGAAACAAAAATCATAGCTTAATTGACCCTACCATTTATAAAGACAAGCATTCAATTACTTTCTGGTAATTTGCATTCAACTCTAGCTCCGTTTTTACTTTTTACCATCATGGTAGTCCTTAAGTAAATTTTCATCTGGAGCATTACCAGCCGCACAGCCGAGGATATCGGATCTCTTGGTCCTTTAATTTTTTCCGTTGTGGGCGTATCAACTCACGACCTGAGAGTCGAGCAAGTAAAATGTGATTTTAGTTGCACTTTACTTTGACTTATGCGATTGTGGATTTAGGAAGGAACCCGTCTCGACCGTAGACTCGTAGGTTTGCCATGCCTTGGGTGCAAGGACTTTTGATATGCGACAAATGGACGTCGAGATGGGTGTTGTCCATGTGGACACGATGAGTGAACGCAGGGCCGGTCTAGAGATTTTTGAGGCCCGGGGCGACGTAAAAAAAAGTGCCCTAACTTTATGTAAGAAAATTATTTATTTTCACACTTAAGACATCGAAAAAATTATACTTAGAAAAACAATTCAAACTTAATAATTTAGAAACACAGAAAGATTAATTTATTTTGTATTGAGAGATGGAAACAAAAAAACTTCGAGCTTACAAATAGATAGATGATGAGTTTTGTTTTCCATCTGAACTTTGAATGTGTTTTTGAATAAATCGTGAAATGTTTTTTTCTTATTTACTAACCTTGTCAATATGGGACTAAAAAAATAATGATGTTTTCGAGTCTTTAATTGATATTCATTATTAATGAATGGACACTAAATTAAACATTTTGATGACACATCATATAATTTGCAAATTTGGTCTACGTATTATTCTTTGTTGAAGATTAGACTTGAATTAAAACGAATATTTAAAAATAACAACTCACATAACTACTAGATAGTAACTAAAAATAAATTAACAACCAAACAAAAATTTGTAAAAATTGAAAAAAAAAATAAACATGCACATAGCATTTCGAACTTAGGACCTCTTGTTAATTTTAAACAACAAAAATTATTGTTTCTAATTAAACTTTTTGATCATTTAACCAAATTTTATAATTTTATACTCTTATAAAAAGAAATTTGTAAAAAATGGAAAGTAAGCACACATGGTGTTTTGAACCCAAGACCTCCTCATTATTTTCAAATGACAAACCACCACTTCTAGTTAAATTTCTGTGTCTTTGAACCAAATTTTATACATTTATACTCTCATAAAAATATATATAAATATACCGCCTTAATAATTTTGGTGCCCCTAATTTTTTTGGGCCCTGGACGGTTGCCCTGCCTGCACTGGGCCTGGGCCGGCCCTAAGTGAACGGATGGGTGGAAGTGAATTTGGTGATTGATATGGTGAGATGGAATGTATGAGAAGGCAAATCACATCAGCCCAAATGAACTTGTTGAATGGATCGAATTGAAAAGTAATTTGCAATAAAATAAATTGCGAGAAAGTAAGTAACGATAAAATAAATTACGAGAAAATAAATTCCGATAAAATAATTAGCAAGAAAGTAAATTGCGAGAAAATAAATTGCAAGAAAGTAAAGTGCGATAAATAAAAATGACTCTAAGTGCGAGAAAATAGATTATGCTAGGTGTGAGAAAATAATGTTGTACGACATTTCAATTGCAAAATGAAATTCATCTATCGTCGTAGGAATGGAAGAACCACACCTTGAGATTGAGATTTTTGTTGTGAGTGCACATAGATTTATGCAATTGTAATATGCATTAGAAGGTGGAAGCCATAAATTATCCATTGCCATTATTATGGTCAAATGACGAACCCTTCACCCAAAACTTCTATTTCATTGCCAACACCCAAAGCATTGATGATCAACAGGGAGCTTAAGGGGAAGGATCCCCATTTTTTCAAAAAAAATGGGGACACGCTCCCCACCGTTAGATTGACTTTAATGAAATTGTGTGGTTGAGATTAAAACACAGGCCATAGAATCTCAACCACATGATTTCATTTAATTCAAATCCAACGGTGGGGAGCGTGTCCCCATTTTTTTGAAAAAATGGGGATCCCTCCCCTTAAGCAATTCCTGATGATCAAACAATATTTGTTCTTGGTGAGAGATTGCACAAAGTCAAGAACAACATATTGCAACCTATAAATTTACCATTAGCACTATTTTTCTTAAATCTTGGAAAAAGGCGGTGCTGCTAAGTTATCAAAAATGCTTCACCAATTTCTCCTATATCCTTATTCCCTTTTGAAAAGATTAATCAAACATTTTCTCTCAAATTCATAATTTTTAGGAATACTAACACATTATAAAAGACAATATTTGACTGTTGGGACCAAAACATAATAACTTAGTTATAGTGTTGAATTTTTTTTGCTCCTCCTCTTCTTAATTCCCATATCTTACTAGGTTCGTGGTGGTAGCATTGTAAGTTATACGAACATGAGCCACCTTCCCGTTGTTGGCAACAGGATCCCAACTTGTATGTACAACTGAGGAGAGGGTGCTGTTAGCGATCCCAACGTGTGGCCCTGGCGGATCTATCCACGGATCAGACCTGCTATCAAACTCAACCAGTAAGTTACCAAAAAGTAATTGAATGCTTGTCTTTAAGCTACGATATTTTTTTTTTACTTTCCACACATAATTACTTTATGTGGAGTGGGCCACTACAGATATGACAACAAAACTACCATTCACATTACTTTTGACTCGATCGCCTTGGAATCATCGTTGAAGGCTTGAAGCTGGATAGAAAGAGGCAATGCCACCAACCATCCTGCATTTCTTGTTCATTCAACCATAGCGGGACAGGGTCCCAACGTGCTGTTGAATTATCCCAAACGAGCGCCGGCGGAGTTAGCTGGAATGGGAGAGTGAACAAGAGCAAGACAAGTAATGACCGAATTTTACGAAAAGCTTCTGATACTGTTCACTTTAACGAAAAACCACATTTTTAGACTAAAAAGTCAATCATGGTATTATTCACTTTACCCTTTATTTTGTCCTTATCGTTAAAAATTAAAGTTTTCAAACCATTTTCATTAGTTTTCCATATATTTTATTTGCACATGTTCTTACTAGTAAAAACATGTTCAATATTTGAGCTGAATATTTACACATTTTCTTACCGATAAGAACACATGCATTATCTGAGCTAAATATTTACACAGCTTTTTACCGGTAAGGACGCTTCATATATTCCTAGATTTTTTTAATATTATTCCAAAATAGTAGGCGAAGTGTTAAAAAAAAGGAGTTTTAACAAACACTTATAGTACTGTTCATTTTTAACGAAAAAACACATTTTTACCTTTAACTGTCACTATTCACTATACATTTCAAAATGGATTTTCATTAAAAGGGAAGTTTTTTTTTGACTTCTCGTTAGTTTTCCTTAAAAAAAATGCATGATGTGTAATGACTTATCTTAACATGCTAACCCTCACATCGTCATCATCATCAATGGTGTTTTCGATCTTTGCTTAATTTAATGATTCGTCATTATCATCGTGCATACCTAGAAGCTATGAAACACATTGATATCCCCGTACCCCCACAACACGCATCCGACTTATTGTACATGTCACATGCAAAGAATAGAATAGTGCAACAACTCTCTTAGATTTTTCCTAGGCTTGGATGCAACTGTTAGTCTGTTACAGTAAAAACACGTCGATCAATCTGCCGCTAAAAAGCCTTGCCTTCACAAATCGAAAAAATTGGAAAAGAAAAAATAATTCTGCAGACTTTCTTCGTTCGGATGCACAAAGTTAGGATGTCTCTAAAGCAGAAAGGTAACGTTTTATGTTCCATCAGTGCCACTTGAATATTTCCTACCTTTATCTCTTCATGTTCATCGTTTTTCTCTCTTATTGCTCATCCAAATTTCACACATGCACTTTCATTCACCATATCGGGATTCGACGAAAACTTAGTCTATGAAGGTGATGCCGAGAAGGGATTCGGAGTGCTGGCCGATTTCAAAATAATTGATGAGTTATTTCGTGTAGGACGGTGTACATATTAGAGAACCTTTTCAACTTTGGAACTCTAGGACAAGGACACTGGCAGATTTCACAACACATTTCACTTTCACGATTGATAATCAGAATCACAGCACCAAATATGTTTCTGAAACCTAAAACAGTATTGAAGTGAGTGATATAATACTGGCGATGTTCTCTGCTTTTGAAGTTTCTGTATTAGAACGAACGGAACAGTCGAAATGAACTCTGGGAATAAAAAAATATCAGACGAATCATGAAATTGTATGGGAGCAAAGAATGTTTCATTCGCTACACACTCCTAGGGTCAACGATGTACTGTCAATACATATTGCATCAGATTCTTCCTTGGATCGCACTCAACTATTCGGTTATTACTCTACGGAAATTCATTTTCCCTAAATTCAGAGGTTCTTATATCCTTCTTCAAGATTATCAATTAATCGAACACAAGGCCAGAAAAGAAAGAAGAGTAAAATTGCTTCTGAAAATAGTGTTCAGCAGCATACCGCTGAACAAACAACTAAAATTGGCACCTTACCACTGGAAACCTCTGAAATAGGAAAACCCCGATGTAGTTCTGACATGTAGGTGCACAGGTTGCAATAAGTCACCGTCCCACGCAAAAAAAATTGAGTGCTTGGGCTGAGTTCAACCCAGCATTCCGGAAGAAGGTATCGTGTCACCTTCGTAGATTATGTTTTCTGTATCCATGTTGCATTCACTTGCACCGAGTGAAAGTGAACGTGCGAAATTTGGAAGAAATATGATGAAAATGAAGAACTAATGTACCAACGATTCACTGTTTAACTGTGCAATGCAAACAACTAAAAGGAAAGTCTGTCTGCATTAACCTGTATAAAATTAAGTGTTCTGATTTATGAAGGGAAGGCCTGCTAGGTGAAAATATATCCGAGCCAACGAAGAATCTAGAAGAAAGTTGCTGCATTACATACAGCGTAAAATTGAGCTGGGAAAGAACAATGATATGTATCCAAAAGCCGACCATGACCAAGGATCTGCTGCATTGTGCTGCGGGGTTGCGGATGTATTGACGTGCTTTCTCACGGATCCAATGTTAGAGCAAATGCATAAAGGATACCAAAAAATACTAGCATCCGAAAACGAAGATGGTAATAATTCTGACATTATTGGATTTGAAATCATACAACCATGAACTAAGTAGCTTGAAAATACAACATTTTGTGGTTATACATTGAAAAATGTAAAAGAAAAAGAAAAACTATTTTCAATCGTGCTGTAATCATACATGATCATGAGGCAGATGATGATCATATTCGTGCATGTCATGTGGAAGTTCAGGCAATGGCGCTTCGAGCTGAAGAACCTTCATCACTTGTCCGGCTTTTGGCCTACTCTTGCTGTTGGGATGAGTGCACCATAATCCGATGACCAACAAGCATTCCATTTCATTTGTATCAAATTTTTTATCCAATCTCTCATCGGCTGCAAAGAGAACATTTCCTGCAAGGTACAGTTGCCAAACCCAACTAACAAGTGGCACGTGAAGTTCCCCGTCCTGGTAAGTCATCCTTCCACAAGCAATTTCCAACGCCACAACTCCGAAACTAAACATGTCAGATTCCCTACTGGCCTTCCCTCCATTTGCATATTCCGGGGCAATGTAGCCAAAAGTCCCTACAGCTCCTGTTGTCTGAGTCTGGGAACATGGATCAACAAGCTTAGCAATCCCAAAATCCCCAAGCTTAGTTCCGAAGTCTTTGTTCAACAATACATTGGCCGATTTGATATCCCTATGAAGAACGCATTGCTCTGCATCTTCGTGTAGATAATGAAGCGCCGAGGCCAAGCCTAAAGCTATCTTATACCGAGAATCCCACTGCAGGGTTGTTTTAGATCCAAACAGATGCGTGTCGAGGCTGCCGTTAGGCATGTATGCATAAACAAGTAAGCATTCGCCTTCTTCGTGACACCATCCAATGAACTGCACCAGGTTCCTGTGTATTAACCGGCTTATAATCTTGACTTCGTTGATGAATATCTTCTCATAGTAATCAGATTTTGCGAAGATTCTCTTGACAGCAATAGCGCAGCCTAGATCTTGCAACATTCCTTTGTAAACATGTCCTGACCCCCCTTGGCCTAGCCTTCCATCGCTGGCAAAGCCATTTGTGGCTGCAACCAATTCCTTATAAGCAAATCGCCTAGGGAAAGCACGTTTCTCGAGATCCTTATTTATGGAGGTGATCACATCCTTGGAGCAACTCTCAAGCCCGTCAATCCTGCGCATTCGCTTTGTTACAACCAACCTACACAAACCCACACCAAGCATCAAAACTAACAAAGTAATACCAGCAGTTGCTGCTATTAACAATTTCTTCATCCTCGTATCCTTGGTTTTCTTACTGATCTTATCAGAATCCAGATGCGAATTGAATTCCCATGAACATATGACATGTTGCTCGGGGGCTCGTCCTGTAGCAGCTGAAAAACCAATTGTAACCCATTCAGGGAGAACCTCTCTTAAGTCAATAGAGTGTGAAAGAGAAAAAGTACTGTCGATAAAAGCAGGATTAGGGTTCTCCTTGTATGTCCAAAACACGCTGAGGTTGTTTGTGGTAGCATTGTAAGTTATCCATGCATTAGCCACCTTCCTTCCGTTGCTGCTAAAATCCCAACTGGTACTCACAATTGAGGAGATCTTATTCACATTGATCCCGACATGAGGCCCGGTCGGATCCCACTCGTTCGGGAAGGAATCAAACTCAACCGTTACAATTTGGTTTTTCGATGCCAACAAATTTGTGCTGCTGTTGAACAATCCTAGATTGCCACCAGCAGAATTAGGTGGAATTTGAAAGCCAACAGGAGCAAGGAAAAAGGCAAATCCGTCACTCCACCTGCTGTTGTTGTGAGTGTCAATCATGAAAGTGAAATGAGTAGTGAAGTCTGCTACCGACCCGCTAGCAGACTCCCATAAGTGCAAAGGTTGTGAATAAGTACACCGCCCTACGCGGAACAATTGAGAGATTGTGTTGAGTTCTACCATTCCTGATGAAGGTGTGGCATCACCTTCATAGAGTATGTTTTCAGTATTGAAGTTGAATTGAGGTATAACGAACGAAAGAGGAGGTTTGAAATTAGTTCGACGAGAGAAAATTGGCAGAAAATTGATGAAAATGAAGAGACAGACAAAGCAAATGTTACAAAATGTTACCTGCCTGCAGCTTATAAGTAACATGGTGATCTTTTTATGCAGAAATGCACGTACAATTCTGCAAAATGCGAAGAATCGAAAAAACAAAGAAAGTCAACCTTACACAGAAGTTATGGTGAAATCTGAAGTCAAAGGTTGTAGCTATGAATGTTCATGAGTCGAGAAGTATATGAGGACTAGTGAAGATTCTCTTTGTTTTTTTTTTCCCCTTAATATTTATTTGCATAGAAACGACATGCGGATTAGTACAGAGGGAAAGGAACCAATGGCGTACATCAGAAAGGGTTAGCCGGCCTGTGGATTTAACGGCTTGTGAATTGGCAGCACTAGCTCTATAGAACCCAGGACGGCCGGCCTTGACATGGTCAAGCATTAACGTGTTTCAGATCGATATCTACAATTATATTGTTAGTGAAGGGATATTATGCATATGTATATTGTACTCCTCACATATCAATAAATCATGAAGTTTAAACTTTCGACATGGTATATTGGAAGTGATGTATTAGACGTGATGAAAGTGGCGGTACATCACTTTCATCATGTTAAGTACATCACTCACTTCCATCACGTCCAGTACATCACTTCCAATATGGTATCAATCGTTTAGGTCTTTCCTCTTTTTTGTTCTCGGCTCTCCCTGACCCTAATTTTTCCTTGTCTGTTTTTCCCCTCCTCCATGGCTACAGACACCTCTTCCTCCTCTACTTCTGCTGGCTCCTCCCTCTCGAGGCCGAATGTGACTCACTTTCTCAAACTCACGGAGTCCAACTATCTTCTTTGGATTTGTCAGATGAACCCGTTTTTGGTTGGCCATGATTTGTTCCCATATGTTAATTGTTTGAATACTTCTAGGGCGGTGGTTATGGACCACGACAATGACAACTATGGATCATCAGTAAACTAAAATTGGAAAGATAGCAATCCAAATTGGCTAAAATTAAAGAAAATCGATATCTCTATTGTTGATCAAAATTAAATATCGACGACAGTTGTAGTAAGTTTTGGTAACACCATGCTGATAGCCTCATACCACAGTTTTCGGTGTCTTAAATCTCATAAAACTCAACTCGACATTTCTAACTAAAAATATCAAAATTAAAATGAATAAAGAAATCTGAATTGAAAAAATAAAAACACGTACATGAGAAAATTCACCTATCTATACTATTATTAAGAGAACCTTTCTTGTCAACTTTTTTCTCATTTTTTCCTATTTTGCCCTCACTTTTGATACACCCTATTGACAAAAAAGAGGGCAAAATAATAATTTTGTACATTTTAAATAAAAATGACAGATCAAATTAGATTGTTCATTGTGTAGTTTAGGCGAATTCCTCAGTCTCTTAATGTAAAAACATCAAAGTATAAAATAAAAAATAAAAAATAAAAAATAAAAACCAATTTCCCAATACTATGTGGGGTTAACAAGAAATCCGCATACATGATGGATGCATACTTCACCGCACCCGAAAAAAGAAAAGTAAATATATAAACAAACAAAAAAATTGAAAGGGCTGCCTCCGCGACCAAACACCTCGGGAACTCCTTCCCTTATTCCGGATTAGGGTTAACTCTTTTGGCAATCACAGATCTTCCCAGGGCGCCAAGCAACCCCCTCGGAAATCAGACTCTCTCGCGCTCAGTAGAAACTTCACAGGTAAAAAGCACCAAACTTTTTCACCATCTGCTCAAGCCTTTGAATATATATGCTTCTAGCCTTCGTCTCTGTATCAATATCGAACACTTTTTTCTCTGGGTTCTCGAAATTTTAGCTGCCCTGTATCAGTATTGGTAGTTTTGGATACGGACATTGTCGGAGTAAAAATCCCAATTCGAATTGGGAATTTCACCTTCAACTACTGTGCTGCATTGTCATATAATGGAAAGAAAAATGAAGCTTTTAAGGCTTGCAGAGCTAAAGATTTCAGCTTTCAAGCTTTTGCTCATTTTTTCTTTGTTGGGTTTAATGGATTTTCCGAAAATGTGGCAAATTGATTGTAGATTTCATGAGATTTTTAGCGGTGTGGCCGAAATGCCTCTACATGGTAGTATGATTCCAACAAAGTTATAACACGAGTATTTGTTTTTCATTAATATATAGCGAATCAACCTTGTCGCCCATTCATATTATGACGCGTGGAGTGGTAGTAAGTGTTTCGGGTACACATAAGAATTTCTCGTTGCTTATCTGGCTGAAATTCTACTGAATGTGCCAATGTTGCCTGTTTGGTTTTAATAAATTTAACATTTTCATTAAAAGAAATGGTATCAACCCTGTGTTGTGCTATGTATGTCAGTGTTGATTGGAGGAGGAGGAAATGGTTTGCCAAACTGCGGCAGCGAATAGTGATCGGTCAAGGACGTATTGGACTCCAACGATGGAACGATACTTTATTGATCTTATGTTGGAGCAATTGCATAGAGGAGCTCGTGTTGGCCATACTTTCAACAAGCAGGCCTGGACCGAAATGCTCAGCGTGTTTAATGCACAATTTGGCTCTCATTATGACAAAGATGTCTTGAAAAGCCGGTATACGACTTTGTGGAAGCAGTTCAATGATGTGAAAAATATTCTTGGTCAGAATGGGTTTTCTTGGGACGAAAGTCGTCAGATGGTGGTAGCTGATGATTACATATGGGATGCTTACATCAAGGTGCAGTTCTTTCCCTACTCTTGGTTATTTGTAAAACTATCTATTTTGTTCTGTAACTGTGAAATAACATATAATGCATGTAGGTTCACCCGGATGCACGGCCTTACAGAACTAAACCAGTGTTGAATTTCAATGAATTATGCCTCATTTATGGCTATACAACTGCTGATGGAAGATACAGTCGATCAAGCCATGACGTAGATTTGGATGATGAAGGTCAAGGAGTAACCACAGGTTTGTATCCTTTCCTTGTCATAAACCTAAGACCAAGGAATGTACAATGTACGATTGATGTTTCAGTTTAAGAGACTAGTGTCAGGTGGTTAGTGTTTGGTAGTGTGCTGTTGTTGTGCTTGATGAGCCGATCAGGATTTATATAGAACTCATTTTTTGTATCTTGAGAGGAAGTTCTGGGTCAATCTTCAAAATGGTAGACATTGTTACAAGTTGGTGATCTGCTTATTGTTAGTCATAAGATAAGCAAAACAAGTATCGATGGCCTGATCATCGGAATTTTGTAACATGACTGGCTTAACGTGATGATAGTTGGCTTTCAAAAAGTACTTGTGTTACTACATAAGTTGACCTTTTGCTTTAATGTGACACATTAACTTAAACATTCCTCAATATGTAGGTGACGGAATGGGCAGCCTTGCTCCTTCAAGTAGCGAGCGCCCAAGGACAGAATGGTCACTAGAAATGGACCAGTATTTCATTGACATTATGCTGGAACAAGTATCAATTGGCAATAAGCCTGATAATGCATTCAACAAACAAGCCTGGACGGTAATGCTTGCCAAATTTAATGAAGAATTTGGACCTCAACATAGCTTACGGGTTTTAAGGCATCGATACAAGAAACTGTTGAAGTATTATAGTGATGCAACAATTTTGCTAAGACAAAAGGACTTTTCCTGGGATGAAACGCAACATATGATTGTAGCTGATGATGAGGTTTGGGATGCATATACAAAGGTACACTGATGACAGTTTCATCATTGAGTTATATATTCTTGGTAGGTTTTTCTTTTCTAATTCTTTTTGTTATCAACGACTGATTGATGTAGTTATAATAGGTACGCCCTCATGCACGGACATATAAAACAAAAGCCTTGCCAAATTTATTTAGCATGTCCCTGTTATTTACAACTGAATGTGATCTTGGCACCGACAATCATTTGCATCTACAGAAAAACCTTGATGATACTTCACACGTCAAAGCTGGTGAGTTACAACTTACAACACGATGGTCATAAAGATAAAGAAATCGCCAGAAAGAGAAATGGGAATCACATACTGTTATTTGTTTCTTTATAGATTATGATATGTTAACCAACGATATATGAAAGTAGCTGAGTTTCCTTATCACCAACAGAGAGGAGTTTTTAGAGTTTATCGATCATGAGAAATTTCTTCATTCATTCTTTTTTTTTTAAAGGGAAATGATAAACACACACCCTTTTTAGCCTCTTACACACCCCTATTTAATCATGGCCTTTGATTCTGTTTGATTTATTCAATCCATGGTTAGAAAGAAAAGGGGTGTGTGAGAAGCTAAAAAGGGTGTGTGAAGCACATCCCTTTTTTTTTTTATAGCTTTTTATATTGTTAAATGACTGATTTGAAAACTTTTCTGTCGCATGAAATGTCTGCTTCCTTTTCTTTTCATTTTCTTTCTGGTCCCTAACTCTTGTCAAGAATGAAGGGATTGCTTCAAGTAGATCTGATCTTTATTTCTGTAGGGGAAGGAAAGGGGAGCCAGACTCCAAATGTCAGTGAGCGTTCAAGGACATATTGGACACCAATAATGGATCGTTACCTCCTTGAGTTGTTACAAGACCAGGTGCACAGAGGAAATAAACTAGGACAAACTTTCATAACTCAGGCTTGGAATGACATGGTTGTATCTTTCAATGTGCGATTCAAATCTCACCATGATAAAGATGTTTTGAAGAATCGTTTCAAACATTGGCGAAAGCAGTACAATGACATCAAGATTCTTCTTAAGCACGGTGGATTTTCATGGGATGAATCACGAGAAATGGTAACAGCTGAGGATAGTGTTTGGGATGGTTATATTAAGGTAAGCTTCTCCTTCTTGATTAACACAAAAGTTTGTTCGTTTCCTGCTACTTACATATAATGCATGCAGAACCATCCTGATGCTCGATCATATAGAGTTAAAACTATACCAGGCTACAACAAATTGCGTGTTATTTTTGAAGAAGAAACATATGATGGAAGATACAGTCGTTTGGCGTTCAATTCAGATCCATCTGGTGAATTAGCAGATTTGATGACTGGTATGCTATCATTACTTTCTCATAATGGTCTGATTTTTAAGTAGTGTGCAAGGCAATTTCGAGAAAAAAAAAAAAACCAAGAAGAATAAGTTTTGTATTTGAATGCCATTTCTAGAAGTGTACTTATTGCACTGTGTTTCAAACTTAAAAGACAATTTAAATGATCTTTGCATCCTCATGTAGGTGCGGAGAAGAATGACACGCCCTACATTCCCGTTCTTCCTTTGCCAATAGATTGGACACCAACAATGGACCGTTATTTTATTGATCTTATGATAGATCAGCTGCATAGTGGGAATAAGATTAATCACACATTCAATGAGCAAGCATGGGCTCAAATGCTTGAATCATTTAATATGAAATTTGGAATTCAGTGTGATAAACACGCTCTAGAAGATCGATATGCATGCTTGGTGAAGCAGCATGACTGCATCAGCAGTATTCTCACTCATGCTGGATTTATGTGGGATGAAACTCAGCAAATGATAACCGCTGAAGATGACATTTGGGAAGCTTACATTAAGGTACGTAACGCGTTCTGTTGTTTTTATCTTGACAACTTGTTTATGAGTGGAATGAACCGACCAATGTGTGATGTATGATGTGTTTGTAGGAACACCCAGATGCTATCTCCTATAGAAATGCATTCTTAGGTGGTTATAGCGATTTGAGCAAGATTTGTGTAAATAGAGAATTAGACGGAAAATTCAGTGGGCAGGGTGTAGGTATGCAAGCTGGCCCTATTGTGTTTGAAATAGAGATGAATGGAGCATCTGGAGATCTGCAATTGTTAGCCGAGGACGTTGAAATATCTGATCAACAGAGAAAGCGACCAACTTTGACGCCACCAAACCCAGGACGCTCCAAGAAGGCACAGAAAACAGGCAAGGATACGCAAAAGGCTCCAACTGAGATGGTAGGTGGGGTTACAAAACTCGCAGACAATAAGGAGAAAAATAACTGCACATCAATAGAAAAAGCAATCGATGCACTTCAAGCTTTACCAGGTATGGATGATGAGCTTATGTTGGATGCTTGTGATCTATTAGAAGATGAGAGAAAGGCAAAGACATTCCTGGCCTTGGATGGGGCGCTGCGCAAGAAGTGGTTACTGAGGAAGCTCCGTCCGCGGTCATAAGCTTTAGGGTTTTTCGGTGTAACCTCGTTTCACATTCCGGTTAGGGTTCCGGTCGTTTGCACTGTAAATTAACTTAATTATTTTCCCTCAAAGCTTTGAGCGCCAATAACGAATCCAAGTCCAATAACAGAATGACCAAAAGCATTGAGCAACAGTATCAGTTTGGAAACCAAAACGAAGCTTTGAACTCGACACTAAATAATCATATACATTTCAACAGTTGGGTAACAGAAAACTGCGATCGAACACGGTCAAATAGAACTTCAAAAAACAAAGGGAAGAATCTGATGGCTTCATTTCGAGATACTAACCACTCTCTCCTGGTGGATTACCAAACCAGTACCAAAGTATGGCATTACAAAAAGCAATGAAGATGTGATGCCTTCGAAGCGAAATCGTTATATAATTGCCAAGAAATAGAGGTTAACAAGAACTAAATTTCCTGTTACACGATGTAACTATCACTAGAAAACACACAACACCTCGCCAAATAATTCTTCTTCCAAAGCAGTCTCCAGCTTAACTTCCATCTTGGCCCCCAACATCATCTAGAAACACTGCATCACGGTTCCAAAAAAAAACGACCCACGGGTCTCAATTTTGGAAACTATCGATTAGATTCCCAACTCTTTTCAAGGAAGAGTTGTTCAGGATAGATAGACTCATTTCATTCTTCTCCTCCGGTCCCTGTCTCTTTCTCTGCTTCTCTCTCTCTCATGGTCATCCCTGTCTCTACTTCCACTTTTCTCACGATCCCGATCCCGGCCTCTCCCCCTATCACCTTCGAAATCACGAGGCCTATCTCTGTCTCTGTCCCGCTGCCTTTCCCGGTCTCTGTCTAAATCATGTTCCCTTTCCCGATCTCTGTTTGATGATCTTTGTACTGGACTATCACCTTGGCTTCCACTGTGGTGCCGCTTTCTTGAAGCATCACGAGTATCGGCATCCCGTCTGTCCCTCTCTGAGGATGTTCTCTCTGAAGAATACATAGGGGGGGAATTATAAGATACAACTGAAGCATTATTAAAATTTAGGAAAAAAAAAAAAGACGAGAAACAGTACTTCAAATAAATGTCACAAATCTCAGCCCAATGTTGTACGTATTAAGTTAATAACTACAGGAGAACTTACTACTCCCAGAAGCATCTTCGCTGGAATCTAATAACCCATATTCTGACTCCAGCCGTTTCCGATGCAATACAACCTTCCTTTCAATTTCTTCGGGATTTTTTATTCCTCGCTCCTCAAGAGATTCACGATATTCTATCAAAGCAACTTCCAAACGTCTCAACTTTTGCCTGCAGTAAAACAGTCAAGCAAAATATAAGTACAATTTTGTTAGGTTCCTTAAAGCATTGACTCCAAACAAATGAAACTGCACACACCTCTGCTCCTCACTAATTCCACTGTCAGGTTGTGCTGGAATGCTTGCATCGTTTGCAACCTCCATCTCATCAGCTTTACTGGGACCATCACCAGCATTTTCACTTCCAGAAGATGAGTAGCTTAAACCAAGACCCCGAGCACTCTGCTTTTGTTCGTCATCGCTATCATCATCCTCTCGCGCCCATTTAGAAGCGGGTAGAATAGGATCACTCTTCTCTTTCTTGGTAAAAGCTTTTAGTTCAGGCTGCGGAATCGGAAAGGTCTGGGCCAAGGGTAGAGACCCCTTCGCTTGAGACTGTCTCTCATCCTCTGCATAACGATTCCATCCAGACATTTCTACTGGGTCTGGTTCAATATTTGTTTCTCTGCGGCTACTTGAATTTCTGGCTGAACTTGAATGCTTCTGAGCATATTTCAAGTCATCATCTAGTTCATAGCCCCTTTGTTTTTCTGCTTCTTCAAGACTAAGCAATCGTGCAACCATTGTTTTGCGACCACCAACAAGAGACAATCCATTATGTCTGCAGCGTCTTTCCAACTCAGCTAGGGGAAGACTCAATAACTCCCTCATAGCTGCTCCTTTGCCCATTGCCAGAGCAGCATCTTGATTGGTTTTACTAGCATCACCTGTATCTTCGGAAGTGGTTTTTTTGTCTATTTCAGGTTCATCGCCAGATATGGAGTGAAAGGGGACCACACCAGAGTTCCCAGACCGAAGAAAAGTAGCCCGCAATCCATTCACGTAAGCATCTGAAAAAAGAAACCAGTCCGACCATACTTGCAATACTTTCAGAACTCTTTCCTGAAGATTTTCAAGTAAAGTTCAACAAATGTCAGAAAAAGAAAAAAAATATATGATGGGCTGTCACTACAGCAGAATGAAACTACCATTATCATACCTTAAGGGCCTCAGCAGTAATCCTTCCTGTTATACTACGATACAAATCATTAAAGCTCTCCATTATGTCTGGTAATGAAGCTTCAAATTTGGTGCGGTATGCAGATGCATTCTTTACAGGAGCACTGCTATTGTGAAGCACATCAGAAACAAGCATAAGTCTTGCTACTTTGGTTGGGATAGGGGTCTCCTTAAGAGTCAAAGACTCTGTAAGAACTTCAACTATCTGCAACACAAAACAGTCTGAGAAATGTGTACACGCAGAACTGGTCTTTCTTTCTTCCTTTTCTTTTCTTTTGATACTCCCCACTGGTTAATAGATCTCTGGTAATATCTGTACAGTTAAATAAGAAACTGACAAGTGACTCTATTATTCGCATTTACCTCCCCAGCTGCATCAGCATTGTCCAATGCAAACCCCATAGCATCCTTTATCTGACTCCTCTCTAACGTTAATGCACGTAACATATCTTCAAATTCATCCCTCTGTGAATCAGTAAGTGTTCTTTCTGGCTCTACACGCTGCAATATTAATGAAAAGAAAGTTACACCATGAGAAAACAAATGAAATAAATTCATCCTGCTAGTGCATGTGACAAGACAGTTACCCTGCTTCTTCCTGCAGCATATGTTGTACCCGCCTCTTTTTCATGTTCTGGGCTTTTTACTGTTGGCAGAGGTGGTGGAATCCATCTAGAAAAATATACAGTAAATATACAGACGGATCAGTATTATGGTCCAATGCACCAACTTACTTCTCACACCTATGGTCTTAAAATAACTCAATCATAGAAAGAGGAAAAAGTAGGTTTGGTTTACCTTCCACTACCAGTAATCATAATGAAAGGTTCTGTTCGCCACCTTTGTAGAGTATCACCCTGCATTCATGACATTAATATAAATCTTCAGTCCCTTAGGCTACAGATATTTTATACTAAGAAGCTTCAAGAAGCAATAGCTAAGATCACTCAGCAACCAATAAAAGACAAGCTTAAGTCTTTTTACTGAACTTCCTAGGAATATGATGCGTGTGTGCATACACATAAGACAAAGGATTTACCTGAGCAAACGAATAGAGCCTCCAAACATAGTAAGTATGCTCTTTTGAGCCAAGCTCAAACAAGAAGTTGAAAAGAGGATTCCCTCTACCTCTCTCCATAATAGCTTGTTCAAAGGCACATCCACCATCCAGAACATACAAAGCCATTGTATCAATCACGTGGCGGAGGTGATCATCCTCGGGTGGAACAACCGTTATATCAGGAACATTTGGAGTAAGAACCTATTCATCAAAAAGACATCCAAAGATTGGCAAGATTGCAATATTGGATAAATAAAAGTAGTGACTATAAAAGAACTAGGTAGCTTACCAGTTCAGAATTCTGACTAGGAACAGAAGTGACAGGTGGGCCTGACGGACCTGATGGACCAGACAAGATTACAGTGGCACCCTGTCAACAATAAAGAATGTTAGCTCCAACAATCCATCTGAAGCGTTAAGTGATGCTGAGAATGTCAAATCCTTGCTGCCCAAACAATTAGCCAGGATGCTTCAAACTTTAGGAGAAACAAACAGGCAAACAATTTACAGCTGCAAATTAATTTCAAAGCATTTAAGATGAAAATGAAACAAACCTCCTTACTCCTGATGGCCATATGTCCTGGAGGGGGAGCAGGTAGAGCTTGTGATGGTAGAGCAACAGACTTACCCCACCCAATCTTCAACTCATACTCATAAACCACCACTCCTGCACAACAAAGCTTTTTGTTAATTGGTAATTACTTTACTATCCTTCATTCCCCAGTACACAAAAGTTTATAGGATGAGAAAATAACATCAACTAGCAATTTGTTCTTCAAAGTTAATTTAGTGTGATCAGTATAAACCGAGCAACATGAGATCCAAATAGGATAACTTTATCTTCGCAGAGAGAGCACATATACATATTTAAAACATCTACCAAGAGGAAGCCTCAATTGTATGGTAACTGGAAGTAACCTTGCATTTCATCCTTTGCCGCCTGCCCATCAGCTCTGTTCATGAAAGCTACAAAGCCACAATTTCTTTGGCGCCTTCGCTCCTCTTCTGTCCTAGGCCACATTATTTTCACACTAGCAATAGGCCCAAATCTTCCAAAAGTTCGCAAAAGAAAATTTTCATCAACCTAGCCATACGAGAAACATATACTCAGATTGTCAAGTTCTTTGTATCATATGCAAAAGAGTACAAAGTCAAAACAAACCCTCCAAAAAAATGGAGAAGAAGAAGACCAAACCTTTGGCGACAGATTTCCAACGTATAGATTAGTAGTTTGTGGATCACCATCATCAAATGATCCAAGAAGCTTTCCACTTGGATCAAATTCATCAGGAAGTTCATCAAAGCGACTGGATGGCTGAAAAGGTATGGCCTAATGAACATATGTTTTTCAAAAGGAACTAGAAAACATATGATGTGCAAGATAAAAGATCTGTATGACACAGTTATAAAGTAAAGACATAATGAAACACAAAACAGAAATTTTAATAGGAACCACTAAATAATAACACTACAACAACAACAACAACAAAGCCTTTTCCCACTAAGTGGGGTCGGCTAAATAATAACACTAAACAAAAAAAAAAAAAAAACATGTACTTCAACAATGCCAAAATGTATTTGCATGTATTCATTAAATAAAAAACCTATTCTTATAACAAGGCTCAAATGCTAGAACAACAAAAAATGCATTGAGAACTGGAAAGTCATTTAGCCAACTCAAAACAACCCATGCTAAAGTGAAGATTTATCATCCAAATCACCATTCCTAGAAAATTCAAAACCAGAATTAATTAGGGAAATACGTACTGTAGAATTCTCCATCTGCCGCCCATCATGGGAATTTTCACGCTCTTGATTTCGCCTCTCCCTCATCTCCTGCTCACGCTTCAACTCTTCCATAAAATGATCGATGTTTCGAGACTTTCCCTTTTCTTTCTCCCTCAGCCTCTCCTCCTCCCTCTACAATGTGTATGAGCAATATTTAGAGTCAATACACAATTCACTCTGATACTATAAATAGAACCTATTACCTACTGACCTTCTCAGGTTCTTTCCCTTTGGATGCCAAAGGTGGTGGTAAGAAAGACGGAACATACCTGTAGAAGGTAACATAATGGCAAACGTGCTTGTTATCGAAGCTCTTTTCCTGGACAGTGATTATTAAAATACATAGAAAGAAGCATATCAACTACTCAACCATAGCTTACTCCTAACCAAGCCCTTTCAACCGCTACTTTAGAGGGCCTGTTTGATTCCTCCATTCTCAAACTTTTATGTAAACATGACAAGTAAAATACAGTGCAGAAACATGTTGCCAAATGAGTTTTGAGACGTTTCTTTAGAAAGCAAGCCTAAAACATAAACAAAAACAAAAAACCCGATGAATCTACATCAGCTTTAGTTCAGAAATTATAAATATAAGCCATTGACAACATCAACAGGCTACTGTTTCCCACTGCTTCTACAGAAAAGAAAAGTATTCAAAAGCTCATCCAAACCGGTCCAAA
Organism: Malus domestica; assembly: GCF_042453785.1. Taxonomy (NCBI): domain Eukaryota; kingdom Viridiplantae; phylum Streptophyta; class Magnoliopsida; order Rosales; family Rosaceae; genus Malus; species Malus domestica. The sequence continues at coordinate 2,899,203 of NC_091675.1, read as the reverse complement.
ACTTAGTTGTTTCTACAAGATAATGTAGTAACTCCAGGTGACCACTAGATTTTCTCACTTAGAAGGAAGTATAAACGGTTTTGAAACCTAACTTTTGGTATTGCTATTGATTTGGACAATATTACACTGCAACTCATGAGTCAGAATAAGCTATATGACTACTGACTACGTCACAAAAAGGTTCATAAAACATTTACACACAGAACACGTTACAGAACTGACAATGTTTCATATCAACCTAGCATACAGAACTTCGATTATATGACACTACCCCCTAGTTCAGTACAATATGCATAAGAAAATGCACATGTAGAAGTATACACTTACTTAAAACATTCAAGAAACCCAAAATTTCCTACGCATTCAATAAACTAGGAATGAATAGCAAGCTCACAATACATTTTACCAAAAGAAATGGTGTTAAAAGAGAAAATGAGTAAACATTAGGGTCGATTTATTTGAAATCGATTGTTGAATAATCGTCATTTTCCACTTTTCTATTTAGAACACTTACAACTTCACAACACAAAATCCATCCAAGGATATCAAATAATCACCATAAAAATTCTCCTAGTTATGACGCCTTATCGAAGAGCATTGCAGCATGGCTAATCAAAAGCATTTCTTTACCTACTCCCCTTCTTTGGAACAGATACCCCATCTTTGGACTTTTCACCTGCGATCCGCGAATGAATAAAAAGGTCCATACTTTTATTAATGTGTTCTGATAATAATGGAAAGCTATTTTACTTATCCATATTGTGAAATGGCATAATATGAAAACAAAGCACTAAGAACTGAAACTATCAGAACTTGAACAGAAAGCAGTACATAGTTCTCCAGCTATACTAACCTTTGGAATCCGGCTTCACCTTCTCATTGGGATTGATTGTTCCTCCTCTAACAAAGGCCTTCGACCCAGGTGCGTTATCCCCTTGAAATGACTCCACAAACTCCGCATATAACCGAGCTGTTTCATCCTCCGCTCTCTGAAACGAAAATCGAAAAGAACAAAACAATAATTTGTCAGTAAACCTGTTTTCCACAAAAGCCGAGCCAACAAGCTCAATGAGGTTAATAATCAATGGCGGCAGCTGCACCTTTTTCTTTGCCTCTTCCTCCTCCCTGTGCTTCTGGAACGGAGTCTTCTTCCGGGTAATCGAGAACGAACTCATTTTGCATCAGCTTCGGCAAATCAGTTCGACAAAACGCATCAAAACTCAATACTTCAACGTCAATTCACAAAGTATAAAAACTACGAACCCAAATTTGCATAAAAAACGAAATTCCAAACCATGAGAGATTACCAAGTTCAAAATTCCTAATTTATTTAGCTCAACCGTCAGAAATCAAATCTGCTTACCGAAAGAGTGTGTGAAGGTTGAAACCTTAATTCCCGCAAGCCCCAAACCCGACTGGTCCGATTGCGAATCCGCCCTCTCTTCTGCAAAGCCGAGAATCGCGGAGGACGACGACTGTGAAACGCAGTGGGCGATCAGAAATTCAGAAAGAGGCTCCGCAAAAGCCCTAATCGTAAATTTGGGTACTACTGATTTTTTTACTGTAAAAACCAGGTGGACTGACTATTTAGTATTATTTGCCTTTTGGAGATGTACAATTATTTGATGGCACAATTACAAAATTATATTAAATCTAAAATTAAAATTTTTGTTAATCAAGGTCTTATTGCACTAAATCAAAACTCTTTTCGAATTTTAAACATCTTTCTCATTATGGAATGAAATGTCACCAGAACAATCAGATGAAACGCCGCTAAAACAAATAAGGTCTGGAAACGCCTTCATATTTGGTTGTATCGATACCAATTGCAAGAATAATTTCTCATATGGTTTATTTGCTTTTGGGAAAGAAAAACAAAAATTCTCTTCAAGTGTTAGAAGAGGTCTCGAGTTTGAATTTTTTATTGATAAAAAGTATAATTGATAAAAACCAATATGTACTTTAGCGGTTTTGATTGAATCTCTAACCACACTAGTTTTCATTAAAACCACAACCTTCACCCTTTCAGACGTACTTTTGGGTATCTCCTCTGCTTTGAAGTTTAAATGGTACAAGATTCTGATGCCATCACAGTCAAAGGTTCATGAAACAAAGAAGAATTGCTCCGGAATCGAAGCCGACGACAAACGTTGGTTTTCATTTGAAACTTGGGCAAAGCTACCATATAATTTTGAAGATATGTGCACAGGTAGAAAAGTTACAACACCCGAATAAAAACAGACCGGATGAAAGCCCGGATGGTCTGAAATTATACACTTCATAGCTAATTCCCTTAATATTTGATTCAAGTCTGAAGTTTGCCACAGACATAATCTGCAGCATCACTTTTGTCAATGCGCCAGTTTTTGCAGATGTCGAAGTGTCCGTTGTTTAATCCACTGTCGGTCATAGGGGAGATATGCCTGAATCGAATGATCATATCTGCAGACCAAAACCAGACAGAAAGGTATCAGTTTCCCAACCCAACAGACATCACAAACAAAAATTTGAAATGGGAAAGTTAAAAGAACAGCAGATGATCGGGAACCATTCTAACTCAAAATTTGAAGATCGTTGACATAATTCTACAAAAAAAGAAAGTTCAGTGACAAGCTATACATAGTTTGGTGCCTATTTGTGTGTGAGTTTTGTTGAGAGAGAGAGAGAGAGAGATACACTAAAGCACTCATGTCGGCAAGGCCATCAATGAAATTGTAGAGATCTCCGATGTCATAAGAGATATCTCTAATTGCTGGATTTAACTCCCTCAGCTTCCTCTCATACAGTCCACATATACCTATACACACAACAGCATAACTTCTAGTCAATGCAATAAAAAACAATGGCGGTTATAACAACATTATTTCTTGGGAGCCCTCCAGCCTTTTTTCACCCTGATGTATCCAACTGTGAACCAAGAGGGTTAAAAAACTCTCAAGGAACATATATGTACAGAGAAAAGAAGAAGAGGGGCAGAGGGAAGAAACATGTTTTCTCTCATATGAAGTGGAAGTTTAATGTCACCCAAACTATCATGTTTCACCAGACACAAGTACACAAGTCATATAGTAGCGTTGTCACAAGTCATATGAAGTGGTTGTATCGGTACCCCTATGAGAGTTTTACAAGCTCCGAATTAATGGATCAACCAGGATTCTGGATAAAGTTGGCATTTGAATCTAATTAGGCATACTAATATTTCATTCAAGTATTCCATGCAGGTCAACAACTCTCACATTGGCGAGCAAGAGAGCCAAATAATCAATATCAATTACTTATCACGTCCATCATTTTCTAAGAAAAACTTACTTACTCACCTAATAGGTGAAAGTAAACTTTTTTCTCCCTCTGGAATCAGCTATGCCTTTCAGTTTCCTTCAAGAATAAGCAGTTCACGGACACTTTTTTTCTTATACACAAGAATTCCTTTTACAACATAAGAAGCAGTTCACAGTACCAAAGACTAAATACACTTTGGAGCCGAAAGAATGATGAACGATAACAATGATAGTGTAACAACAACAATTTTTATAAATAAATAAAACGTAATCACAACAACCATAAATAAAACATACCATCCATTGCTTGACTTATGGAATCATAGTCCATAAAGGTTCTACTTGCTTTGTTGTGAGAAGTTTGCATTAGAATGATCGTGTGCTTGTTCGCCTACATGACGAAAAAAAAAGTGCAATTTAGTCAGCATTCCAACACGACAGGTTCATATTATGAAAGCACGAAAAGTACTTCAATCTAAAAACATCGAAATTATCATGGAAACAGAGCATTATAGACACAATAGCTGTATTGTACTGTAAATCTTGACAGCAAAGTTCAACAGCAAAACTCACATTCACGTAACCTTTTGAAAAAAACCCACAAACCAGAACCCCAGCCGTCTGTTTGGTTCCCCATACAACAGAGAAAAGGAAAGAAAACCCAACAAATATAAATTAAAACAGAAAAATCCCTTCCAAGTAATGTCAAGCCCAGCAGAAAAATCCCTTCCAAGTAAGCTTAAACAGAAAAAAAAAATTTCTAGATTCTCAGCTTCCAATAATTCCAAGATCCAACTTTACAGAACAAAACCCTAATTTTGCATAAATAAATAAAGGGAGCTTTAACGAAAAGCATCCGGTACTGTTCACTTTAACGAAAAACCACATTTTTACACTAAAAAGTCAATCCTGGTACTATTTACTTTACCCTTTATTTTGTCCTTATCATTAAAACTCAAAGTTTTCAAGCCCTTTTCATTAGTTTTTCTATAAATAAATAGTACGAATTGCAGAGGGAAAAAGGAGAAAATAAATAACTACAGAGAAAAGCAAATAAATTTATGGGAGAAAAAGAAAGTAGATTACCATGTGAGAGCTGACAGTGACGACCCAAAAGTTTGCAGCAAAATTAGGGTTGCGCAGAGAAGACGAGACGGCCGGAGGAAGAGAGGGAGTGAGAGAGTTGAAGACGAAGACTTCGAGCAGGGCCACTAGGTTAGGGACATGCAGAGTTGAGGGTAAAGTAGACAATTACGATCTCGGTTGCGGTGGTCTTTTGACGGAGAACCCAGACCGTTGGATTTGTATACTTTTTTCTTTGGTTGTTGTGTGTAGCGGTGGAAAGTAGGGAATAAAGGAAAAACCGAAAGACTGGAATGCTTTTGGAAAAGAAGAAAAAGACTTTGGAATGTTTATCCAGAGTTGTTGAAATTCTCCGTTAAATTAAGAATATTCTTGTCACGTCAATCCTTCATTTGAGTGATGGTTTTTTCAATTTAATAACAGTTTTTCACAAGGGCCAAAATGATAGACTATTTTTATCACATCAATCCTCTCTTTGAACGGTGGTTTCTTCAATTTAACAAAGGTTTTTCATAAGTACAAAAATGATTGACAGTGATAATTTCGAAAACCCCTTATACTGATTTTAAATCTCAAAAATCAAACTAAAAAGCTATGATAATCTCATAAAACAAAAAAATACTTTTTTTCCGTAAGGAAGACTTTGGGGCCGACGCAAGTCAATGGGAGAAAGAGGATTGTGACTTATGAATATAGAGCTGATCAGGAACCTGGCTTCTCTGCCCTCTCAGTTCCATACACTCTCATCATTTTCTATTTGTGAGGTCACGGTTAAGCCACATCAACTTTTTATATCACTATTGCTTTTTGTTTTATTATCTCTATAAAATATTAACATAACTTAACCGACAAAATATGAGAGAATGGAAGTGTATGGCTACTGGAAGGGCAGAGAAGCCGGGTCCGCTGATCAGAGCAATTTCTTGTAATTAAGCTAATTCACTGACAATCGTTGACAGATTAAAAATTAGCAAATCATCGCACTTGAAAGTTCCAGACCATTTTAGCAAATTCGAACATACACAATTGTATAAATGCAAATATGATGATTGTAATCACAATATATGAAAAAGAGAACAGAAAGCAACAAGGAGTTAGTCCAAATACAAAAGAAAAAGAAATAAAAACGCTTGGAAGTTGCCATTCCTACTAATATGCTAATCACAGTTCGATACAGATGCATAAACGTTTCCTTTTGTGTTTCTAATGAGTTATTTCAGCGTATGTGTTGCATGGAGGAGGAATGTCACATTCCATGAAAGGAGCCAAGAAGTATTCGAAGAGAAAACTACTGACAAGACAGGATATTAACTAGCAAGCAATATACAGGTATTTCCATATATACTCCATCTTCTCCTTACTGGCTGCCGCCGTGCATGTTCTGCAGCTCTTTTACTCAAGCTGCGACCAGTTTCTGGATATCCTTCTGAAAAAAAAAATTATACAAAAAAATCAGACCGGAAAAACAGGGGTGAGAGATCTGTTACTTTAAAGGGAAAAACTTCTTATAATCTTATGTCCATATTATGATGCTCTAGTTGCCATGTTGTTTCACTTCAGAAACACACTAAGCAGAAAAAGTACACGTTATTTCGGCAACCATATTAAGTTTCATATCTTCAAGCTTCGGTTATTGCTTTGATAACGATGCTACAGAACTATCGACTTTTTCGGTATCAATGAAATTTATTCAAACCAAAGAAAGCTGCAAAAGAAGCAAGGATAGCACTACAAACAGACTCAACAAAGCAACCACAGGAGATTGTCTCAGAAGATTTACAGGAACGTTCCAATCAGCATCAGTGGTTAAACAAATGGATTGGCCTTGATCAATATTTGATTGAAAAAAATATGGAGTGGTTGCGAGGATAGGGGACTTCAAAACTATTTCACTTTATCAATGTAATAGCGTAAATTCTAGACTTGCTTAACCACCAAATCACCAACTACGCTTGAACGAGGAAACAGGTGGTTCAAAAATGATGTCAACATCTAGAAACATAATTGTAGAAAGCTAGGTTCCACCAAACCGTCAAGTTCCCTAACATTTACTTAAGGAATAATGAACTTCCTAATTATACAACCAAATGAAAAAAGGAAAATGCATACCTCAATTTGAAAAGGGGATGTCGTTGGTGGGTATCTCTCAACAACTTTACCATTCTTGTCCACCAAAAACTTCTCAAAATTCCACTTGATAATGTCACCTAGAAAACCTCCTGCATTTGATTTCAGAAACTGGTAAACCGGAGCTGTGCTGGGACCGTTGACATCAACCTGTAATGTACCTTTAGTACTTGAAACACCCATCTCAATACAAAAAAAAAATTACAATAAGAAAGCAATGGATGGAAGACATGCAGTTGAACTTTGCACCTTATCAAAAATCGGGAATTCGGCTTTAAACCTTGTACAAGCAAACTGCTTGATTTCCCCATTTGATCCGGGTTCTTGGCCCCCAAACTGATTGCAAGGGAATGCTAGAATCTCAAATCCTGCAATGAGACTGAGTTTAGATACGCAGCATCAATTAGCACCTTAAGAAAATATCAACAGAAGCACTTTTGTTATACCGTTTCATGGTCAAAGTATTTTTTACGTCAAAAGTTTTGTGGTCAAAGATGAATCAATAAAACAACGCATTCGAAAACTAATCCTCCCCATGCACCCGCATCCCTGACCAACCAAAAAGAAAGTGACTTGTGCAACGAGAAAAAGCACTCATCTTTAAGTTTGCAGCTGGAGAACTAATCCAAACCATTTCAGAAACATATGAAATTCAACCTAATGCAACATTTTGTGGATACGAAATTGTTATTGAAAAGGAAAAACGGGAATTTTGCGGAGTTGCAGCATACCTTGTGTTTTGTATTTCTCATACAAGTGTGACAGTTCTGAGTAATTTGAAGAAGTCAAGCCACTGAAATTCAAATAAAACAAGTTTTGGTCAATTCACTAGCATCTCAAACTTCCAGTCTTCCACAGAGACCTTCCGTAAAATTCAATTCACATGTAAAAAATAGTTCCAACTCAATAAAGAAAGCAATACCATCTTGAAGCAACATTGACAATCAAAAGAACCTTCCCCTTGAACTTCCTAAGAGGAACATCCTTAGCATCAATATCCTACATTAAGCAAATTTCAGACATTAGTTTAAAACCCGACCACCTAGTTCAAATGTTCTAACTTCAAATTTGATTCTTCTGAACATTACAACATTACAAGTATAAAATCGACAAAAATCCTAGAAACAAAGAGGAAAAAAAAACATAATTTCATCAAATAATTAGGGAAACTGAAAAAAAGATGCATTCTTTCTAGGAAAATATATATTTTACATATTTACACACACACACATACATACCTTGACAGTGAAATCATAAAGACTTTTCTCTGTAGCTGCTCTTGCATAAACACTCAAAGACCGAGATTTGAACAAAACCCCATTAAAATTTTCCGATTGCAAAGACAACCCATTTCGGAAAAGTGCTGATTGCGAAGACCCAAGTGAGGATTTGATCCAGCACGCCATGGGAGGGCATGAAGCTGAAGAATTCGAGCTTGCTTTTGTTTGAGAAAACCCCTGTGAAGGTGTTGAAAAAGTTCCAAAGAAGGACATGGAAGCCATTGTTTTGCTGGTGGGGACTCTGGAACTCGGTGGAAATATGGAATTTCGGGAGTTGCAGAGCTCTTCACGATAATTCGCCGGTCGAGGCAATGTGATTCTGTGAAGCATGTGGACTCCCAAGTCCACAGAGAGTTTTCCTCCTGTGGAAGGTGTTGTTACACGTGGTTTTATTTATTTGTTTTTGGCTAAATGGTTGTGTTTCTTTTTTTTTTATGGCTATTTTAAAGAAAAATTAATGTAAATGATTTGATAAAATGAATAGTACTAGAATTAAATTTTTAATGTAAAAATGTGATTTTTCGTGAAAATGAACAGTACTGAAAACTTTCGTTAAGATTCTCTTCTCTTATTTTAATAGTTGATCCTCCTCGCGAATGCAATTTGCTCATAGTTGAGGGTCCAATACTTAATTTTATTTTTTACCTCTTAATCAAATAAAGATATACAATTTCATGTCATCATACTTATATTCAATTACTTTTATTCAAATTTAAACCATAACGATATTAAGGTTGAAAATTTAGAATATTATATGCTGTTGATAAAAAAAGAATATTTTATAATTTATATGCTAAATAAGTTGATACTTAGGATCATTTTTTAAGGAATTTCATTTATATGCTCAATTTTACAATCGCTCAAATTTAACCTTCATTAACTGAATTTCTGATTTTGTCACTGTCTTGATCACATGATGATGTCTCATGGAAATATTCAGTTGTAAATGAAATTTTTATGTGAATGTCAAGTTTGAAGATAAAATATTTTGGACATTTAATGTGATTAAAGCTATTTGATTGTTATATCAACAATGTGAGATATTTAAACTTAAAATACATTGAGAATAGAAGTACTATATGATCATTATATAATATCGATTAAAAATAATATATAAAAATAACAAAGCACTATGACCACAAAATTCGGAGGTGGATTGTCTGTCCTCCTATTTATATATTATTCTCATCTCCTCCTGTTTGTATGGTCACGGTTAAGTCACGTCAACATTTTATATTAATTTTTTTATAAAAATAATAAAACAAACAATAATAGGAATATAAAATGTTGACGTGGCTTAACCGTGATCACACAAAACAAAAAAAATGATGAGAAGAGTATGAAAATTGGAGCGTAGTCAATCCACCTCCTCAAGTCAATTTAGGAAACCTTTTGATTGGCGAATCCAATACCACAGTATAGGCATGTTTCCTTTCCGTTTTCTGCCTGAACTAGTACAAGATGAAAAGTCAATGCTATAAAAGTAAAATATAAATTCACTATCAAAATAAATAATCCAATTTGGAAAAATATTTAATTAATTTAAGTTAGTATTTTGAAGGAAACAAAAAGTTTGAAGTTTTGGAAACCTTTTATTTCTACCATTGAAGGTTCAATTCAAACCAAGAAAATATCATTGCAACCAAAAATTTTAAAAATTAAATTAAACTTAAATTTTGCACGCACACCGTATAGACGTTTACTCTTTAGTGGAATTACTAATTTACTACCGAATAAATAATTTTTATGATGAATCTCTAAGACTTTACAACATGTAACAACTTGTCACATAACATTAAACATTCTGTTAACTGATAATACCAGCAACATACCAATTTTCTACCAACAAAAAGTCACGTTGATACCGCGCGTACACAACAACTTCTCAATCAATCATTTAAGATTTTGATGCTTGTCGCGTTGTGTCACGTGAAGATTTATCTGAAAAAAAAAAGAAAGGAATTGTTTTGGTGGGATTGGAATTGAATTATATTTCCTTTAGTTAATTTTTGTTGGAATATTTTTATCTTAATTTTGTAAGAGTAAATTATAACAATGGTTCATTAACTTCAATTCAATGAGAGTAATGGTCTCTCAACTAAAAATCTATTACTATTGGTCTCTTAACTCTTCAAACGTACAGTTATGGTCCCTCAACTAAAAATCTATTGTCATTGGTTTCTCAACTCTTCAAACGTGCAGTTATGGTCCCTTAATTAAAAATCTATTATCATTTGTCTCTTAACTTTATCCCAACTGGAGATATGATCCCTCAACTTTAACACAATTATAGCAATAATCCTTCCAACATAACTCATTTTGACAAAGTTCCGACGAAGTTGACGAAAAGAATCATAGCTACACATTTTGTTGATTTGAGGGACACCAATTGTAGCAATGGTTATTCCAATATAACTCATTTTGACAAAATTCTAACGAAATTGACGAAAATAATCATAATTATACATTTTAATGAATTGAAGGATTAATGATAATAAATTTTGAATTAAAAAATCATTACCCTAATTTAATTAAAATTGAAAGACACTGCTACAATTTACGTAAATGCGTTTCCGAAAAATGAAAGCGTTAAAACGACAACAGGGAAGGGTTTCTCTCAATATTGTGTAGCATAAATAGGGTTTACGTTTCTGTCTCTCTCTTCCCATTTTGGAGCGCGCTGCTGCCAGACGCCTAAACTCTCTACGCCTATAGATATATAGACACAGAGATAGATAAAGGAGAGAGACTGCCTCCCCGTGTCTATCTTCAAACACAAAAACCTAACCCTATCCACTGTTCCAAACGCTCCCCTCGCGCTTAGTGCGGCTGCACTCTCTTCCGCTTATCTAGTCGGAAAAGAAAGATCGACGGCGGCGAGTTATGATGGCGGATCCGACGTTGATAAGCTTGAGACCTGGCGGCACCGGCGGCCTCCGTGTCCCCAGATTCCTCACGGCTCGCTTCGATTCCAACTCTTCTGATGCTCAGGCTCTTCCCTCCCATTCCGGCCTCGCTCCCGCCTTCAAGGTCCCTCCTTACTCTAGCTCCTCTCTCACATAGAAAAATATACTTTTGTATAGATATTTGTATGTTTACATGAATGTGTACGGGGATCTGGTACTCTGGAGGTTTAATAAATCCGAAGACTTTTCCTTTTCTCTTGTTTCTGGTGGATTTTCGATGTCGAGTTTTGAATTGTATGCGTTTTTGTTTTGAATTCCATTACTGGTTGGAGAAATTGAAAGTGAACTCATTGTAAAAATTGGATCTTTCAGTCACATTATTCCGTTAAATCCTCGGAGAGTATACTCTTTTGTAATCCTAAACCAAAAATTCAACTTTGAGATAATTGGAAAAGGAGTTTGTTGTCGAAATAGGGTAAATTTGATATTTTAAGATTTAAACGTCCTAATTCTTGGCAGGGCTCTCAAGAATGTGTACCAGCTGTAAATATGGACGAAGAGTTTTATGTCGGGTTTTTAGGTGGGCTTGCAATGAGTCTGCAATACCCATAAAGGACCAACATTACATGTTAAGCTTCTTAAATATAATTTTGGCTGCTGTCTGTTGATTGTGATTTCTTACTCATACGTGTGGAATAATTTGACATGTCTTTCACTTTAGGTTGCATATGTTCGTTTATGATCGATTCCTCACTCTTCATTGATAACATATCTTCTTTGTGTGTGCTTTCTTATTTCTGTTTCGAGGTGTATAGCTCATTTACTGAGGATTACCCTTCATATGTTTCAACTCTTTTACCTATGTTCTTGTTACAGACTGGTGACTTGCGGTTTGAAGGTCGTGAGCGAGTTCGATATAGTAGGGATCAGCTATTGCAGCTTAGGGAGGTACTGTTGTGATCACTTTTCTTTATAGCTTCTATTGTTCTTTAACTACGTTATGGAGCACTATGAAGATAAGTAGAATGTTTCTTAGTATCTATCCTAGAAGGTGGGGATGATAGTGTTTTTCTTGTATGACGATCTTACCTTTGGTATAGGCGGCCACTACCATCTCTGAAGAAATTTTGAAGGTTAAACGAGAAATAGATGCTGAGTTTGTTACAGAGGATCCTGCTTGGGGTCATGCAGATACTACCAATGTGAGTATAATTACTTTTCTCTTCTACCATGCAACTATGTTATTGTTCTGGACAGTACACTAATTAATATGAGTTTTCGCGGTTACAACTGTTGAGTCCATGTTATTGGGTTCATTCAATTAAACTTTTCATCCTATAATTCGAAGTCTGATACACTTATCCTTTTTCTCTAAACTTTTCCTTCAATTTTCTTTAGCTGCAACCTCAAACCCAAGGTCGATATTCCGAGCCAGATAACCGCGATTGGCATGGTCGATCTGCACCTGCTTCTGATGAGGATAAAAAGGAATTCAATAACCAGCAGGACCAAATAAATTCCCAGTTTGGAAGGACGCAAATTTCTGGTAACCAAGTGGTAATAAGTTATTATCCAATAGTGTAATGGATATACATGGTCTCCCGTCTCTTAAGATTTTATGTTTTTGCATGCTATACTGCAGATCAGATTTGTTTACTCTCCCTAATTTCTTGTCCAATGCAATGAATACTAGCAAATAAGTTTAGGTTGCTAGTAATAGTAGGCACCAAAATATTGGCATGTATTTTGTACTGGCTTATTTAGATCTTGGAATAATTTTCGTTCCAGTAGTGTTCTTTTTTCTTTTTTCTAACTTTCTGAAAACACCAGGTAGGCCCTGCTCCTGCCCTCATTAAGGCAGAAGTTCCATGGTCAGCTCGAAGAGGAACACTCTCTGAGAAGGATCGTGTCTTGAAGACAGTGAAAGGGTAATTAATTCTTTGATTTGTATCAGCTTGAAGATTTTCTTCCATGATCTGTTCTACATTTTAAAAGGATGCAATTTAATATAAGCTAGATTTTTTTTTTTTTTTGTGCGACTGCTTGTTCTATCTGATTATCTTATGAAAAATGTTCTAATTTTTGTGCAGTATACTGAACAAATTGACCCCGGAGAAGTTTGACATTCTCAAGGGCCAACTGATTGATTCTGGAATAACCACTCCAGATATTTTAAAGGTTTGTAATAACAAAATGTCTTTGGATGCTTCTCACTCCATACTGAGTTATTACTTTCCTGCTGATGAGTTTGAGGGTTCAATTTGAATTGCAGGATGTTATCTTTCTGATATTTGATAAGGCTGTGCTGGAACCAACGTTTTGTCCTATGTATGCGCTTTTATGCTCAGATCTTAATGCAAAACTTCCTCCTTTCCCACCCGAGGAGGCTGGTGGGAAAGAAATCACATTTAAACGTGTTCTGTTGAATAATTGCCAAGAGGCTTTTGAAGGTGCTGACAACTTGAGGGCAGAAATTAGGCAGATGACTGCTCCTGAACAAGAAATGGAATGCAGAGATAAAGAACGAATGCTTAAGTTGCGAACTTTAGGAAACATACGCCTTATTGGAGAACTATTAAAGCAAAAAATGGTGCCTGAGAAGATTGTCCACCATATTGTTCAGGTTCTTGCTAGTTTTCATTCACGTTGTTTTGGTTTTTTTATTTTTTATTTATTTATTTATTTCATTTTTTTAGGAATTTGAGTTCTGTACTAACTCTGCACTTTTGTCTAACACAGGAGCTTCTGGGTGATGGCAAAACATGCCCTGCTGAGGAGAATGTTGAGGCAATATGCCAATTTTTCAACACCATAGGTAAGCAGCTGGATGAGAGCCAAAAGGCTCGGCAAATCAATGATAGCTATTTTAATAGGTTGAAGGAGTTGACTACAAACACCCAACTTGCACCACGGTTGAGGTTCATGGTCCGTGATGTTCTTGATTTGCGGTCTAACAACTGGGTCCCTAGGCGTGAAGAGGTGATTATACATACCGTTATCATTTTGTCTTTTGTTGTGATGAGGTAACCATAGAATGCATTGTGGTACATCATAGTTGGATTTGTGAATCTAACTTCTGTTTTTCCCTCTGTTTTGGAAGGTGAAAGCAAAGACCATTAGTGAAATCCATTCAGATGCAGAAAAGAATCTAGGGTTGCGTGCAGGTGCAACAGCAATGATGAGAAATGCTCGCAGTGCTGCTTCCCAGGGGGATTTGAGCCCCGGAGGGTTTCCTCTTACCAGGCCTATGCCTGGAATGCCCGGGACCAGGAAAATGCCAGGAATGCCTGGTCTTGAAAATGACGATTGGGAGGTCTATCGATCCCGTTCAACGACCAAGCGTGATGGTTTGGGTTCCCAGTCTGCCAGTCGTTCCCAGCCACCATTGATTAGCAAAACATCTTCTCTTAATTCAAAATTTTTACCTCAAGGCAGTGGTGGCATGATAGCTGGGAAAACAAGTGCCTTATTGGGAGCCGGTGGCCCTCCTTCCCGAGTAGAAGCTCTTACTCAAAATCCCAAACCTGTAGTTCCGGCTGCAACACCAATTCCAGCGGAGAAACCTCTGGCTCCTGCAACTGTATCAAATTCTTCTAAGCCCTTGGCTCCTGCAGCTATATCAAATCTGGCTGTTCTACAAAGGAAAACTGTATCTCTGCTGGAGGAGTATTTCAGTGTTCGGATTCTCGATGAAGCACTTCAATGTGTGGAGGAGCTGAAAGCCCCAACTTACCATCCAGAAGTTGTTAAGGAAGCTATTAACCTTGCTCTAGAAAAGATCCCACCATGTGTAGAACCTGTTATAAAGCTCCTCGAGTTCTTGGTCAATAAAAATGTGTTGACATCTGTTGATATAGGAACCGGGTGCCTTCTTTACGGGTCAATGTTGGATGACATTGGCATTGATTTGCCAAAAGCGCCAACTAATTTTGGTGAGATTCTTGGGAAGTTGGCTCTGGCGAAGGTGTTGGACTTCAAGGTTGTGACGCAAATTCTGAAGAAGGTGGAAGATGACATGTTCCGGACAGCCATCTTTGGTTCTACTAAGAAGAGCATTGCATCCAGCCCTTCCGGGCAGGAATATTTGGTCACCCAGGAAACTGAGGTCCAGGCTTGTGAGAGCTTGCTGTCCTGATTCATGCTAGTTTTAATCAACACAGGAAAGTTGTTTGGCATTTGGCTTCCGGTGGCGTAGAGCAGTACTTTGCTTCTTCCTCCCACATATTTTGAAACCTTATCAACCAACAATTTTTATTCAGTTGTATATTTCTTTTTGGGGGTTTTAGTTCAAGTTTTGTTCGTTAAGCTGAGGAGACTGATGTCCTATATTCCTCTTGAGCTCGGGTTAATTTTTCCCGGGAACAATCGAAACGGAATAGGATCTTGCACCATCCTTTTGTTAAATTAGTTTTGCAGCCTGTGTACCATTTACTCTTGATTTTGTACCTAGCCAGTTTGTGGCCATAAATTTTCTCCATGGATATTGTTGTCAGTTTATCTTCTAGCTTCTATAAATTTCCACCTTATGGCTTGACGTCTTTGATAGCCCTCGTCTTCCTCGTTTTGGATTCTGGATACTGATATGGCACTTGTGACCTGCAACTTCACTTCCCCCTCGCCTTCTTCTGGCGGTTCCGACCTGCGAAGGTGGAATCAAATCATAAGGAATCAAGTGCTGAAGGGGAATGTGGAGCTTGCAATACATTCATACATTGATATGCAGAAACTTGGCTTCTCTGCTGATAACTACACATTTCCCCTTCTGCTCAAAGCAGCAGGCAATGCTTCGAGTTTGCGTATCGGGTTAACGCTCCACGGCCAGACAGTTAAAACCGGTTTCTGTTACCATCTTTTTGTCCAAACCGCTCTACTGAAATTGTACTCTTCTCTCGGACTCCTTGTTAATGCTCGTAAGGTGTTTGATAAAATGCCTGTAAGAGATGCGGTAGCGTGGAACTCCATGTTATATGTGTACACTTCTTGTGGCCAGATGGATAATGCAATGGAAATTTTCGATACAATGCCTTCACGGGACCTTTCATCCTTCAACATCATGATCTCTGGGTTTGCAGGAGCACAAAGCGTAACCTCTGCCAGAAATATTTTTGATCGAATTCCTGAGAAAGACGTTGTCTCATGGAACTCGATGATATTGGCGTGTATGAACGCTGGAGAGACAGCTGAAGCGCGTACACTGTTCGAGGCAATGCCAAAGAGAAATGTCATTACTTGGAACACAATGGTAATGGGTTACTTAAACAACCAACTCTACACCAAGGCTATTGATTTGTTCTACAGAATGAAGGCTGGAGACATCAAACCTGATTATCTGACTCTGACCGGCACTTTATCTGCCTGCTCTCACTTGGGATCACTCGAAACAGGCGTAAATATACACATCTACGCTGAAAAACTCGAGCAGGCCTCAAGCCCCCATGTAGTAACTGCGCTGATAGATATGTACGCCAAATGTGGAAGCATACACAACTCCTTAGCAGTGTTCTACAAGTCGAAAACTAAGGATATCTACTGCTGGAATGCCCTAATTTCCGGCCTTGCGCTCCATGGTTTTGGGTACGCTGCTCTGAAGCTCTTCAACCAAATGAGAGTGAATTGCATAAAGCCAGATGACATAACCTTCATTGGTGTTCTGAGTGCTTGTAGCCATGCAGGGTTGGTGAAAGAGGGATGTGAAATGTTTGACAGCATGAAAAGGGATTTCGGAATCACTCCAAAGGCGGAGCATTATGGATGCGTCTTTGACCTCTTAAGCAGAGCCGAGCACTTTGACTCGGCTTTTCAACTCATCGAGAGGATGCCGTTTGAGCCCGGAAAGTCGGTCTTAGGAGCTCTGCTTAGTGCTTGTGTGATTCACCAGGACCTTGAAGCTGGGGAGAAAGCAATGGAGCTTGTTGTGAAGAGGGATTGGTGCTTGAGCGATGGGGAATACATGATGTTTTCTAACTTGTATGCATCTTGTGGTCAGTGGGAAGAAGCAGAAAGATGGAGAAATATGATGAATAATTCAGGCATTGTTAAGACTGCTGGCTGCAGTGAAATACAAGTTAATGGAAGGTTTCACAAGTTTTTGGCTGGGGAGCTTGGTGTTGAGTGAGATACACAGACCCTAGCTGCAATCAAAAGCTCAATGGTAAACATGGATCAGGTCAATTAGCCAGGACAAGGTACCCCCGGGGACCCCGATGCATCCAAATTTAGTACCCTTCATGTATATTGAAGTATAAAAAGTATCGCCTTATTAAAAAAAAAAAACTAAGAATTTCGATATATTATAGAATAATTGTGTGTCATGACTTTGGCATTTGGACTTACATCAATGCAGATATATCATCCTCCCCTAAACCATACCAAAAAGACCCAACCTAATTCACAAGTCACGATTATAAACGGCAATACTTTATATCAGTTGATGAGAAATTTCAAGTCACGTGATGAGAGAGATAGATAAAAGAGGGTGTTACAGCCGGTTATAAGACAAACTTTTATTCTCATCACATAACACAATTTTTAGACTTCAAGTCACATTATCAGAAAGATAAATATAATATAAATACACCCAATTACAAGATAAATTATCATCCATCATTGACCGGTTCGAGTAACTCTAACTCAGCTGCCATTGGAGACCCTTTTAACCCATTTACAATCTGGGGTACCCAAAAAGTACCTGCATTGTACCTGGCCACAAAATTGTAGGACCACAAGATCCAATATGGATTGTTCCAGCAGCAAACATTGTTGGTGAAACAAAGAGATCATGTACAACCTGGCCCGTAGTGGGTTTGCACTAACACACCAATAGTAGGTGATGTTAGTGTTAGATATGCCTTCGGTGGCCACCATTTTTGTTAGGAGACAAGTCAATTTGTTGCACCAATCAACCAAAAGATATTTCATTTAATTATTCCTGCAGATAACTATGAGGATTTTGTTTAATCTGATTCAGATTCTCTGTATTAGGGATCATTTTTAATTTTCTGTGGACCATTAATTATTTGTCCTCTCGTGGACGCGAAGGGGTCAAATGAGAGAAATATGAAAGGTGTGAATTGTACGAAAAGAAATTATATGTAATCTGAAATATTCGTGACGTTATATTATGAATTTAAAATATTAAAGTAACATTTTAAAACACAAATGTGCGTGTAAGTCTTTTTTTCAATGTATATGTTGGGTTGCTCGGGCATTGGGATTTGATATTCTATCACATCATGTCCAACGTAGATCTTATCGCCTATGAACCAAACGTAGCTTAAAGAATGAATGTTGTAAAAAGATGGAAACTGTAGAACCACTTTAAAGTTGCGTCTGAATTACACTTCGATAAACTTTGTTTAGCAGAATCAGATTGTCACCCCTCCTATTATGGTGTCATTTTCATTTTTTTTATTTGTGCGGTAATTGTTAAGTCACGTTAATATTTTATATTAATTTTTTATGAAGATAATAAGACAAAAAGTAATAGAAAAATAAAATATTAACATGACTTAACCGTGACCGCACAAATATGAGGGAATGGGAAGGGTATCATAACAGGAGGGCGGACAATCTGCCTCCTTGTTTAGCATGTCCCTAGGAGGACTAGGATTTTACTAGTTCCATTCTCTCCCTTTATATTTTTTGGTGTGTAAAAAATACAGCTTGGTACATCATGTGTCTTAATACAAGAGGCTGAAATTATTTTCTTAAATAAATTTGGTATTTGGTATACCAGACATTGTTCCCGACGCACTTAAAAGTCTCTCATTTTATCGTCTCTTAAACAAAAACTTGCCCAAAAAATTGTTATGATAGTTTGGTTTTAGAGATACAATATAATGACAAATGAGATTATTAATATTTAATGTTAAATATTGAATCGTACATCATGAGTTCAAATACCACAAACGGCAGTTTTTTAATAAAAGAAAACATAAAGTTTTTTAACATATTATCAATTATATACACTACAAATTTCTCTATATTCATTTTTGGGAAAACAAAATTATGAGTCTAGTTTTGGATTAATGGCTTTGTTTCGTGTATTAGTGGGTGGTTTGTTATCTATGTGCTGCCGGCCCCCTGATTTAGAAATGCTTACAAATGGACCAAAGTACGAGTCCCTTTCTCGTTTCTTTGGTTGTTTTTGTCATATATTTAAGCAGGTGATTAATATTTTAACGAGTTTTTGCGTTGTCTTTTTGCCGACATATCCGAAAACTTGAAACAAATTAGCCCTAAACACATTACGAAGTGTTTTTTATCTGCATTTGGTTTTGCTCATGTTTTTCTTTGTAGCTTTTGAGGAAATGAGATAGGTGAAAGGGGTAAAAATTAGAGTAATTTCACATGAATTACAGGATTTATTGTAATTTTTTACATGATAAAAATATTGAATCGATGTACCGAAATTAAAATTTTGTTGCACCGTGTCATCTACGTTCATCAATTTTTAATTTAAAAATTACACTAACAAGTTAAACTTGGTATTATTCATTTTATCTTTTATTTTATTTTTATCGTTAAAATTTAAAAATTTCAAATATTTTTTTATTATTATTTTTTTAAATTGTATATACTTGGACGTGATTTTCTACGTAAACTGAAAAACACTGTGATATAAGATTAAATTTCCAAGAAAATATGCGTGTCCGACAGGCCGAGAGGAAAAGGGGGCTTGAAAGAAAATTGTTCGGCTCCTTAACGTAGAATTCAGAAAAGTGCCCGAAACAAAATAAAAATAAAGACAAACATGAAAACACTGTTTGACTTGGTACATGACGGCGTGAGTTTAAATTTCATCGGTAACTATCTAACAAAATCTATAATTTGATAAGAAAAAAAAAACTGTTTAACTTCATACTTAAAATTACAACAAAAAATATACAAAATTCCCTAAAAAAAATATAATACCCGATAGAAAACAACTTTGTACTTAAAATTACAACAAAAAAATATACAAAATTCTATATATATATATATATATATATATATAATGCCCGATAGAAAACGACTTGAATGAAACACTGTTGAAGTTCTTACATAAAAACACAGTCTAACTTCGTACATACAAAAATGAGAATTTTTACGAAAATCTTTTGATACTGTTTATTTTAATAAAAAAATTATATTTTTATATTTAAAAGTCAATTATGTTACTATTTATTTTATCTTTTATTTTATCTTTATAGTTTTTAATTTCTTAAAAAAATAAAATAAAAATCCTAAAACCACCCAGTATTTTCTGCTTACAAAAACCATGAATAGTGTGACCAGAAGAATTACCCAAAGAGATGATTCTAGTCTTCCAAAAGTCCTCTTTTTCCTTCTCTCTCTTTCTCTCTCCTCCGATGATTTGCTCTTTGACTTTTCTCTCCTCATTCTCTCTTCTTCCTCTGTCATTCCTGAAGAATTATTGACACTCCCTCTCTACTCTCTCATCCCACCTCTTGCCGCTTCGTCTTCTCCCAGATTCCGGCAAAACTCCGCTCGCCGGCTGTTTTTTCACCGGACTTCTCCACCGGGCATGTGAAGGACCCCCAAGCATCTCAATTGATACTGTTCTTTAAGTAAAATTTCTTTCTTGGTTTCATTTCATCAATATCTTGCAGTTTAGCATCTGGGGTTTTCTTACTTTTCATTAATCTTGTGATTGTTTCCCGTTTGATGTGAATTTTGTTTCATTGAAATCTGGGTTTTTATTTTTTTATTTTTTTATTTTTATAATTTGTGCTTTAAGGCTTTAAGGCGGTCTTGGTGTTTCCCAATTAAGAAGTTGATCTTTCTTTATTTCCAGTCCAATTCTTGCTTAAAGTTTGCGATTTTTATTCCTTAATCTGACTTTGTGTGTGTGTGTTTATATGTATAGTCGCTGCTTTTGAATGTTAAGATCATTTGATTGTTACTTAGTAAAGTTTAATACTGGCGGTTTGGCTGTGATCGAATTGATCCAGTCTCGAATAGTGTGGCATGTGAGATGAAAACAGACTAACAGAGGAAGAGGAATTGATACATCTGTATTTGATTTACAAAGTTTGGCAAATTCTTGTCATTTCTTTGGTTTCCTGGTGATTGATATCCATCTTCATAACCAAATAGCAATAAGTTCGAGTATCTAGAAGTTCTAGTGCATCCACATCCTGCAGTTTCGTAACTTTCGTACAATGTGTTACTAAGATCTTTTGGTTTTTGGCTACTAAAGTAGCTATTTAGCATTCAATTGTGGATTAAATTTTTTGATCGAGTTCTTATTTAATTTCAGATTGGAATGGGGGTATATCTCAGCACTCCTAAAACTGAAAAGTTCTCTGAAGATGGCGAGAATGGCTGTGTCAGATATGGTTTGTCTTCCATGCAAGGATGGCGTGCCACAATGGAGGATGCTGTGAGTACATAAAACTTTGCTCTTCCTATTATAAGTTGTTTTGAAAAGATAAATCCTTTTATGTCCATTCTCAGAAGTTTATACTGTTGTATCTTTCTCCGTCTTTATTTAGCATGCTATAGTTAGGATTCAACTGAATATGATATTACTTTACATGCTCAATTGACTGCATAAATCTAATTCCACTTGGCAGATTATTATTTGTCCTTTTAATTAGGATAGAAGTCAATTATCTTGTGGCATGTGATGGTGCAGCTATAGGGTTGGGTTTGGCTGCTTCTTCCTTGTAGCTTTGTAGTTTCCCTTGGTCTGTTTGTTTATTTGACTAGTCTTACTGGTGATTTCTGTTTGTCTCAGTAAAGAAATAATCCGGACTGTGGGAAGTAGTACTGTACAGAATCTGGTACTTGCTTCCCCAATTGGTAGCACCAACCCCTCTTGGCTTCTCAAAATCTACTTCTCTCTCTATCTCTCTGTGTACTAAGTCTTTTTACTTTATCTGATAAGTTGTTGGAAAAACTAAAAACTCTCCTGCATTCATCAAAAGATTTGCATCCTGTATAAGAGGAAGTTCAAGTGATTATTTTGTTTTCAGAAACTTGTGTCACATTATTAACATGCTGTTTGTTACAATGATTTCTTTTGTTAGCATGCAGCATATCCTGATCTGGATGCATCCACCTCATTCTTTGGTGTTTATGATGGCCATGGAGGTAAGAATTTGAAATTTTCGGTATCGACACGTGCACTGGACTTAATATGGTTCTGTTACTATATCATTATGGAGGCCTTTCTTTCCCTCTCTCTCAACTGAATGAGTTCTGTTTGACCTGCATTTTCACTTTGTGAAGTATATTAGCAATATTTGCAGTTATTGTATAATTTGTATTATATCTAACTTAAATCCAATAATCTTTTAGGCAAGGTAGTTGCTAAGTTCTGTGCAAAATATCTGCACCAACAAGTGCTCAAGAATGAAGCATATGCGGCTGGAGACATAGGAACGTCTGTTCAAAAAGCTTTTTTCAGGTTACTACCTTTGATGTACTTAAATTCAGTTGCCTTCTACTGTTTTCTAAGAGGAGGGGATGAATACAATTAGTCAAGCTCCATTGTTTTGGCTGTGCTTCCGTAAGATCACTTGAGCTTAACGTGCCATAATATTGGCCATATGGTTTAAGCCTATATTGTCCTGGATCCCTATGAGATCATAGATACTTGAGATGGTAATGCTTGTTCAAGTTGTAAATGCTTAAGAATTTAAAGAAAATAGACTTTTATTTCCTATCCTTAATGCAGAATGGATGAAATGATGCGCGGACAAAGGGGTTGGAGAGAGTTAGCTGTTTTGGGAGATAAGATAAACAAGTTTACTGGCATGATAGAAGGGTTGATTTGGTCTCCGAGGAGCAGTGATAGTAACGATCAAGCTGATGATTGGGCTTTTGAGGAGGTAGGTGCAAGAACCATAGAGTTTATTGACTTTATAGTCTCTTTGTGGAGCAGATTCTAATCTGCTTTATCTGGCTTTGGTGCATACTAAATTGATTATTTTGATTCTTGGGTAATTTAGAACTTAATCATTTGGTAATGCCATACGTTCCATTTTACATTCAGATGATCCATCTTAAACCAAACACAGTCAAGAGATTATCTATAGTACTTGGGGACATGCCTGCACACACTAAGTGATTTTATATAGTACAAGTAGTTTGTTTCATTTGATTTCATAATTTCAATGAATTCCATAAATTTAAACTGAACTACATTTTCAGGGGCCTCACTCTGATTTTACTGGTCCAACTTCTGGGTGTACAGCCTGTGTTGCAATTCTTCGAAACAAGCAACTTGTTGTGGCAAATGCTGGTGATTCACGCTGTGTGATATCAAGGAAGGGTCAGGTAATTTATTATATTTCTGTCGTTTTGCATTCTTGTTATGTTGATTGCTTAAAATATAGAATCAAGACTTTTCTTTTCTATATCAAATGGTTAAAAGTGATTAGCGGTCTAACTTCTAAGGCTATTTATATGTGATCACATGTTTATAATTGAGAATATTTCTATATTCTTGTTTCCTGCTGTAAATTGTCTATAGTTGTCTGATGTCATTTCTCTTTTCAGGCATATAATCTGTCAAGGGACCACAAACCCGATCTTGAGCTTGAGAAGGAGAGGATTTTAAAAGCTGGTGGTTTTATCCATGCAGGACGAGTCAATGGAAGTTTGAATCTTGCAAGAGCTATAGGTAATTTTACTGCATGCATGTGAATTCTTAGTAAACTAGCTTTCCAAAATCTCCGTTAGATATGTATCCAAAGGAATTAAATTATGTTTGAAATTTAAACTTATTGATGTCTGGAACTCCCTCGGAATACATTCACGGTGCTTTGTTGTATTCTACATTGAGTGTTTGAGTGCATGCGCATATTTCTGGAGGGGGGGAGCTAAGTGGAGAGCTTTTTGTAATTCCCGTACTCATTAATTTTGCATATACTGCAGGTGACATGGAATTTAAGCAGAATAAATTTTTGCCAGCTGAAAAACAAATTGTAACTGCCAGTCCGGACATAAACACTGTATGTGTATGCTTGCAACACTGGAAAGCAAAAATATTTACTTACAGTTATTTACATTTTGAAGTTTCCCAAAATTGTTTTGGTACCTGTTTTATTGTAAAAGCAAAAATATTTACTTACTGTTATTGGCTATAATTTCGTCTTCCATTTTAATTTATTTAATTATATTTTAATTAGGTTGAGCTTTGCGATGACGACGAATTTATTGTGCTAGCATGTGATGGCATCTGGTATGTGTCTTAAGCTTTTCTGTCTGTCTTCATATATTTTTTGTGCAATATATGCTTGCTGATATGATTCTGCTTTTGGTAACTCAGTTTAATGTTTTTAAGTTATGGTATGATTGTCGGAAAGTGAGTTGATATTTTTGTTAGTTTCTTTCAGGGATTGTATGTCTAGCCAGCAAGTGGTAGATTTTGTACATGAACAACTACTCTCGGTGAGTACATATTTCTCTTTCTCTTTGGTTTTTCTGGTTTGAAAACACGGACAACACTTTTGCAATGCAGTTGAAGTGGTTCGGTATTAAGTGATATGCTGCTTGATAAGGGGGTAAGAGTGCTCTCAACTATTACTTCTCTGAGTTCTCTCTGACGCTTACCATTGTAAATCATGCAGGAAAGCAAGCTATCTGTGGTGTGCGAGAGAGCCCTTGATAGGTGCTTGGCGCCATCGACTGCTGATGGTGAGGGATGCGATAACATGACCATGATCGTGGTGCAGTTCAAGAAGCCTGAACAGTCGACTGAATCCGAGGGTGGGCAATCCTCACCAACTGAAGTAGCAGCCGGAAGTTATTCAAAGGGGAAGTTATTCAAAGGCATATGAATGTGAATCGAAGTAGTTGGCCCGCTGTGTGCCGTGGAATTAGAAGAGAGATTTGCATCACGTTTTTACTCTTTCATAAATGTGAATCTCCGATTGGTAATTGTAGATGCTTTTGAACATAATTTTACTGTATCTTTGAGCTTTACCAGTAAAATGATGTCAACTGCTTGATTGTTCCACTGTCGCCATGCCCATCTGGATAAAACATGTGTTTGCAGTGGGTGCTGCCATCTTAGAACCGCAAACAAAGCGGGGTGAGAGACATGAGACCAATTCGCCAAACGTGTTTGCAGCTTCGACAGTGTGATGGGGCGTATGGTAATTAAGTCTAGAGATACGATCTCTATCAAATATGTTAGAATGAGGTTCAGAGTTCAAATCTTACCGAATGCATTTGTGGTATTATAAATTGGAAATGCGTTCTTAATTGGTAGCATAGTTACTTAGTTTGCAATAAAAGATCTTTGCAAATGTAAGAAGTGGTCTTAAAAATTGGATTTTCAATCAACATTAAGTTTATAAGAAATCATCACGTCTCAACTCTCAAAAATTCTAACAAGGGAAGGACAAAAATAAAAAATCAAAGAAATAAATTTATAAAAAGAAAAACTAATGAAAATGGTTTGAAAACTTTGAATTTTAACGATATAGACAAAATAAAGGGTAAAATGAGTAGTACAAGATTGACTTTTTAGTATAAAAATATGATTTTTCGTTAAAATAAACAGTATTGTGAACTTTTCGTTAAAACTCTCTTTATAAAAATCTTGCTTAAATCTGAAAATTCAATGAGGATATTTTGGTAATCTTAACACTTCACCATCTCAAAGCCCCAACGGTAAAAAGCCTTTCTCAGCTGGAAGCCTACAAACTGCAAAAAAAAAGCCATGAACAAACAGCTGCCAGTTTTGATACATAAAACACCCTTTTTCTGCTCCATTCCTCTCTCTCTCTCTCTCTCTCTCCACCTTACTACTTTCCCTCTCTAAAATGTCCTCCCAGCTGGCCAAAACTTGCGTTTTTTTTAGAGAAGGGGAAAAACAAACAAAAGAGAGAGATAGCAAATTGGAGAGAGAAGATAGGTATGTCTGCAATTGTCCCTCCAATCAAACTCCCAC
Organism: Malus domestica; assembly: GCF_042453785.1. Classification (NCBI taxonomy): domain Eukaryota; kingdom Viridiplantae; phylum Streptophyta; class Magnoliopsida; order Rosales; family Rosaceae; genus Malus; species Malus domestica. The sequence continues at coordinate 2,873,621 of NC_091675.1, read as the reverse complement.
CACACCACTTTCTCAAACCCAAAACTTTATTCACTTTCCACAATTGCCCTTCTGTAACATTCCATCTTCATCACTCATTTACTCTGTATTCTTATCTCCCACCTCCATGGGCCTTTTCGGGTTCTCACAACCCAGAGAGTTTCTTCTCGCAGACCCGAAAAAGAACAGATAGATATCCATCTGTATACACACAAAAAGACCATCTCTCTTCATAGTTGCCTTTATTATTTATTTGTTTTTATTTATTTATTATTATTTGTTATTATTCCTCCCCCTCCTCCTCTGTCTCTCTCTCTCTCCTCTGTCTATCTGGAATCGAAAACCTTATCTCCTTTTTCGATTTGGGTTTTCGTTTCCTTTGCTTAATCTCTAAGGTTTTATCTATGGAGATTGATTTATAGTTTTTCACAAAAAAATCGTATTTTTTATTTCCTGTTTGGATGTGGATTTATAGTTTTTCACTATTTAACGGTCAAAGATTCGGGCTTTGAGCAGGAGATGAAAAGGGTTCAACTGGGTTTTGAATTTGATCGCTTTTCTCTCTTGAATTTTGTTGATTTTTTGTGATTAATTCGGGATTTTGAAGAGGAAGATGAAAAGGGCTGCTGGCAATTCCAAGCAGTCTCAGCCTGCTGATGAGGAAACTAGGATGAAGTTCAGACATGAAAGTCTTCTGCAAGATTACCTCGAACGACAAAAGGTTTGATTTTTTGTTCGACTTGTGTTCTGGTCTTGTCTTTCTTATTGAACTTCTCTGTCTAATTCTTCTTTTTTTGTTTTTTGTTCAAGTCTTGTCGAAATTTTGTTTAGTTATCATGTTTGTTTGATATTCTAGTTAGTTTGTTGTGATTGAGAAGAAGAATGAGAATAATTCTGAATCGACAGAATGAAGTACCAACTCCAAAGTTAGAGTGACAGTTTTCTGACAAGACGATGTATAATTTAAATTCTAAACTACTCTAACTACGGGGACAGAAATTCGAACTTTAGTACAAGAGTCGGGCACACTGCCCTGCCTACTGACCTAACCCGCGTATGCTAGACTAACAGTTGTTATAGGAAAGCTTCAATTTTCTAGGATCTTAAATCTCCAATGAATTCAAAATCAAGTACTTGTCTTTATATTGCTAAAGTTTGGAAGCAATCCGTTGAACACTAGGTGGACGAAACGAAATTTAATCGGGTTAATTTCTGTGTTTTTTTGTCGTATGAATGAGTATGAACATTGTTTCTTTTTATGTTTTGATAGGAATTTGTATCAAAGAAGAAGAAGTTGCAAGCTGCAAAGCAGAAGAGAGACATTCTTTTGGCAGAAACTCGGTATGATTTTGTTCTTCTGGTTTGTGTATGCCAATGTTTTCTGTCCACAAGTAGGATATGCTAATTTGCTTTTCTCTTCGGAGCTTCAGATTTTTGAGACGAAGGCATAGCCATATGCTGAAGATAAAATCAGCAGAAACCGAACCAGAAGCCCGACATCAGAATTCTGATGTACAACCTAAGAAGTTGGCAAAGAAGAGGAGAAAAGATGCCAATGAAGCTGTTCTAAATAAACCCTCTCATGTCTCGCCGGAAGAAGGAACGCATTGTTTCGGAGCCCGGAAGAGTAGAGAGGAAGCCTAAAAATTGTGTAGTTAACGACAAAAGGGTTGGAAAGAAAAAAATTGCAGTGCAAGATCAGGTTGCTCTGAATGTTTAAATTACTTCGTTTACAGGTAATGGAGAAATTTCTCTGTTTTAGTGAAAGCCAAAAGGCCCTCAATAATCCCATTGTCATTCTTTTTCGGTTTTATTATCGTGTGGTGAATGTCCGAACGTTCCTAGGATACTATCCTCCATGCAGGATTAGTATCCTCCTCGCTGGATTACGGATCAGTAAACATGTCATTATATTATATCAGTTACTTTCAATGCAACCTGGGATGACATCGTTTAACATTTTAGCCATTCTTTGGGGGCAGTTCACGCAAAACCCTCCAAATAAATCTTCACAAAACAATCTCAGCAAGACGAAATATCAACATGTACTCAATATTTGATCGATTACGTACGCAGTAGCTCCGTTTAATAACAGGTGTGAAAGAGGTAAATAGATACAGCATTTACACACATATGTTAACGAAACCGTACAAAGATACGGGAGTCAAAGATAATATCCAATACATGTTACTTCCTCAGATACACATCTACGCTCAGAAGCAAACATCAACAGCGGAAAAATGAATTTGTACGTGTTGAGTTGTCGCCTCAGATATAGAGATGGGTCAGATGTGTCTCTTGGAAGTCAAGTTTGAATGGGAAGCTGAGCAAATGTTCCTACATTGGGCTGCAACCGCCAACCATCATGTTCTTGTAAACTGCATTAGCATGGTCTGGATCTCCGGATGTGCCGTACAGTGGAATGAGAGCATTGTAGGTAAACACATCAGGTTCAAGACCAACAAGTTGTAGTTGTTCATAAATCCTCCCTGCTTGCTCCACCATTCCAGCAAGTCCAAGATTTGGTGTGAACGAATTGTATGTGTAAAGATCAGGAGCAATTCCTCTAGTCCGCATTTCATCATAAAGTGCGAGCGCTTCCTCTACCCTCCGTGATCTTCCAAGTCCATTTATCATAAAAATGGTAAGAAACTGAGTCAGGATCGAGGCCACTTTGTTTCAACTCCTCAAAATGGTCCACAACATCAACTACTCTCCCCGCCTGGCAGAGGCATTCTACAAGAATGGTGCCGGACTTCAGGTCCGGTCGTATTCCTTCTTAATCATTCTTCTAAACAACTCGCACGCAGCTTCCACATCACCTGTTTCTGCAAAACCTTTTATAAGAACATTACAAATAGCAGAATTCGGTTTGCATCCATAGTCTGCCATCTCCTCAAAGGATTGCATTGCTTAATCTAGTCTTCCCGACTTGAAAAGTCCATCGATGAGAGGGCCATATGTACTTGTTTGGAATGTTTAAAAAGGTTGGGATCAAGGAATGACACTAAAAGGTTAGAGAGTTTCAGGTACTTGATCCTTTTATTTATCATTCTTATAAAGGGGGACATGGCACAATCCATCCCAACTTAGGAGCTGCATTGCCCGCGAGCCTCAACCGTTCGGTGAATTCCTTTAACTGTTTACGCAACGCAACTGACCAAATCCAACACTAGACTGCCTAGAATAAAGAAAGAAGGTTTGCACATTTGAATCAGCAAATTACGTAAAACTTACAGACGTGTTCATTCATCGCCAAGTGCGTTGAAATTGAGTTAATACAACAATGATAACGAAACCAAGTAACACTTGCTATGGTTCTCAACGTTTGTGAGAAAGCCAGGTGACACTGCATTACCAAATCTGCAACAAGAAAACCTGTATGTTAGTCAATGCAGAGTTCAGGAGCCTCAAGAACCCTGCGCGTGCTATAAACACATACCATTCCCAAATCAATCAGAGGCAAAAACAAGATAGTGACGGAGCATGTGAGAGAAATTTAGATCCCCGTCATCCACATATATTAGAGATTAAAGGGTTATCCAATTTGATTTTGGATTTAGCAATACCATTTGATACATTATATGTAACCCTTAATTGGCTACACTTAAGCCCTATCAAGGGATCAATGATCTATATCCAAGGGCGAGAGGAGAGAAATTGAACAAGTCACAGAGAAACTATCAAGTTAAAAGACTCACTGGAATCAGAACTTCCGAAAAGTAAATGAAAAAAAAAAACTCAGTTGCGTACCTCGCCTATTTAAGAAAGTGTAGTTTTTGGTTTTTTATGCATATAAACATCAGTGACAAACTCCGCGGCATGCTTGCCCATGCCTCTGCGACTGTCAGGAATACAAGCAAAACATTTAATTACAGGGAAACAAGAAGGCATTAATACAGGAACATTGTGATCCGGTTTACAAACATGTTGCCCACTTACAATAACATATAATATGTATTTGATAATACAAAATTTAACAAACACACACATACAATGACCGTTACAATTACGGTCTCACTTGCTGAACACACCTGTCCAAGCCAAAAAGAGTTGAGTTCGTTAAACTTGCATCAGCCGCGGTATCATCCATGCTCAGATCATCATACCTACAAAATGACCAGCAGGGAATGACGACTTCGCCTAGGCTAAAGTACTGGGAATGTACAAAAAGGATACGAAACATTTAGAATTCAAAAGACACCATAATGCATGAAAGAAGGCATACATATATTGGACAAGTATATTGAACAAAAAATGGCAGGTCACAGCCATATATAATATGCTAACAACAACAACAACAAAGCCTTTTCCCACTAAGTGGGGTCGGCTATATGAATCCTAGAACGCCATTGCGCTCGGTTTTGTGTCATGTCCTCCGTTAGATCCAAGTACTCTAAGCCTTTTCTTAGAGTCTCTTCCAAAGTTTTCCTAGGTCTTCCTCTACCCCTTCGGCCCTGAACCTCTGTCCCGTAGTCACATCTTCGAACCGGAGCGTCAGTCGGCCTTCTTTGCACATGTCCAAATCACCGGAACCGATTTTCTCTCATCTTTCCTTCAATTTCGGCTACTCCTACTTTACCTCGGATATCCTCATTCTCAATCTTATCCTTTCTCGTGTGCCCACACATCCCACGAAGCATCCTCATCTCTGCTACACCCATTTTGTGTACGTGTTGATGTTTCACCGCCCAACATTCTGTGCCATACAACATCGCTGGCCTTATTGCCGTCTTATAAAATTTTCCCTTGAGCTTCAGTGGCCTACGACGGTCACACAACATCCATCCAGCTCGTATTCTATGGTTGAGATCTCCATCTAATTCTCCGTTCTCTTGTAAGATAGATCCTAGGTAGGGAAAACGGTCGCTTTTTGTGATCTTCGCTAAATTGCTCCGGTCATTAGTGTGGATAAGTATATAAATGGATAGAGATAGGAAAGCAAACACAAGATGTACGTGGTTCACCCAGATTGGCTACGTCCACGGAATAGAAGAGTTCTCATTAATTGTGAAGGGTTTACACAAGTACATAGGTTCAAGCTCTCCTTTAGTGAGTACAAGTGAATGATTTAGTACAAATGACATTAGAGTACAAATGACATTAGGAAATATTGTGGGAGAATGATCTCGTAATCACGAAACTTCTAAGTATCGGAGTGTGGTATCGACTTGCCTTATTTGTCTCATAGGTAGATGTGGCAGCTTCTCTGGAAGTACTCTTCCTCCATCCAGGGGTGGTATCTTTAACTGGTGGAGATGCACAAGGTAATGTATCAATTTCACTTGAAGCTTACTTGTAGTTTCAGGCTTGGTCAAGCGCGATACAAACCATGTAGTAGGAGTCCCCCAAGTCGCCGAGCTAGGGGATTTGCTGAAAGAGGTGACAGACAAGGTAAGCAATCAGAGCTCCGGCTGATTGTTCACCTTCTCCCCATCTTGCAGCAGCATGAAGGATAAAGAGAAGAAAAATGAGAAGATATGATATAGGATACTTTTGCTTTTGAAGAAGTAACTTTCCACAGGCTTATTCTTGAACTGAGCTGGAGGGTTTTCTGGTTTCCTCCAGAGTATAAGGCCGACTGAAGAATTTGAGGGTCAAAACAAGTCCATCAAATCTAGAGTACGTTCGACCCTGCTGATATGGGATACTTTTGCTTTTGACAAAGTAATGGATGGATCGGCACGTGTGCTGTTACGCTTGTCTCCACATGCTTCCTTGTATCCTTCGCACTTGCCCTATCTGTTCCTCAAGCAGATGCGGTATCTTCCCTGGCAACATAAGATGTTGAACATGAGTACTCGAGAGCAATGCCAGGTAAGTAATCAGGTAAGGGGTTCCAGGCTGTCAGTTCCTGGCTGGGAGCTTGATTTCAAGTGCTGACTGATTGCTCTCTTTCTCCTTGTCTTGCAGGTAAAAACAAGGCCAAAGGAAAAGACAGGGAAAAAGCATGATATGGGATACTCTTGCTTTTAACCCTGATGATATGAGATATTCTTGCTCTAGTATAGCTTGTTTGCAGAGGTATTATCGGGGGGAAAGAAAGCTGAATATTTCGAAAGGCTTCGTTGGGAGTGGCCTCTCAGATATGAGGAAGGGTTGAGCATTTTTGCAGGTCTGCCTGTCCGTTGGGGATGGAGGTCGACATATATAGGAGTCTCCCTAACAACAAGTAGTAATGCTATTCCTTTACCCTGCTTGGTCATAGCACGGTAGTGGGAGCTGCCAACTTCACATGTTTTAACTCTGTCAGAGCACTTTGAAAAAGTGGTATGTGGTATCTGGCTCTCGAGATTCGGAGAACGATGCTTCTTCGATTTTTGAGAAAGCAATCATGGTGGGGGTCTGGCTCTCGAGATTCGGGGAGCAGTGTCTCTTCGATTTTTGAGAAAGTAATCATGTTGGGAGTCTAGCTCTCGAGATTCGGAAGGCGGTGCCTCTTCGATTTTGGAGTAAGCAATCTTGTTGGGAGTGTTTTCTCGGATGTGAGTAAAGGTTGGGCATGTTTGCTAGTCTACCTTGCCACGAAGCACGGAGGTTGACACACAGGGACTTTCCAATTATCCAGCAGTGGTACTATTCCTTTACCCTTGTGGGTAATAATATGGTAGCTAGACCTTCAAAATTTATGTGTCTAAACTTTGTTAGTGCTGTTTCTTTGCTATTCTTTTACCTTTCTTGGTCAGAGCGATGTAGTGGGAGCTGCAAGCTTCACGTGCTCAACTTTGGCAGAGACTTTGACAAAGTTATCTGTGGTACCCATGAGCTATTGTTGCGTGTGGGAAGTGGGTGATTGAACAGTAAGATTCATGTGCTTTCTACTTCACCAGAAGTCTTCAACAGAATGCCCATAATTTCCGCAAAGCTGAGTGTGCGTGTGACAGGTGCTGACAAGGCTAGAAAAGAAGGTGCCTCTTTGATTTCTGAGATCGGCCCTCGTGGTCTCTGAGCAGCCCAGCTTTTGAGAAAGCGAGCGCCTCTTCGATTGATTCGGAGAACGATGCCTCTTCGATTTTTGAGAAAGCAATCATGCTGGGGGTCTGGCTCTCGAGATTCGGGGAGCAGTGTCTCTTCGATTTTTGAGAAAGTAATCATGTTGGGAGTCTGGCTCCCGAGATTCGGAGGGCGGTGCCTCTTCGATTTTGGAGCAAGCAATCTTGTTGGGAGTGTTTTCTCGAATGTGAGTAAAGGTTGGGCATGTTTGCTAGTCTACCTTGCCACGAAGCACAGAGGTTGACACACAGGGACTTTCCAATTATCCAGCAATGGTACTGTTCCTTTACCCTTTCTTCGATTTTTGAGAAAGTAGTCATGTTGGGAGTCTGGCTCTCGAGATTCGGAGGACGGTGCCTCTTCGATTTTGGAGCAAGCAATCTTATTGGGAGTGTTTTCTCGAATGTGAGTAAAGGTTGGGCATGTTTGCTAGTCTACCTTGCCACGAGGCACAGAGGTTGACACACAGGGACTTTCCAATTATCCAACAGTGGTACTGTTCCTTTACCCTTGTGGGTAATAATATGGTAGCTAGACCTTCAAAATTTATGGGTCTAAACTTTGTTAGTGCTGTTTCTTTGCTATTCTTTTACCCTTATTGGTCAGAGCGATGTAGTGGGAGCTGCAAGCTTCACGTGCTCAACTTTGGCAGAGAACTTTGGCAAAGTTATCTGTGGTACCCATGAGCTATTGCTGCGTGTGGGAAGTGGGTGATTGGACAGTAAGATTCATGTGTTTTCTACTTCCCCAGAAGTCTTCGACAGAATACCCATAATTTCCGCAAAGCTGAGTGTGCGTGTGACAGGTGCTGACAAGGCTGGAAAAGTAGGTGCCTCTTCGATTTCTGAGATCGGCCCTCGTGGTCTCTGAGGAGCCCAGCTTTTGAGGAAGCGAGCGCCTCTTCGATTTCTGAGATCGGCTTTCGTGGTCTTTGAGCAGCCCAACTTTTGAGAAAGCAAACACCTCTTCGATTTATGAGATCAACCCTCGTGGTCTCTAAGCAGCCCAGCTTTTGAGAAAGCAAACGCCTCTTCGATGTCTGAAGCTCCGTCGAGTGCAGCTTTTTATAGGGGCTGGCATTAAGTTCCAAAGCACACTTGAATCTCCACCAGTAGAAGCTCCATTCTTGCACTTCTAAGATCTTGATTTGTCCGACCTCTTCTCTCTTCAATACCTTTGAAAATGTCTGGCCCCTCCGACCGTCGTTTTGACTTGAACCTTGTTGAAGAGGCAGCCCCGCCTTCTCCAGACAACATATGGCGCCCATCCTTCGTCTCCCCTACTGGTCCTCTTACCGTTGGGGATTCCGTGATGAAGAATGATATGACCGCTGCGGTGGTGGCCAGGAACCTTCTCACTCCCAAAGATAACAGACTACTTTCCAAACGGTCTGATGAGTTAGCTGTTAAGGATTCACTGGCTCTCAGTGTTCAGTGTGCAGGTTCTGTGTCTAATATGGCCCAACGCCTATTTGCTCGAACCCGCCAAGTTGAATCATTGGCGGCCGAAGTGATGAGTCTCAAACAGGAGATTAGAGGGCTCAAGCATGAGAATAAACAGTTGCACCGGCTCGCACATGACTATGCTACAAACATGAAGAGGAAGCTTGACCAGATGAAGGAAACTGATGGTCAGGTTTTACTTGATCATCAGAGATTTGTGGGTTTGTTCCAAAGGCATTTATTGCCTTCGTCTTCTGGGGCTGTACCGCGTAATGAAGCTCCAAATGATCAACCTCTGATGCCTCCTCCTTCTAGGGTTCTGTCCAGTACTGAGGCTCCGAATGATCCCCCTCCGATGCCTTCTCTTTCTGGGGCTCTACCGACTGCTGAGACTTCTCCTAAGCAACCTTTGTGAAGGCTCCATCTTGTTTGTTTATTTTGACTCATGTATATGTACATATTTGTAGCTTATCGGGGATATCAATAAATAAGTTTTCCTTCATTTCAACGTATTGTGTTAAATACACCAAAGCCTTCTTCGCTAAGTTCTTTGAATTTTCTTTTGTTGAAGCTTGTATGTTGAAGCTTTCTGAGTGGAGCATGTGGGTTGGGGTAGTGTTCCCTTAATTTTTCGAGTGAGGAAAACTTCTCGGTTGGAGACTTGGAAAATCCAAGTCACTGAGTGGGATCGGCTATATGAATCTTAGAACGCCATTGTGTTCGGTCCTGTGTCATGTCCTTCGTTAGATCCAAGTACTCTAAGTCTTTTCTTAGAGTCTCTTCCAAAGTTTTCCTAGGTCTTCCTCTACCCCTTCGGCCTTGAACCTCTGTCCCATAGTCGCATCTTCTAATCGGAGCGTCAGTAGGCCTTCTTTGCACATGTCCAAACCACCGTAACCGATTTTCTCTCATCTTTCCTTCAATTTCGGCTACTCCTACTTTACCCCGGATATCCTCATTCCTAATCTTATCCTTTCTCGTGTGCCCACACATCCAACGAAGCATCCTCATCTCCGCTACACCTACACATCCCCAAAACTCTTTGGAAGAGGAGAAACCTGAATAAAGGAGGCACATGCGGCCATGATCGTCAAGACTGGTGAGATAACACTCTATGGGGTTGTAAAAGGGATCCTTGAATATTTCCTGTAGTTGATCTAGATGCTTATCAGAATTGGTGAGCCCAAATGAGTCCAAGTTATAGGCAACAACTTCTGCTTCACCGAATAAGGGCATGGCAATTAGAAAGCCATTGTACTCTACAGAGCAAATAAGATAGGGAAACTTCAATGGGATGGCAGAGTCCCATTCTTCTATTTTTAATTCCGCAAATCCGAAAACAATTCTCCGATTCTTTCTTGCTTCCAGCACATGGAAAAGAAACTGAACACATTACTAGACTACAGCTAAACTAACGAATGTGATTCGCGTTGTTTTAGTCCACTACCTTATTAATCTTAAGAAGCATACTAAAATTTATACTGAATTTCAATCAAGAATAGTAAACAACAATTATCGAGCTTTTATCGCTCCAAACAGCTGAAGTCAATCCTAAATCCCACTCGAACATTTCTCCGATGCAATTAACATTATTCGGATAGCATCCCAAACTAGAGGTATAGAAAATTGAAAAAACTAAAATGTATTACTGTATGATAGACAGGCAAAACCTAATTGCCGACTTAACGACTAATAACTAGAATTAAGCACGGAAATGAAGCCGAACCTGATGAATATCACACTGTTCACAGTCAAAGCAAGTGCCATTACAATTGGATTATATCACTTACAGCATAATTCAGTTTTGCGAAACTAAAAAACAGCGGCCATAATTGCTGTAATTAGGGAAGGAATTATATTTAGGGATACTGTCATCAGTTCAATTAACTACAGAGTAAAATTTTTATATTTGTCTCTATGGTAGAATTGAGAAAGAATTAAAAAGCCTAAATTCCAATAAAAAAATGCAAACTTTGTAAGGAGTGCGACAGCGAGGTGTGCGACGGTGAGGCGCCGAATCGATTTTGTCGTTGAAGAGCTCTGGAGCAAAATCGGTTTGTCGTTGAAGAGTTCTCTGGAACAAAATCGGGTTTGTCGCTCAAGACCTCCCACTCCCACTCCCATTCACACTCCGTCCCTCTCTCGCTCTCTATGTCTCTCGGTGTCTCTCTCCCTCTCTCTATCTATCTCAGAGGCGGCATATAGCCTCCCATCCTCGAAACCCTCACCGAATGACAACAAACCTAAAGCCTCCCAATCCGTCCCAAACCTTACTGGACAAAATTACCCTTCTAAATTTCAAAAACTACCCAATCAACCCAGACGGCTTTTTTGTAATTAAGCTGAAATTGAAGGGCGTTTAAGTTACTGTAGATTAGGGTTTTATAAAAGGAAAGACCCCTCCTCCTCCGTTTTTTTACTTCTACAGATCCCACCTCTCTCTCTCCTCCGGATCTCTCTCTTCCAGCTCTCTCAAGGCAAGGGCGAGATATCTTGTAAGTGTCTACATTTGCATTTTCATTACTGTTATTGTGTAAATTTACTAATTATTTTACTAACCGACACTTATATTTTTATTATTATTGTTATTGTGAATTTACTAATTATTTACTAACTAGCACTTACATTTTTATTATTAATATCACTGTTATTGTGTAAATTTACTAATTATCTACTAACTTTCAAATCAAAGCACAAGGGTGGGTGATTCAAGTTTGGGTTCTCTCCCGCAATTGAAACAAAAATAGAAAATATATATCAAGGCACGGTTCAGCCTTCAAGGAAGGCAACCTATCACCTAATGACTAAGGCGGAAGCACTTAACTAGTATTCTGCCACCCAATTCCCGATTAATCAAAAGTCAATATACCTGCTATAGGCTGACTTTATTTGCGAACTCGAATATGATATGTATATAGTCTTCACTGACCCAGTAGAACACACTTTACACACATATGTTGCAAAAAATAAGGGGAATCTTATAGATCGTGACACTGAAGAGGCCACTAAGGAGATAAATAAGATTTAGTGGTAATTTAATAAAAATAATATAATTGTTAGTATATAACAAGTATTGTGTATACGTATGTGTTATTTTTTGTTAATTTAATAATTTTGTAAGGATGCTGTGAAATGGCTCAAGTACCTCCAAAAAGAGCACAATCGAGAGCATGAGAATTTGAGTGAGCACTAGATATTTGTGGTGAATGGAAGAGGCCGTCTTGGCCGATTATACATGGACCCACTCCCGGCAGATCTCAAAACCAACCTCTTTCCACCCCAGATATTGATGTCTTCGTCAAAATTTTACTTTTCATATATCCTAATGGCGTAAATGCGTACAACACTAATCTGAGATATTTATATGACCGCTTGAATCTTTGGCCAAAAGATTAATGTGAGACATTTATATGATCGCTTGAATCTTTGGCAGAAGATTTGCATAATGTCTCATTTTAGTGTTGTATGCATTTATATGAAAAGTAAAATTTTGACGAATGCATCAATATCTGAGGTGGAAAGAGGTTGGCTTTGAGATCTGTTAGGGGCGGGTCCATGTAGAACCGGCCAAGACGACCTTTTCCATTCACTACAAATATCGAGTGCTCACTCAAATTCCCATGCTCCCAATTGTGCTCATTTTTGAGGTATTTGAGCACTTTCACAGCATCTCTACAAAATTGTTAAATTAACAAAAATAACACATACGTATAAACAATACTGGTTATATACTTACAATTATAATATTTTTATTAAATTACCACAAAATCTTCTTTATCTCCTTAGTGGCCTCTCTAGTGTCACGATCTACAAAATTCTCCTTATTCTTCTCAACATATGTGTGTAAGTGTCTTCTACTGGGTCGGTGAAGACCATATACATGTCATTTTTCGAGTTCGTAAACAAAGTCAGCCTTTAGCAGGTATATTGACTTTTGATCAATCGGGAATTGGGTGGCAGAATACTAGTTAAGTGCTTCCGCCTTAGGCATCAGGTGACAGGTTGCCTTCCTTGAAGGCTAAACCGTGCCTTGATATACATTTTCAATTTTTGTTTCAGTTGTGGGAGAGAACCCAAACTTGAATGACATATCCTTGTGCTTGATTTGAAAGTTAGTAAATTTACACAATAATAGTAATAATAAAAATGTAAGTGCTAGTTAATAATTTTACACAATAACAGTAATAATAAAAATGTAAGTGCCAGTAAAATAATTAGTAAATTTACACTAATAAAAATGTAAGTGCTAGTTAGTAAATTCACACCATAGCAGTAATAATAAAAATGTCTATATGTCCACCTGGTCATTTACCAAAGTGGGAGAGTAGATCCTTTAAAAAATTTTGACTCGTTGGCTTGTTTGAATCTTAAGATCGCATTGACGTATTTCTGTAGATTGTAAAAATACTCATCAAGAAAATCTTTGTGATATTAGATTATAATTTATGTTATCTTTTGGATGGCACAGTTGATCTTTTTCTTTTATCTAACTCTTTGGAAGCGGTCTTATTATTTATTAACATAAGTATTTGTTTAAATTTTTATGCTTAAAAATAGAAGAATCAGTTACAAATAGGCCTGGGCAAAAAATACCGAGAACCGAACCCGGTCGGTTCGGTTTTTTTTTCGGTTCATTTTGGTATGAGTACAAAATCGGTTCGGTTTGGTGCTTAGTCGGTTCGGTTTCGGTTCTACGTTCAATACCGAACCGTACCGAATCACTTTTTTTAATAGAAATTATTGTTAAGTGGACCACTCCTCCACGTTTTTGCACTCTTGGACTCTCACGTTTCTGAGACTCTCAGACTCTCACTTTTCTCACTCCGAAGTCACTCGGTCTCTCTCAATCGCCGGCTCCACCACTCCTCCTCCTCTCCAATCTCTCACGATTTCACGGTCTCACCTCCACCACAACCATCTTGACATCGTCTTCTCTCATGGTAAGTCAATCTCTTGAATTTGTTTGCATTTTATAAAATTAGGGTTCTAATTTTTAGATTCAAATTGGGATTGGAATTGGGGTTTCTCTGAAATTCAAATCTCTTTGGGTATAATTTTTTTTCTATCTGGGATAACTTGTAGTTCCTATCTGGGTTTCTCTGAAATCCACAATTAGTTAGTTAATTAATCGATTTCACATGGCTGATGGCTGTTTGGTTGGTTGACGATGTTAATGAAAGCAATGTCTCGTAATTTCTGGTCAATTTTGTATCCTTCTGACTCCAATCACTCCATCCAATTTTTTTTTTTTGCCAAAATCACTCCACCCTCTCCGGGTATTAGGAGAAAGTCATAACTGTGTTGATCAGGCATATTCAGTTGTGGGTATGCCCCTTTGTCTCCGGGTAAAACACCAGAACAATTCATTTCTTCTTTTAAAACCAAATTAATCAGGCATATTCAAATTTGAAGTGGGTATGCCCCTTTGTCTATTCAGTTGTGACTTACATATTTTAATCTCACGATATCATAATAAAAACCACTCTTTTTCTTAATTCTCATGATTATATCTACAAAAATTACTAAAAACAACTTATAACATTAATTTTCTAGAGCACCGATACATGTAAATATAGACATTGTCAACAAAGATTAAAAGCTGAGGCTTGCTCGATTGTCATTTACTGTTTAGTTTTCTAAATCAATCCCATCATTTGTAATGTAAATATTGGTGGGGTTCCCATTATTTGGGAAAATGGGTTTTGTATCCAAGCTCAGAAAATGGGTTTTGCCTTTTGAAAATGTTTATGTGAGTGGGTTAATTATGTGTCATTTTATTGGCTAGAGCTAGCTACAAATAACTATTTTGTTCCCTTGGATTGTGGATAAACAAAGAGGAGGGTCATAATGATTCACAAATTGTGATGGGATTTGATTCTTTTTTGGACATAATGATTCACAAATTGATATTTTTGTATTGATTGGATGCAGGCTTCGTACCGTGTAGATTCTATAGATGATGCAATTGATTTGGAATATGAATCGGGGGGAAGTAAATGTGAGGCCGAAAGTGAAGGAGATCAAGAGGAGGTAAGTGTCTCCCAACTCCTACAAGGTAAACGTAGTAAGGTTTGGGAGCATTTTAGGCCTTATCAAGTTAAGACCCTAATAAGCCTCAAGGATCGAGAAGGGAATGTTGTAAAAGATGAAAATGATGAACTGGTAATGGTTCCACATGTAAGACTTAGGGCTAAATGTGTCTATTGCCCGGAACATACAAATGATGGTGACTATGCGGCTGATTCAAGCACTAATGGTATCTCCGGAATGAGAAAACATCTTAATCGACAATGTAAATATTATCATGCCAACTTAAGGAAAAATCAAAAACTTCTTTATGAGGAGAAGAGAGGGGGTAAAACTTTGGTCAATAGGGAGTTTAACCAATCCGATTGTTTGGAAGCATGTGTAGAGATGATTGTTCTTGATGAGGTACCCTTTAGTACCGTAGAAAAAATAGGGTTCAATAGATTTTGTAGTGTTGCATGTCCATTGTTTCGTGTGCCTTCTAGGAGGACTCTTGTTAGAACTTTCCTTAAAATGTATGCCCAATCTAAGGATAGTTTGAAAAAGGAATTGTATGCGCACCGAATTTCTCTTACCACCGACACTTGGACAAGCACTCAAAACATCAATTATATGGTCCTCACCGCACACTTTATTGGGAAATGTGATCATATTATGAGTTACTGGATTGATATGGAAGCAGAAAACAATTAGTTTGTCACGACTGTTTTGTTAAGATGTTTATGTGATCAATTAGAATTTAACTAAGAAGCAGCTTCAATTGCAGATTACTTATTTCGTTTGACATTGAATATAATTTGGATCCAACTTATCGATTTTACGTTAATTGCTATGTCCTTGCTGTATTTGTGCAAAATAGCAATTGTGTAGCTTCTAGGACTGCAGGTTACGTAGCAATTGTGTAGCAATTTTGTAAAGTTCGGTTTGATTTGGCATGCTTTGGAAAAGTTGATGAGAAGGTGATATCAGTGCATTAAAGTTCCATTGAATAGCTTCTAGGACTGCAGGTTATGTCTTTTTATGGAGGGGTATATGTCAAATTTTTAAGGTAATTTCAAGCATTTTTTTTGGGGCCAAAAATTGATTTGGGCCAAAATCTGTTTGTGAATCTAGGCCTAAAATTTATTTGTGTGAACTTTGTTAATTTTGGGCCAAAAGTTGATTTGGGCATTTTTGTTTACTTAAATTGAAAAATAGGCCTTGTTCCTCATAGCCCAGAACCGAACCGAACCTATACTTATACCAAACCGAACCGAACCTATTAGGTTCGGTACTACATCGGTACAACCAGTCATACCGTACCAAACCGTACCGAAAGTTTGTTATAGGTTCGGTTTCGGTACTACCTCGGTACCGAACCGTGCCCAGGCCTAGTTACAAATATTGAACTGACCTAAAACGTAGCCAGAATTGAGTTTGCATGAAAATTTTACCAAAAAGAGGTTTTAACTTTATGATGAATTTTGTAGAACTGGGCAAAACTGATTTTACAAATCCGGAGTTAATAGCAAACTGTTTTTATGAAACATGAAAATTGTTGAGATTTCACAAGACATTTTGAGAGTTACTAGCTCCTTTTTGTTGTAGATTGCTCTATGTAGATATAAATTAGTGTTTTTTTGGCCTCGTGATAATCATATGCAATATTCTTTTTCTTTCGGGATTTATGCCCCTTTGTCAAGCAAAAAAGATTAAAAAAAAAATCCTATTAAGTCATGTGGAACTGGTCTTCCGATAATCGCGCAAACCCTTTCACAAATAATTTTTTTTTATATATTATATATAAGATATAAAATTACCAAAGTTTTGTTTGGTGCATTGAGGTAGGTATCGAAGAGATCCACCCTATCCAAAAACCAGAGACAGCGAGAGAGAGTGGCATTGAATTGCACCACTATTTCGCCTCTCCGTCCTCCCTCTCTGTGTCCGTCATGTCGTCGACCAGTGCTTTAAGCTCCCGGCTTTCCAACTTCCACCGCCTCACCGACTCCCAGGATCACCTCTCTTTCCG
This sequence comes from Malus domestica, assembly GCF_042453785.1. Lineage (NCBI taxonomy): Eukaryota > Viridiplantae > Streptophyta > Magnoliopsida > Rosales > Rosaceae > Malus > Malus domestica. Next base: position 2,857,169 of record NC_091675.1, on the reverse strand, counting down.
TAAGCTCTCTCGAAACGTATTGACCAGTAGTATTTCGCACAATTTTGTATGCAAACATTTCTCGAATTGCATAGAAATTATGGGTTTTTCGAAACAAGATGGGAAATTGGGTTTCTTTTTGTACCAAATTTAACCCCTTTTATCATACACTTGAGGAAAAAGCATGGCTTTGGCTTTGGCTTTGGCAGTGTAAGAAATTACTGTTGGAAATGTTGGACCATTGTATTTGAATTCTAAGCATTGAAATTCGATGCCACTTTGCTGAGCGAGATTGTTTAGGATGTCAAACTAAATTGTGGGCATTGAAAATTTGTGAGCGTAAATGTTTGCGCTTTTTAGAAATTTATGCTCAAATCTGTTAATCATTGTTCTGTTATGCAAAAATGTTTTGCCTATTCCGCTGTGAGACGGGGTTATCGCATAATTTCTGATGACAAATCAAACTTACTGCTTTATTCTGATTATAGGTGAAGGAGTAAACTCACGTCCAGCCTGTCCTTCAATTGTTTCTTGGCCTGGTATTAAGACTGGGAGGACACCCCGTTCGTCCCGTGTGTATGGCTTATTTGGAGGAGGGAAAAAGGGTAACAATGAAAGGGGTGATGATGCAGCTTCAAAGGTTTAGCATTTTCCCTCTTGTAGTTTGTTTTCCCATTTTTCTGGAACTTGTCTTGGGTGGACCAACTTTGTATTGACCATTGGAATTGCCATCTGCTGCATTGCTGTACCCGTTAATCCTTCTCAGAAATTTATTTCTTGCCCCTTGTATTCCTCTGTTGAGTGTGTCAAGTCAATACAAACTCTATTAAAATGAAAGGGGATGGTTGATTTTAACTTTTATATGCTTCATGTGGGGACACCTGATCAAATTTATATGATTGATGCAGTATTAGGTTGCAGGGTTTCGTAGCCCTTCCAATTGTAAGCTAAGTAGCTTTATGCAGCCCGAGCCCCACAGATTTTGACATTAGGCTGTCAACTGTACTTTGGTCGAACATGGTCCAGCTATGTTTTATTATGGATCACTATATCTTGCATCACGCAATTGGTAGCAGGATTCGTTCAGGATAAAGGGCAGTGGTATGGACGTTAAATGGGGTTGCCTAGCTATAATTATAGTCGAACTATAAGGTTGCTATAGTGATAGTGTTATCATCGTTTATTTGTCTTGTGTAATGGCGACATTGCAAGCTTGAGGTCGATCATAACTGGCCACTTTTGGTTTACTAGATCATAACTGGCCACTTTTGGTTTACTAGAACATATGCTGATAATGACTTTATGTTGTTTCTAGCATAATTGTGACTATGATCCTATGTTGTTTTCTGTTACAGTATCCCGAGTCTGTCTTAGTCCACGTGGAGCTAGTCCAGCAGTCCTAAGAATAGAAACCTTGATTTAAGTATCAAGTTGATGTACTGTTATGTCTGCACTTTTGATGCAGGCAGGAGTTTTCAGTATGCAAAACCTAAACCCTCACCGAATGACAACAAACCTAAACCCTTCCATTCCGTCCCAAACCCTACGGACAAAATTACCCTTCTAAATTTTAAAAATTACCCAACCAACCCAGACGGCTTTTTTGTAATTAAGCTGAAAATCGAAGGACGTTTAAGTTACTGTAGCTTATGTTTTTAGAACAGATACTGTCGCGACCCCTCCTCCTCCTGTTTTTCACTTCTACGGCATCCTTTTTTACTTCTACTTCATCCTTTTTTACTTCTACATCACAGCTCTCTCTTCCAGCGCTCTTTTTCTCAATGGCGAGGGCGATTGAACTCGTAAGTCTCTACATTTACATTATTATTACTGTGTAAATTTACTAATTATTTTGCTAATTGGCATTTAAATTTTTATTATTACTATTATGGTGTGAATTTACTAATTATTTACTAACTAGCACTTATATTTTTATTACTATTGTTATGGTGTAAATTTGCTAAGTATTTTACTAACTAACACCTACATTTTTATTATTATTGTTATTGTGTGAATTTGGTGTAAATTTGCTAAGTATTTTAATAACTGACACCTATATTTTTATTATTATTGTTATTGTGTGAATTTACTAATTATTTACTAACTAGCACTTACATTTTTATTGTTATTGTGTAAATTTACTAATTATTTACTAACTAACTTTCACATCAAGCGCAACGGTGGGTCATTCAACTTTGTGTTCTCTCCCGCAACCGAAACGAAAATGAAAAATATCTATCAAGGCATGATTCAGGGTTCAAGGAAGGCAACGTATCACCTGATGACTGAGGTGGAAGCACTCAATTGGTCTTGTGCCATCCGATTCCCGATTGATCACAGGTCAATCTATCTGCTGAAGGCTGACTGTGTTTACAAACTCGAAAATGACCAGTATATAGTCTTCACGGACCCAGTAGAAGACACTCTACACTCATATGTGAAGAAGAATGAGAAGAATCTTTTAGATCCTAACACTGGGGAGGCCACTTAGGAGTTAAAGATGATTTTGAGGTAATTTAAAAAAATATTATAATTGTTAGTATATTGTTTATACGTATGTGTTATTTTTTTTTATTAATTAAATTTTTTTGTAGGGATGTTGTGAAAGAGCTCACGTTCCTCAGAAAAGAGCACAATCGCGAGCATGGGAATTTGAGTGAGCACTCAATATATGTGGTGAATGGAAGAGGCCGTCTTGGCCGGTTCTACATGGACCCGCCCCCGGCGCATCTCAAAGCCAAAGCCAACTTGTTCCTACCCGAGATGTTGATGCATTCGACTTGTTACCACAAAATCATCTTTAACTTCTGAGTGTCCTCTCCAGTGTTAGGATCTAAAAGATTATTCTCATTTTTCTTCACATATGAGTGTAGAGTGTCTTCTACTGGATCCGTGAAGACCATATACAGATCATTTTCGAGTTTGTAAACCCAGTCAGCCTTCAGCAGATATATTGAGTTTTGATCAATTGGGAATTGGATAGCAGAAGACCTGTTGAGTGCTTCCACCTCAGTCATCAGGTGATACGTTGCCTTCCTTGAACCCTGAATCATGCCTTGATAGATATTTTTCATTTTTGTTTCGGTTGCGGGAGAGAACACAAAGTTGAATGACCCACCGTTGCGCTTGATGTGAAAGTTAGTAAATAATTAGTAAATTTACACTAACAATAAAAATGTAAGTGCTAGTTAGTAAATAATTAGTAAATTCACACAATAACAATATTAATAAAAATGTAGGTGTCAGTTAGTAAAATACTTAGCAAATTCACACAATAACAATAATAATAAAAATGTAGGTGTCAGTTAGTAAAATACTTAGCAAATTTACACCATAACAATAGTAATAAAAATATAAGTGCTAGTTAGTAAATAATTAGTAAATTCACACCATAATAGTAATAATAAAAATTTAAATGCCAATTAGTAAAATAATTAGTAAATTTACACAGTAATAATAATGTAAATGTAGAGACTTACGAGTTCAATCGCCCTCGCCATTGAGAAAAAGAGCGCTGGAAGAGAGAGCTGTGATGTAGAAGTAAAAAAGGATGAAGTAGAAGTAAAAAAGGATGCCGTAGAAGTGAAAAACAGGAGGAGGAGGAGGGGTCGCGACAGTATCTGTTCTAAAAACCTAAGCTACAGTAACTTAAACGTCCTTCGATTTTCAGCTTAATTACAAAAAAGCCGTCTGGGTTGGTTGGGTAATTTTTAAAATTTAGAAGGGTAATTTTGTCCGTAGGGTTTGGGACGGAATGGAAGGGTTTAGGTTTGTTGTCATTCGGTGAGGGTTTAGGTTTGCTCCAGTTCCTCTCTCTCGCCGAATTTATGCCGCTCGAGCGCGCCCAGTCACTGCTTATGCTCTTCAAGGCCACCACCCTCCTCTTCGCTTTTGTTTGCTCAATTTTCAGTTAATTCGGATTTGATTGCGGTTTTTGGGTCGTTGTGTGAGTTAACCCAGTTTGAATGTTAGTTGAATATTGGTTCCTTTTGGTTTTATAGTGAGGCTGAGGTGCACCGGAGTAAACCCATTTAACCATTAGTGATGCTCGTATTTTTGGAAGTTCCATTATTGATGGATCGATTTTTAAATTGTTGTATTGAGATATGCAAAGCGCAGTCGCCCACACCACATGAGTTACCGTTAGTTATTGATTTGGAGTACTGTCATTCACACCCGTGTCGTGTGGGCAACTGCGATTAACATTTTCCTTCTTGTCCGTCTGTGACTGCGAGCAATTGATTGAGGTGCTGTCCCATGAGCGAACGTGCGCATTGTTTATATTCTTATTGACAGTTTATATTTTGTTCAAGCACCATTGCCACCATCTACTACTTTAAATTATCAGGCAGAGCCTTCTTTGCCAGACCTCACCCCTGGTAAGTTGGTCATATCCCTTTTATGTCGGTATCGTCACTTTTTCAACACCTTGATATCACTCCACTCAATAATTGTTCATTTCTTCAGGTCTAAGGCAAAGTATGAGAGCCATTAGCAAAGAAAAGGAAATATCAATCCCCTAATGAACAAGCAGTTTAATCTTCTGCCAAGGAATTCCTTGAGAAAGCAGCTCGAGAGATTCTTGGTGATAACCAAGGTGGTCTGAAGATGACGTACCTATGATCTGATTCCTGTTTTTCCCGGTAGAGCTCTTTTTCTTCTTATCTTATCCACGTTGTGATTTTATTTCCTCAATTATTTCTGTTGGTTCAAGTTCATTATGGTCGTATAGCTTTCAATATTTCCAGAGTCATGTGCCCGCGCCAGTGTTATTGTACATTGGCATAGCAATACTTGTTATGCTGCTTGTGTAAAATTTGTAGAGCGTTGCTCGGTCAAAATAGGGAAGAACAAGTATTTGATTTATCCATAGATTGTTACGTATAACTGAAGGTTCTGGTATGATGATTGAGTTGCTAATAATTGTAGTCATCATATTTGGAATAACTATATATTACAACAATGCAAGTCATTTTGCGTTGTTAGCCACTTAAATAGTACTGCTACCCTTCAATACCGAAACTTCTGATTCCGATGATCGGTGCAATTCAGGAGGATTGCATATCACTATTTATCACCAATGGGAGTTTAATAATTCAAACCTGATCTGAAAATACATGGTGCTATATTTCTGTTGTCTCTGATTGCTCTTTCTTTGGCCCGTGCGAAAACAACATGGTTTTGGATGTGGATTCCACCCCCAGCACCCTTCCTGCAACAACCCTTACCTAATGGTAATTCCCCTTCATAGTTTTCTTAACTAGGGTTCCTGTTTTGTTGTTTGTGTTCTTAACTAGGGTTCCTGTTTTGTTGTTTGTGTTGGGACTTGCAAGTGAACTTGTGCCCATAGGTAAGTTCAGGGACTTGATGCAGCACAGGAAAGACCTGCAGCACTCTTTTTCCCCTTAAATACTAAATTCTGACGTTTTCTCCCTATTGTTTCAGGGCTTGCCAAGATGGACTGTCCTGATATAGCACCTCTTTGAATATTTCAATTTTTGTTGTAATGGTTCCGAAGTCAGATGGAGAAGCTCTCAAGAAATCTGTTGAAGATGGGAAGAAAGGTCAAGTTCTGATATTTACTGTTTCGCCAAATTCTTTACTTACTTCCTTTAGTGTGGTTAGGAGTAATAAATATAACGTAATAGAAGATGGCATACTGATGTGGGACAGTTTGGGAGGTCTGATTTAGGGCTTTTATAAGGGGCATTTCATAGAAAAAGGGCTTGAATTATTTGAAGTTTCAGGGGGGAGAACAGATGATAGCTTTTTCAGGCGTCGGTTGAATTAGGGTTTTCCAGGTTGGACATATAGGTTCTCTATGATATATATATAGATTAAGAGTTTGCTTTCCATCTTTGTTTGCATCCATATGTTAGCTAATGTGCTTGCACTTTTCAATTCTAAAGTTTGTTCGATGTGAGATATATATGGATAATTCTTGTAACTTACTGCAGTGGAGCTTCTATTATATTCTCCCAAGCATCGAGTGCTGGACTAGTCTGTTTTCTTCCTGTGGCTGATGGCTGTTGGAATTGCTTCATCTCGGTCAAAGATTACTGCTCCTGAGAAGTCTGATGAGAAGTATAATGAACTAGCGTAAAAGGTTTTTACATGCAAGCCTCATTTCACAGTTTTCACTGCCCGACTTCTTTGTTCCCTAAATGCTTTTCTCGTATACATGTCGATTTTAATTCACTTGAACTTTTTGTTTTACATGAAATATTGTGTGGTTATCAGGGATGGATGTATCATTATGAATGGAAATGTCGGTGGATATTTTGATATCGGTAACTGTCATCTCAATGGAGAATGATTGATTTAACTTTCACTGAAGTTTCATTCAAAACTTTCATCTTTCAAAGGAAATGTACATCGATCAACCTGTTGACAGTCACTGATGTGACATAGAAACCGAAACATCCTCCAAAAATTTTAGTAGAGATATTTCCATCACAACCCAGAGAGTTTCTTCTCGCAGACCCGAAAAAGAACAGATAGATATCCATCTGTATACACACAAAAAGACCATCTCTCCCCATAATTGCCTTTATTATTTATTTGTTTTTATTTATTTATTATTATTGGTTATTATTCCTCCCCCTCCTCCTCTGTCTCTCTCTCTCTCCTCTGTCTATCTGGAATCGAAAACCTTATCTCCTTTTTTGATTTGGGTTTTCGTTTCCTTTGCTTAATCTCTAAGGTTTTATCTATGGAGATTGATTTATAGTTTTTTCACTAAAAAATCGTATTTTCTATTTCCTGTTTGGATGTGGATTTATAGTTTTTCACTATTTAAGGGTCAAAGATTCGGGCTTTGAGCAGGAGATGAAAAGGGTTCAACTGGGTTTTGAATTTGATCGCTTTTCTCTGTTGAATTTTGTTAATTTTTTGTGATTAATTCGGGATTTTGAAGAGGAAGATGAAAAGGGCTGCTGGCAATTCCAAGCAGTCTCAGCCTGCTAATGAGGAAACTAGGATGAAGTTCAGGCATGAAAGTCTTCTGCAAGATTACCTCGAACGACAAAAGGTTTGGTTTTTTGTTCGACTTTTGTTTTGGTCTTGTCTTTCTTATTGAACTTCTCTGTCTAGTTCTTCTTCTTCTTTTTTTTGTTTTTGTCTTGTCGAAATTTTGTTTAGTTATCATGTTTGTTTGATATTCTAGTTAGTTTGTTGTGATTGAGAAGAAGAATGAGAATAATTCTGAATCGACAGAATGAAGTACCAACTCCAATGTTAGAGTGACAGTTTTCTGACAAGACGATGTATAATTTAAATTCTAAACTACTCTAGCTTACGGGGACAGAAATTCGAACTTTAGTACTGGAGTCGGGCACACTGCCCTGCCTACTGACCTAACCCACGTATGCTAGACTAACAGTTGTTATAGGAAAACTTCAATTTTCTAGGATCTTAAATCTCCAATGAATTCAAAATCAAGTACTTGGCTTTTATAAAGGGACAGATGATAGCTTTTTCAGGCGTCGGTTGAATTAGGGTTTTCCAGGTTGGACATATAGGTTCTCTATGATATATATATATGGATTAAGAGTTTGCTTTCCATCTTTGTTTGCATCCATATGTTAGCTAATGTGCTTGCACTTTTCAATTCTAAAGTTTGTTCGATGTGATAATATATATGGATAATTCTTGTAACTTACTGCAGTGGAGCTTCTATTATATTCTCCCAAGCATCGAGTGCTGGACTAGTCTGTTTTCTTCCTGTGGCTGATGGCTGTTGGAATTGCTTCATCTCGGTCAAAGATTACTGCTCCTGAGAAGTCTGATGAGAAGTATAATGAACTAGCGTAAAAGGTTTTTACATGCAAGCCTCATTTCACAGTTTTCACTGCCTGACTTCTTTGTTCCCTAAATGCTTTTCTCGTATACATGTCGATTTTAATTCACTTGAACTTTTTGTTTTTCATGAAATATTGTGTGGTTATCAGGGATGGATGTATCATTATGAATGGAAATGTCGGTGGATATTTTGGTATCGGTAACTGTCATCTCAACGGAGAATGATTGATTTAACTTTCACTGAAGTTTCATTCAAAACTTTCATCTTTCAAAGGAAATATACATCGATCAACCTGTTGACAGTCACTGATTGGACATAGAAACCGAAACATCCTCCAAAAATTTGAGTAGAGATATTTCCATCAAGGATGATATTTTCTTCTTGGCCGTCCTGTTACTGCATAATGTGTTGTAATTTTGGGAAATAGTATTTATATCTTCTTTGATTGGATAGGAATCTAATGCTGGAACAGCCAAAGATGATTCTGAGGACGAAGTCATGAATCTTAGTGTGGCGAGTGATGTGTGTTTCATCATAACAGCATTCACTTTTCTGTTGCTACCATATTTCGTTATGTCGACTTGGTTTATCTGGGTGCTGATCATACTTTTCTGCATTGGCGGTATTGAGGTACAGTGATTAATTCTATTATTTATTAATTTTGCTTGCAAAGCAAACAAAGTTTGCTATAAACAGAGTCCATGGCATTTTCATACCTCTATGGGAATTAAACTAAATAGAACTGTGCATTACAATCTATAGAATGCCGAATAATGCATTTGTTTTGATAACTTTTTGGATAAGAAACAACTTTCATTAATAAAAATTAATTTGTACAAAATAAAGGACAAGATGTCTACTATCTAAAATCCTGCTAACAACGGTAAAACAGGAAAATCAGAAGCATACCACACCACTAAAATTAAGAAAGCTTATGAATGTCCTTTTTGTAAGAAAGTCATGGACATCCTTCCTACACCTACCTCATAATGTATTTCAATGATTGGAACCATCTATATCTTAGATCCTCATTTCAAGGGTCATCCCCGTAGAAAATCATCCAAATCCTAAAGTGTTTGAAGGAGAGTCTAAAAACTGAATGGTTTCCATCATTGAATCACATTCCTGGAAATAGGATGTCCATAACTTTCTTAAATGTTGAATTGTTCTGTCAAATTTGTTTGATCTGCTACTTTCCTGTACTATTTGTTAGGAAGCTTGCCAAAGTTAGTGTCCTATTTTGTTTAGGATTGTATTAAGGAATCTTCTGTCAGTTGACATATGTCATGCTAGCTGATGTATCTTTTGTTTTCAGGAAATGCATAATTGTGTTCTGAGCGTGATTTTGAGGTACATTTGATAATTTTTTTTCCTGTTTCTACTGAACCTATCACCCATGCTCCTTAATGTCTTTTACTGGTTGAATATAAAATGAGAAGTGGTGGATGGAAGACAATAACTTTGCCTCTTCTGGATGAGGTTTCTATTCTCTCGCTTGTTGTATAAGCTTTTTGTGTGGCATTTGCAATTTTCTGGGTTGTTACCCGGCAGGCGTCATATTCATGGATAGGCCAAGATGTTCTTGTATGTTTCATGTTTTGATATGTGTGCTAGGCCGAGTGTATTATGCATTCAGCGAATTTATGCAGTTACAGAAATTGTTTTTTTTTTTTTTTGTCCCTTTCAAATCCTGGACACTTGGTAATGGAGAGTGATTGGATGCGTCCAGACTACTGGGGTCAGTCTTCTATTGTAACATCTCAAAATATTTCTAATGGTCATACCTGAAAGAAAGCTTTTACTTACCAGTTAAGCTCTTGATTGCACTTCATGCATGCTAAGTATTGCAATTTTGGAACAAATCTATTTCTTGCTTCTATGTTTTGTCAAGGTAGTCACCCAAAGATCTTCTATCAACCTAAGTTGAAAGGTTTAAGGGTTCCCTATGGACTGCTGAAATATTGCAAAGAAACCTAAAAATTTACAACGTTATGCCATATCGTTATGCATTATTGTACCATGTTTAATCCTTGGGGTTTTTCGCTACATGATTCTCATGGTTGTCTATATGGTCTGTTGAAGATGGTTGTACATCCGTCATTTTATCCATGTCAGCTAGTTAAAATATATTTTGTTGACAGCGTAACTGGTTGATGATAACGGTCTTGCAAATTACTCGATTGCCTAATATAATGGTATCAGTTCTTTTATCATTTAATTAATGTATGAAGTTTTTGTCTCATAATTCTAACATGTCTCAGGTTACCACGGAACTACTTTGTCTACGCCATCTTTTGGGTATTCCTGTCACCCTAAATATTCAAAGATAGAGTCAAGGTTGCGGTACGTTCTTATCTCAGCTTCTTTTTCTTATTTTTCTTGGTTTATTAGATACCTTGTATCATTAAGTGCATAGATTTTCGACTGAAATGCATCGGTTGGAGTATTGGGGTGTGTATTGCATGTGTTTATTTGCTGAAGGCTCACTGTTGTTCAAAATGATTCTACATATGTTGTTGATGGACATCTTGTCCCTTCTATTTGTAACTCATCTTTTTTCTTGTTCAATGAATTGTTTCTGTTTCTGATATTTTAAGAGAAGTAAGAAACAATACCATTCTGATGTATTCATCTCAGAAAGTCTTTTTGTTTTTTTTGTTTTTTTTGAGAAGAATCTCAGAAAGTCTTTATGAGAAGAGAGTGTTCGAGCAAGTATGCTTATACGAGTATACTCCTCTATGTTGATTTTGAGTAGTGTCCAATCATATGCAAATACATATATCGCTAATTCATGTTCATTTATTTCTTTCCTTTACACACGAAACCTACATCGACTGTATTAATAAAACCTGGGCTGGAGCATTGATAGCTAAAAGATAAAGACTGGGATTCAAGCCATTAGTCATACTTTTGCACTCTTGCAACCCACCTTGACATCACGATTTGTCAAAAATATGATGTGTAATTTACTAATTTGTGGATGAATTGGTAATAGAAACAAATAAATATACCTACGTGTCGAGTTTTGACATCCAATTTATATTTTTATTATAAACTTATAATAATAAATTTACTGTAGTGATCATACTAATGTTGTAATGCATAATAACAACAGTAAATTTAAAATGTTAGCAGGATCCTAGGTGGTGGTCCAGTGTTAAGGTGTAAAGATTTTTAGTTGTATGACTGCAGATTGACTGTGTCTATCTGTCCACCTGGTAAATAGCCTGGTCATTTACCAAAGTGGGAGAGTAGATCCTTTCAAAAATTTTGACTCGTTGGCTTGTTTGAATCTTAAGATTGCGAAGAGTGTTTTACATAAATAGAGGGCATATGTTCATTGACGTATTTCTGTAGATTGTAAAAATACTCAACAAGAAAATTTTTGTGATATTAGATTATAATTCATGTTTTCTTTTGGATGGCACAGTTTTTTTTTTTCTTTTAAGGAACTCCTTTTATATTCTGGTTCAGTTTTACTAATGTGTCAATGAGTTCACCAACAAAAGTATGCAACCATAAATGTACCTAACATCTTTGGCTCATGTCCCATGATCCCCTTTCCGAGTAAATCTTGTGTGTGCATGTATAAAGGTTGCGTATTCACATGAAATGTTACAATTTGCTTTTGCTTATAGGTTGCTAAAGGTGATAGTAGCGGTGAAGCCTTAACAATGCTCCTGAGAATCCCTCGCTTTTTTAACCCCTGTGGTGGTGGGAATATGATTGGCTTCGGGGACGTTCTGTTTCCTGGTTTGCTTATTGTGTTTACTTACAGGTACTGATTTCTTTCAGTTAATTTCTCTTTTTTTTTTTAATAGGAAATCAAAACCATTTACTTGATTTGCTTCAGTTAACACCATTTTTGAAAGAGAGAGTACCTTTCCTTTGTGGATTAAGTTCTTGAGCTAGTTGATTAATTGAAAAGAAGTCCTTAGTTAAATGTGATTATGTCCGGATTAAATGAGGTTTAACATACGTTCCAGATCCCCATACCACCGCAAACGGTTATTACACTCGGAAGTGCACCAATTTTCGTGCATTTGCATTTTTAGAAGGCAATCGTTGATATCTATCAAAGAATACAAAAATCGTGTACGAAATAAAGTGGGGGATAGATGTATTATGTGAAAATGTCAATTATGTTGCATCATGGTAATGTACATGTCGTAGGAGTTGGGATATACACGTTATCATGATGGTGAACAATTGGATTATGAATGGGAAATAAGCTCCAACTTTGATTTCTTTGTATCTGTATCAGCACTGTCTTGCTACCTTGTCAATGAAAGGAAAGTTTAACTCCTTTCACATATCTATTTCTTGTTATCAAGTCCTATAATTTATCCATTAATCAGTTTGATGCCGATTTTCCAAAATGATGATATTTGCTAAAGTTAACTGAATTTTCTTGGTAGATTAGCTACCTCAGATTGGGATACTTGTTTCCTTAGTCGTCTATGATATTGATAATGAAGTCCAGAAGAGACATTATATGCAACACTTTGGCTGATTTTAGTTAATCATCCACAGTAACACACTCACGCTTACTTGTTCATGACTTGTGACTTGGAAGTTAATCATCCACAGCCCAACACAGACCAATGAAATGATCACCAAACCTCGCAATCTCGCATCCCCACCGTCATTCGTCGGGTGCAATGCCCAACACTAACAACCGGACATTCCGGAGGCCGGACGTACTTTATAGGACCCATCTCAAAAGATAGGAGTGATAAGTAATGACAGGATGAGAACGCTTCTTCGGACAGTTCGCCATGCCTTTTATTGATCCACAGAGATCACCATTTCCGAGGAAAGAGTGTCTGGTCAGTGAAGCAAAGTCGCTATTGTTCAATACATTCCCAGACAAGTTGTTAATGGTGGGATTATGGTGCACTCATCCGAACAACAAGGAAAGACCGAAAGCAGAGCAAGTGATGAAGGTTCTTCCGCTCGAAGCGCCATTGCCGGAACTTCCACATGACCGGCGGTGGTACGATGATCCATTGCCTCAAGGCAATAATTCAAGTCCTTCAGGTGGACTACTACTGCCTGAAATTTCGGAAAGACTTGCATGATTGTACATTTTCCATAAAATTAACCATAAGCAATTTAAAAAGTCCACTTTACTACCCGCGGCAGGGGGAGGAGGGCATGCGTTCTAGGATAGATGCTAAACTGATAAAGATAATGAAATGATAAGAAGAGAGAAGACAAGTGTTCTAGTTTGCAACGCTTGGCCTAATTGACCAAAATGAGGCATGTGGTAGTCAAGAATTGGTCAGTAAATGACCATTTGGGACCAAAATTCAAACGAGAAACAACTCGATAGATTTTGTTAGATTAGTCGGAAATGCTGGTCTCTGTGGGTCAATAAAAGGCACGGGAAACTGCCCGAAGAGGCGTTCTCATCCCTGTCGTTTCTTATCACTCCTATCTTTTGCATATTCGGGGTACCCCTTCATGCGCAGGTTAAATTTCATAGGGCACTTGGAAATTTTCGATCATGAGGATTTGCACGACGATGAAGAGCAAGGGAAGAAAGAACTCAAGTACCCGAGAATCTCCTACTTGGAACGTGCAACATTCTCTACTCAAGCAGAATATATGCACTTTTAACTATTGAACTACAGCCACGCTTGAAAGTTGTATGCTTATCGATTTCCCTTAACGTCATGTTGCAGATACATTATAATATGAACTAGTCAGGCAAAATAATCAGCAAATTACTGTCTACGCTACTGACCAAATCCAACACTATAGTGCCTTGAATAAAGAAAGAATGTTTGCACATTTGAATCAGCAAATTGCGTTAAGCTTTATACGCAACCATTCATTACCAAACCGCGGTGAATTAGTAGTAAAAAAAGGTATCATTCTCTTCGTCTCGTCGAGAAGTATGATTTTCGTTTTTGAATCACTTGGTTTCGTTGATTATTGAAGAAGTTATGAACGTTTAAAGTTTATCCAGTTTCCGACGAGTTTTCCAGTTTTCTCGCGGACCAGTCACCTTTGCAGCTATTTTCCGACCATATCCGGCAACTATTGAGCTTCCATATAGGTTTAATCTTATTCTACACGTTCATATCTTTATTTTGATATATTATGAATCGAATTTGGTTAAGAAACGAGTGAGTTACGAAGTATTGAAAATTGCCCAAAGAGTTTTTAACATAAGGACCAAAATGATGGATGGTGGACAATCTCAGGGACCAAAGTGATGTATTATGCAAATCTCAGTGACCATTTTGGCTATTTACACAATAACAGTAATAATAAAAAGGTAAGTGCCACAGTAATAAAAAAAAAAAGCAGTGGGTCGCGAAATTATCTATTATAAAACCCTAAGTTACAGTAACTTAAACGTCATTCGATTTCAGCTGAATTACTCATTCGGTGAGGGTTTCGGGGATGGGAGGCCATGCCGCCTTTGAGAAGAGCCGGCCCTGAGGGTGTGCAAGTGATGCCACCGCACAGGGCCCCCAATTCGGAAGGCCCCCGATTACAATTTTAATTTACCTGTAGATGTAGTATAAGTTTTTAAATTTGCAATGATGTATCAAAGCCTTCTCGTAGCCCAATTGTCTTCCGCTTCTTATCCACAATCCATGTCCAAGAAACTGGGTTCGACTCTACCGGCGCCTATTTTTTTGTGTTTTATTTTAATTTTTTGGGTATTTAAAAGCATGGTGTTTATTTAATGTTTTATTCTCCTCGCCGTCGCACTCCTTACCAGGACTCGAATCAATGGTAATGTGTCAATTGTATTCATTTTTTGTCGATTTTAATCATTATTCTGAAAATTAGGGTTTGATCATTATCAATTTGGGTTGTGCAGATTTCGTTTGATCTCTTAATTTGGGTGTGCATGTTTCGTTTAATTAATTTGAGTTGTGTAGAGGAAGCAAATAATTACTTGAATTAATCATATTTCATTTGGATAATTTGGGTTGTGAGGTGTAGAATCGAAATACAATTCAGACATTTAAGAATCTCAATCAACAGCTTGATAATCAATGGTTATATCACTAATTAATACTACGACTATATAATATTTAAGATTCATGCAGATCTTCGATTCGGTGGGTGGGATTGTTGGTTTAGAACCTTTTTTTTTTGGTGTTTGGATTCCGTTAAGTGATGGTCCAGAATCCTCTTTGGTGTCTTAGTTTCGTTGGGTGGTCCGAAATCCCTTTCTTCAGAGATGTAGTCTTCGACCGAACTGCGTCGCTCTAGCCCTGCATTTCGACGAGTTGTATGTGTTATTGATGATGTGATGGTTGGCATTATTGTTTGATGTGATTATGGAATGATATTGGTTATGGTTATTGTAATTATGATTAGACTTCGTTTACCATTGTGACTAATGAATATGATTGTGCTTCGTCGTTTGTCGGGTGCAATGCCCAACACTAACAACCGGACATACTTTATAGGACCCATCTCAAAAGATAGGAGTGATAAGTAATGACAGGATGAGAACGCTTCTTCCGGCAGTTTGCCATGCCTTTTATTGATCCACAGAGATCAGCATTTCCGAGGAAAGAGTGTATGGTCAGTGAAGAAGCGTTCTCATCCCTGTCGTTTCTTATCACTCCTATCTTTTTCATACTCGGGGTACCCCTTCATGCGCAGGTTAAATTTCATAGGGCACTTGGAAATTTTCGATCATGAGGATTTGCACGACGATGAAGACCAGGGGAAGACTGAACTCAAGTACCCGAGAATCTCCTACTTGGAACGTGCAGCATTCTCCGCTCGAGCATAATATATGCACTTTTAACTATTGAACTACAGCCACGCTTGAAAGTTGTATGCTTGTCGATTTCCCTTAACGTCATGTTGCAGATAAATTATAATATGAACTAGTCAGGCAAAATAATCAGCAAATTACAGTCTACGCTACTGACCAAATCCAACACTAGAGTGCCTTGAATAAAGAAAGAATGTTTGCACATTTGAATCAGCAAATTGCGTTAAGCTTTATACGCAACCATTCATTACCAAGTGAGTTGAAATTCAGTTAATACAACAGTTCTAATGAAATTACGTTACTACTACGTACATTTATTAGAGTTGATCGATCGAGATTAAAGAGTAGAATACCCATTCCCAAGTAATACAGCTATTGTTCTCAACGTATTCAGATATGATTTTTCAGTTCCATGCCATGACAAACTGCAACAACAAAACCTGTATGTTAGTCAATGCAGAGTTCAGGAACCTCAATAACCCTTCGCGTGCTATAAACACATACTATTCCCTAATCAATCACAGGCAAAAACACGAGGGTGACGGAGGATGTGAGAGAAATTCAGATCCCCTGTCATCCACATATATTAGAGATAAAAGGGTTATCCCATTCGATTTTGGATTTAACAATACTCTTTGACACATAATATATAACCCTTAGTTGGGTGCATTAATTTAAGCCTTATCAAGGGATCCATCATCTAGATCCAAGGGGAGAGCAGAGAAATTGAACAAGTCAGAGAGAAACTATCAAGTTAAATAACTCACTGGAATCAGAACCCACAAACAGTAAATGAAAAAAAACTCAGTTGCGTACCTGGCCTGTTTCAGAAACTGTAGTTTCCGGTTCTTCATGCATAACAGCAACCAAGCCAGAAAGAGTTGAGTTCGTGAAACTTACATCAGCCTCGGTATCATCCATGCTCAGATCATCATACCTACAAAATGACAAGCAGGGAATGACGACTTCGCCTAGGATAAAGTACTGGGAATGTACAAAAAGGATACGAAACATTTAGAATTCAAAAGACACCATAATGCATGAAAGAAGGCATACGTATATTGAACAAAAAATGGCTGGTCACAGCCGTATATAATGTGCTAACAAATACATAAATGCAGATCAACGTTAAAGCCAAAACTAAAGAGGGAGGAAAGTCAGAAAACTTTTGCTCACATGATGAATGTTGAGTAAATACTGGCATCACGAACTACAAAGTCCTGCATGTTATAGTCTTCGACAGCCTCTAGAACTGCAGTGACAACTGGACCGTCGGTAGAGTTTGAGACGGATACTTGAAACACCGCTACACGTCCCCAAAACTCTTTGGAAGAGTTGGAAGAGGAGAAACCTGAATAAAGGAGGCACATGCGGCCATGATCGTCAAGACTGGTGAGATAGCACCCTCTGGGGTCGTAAAAGGGATCCTTGAATATTTCCTGTAGCTGATCTAGACGCTTTTCAGAATTGGTGAGCCCAAATGAGTCCAAGTTATAGGCAACAACTTCTGCTTCTCCGAATAAGGGCATGGCAATTAGAAAGCCATTGTACTCTACAGAACACATAAGATAGGGAAACTTCAATGGGATGGCATAGTCCCATTCTTCTTTTTCTGCATCAAAAATGCATGAAAAATGGCTGGTATTAAGATACAGCTTGCGGCCAATAGCATAGCGGGACATGATAGGGGCGCGACGGGAGTAAAGGGGGGGAGGGAGAGGTTTCCAGGTTTTTAACTCAAAATCAAAAGCCTCGAAAATTGGTTCAGTTAAACTATGACCAGTAAAGAGGTAGAGTGAATCTGTTGAAAGGACATAAACTTTGTTTTTATCCCCAAGGGTGACCACGATAGGGCAGGACTTGGGAGCAGAAGGATCAGGAAAGTTACTGTCCTTATAGAGGGTGTGGAATGTAGGGTCAAAGGTGAAGACATGGGAGTTGGGGTGGCAAAATTCAGGGCTACGTCTGAAAGACCTCGGGTCTAACTCCAAGTGAGGAACAATCCCAGGCCTGACAATCTTCTCACCCCCAACAAAATGCAATTTGGAATCCCTGATAAGTAGCCCCATCCGCATGGGAAATTCAGCATTTGCGTTGACAAACACATTTTTGAATTCGGGCCTCTTAGAAGTAGATCCCTTCTTGAATAATAATAGCTGACTGATGTTTAGGCTGCAAACTCGCCCATTAAGCTGAATGCAATAATAGCAATCTTGGTTCGACATTTGTATCTTGTCCTGGGTGGGATCAACGGTAGGAATGTGTGTCAAATAATGAACAAGATAAAATCAATCATTCATTCAATAGAATACTAAACCAATATTAATATCAACAAAACAGTCAAAGAGAATAATTTGTAGTATAGAGATGAAAACTCAAGAAACTTCAAAATAAAGAGAGAGAAAAAAACAGACTCCCAAGGATTTTGATTTCAATCAACAACAGAAAACCGAAAACTGGTCCAAACACAACACCACCGAAACCAACGAAAACCAAAAGGCATTTTACAATTATAAGATTCGAAGGAGAATAAGAAGATAACGATTATTACAATTGACGATAGGGAGGAAACTGAGAGCCATATCCAAATCATACAACACCAATCAGGAAAAAACCAGCAAATTAACATCTATACTAGCAGATGATAAATCCAACAATTATACTAACGCCATTCATGAAAATACCCCTACAACACATACGTTATTAATTATACTACTAAATCTAAAGATTATCGTATCATCATCAAAATAATCCAACAAAAAAAAAACAAAAATACCCCAAAAACAAGCACAAACCCTAAAGATTAAAAATATGCATAAAATTCCTAGAAAAAAAAAATGATAAACGGTCACTTAGATGACAGGAGAAAGGATGTACATCAAGGAAGGAGAGGGAAAAATCGGACGGTCTGATTCAGACCTGCCTGTTGAGATAGCTCGCTCAGTTGGGTTCCCGGCCAAATCACTCAATACCACACCTTAAGAAAAAGAAGGAGACGGCACGGCTGGCACGGATCGTCACGTCACCCTACATATATATGATTTTGGTTTATTAAGGTTTAGGAATCTCTGTGATAATTAATTGGGGACTTAAAAAAAGCACGAGCCAGAATTTATATTCATGGCTAGAGTGTTTGTACGTGGGGGAGGAAGAGGTTGAGATGTCGAGATTTAAGAGCATAAAACCTGGACAGAATCTTATAATGTGTAACCCAAAAGCACATCAAACCCCACATTGCCCTACTTGCCAAGCAAAAGCACATCAAACCCCTCCTCTATATATAAACCCTAAATATTATTGGCTTGGGACCTCTCATATTTTTCTTTCTTCTTTTGTATCATATAAATCTTCAATAATATCATTATTATCCTCTATTTGTACCACAATTTTATATCATCTTACATGGCACCTTAGGCGGACCACATTTTAAAAATAATTTGAATTTTTTTAATAAAAAAAAATTAAAAAAAAACCCTAAAAGAAAAAAACCTAAAACCTAGGAACCTGACTTCAATAATTATACATACGACCGATTGCAACAAAAATTTTAGATCCTCAAGCAAAACTTAGTAGTCTGCAACAATGGAGAACAAATTAAAAGAAAAAGGCATACACACCAATTAAACGAATCAATGCAAAATCAGTAGATGTTTGTTAATAATCAAACAAGGAAAGTGGAGCACCGATGAAAGGTGAAGGAGCATTGATTGAGAACTTCGTATAGGAAAAACGGTGACTGTGAAAGGGTGCGGGAACGAATGAGCATTGATTGAGAACATCTTGCTTTGCAAAGATGATGTTTCCACAACTCGAACTCATAATCTTTTGGTCTCAAAAGAACAACCTTTCCGTTGCTCCAAGGCTCTCTCTCATCAAATCAACCATTCATTCAATAAATTACGAATCCAATAATTAATCTCAAGAAAACAATCAAATAGAACCATTTATAGTATAGTATAGTATTGAGATGCAAACTCAAGCAACTTCAAAATAAAAAATACTCTCAGAAGATTTGATTTCAATCAACAACAGAAAACCCAAAACCGGTCCAAAATACAACACCACCTAAAATGCATATCACACAGTAATAACAATTTACGCAACGCATTTGCCGAGTGTCATAAAATTTGAGAAAGAACCATTCGGCAAAAAGAATGAATTGGGTGCCTCTTCTTCTTCAAATCAAAATCCCCTGATGCGATATTTCTTATACAATCATAAGGCTCGAGGAAGAACAAGAAGATGAAGATTATTACCATTTACAATGGGTGAGGAAACCGAGAGCCTCAGCCAACTCATAAACAGCACCATTCAAGAAAAATCCAGCAAATTAACATCATTCACAAAACTGAACGAACACATGCAATGACCATTACACTTACAGTCTCAGTCGCGGAACACACCTGTCCAAAGCCAGAAGGAGTTGAGTTCGTGAAGCTTGCATCAGCCTCGGTGTCGTTCTTGTTCAGATTATCATACCTACAAAATTAAAAGGGTATGTTTGCTTACATGATCAACGTTGAGTAAATAGTGGAATGATTAACTGTACAAGTTAGAACTCCCCTTTGACCCGACTAACAACTCCTCTTTAACTGTTAACCCTTGTAAATTTTAAATTTAATAAGTCCTTTAATTTCCCTTCATTTCACAAACGGTACAACTCGTCCAAAACTTTTGTAAAATTACAAAAATTATCCAAAACAACTTCAACACTTTTCAGTTGAGTCCAACCCGTGGGTCAAATGTCCAAAATAGCCTCGGCATTTCTTGCGCTTATAAAACATGCGCCCCCTCCCTCTCGGACAGAGATACCGGATCTCCCCATCAAGTCTTAAGGATCCGGAAATCCGAACTCTTGAAATTTAATTCAATGGCTACAATTATTATCACTTTAGAAGAGCTTCTCTATTTGTAGCATTTGGATTAAATTTCAATGGTCAAGATCTTCAGATCCTTAGGATTTGGTGGGGTGAGAGTGGCGGAGCTAGGATTATATAACAATGGGGTCATGATAAGTAGGTGTAAAATTAAGCATATTTTTGTTTATAGTTTGTCCACGTAGTAATATCGTATTTTTTGTTTATATGTAAAGCGCTAACAAAAAGTAAAAGAAAACATCAAGCACGACACATGACAATAAGCCACGAATCAAGAAGTCAATACATCCAGGAAATATGCAGTCAAGGGCAGAAGTGGAAATAAGAATACGAGTTTTTTTTGGGTCAATTAATAAGAATTTGAGTTAAGCATATTGTAAGGGACAGAGGAAATCTGAATTAAGAAGAAGATGCACCACAAAAGAAGAAGATAGAGGAAAGAAAGAAGAAAATTGAAGCAGCAAGAGCAGAGAGAAGACCGTTGAGAAACAAAAAGCTAACCTACAAACCATTTCTTTCCCAAACTAGTAGGGGTCAAGACAAAAAAACAAGAGGGAAAACATTGGGTTATTGGGGTCATGTGAGCTCAATGACCCCAGTGTGGCTTCGCTAGTGTGAGATCCAGCTGGGATCTCTGTCCCTCCCTCTCCTCATTCTTATGCCAAAAGAAACCCTAGCAAGTACTAGCCGCGCCGTCTCCCTCTCCTTCTCTTTTTTACCGTAACAAAACCCTAGCAGCCTCACCTTGTACTTCTCTTTCCTTACCTCAACAAAACCCCTACCATTCGACCTTCCCCTTCTTTTTATTCTCTCATTCACGGTTTCAACTTTCACAAGCTTGATGTCTAAGGATCTAGACACATGGAAGAAATGACTCCGTAATGATTGAGAATCTGGTGTACATCCAAGAAGACCGGTTCAGTTAAGGTATCCTTTTCACGCAATACTTCCGTTTCGATATCTGTTATTTCGTTAATATGAAACTCTTATTTTATTTTGAAACATGTTTCAAAAAATATCAAACTTCTCAACAACTTTAAAGGGCTTTCAATTAGTTGTTTATTAATATAAGTATTAGAAATCGATTCACGCCAGCTATTAGATGACAAATTAGAAATTATCACATTCATTTACTTCTAGAGGATCACTCCCTATATTTAAAAATAATAATTTAAATTTAGGGGTGTGCTATCCACATATCCTATTTTACTTCTTATACATACCCCTTATTAATTTCAATCTGTTGATTTTCTTCAATTCATCTAATCCGATGATAAAAAATTAGAAGGATGTGTGAAAAGTAAAATGAGGTGTGTGAATATCACACCCCCAAATTTAATGCTTAAATAATCATCGAAAATCATAATTAAAAAGATAAAACATCTTTTTTTAAACATATATTATAATAAACATTATAATTGTCCAAATTGAATCCGCCATTGCCAAAATTTTTAAAACGTTTCTCAATTTTCGAAAGATAAAAAGTCATGATATCGCCATTTGCTCTTTTAGAAATAATTAGCCCGGTACACTAGCATCAAACATCCCGCCGACTTGCTTTATGTTTAATGTTCCGCTCTTCTAATTTCTAAAAGAGCAAAATGCCGAAATCGTGACTTCTCGGGTGCGAAAATTGAGAACGTTTTTAAGTTTTTACAGTGACGAATTTAATTACGACAATTGTGTTGTATATTATAATATACAATCGAAAATAGATGTTTTATTTTTTTTTAATTATGATTTTTTGGTGATTAATTTAGTAATTAAAATTTCAAATTATTTTTTAAATATAGGGGAGTAATCATTTTGCATTGTTTTAGAGGTGAATGAATTTTAATTTTTCCAATTTGTCATCTAATAGCTAGGATCATTGTTGGATCTCTAATACCTACAAGTAATTGAATTGCCTTTAATTATATGTCTTTGGAGAAATTTTGATATGTTTCAGAACATATTTCACAAGAGAATAATATTATGGAGTTTCATATTAATGAAAGAACAGAAGCCATCTCTTGAACACATGAGGGAAACATATCGCTTAGTGAAAATGATAATTGAGCGTGTCTTCTTGGATATTAATCACCCAAAAAGGTTCCTTATGTTAGAGTTCATAGCTTTTGGTATTTAGTTTTATGAAGGTTTTGAGTGTTTGGGAAGAAGGAAAATTGCAGAGAAAATGCAGCTATGGTGCTGCGAGAGTGATGAAGGTTCTGACTGTATTTCACACTCCACTAACCAAATATAACCATTAGAGAGGAGAGAGAAGCGAGATTCTTCTCTAACAACTTTACACCAAGATTAAATCCTAACATTTGATTCTATCACCCTATGAGGTGAGTACACTTGTCATAATCTATCACTTAAATCTTAGGCTAGAGAAGAGACCACTTGGACTATGATTCAATGGCTCAGATTACATCAGAAAATAAACATATAAAAAGAAATTCAAAACTTGTGACTTTGCTTCCAAGATACCAGCTCAAGGGTTATACATCAACACCTGAACTACGTACTTGTCTTTATATTGCTAAAGTTTGGAAGCAATCTGCTGAACAGTAGGTGGACAAAACGAAATTTAATCGGGTTATAATTTCTGCAGTTTTGATTGTATGAACATTGTTTCTTTTTATGTTTTGATAGGAATTTGTATGAGTATAAACATGCCATTATATTATATCAGTTTCTCCCTTTCAATGCAACCTGGGATGACATCATTTAACATTTTAGTCATTCTTTGGGGGCAGTTCATGCAAAACCCTTCGGAATAATCTTCACAAAACAATCTCGGTAAGACTCTCAACATGTACTCAATATTTGATTGATTATGTACGCTATAGCTCCATATAATAATCTGTTTAGGTCATACAGAAGATGATTCAACTGTATTTGACATAGCAGTATGAAAAAGGCGACTAGATACAGCATTTGCTACCGAGGGTCAAAGATAATATCCAATACATGTTCCTCGCAGATACAAGCAAACGTCAATGCCGGAAAAATGAATTTGTGTATGTTGAGTTGTCACCAAAATCATCTACTGCAATTGGGGTAAAACACCATCGAAAACAGCTGGGTTTAGACAAAAGTTTGAGAGAAACCCAAATATGTACACTAAATTTGTAGTTTGCGTTATGTGGAGCGAAAAATAATCACAAGGCGACACGTGGATCTTTGGATAAAAAAGGACAAGAATACCCTTGAGGCACATGGGATTCCTACGCGCAAGTAGCAAATAAACATCTTTAACCAAGTCAGAAATGCCCAAAATAGGTAACAATTCAAAACCTATCTCATTTCATATATTTTTACCTCACTTTCCCTCCTAGCCAAATAATTAAATAACCATTCTATAACCTACCAAATATTCCACATAAATCGAGTTAATTGACAAATTAATGGGGTTATTACCTAATAAACTCATTAATTTTCAATTAAATTATCAATTAAAAGCCAAAAATCACCCTAAAAGCCGTTGGTCCTTCTCCAAAATGGGGGCCGGCCATTCCCTTTGATTTCCTACCACAATTTGCCTTTTTTACATTGATTAGCTAATCTTTTCAACCATTATTTGATTGATTAGCTGATCATGCCATGAAAGTCATAAAAACATTCCCTTTATATTGATAATTAACCAATTAATATATTATTCTTAATTAATATATTAATTGCTAAATTAAGCCACCTCCTATCCCTATATATGTGCTCCCATTTCCACCAAAAACCCATTCCAACACTTTGGCAAAAATCTCAAAATTCTCTAAACATTTTTTCTCTCTCTAAATTCTAACTTTGGCATCGGAGGTTCTTCAGCCAAAGCCTCCCCCATTCATCGTGGGCGCGTGAGGCTCTTGGCCTTAACCTAAGGTGTTAATTGTTTTGTAGGTGCAAAATTGTCCAAGATCAAGGAGGAAGAAATTTGCATCCACACGTTAGACCACTAGTATAAAAACATGTTTGCGCGACGGAGAAAATTTTGTCGCGCAAAGTATGTTTGCGCGACGGAAAACACAAAACGTCGCGCAAACTGCCTTTGCGAGACGTAACTTTGCGCGACGCCAACCTTCGTCGCGCATAGTTACGCTCGCAAAGGCAGTTTGCGCGACGAAGACTGTCGTCGTGCAAAGTTTTTTTTTTTTTTGTTCTTGCATTGTCTTTTTCTTTTGTGGTATCCACATGTGTAAATGTTTTAAATTGATGATCAAATTAGTTCATTGTATTCATATAGGGTTAAAGAGTGTAGCTGTAAAAAATCATCAAAATTGGAGTTAAAATAACCGTTAAATCGTGATTTTTCGTTTATAACCGTCGAAAAGTTTTGTCCCGTTACTTGATCTCTGAATTTTTTTTTTGTGATTTTTGGTATATGCAATCTCGAAGCATATACAAACAAGTTTGATGGTTGGATCGTTCAAACTAGTTTCGTACAATACGTTTCCCATCAAAATCAATGGTATATGTATTTACTAAGTATATTTTCATTTATTTATTTTGTACTTATAAGCAAAAGGCAAAAAAAAAAAAAAACTTTTGCGCGACGTAGCGGTACCTACGTCGCGCAAAGTCTTCTATTTTTTTATTTTTTTTATTTTTTGGGTTCTTGCATTGCATTTTTCTTTTGTGGTATCCACTTGTGTAAATGTTTTAAATTGACGATCGAATTAGTTCATTGTATTCATATAGATTTAAAGAGTGTAGCTATAAAAAATTATCAAAATCGGAGTTAAAACTACCGTTAAATCATGATTTTTTGGTTTATTGCCTTCGAAAAGGTTTATCCCGTTACATAATATCTGAATGTTTGTTTTTTGTGATTTTTGGCATATGCAATCTCGAAGCATATGCAAACAAGTTTAACGGTTGGATCTTTGAAACTAATTTCATACAATGCGTATCCCATCGAAAAGTTTTGTCCCGTTACTCGATCTTTGAATGTTTGTTTTTTTCAATTTTTTGCGTATGTGATCTCGATGCATATACAAGCAAGTATGACGGTTGGATCCTTGAAATTAGCTTCATGTAATGCGTATCCCATCAAAACAATAGATTCACTAACACTTAGAGTTTATTTATAGTTTTATTAAGTATAACATAGAGATTTTGTGGTATCCACTTGTGTAAATATTCTAAATTGATGATCGAATTAGTTCATTGTATTCATATAGGATCAAGTACTATAGCTATAAAAAATAATCAAAATCGGAGTTAAAACTACCGTTAAATCGTGATTTTTGGTTTATAACTGTTGAAAAGTTTTGTCATGTTACTCGACCTTTGAATGTTTGTTTTTTTCGATTTTTTGCGTATGTGATCTCAAAGCATATACAAACAAGTTTGACGGTTGGATCCTTGAAATTAGCTTCATAGAATGCGTATCCCATCAAAATGATAGATTCACTAACACTTAGAGTTTATTTATACTTTCATTAAGTATAACATAAAGATTTTGTGGTATCCACTTTTTGTAAATATTCTAAATTGACGATCGAATTAGTTCATTGTATTCATATAGGATCAAGGAGTGTAGCTGTAAAAAATCATTAAAATCGGAGTTAAAGCTACCGTTAAATCGTGATTTTTCGTTTATAACCGTCGCAAAGTTTTGTCCCGTTACTTAATCTCTGAATATTTTTTTTTTGCAATTTTTGGTGTATGCAATCTCGAAGTATATACAAACAAGTTTGAGGGTTTGATCGTTCAAATTAGTTTTGTACAATGCGTATCTCATCAATTTCAATGGTATGTGTGTATATATATATTAAGTAAATTTAAATTTATTTATTCTGTACGTATAACACTTAAGAAATTGAAAAACATTTATATTTATTAAGTAGCTTTAAATTTATTGCAATTGTTATAACAATATATTATTGTGGGTTTTATGGAAAAAAAAATTGAATTTGAAGGCAGTAAAATTACTTTTTCAGTACATTTTATAATATTTATAAAAAAAAAATTACCTTGCGCGATGCCACGTGTTCTCGTCGCGCAAAAACCCTTTGCGCGACGTCTAAAGGTAAACCTGCGTCGCGCAATGTGTGATAATTTTGGCGGTGCACTTGTTAAAAATAGGCGCTTTGTTTAAATTTTCGCTATCTGTGATAAACCCAAACTCTCTCCTCACTCGGTCTCCCGAACTCTCTTCTCACTGAACTCTCTCTTCTCACTCCGTCTCCCTCATCCTCTCACGCAGGTGAATCACCCTCTCGCTCATATCGTCCTCTCTCTCCCTTTCCCTCACTCGGTCTTTCTCTCCCCAAACATGAACCCTCCCTCTTTCTTTCCCTCTTTATTTCTGAGTTGTGATAAATCTGAACCCTCCCTCCTTCTTTCCCCTTCTTTCGAACCCAATCTTGAACCCTCTTTTCCCCGTAGACCCCAAATCTCCCTTTCTTTCGTTCCCTCCTTCTTTCCCCTTCTTTCGAACCCAATCTTGAACCTTTCCCTGCAGACCCAAAATCTCCCTCTCTTTCTTTCCCTCTTTCTTTCCCTTGATTTACTGAAACAAAAGTAGGAAGGAGAAACTGTTTGATCATCAATGACTGGTTTTGTTAGAACGAGATCGAAACGGGTCACTTACCCGCTCGACGACCGGGTGAAAGATAGACTCGTAGGAGGATACAGCTCCGGACCTAGTGACGCCAGCAAAGGAAGCGAGCACTCCGGCGACTACGACTCCCCCTGCCTCTCCAAGCTCGTCTGCGACTGGGTTTCACGACAACGAGTCCGACTCAGAACGAGTCGAATCGGGTATTGGGCCGTGGAATGGACTTTTTAGTTTCTTCTTTTTCTTCTGTAGGTGTATGGGTAAGGAAGGGACTAATTAGGAACAAAGAGTGGGGTTAGGAGGTAGGTCCATATCTTCCTCAGTCAGAGTAATATTCAAATTAGGGAAAAGACAAGTCCTCACTATATTTTCTTAACATTTCCTTATTTGAGCACACTGTTAAGCGGCTTCTACTTGTATTATCTTTAATTAACATTTCCATTTAAACAGGCTCAGAGGATTGGCATGATCAACACACTGCAAGAAATGTGTAATGCTCCACTTGGCATGATCAAAGTTAAGGTGCAACTCTTTTTTATATACGCTACTTATCCTTTTTAATTCTTCCCATTGGGGTGGGTGCAGGCAGAATAAGCATCTTGAACCTTGACCATCATTGTTAAGTTCGGTTTGTTCTTCTTATGGTTCTGTAGCTTTAGTTGATGCTGTTGGTTCTTCCTTTCAATCATATTTAAATATACTATTAATAACAATATTAAATACAAGTGTTTGTGGTGGTTTAAGTGTATTGATTTGTACATTTAAGTACCCATCTCTGCACATTGTTTCTCATATCCTCTCTGATATGGTGGCGGGGATTTAATTTTCTATGTGTTATAGTGAAACAGATAATTCATTGGACACTCAAGTACCATTCCTCCCTTTGGTTGAGGTTTCAGTGAAGGCTTTACTTGTCATATCATTAGTAGCTTTACCTGCAGCTCCAAGTGCCGCAACACGAGTTTTGTTCTGTGCTCATCATCCATACTTGGTTGGAACTGCAAAGAGAGACGCAGTTTGGAAGGTAAATCTTTCTCTTGGACTTTTGTTATTTGAAAAAAGAAAAAAAAGTGATCTTCATTATGTTACTTGGTTTAGCAGGTTTTTCTGTTTCTCATTTTTAATCTGAAAGTCCCCATCTCATATAATGTAATCTTGACCCAAAAAAAAAATAATGACAATTGTTTCTTCCTCTTTTGAAAAAAAAATAAAAAATTGAAATGAAAAGACAAGAACAGATTTAAGAAGCAAGTAGGTCTTGGATGGCGAGGTACATGTCAACCAACACTCCTGCTGAAAACATGTCAATTAAGAAAACCAAGTACTGGAAGATTACTTCTCTTCCATGCAAGGCTCATAAAGTTTTTAAAACTTATTTGGAAACTGCGTCCATTAAGTTTTTGCCTATGTTTTGACAATAAGTCATGAGACTCTGAGAGTTAGGTTTTCTTCCCTCTTTTACTGGTAAAAAATATATGTTCATATAGAGTTGTGTGCCTTCCTATGTTAATTTTCATCTATTGTGGCATAGTGAAAATTCCGGTTGCATTTTTGAGCTGATTTGTTTGGTTCTTTTGGTCTTCAGAGGCAACGAAGATGTATGCATGCATGTGGTTTGGATCTCTTTCCAGATAAGTTCTGAGATTGTTCTCTCGTCGTTTGCTTGTATTGAGTTTGGGCATTAGTGAACCTATTTCTCTTTGTATGAGAGTCAAATTTCTTAATGCATGTTCAATCGTTGCCGAGGATGGTTATCATGGATGAGAATGGGAAGCAGGTAACTTATCCAGCTTTCCTTTTCTTACACTTGTGCTTCTAATCTTTTTCTTACACATGTCTACGGGGTTTGTTGCCAACACTTTGCTTGTATGGACACTTATTTAAGATTGATAAATGATTTCTAACGCGATGATTGTTCTCACATTTGTAGTTACAGTTTTTCTTGATGCCACTTTTGATTTGTGCATAAGGACTGTGTATGTTTGTTGACTGATGAAGTCATGCTTCCCATGCTGTATAATTAGGTGCATAAGGACTGTCTATGTTTGATGATTGATTTGTCCATGTCAGATAGGCCATGATAATTAAAGCTTTCTTAGTTGGATTGCAGGTATAGAATTTAATAACTGCACTAAGAATATTGTCAATGTGTTTGAAGATAGCTTGTGGATAAACATCAAATATATATCTACTTAGAATTGCTTTCTTACATGTATTTTACGATAAATAAAAATACGACATATTAACTTGCGACCAAAATAATCAAGATACACATAAACGGAACATCTGATCCTATTGGTTTAAAGCATAGTTGACATCGTTAATTAGTATTGTTTCTACCATTGCAATACTGCTTTATATATATATATATATATATATGTGTGTGTGTGTGTGTGTGTGTATGTGTGTGTGTGTGTGTGAACAAATGCAAGAAAGGATATGATATTACTTTGGCTGCTAATTGATTAGTTTCAAATGCAAGAAATGACTAGTTTCTAATGTTATATTTTTATTGTTCGGTGTATAGGGAAGGTGCGGGTTCGTGAGACGGGTGCCTCCTTTTCCAGATCGACCACAGGAGAGGTCAATGCCTTGAAGGAGGAAGTGACAACCCTAAAAGGTCAACTTGCAGCCCAGGGCGAGCAAATGAGTATTATTGTACGGGCCTTACAGATTTCCGGCCTCTAAATCCCGATGCCAGCACCTAATCTTGCTCCACCTTCGACCTCCCAGCCACTTCGCCCAGCCGATACATAGTAGTCTGATGTATCAAACATAGAAGACTACTTGTTGTAGTTTTTTCTTTTTTGTTCGAACATCTTGTATGTACATTTTCATATATTTTATAATTAAATACTTTTTTTTGTTTATTAATTATTGTTTAGAATTTACAATATTTATTAAAAATTAAATAAAAAATATTTTTGCCAAAAAAATAAAAAAGTGGTTTGTGCAACGAAGGAGTAACGTACGTCGCGCAAAGTAGCTTTGCACGACGTAGGATCTGCGTCGTGCAAAGTAGTTTTAAACCAAGCACAAGGTTTACTAACTAATTTTTTTTCTTTTAAGTAACTCTTTGGAATCGGTCTTATTACTTATTAACATAAGTATTTGCTTAAATTTTTATGCTCAAAAATAGAAGAATCAGTTACAAATATTGAACTGACCTAAAACATAGCCGGAATTGAGTTTGCAAGAAAAGTTTACCAAAAAGAGGTTTTAACTTTATGATGAATTTTGTAGAACTGGCCAAAACCGATTTTACAAATCCGGAGTTAATAGCAAACTGTGTTTGTGAAACATGAAAATTGTTGAGATTTCACAAGATATTTTGAGAGTTACTAGCTCCTCCTTTTTGTTGTAAATTGCTATATGTAGATATAAATTAGTGTTTTTTTGGTCTCGTGATAATCATATGTAATATTCTTTTTTCATTCGGGCTTATGCCCCTTTTTCATTCGGGCCTAAACCCTAAAAAAATCCTACAAGTCATGTGGAACTGGTCTTCCGATAATCGCGCAAACCCTTTCAAAATTTTTTTTTTTATATATATTATATATAAGATAAAAAATAAATAAAATTACCAAAGTTTTGTTTGGTGCATTGAGGTAGGTATCGAAGAGATCCATTGTATCCAAAAACCAGAGACAGCGAGAGAGAGAGGCATTGAATTGCACCGCTATTTCGCCTCTCCTTCCTCCCTCTCTGTGTCCGTCATGTCGTCGACCAGTGCTTTAAGCTCCCGGCTTTCCAACTTCCACCTCCTCACCGAATCCCAGGACCACCTCACTTTCCGTAAGCTCTCTCGAAACGTATTGGCTCAATACCAGTAGTATTCCGCACAATTTTGTATGCAAAAACATTTCTCGAATTGCATAGAAATTATGGGGTTTTCGAAAGAAGATAGAACAGAAATTGGGTTTCTTTTTGTACCAATTTTAACCCCTTTTTATCATACACTTGAGGAAAAAGCATGGCTTTGGCAGTGTAAGAAATTACTGTTGGAAATGTTGGACCATTGTATTTGAATTCTGGGCATTGAAATTTGATGCCACTTTGCTGAGCGAGATTGTTTAGGATGTCAAACTAAATTGTGGGCATTGAAAATTTGTGAGCGTAAATGTTTGCGCTTTTTCGAAATTTATGCTCAATCTGTTAATCATTGTTTTGTTGTGCAAAAATGTTTTGCCTATTCCGCTGTGAGACGGGGTTATCGTGTAATTTCTGATGACAAATCAAACTTACTGCTTTATTCTGATTATAGGTGAAGGAGTAAACTCACGTCCAGCCTGTCCTTCAATTGTTTCTTGGCCTGGTATTAAGACTGGGAGGACACCCCGTTCGTCCCGTGTGTATGGCTTATTTGGAGGAGGGAAAAAGGGTAACAATGAAAGGGGTGATGATGCAGCTTCAAAGGTTTAGCATTTTCCCTCTTGTAGTTTGTTTTCCCATTTTTCTGGAACTTGTCTTGGGTGGACCAACTTTGTATTGACCATTGGAATTGCCATCTGCTGCATTGCTGTACCCGTTAATCCTTCTCAGAAATTTATTTCTTGCCCCTTGTATTCCTCTGTTGAGTGTGTCAAGTCAATACAAACTCTATTAAAATGAAAGGGGATGGTTGATTTTAACTTTTATATGCTTCATGTGGGGACACCAGATCAAATTTATATGATTGATGCAGTATTAGGTTGCAGGGTTTCGTAGCCCTTCCAATTGTAAGCTAAGTAGCTTTATGCAGCCCGAGGCTCACAGATTTTGACATTAGGCTGTCAACTGTACTTTGGTCGAACATGGTCCAGCTATGTTTTATTATGGATCACTATATCTTGCATCACGCAATTGGTAGCAGGATTTGTTTAGGATAAAGGGCAGTGGTATGGACGTCAAATGGGGTTGCCTAGTTATAATTATAGTCGAACTATAAGGTTGCTATAGTGATAGTGTTATCATCGTTTATTTGTCTTGTGTAATGGCGACATTGCAAGCTTGAGGTCGATCATAACTGGCCACTTTTGGTTTACTAGAACATATGCTGATAATGACTTTATGTTGTTTCTAGCATAATTGTGACTATGATCCTATGTTGTTTTCTGTTACAGTATCCCGAGTCTGTCTTAGTCCACGTGGAGCTAGTCCAGCATTCCTAAGAATAGAAACCTTGATTTAAGTATCAAGTTGATGTACTGTTATGTCTGCACTTTTGATGCAGGCAGGAGTTTTCAGTATGCAAAATCTGTATGAGACAGTTAAGCAAGCTCAAAATGTAGTACAAGTTGAAGCAGTGCGTGTGCAGAAAGAGCTTGCTGCGTATGTTCTTAAAGCTTTATCCAATTTCGTCCGATACTGATAATCCTTTCAGTGGTATGATTATTATCTCTTCATTCTTTCTTCTTTTTTTCCCCCCTTTTTCAGGGCAGTGTTTGATGGTTACTGTGAAGGTGAGATTATAAAGGTACGAATGATTCACTCTTGCGACAAGGTCAACTTTGGATATTTGTTCAGTTTGGGAATATAAGCTGGTTTTCTTGTGTCTGAATGGTATTTTAACTTTCACTTTCATAGTATCAAGATAATGTGAAGACACGGTCATAGTGTCGCTAGCAAAACTTTTACTGACCTACACAGATAACTTTAAGTTTTTCCAATCGGTGCATTTTAGTTTTATCAGCTCAGCTGTTCGTTAAATGGAACCTTCGTCTTCTCTCCCTGTTTACATATATATACTCTTGTCTCTGTTGCTCTCAGACTTGACAATCCTCTGATCTCTGATTTTCCCCTAGGTAACGCTTTCTGGTAACCAGCAACCTGTACGCACTGAGATAACTGAGGCTGCTATGGAACTAGGAGCAGAAGTAAGTCGTGAAAACTATTGTTCCCTTTCCCGTTTGCCAGAATGAGTTTCTCCTTAGGATAGATGTGATTTCTTTTCCTTTTTTATTTTCACAATGCAGAAAGTCTCTGAATTGGTGACGGAAGCATACAAAGATGCGCATCAGAAGAGTGTCATGGTGAGAACACAATGTGTTTCTATGTTTTTACAGACTGATTGATAATTGTGGGCTACTTTAACTGATAGTATTTGTGTGTACTTTCCAATATTCAGGCCATGAAGGATAGAATGAGCAACCTTGCCCAGAGTATAGGAATGCCAAAAGCTCTCGGTGAATTGAAATGATTTGCCGGTGCATCTCTATGACATTTAACTGTCCTATTTCGTAATGTTGAACTTTTTTCTTCGTACCTCTTAGTTTCAAGGAAAAATTGTTGATTCAAAATTTTCAATGAGGTCAAGTTTCAGTTTCAAGTTTTTATCAAGGTCCTTGGTATTAATAACATCATTAATTATTTCAATAATAATTTTTTATTTCTAAATATATTCATTTAATGTTTAAAATGTTACAATTAGTATATTTATAT
The DNA here is from genome assembly GCF_042453785.1 of Malus domestica. NCBI lineage: Eukaryota > Viridiplantae > Streptophyta > Magnoliopsida > Rosales > Rosaceae > Malus > Malus domestica. The sequence goes on along the minus strand of NC_091675.1, from coordinate 2,823,792 downwards.
TTATGACTAAATTTTTTATCATATATTTTTAGTTTTATTTTGTACCCATTTTTAATTTGTAATTCTTTTTTAACTTGTATCGATTTTCTTTTCAGTTTTAATTTGTACCCATATATTAATTTCTTTTTGTGCCCATATTTTTTAAAATTTATTTGTATTTGTACCCTTTTTTTTTATTTGTACTTTTTATTTTTGCTAAATGTACCCATGCTAATTATATGTACCCATTCATGTAAAACTTTTTAATCTTATAATGTACTCATTCTTAAATATACCAATTTGTTTATATGTAAAATGTACCCTTTTTTAATATATAAAATCTATTCAATTTTTTTCTAATCCATTTTTAAACTTATATGGGTACATTCTTTTTTCTTTGATTTTAGAATGTATCTATGTCAAGTTTAATTGAAGAAATTTACTAATGTTATTAAGCCTAATGTCTTTTTTTGTGATTTTGAAGAATGTACCCATGTTTTGATACAATAAATTTTTGGCCAAATCAGATTAATAGTTCCTGTGGTGATAGGGTATTCGGAGGATTACCCATGTGGTAAAAAAAATTAGGATTTAATTCCTTGTGGTGAAGATTATTAGCAAAATTAACCTAAAAAACAAAATTTTGTTAAACTCAGTTAAGTATAAGGATAACAATGTCCAACGACACTTTAGATTTAATTCCTTGTGGTGAAGATTATTAGCAAAATTAACCTAAAAAACAAAATTTTGTTAAACTCAGTTAAGTATAAGGATAACAATGTCCAACGACACTTTAGCTGATCGCCGATCAACACATGTCTCCTCTCAAGCTGATCACCGATCCAGACAGAAGAAGCCCCGATTGAGATCGATGAAGCCCCAATTGAGATCGACGATGCCCCAATTGAGATCGACAATGCCCCAATCACGATCGACGATGCCCCAATTGAGGTTGATGATGTTCCAATCGAGAGTGACGAAGCTTCAATTGAGAATGAGGAACCCCTAATTGAGACCCACGAAGCCCCAGTTGAGGTCAACTAGTCCTAAATCTCCGGTCTTTGTAGGTCGAAAAAAGAAACATTCTGTTTGGTCAGGTTGTAATGGTGAGAAATCCATGAAAACCAGGAGACTAATTACAACTTTTGTAATTATTTTATCTAATTATCCAATGCATTTGATATTTTTGATCTTGGTGGTTATTGATTACAATGTTGTGTATGCAAGTTTTGTTCTCATTGTCTTGTATGATATTTGAATTTGCTTGCTTCTTGTCATGATCATCGTCGATAAGTGGGATATCGATACAGGATGGAGGTATTTCATCTTTTAGTTTTGTTCATGACAAGTGATTGAGCTTCCTGTTGTTTTTCGATGTACATATAGTAAATGGAGCAAATGCATTAGATTAGTGCATCAGTAACAAGAACAAACCTTTTGTTGACGACAGTCGAAGAGAGAAAAGCAGAAAGCATGCCCTTACTGACGACAGAGCGACCGACCGGAGTCGGGCCAGCACTTGCAGACGAGGGAGCAGACATCACGGCTGGGCTTGGAGTCAAGCCGCCGGAAGACCTCGACGATCAGCTCACGAGGAGACACCACATAGTATATTTATATTTTAATATTTTTAATCCCACAAATTATGTTTTTATCTATTTAAAATCTCATTTACATAAACAACTAAAATTTTTAATTTTTAATTTAAAAAATATAATAACGTACATAGAAATAAATTATCACATTAATTTTAAGCAATTTAATAAAAAAATTAAAAACCAACAAAATTTTAATCAAAGAATATTCATAACTAAAAACCACGTTCAAAATCTTCCTATTTATAAAATGATATATCTGATATTACGATATTCGAAATAGAATTACATAATATCTCAGACCCCTCTCTGAAAAAAAATTAAAGAATTAAACAAATAATTATACCCCCCACCCTCGCTCCTCTAAAACCAGAGAGTAAAAACTCCCAATGCCACCAGAGTCAGAAGACCACCACCCTGCAAGCTTGTAGCACCGCTGGTAGGAGCAACAGCAGGACCGTCAACCTCCCCAGCCGGAGAAGGAGCGGGAGAGATACCGAGGTGCTTCCTTGGAGTCATAACAACCACGACCAGCTTCTGCCCTTTCTCGCAGTGTCCCTTGGTTCCGCTGATGAAGTAGTAAGGCCCCGGCTGGTCGAGGTGGAGCTTGGTCTCGCCGTCCTTGTACTGCTCAATAGGATTTGAAGCATTGCAGTTGGTGTAGTCTTCTTTCGTCACTCGCAACACTGAGTCTTTGGCGCTGTCATACTTCCACACTGAAAACAAATTTACATTTTACAGAAAACAAAAAAAAAAAAAAAATTAGTAATGTGCCTAAAACAAAAAATGGTAAATCCCAGATGGGAATTGGACTGGGGATTTTACCAAGAGTGTCGCCGACGCGAAAGCGGGTGCTTTCAGCCCATTTGTTGAGGGATTGGGATTCAGAGGAGGGGACTGCCCATGAGCCATTCTTGCCGCCGACGGCGAACTCTCTGGCTTCCGAGAAGCTGAAGAGGAGAAAGACCACGAGAAGAGAGGAGTATGACAGAGCTTTTGAGGATGAAAAGCCAGCCATTATTAGAGAGTGTGTCTGCAAGTGTGTTGTCGGATTTTGGAGAATTTGAGAGTGAGAGAGGGAGAGAGAGAAAATTTGAGTCGTGGCTATGGAGTCTCAGCTGTGATGTATATATTGTCTGGGGAGAAAAAGTAGCCGTTACGGGGTTAGGGAAAACGTTAAAGCAACGGCAAAGAAAACGTTTATTGCAACGGTCACAAAGCATGGAAAGACTACAACACCTGGTTGCAGGGCTTGGGCCCTGTGAGTGCACACTAGCTGGATTCGAAATGCTTCAAAACGTCGTCGTTTTAGGAGGCGGGGGTACAGTACTACTTTGTGGAGCTAATACTCGTAATTGTTTTTTCTTCTTTGTTCTAATTCAATTACTTGCTTCGTGCAAAAAAAATTCAATTACTTGCAGACTTGTACTTGTAATTCGGTGAATGCAATATTTTCTTGATTTTATTAATTTTCTCAAGTTATTATTTTTTTTCATGTCGGGACCCTTGTGAGTTAATTATAAATTTCTATATATAAAATTTGGAAATTACGATGATAAATAATCATCTGAAAATACTATTCAATGATATTTTAGTTATAATTATATTCTAATTTGGTTCACATGCAAGCAATAGAGAGTTGGTCACATTCAAGCTATGTCAAGTGGTTCGATAAATTTGTAGAAGAATCAAAAAATACGGATTAAATGTTATAGGCACATAAAATTAGGGTTTAGGTTCGCAATAGGGATTTCATCAAGGTTTAGAGTCATACCAAAGTTTGGAGACACGGTGATTTTTTATTTTTTTTCACATGAAATAGTTTCATGGTAAGTTAGATTTTAATTTTTATATTTTTTCACATTGCATCCTGTAGTTTTGAAATCGTATATACCTAAAACCTTACACGAACCGGCTACGTTTCGAGTGACGGAGGCCTGCACTTGGTGCCATGCAACTTAAAACGTGTCGACAAAGCCTCTCCTATGCAATATTGCATGCAGAAACAAAGAGATAGGTTTCACCGTCTCAGCCCCCAAACAGAAATATAAGATATACAGAGAGAGAGAGAGAGAGAGAGAGAGAGAGAGAGAGAGAGAGAGAGAGAGAGGGAGACTGGAACAAGAAGAATTGGAGATTGGAGAGAAAAGAAATGGCAGACGCACCAAAGAGGTCACCTCCTCCCGAGGCTGCGAGGAGGGGCTTTTTGCTTGGCATGAGCACCACCACCACGGCCGTCACTGCCGCTGTTATCGCCGGTGCCCTTGGCTACTATGCCCTTTATGTGAAGTAAAAGCCCAAGGTCTGTCCTCGAAGGGTGGCAGACTCTCCACCTGCAGCTAGGGTTGACCCTGACGTCACTCGTCCCAGGAAATATCCTGATCATCGACCTTCGTCCTAGAAATTAAATAATAACTGCATGTGTGTTGCTCAAGCGATTGTGCCATAGTTTGTACTCGTTTATTTGTGTATGGTTTGTAGAGAGATCTTTCTTCATGGTTTATATATATATATATATAGCTCCCGCTCCCCAGACACCTGATATTTTTTGCATGTTTTTTCTTTTTCTTTTATGTTTAGCAAATTCAGCAGTAATTTGAACAAATAAAGGAGCCAGTTAACCCTTTCAGAATTGACGGCCAATCAAAATTGTCGGTGGTAATATCTCAAGTTCAATCTAAGTATATTAAAATTGATAATTTATGGAGAATAGTCTTCCACACTAAACACGTCTCTATCAATAATTAGAATCACAAAGAGGTCCCTCTCATTCTCAGTGCAGAAGATTTGATCTCTGTATCACTTAGATCCCGATTATCGCATAAACGTTAACAAATTCAAGCACCCAAAAGAACATGACCTGGTCAGCTTTTACTGGTTAAATTTTTTAGCAAAATGGGATGCATTTTGGAAACCCTTTTAACTGATCAAGGGAGGGAATCTTGGGGAGGGAGTATTTTAAGCTTAAGTCAGTTGCCAAAAGACAATTAATACATCCAATTTTTTGCACCTAAATTTTGAGAAAAGAAATACGACCATCTGTTTAGATTATATATTGAGTTTGTCTAAATTATATGTTATAGATTACATAATAAGGCGATTTATTAGATAAAATTGCTCATTAAAAACTGCGTGGTAACTTGAGTGCATTTTGGAAAGATATATGAGAATGTTAATTGTATCCTATTTACTTTTAAGATGTGAAAATTCGAACATAAAACTTCTTTCTGTCAAATCTAATCTAACAAACTAATCGATAAAATTCGACTTTAAGACCTCTTTAGCCTAATTCAATATGACAATTGATGAAATTCGAATGTGAGAACTCTTTCAGCTTACCTCTAACAATTTCTATGGAGAACTCTTGAAAAATAAACAAATAGGAATACTCTCTTGAAAGAATTCTGGTTCAAAACTGACCCAACAGGTTTCTGAAACCTAATTTTATTTTCACTCAAGAAATAGCACAAAGCTGAAATATAATACTAATAAATAAATAAAATAATGATTTTAGTTGTGTCCAAGCAACATGCACTAGTTGAGTTGTCGTAATAGCTAGGGTTACACGAACGCACTACGTGTCAAGTGACGGAGCATGCACCCTACACGTGTCAACAAGTCCAGTTTCTTCAAATGTTTGGAGTCACGGTTTCAACCGATTTACAGAAAATAGCATTAACACAACCAAGGCAGAGAGAGATGGCGGGGGATGAAGATTGGAGGAAAACGGCAGAGACGACGAAAATGAGTCCGGAGGAAGTGAAGAGAGCTGGACTGGAGGGAGCACAGAGGCCTCCCGGTCATAACCCCGGCGGTGTTCTTCACCAGCGACGCGGTCTCCCCCTTGGCCCTATAATCATGGCAGTTACCGGCTTCCTCATTGTCGGCACCATCGGCTACTTCTCCCTGTACACCCTTAAAAAGCCCGAAGCCACCGCCGGAGATGTTGCCAAGGTCTCCGCCAATGTTGCCACCCCCGAGGACACTCGCCCAAGGAAGTAGCGCCTCAGGTCCTCCTCAGAACTGTGTACTTTGTATTTTTACGTTCTTCATGTTTTTTGACATTCGAAGATGTGGCGCACGGTTCTTAATTGTAGCAGTAATTTTAACAAAATGAAATCACATTTTTGTTTTTGAATAATACTTGTGTTCATCCGCGCCCGGTCGGTTCTTAATTGCATCAGTAATTTTAACAAAATGATATTACATTTTTGTTTTTGGATAATACTTGTGTTCCTCCCCTTGATGCGTGGTTATTAGTCACTGTTTTGAGTTCTTGATGTACTAATTAAACTGGTACTAGTTTAGCGAATTTACCAGAATAGGATTTTCTACTCTTCAAATTTCCTCCCGTTGCTTCTCCTCTACTCACACTTTTCTAAGCCTCTCTATAAAGAAGTCACACTTTTCTGTCTTTTGATATAAAGAAGCTAATACAAAATGTTGACGTGACTTTATGATAAACTTCACAGGTAACTGAAGAAAATGGAGGAATTTCGGGAGGAGAAATTCCTACAATTTTTACCACCTTCAATGCATTTAGAGTGGCAAAAAAACATCCTTTTCCATCCCACTATTTTGTACCTCCTTTTCAATTTTTCATCAGAAAAGAAAGGGAAGATTTCTATTTATGACGATTTAAGAAAGAAGTCCGATCTAATTCGAATGTTGTATGCAACTTGATCTCCGCTCAAATGAGACACCAACAACGTGAGAGTTGCAGCGTCGTTCTCACATATCTGTCGGGGACAGCCATGATATCCCCATCCAACGACAAACTTTTTGGGTCCGTTTTATAAAAGTTAGCTCTCCGTCATAGGACCCTCCGTTTAAGAGTGGCAGAGAAAGTGAACTGCCTTTTACTGCCTTCCACACACTGTTAATTATTGCCCTCTTCAATTCATTCAAACAGACGGCCCAAAATTGACATGCACTGTTAATTATTGTCCTCTTCAATTCATTCAAACAGACGGCGGCGTGCAGAAGATCTAAAAGACGGCCCAAAATTGACATGCACTGTTAATTATTGTCCTCTTCAATTCATTCAAACAGACGGCCCAAAATTGATATGCACTGTTAATTATTGTCCTCTTCAATTCATTCAAACAGACGGCGGCGTGCAGAAGGTCTAAAAGGATTTGTGTGGAGTGCACTCCCATCCAACAGACGATTGCAAATGCAAGTAAAATCATGAAAATGGCAGTGTAGAACTAGTCTTGAAAAATAAACAAATAGAAATATAAGAAAATATGACCTTGTCGGCTTGTTGTCATGGTTCAAAATTGAGCACAAATAGGATACATTTTCGAAAGCACAAGAATCCAAAGTTAATTGCAAAATCTTACACTACTTGAAGAGATATTACCACCTGTTTGCATCTTCTGGGGAGGGGGGGGAGAGGAAGAGGGGATATCACACCTTGCCGAGCCCGTTTATTTGTCTAGTCGATCTTCACCGATGAGTAGATAAGCCTCGTGAACCAAAAGCAGGCGTAGAAGCCAATGGTTCCGGTGACAACAAAGAATGCATAAGATGCAATGAGCATGTATCCAAAGTATAAGAGGGCCGACACCAGCTTTGAGATTTCGAGCTTTGTGAAGAAGTAGAATGTGGCGTAGAGGAAGAGGTACAGAGCCGATGAGCCCGATGTGAGGTATGATCTCCACCACCACAAGTAATCCTCGCTGCACAACTGGAAGTAGCAGAGGACGATGGTGATCTCAGCGCATGTGATGATGAGGATGATGAAGACCAAGAAGAGGAAACCAAAGATGTAGTAGAACTGGTTCAGCCAAATCGAAGTCAGGATGAAGAATAGTTCGATGAAAACTGCTCCGAATGGGAGGATCCCTCCAATTAGAATCGAGAAAACTGGGTTCATGTACCAGGCTTGTTCTGGGATCTGTCTTGGGATTTTGTTTGTCTTCACTGGATCCTCAAGTGCTGGCTTCCTGAATCCAACATAGCCTCCCACAAATACGAGTGGGACTGAGATTCCGAACCATAAAAAGACCAGGGCAAACATTGTGCCGAATGGCACAGCTCCAGATGATTTCTGGCCCCAAATTAGAGTGTTCAGGACAATGAAAATGACAGAGACAGTTGCTGGGAACATGACTGCAGTCCTGAAAGCAATTTTCTTCCATTCTGTACCTTTAAACATCTTGTATAAGCGAGCAGAGGCATAACCAGCAAAAATTCCCATGAAGACAAAAAGCAAGAGCATTGCCGTCATAAGACCACCCCGGTTCGATGGGGAGAGGAAACCAAGGACAGCAAAGATCATTGTCACCAGTATCATTCCAAAGAACTGAACACCAGTTCCAACATATACGCACAGCAATTCAGAGTTATTTGGAGCTCTGAAAACATCCCCGTGGACAAGTTTCCATCCTGTCTCTTCTTGCGCTTCTTCCTGGGTCTCAAGTTCATTATACTTGGAGATATCACGGTAGAGTGTTCTTAGCATAATCATCGCTACCATACCCGAAAGGAAGAGGACAATCATCAATGAGTTGACAATTGAAAACCAATGGATTTGGTCATCACTCATCAGTAGATAAGCATCCCATCTAGAAGCCCACTTCACATCACTCTCCTAAACAAGTAAACATGAAAAGAAGTATCCCATGAGATGACTAGTTCCTCAGAAATGACAAAGTATGTTCAACACCATTTACATCAGAAATATTAGTTCAATGGACTTACGATATTAGTTCATGACACAAATATGATGCTACAATAAGTAGACAGTAGACAGTAGACAGTAAATTATGAGTTATAATTCTCCTATCTAGAAATACCGAGTAAAATTTTAAATTATAGAGCTCACCTGGAATTCAACATCATAGGTAAAAATGATTTCTTGCTTCTCGGCAACCTCTTGAGGAGAGTTAGAATTAACAACAGTGTGTTTCGAATGGGGGTCACAGGTAGTTAAACGAGTCTGTGCATCATTCCATTTCCCTTCGTATTCATGTTTAACACTGGACATTCAACAGTCAAACAAACCATATTACCAACTGACACTTTAGAAGGAAGATTCAGCAAGGACTCGTTCAGGAGAAAAAGAACGCCTGAAAAACTGACCTGAATGGTTTAACCTCAAATCCCACAATTCTTGCTGTTTCAGTTTGCGAATCTCTATGGTATTTCACAGTAAATGCCAGATGGTTGTGGATGAAGTACTTCTCTTCTTTGCTCTGAGCACAATAACATAGTGTAAGAAAGAGAAAAACATAATCCCCCAAACAAGAAAGTTATTTGGTGCCAACAACTATGGACATACCCCAGCATAATGGCCTTTGAGCCCAACATGGAATCCAAGCTGATAAACAGTAGGAGCTTCTTGATCTGGCCTTTGAATGGGAACGACTAGAGGTAGATTATCAAGGATCCTGCCATAATAAAAACAATTTTAATAAGAGATGCGACTTCATGTCAGTTCCTCTTATCTAATCTAATAGAATAAATCATTTAAAGGGTCAGAAAAATACATGTTCACTCGATACTCGTCATCTATCTTCTCCTTAAACTGCTTCACAATTTTGGCATCAGGTGTCAACCGGCAAAGAATGTTGCACATCTGAGCCTCCCGCATTTTAAACTGCAAAAATCCCATTGTAAGTTAATGAACATAGGAGAAACAAGTAAGCCTTAGATTTATACGAGTGCAATAACACTAACCACATAGGGGGAATTCTCAATTCGGTCACCACGAAGCACTTCCCCAAGATTCTCTGCACTGTCCACAATTTTCTCAGGTTTACAGTAAGGGAGAGAGTAAAATGAGTAAGGAAGCTGAGTCTTTGTAGATGTCAATTTATTCACTTTAACTTTCAAAACATCTCCCTGCATTCAAAGATCCAAGAGAACGAAATTAACACAAACATCCCCCGAGGCAAAGCAATTTGCTTCTCAGCCAAGTGATGTAAAACAACCTCGAAATTTCAAATCTAAATTACGAAATATTCAAACCATAAACAGCATTTGTAATCCAGTGAGACCTAAAGGACGGCCTTCTTAGAGTACTTGCTTAGGGCATATACAGATCGATATCGGACCAACCGAGATCTGATGTGCCGCGAATTAACATATTACATTACTCTAAGCATTAAAAGTATTAATAAAACACAGCCTAAGCAAATCGAAGGAATATGCAGAGCAAAAGAAAAAATATCAAAACCTACAAATCTCAGGATTTGAACTATGCTAAAGGTCAACTAAACCTAATTCGACAATCATTTCAATAGCAAACCAATCGAATTCACAACAGCCTATTCTCCAATCCTTCAATTTTCCTCCATTTTCTGAGCAACCAAACAGACGAAACCTAACACTAGGTCGCAGATCTGAACAGTGAACACACAGATCACTCATTTCATACACAAACACATCCAATTTGTACAACAACAAAAAAATCGAATTAAATTAAATTAACGGTTAGATTTGTCGGCGATTGAGAGCTGACCTTGATGAAGTCCTCCGGAGCGACGCCGGGGAGGTAGAAGGAGTTGGCGCCATGGACGAGAAGTAGGAAGATCGCCAGGACTACCGGGGATCTACGAGACGCCATGGCCTCCAACCGAGGGAGAGAGAGCAGAGGAGGGGGTGTGTAGATCTGGAGGACGAGGAGTCCGTTCCTTGGTTGCTGTTTAATAGTTGGATTCGTATTTGTCTGTTGCGTAGAAATAAAATTATAACTAAAAAAATAACAAAATTAGAGTTGAAGGAAAATAAAATTTTATAAAGGGGACAGAGAAGGAAACTGGAAGTTTAGAAGGAGGGTGGACTCGGGGGTTTAATCTCCTGTGGGATCTGGTGCGGTGTGATGCTTCTGAGTCGTATGTCTTGATTGCGCCACGTCAGCCCCTAAGTATATAAAGAAAAGATCAAGATGGTGAATAAGGATCTGTTTGGTATCTTATTTGAAATTTTTTATTATTTCTCAAAATATTTTTTAAGAACATTTCTTGAAAACAATTTTTTTTAAAACTCAAAAACTTGATTGGTTTGCGATTTAAAAGTTTTAAATCTTACAACTTAAACTAGACAAAGAGATCTAAAAAAAAAGAGCCCATGAGGGAGAAACAGGAGGGGGAGGAAAGAAAGTAAGATGATTGAAGGAAAAAGAAAGAAGAGAGAATTAGACGAGATAGGAGGGGAGACGAAAAAGGTAAAAAAAATAAGAGAGAGAAAGAAGAAAAGATAGATAAATTTGGAATGAGAGGGAATGAGAGGGAATGAGGGAGAGAAAATAAATGAGTGAGTTTAGGTTTAAAAACTCTAAAAACTCACTTTTTATGTTTTTAAATAATAAACTATATTTTTTTTGTTAGTTTTGAGTTCATTTTTTAAAAATAGTCTTACCAAACAAGATTTTATGGCTTAAATTTTGAAAATTATTTTTTAGTTTAAAAAGTTAGATTCAAGTAGAGTACCAAACAGAACTTAAGATTCTCTTATTTAACTTGGTATGTACTTGTTTAAAGTAGAAAAATACCGTTTGTAATAAAATCATTCATATATTACATATAAAAAATCTACAGTTTTAATAACAGTAATATATGTGTGATAAATTATTTATTATTTTATACGTATAAATGATTAAACAATTTTTATATTATGATTAATAAAATAAATATACCAATATGTGCAAATATTGGTCCTGGAATATTATTAAACTTCATCTTGACTAGATCCTTTACCTTTTATGAATTTGCCAATTTGCAATGGATCCCTTTTACCAGCTTTCCCTTCCTTTCCTTTTACGTCAACACAACGACATGTCGTTTTTCAATTTTTATGTCAACTAATATATGATGTAACGTGTAGCCATTGCGTTATACCACTTTAGTAGTTTAGTGCCTGAAATTATGGGTTGAATCTGGAAATAGCAAAAGATGAGTAGGACAGATCAATGAATCCAAGATTTAGCATCATCTGCAGATTCTGCCCTACTTGTTTTTTCTTCTTTTAAATCTTCTTTGATTTATTCAATTCAATAGATCAAAATAAATTTCTTATCTCTACTAATTAATAAAACACTTATTGTCGACCAAAATCTTATGAAATTACCAGTTTAATCCTCTAATTAAAACATAACATGAATAAGAAATATGAGGCAGTAATGTAATTTCACAAACCAAATTTTGCTATTTTTTTTTTCAAAGCCTCACCAACTTGTAATCCTAACATATCTCTAATTTTATAAAAAAAATTATAAAAAAAAAAAAAAAACTTCCTACTCCCACATTGTCAATCACTCTCTTCCTCTCTCATTCTTTTTTTCTCATACTTTGTGTGTGCCCATATGCTAGTGTTATATAATATCGTGTCACGCGATGTCAAACCATTAGAGACCTAACTCGAAAAGGCTTGGAAAAAACCCTTAAGTACCTCCTGCGAAATCTTATCATGTTATGGTCCTCGTTTGGTGGCTTGGCATGGACCGAGAAACAATTCTTTTAGTAGCATACCAAGGCCGATGTCTATTGCACTTTTATAAGTTGGGGCCAATATTTTTCAGTATATTGTGTTTTGCAAGTCTGGTCTATAGTTTCGTGACTCAATAGGATTGGTTTGGACTCAACTTTATCTCGTTCTTTCCACCAAACGAGCCGATTTTTCCATGACTCGAGAAACGAGTAGAGATAGTATATATAAATTATAAGCGTTATCTGGAATGATTGGATGCGAAATATATATATATATATATATATATAGGTGAATTATTAAGTCCGCCGAGAAAAAATCAAGCTCAACCGTGGAGAGGCGGTGGAAACTACCACCTAGGTGTAATTCGATGGAAGGATGAGTTGTGTAATAGAGATCGAAAAGAAGCCAATAGTGCCAACACTGTTTAATTCGTGAGCACAGATTTGTGTCGGTGATGCGTCGGAAGTTTGGTTTTGCTGCCAACCTATGAACTAGAGATGGGCCTTTAGTTGGTGCATAAGTTTTCATGGCCTTTTGGTATAGAGGTGGGCTAACAGCCCAAACACACAAGAAAACCCAACAAATGGAAAGATTTAAAGTCAAAGATCACAGGTGCCCAATGTACATCGATCCGGGTTCTTCAACAAAAGAACACGGCATGATACATCAAGTTTAAAAAAATAATCGGGTAGAAATTTATTTTTTAAGTTTCCAACATATTCTATTATTACACTTAGTATGTTGACCAGTATTCCTAGCACATTTGAAAAATCTCTCCTTGAATGGCAGTTAGGCAGAGGGTATTCAAAATTTGCCAGCATATTATTGCATACTTATTAGCATTGGACTTGATTAAGTTTTTCATTATCTTAATGTTAAGCACATGCAGCTGCTGCATGCATTTTCTTCCGTCCCATACATCCGCTTCTACTCTCTTAATTTTGCTTTCTCCAACATTGATATGATCATGATTGGTTTTCAAAGGTTTTCCTTTTTAATTATCTTTGTATGATCGTTTTCTTGACCGCGATTTTGGGCCAAGAAAATGCTCAAACAATAAAGATAAGGCATCGTTGCTTTCTTTCAGGGTGGGGATTGTTTCGGAACATGGTTATGCTTTAGAGGACTGGAATTCTCCTTTGGTGTTCATGTTTGTATTGGTCAAGCGTCAGGTCAGGTGCAGGAACGAAGCCAGAACTTTGTGTGAATGGGGGCATCATCAAACAACAAAGTCAGAACTTCTGCAGAACCAGATCAGTTCAGTGGGGGCTCTGCTGCTGCAAACCCAGCTCAATTTGAGCAGCATCCCAGCGTCAGAAAAATCTCAATGGGGGCATCCGCCCCCCCTAGGCCCATGGTAGCTCCGTCCTTGATCAGGTGCAACAAAGCTAGAGACCAATCTTCCAATCTTCATGACGGAAACATTGCTCCCAACTTGGTTTACTTCTATTGTGGTCCAACATTAGACCAGGGTCGTCTCTGAGATTGTGGTAGTCATAGGATATATTCAAAGGGCTCTAATTTCCAACAATCATCCAAACATTGTATATTGATACATGAAAATGACTAATTACTCGGGAAAATCCATTTCTATATCAAGTTAATGACTCTTGAGAATTGTAGAAGAAATAATATATTACGAAGAAATCAAACTAAAACAAAATGCAATCATAATACATACTTGAGAATTGTATTAATATATTTCATTCAAAAAATTACTCTTCCCGCGTTTTTAACTTGTTTAGTTAATGACTAACCTTCAAGAACTTGAATTAGCTGGAAATGATTGGCAATCTTTCTACCCATCTTGTACAAATGCATTTAGAAGTTAGTCTTATTTATGGTGGAATTCCTCCTCAAATCTTGTCAACCTCAAACTTGTCTAGTAAACTTTTAAATGGAACCATCCCAAAATCGAGTTCCAGGAAACGTAAAAAATAAAAACAAAAAAAACTAAAACTAAAACTAATTCTAAAAATGTATGTTTTAATCCACATCAACATATTTGACTATTTTTGCATGCAAACAACATAAACAAGGAAACATGAAATGAATTTTGAGTTTCAAAAAGTAAAGTAACAACTTTTAAATTCTATGAGCAAAATAAAATCAAAAGACAAACTGTGCCGAATGACAAAGCTAGAAAGGGTTTATTTGTAGAACAATTCAGTCTCTGACGAGATTCCATCTGCTTTGGTGACGTTCCCCAACTAGATTTATCCAAAAAATGCATAAGTAGAGATTGCAAATTAGATTTAGAGAAGATATCACAAAATGCATCAATATTCGGCTTCGGAAAGTCTCCACGCTGCTAATCCAACCAAGACAGCCTATGCCGACGACAACAAAATAGAGGTTGGATTTAGATATCCATGCTTTTGTAGGGTGCGTTTAAAATAGGGATGTGTTATTCACACATTATGTTTTTACTTTCCACGTACCCTTTGTTAATTTATGTTCGTTGATATTTTTTAATTCATCTGATCCTACAGCTGAAAACCAAAAAAATATGAGAAAAATAAAAATAGGTGTGTGGATATCACATCCCTTAAAATATCGCAACCTTCTCACATCTCTATAAAACAAAATCATTACATATCATCAATCAGTAGTCGGTTTCATGATTTTAAAAGATTGAAACATATATATGAAAGCATCACTCGCCATATTTTATTTTATTTTTAAATAATCACTGAGCTCTCTCGTCTTAGGATTTTAAAGGTTATTCTTCTTATCCTTCAGCCACGTCTTCAAATTTTAATACACCTTATGAGTGATGATAAGGAAAACATCATCTTCAAGTTTGTAAATAGTATTAACTTTGAACGTATATTTGAAGTCTTCATCAAGTAAGTCTTGAGAAGTACTGATTGTTTTTTGTTTGGAAGGAAGGAATGATTCCAACTTTTTTTCTATTTCCCCAAACGAATCGGCAATTTTCTGCACTTAATAAAATCGAAAAAAAAATCAGAACTAATGATATTTTAAAAATATCAAGTTCTTAAAAATAAACCGAACTGACTTATATAATATTTATGTGTTTTTTTTAGTCGAAGTTTATGCTTAACCAAGTTGCGAGAATAAACCAAAAACGATATTTTGTGATTTTTATATTGGACTGCTAGTGGATTTGGATTGTACGTATGTGTCAAAACATTCACATACCTAGCCCTAACAAAGCTTTGGTTACAGTTTACATAGTCTGGCAAATGGCAATTCGCATCCAACCTCCCTCCGACTTGCTCTCAAGTTTAGGTTTCCGTTCTTCCAATTTCTAAAAAACAAAATAGCGAAATCGTGACTTCTCCTCTGCTGATAACAATGCAACATGACAATCACAGTAGTAGAAGAACCGCAACCACAAATATTGAAGCCGCATTTTAGGTTTCATTCTCAAGATTGAGGTTGGGTTTATTAGATATCTCAAGCCTCTCATCACATCCTATAAAACAAAATCATTACATAAAAACAATTGGAACAAAATATATTAAAGCCTAATTTACCATAAAATCATTTTTAAATCATCACAGAGCTTTCTAGTTCTAGGATTTAAGTTATTATTCTATGCCCAATTATGTTTGATCTTGTTGGTGAAGATAATAAAAATGAAGTTTTTAAGTGTGCATTGTGCACATTGCATTAACTTTAAGCATATATCTAGACCCTTCATCAATTAGAGCAACAGTCGAATAATACGAACTGAATGCATCATTCATATTCGTCATTTATATCCATCACTTTATAGCTCGCCTCATTTGTGTTATTCATTCATTTTCATTGAAATACATTATCAATCTCTATTTCAATTCCGAGAGAGAACGAAAATGGGACTAACCCACCGGTGACGTTAATTTGAAACGATTAAACAATTAATCAGTAAATTTACCATAAACATATTAACATGCAGTTAGGAAAAAATGGCTGAACACAGCTTTATTTCATTTTGTTTTTATTAAAACTTTGTGTACTTATGCTTTAATTTAACCGCGTGTTATGTTTGTGGTAAACTTACTGATTAACTGTCTTGTTATTTCAAATTAAGGTCACCGATATGTTAGTCCCGTTTTCGTTCTCTCCCGGAACTAATACAAAATGGATAATGTATTTTAAGAGAAATTAATAAATAACACAAAGTATGCAAGCTGTCACGTGATAAATATGAATGACCCATTATTTGACTGTCAATTTGGTTTGTCTCTAAATAAGAATGACTGATTTTTTTCGTTTTCATTTTGGTAGAGAAGTGCCGATTCGTTTGAGGATTCTTCCAAACAAAAAAAATACATGCTCAAAGTTAATATATATGCTCAAAAAAGATTGGAAACACTGCTCGTCTTCCCCAATAAGATGGATTATTATTTGAAGATGTAGATGGATTGTAACCTTTAGAATCATAAGACATAGAGCTCAGTGATCCTTTAGAAAATATTTTATGATGAGTGATGCTTTTATAAAATATTTTAGGATGAGTGATGCTTTTATATGTGTTCCAATCTTATTATACACCATGGAATCAACTACTGGTTGCTAATATTAAATATTTTTGTTTTATAAGGATGTGGTAAAAGGGTTGAGGTATATTAAACGAATATGAAAATCTAAATCCAACATTGATCTTTGTGATCGTTGGTAGAGGCCTTCTTGGCCAAATGAGAAGCATTTGGCCCTATCCAACTCATAGAACACCAAACAATAATAAAGTCTTATCACATTATATTGGGTTAGCTGTATTAATCTTACAACGTCACCGTGCTCAATTTTACGCCAACTTACCGTCAAAATAATCCAACACAAATAAAAAAATTCCTCCAAAAACAAGCACAAACCCTAAAAAAAAAAAGCATAAAATTCCTAGATAAACGGTTGCTTAGATGACCAAAGAAAAGATAAAATCAAGGAAAGAGAGGGAAAAAACAGACCTTCTTGTTGAGAAATCTCGCTCAGCTGGTTCCAATAGGGTGCACGCCGTGTGCTGGAAGGGATGTAGGGTTTATATTTTTCTTGTCGAATGATGTAGGGTTTATATGGACAATAAAGAAATAATGAGGTTGTAAATAATGGCACGTGACATAGCGTGGTTGGTTAAAAATCTTATCGAAATCTATTTTCAAGGATTTTAAATAGATAGTGACACGTGGTACAAGATTAGTTAAAAATATTATCCCAATCTATCCACAAAATTTACACTTTCGAATAATAACATGTGATGCGACGATATTATTTAAAAATCCTATCCGAAAAAAAAATAAAATTATATTCTATATTTTCTTTAAAAAAAATCAATGTCTTAATACGATATGGATGAGAGAGTCAATTTAATAGTGAATATGCAATTCGCAGTTACTATTCACTAAAAGGCAATAATTGACTTGCTATATACCGTTGGAAATTATATATTATAATTAATATTATAATATTTAATTTTTGTATGAATGAAAAATAAGAGTCATGTGTCATAGTTGAATTCAAATTCATAAGTTGTATCTATTCGTTGAAACTTTAGACAACAGTCATATTGTTTCAAAAAGGGTGGCTTGAGTTCTATATAAACTCAAGCATCCCACCTGTCTAAAAAAATGAAGAGAAGAGTTTTCTCCAATGTCTTAGTAGAAATCTGAGTCGTGTCTTGAGAGTACAGAATATATAAAGTTCACAAGAGTCCGAAGATTGAAGTGCTTTGACTTCGGATTATAGATTGTTGAATCCTGGGAGATTGACGCTTATCGAACTACAAGCACAAGAGTAGGGGCGAAATTCTATCTTTAGGACATTGCATTTATGCAAGCCTCAATCTCCAAGTTTGTCAGTTATTCTAACTTTCACTCTAGTTGTTTATATTAATCTCATATATAATTGATGTTATGAATTTCTTTATAATTATTATCATTGGAATTATATTGTTATTTTTCATATTTTCTAATATTGCTCCAACATATACCTGAAAGTAATAACGTCGCTGATATTTTAGGAGTGAAGTTGCTCTTGGGATTTTTGTTAGGGTAAGAATGAGGAGGAGAGGCGCAGTTTTTACTAGCGTAACAAATGACGAGGCTAGTTTGGACATTTGACCCACCAGTTGGACTCAACTGAAAAGTGTTGAAGTTGTTTTGGGTACTTCTGTAATTTTGCAAAACGAAATTGCAATTTTTGAAAGTTGGACTGGTTAGAAAAGAGTAATGCTAGAGAAATTGAATTTGTAGACAAAATTTTGAAAACTAAAGGATATGAAAGTGATTGGTCTATTATTTAAGAGTTGATAAACGTGCTTATTCCTATTGGTGACACATCATTTGGTTTGTAAATTTTGTATATAAATTTAGTCTCTCTAACATTATCCGTTGGGAAATGTAAGGGAAATTAAAGGACTTGTTAATTTGGGAATTTACAACGGTTAAGGTTGAGTTGTTACTTCAACGCCGTACGAATATATAACGTAACGAAACATGATTAACACGACTCAACGCAAACATTATTCATCGCATAAGATTGTATTAAATAAACAATAGCTTTTAACTTTTTCGATGAGTAGTATAAATTATTGTATTATTTTATTCTGGATTTTATATCGACGTCCATATTGATCAAGACGTAGTAGAAGTAACACAACAAAAACATGAAAAGTAACACAAACACAACTCGATCGTCAAGTCACCCTACATATGATTGAGGACGTAGAAAAAACACTAGCCAAATTTCATATTCATGGCTATAGTGTGTGTACGTGAGGGAGGGAGGGGAAGCAGAGTTTGATATGTGGGTAAGTAGATGTCGAGCTTTAAGAGCATAAAACCTGGACAGAATCTTCTTATGTGTAACCCAAACAGCACCAATCAAACCCAAAACGTGCAACTTATATTCTTCAAAACACACTAAGGCATGTATATGGTCCCCAGCATTGCCCTTTTTGCCAGGCAAAAGCACATCAAACCCCTCCTCTATATATAAAGCTATGAATATTATTGGCTTGGGACCCTCTCATATTTTATTTCTCCCTTTCTATCATATAAATCATCACTTTATGATGGTAGGCTCACGCCTACTACTAATAATTCTACTTTAGAGTAGACCCACGAGTTGACATCATGAAAAAATATGTATGCCTCAAACATGTGAATCAACATTAGTATATCGACTATTTGAGTTGTACTACAATCAGTCGTTCTAAGTGTGAGCATTTACAATCTGCATCTCATTCACCATCTAAAAGTATTTAAGTTATCTATCATGTGTGAACAATATACATACCTTATTCAACCCATGTTAAGTTTAGCACACTAAAATGCGCAAAAGGATTCGTTGCAGTACGAATACATATCCAATTCAAACACTTAAAAGTATCATCGCGGTCAACTATCGAGTGCCACATTTGGTCTGCTAAGTCGTGTATCAATAGTTCAAGAATCTACTAATATGGTATCCACACCAATGGCGCGTTTACGTAACCGTAATCAAAATTGGAGGAATTGAATTGATGAGGAATTTGGTTAGAACGTCAGATTCCCTTTTTTCATCTCCTCTTTCCTCTCTCTATTTCATGCTCCTTCGTCGGTGTGGGTTAAGTTTTAGGGAAATCTCAGTGTGGGTTAGAAAGTCAGATTCGAAAATAGTTTGTCAAAACCTCGAATTCCTGCAATGGTGCAAGCGCAGGCGAGCTTCTGACAACGACTTCAAAGTTTAATCTAGTACGGTGCATGTGCAAATGGAGAGGTTCGGGTGCTGAAGTTGTAAGGGAGTCGGCGAGAGAGATGGACATATGGCGGGCTGGATGCTGAAGTATTTTAAGGGTATTTTAGGTAGGAAAGTATGATTCCGGATGGAGGCTTTCACCCGGAGTGGGATTACCACCTCCATCTCAGTAATCCAATTCCTCCACATTCTGGAATTGAATTCCTATTTTCTAGTAGACCCTACCATATTTTCATTCCCAAAATGTTAAGTAAACACTGCAATCGTTTCAATCAGGAATGATTTCCTTTCATTTCATTCCAACCCCCGTTGGTAAACACGCCACTAGTGCGTGTTGATTGTACCGTAAAAATTACAAATGTTAATTGTCACAGCCCGTCCCGAATAACTAATTTTTCGTTGATGTGAAATGACAATTTTGCCCTTAGACGTTAAAGTGCGTGGTGTGTGATTTATTTTCAAATGGGATTAATTGAGTTTCCCTAAGTTTTTGGAACCAATTAGGAACTAAGAAACCTTGGTTATGACTGAATGTTGACTAGTTATGGACCACACACATCACCTATCCCTTCTATCTCTTCTTCCCATGCTCTATCATATCTCGGACTCTCTCTATCCTTCTTCTTGTACGGACAAACACCAAGGACCTCTCAAACCTCACTGATCGAGGAAGAAAATGATACCATTGTGTTTGTGAAGCTTGGACGAGTCGATTGGTACCCATTTCAAGTAAGGATACCTTCAAAAACCCTAGTTTTTCATAACCCCCGATTTGTGCACTGTTCATACACACGTAATTATGGATGTTTTCGGGAATTTGAAGCTTGTAGGAAGCTCGGAGTGCTTCGTTTGAAGGTTTTGGACGTTGGGATCGTGTGGAGGAAGTTTGGTCGGTTTTCTTGGAATTCTCCGGTGTGATTCCGTGACTTTTAGAACTTTAAATTAGTATGATTGTGTTCTACAAGTAAAGAGCTTCATTTTGGTATAAAATACGTGAAAAATGGTGCAAAAACGAGTGAGAAATGGGTAGTTGCAGGTCTGCCCAGAATTCGGCGTCGGTGACACAGTTCCGGCGTCTGGAGGTTAAAGGTGATGCGTGTGAGGCCGTACCCTCCTCGGCGCGTGAGCCATAGAAATTTTTTTCTAAAAATATCACGATATTCGTAAGGTTGTGTAGATCACTGTGGTATATTCATATACCCAAATTGAGCAATGTATGAAAAATTATTAGCTAGTATTACCCATGTGCTTTAAAATAACGTTTTTATAGTTAATTCGCATATATGTGAGACTTATCTTGAGGATAAACGTATCCAGGGGCGACTCAGGGGTTACGACCAGTCGACATATCAATGAGTAGGCTTTTGTTTTCAGTATATACTTATATACTTGATATATTTCCCATAAATGCATTTTTAAGGAAAGTATGCGTTGAAATAATATGCCAAATGCTTTTATAATTTGATTATGCATTTCATGGTTGCATATATATATATATATATATATATATATATATATATATATAAATGTGGTGCTGTGGAGGCACATGTAAGTTCATGTAAGTTATGTTTGATTATAGGAATAATTGATGATATGATATGTGATTGACTAATGTTGAGCTCATAAAACTGCACCTAGGGTGTTTGTAATTTAGCCAAAGATGTGAAGTACATGCCTGTTTATTTACGTCACCTCCCGCACTATATGCTCATATTGGATCCAACTTAGGTGCACAGTCTTGTCATACAGACCTTAATTATGGTTCCGACTCGTAGGTGACTAGCGATTTATCGTCCGGCTATTATGAGAGAGTAAAATTGAGCATAACTATATTACACCTAATCTTGTCGTACAGACCCCTTTTTAGTGGTTCTGACTTATGTGTAGTATATTGCCGTATATGTCATTGTAGTGACTCTGGCTAGATTGACTTTTGAGTTATGAATTCAGCTGTACAGACCACCTCAGGGGTTTCGGCTAACATATCATATTTCCATGAAATCGTTGTTACCTGGATTGTTTACTTTGTTATATTTTGGCATGACATACATATGAATATGATTATGTGAAGTATGAAGTGAATTGTTATGATTTCATATATATATATATATATATATGTATGTATATGTATATCTATGTATATACTTATATCTTAATTCTGGGAAAATCTTACATGTTTTACAGCAAGGGGGTTAGTATGTTGATAAATGAAATGATTTTGTAAAACATTTGTTTTTGCCCACTCACGTTTTCTGTTTTGCGCCCCTCTAGGTTTTAAGAAGCTTGTTGTTGGTGGCTTGAGGACGTCGGCAATTCTTACTTATCTAAATAATAGTAGGACATTCCTGGTACTGTACTTGTCCTATTGGACTGCACTTAGACTTTTATGCTTTGATTATGAGTGTTTACTGTTGTAACTAACTCCTATCACTTTCTGTTTAGTACTGCATTCTAGTAATTTGGTTTTTAATTATTCATATATTTCTTATATTTATTGCTTCCGCACTGTGCACATGGCTACGTCACTCTCACGTGACGGCCAGCATGCCTTGATCTCGATCGGGTGTGTCATTAATCAGTTCAATATATAGGTAAAAATCGTTCAATATATATATATATATATATATATATATATATAGGTAAGTAAGTTTATTCTTCTTCCTTCTTTTATTAAGATTTTTATTTTATTTTAACATAGAAATACGCTAACATGCTAGTAACCTAATTATTTATTTTTAGTATAAAAATATATTTTACACTAATAATGAAGGGAACTTCGGTTAAGCTACATAATGAGTAACTTAATTTAGTATTAAATTTGTAATCTATAAGATTCGAACCGAATATTTTTTTATTTATAAATGGAAAAAAATATCTCAATATCAAGAATCCAATCCATTCTTAAGAATAAATGTTTTTAATATGAAGACATTATGGGATAAAGTTGCAGAAGTGGTTGAGGAAAGGGACAATGATGAATTGCAGCTGTAAAGATGTGAGGGAAATGAGGGGACTTGTTTTCTGAAAGGTTCTCTTGCCCAAGAAAATAAGGAAGCATTACGCGGATTGATTACACTTGTACAAAACACTTAAAAACCCTATGGCTGAAAGGACCATATATATAGTAGCTTAGCTAAATATTAAAAATATTGGACCAATTAATATTAGGTTGACGGGGGAAACATTGTTCAACTTCACCATCAACACACCTATATCTGACTTTGCATGGGTGCTTGCCAGTTGCCTTTGTAAGGAGAAACACGATTATGAACCGAATTTATTGTTATCGGACATGCAACATGCATCCTAGGGATCTATCAATTTGGACCATTAAAATTTGATCAAACGGTTAAAGTTATCATAATTATTAAAGTGAATTCTTGTTTATAGCTGTTTTATCAAATTTCAATGCTAAGGAGACTTTAGTCTCAAAAGTAATATTTTGCATGAACTTTCTATTATAATGATATTTTATGTGCTAATATTATAAAAATATTGTGCAAAAAAGCATAAGATTTCACAAGGTGCACGACGAATCCCACTTTTGATAGAGTCTTACTAACATTTCTCTATTTTTGGGAGAGTCTTATTGCTGCTAAGGCTTCACTACTCACATTGCATACAAGAGTAAGGCTGGTTTGGTATTGATGTGTTTTGAAAAAAAAACTGTTTCTGCTGTGCTGCGAGAATAAGCTCATTTTTGCTGCTTCACGTTTTTCAGTTTTTTTTCACCAAAAACTGTGAAAATAAGTTGTTTTTAAATGTTTACCAAATATTTTTTTGAGCTCAATTTTTTTATACTCACTTTTTATAAAAGCATCTCAGTACTAGGTTTACGAACCTTAATCACTAGCACAGCAGTAGGGGTGGCCGTCAACATAGCCCCTAATCCGAACCTTAATCACTTATGAAGTAGTAGTATTTTAGGTTGGTTTTGTCATACTTTAAACCTTCATTTTCCAAGTTTAAACCAGTACAAACTAATTAATACTGTAAATATAACTAGGTTTACGTTGAATAGTAGCGCCCGCCAACCATCGAATTATCACCTATGTTTCATGCATGTATCACGTTAGTCTAATTGACAAATATAGTGGAAGTTAGGTAATTCAACTAACAGTCTTTTGGCTCGTTAAGTTAATTAATTAGTAGTTATTGCCCACTAAATAATTAATGGCTTTTCACTTGAAGCAAAGTAGATTAGTGCGTTTTTTTCTTTAACATGCATCAGTGTATAATATATAAGAATTTAAGAGTGAGTAAGCTAATCTTGATCACTATCATAGGGTGAGAACAAGCTTGATCACTCTTAAGCTAGCCCAAACTTGATCCAGCAGCCCCGATGTTAATTGTAAAAATATAGTAAAATCCTCGAATAAAAGTCAATAGAGTGGATGGACAAATGTCTACGTACAACCATGTGCAAAAAGCATAGGAAGCTTAAAATCGAAGCTTTAAGATCATCTTTAAAGGAAATGTTAAATTATAAGAGTCAAATTACAATTGATGACTGATGTGGTATTCTGAAGCCTTATGTCAAATTTTGTAATTCTCTAACCGAATTGTCAAATGTTATTTTATTATCTAAATAGAGCTTTAAATGATTGTAATTATTAAAAAAATGTTGAAATAATTTTTTATGAGTAATACTATTCATACCATGTTTTTATACCACATTTCTATACCACCTTAGGTGGCATTTGATGTGGTCCACATCATTTGAAAAATTTGCAAAACCCAATGAAAGGAAGGAGAAAGACTCATTCTCGTATACTATAATCATCATTTAATTGACTAGTTTTTCTTAATTATTAGTTTATTAAATAATGAACTAAATTTAAAAATCTGATTAATTCAAATGATATAGCTATTCACATCAAATACTACCTAAGGTGATATGAAAATATGGTACAAAAACATGATATGAGTTGCATTACTCAATTTTTATTGAATGAAATGTTAGTGGAATAAGGGATCCACTATTAAAATGAATTAAAAATAAATTTGATATTAATGTCAAATTTAACATCAAATCATTAAGTCTTCAAATCCAATCAACAAATAACACTTCAATTGGAGAGACTTTTGATGTCACATATGTACAATATTATTCAACCTAAAATTTTGAAATCTCATTTCTCTAATCCTATCTTATTAAAAGAACAGAATCAATCAAAGGAAAAATTAGGTGTCTATATTGGTTTATTTGACCAATTGACTCGTGGCTGCATGTCCCTTTGGAATTTACTGCTTAAGATAGATAGATAGATCTGGTCCATGCCAATGATGTCATGCATAATAATAAATTTGAACGGGTGACGGTTGGTGGGTTAAATTTCCGACGACTATTATACTGTGGGAAGATTATAAAATAGTTATTTGAACAAATTGAAAAATCAATTATAAATATGTAATCACATGTTTTACTTAATAAATGTGGTTGATTATTTACTTAATGAGTGATGTTTTAGTGTGGTAGTTACAAATTTGTAACATGCGAGTTTCTTTCTTGATCTGACATTTTAGGTTCATGACATGATCTCGGTTATCACTAATATGGTTCAAGAAAATGAATTAATGAGTTAGAATTATGATAAGACAGGTTTTGATTTTCTCTATTGTAACGAAGTTATAGTTTTGATTATCTCATTAAAAAAAAAAGGTTTTTACTAGCAAATCAAGATTACTATTGAAGAAAAACGGAGACCAAGATAAATTCTGTCATACAATGATTGACGTATTTTCGTTACTTTCTTATCACATAATAGCTAACTTAAATTTTACTTTAAACCAATAAAAATGTGACACAAGTACATTGCTAATAATAGCACTGTATTATTAACACGAACGTTACAATGTCAGTATATCGTTGTCATATAATAGTTTTTTTGAAAGTAATTTTTAAATGACAAAAACATTTTAGATCAATATTTTGTAAAACTAATTCTTAATAAAAATACAAATGAATTATAAAATAATATTTAAACAAATTTCTATAAAATAATTTGAAATAAAAAATAATTTAATTAAAAACACTTTTAATCATTTTAAAATTACGCTCAAACAAGTCCTAATTGCTCTCCTAAACTAGGCATTCCCCTTCTTAAGTTCTTTTTTTTTTCCAAAATTTTTTTATGATCGAATTCCCAATCTTAAGTTAAATATAGACAAAGGCGTCAAAAGTCAAAAAGTTGCTCATCTTAGCTAGGCGTCAAATGGCAGGAACATCCACCCGGCACAAGGGCCCCACCAACACCTTCCACTCTCCTTCCCCGGCGCGTAATTCAACATCTCCCGCGAAGCCAAGACTACGAGAAGGGACACCTCGGGCAAAAACCGCAAATTACGAAGGGCAAAATCGACCATAAAAGGGTGGCGTGCTTTAGCGGCACAAAAGCTATGTCCTCTGAGCCACTCTGTCTACACAGTCCCCTACTCTATATACACACCCACACACTCTCTCGCTAGACCCAAAATTCACACCACCATCACTTTCTCTCTCTCTCTCTCTCCTCTTTTTCTCTTTCGCTGCAAGTTTCGGAGGGAGGAGGAGACAGCCGCGTCAGATTACATATCATCATCGACTCGTCGTCGAGATTCGCGCCTTGGAAAAAAAATCATAAAGAAACGAGCTAGAGGGGAAGATCTTCAGCGAATCAGGAAGTGATTTAAAGCAAAGGCGGCGAGAATTTATTATTCCCCTCTGGTTGCAGACTGTTAGAGAGAGAAAGTAGAGAGAGGGCGGTTTGGTTTGTTCATAAAAATCCTCTGAGAAAAATCAATTCTTTCTGCATTTTTTTATTTTTTATTTTTTGGGTTGTGGGATTTGTGATTAGCATTTCTCTTAGGTGGAAATAGTTGCGGGTTAGAGAGAGAAAAGGAGATAGAGGGTGGGGTTTGTTCATAAATATCCTCTTAAATTTTATTACTTTCTCCATTTTTTTTTATTTTTGGGCTTGTGGGATTTTGCGATTGGGGGGAAATAGTTGTGGGTTTTGTGTAAGAAGCGTCATCAATGTCATCATAAAGGCTTGGGAAGCGAATGGGGAGGGCGCAAGGGTCGACGATTTTGCTGTAACGTTTATGGTCTGCTGGTTGCGTGCTTTAGAGAGAGAAACAGAGAGAGTAAAGGAAGAAGGAGAAGGCATTTCTAGTCTTGGAATTTGGTTTGGTCCTCAAGGGCGGAGAGGGCTTTCGTCTCTGTTTTCGGCTGAGTGTTCCTCAGGGCCCGCCATTTTAGAGAGGGAGAGGCAGGAGAGAGAGAGTTGGCATTGCCCGCAGATTGAGAAGAAACGGAAACGGAGTCCATAATCTCTGTGGAGGAGCAGGACTTCGTCTGTAGGCGTTTGGTGCTGTAATTTCTGGTTGCTTCGAAGGGTATTGTGGTACAAAAATGAAGTTTATGAAGCTGGGGTCCAAGCCTGATGCATTTCAGGCTGATGGCAAGTTTATCAGGTAAAATGGGTTTTCACTTTTTCTCTGTGCTCATAATTTTTTGCATCACAAACTCCAATTTTTTTTCTAAAAACCCATTAAAATCCCTTTTCATATTTTTCATGTTTTGTTTTTAATATTTTTTTTTTGCCTCTCCCCGTCAATGCTATGAACTTGATGAACTTCTCTTAGATTCTGAATTACGGGTCTTTTTTTTTCTCTCTCTAGAATTGTGAGATTTCAAATGAATGAGGTCCTTCTCTCTCTAGAACCGTGAAATTGTTCATTTTTGCTTGACAGAACATGTGCGTTTGTGTTTTTTTCTGCAAGTATGCTCTGTTTTTGTACAGAGCTGGTGAATTGCTGCCACTGAATCGTGATAGAAAGGGGGTGAAATTACAAATTTGCCATTAGATGGTGATTTATATACCTATATACTGAAAAGGTTAAATATTAGCTGCCACCTTCCAAGAAGAGAACCCTTTATTTTTGTGATAGGAAAATTACAAGAAACTTTTGAGGAGATAATAAACAAGAGAAGAAAGCACATGGGCGTTTTTGTGCTGTTCTTATCATTGTTTTTCTCTCTGCCTTTAAAAGTATTGCTATTTTAATTTTGGAGAGTGTAGGGCTAAAGGGAGTTGTGGGGGTGTGGAAGCTGTCTTTCAGGATGTGGTCCTGCATTTGGAATGTCACTATTTTATTGAGTTTTGTGGTCCAAATATGGAAAAGTCGTATGGAGTACCCCCAAGATCTGTAGCCATCACGCCAGCGAAATTCTTCCGGTGAACGAGGAATTTAAACAAATTACCGGAGGTGTTTTTCTTCCGGTGGATTGTTTCGGCGTCATCTGAATAAATATGCAAATGATTGAAACTTGCTTAATTCTTGTATGTCTAGTTTCCTTGTGACATTTTAGTTTCAGTTACAACTCGAATCTGAAGTCTATAATCTGACATCGGTGTTGGAGTTTACCAAAAACCACCTCCTCATGGTAAAATCTTAACTAAGAAGAACGAAAATCTTGACGCGCTTAAGCCCGACAGTTATATTTGAATGTTTTGCAACTGCGTGCCTCGTAAGGATCCAATTATAGAGATATTTTGTAAATGCATGTCTTATTGTAGTTTCTATGATCCTTGTGTCTGTGTGATTAACTGGTTTTCATATGTTCATGCAGATATGTGTCGTCTGAACTGCAAACGGATGTCGTTATTAATGTTGGGGAAGTGAAGTTTTACCTTCACAAGGTATTTTTTCCTTGCCACCCTTTTTCATCAATTTACATGAATTTTTTACTATGATAGCATTGTTAGATTTGTTTGGAGCATATGAATGTTTTTTACGATTTATGTTTGTATGAACATAATAGTGGTGGTCAAATCTAAAATGTACGTGATTATTATTTAATGGTACATTTGTTACTCGAATTACTGCTGCTTTCTCTGCTGAAGCGTGCTCTGTTTCTTATTGTTGATCGTATCTGTTTTTCCAGTTCCCTCTCTTGTCCAAGAGCAATCGCCTGCAAAAACTAGTATCAAAAGCCAATGAGGATTCTGAAGAAATTGACATGGTTGATTTTCCTGGTGGGCCAAAATCCTTTGAAATTTGTGCAAAGTTTTGCTATGGAATGACTGTTACTCTCAACGCTTACAATGTTGTGGCTGCTCGATGTGCTGCTGAGTATCTGGAAATGACTGAGGGTGTTGATCACAGTAACCTAATATACAAAATTGAGGTGTTCCTTAACTCAAGCATCTTCCGTAGCTGGAAAGATTCCATTATTGTGCTACAAACCACTAAACCTCTTCTGTCGTGGTCTGAAGATCTGAAGATTGCTGGAAGATGCATAGACTCAATTGCTTCTAAAACATCTGTAGATCCTGCCAACATCACTTGGTCCTACACATATAACAGAAAATTAGCAGAGCCTGATAAAATTATTGAAGAAGGGATGAATTATCGAGACAAATTTGAAAAAGTTCCAAGGGATTGGTGGGTTGAAGACATATGTGAGCTGGATATTGATCTCTACAAACGAGTTATTATTGCTGTGAAATCGAAGGGAAGAATGGATGGCAGTGTTATTGGGGAGGCTCTGAAGACTTATGCAGTTAGATGGTTGCCAGATTCTGTTGATGCACTGGTTTCGGATGAACACGCCTTGAGGAACAAATCTCTGGTAGAAACAATTATTTGCTTATTGCCGTCTGACAAAGGTATGGGTTGTTCATCCAGTTTCTTGCTGAAACTTTTGAAAGTTTCTATTTTGGTTGGAGCAGACAAGTCGTTGAGGGAGGAGTTGGTGAAGAGGATCAGTTTGAAGTTGCATGAAGCTCGTGTAGGTGATTTGTTGATCCCCGCACGATCTCCTCAAATTACTATATATGACGTTGAGTTGGTTCAGTCTGTTGTGAGACAGTATGTGATGCATGAAAAGTATAAGTGGGATTTGGATGTTGTCGAGAAGAATGAAAAGGGGACTGATACTTTTATATTAGGGCATGGTTCGTTGTTGGGTGTTGGTAGACTGGTCGATGGGTATCTTGCGGAAATTGCACATGACCCAAATCTTAACCTCAGTAGTTTCGTAGAGTTGTCACAATCAGTTCCCGAGTCAGCCAGGCCAATTCACGATGGGTTGTACAAAGCCATTGACATCTACCTGAAGGTATGCGTTTAAGCCATGTCCACATGTTTATTTATTCTCCGTCATGCTTTTTGTTTCGCACTAGAGTTGCCTTGTCATGTTTCTGAGATTTAAGTAAAGAGGTTGCAGGAAGCTCTGATCTATTAGGATGTACCTTTTTTCTTTCAAACCTTAGCTGACCATTAGATCTGAAAGTGAAACTATTTGATGCCAAAAAACTTTCTTGTCGCTACAAGCATTGTAAACACTTTTGGATCTTACTTTGTTCTGTTTCCGTCAGGATGTGAATAAGATATTATTCAAATTATGTATGTTTAAAACTGTGCCATGTTCTATGCCTAATAAGTACTATAAGCGAGGAATGCGATCATGCGAGTCCCTGCTATTTATTTTGTCTTTGTAAATACTAAATTGTAATGAGAGACTTAGAATGCGACCAGATTGGTCGATTTCTGGGAAACATATACAGCCCTTCAGATTTGTGAATTATTTGCATGAATACTGATTAGCCCGCGTCTCCAGGAGCACCCTAATTTGACAAAGGCTGAAAGGAAAAGAATATGCGCATTGATGGACGTCAAGAAACTTACAGTGGAGGCATCGATGGATGCTGCACAGAACGAGCAGCTCCCACTTCGAGTCGTTGTTCAAGTTCTCTTCTTTGAGCAGATAAGATCTGCAGCTAGCGTTCAAGCCCTTAACAACCATCCCAGTGACACTTCACTTTCCACAACAAATTTGGACGAGGAATGTGAGAAGATAGCAGAAGAAAACTGCAAGCCGTTGGGAAAACAGATGAGCCAAATGAAGGTAACTGAAGAGTTCCAGAAGAACACAAAACTGGCAAAGAACAACAGCAAAAACAGCCGAAGTGGTGCGCAATTGCTTCCATCTAGGTCAAGGAGAATCTTCGATAAATTGTGGTCTGTGGGGAAGGGGCATGTAGAGAACAAGAGCTCCGAGACATCTGGGAGTTCTCATAGTCCAACTTCAAATGTTCCTGGTGATTCAAAGTCGGTTTCATCTTCGAGACACAGGAGGTATTCCATCTCGTAAATGGGGATTTCAGGGCTGAACGGAATTGAACGAGTTCAGAAAATTCCACTGCAAGTGTACAAAGGAGTAGGATTTGTTGTAGCTGATGATCATATTGTCCTTCAATCTATCAAGCATGTATTATCTCAAATGGAGTTTACTATAGTTACAATGTAATCAGTTTATCCGAGTGCCTTGTCTAACATCTTTTGGTTCCACTTGAAAATCGATCTGTGTTTCTGTTTAAGTGCTTGTTCTTTTGGAGTTGGAAGATCTCAGATCAGTTATTTCTTTCATCGTCTTCAAATTGAATTTCAAGTGTACGAAAAGTTACTAGTTATTGATCTATTGATATTCTTCTTTCTTACCTCAAAAAGAGGTATCAATTCGAATCCCTATTTTAGATTGACTAAAAAGGTCGTACCCAGTGCACAAGGCTACCGCTTTACGCAGAGTCTGGGAGAGGTGAATGTCGGCTAGCCTTACCCTCATTTATGGAGAGGCTGCTCCCAAGTCTCGAACCCGAGACCTACCGCTCATGGGCGAAGGCACTTGCCATCGCACCAAGTGCGACCTCTTATTGTTAGATGGTTGAGCTCATAAAAATCCAACCCAACCAACCGCTCATGGTCTAACCCGAGACCTACCGCTCATGGTTGATTATTAAAAAAAAAAGAACGAGAATTAAACCACATTATTGTTAGATGGTTGAGCTCATATTTTCCTTCCATGGAGTTTGATAGGGTGTAATTGATGATTTCAAGTAAAATTTTGATCCAATTTTCTTGAAATCTAGATTTGTGAATACTTAAAATACATAAGGATTTGCCTACACACTTTGGGTGTATAAACACATTTTTTTTTAGAAAATGAGAAGGAGAGAGGGAGAGAGAGAACGTTGGGGGGGGGGAGTGGGAGGTTTTTGTTTTTTTTTTTAATATTGAAGGTATTTTAACATCATCTTAGATCTCCAACTTTGGCCCATAACCTATTTTCCCCCCTCTATTCCCCACCCCCCCCAACACACAAAAATCCAACCCAACCAACCTTAAAATTGGACCTAAAACTGAAAACAAAGCCAGATTTAGCCCAGGATTAGTGGGATTAGGCCATCATATATGTATATTTTATTTAGTTTTATATTTATAAATTCATTGAATCCAACAGTTAAGATCTAATTTGATGAAATTCAATGGTAAAACAAGAGTTAATGGTCCAAATTTAAATCTAATGGCTAAAGTAATTAATATTTTTTTTTATGTGTTTCATATTTTTTTCTTAGTGTTTAACGAGTTTCATGGTGCTAGTTAGTGATTTTTCAATATTTGTTAGAATCTAAATATTTTTAGGTTAAAATGTTCATAAAATTAAATTAGAATAATCTACATAATTTTTTCTTTTAAAAAAGTTACTTTAAGAAAAAAATAATTTGGGGCTAAAGTTTTAGGCTAGAAGGGTTAGAGCAGAAAAACTATTTCTGGGTTAAAACCTAAATTTTATGGGCTAAAAGGTTTAGATTTTAGGCCAATGGTTGGAGATGGCCTTAGGTGTGGCTTCAATAAAAAACAGTAAAATTTAAACATGTGAAATTACATTATTGCCCATCATTTTTTTGTGTGATAGAAGACTAATTTGTCTTTTCACTCTCTTTTAGTTGACAAATAGAGTTTTATTAATTAGTAGAGATTATAAAATTTCTAAATTTTCTTGAATTTCTCAACTTTTAAAGTTCTTTAAACTTTTTTAAAATCCTAATTGAATACACTTGATTTCTAAGATAAATTCTTGATTGAATACATTTTGAATTTCCGAGAATTGCATAAAATACTGATTGAATACCCAAAATTTATTAATAGAATTAAAATTCTTCAAAATCCTAACTAAAGACTTTCGTTAAATCAGCTGATTCCAAACACATCACATCCAAACTCTTAATCATTGAATTTGAAGCTATAGAATCACTTGAAATACAAATCTTTTAAGTTGGATTGGTTACACAATTTTAACCAATGAAGCTACAATTCACTTGAGATGCCAAATATATATACTCTTGGTCAGTTTGGTTAGCAAAGTTCGAATACAGGATATCATTAAAACGAACACTTTTAACCGCTAAAGCTACAAATCCGCTTCATCTACAAATCCATTTTACCTACAAATCCCTTGACAATTAGCAACAAGTAAGAGAATATTCCTCCTGTTAATCAAATATATTCCTTGTATTAGTCAAATATAGAACGAAAAGGATGATCTTGTAATTTCAAACTTTGCTAGTATATAACGAAGGAAAATTAATGAAAAAAGTTTGAAAATTTTGAATTTTAATGGTAAGGATAAAATAAAGGGAACTTTAACGAAAAGCACCCGGTACTGTTCACTTTAACGAAAAACCACATTTTTACACTAAAAAGTCAATCCTGGTACTATTCACTTTACCCTTTATTTTGTCCTTATGATTAAAACTCAAAGTTTTCAAGCCCTTTTCATTAGTTTTCCTTAAAATAAATGGTAAAATAAATAGTATGAAGATTGACATTTTAATGTGAAAATGTAATTTTTCGTTAATTGGATAATCTTTCAAGTTCAAGTCTTTGACTCTCGTTTCTCTTCACCTCATCAACTCAATGATTACCCAATAATCCGTGAAACGATAGCCACAGATTAAACCGAATCAAAAGATGAAAGTCGATCGCAGTCACAGAAGAATCACCGCCGCCGCCGTGATTTCACTCGTCTTGTTACTCAGTCTCTCTCTGCTGCCCGCCACTGAATCTTCATCCCAATGCAAAGCGTGGCTCGTCCAATCCATCCCCACCGACATGCCGGCTCTCCACCGCGTCCCCGGCGTCCTCTCCACCGGTAAACATCCATTTACCGCTCAAAATTCAAAATCCAGGAACATGGACGGATCCAGAAACATTTTCTAGTGGAGCAACTTCGAACGATGAAATTAAATTAAAATTTGGATACAATTCTATTAACTTATTTTCCAACAACATGATATGATTTTGGCTGAAGATTTTTCGTGGGAAAAAGAGTTTAGTGGGGCATATGCTCTGCTTCCGTCCATGCCCGGGAAGCAAAATCTTCACTTTTTCATTTATTTATATTTTAAAATGTTTTGTGATTGTAATTTGTGCAGCGGATGTGTTGGAATGGCTGGCGAAGAACTCGACGGAGAGACTGGACGTAATTGCTCAGTACTGGCAGCTAATTGCGCAGCCTGAAGATCCTCGTTCCGGGGATTTTGGGTACTCGAAAGAGGATTTGCAGAGGTTTGGAGCTCAGGAAGGTGCTTCTGTTTATGGCGCCATAGACGATGCTGCTAATCGCAATGTTTCCATCAGGTATGTACACCTTTGCACTTGGCAAAATAAGCAGCTTATTTGAAAATGCTTCTATGGAAAGCACGTATGTTCATAAAAGCTTTTATTAGAAGCTGCTTGTAAATTTTAATAAAATCTAAGTGCTGGCCCTGCTGGGGAATCACCTTTTTAACTTTCTTCTGACAAACATGGTAGAAGAACTTTTGGAAAAGCACCGTTGACGTTGCATCTGAAATCGCTTATTAGAAAGAACTGTGGCTCATAAACGTTTTGATTGGAAGTTCGATGAAGTTTTTAGTGTTTCTTGAAAAAGTACTTGTGAGTGCTTTCTAGAGAAGCACATAGCACTTCCAAGGGCGTGCTTTATAGCCGAGAATCACTTTTTATACCAAGCATTTTCAGATGCGATTTTGGTTGGCTAAAAACGTTTTTAGGCATTCTAAAGATTTTCGTACCAAGTTTTAAAGATAGAATGTGTTTTACTTATTTAAAAGTGATTATATTGTTTGTGTTACTGATGAAGTTTTAGCCTTATAGGCTACTATCCCACTCTGGTGTGTATCCCGACTATACCACAGAGCCATCCAACCTTGCTTCAGGAAGGCCAAATGTAAAGAATGTGACTTTGTTGTTTAGTAAATGGTGGGGGTCCGGCGTAGTCCATGCCAAAGTCTGGATATCAGATCGCCGAGACGTGTATATTGGATCCGCAAACAATGACTGGAAATCTCTTACACAAGTAATTGTGGAACTTTGCTGCTTCTACAGATTTGTCCTGTTACTTTGTATAGGGTACTGTTTTAGCTTATAACGTCTTACTACTGAATGTTTGCAGGTGAAGGAACTTGGAATTTATCTCGTTGGTTGTCCGAAAATAGCAAGAAACGTTGAGACCTACTTTGAAAACCTATGGACACTTGCATCTCTTGATCCTACAACTCATACGACAACTGTTTCAGATAAGCAGTGGCAGGTTAACAGACAAGTTCCTTGCTGGTCACACTTCTTGGATTCTAAAGCGCGGTGTAGGTATAAAATGAAGCTTATTTCTAGTTTACGTTGCTGGGTATACATATCGAGATCTTTGCATCAAGTGTCTGGATATTCATACATTGACCTGGTTCTGATCATTTATGCATCTAGGGCACTGTATACTTTGCGCTTCAAGTATGATAATCTGGAAGTTGATCAATTCGTTGTTTTCGTCATTTAAGAGCAATTATCAATTCCTGGTTAGGTTGTATAACAACAGTGTGCTAACAAAATATATGGTTACGCGGTTCCTACAGTCCCTTTC
This sequence comes from Malus domestica, assembly GCF_042453785.1. Lineage (NCBI taxonomy): Eukaryota > Viridiplantae > Streptophyta > Magnoliopsida > Rosales > Rosaceae > Malus > Malus domestica. The sequence goes on along the minus strand of NC_091675.1, from coordinate 2,788,353 downwards.
AGTTAATTTTTCAGTTAACTTTAGTTAACACTTGTATAGTTATGTCACTGCAGTTCACCTCTTCCTCGATCGGTGGAGACTCACCATGTAGCAGGATACCCTATACTGAACGATCCCTACATGTTCAAATTGCCGCTGCAGACTCCTGGGTATAATGCTTCAAGCTTGCAGCCTCAGTCCAGCTATCTCTCTTTTGCTCCACCAGAGGTAACCAGACAATATCTACCATTTTGGTTTCTCAAGTTTTCAATTTCGTCATCATGTTTTCATTTTTTATCTTGACGAAAATTGTCATCTGCAGTTGACATTTGGTAGGTACCAGGCTGATGAACAGGCTTGGATAGAGACTATTCATTCTGTAAGAAGTGGAGGAACGGTTCGGATTAGTACCATGGACTGGCTTGGTCAGTCCCAGTATACGAAACCAACGGTTTACTGGTCATCCCTCTCCTCTGCAATATCTGAGGTACCTTCCACTGTCATTACTTCTGCTCTTGCACTCATGCTTCTCCGACTTCTTAAAACAAGGATAGCTACTTGTCTCTTCCTTCTCGTTTTATTATTCAATCTTAAGACTAGAAAGAACGAGGGAGAAGTGCTGGAGAGAAAAGTGGAGCGTGACAATCACTTCTCAGAGAACACTTACAAAAATGCCTAAATTGTAATTGATAGGTTGTATTCTCAAAGAAAGCAACAGTGAAAATATTGGTAGCATACTGGGCACATTTTATCAACGGCACAGACCAGTACCTAAAATCTCTTCTCTACTCCAACGTCCTTTGCTCTTCGTCTACGTATAACCATTGCGCTGGGAAAGTTGAGATCAAGTACTATGTAGTCCCGGGTTTCAATTTGACCGGACCTGCCACTGCCAATGGTACTGACACCAGAAACATATACCCCGGTTACACCAGGGTCAACCACGGAAAGTATGCAGTCAGCGACGTTCGAGCTCACATAGGCACGAGCAATCTCATTTGGGATTACTTTTATACAACAGCTGGTGTCAGCTTTGGTACATACAACCCTGCCATTGTTTCTCAGCTTCAAGAAGTTTTCAACGCCGACTGGGATTCCCCCTATGCCGTGCCAGTTGAAGAGCTGGGAGAAGGTAGGGCTTGTCCAAGTTGATGAGCACTTCAATTTGTTACTATGCCATGAAGATAGAATGTACATGAAAGAGCTGAAATGTACATTGCTTTCGACTTCCTTTTTATTCGACAAGACGAGATTCTAAACTACTGAAATTTACATTGCTTTTGGATTTGGATACAATTGGAAATTGTAATTCAGTTGCTTAGCAAGCTCGTGGTGAAATAAACTGGATGTTCTTTGTAATTTTATCTGAATAAAGTCATTCTTTAAGTCTTATTTGCCGAAAGGATAATTTTTTAGTATGTTGTCGATATCTAATCGATTTTCTTCTCAGCGTGTCATTGATATTTAATTTTGATCCATTAATCAATTGATGTCTGGTTTATGATCATTTTACTCAGTTTTTCTATTTTACGGTTTAAGAGAAATTATTAGTCTCCGAGGAAGTACGTGAGTCGGAGAGGAAGAAGCTCTCTCTCTCCTCACATAGCCTTTTCTGCTCAGCCAAGCTATGCCCAATACGACGACGTCCAGGACCTGGTCTCTCTCTCTCTCTCTCTCTCTCTCATCATGTCATTTCCACAGAAGCACAAATCTTTCTTCTTATTATTAATTCAATTTGGGTTTTTGGGTTTTGTTGCAAAGCATCCGTTAATTTGTTTACGAATGTAAAAACTCAGGTTACGGTGGAGGGAAGAGCTAAATCGAGAGCAGCAATTCTCAACAATTCCATGGTTAGTGTCGTTTCTATTTCTTAAATCTTGTTGCTTCCTAAGAGTTTTTGTTATGATGGTGTTGCTTATTTCGGATAAATTTTGAATCTTTTGATGTTTTTGCTCTTGGGTTTTATAGGCAGCTCGACTAAAGAGACTGTATGAATCATGGGAGGATAACCCGGACATTGGATTTGTCTTGATGAAGGTAGTATGTTGTTCCCTTGCGGGACACGGTTTTCGGGTTTAAGGCATCATGCTTTTTTTTCATTTATCGGATTATTTAACTTCTTGCAATGTGCTGAGAATACTAATTTTGAAAGAATACTTGATGTTTTCCCTTGTGAAGGGAAGCGGGAGGGCCTTCTGCTCTGGCGCAGATGCTGTTAGCCTCTATGAACTAGTTAATGAAGGTAACTCAATCTTTTGTTTTGTTTACGTCTCTACACCTCGTGTAGTTCAGGGTATCAACTCAAGATTGATTGTTTTCTAGTTTCATTGACATAATGAGAACAAATTCTTCAATACTGTATTTTTAGTATACATAATGACGTATTTTAAAATTCGATCATAAACGTTCAACGGATTTGGGAATGCCATTTCTACTTTCTAATAATGAACCTTTTCTTCACTGCTTATTTCTTGCTTGTTTTTTGGGCTGATTTGAGATGCATCACTGTGATTAGACCCTTTTTTTGTGGTACTTTTCATGCACATTTTCACGCTGTTTGGAGCATAGTTCTCTTTCTGGTCCTAAATGTTTGATACTTACACGGCACTGTTGGTTTTATCAAATGCATTAACTATGTGCAGGGGATGTTGATGAATGTAAGAAGTTTTTTGAGACATTGTATAAGTTTGTATATATTCAAGGAACGTACCTGAAGCCGCATGTGAGTGTTGACCTTTTCTAAACCAGTGTGCTTTGTACTATACTAGCAGTGAATCAGTGTCGTGTAATCGTATTACAGAATTTACAACCTGAGTTGTAGGCTTGTAGCACACCAAAGTTAAATATGTTATGCATAGAAATGTCCTTTTCAGGTTCCTATCAATACTTACATGTCACTTTTGATAATCACTTGATCATATTTGTGCAGGTAGCTATCATGTATGGTACCACCATGGGAGCTGGGGCTGGAATTGCAATCCCAGGAATGTTTTGGGTGGTGACTGATAAAACTGTATGTGCTGCTGCTTATTTTGCAAATCAGTTTTGCTAGATGTTGGTGTTGTGGTTTTTGTTTAAGGCTGAATTATTTCATATATTCATGAAGAAGATTTTAGCAAAACCATGTATCATGTGACACCTATTCTGTTTCTGATTGGATCACACCACTTTTTAGGTGTTGTGATTTGAAGTTTTAACATTAAACTTTGATGAAGATATGAATATGGGGGAGGAGGAGATGGTTAATTGGTTCACATATACTTGAGAGTTTAAACTACTGAACATCGTAAGTGCAAGTTTTACAATGCATACATGGTGCAACATTATTCTGTGAATAAGATGAACTATTGCTATACTAGGAAAAGTAACGTTTTTTGCTAAGAAATCGTTTTCAAGTTTGGAGAAAACCTTATGCGTCAAAGACTCTCCTAGGTATGCTTTTTGTCACCTTGAGAGAAGCAGCTTCCAGTATTCTGAAAAAGAAAACAACTCTTCCAAATGAAGTCTGTCAATTCTTTTCAACTGTGCTTGATTTTTGCAGATTTTTTCGAATCCAGAGGCTCAGATAGCTTTCCATCCTGATGCAGGGGCTTCCTTTTATCTGTCTCGTCTACCTGGCTACCTAGGTATCATATACTTTGTACATTTGAGAGGAGAATACTTGGCTCTTACAGGAGACAAGTTTAATGGTGTAGAGATGATCGCCTGTCGCCTTGCTACGCACTAAACGTTAATTGCGGTTTGTTTAAACTGCACTTTATTCTTCTGTTTCCTTGTTTCAATATTTCATCATTAATCTGCATCTGACAGTCACCCAAACTCTTCCTGCCAGAGAATAAACGAAGCCTCCCTTTGAGTTTGATAGTTTCTTTACTATCGGTGAGTTAGCAGGTTATGGAGTTGGACCTGTATTGATTTTATTCTCTATGCCTGACTTTCATTCGTGCATCCAGATACGTGAGGGCAGATTTCAACCTCTTGATCAGTGTCTGGCTCGTGAATATCGTACATCTCTTGCTGCAATTTCCAACCTGGTCTCTAGTGATTTCTCTGAGGTATGTGATTCTCCAAGTTCAATGGAGTGAATCTCTTCTTTCGTTTTTTGGTTAATCTGCTATTACATTGCCCCGTTTATATCTATCTATAGGGCGTTTGAGCAAGATTGGTAGACAAGGACTTCGCACCCAAGGTACCTAGTTTACTTCTAGTCGGAGAAAATTACAGCCTTTTTGAAAAAAAAATTCCCTCAAGCTGTGATCATATAATTGATTTTCATCCAATTCTGCAGTGGAACCCTCGTAGTTTCAAAGATGTGTCCAAAGACATGGTTGATTGCTATTTCTCGCCACTTCCCGAAGTTGAGCCGGAGCCGGAGCTGCCGACAGCTATGCGAGAGCCATTTATGCAAGAGACGGATTCACCCAAAAAATGATACGGAAAGAGTTGTATCATCTGAAAGTAGAGGCTTTTAGTTGCCAAGAGCTTCTGGAGGATATGAATACAAAGCGTTGTCTTCACTTTCTCAGACCACCATGAACTTGTCCTTATGTGGTTTTTGCCTTATTGGTTCACATCCAGATGAGTTCTATATTTACCACTTCTTGTTTTTCTTCTCAATAAGTTTTGCATAAAGTCCCCTTCCATTGAGTGATTCTTCAAATAATCTTATTTGAAGAACACTTTGAGGATTACTCCCGAATTCATTCCGATCGTACTCGCAAGAAATTAAATAAATCTGAAACCATTAAGGCATCCAATTCTAATGATAAGTACTGACGAATACAGTCATTCAAAGAAACTAAAATGAACACCATTTGATTTAACGATCGTATAATTTTCGATTTTAGTGATTTTTCGTAAAAATGATTTTTGGGACCTAAAGAATAAGTTTGGATTGTTCAAATACAAATGTAAAGTGATCCAAACAAACAAGTGATCCATCAAATTTTTTGGGGCGGAAGATTTGAACCTGAATGCAAGAGGGCAAGCACATTGCCCTTATCAAGTGGACTAGCCCACATTTTCAGATTCTCTAAAGAGACCCTTAGAATTTCAAATGTCCTAATAATAAGTTGTAGCAACAAAATATACTAAAGCTGCCGATTGATACTAATCAAAATATTCATGAGTCAGATTTAGGGTTCCCCCATTCCACAATTACTCCTTCACTCTTAAGAAAACCGGGTCTCGTATTTCAAACTGATCCCCATGCTGAACAGCTCCTGGCACAGTAACTTCGCTCCATACGGGACGTTTGCCTTCACAAGATCATCTGCAGAATTGCAATTCCGGCAGTACGGACCCCTGATCTTACGTCCACCTTCAACTGACCGTTGGATCACATTAGCTACGTGTTCGCATTTCTGGCAGATATACACCTGGGAGGAGTCACTGAGAGTGAAGAGGCGCTCATGTAAGTTTGCTGAAGCTCCGTGTGCTATTAGGCAGTCACGTTCCATTTCTCCAAACTTGATCCCTCCAAATCGCTTCCGATCTGCCACTGGCTGACGGGTGAGAGGGTGGACTGGCCCAGTGTTCCGGAACTTTACTTTGTCTTCAGACATGTGAATCAGACGCTGATAAAAGGTGGGGCCCATGAATATGAGGGAACGAACCATCTGACCGGTGCCACCACTGTATACTCTCTCTTTTCCGCATCTTGAAAATCCAGCCCTGACATAGATATTAAACGACACATTAACAACTCTAATCCATTCTACGGGGAAAATAGGAAAGACCATCTGCTTGTATGCGAGAACAATTCATAGACATGTGACCTACCAACTAATAACATCTAAAGTTTAAATGGAACCGATAACTGAAAAACGAAGGGTCAAAATGATTGTACTCAGAAACATTTAGGGAAAGCATGGGAGTGAAGTTATGCAGGGTACCCTGGCACATACTCAGGACAACCCAGTGAAGAGAGATTTTAACATTCTTTTATATAGCAACAGACATTCGGTAAAAACTCAGACTAATTTTAGCAAGCCACTTAAATTGCCCGTTGAATGTCCAGAGAGAGAAATTTCAACAGAAAATGCCAGGGCTGAGAGTCTGAGAAGTAAAAAGATGTCAGGGTGGAATGTGAAATTAAAATGGACTGTTTTACAGTGAAGTGGAAGTATATAAGTCATGAAATAGAACGACACGGTTACCTATGCAGTTGTTTTGCGATGTCATCGACAGAGAGAGTAGAGAACGGGGTGGCATATCTCTTCTGACCACCAGAGGCGATTCCCTTCCCTAAAGCAGCTTCTAAGAGTTGACCAGGAGTTTGTCTTGACGGAAATGCATGGGGATTTATAACAATATCTGGAACTATCCCCTGTACTGTGAAAGGGAAGTTCTCTTGGGACTCCAGAAAACCTAGAACCCCCTTTTGCCCATGCATGCTCGAGAACTTGTCTCCAAGACACGGTGAGCGAACCTATTCAAAAAGTTACAATATAATTAGTGAATGGAAATTCTTAAACTGGACTTAATAGAAACAATAGGCATGCCGCCTTAAAAGAAATTATTTCACTGTCAGATTTACCTGTCTCATTGAAACAACAGCAAAGTTCTTTCCGTCATCATTAGAAGAAAGCACAACCTTCTGAACCATTCCCCTTTCGGTGTGCTTCAGTTTGATGCTATGATCAGCTCCTGATTCACTGCACCTCCCGATGATGATATCACCACTCTGCAAGTTTGCACCGACATATGGAAAGCCGTCCTCATCGAGATTGTCAACACGGCCAAACTTGCTCTGCATCTTGCCAAAATTGACACAATCATCAGGCTTCCGCCTTTTTTCCAGGGAGTCCTTGTTGTCAACCTCAGCCTTGTAACTTCTGATATGCTCAGATCGGAACATACCACGTTCCAATGATGCCCGGTTCATTACTATGCTATCCTCTTGGTTGAATCCCAAGTGAACATTGACTGCCACAATCGCATTCTGACCATTGTGCAATTCGGGCTTTGGCAAAACTCTGTTTTGACCCAGTTGGTGTCCTGGTTTGCCAAGGCAGTCCGACGTCATTGTCTGAAAAAGTGGCCTCTGGGGATAGTGCAGTTGGTGAGACAGCGTATCCACTCGAAGGTTAGGATTTGTGGTAGAAAACCCAATAGCCTGCGCCGAGTGCTTCTGGGCCTGGTAGAGGACCCTCCTTGCATGGTCATGATTCGCAAATGGGATAATGCTACAGCTTAAACCCAACAGGAATGACATGTCCAGCTCACAGTGTGTGTACTTTACAGCTGATTTTCCCTTTTCTTCCATAAACAGATATTTAATGCCCCATGCAGTACTACAGTCTTCCTCTTCTTCAGCTCCAATAAGATCGATTATTCCTTTGTCAAGAAAATACTGGAACGGATACTTTCCCCCTTTAAATGCTTTTATCTTGTTCAAATTCTCAACTACCAAGAGAGGGCGTAGGATCCTTCCAGCATCAGAATATACTCGTACTTCTCCTTGCTTTTCATCTCTTTTGATTTCCACCTAAGACAAAATCGACCAGTGTTAGGTATCCATCATAAAAATGCATGCTAATTTCTTATTAGTGAAGGAAAATAACTGTATAAATAGCGGGTGATATGAACTGATTCTAATAACTGAGATATGCATCAAAAGTGCATGTTGCTTACTAGTGAAAAAAAAAAAAAAAAAAAAACCCGTTGTATGAAGAGCAGTTAAACTAAATTTTTTCCAATAACGCAGACATCCATCATCTATCTGCTTACTACTAATTAAAACTATTACAGAATTAGCAGGTAAACTAAAACTTTGAGAATTACATAAAGATTGACTACTTATAAGCAAAGAATGAGCAAATTAAAATCCCTAATTAAAGGACAGAAGTATCAAACAGGAAGGAAATAACAACCAACTTAATAAAGCAAGTGCAAATAGATCAGGAAAGCATTCAACACCGGCTAGCTTCTTGGGAATCAAATAATATACAATTATGATGTATAAACTTGTACTCAAGAGACCAACCAAAAAATGAAAAAGGTTATACTAAAACACAAAATACTGTGATCAACAATGCTCCTAAAGTTGTAGTACAAGATTATTGTCTGAAGGTCATCTTTACAGTGTAATTCAAATGTCTGCCTAAACTGAAGCAAAAAGAAATTATGGCCATCATAACAAGACCAAAGCAATTTGAAATTTGAAACTCATCAATGGGATTGAACAAGAGAAAACCTGAGGTGGCAACTTTTTCCTACGTCGCATCCTCCTGAGTTCCGAGACAAATGAGAGGGAATCTTCACAAACTCCAACCCAGTCCCCATTCAGAAAAACTTTGAGCTTCCCTTGCAGTGAGGTAGAAGTATCATCCACCAATTTCTCCATTCCACAGAGAGACAATTCAGGTAGTAGAGATTCCAATACATTCGTACTTACTAATCCAGTGGTGGCCAAATTTTTTACAAGCCCACAATTCTCACCATCTGGGGTTGAGAGAAAGCAAACTTTCCCCCAGTGAGAAGGATGCCTGCATCCACAAGGTTCAGTAAGCCACAATTTCAATTTGTCCAAATATCTCACAAACAAAAAAGCAGTAAAGCCCCCAAGGATTTAGTGCAGCAGATATTTATTAGAGCATGTAGTTAGTAAGAGAATGGCAAACAGCTTACAGTAAATAATTTCATCCCAATGAAATCTAAACTCATTTACAACAAAAAAGAACTAAATGTGTTTTTGGTGTTGATGTATAGAATGGAATAACAAAGGTTCTAATAATGTAAAGAAGAACTTTAAGCTGAAAAAAAAGAAAGAAACAAATATCTATGAGCAGAGCATTTTTAAGCTAAAGCTATATTCTTTGAACCGCCGACTAGGATAAAGCTATTGCACGACAGCAGGAGACAAAAGTTGAGAGAAGTTCAAAGTTACTCACGGGTATCTTGCATCTCCAACCTTCCCTGTATATTGAACCTGCTGCCTTGTCTTCCGCATATCAATCATTGTCTGCAGCGGATTCGCTCGCCCAACATTAGCCACTACACCAGACATCCTCTCCATTCTCTTGAAGGGATGACACCATGCTCCAGTTGAGAATGCTCTCGAGATGCCATTAGTAACTATGGAGGCATCTAGGTAGTGTTCAATTGGCCGCACAACCCGATCACCGTAGAGGTCTCTCTGCAAGGCCTTTGCCATGCGCCGCCTTGCATGTCCAATATGCGCCTTTAGCTCTCGTTCGAGAAGCTCACCTGCCAAGTCCAACCTCTTGTTCCTAAAGTCATCCCTATTGTCGCATTTCCTGCGACCAGCGGAGGCTTGTAACAGGGACTTCACCATATACCCAAGAAAGCGAGCCTTTTGCTTTAGGCCTCTGAGATTGGGAAAAAGATACAAGCTAATGCACTCTTCGATGCTTTCCCCAGGTGGAAATGCAGTTTTCTTTATCACATCATCCACATATTTGAGGGCATTCTTCCCCCTACGGAAGCCCCCATCCACTTTTTCAGTAGCTTTATCGGCATCGCGAATTGAGGCAAAAAGTATGTTCAAAATGCTGGCATCTTCACTACCATAATCAATCAGATCAATAACTTCTCTATCCGATGAAACGCCAAGCGCAAAAAACCACACCCACACAGGGATTTCTGTCGACATGAAGTAAACGGTAAGGACTTTCTCTACTCCTTCAATGTTTTCAAGTTTAGAAATTCCGACTAGTCTAATTATTAACCTATGCCTCTTCACCTCTGACCTATATGCTACCGTCAGACCCTGATTATTTGTGATGAGAAGTTTCTTCAGACAACTCTGTTCTTGTGCAATAAAGGTCTGCATTTACATCATACAAATGTCACTAAAACTGCGTAAGAAAAGAAACATTACATTGCATAGCAGGGTCCCATTAAACAATTTTAAATCCACTAAGTAGCATTGAACAAACAAAAATCCAGAAAAGTGATAAACTGTCATTTCTACACTTAGATCATCTGCAAACTTCATATGCAATCAGAAATAATGAGTCATCTGCATGTCAGAAATTAAAGTAATTATTGGGCTCACCTTCTCTGCACCCTTGATTATAAAATAGCCTCCATGATCAAAATCACAGTCACCTTTCTCAACGTCCTTCATCCAGCATAAGTCGGACTTCACCATCACAGGGACACTACCAACTGTAATGTCTCTGGTATCTGTACTTAAAATTTCCTTGTCAAGAAATCGTTCTTTTCCAGTCTTAAACTTATCGCTACTGACAAGTCGTTGATTATATACCTGACAGATTACAAATATTCCATATATTATGAGACATTATGAAATGGGGAGAAAAAAAGAAATATTTTAAGATTATTATCTTCCAAATTGGTTGTCAAGATAGAAACTACACAAAAAGGACACCCGCCATATTATATGATACAGCTGCATGATAAATCAAACTATGGTATCATGATTTGTAATTATAGTATGTCAAGTAAAATTCAATACTTTTGCGAATTAGAGCTCGAAATCATAACTAGATAAGTTGGACCATCCACATCATGAAAAAATGTCAAAATGAGACATCAGAACTGCACTAAAATTAATTTCATGCATCTACTTAACTTAATTATCAAATTCATTTACCTCGACGGTGATATTCACTTTCATCTTAGAGCAGTACGTCATGTTCTGAAGTCGAGCATGCCTAGGCAACATATTATACTCCTTATCATTGTCAGAACCACCCCAAAAACTTGGCCTGCCAAGGGTAACAGTCCCAAACTTCACTAAAGCATAGCGCCATTCGTTATCTCCCTTCTTCGACGGGTCATAGCCAGGCTCAACTACAATCTCACCAAAAGAACTGAAGACCCTTTGTATGCCATTTTTTATGAAGTCGTTGTATGAGTTGATTTGATGACTAATGAGGCCATACTCGTTGAAGAATGATGTTGCTGCCTCCTTGCAGAAATTCTTCAGAAGTCCTTCCCCCAGGTCGTTAAGGCTAGTCGAGTAATCGTGTTCATCATCATAGTCACTATCGTCGATGTCCATGTCAACACCATTTGTAAAACTTTCTCCCTTGCTGCTCATACCGATATCTCCCTTGGCATCCGACGACGCCCCCATTGGATCCAAAATCTGTCAATTAAGCAAAGCATAATATGATGAACAAGTTATATAATATCAAATTAGCAAACTTAAAAAAGCTTAAACCCTACCTCACTAAACACATAAAAAAAAAACGTGAATTCCTCCAGAAATGCTCAAAAATTCAAAAATAAAACAGATAAATTCACAAATTTATCATCAAACAGCTCTGCTTCTAGAAGAAACTCATGGCCGGAAAAATAACAAAGAGAAAATTAATTATATTATATAATTGTAAACAGAGAGATGAATACGTACTTACAGTGAGCTCGATCGGAGTGAAAAATGAACCCTAAAACCCCTGACAGTAGAAGTGTTGGCTTCGAACTCTCCAAAATTAGGGTTTACAAGCAATGCATGTCAGATTTTTGGGGATTTTTTTTCAATCTCTCACTCGCTGCGTTGAGAAGAAAGAGAGGAGAGTTTTGGATTGTTGTAACGTACCAGTCAGCAGTAGTGACTACTGAGCTCTCAGCTCCTCCATTTTCGTAGTATTAATTATTATTTTTCCGCTTCCGAGTCACGACGACGACGTACTGGGGAAATGGTTTGGGCTTTCTTATAACGGGCCGTGGAAAATGAGCCAAGTTTGGAAAAAGTAGCAACCCTATTAATTAGCCTTATTTTTGGGTAATGCCTTTTTCTGAAACAAAAATATTTTCGTTTTGCATTCTAACATTATATTTGGATAAAGGAAATAAATTTGAAATTTGAATAAAAGTCGGAATTTATAAATTGACATGCACCAATTCTTTTGTTTGGATTCATAAACATAAAAATTTAGAATTTTCGCGTGGAAAAAAACTTGGAATTTGAGACCTCCGATTCTCAAGTTTAAATTTCATGTAAATAGGTGTCATTTCCCAATTTTTATGATTGAGAGTTTAAAAATAACAAATTCTGTATTCAATTTCATTGTTCTTTTAGGTTAACCAAACAAGAAAATTCACAAATTCTAGAGAATAAAATCTCGTCATTTCAATTACCATCATTTTAAAATTTCTTAGTAATCTTAAATTTTTTCATCCAAACATAGTGTAAAATTCATGATTCGTTCCCTTAAAATCCTGGTTAAATTTGCCACATCATGTTGTTGGGCCTCTTTTTTTTTAATTATATAAAATGAAACTCAATCATCAACTACTACATCATGTAGTCTATAAAAGATTGATCTAAAATTTAGTCTCTTTAGAACGTTTCATTGGTAAAATACGGGTATGATTCCTTCTGTAATTCTTGCTAGTTAAAATGGTAAATACACATCTCCAAACACACAAGGATACATTACGGACTTAGTATTATTATTTAACCATGTCATCAGTCCGAGAATGAATGACGCCGTAAGACAATAAAAAGTTCAAACCTGAACCCTTCATCACTACAAGATTTTGAACACAAAAAAAATTCATCACACTTTGAATCTAGTCTAGGCGGCGAAGGAGATACTCAACTTGAACAAGCTTCGTGAGCGGCATTATCCATTCTTCGTAGAGGCGAGAAACTACCGACGGATCAACCTTGTATTTTTCACTTGCGTTGTGTTTGTCGGTTTTAGCATTGGCATTGTCAACTAGGCTTACTTCTTGCCCTAACACCTTTGCCTTCTTCGCAACTCGTTTCTTCACCATCTCTTCCACATCCACAAATGTCAACAATTTCATCAAACCGTCCCTATCCTGAAAAATTCAAACCCTAATTTCATTTAATTTTCTGCTCAACAAAACACTTCCCAAAAGGTAATTCACAAGCGGTCAATGTGTAAAATACGCCAAGCTCAACTTCCACTTGTTAAATTACAATCAACCAACTAACCTGATCGCGAATTGCTGGTTCGTAGTCTTGAGGGGAACCCTTGAATTTAACCTCGGCTACATAGTATCCGTAATGAATCCGTCTAGAGATGGCCTGCAGGTGAAATGACATTCAGTTCAATGGAAATACATATGCGGTCAGTTAATTTGAATTGAGAATTTGAAGCAGTAACTGCTTCTTTCTAGATGCATTCTTAAACAAATCTTACAATATGTAACATGTGAGTTTGAAAAGTGCTTTTACAAAGCACTCATGAGTTAGGCATGAAAAGTATGATTGTTTTTTTAGATAACAACCGAGATGTACTTTTACAAAAGTACAAGTGCTTTTACATAAGGGAAAATGATCATCTCCGAATCCACTTTGTAGAGATTCTAGAGATCCTCGTATTATAGTTGTACATCGTACGATTAGTTTTTATCAGATACTATTTGTGTTTAATTTAAAATAAAAAATTAGATAATTTTTAACCGCACGATACATAATAAATGACTAAAATGTGAAGATTCTTAGAATACCCACAAAGTGGATCCGGATGGAATCTAATTCGAGCTTATAAACATGAACATAAGTGCTTCCGTACTTGAGAATCACTTTACAAACTAAACATTAGTGGCACAAACACTTCACCAACCGCAATAGCATTATATTATTAAAAGCTTTAACGAAAAATCACATTTTAACACTAAAAAGTCAATCTTGATACTATTCAATTTACCTTTATTTTGTCTTTTTCGTTAAAATTCAAAATTTTCTAACAATTTTCTTTAATTTTCCTTATATTATTCCTACACAAAAAATAATTAAAAATCAAATGTACCTGTAAGCAGTCAAGATCACTAGAAGCAGCTGATGCATAGCTTCCATCGTCGCCGGGGGCAGCAAACAGAGGAAGCAATTCGTCGAAATAGAACTCCCAAATCTTTTCGTTTATGTTAATCGAACCTGCAGCAGGATGCAATACCTATACAAAATTTAACCCAATTATTTTCCCAAAAATTATAACATTCAAACGAAAGAATTAAACTTTCTGGGTAAATCCAATCACCGGTGGATTTGCCGGAGGCGGTAGCAACGAAAGGGGTAAACTTTTCGGGAAAAACGGATGTTCTTCTGGATTTTCATACCGACCAACCTGTTAATCAAGAGATAACGTTAGTGACAGACATAAATAATCATTGTGAGCTCGGATGTTCCCAAAATGTACAGAACAAGATCGGACAAAACAAAACAATCCACGTGATTACGAAGAATCCGAGAGAGAAACTTGCGGGATATCACGTCACAAAGTGATATTCAAGCCAATTAGGTACTATCATTGTTTTAATCGCACGACAATGCACGATTGAAATTGAATTAAAAATACCGTCACCGTGATATCCCAGTTTCTCGGAAACTAATCTCGAGACGGAGATTATCGAAATGCAAAATGAGTATAATTACCTTGGATTGGAGGGCTTCTGTCTCCTTGACAACGAATTGAAGGAGAGAACCAGGAAAAGATGGAAACTTTCCTTCGTCGTACGCCGGAGAATTCAAAGGGAAGTTTGCTCTCTGAATCAGCCGGGAAATTATGGTGTCTTCTTGTTTAATCAATGCCTCTCTCACTTTCTCGAGCGTCAAAATATCACTCTTGGAGTTCGATTCAGCGGCCATTTCAATGTGTATAAAATGTAGGGAAACTGTGGACAGCACACTTTTTTTTTTTTCTAGGGTGATTTTCTCGGGAAACAAACAGAAAGTTAGAAAGAGCGGAAAGAAAGGAAAATTTGGAATCTTTGCTTAGTGGGAATGAGAGGGAGGAGGTGGTGGTGGAGGGTTTTTTAAGCGGACGGAATAACAGAGCGGGAGGGGGTGGGGGACCACGTGCGTAAACACGGTGACGTGTTTAGGCTCGGCGTGGGAATCCAGCCATAACGTGTCGCGACGTGATTGCACGGCGGATTTCTCGGTTAGTGGGGGCCAGCTGCAAAGGTCTCACGCGGGTTCACCGAATTTTAACCGTCGACGTCAATCATTGAAGAAAGTTTTAGTTATAATGGAACCAGGTGGTACACCGCATATTTTAATATGAATTATAAGAAATTTTATTTTTTAAGTTATTAACTTTTTAGCATAAATATCTCACTATTTGTTTAGTGACACTTAGTATACCACCCTATGTACCAGTCACACTGAAAAATCTCTCCAACCAACGGATATGTAGAGTCAGCAAGAAGTCAGATATTCAATCCATAACAAAATAAAAAAGAATTCTTCCCGTAATCTAAATCGACTCATATTATCATGATGATGATCTTTAAAAATGAAAACCAATTAAGGTAGTCTTTGAATATGATTGTCGCAAATTAATGTAGTATTTTCGTTAAAATTTCATCAAAATATATGTTAATATGTTGATATGGCACATATGTGTACTTACCAGTCTATTAAATATTGCATACATATGGCAACATTTAATAAACTTATAAGTCCACATATGTGTCATATCAGCATATTAACAGATAGTTTAACGAAATTCGAAAATACTACATTAATTTGCGAGACTCATATTTAGATACTACATTGACTAATTTTTATTTTCAAGGATCATCATGATGGTATAAGTCAACTTCGGATATTACTTGTGATAAAAACTCAAAAATAAAATAAAAACGTGGAACACAATGATCAGAACACTATCGAGAGATTTTTTAATGTAATCAAATATGGGGGAGAGATTTTAATAAAGTGTTTCAAAATAAAATTTAGACACCGCAAAATAAAACAAAGTTAAGATATTGTAAAGTGAACGATAAAACTTGAAGAATTAGTTGAATAGCAGGTTGGAGTTACAAAATTTTAAGGAAACAAAAAAAACACCAAATGAGTTAGCAAAGGACAATTTTAAAGAAAAATTTTACTAACTCTTTTTAAAAATACTCTTGACACATATATCACTATGTAGTTGACATAATATCACCACGTAACGTAAAGAGAAATTCATGTACATAATTTTATCATTGCACAAGACATTAAAATGACGATATGACGGTGTCATAGAAATTATATATTGGGGGAAGCTTCTAAACGAAATCATCCAATTATTGTACCACCATAAACCTTAATATTATAGACCCAAATTATATTACATGTGTTGTTTGTAAGCTAAGTCACATTTTAAATCCATTTACTTCCCAACTGCTAAAGATGATGTAGTGTGAAACTGAAATCTCAGATTTGAAACTAAGACGATGTCTATGTCACAGCATGTGTGACATCAACTGGTCTCTAATTTTTAAAATTTACTTTCAAACAAATTTTCAATGTGGAATAAATCTTCATAGTTGTTTGATGGGAATGGTCAGTTAACCGACTGTACAATCCACCAACTACTCATAACAAATGTTATTCCCAATTGGATGAACACCGGTTCAAATATTATAGTGTTTTTAAAGAGTTTGTAGCTCAAATAGTTCATATCGTATATACTTGCACCGAAATTTTGTACTTCATACCACCGTCCCTAATACCTTCTGACAAAAAAAAAAATAAATAAAAAAACAGTAGTGTCCAAAGCCCAAACAACATATGCGTCCTTTCACATCCAATTGCATTACTTGCAGCAGCAGCGTGTAGAGAAGACAAAATTGATTGCTTGTGTTCGAAGAAAAGGCCTCAGGAAAACACATGAATTGCTTGTGTTCGAAGAAAACGCCTCGAGAAAACACAGTTTTCAGGGCAAACTAAAGACTTCAGAAACTACTCTAAACAGCCTCTTGGTATCACCTGGCTGAGCAAATTTTCATCCTTCATCCGTAGGATGCCTCAAATCGTCCTTTGGTGTTACTGCCGTCGGTAAGAAGACTCACCTATGATAGTAACCACAAACCAGTTTATTCAACCTCACCCTTTGCTACTGGTGGCTCTGGTATCCTTACTCTTTCTGGATGCTATGCTATTAATTGGGTTTATGGCTTCGAAGCAGAAATACCTTCGCATTATGCGATAATTACCCTGTACAAGATACGCATAAAATAAAAGTGACATTACATTCGCGAAGCCCGTCTCTAGCTGAATCACCACATTTTTTCGGGTGACATGAAAAATCTAACACGAGTCAAATAGCAACTTAAACGGTTAAACCGAAAACAATCAATTTCCCAATGGTTTTTCAATATACAATTTTGCAAGCTCTGGAGTTTTGATTGAGAGAACAAGGATGCACAAGATATGTAAAAAGCAGAACCAAAACATAGACAACACTTTTTAACAATGCCAATTGGTAACAGAATTCAAAAGCAACTGTACAGTTTGGTTTTCTCACCTAAACAAGTGAAATGTACTCTCCGAACTGTGCTGGGAAGCACCCGACGATGAAGGATCTAGATGGTGGTGCGATGTTAGTGCTGCAGACGCATTTTGTCTCCACCACGAAACCTCCATTTCCTTCTCCTGAAGCTTGCCCTTCATGTACTCTAATGCAACTTCGAGTTCCTTTATCCTTTCTTCCTGACTCGCTTCCAGCAGTTCGTGCAGCCTTCTCTCGAGTTCGAGTGCAGGTACTCCGAAGTCGCAGGGCATTTCGTTATAATCTGCTGGTTCTGCTTCATGAGTGTCCATTTCTTCTCCAAAATCTGAGGTACCATCATCGCCTGTTCCATGAGCTGTGTCTTGAACAGGCTGTAATTTTTCACATTCAAGCATTTGTTTCATAAGATTAATCAATCAAAACATCAGTTGAATTCAATCAATGATAAATCACTCCGTACCTTTAATCTTCGCTGCTGCGTGTAGTTTGAAATGGATGAATGATTAT
The DNA here is from genome assembly GCF_042453785.1 of Malus domestica. NCBI lineage: Eukaryota > Viridiplantae > Streptophyta > Magnoliopsida > Rosales > Rosaceae > Malus > Malus domestica. Next base: position 2,770,675 of record NC_091675.1, on the reverse strand, counting down.
CCGAATCCAATTCTAAACGGAGCTGCAATCGTTCCAACTCCGCTTCAAGCTCTGCCTCGAGTTGATCCATTCCCTTCACGCATTTATCCCTTTCTACTTCTCCTTCTCCATTTCTAACATATTCCGAGCACACTTCCCGGACCATGCCAGATTGAAGCGAAAACTGGCTCTCAGAGCTCGAACTCGAAGCCTGTTGGAGATCGGTTGTGGAAGAAGCAAAATTCATCTCATTCGACTCCACCGGCCTGGAATCGAAACGCGAATTCGTGCTCTGCAATTCCTCTTTTGCATTTTGAAGCAACTGCTCCATCTCCGCCCTCAACTCCGCCGTCTTTGCAAGCTCATTTTTACTGGCGACGATCAGATACACCAAACCGCACGCAACTCCCAAATTGACTGAGCTCACATCTTTCACAATCTGTCCTGGATTTTACAAAATTCAATAATTAGTACTAAAATCTTCAAAAACTCGACAATTATATCAAGAAACTCAAATTCTGATTTGCTTACTTGGTTCTGTTTCCTCGCCACCGCCGTTCAATCCATTCGTCGAACAGGTGGCGTGCGTTGACTCGTCTCCAGTCTCCCTCTCCGTCGTTGCAACCTCTTTCGGTCTCTTCTGGCTCCGTACGGCCTCGCATCGCCTCCGTTTGCCTTGCTTCAGAGTCGACAACCATCGGGAAATGATACGGCGCGGGGAGGACCACTGTAAGGCCATGAATCCGTCGTCGTCGTCGTCGTTGTCCTCGGGGAGGTGGGGCGGGTGTCCAACCATATTGCAGTCTCCGGAGCAATCGTAGCCGTCGGTTTCGGATCCCAATTCTTCATCAACGAGAATGTCGGCGATGCGGATGTGGCGGGTCTTGGAGTAACGGAAAGGCGGGAGAATGTTTAGGGTTTTAAAGAAGGGATCGTGGTCGTCCTTCTTCTTCTTCCTCATCTGAATTAAATGCGACGAACCAGTAACAGTGTGTAGAGAGAGAAAGTGAGGAGAGAGAAAGAGAGAGAGAGAGAGATTCAAATGTGGTGAAAAATGGAGGGAAGCTCATCCATGGCGTCAGGAGGCTGCAAACGTCCCTAGGGTTTATAAGATTTCCAATTCTGATAATAAAATTGGTAATTTTGAAAATTATGATTATCAGGGACGGATTTCATACCCAAAAATTTAAAATAAAACTTTTAAGATTTGAAATGTGTGTGTGTGTGTGTGTTTTTTTTTTTTTTTAATTATTAGGAATTATTTTGATTAAAGTATATGAAATGATGGTTGCCGCGTTTGACAACAATTCCACAAGTACAAAATTCACGTCATGATAATTCCTGGTCATTAGCTAATTAATTTATTACAAATCCAACAAACAAACAAAAACTATTTCTAAATGAATAAAATTAATAGAAAACTAAACCATATGAATTGATACAACCTTCACAAATCACAACTATTCCATCCACATGGTTGGAGAAAAAAGTTAAACACTACTCCAATTTGATCGATACATACACATATATAGGGTGCAACTCAGGTGGGTTGGAAGGTAAACACAATCCTAACTCAACTTTTACAATTCAGTTCGGGTTGAGTTTCATTATGGTTTATTTGGGCTCATGTTTAATTGGGTTATGGTTTACTTGGGTTGATTTCGGGTTGCACAATTTTTTAAGTTTAATCTTGTAACAACTTAGTTTCCAATAAGCCCTAAAAAAATTAAGCCAAGTAGCATCAAAGCTAGCTAACTTTAATTTCATAAATTCATCTACTACTAGCCTCTCTGCACGTACTAACGTGCGTGCGAGAGGCATTTTTGCATCACGGGCGCTACGCGCCCCACAAATGTGTTATTTTAAATATTCTTATATTTCTTAAGTGGTTACTTTATAAATTGTGGGTGTGGGTCATTCACAACAATTTCTTATTATTTTCAATCATCTCCAAAGAATTCCTAAATATTATTTAAAAATTAATTGAATGCAAATATGTGATTAAAACTGAAAATGGAGAGAGAATGAAAATTGAAAACATGAATTACTAACCCAATAAAAAATTCGATTGTAGGAAAAGAATCTGTTTTGAAAAAGATTTTCACCCTAAAATTCATCACCATCTATTTGTATAAACAATGAAGAAGCAAAACTGAAGAGAACTGGTTGGATTAATTGGAACACTGCCAATTTCATTGATCCTTCTTCCCATGCGAATAAGAAATCAAATTGAGTATCTATTATAGCTTTAAATGTAAACAAAAAGTATTAAAAGGCTTACTAAAACTATTAAAGCAAAAAACAACATTAATTTAAATTTTGAACAACCTGATTTCTGCATTTTTCTTTTGTGTTCTTCTGTGTTCTTTTAATGAATAAATTTAGAATACATCTGTCCACAAACACGTTGATCTCTAACACATCAAATGATATGAATTACAAAGAACATGAATATAATGAGTTCTATCATAGTAATGAACAACATATAAGGCAATAATTGTGCAAATGGTTCTTCCCTGCTTGAAAATATAGACGAATTACTTCCAAACAGAAATACATTGGCATCAAATACGTGTGAAATCAAAGCCATGCTTGCCACCCATTTGCTTGCACTTGATGCTTTAGATTTTCATGGTTAATCTGCAAACAATGATGATAAAATAAGAAGTCTAACTATAATGCACAATCCCAAATATAAAGGTTGTAAGCAATTTAACCTAAATACCTTTAACTTTGACAATTTTCGGATGGCAATACTTTTACTCCAGTTACTTTTAGAATACTGAAAGATATATAATTTGTCAAGTTTGAGGTAACAAATTGTAATCATGTTTACAAAATTAAATAGTAAGAAATGTTACCTTAATCTTGTACTTCAACCTTTGTACTTTGAAACGGGTGTGATGCTTATAAAACTGACAAAAAAATGCAATTTTATTTCTATTTGAAAATTGAATGCAATTTGAATTTATAGTATACTTCCGTATGAAAATAAGAGAATACTTACCGTATTTAGAAAAGTTGTTTGGTCACTATTAATCTTTTTCCTGCACCCATAAATTGTTTTTTTTATAATTCGAGATAATTAATTTGTAGATTTTTTTTTATTTTTTAATTTGAGATAATTAATTTGTAGAATGATATAGACAATGCCATTAAAAATAAATAGGTAAGAAATTGTGTTGTACCTAATTTGTTGGACTTTATTCCAAATTCGTATGATGCGAGGAGTTGTTGAAGGTTTTAATTCTTCTACAGCCTTTTTCATGCGCCACCTATACATTGAAGGTACATATAATGTTAGAATTTCTTGTAACAAATTTAATAAAGAATTTAGAATACATACTGCTCATGCTTCTTTTTTTTCCAATCTTTGAGAATCAGTTGGCTTAGATCAATAGTTTTTACTTCGACATATATCTCCCAACCAGGTGTAAAAATAGAGACACGTCTGTTTGAGATCTTATCAATAGGTAGTTTCTTCTCCATTTTTTTGTGGGTATTCTTGTAAATATCCTGAGAATGAAAACAAATAATTTTTTTAATTTCCATAGCACATGTATAGGACATCAAGATAATCAAAATTGAAACTCATAATCTGACCAAAATTAAAAAATCGCACAATGAAAATTTCAAAGGAAGAAGTTTAAAAAACTAAAATTGACTTAGAAATACTAAATACAAACTCATATATACATCCTGAAAGCTGCAGTAGACCGCATCAAATTCATCACCTAAAAGATAAACCATAAAAAAAACCTAAAAACTGAAAAGGTAAATTTAGATTGAGATTTACCCAATGTTACTCAAACCTTTGAACTTTGGAGCCTAAAAGAATCGTCTTGACCCTATAACAAAAAGGAGAGAGAAAGAATAAGAAAATTGAAATAAAAAGCACCAAGATTTTAACCACAAAAGCTATAGCACATACGTTTCAAAAACCCGTGAAGAAAAATAAAAAAAATGAAAGCCTAACCTATCAATTGATTTATTTGATAAGATAAGGGAAGAAAAACCTGCAGAGAACAAAAACCACAATCAAACCACTACAATTAACGTGCAGAATTTTCAATAATCCTGTGAAAATGCATGAGAAGAATAAGGAATAAGAAGCATTTTGATAGAGAACAAAACACACAAATTTAATAATTGAGAACTACAGAACTACCAGTTCTTATTGGTTTTTGGCCAATTTGATCTTCTCCTTCAGGCTCTAGCATAACATTTTGAATTTGTTATCTTGAGGTTATTTTATTTCGTGTTTTATTTACATGTCCCGCAAAACCGGTTCCTCTCCCACGTTTGCTTTATTTTCATGCACGTTCGCGTTTATCGTTCTTCAAAACTGTTTCCTTCACACACTTCAAGCCTGCAACTGCTGAATAGCAGTTCTATTCTAAACGTATTAGGTCTCTTTTTATTTTCTTTTTTGTTTTATTCCATTAGCAATAACATGAGAGCAAAACTGAAAGCAGTTTGAAAAAAGCAGTCTCTCTCCCACGTTTCTTTCCTCAGTTTCCACTATTTTTTAATTTTATTTTGTTTTTTATTGGTGTTTTTACTGCATCTGTCTCTTTGTGTTTTCAACCTTTTCTTTTAAATCAAGACCAGTTACCAACATTGCATTCGTCAATTATCAATTACGTGGACTTGTTTTACCAGTATTCGGTTTAATTTCCTTTTTTTTTTTTTTTTTTTTGTATTTCTTGCTCTCAATTTTTAGTAAAAATTTAGTTTTTTCCTTCAATACAGTTTTATGTTCGGTTATAAGTTTTTTACCAGTTTGTCCTCCTTTTTTAGATTTTTGGTTTTTGATTGTGAAGGAAACATAGGGATATTCTTGGTATTTTGGAATGTTTCACCAAATTGGGGCTCTCCCTTTATATATATAGATAAAGCTTTAGAATTTAGAGACTACAAATATGGGAAGACTAATCAAAGTCTCTTATTCCTAAAAAGCTTAAGTAATTATAAAGGATAATTTATTTTTTAAAAAAAACTAACGAAAAATCCAAAAAAAATTCTCTTTTAATGAAAAGTCATTTTTATAAGTATAGTGAATAGTACCAGGGAAATGTATAAATGTGGTTTTTCGTTAAAAGTGAACAGTACTGGAAGTGTTTTGTTAAAACTCCCAAAAAAATATTGGAAAGTGCATTGGTTTTTGGACTTAGCTCACTTAGGTGCAGTATGAGCATTAATTGATATGAGTTACAATCTGGTTATATTAGGTTTGGTTAGTCGGGTTGGGTTAAGTTGAGGATGGACAGGCAAATGATCAACCCAACTTAACTCAATTAATGCACGAGTTAAAATTCGGTTGGATTCGGACGGGTTATAACTAAAAAAAAATCCACTTGTTCGGGTTTAAAATCTGATTGGACATGGACGGGTTTTGATTGGCCCAACCCAAGTTGCGCCCCTACACACACACACACACACACACACATATATATATATATATATATATATTGGATGCTACTTCCACACAACCTTTATTAATTTTTGTTATTTGATTCTTTTTAATTTATTTGATCTTACGACCATAAATGAAAAAGCAATACCCTATATATATCACCATGGACTCACGTTACATGCTTGATTTAGAAGCAATTTTCTTCAATAAAGCGTTTTTTCTTATAAGCAATTTATTAGAAGTACGTCAAAATTTTTATTAAAAATTCAATTACCATTTTTATTTATTTTATTATTATTATTGAGAGGAAGCGAAAGTTTCAAACTTGAAACGTATAGGTAGAAACTCAACACCATATATTCTAAGATATTCAAGTACCATGAACCTACATTCATAAAGCATTGCACGAATAATTTTGAACACCGCTACTTTAACGTCTCCATTTCATATTAAAGTCTTGAAAAATACAAATAATTGGTTTACTTTTTAGGTTTTGAGCTATTGCTTTGTCGCCCCAAGTTTTGTGCAACATGTTCGTCGTGATAACGACATACGGCCAACCAAATAATGAAAATCTATTAGAGTGCTCCTCAATTATTTGATTAGTTGTCTTAATTTTAATTATCTTATATCCATGTACAAATTTACGGATTTTGGTCGGAATTGTGGACATCCAAATGATTGAAAATCCGTAATTATGTTCCGTTTAAAAAATATAATCCGTGCTTTTTTTGTTGGTCAATGAATATTAGTTGGAAAAATGTTTATGTTTGACCAATCTGGTATGCTTCCTCTCATTCTTCAGGTTAAATTTTTGTAGTATTACAGTTCCTCTTAACTAAATAATTTCCATGGCGTCACTCAGTTTTGTTTTATGGTGATTGGATTTAACGGTAACAAGTCACTGACGTTGACAAATATTACAAAATCCAACATCTTTAAACAGTAATTAAAAAAATGAAGCAAAATGACAAGTTGTATTATCACATTTGTCCAGGCAGTGTGGAACAACGTAGACTTTTTGGTTGATCCCGGACCCCAAAATGATGGACTAGCGTAGCGAAGTCACCAGCTGACTCTTTTTTTTTAATGCCTCATTAACTATGCAATATGAACATTAAGCTAATGTAAATACTTTGTTTTCAAATTGTATGAATATTTATATTCTTTGTTTTCAAATTGTATGAATATTTATATTTTATACTTTAGTTTTTGTTAACTGCAGATTTAGAATGTATGATCTCTATCGTTAGGCATTCATCTTGGGGGAATGCTAGCAACTTTCTAACTTAAACCTTCTCGGCTCTATTAATCATCTTGCAATGTTGCTTGATGACCAGAATTGTCCATTATTTGTATAACCTTTCCACTATGCAAAAAATCAACCAAAGCAAAATCATTTAATTGTTCAATTGACATTGTCAAAACTTCAGTGTTTAAGTGAAAACATGGTTCGTCTATTTATTGGATAATAATTAGATGACCAAACGATTTAGAATTTAGTTCATTTAGATGAAAAGTAATCTATAAAGTAGACGATTTTGATCATCAAACAACATTACAAGATGGGAATGAGAGTCAATAAGATATAACGAAATATCTCAAACGAGAAGATTGCTACATTACTTTACATTTGTGTGACTTGAACTAAAAAAGTAAACCAATCCAAATTGATAATACTCATCTATAGTGCCATATAAATTATATCTACATTATAAGTACTTTGTTTACTAACGAATATAAGATATTCATCCATTAGCAAAATAAAATAAAGGCATTATATATTAGTTTGTTAAGCTCAATGACGTCATTCGAAAGTTTGAGGCATAGTGCATTCTGACGTTGAAAATAATAATATACGAAGTCTAACTTTTGTATTGATCATAATCAAATACTTACTACATATCGATTAAATATTAAAAAATTTAAGTAACTAGATTTATAATTTCACCATTTCAACAAATTTTCCTTGTATATTTAACGATTTAAGTTAGAAACATTGCAATCTAGATAGTGGGGTTTGCATTACAAAGTATTGCATCACGAATCATAGTATTACGGACAAACCAGCCCAAGAACACGAATTCGACCTCTAGCACCACCATCGCTGTAAGCCGTCGTGATTTTGAACGTTGTTGTAATCTCAATTTCACGTGTTTTTTTTTTTTCGTTGAAAAGAAATGATAGTGTGTGGTATTTCATTAATCAATACAAACAAATACAAGAGTGACATTAGGTACAATGCTTCAATGACTAATAAATTGATCTGGAGTGAATTTGCGCAAACACACAAATAAGAGTAAACCCCTAGTAGACTACCATAAGCACGAACACACAATCGCCAAGCTCACAAGCACAACATAATAGTTCATCTACCACGACAATTTTACCACGAACTTTATGAGCTCGTTATAAAAAGTACAAATTTACCACGGGCATAATAAGCACGTAGTAATAACAAGTTTTTATCACGGACAAATCTTAGCTCGTTGTAAAATAACAGTAAATGACTACGCGCAAAATTGAATGTTATAAATATACTAAAACCATCATGGACAATGACACACCCCGTCCTGAAGAAGGGCATGCTGGCCGTCACGTGAGAGTGACGTAACCATTTGCACAGTACGGAAGCTTTAAGATACAATTTAAGTTGATACACCCGAAGATGAGTCCTAATTTTGTCCAATCTGTCAGAACACCGTCGAATTCCTCGTAGTCACCACACATTTGTGATTCCTGAACCTGGAGGGGCGCAAAACCAAAATTGAGTGGGTCAGTAAAACAATTCTTTTCCAAATCCAAACATTTCTCAAAACGTTGTAACCCCTCTCCGTAAAACCTGTATACTTTCCCATAAATGTAAAATATAAATATACATATATATTCTCAAAACTTCATAACTACTATCTCAACATTTTTCTTTATCAATCATGCCATGCCATGTCTAATTCAACAGTTAAGTATGGATGCATCAACAATAATCATATCAGGTGCAAGAAAGTAATCAACCGGAGGCCCTCTACTAATGGCCCTGTACGGTTGAACCTAGAGCTCAAAATCTATCACTCTCACTCTGCCGGAGTCACCTCTGTGACCCGTCCGGCCTTCTGCACACAAGTTACGCTCTAGTGCTTCTCATAAATCATCTGTGCACATAATCTAAGGTCACCCACCAGTCGGAATCTCACTAACACTCTCGCGACTGGCCTGTCGTACCCACTCCGCGTGGACTGTACGACTAGCATCTACTTGGATCCAAGGCGAGCGTGCGATGCGGTGAATACTATAAGCACTAAACTATGGTGCAGGATTTGAGCTCAATATACATCAACATCATCATAACAGAAATAAATACTCACCTGTGCGTCCACCGCACCATTTCATACATATGCATCATAAATCAATTCTTACCTGTGCGTCCACCGCACCAATTCATACATATGCATCATAAATCAATTCTTACCTGTGCGTCCACCGCACCAATTCATACATATGCATCATATATTAATTCATGCATGGCATTTCAACTCACATTTCTATATACTTTTCATATCAATTCTATGCATGGTATTTCACTTCCCGTTTTTCCACATAACTCATATGCATTTCATTTTAAACATATTTTCATTTCAATTCAATTTCTGGGAAACGTCAAAAATATATATATACGGAAAACAAAACTGCCCACTCACCTGGAGTTCGTCCAACAACTCCCTAGCACCACACATCAAGGCGTCATGACGATCGCCGCCTAGAATAGTAATCAAATCCAGGCTCAGAATTCATATCGATAAAATATATAACTTATATAAAATACGTCACTACGTTGATCGATCCGGAAGATCTGCCACTCAGATTTTAAATCCATAACTTCCAGAGGTCCACATTATACCTCTAGGACAACATCCTAAAATTTCATTACCATCCAACGGTCGGATCTCCGTCAATTTCCAAAACTAAGTGACGGTTAACATTTTATATTATGGACTTACAATTCCAATTCCGGAAGATCCGTAACTCGGATTCCCAATCCGTAAGTTCCAATAATCCTCAAATATTACGTATTACAACGTATCAAAGTTTGGTGACGATCCAACGGTCGGATCATCAATTCACATTTTCACCTAAATGTGAAAACTATAAAACGTTATTTGAACACCTAACCAACAATCCTCAATAACTTTCTCATACGGTGTTCAATTTAGGTATATGAATATACCACAGTGATCTACTCGACGTCACGGACGTCGACATATTTTTAAAATAATTTTATTTTTATTTTTTATTTTTACTGTAGCACCTTCTTCTTCCTTGGGTCGCCGGACTGGTTTTTCCGGCGGCTGTTTTCTGGACAGTTTTTCAAATTGCCATAACTTTGTCATTTCTCAACGAAATCAAGTGATTCAAAAATGAAAGTTGTAGCCCTTGAAGAGACAAAAAGAATGGTACCTTGCACAACACCTAGTTCTCCGTGGTTTGGCCGGAAACTGCCTCGAAAGCCTCGGAGGTTGCCGGAAACTGAGTATTTTTCAAATGAGTATAACTTCTTCAATACTCAACGAAATTGAGTGAAACAAAAAGGAAAGTTGTAGTACTTGAAGAGACGAAGAGATTGATACCTACCTCAACTCCTAACTCGCCGGGGATTCGCCGGAAAACGCCTCGAAAGCTCCGGCCAAACTTTGAACTTATCGATCTCCGTGTTCTTACGTCCAAAAACTTCCAACGAAGCACTCCGAGCTTCCTTGGGACATCCTAAAGCTCACTGTGATCTTGTTTTAAGCTAAAACACCACCATTTAAGAGTTTATGAACAGTGCCATTTCACGGGTACTTTGAAAACTAGGGTTTTCCGAAGTAGAACTTACCTGAAATTGATGTCTACGTGATCGTGGAAGTTCCAGGAGTCCAAATGTGGTCTTATCTTGGACGTTTGTTTATGTTTTAGGTGGTTTTGGGTGAGGTTGAGCGTCGGAGAGGAAGAGAGAGAGAGAGAGAGTGAGGTCTGAGGAAGAGAGAAAGTGAATGACAGTATACGGGAATTGGGGAGGGTTTTGAGGTGTGGGGATCCCACATGTTCAATCCAATCCCAATTTCATAAAATTCCATCATAAAATTTAAGTCTAAGTCTCCACTCTAATTACCAAAGTGAAAATTATACCTTAGTCACGTATTAGGGACATTTCCGTAATTTCATGTCCTCGGAATTAAAAATTCCGGGACGGGCTGTGACAGACAATGCTTAACATCTACATCATCTTTTTGTTATCTATCATGGACATAATATGTGATGGAATCACACACACTTAACTAAAAAATCTAGAGGAGGCTGAACAAGAATTTTGCAAAATTTCAAACATCTTTGAAATTTGAAAATTTCACAACACTCCCGTCCGCTTTTCAAAATATAAAGGAGATTCAAATTTCATTTTTTGGTTTATCTCATCCCATCAGCTAACTGCAAAACTCCCCTTCCTCAAATCGTGAGAAATTAAACCGACCTTTGTCATTCTCCTCTCTCTCTCTCTTAACATTTCACCAACGACAACCATTTTTCAGTTTTCTTCCTCGTCCACTTTGAGTCCTCAGGAGATCTCTCTCTCTCTTAATATTTCACCAACGACAACCATTTTTCAGTTTTCTTCCTCGTCCACTTTGAGTCCTCAGGTCTCTCTCTCTCTCTCTCTCTCTCTCTATTTGGCTACCGACAAAATCCCAATTCACCACTATTCCATTTCCCAGGTAACCAAACAGAGAAGCCATTTTGTGAAGCTCCCAACTTTCTCCTTCAATTGGATTAAGATTTGTTAATTTTTTGTCAGATTTGTTGACTTGCAACTTTGTGGTTCAGTATGTGAAGGGAATTTATGGAAATTGACATTGATGAGCTTCTAGGTCGCAACCGGCCGGTGAGCATTCCGATGAAGAAGACGATTTACGTGTGGGGATATTGCAAGTTCGAGCAGACCGGTCGGAATGGGAAGGAGCAATGGTTGAGGATCCCGAAGCAATTCTCTGGAGCTTTTTGGGTGCACAGCGAGGGCTAATTGGCCGTAGCTGGACATTGCTTGCGACCGCGAGCACACCGCCTCTGCTGCATCAAATGGGTTGCTTTTCACTTGGGGTAATTAAGCTTCATCTTTTTTATTTTATTGTTTTAATGTTTATAAATTTCAATTCTTCCATTTTTTTTTAAATTTAATCAGGTAATTATATATTGTGTTTGGTTTATGTGCATTAGATAACCTGAATGTGTAAGCAATTGATCATGAGCTAGTGACTTTGGTCAATTGGGAGATGGAACGAAGCAATGAAGAAATGCTAGCTTTAGAGGTGGAGCGGATAGGAATAATATCTTAGAAATTTGATGATTGTAATTTAAGTTCTTGGCTACATTTGATCCATTCTCTGTAATGCAATGCTAGTTTTGCACTACATAATCTTGTTGAGATTAGTTCTGTATAAATGTTCAAGTTTTTATTGATTAATTTTTTGGTGTCATGTGTGGACCATTAGAGATTCGTCTATTTAAATTTTTACTTGTTAATTTAGCTTCAAGTTTTGTTTATCTATTTACTATTTTCATCCATAGGCTTATGTCTATACAGATGGATAGAGAGAGGCATCAATTTCTGAAGCTCAAGCATTAGAGGCAGTATTTCACTCTCAAGTCTTTTGTTCGGAGGTGTTCAAAGAAATGTGTAGTCTTCAATTAACAATGTCTTTGCTATTAGAGGCCTATTTGGCACTTAGTATAACTCATTGGTTTTGTTGTTAGTTTTAGTGTACAACTTGTAATATTTGTATTTTGAATATGTGGTTTTTTATGTAATCATTATATTGTAGTAAATATGCAATTTGTATATAAATATTATATATAATTTTTATTGAATATTTTTTATTTTTTATTTTTGGGAATTGTTTTATAACGGGCATGGTTTGTGGTCAATTTGGAATCCACAATGGCTATAGTGCACGTGGTGTTAGATTCCAATCTATCATGGGCACAATCCGTGGTTGCATCATATTAGACAACGGCCATAGCTCGTGGTTGAAATTGTGACTTTTTATCACATCCAGATTAATAACGGGCACATTGTCCGTGGTAGATTGCAATCTACCACGGGCATCCACCGTGGTAGATGAGCTTTTTTCTTCTAGTGAAGTGTCACTAGTACAAATCTGTCACAATAAACGATAGTCACAACCAAGGGTGGATCCATATAGGGACTAAGGTGGTCCTAGGACCACCTGGATGCTAGAAAAACGCCTATGAAGATCCTTCTGGAACCCTCCAAATATTACAATAGGGAGGACATATTCACGCCTAGGACTATATGGGCTCTGCCTAGGAAATTTATTTTGTTAAATGACATAGTTATGGATGGACCGTGGTACAATCAAAATTCTGGTGCAGTGCATCCATGGAGGAGGTAGAGGAGTTGCAGCTTTCCCGCGAGGAAGAAGGCTGAAACTCTTTTTTCTTCTTCTTTTATCTGCTACATGGGCCTACCATTGCTACTAAAATATTGCTTTTAAAAAGCACTTTCTCATCTACTATTCTATTTCTTATTATTTTATTTTTAATTTTTATAATCTCTATTTGGTTTTTTTTTTGGTTAAATCTCTATTGGGTGAAATGGTCAAAGGCGCAGTTTTTATTGTGAATCCTATTTTATGTGCCAAAAATCCCGTATTTTGTAAATTACATCTAAATCATTTTTTTTAATTTTTTCGTAAAATTGTGAAACGTTATCAAAGTATTTACAATTTTTTTTTTTAACAATTGATATTATCTACACTAAGAGAGAAGAGGTGGGCTTAGCCTCATAATGGAATAGCAATAATGTGGTTCAAATTCGCCTTTGGCGAGAATTAAACCTAAAACCTCTCACTTACAAGTGAAGAAGAATGCCACTAGACCGTAGTACTAAGTGACAAGTATTTACAAATTAGAAGAAGGGATTTTATTCATGATGACCTAGCTTTGTTTTTACCATGATTTATGAATGAAAAATACTATTATTTAGTTTTTGTAAGTTTATCGTTTATTTCTTTTTTTGGACACATTGGGTGGTTAGGACCACCCAATGTGAGAATCCTAGATCCGCCACTAGTCACAACAAAGCAATACCAACAGCTACAATGGTCATCGTTGAATAACGAGGCCACATAAAGTCATCGCGGTAGAGCGAGACCACATCAAGTCACCGTTGACAGACGAGACTACAAAATGCATCGCACAAAGGCAAAGACCAATCTAGCCAAAACAACAGCACCACCACAGTGCACATAAGATGAGTGAAAACAACTACACTAATCCGAGAAGGGATCCGTTGGTCTGCTCATCACAGGGACGAGGCACACATGCCAAGATTACCTACAAATTTGCCAGAGTGAGGTTCTGGCATCCACACATCGAGCACCAAAAGGGTTGGCTGTAACAGGTAGCGGAGCCACCAGATCCGAGCTGCACAAGCCTAGCCACCATATCAAACCGAGCTGGCAGAATAAGCCAAGCCGCTAGATTTGAATGCACACGTCAATGTAGCCACCAGAACTAGATGAGGAAGGTGATACCACCTCGTAAAAGAGTTGACGAAGGTGGATCCAACCCACCTGCAACCCAAATTCACCCCACACCAAGAAAAGCCAACGCCAAACCAAAAAAAAAAAAAAAAAATCTTGAAAGGGCATGGCCTAGATCCAAGGCATAAATCCGAGGAATGTTGCATACAAAATGGTGGGAGAGAAGCAAGGGAGGGGAGATGAGGTAGGTGAAGGCCGAAAAGAAGAAGTTGATGTGGTGTCGAAGGAAAGAAAGTAGTGCATGGCGAGGGGGGAAGGTTGGGATGGGAAAGAGGAGGAAAGAGGGGGGAAGAGGAAGGGAGAAAAGGTTAGGAGGGAAGCTGCCACCGGCCCCCAACCATAGCCAAAGGCCGTCAGTGATAAAGGTAGCCGGCTAGGATTTTGTTGAGGGAGAGAGCGCTAATTTCACGTGTTGTGTAGGAGTTCACAAGTTAGGCAGTGTTGGGTGCGCGACTTTAGTTAATGTATGAATTTAAAAGTAGTATGTAATTTTAAGGCATGAATTAAATCACCTATAAAATGACCAAACTACCCTCTACGTGTGACCGTTGTTTGTTACAAACATGCGACCAGCAATATGACTTGCGTCGTCATTTCATAGTTTTATTACTTCATGACAACACACGTGCGATGATGTGCCACCAAAGCAAGTAAAATAATTATTTAAAAAGTCAGAAGAAAAAAAACAGAAAATAAATAAAATTCAAAGACAGACACGTCATAATCATCATTCTTTTCTAATTCCATCCTTTCTCTCTCCTAAACCCGTTAGACGCAAACAGAGAGAGAGACAAACCCCAGATCCCCCTCTTTCTTTCTCTCTCTCACATCTTTCTCTCTTTCTCTCTCTACATTTTTTCTGATACAACGTAGGAAGAAGATACCCCATGGTTGATTGAAAGCTAAGTCTCTCTCTCTCTCTCTCTCTCTCTCTCTCTGATACACACAACAAATAAGTGTGAATGTGAAAGCTAAGTCTCTCAGAAGCACTTTCCGTAGAAACCCAGCAAAATCCATTCCTTCTGGTTCCTCAACATTCACTCTCTCTCTCTCTCTCTCTCTCATGGGGCTTGGTTATTTAATTCCTCTGGGGATTTCGTGATATGGGTATTCGAGCTGAGATGGGCTTTACGTTTCGGAGCAATGCGGGTTGAATTGGAGGGGTTTTGGGTGTTGGTTTTTCGTGGGGTGTTTTCGGATCTTGAGGAACAATGGCGTTGTTTAGGAAGTTCTTCTACCGGAAGCCGCCGGACGGGCTTTTGGAGATATCTGAGAGCGTTTATGGTATGCTTTTCTGGGCTTTAATTTCTTTCAAATTTGGTTTATTGAAGATGATGTTTGTTAAATTTGCGTAAGGCTTGAATGTGGTTGGTGTTACTGGGACTTTTCCTTCTTTTTGTTCGTTTTTTCGTGTTTTGATATTAGAATCTCAACTAAGAGCTGATTGTTTGCAATTTGAGGATGTCTATATTTGGAGATGCATATTTACTGTGTCTTTTGGGATTCCTAAGAATGAAGTGAACTGCATTAGTTGGACAGAGTATGCATGAATGGAACTGCACTAATTTGACCGATACAAACTTTGGGGAGGCTCCGTTAATATGTCCTGGGAATAGTAGGGTTCAGGGTTGATTTGTGGGCACACGCCGGACACGTTTAAAGTTCCCGTGTATGCCTAGAAACTTTTTTACTGGCAATTAACTATTGTGCTCTAAAGTTGATAGAAGAAATGAATCTAAAGTCAGTACTTCATTTCCACTCAGTCACAAATTATGAAATTTTTTATTTTGGTGTGGTGATAGACAAATTTTGCTCAATACAATGTGGGCACTAATGTGGAATTTATCCATTTTTTATGCTCTGTATATACATGCTAATATGTATATCCTTCAACAATTGAACGCTGATGACTGTTTCAGAAGGAAACAATTTGTTTTGTATTTGCTGGCTTGTTCTCGAGTTCTGTGTGTCGTTATGCACTTACGCTGCAGAAGAATTTAAACTATGTGTATTTACATGTTGGTAATTGTTTCTCTGCACATGTAGTTTTTGATTGCTGTTTTACCACTGACGTTATGGAAGAAGATGAATATAAAGTCTACATAGGAGGCATAGCAGGTCAACTGCGTGACCAGTTTCCTGATGCTTCATTCATGGTCTTTAACTTTCGAGATGGAGAACACCAAAGCCTGCTTTCCAACATATTGTCTGAGCATGACATGACAGTAATGGACTATCCTCGCCACTATGAAGGTTGCCCACTTCTTACAATGGAAGCGATCCACCACTGCCTGAGATCAAGTGAAAGCTGGCTTTCACTCGGGCAACAGAATGTGCTCTTGATGCATTGTGAACGAGGTGGGTGGTTGGTATTGGCATTCATGCTGGCTGCACTCTTGATTTACAGGAAACAGTACACTGAGGAGCACAAGACGTTGGACATGATTTACAAGCAAGCACCTAGGGAACTTTTGCAGTTAATGTCACCGTTGAATCCAATGCCTTCGCAACAGAGGTATTTGCAGTATATAACAAGAAGAAATGTGGGATCAGAATGGCCTCCACTGGATAGGGCGCTTACGTTGGACTGCATCATCATTAGATTCATTCCGAATATGGACAGAGAGGGAGGTTGCCGTCCAATATTTAGAATATATGGGCAGGACCCTTTTATGGCTGCTGATCGAACTCCTAAAGTTTTGTTCTCAACACCAAAAAGGAGCAAACTAGTACGACATTACAAGCAGGTGGTTTAAGTCATTTTACTCTCATTTATATGTTTTTTCCTTTGGTAATTGTAGATTGTAGTTTTCTCTTCCTGAACAAGAAAGAGTTTTTTGTTGGTAATTTATTCTCGCGTACTTGGATTGTTTACTCTTCCCACAATTGTACTCTTAAGTTCTTAATTGTACTATTGGAAGTTGCTGGAAGTCTGTTCTCGTGTGCTATTAGCTTAAGTAGGATATTTGCAAATCATGGTTTCATTTATCTATATGTTGATGCTTTGCCTTGAACTTCATTTTAATTCTTAACTTCTTGGTGCAGGCAGATTGTGAACTAGTTAAAATTGATATACATTGCCATATCCAAGGTGATGTGGTTCTAGAGTGTATTAGTCTGGATAGCGATCTGGAACGCGAAGAGATGATGTTTCGGATCATGTTCAATACGGCCTTTATAAGGTCCAATATTTTGATGCTTAATCGTGAGGACATAGACATCTTATGGAATGTTAAGGATCAATTTCCCAAGGATTTCAGAGCAGAGGTACTCATCTACCCTTTGCGTTCTCCTTTATCTTTTTGTTTAGTGAAATTTCAACTTCATGTTCAGGAACAAATTAAATCATTAACACAACTGTTAATAATTTTATCTGGATGAAGGTTCTTTTCTCGGAGATGGATGCTGCTTCTTCTCTTATAGATATTGATTTGCCTGGTATGGAGGAGAAAGATGGCCTTCCTGCGGAAGCTTTTGCAAAGGTTCAGGAGATGTTTAGCAGCGTGGATTGGCTAGATCCAAAGTCAGATGTAACACATGTACTCCAGAAGATTGCCTCGTCAGGTGCTCTTCGTAAACTGGATAGTACTTCTTTGCATAACATAGAAACAGGCAGCTTGTTGCTGCAATCAACTCCTGAAATACTTAAATCAGAAGTGAAGTCCTCAGAAAATGATATCAAGAGTCTCACATTCGTGCCTCAGGGGAAACATGATAGTGCTTCTGGTTATACTACAGAGACAGGGAGCTTTTTGCTGGAATCAATTCCTGAAACACTTAGTTCAGAAGTTAAATCAATAGAAAATGATGTCCGGAGTCTCACATCTGTGGCTCAGGGGAAGCATGATGGTGCTTCTGCTCATACCACAGAGGCAGGCAACTTATTGGTAGAATCACTTCCTGGAAGAGTTAAATCAGAACCAAAGGCAACAGAAAATATTATTAAATCAGAAATGAACTCATCAGCAACTGATATCAAGAGTACCGTATCTGTGGCTCAGGGGAAACATGATACTGCTTTTGCTCATGCTACAGAGACAGCGAACTTGCTGGTAGAATCACTTCCCGAATGCCGTAAAACAGAACCAAGGGCATCAGAAAATAGTATCCAGAGTCCACCATATATGGCTCTTGGGAAACTATCTATCTCCAACATTCAACCGTCTCTAGACAGCGGTATAATCAGAAAAAAGATTGAACCCCAAGACCTACAAGCTGCTCTCCTACGCCCTACCCATTCTAAAATCATATCTCAGCGTGCACGTCAAGGTTCCCTATCTGCACCAGTTTCATATTGTAATTCCTTGCAAGGATCGCCTGTGCCGATATCAAGATATCAAAGTGCACCCTCAGCCCTCGGCATTACAGCTCTGTTGCAGGATCATAAGGAAGAAGAAATCCGACAGCCTGAAACTGTATCTCCCGTATCACATGCCCCATCAGCTCCTGATTCTCTACCTAAGCCTCTGCAGCCTGGTAAGTTGTCTTTTCCCGCACCACCACCTTCCTCGTTGCAATTTTCTGGGCATGCAACTGTAGAAAAGATTTCTGTTGCTACTCCACCTTCGCCTCTGCCACCAGAACTTCCACAACAAACTTCAAATTCCCCAGAGTATTGGCTTACCGAACACACTAAAAGTACATTACAGGGTAGAGGTCAGTCAGCATCTTTTCCTCTCCACCCTCCACCTCCACCTCGACCTCGACCTCGTAATCAGTTAGTGACATCTTCATCCTCTGATAGCAAGGGCTCAGTTTCAATTCCTCCTCCCCCTGCACCTCCTCATTTTTCAGGGGCATCTCCATCTTCCCCGGTCAAGAACTTAATTTCCGCTCCCCCTCCCCCTCCTCCACCCCCATCTTTTTCAGGGTCATCTCCATCTCTCCCTGTCAAAATTCTAATTTCATCTCCCCCTCCTCTTCCTCTGCTCCGTTCTTTCTTGGAGGAATCTCCATCATCCTCTCTCAAGAACTCAAGTTCAGCTCCCCTTGCTCCTCCTCCTCCTCCATCCTTTCCAGGACCATCATCCTCTCTCAAGGACTCAGTCTCACCCCCCACTCCCACTCCACCTCCCCCTTCCTCCCAGGGAATGTCATCCTCTGTCAAGAACTCAGTTTCAACCCCATCTCCCCCTCCTCCACCTCCTTTTTCAGGAAGACCACCATCATCCACAGTCAAGGCCCCCTCCATTGCAGCTTCCCCTCCCCCTCCACCTCCACCCCGTGGTACTGCTTCTTCAGCAGTCTTGTATGGTCCCCCTCCACCTCCTCTACCTCCTCTACGTCCAGGCCCTGCCTCAACTTCGAATGTAACACCTTCTGCACCACCACCACCCCCTCCTCCAGCTTTGGCACCAAAGGAATCTTTATTCCAGAATGCTGCACCCGTGCCACCTGTTCCACCTCCTCCTCTTCCTAATGGTGTATCAAAATCTGGTGGTTCCCCCACATCCAACTCCAGCGATAGTAATGGTAATATTCCTTCAATTCCTGGACCACCTTCTGGGGTTCCGTTTAGTCTGAAGGGAAGGGCCCTAATGAATCCACGTTCCAGAAATCAGCCTCAACCCAAAAAGGCCAATCTGAAGCCATATCATTGGCTAAAATTAACAAGAGCGATGCACGGAAGCTTATGGGCTGAAGCACAAAAAGCTGATGAAGCAACCAAGTATGCCACTTCTGTAAATAATTTATTAGTTTTTATAAATTCGTACAGTTTGCACCCTATTCTGAATCTGTTTACTCTGCTCCAGGCCTCCAGAGTTTGACATGAAAGAACTTGAGAGTCTTTTTTCTGCGGCTACTACAAATTCAGACCATGGGAATACAGGAGGAAAATCTGGTGGTCGTACCAAGGGACCTAAATCTGAAAAAGTTCAACTGGTAATTTGCATTGCATACTGGTTTTACTTCATTTGTGGATAACTAGAGTTGTGTCGATCTGTTAATACAGGGTGGGCTTCCCTGACCTAGCTTACATCAGTAATGTTCCTCACCTGGTCCCTCAAGGACACTTTTGATGTAACTTGTATATTATGGAGCAAATTATTAATTCAGCAGTATGTGCAAAGTGGAGCTTCATAGTATGTACAGCACCAATAGCAATTGTGCTTGGTCATAAAGTCTATTATTGCTCGCAGGAGCTCTCCTTTTTGTCATTTTTTTGCATATTGGAAAAAATCTGGTAAATATGTTATTGCTAGTTAACTGGCTTGAAGTGAGGATCTATCTAGCATGTTGCCTATTGTACCTTATTTTGTTTTATTGAATTAATTGAATATAGTCTTCCTTTGCCACCTCAGTTCTAATGAGAAATTTACTGGTTCTTGCAGATTGAGATAAGGCGGGCATATAATTGCGAAATAATGCTTACTAAAGTTAAAATCCCTTTGCCTGATTTGACGGTAAGCTAAACCTAAATGCACACGTTTTCTTGTATATTCTCAACAGGTTGAGTTGAGTCTGTGGTTCTGTAAACAAATAGATGAGAGTTAAATGCTGATTAATGTTACAATTCAAAACTTCACATAGTAGCAACTAAGTAGTGGCTGTTTCTTTGCTGAAAAGATGCATGATATCAACTTTTGTTCTGATTTTTGGATGTTGGGTGCAATGGTCTTAGTACAAAAGTTCCTACTTTAATGTAGCTTTTCTAATTTGTTCCTTTTCAACCGACATCTTTCAGAGTTCAGTGCTTGCCTTGGACGATTCTGCATTAGATATTGATCAGGTTGAGAACCTCATAAAATTTTGTCCAACAAAAGAAGAGATGGAATTACTCAAGGTACTTATATCTAGTTGTAATCTTCTACTCCATGCCACTCTGGGAGGTTCTATAAATATGCCCTTGTTACTTTTTACTTGAAATTGCTTACAATAGTATATAAGGCTTCTGTTTTCTGAGTAACAAATCATGCTTTGATGCTCAGGGTTACAATGGAGACAAGGAAAATTTGGGAAAATGTGAACAGGTGAGTGGATTTCACGTTTTCCCTCTTTCCCTTACATCTACTTTCTTTTCAATTGAGAATTCATTTTGTTGACAGCAAGGCAAGTGCTGACTTAATAATTTGTAACTCTGTGCATTTTAATTATATGCATAGCTTGCTGTTGCTTATCGTTCAGCTGAAATAAAATATATTTTGGTGTCAACTGCATAACTCTTAAGCTGCTCTTTCTATTTAGAGTCTTAGTTTTGTATTAGTATTTAACTGTTTGGGAGAAATCACTTTGATAAGCATCCTAACTCTTCTTCACCCATCCCCCATTGTCTCTCTCTACATTTTATGCTTTAATTAATTGCTTTGTGCACTTTATGACAGTTTTTCCTTGAATTAATGAAAGTGCCACGGGTAGAGCCCAAGCTCAGAGTTTTCTCATTTAAAATACAATTCCACACCCAGGTGAGGGGACTGTATTTCTAATCATTTTATTCCCAATGCTCTCTGTTTCTGTTGTGCTTTGTGTTATTCACTTGTCTATGGTGATGCAATTTGTCAGGTTTCCGACCTCAGAAAGAATTTGAACACCATCAATTCAGTGGCTGATGAGGCAAGCATTTTTCATTTTTTAGTACGTATGTTTTCATTTGTGTTTGCAATATTCACCTCTTAATCTATTTCCACTAATGTGCTTATCAGATCAGAAGTTCGGAAAAGCTGAAAAGGATCATGCAAACCATTCTTTCTTTGGGTAATGCCCTGAATCATGGGACCGCAAGAGGTGAGTGGATTTTGTTGGTTACCATTTTGTGTTAATACATCATCTTGATGTATATTGTTTGAACACTGCATTCCTTGTTTTGTGGTGATTATTTTGTTCTTAATCTTTTTACTAGAAGCTCCAGTATCTTGTATTCTTTCTTTGTGCTTGCAGTTAGTTTTTTTTTTTTTTTTTTAATTATACCTGTAGGTTCTGCTATCGGATTTCGATTGGATAGTCTCCTTAAGCTCACTGATACACGAGCCCGGAATAGCAAGATGACTCTCATGCATTACCTCTGTAAGGTGATTTCTTTAAGCCCCTTAGTCCATTGTTTTAATCTTTTGTGGAACTTCTTCTCCTTCCCTTTGTGCATTTTGAGCTGGAGAAGTTTAAGCATATAGAAAACATTTATTTGATTAAGTCCCAAACTCTTATAGAGTTGTTCTGTAAGTGTAGAATTTTGAACTTTGACAATTCTATTCATCTCCAACAAACTACAGGTGCTTGCGGAGAAGCTCCCAGAACTCCTTGATTTTCCGAAAGACCTTGTAAGTTTGGAGGCTTCAACAAAGGTAGAATCTCTCTTTTTTTATCCTAATTCTTGTAGGTACAGTGAACACTTATACATTTGGTGTGACTGAGCTAAATTTTAATTATGATGTAGGTACAATTGAAATATTTGGCAGAGGAAATGCAAGCCATTAGTAAAGGGCTAGAGAAGGTTGTGCAAGAGTTGACTGCCTCAGAAAATGATGGTCCTGTGTCAGAAACGTTTTGCAAGGTGACATGCATAAAGTTTTGGGCATATTTGGCTTGAAGAAACTAAATTAGATGACATAATTGGCTCACATGTAAAATTTATAGACCATCATAAATGAATACCCTAAAGGTTTTGATAATAAACACTTGACCACTGATAGCGAAGTTCATCAACTGCCTCTCATTCAAGTTGTTTTACCAAGGTCATTTGTTGCTTGTGATTTCAACCTGTTTCTTGTAAATCTATTTTGATGCTAATTTATTTTATCTACTGAGAAATTTCAGACACTAAAGGAGTTCCTCGGTCATGCTGAAGCTGAAGTGAGGTCGTTGGCATCACTTTATTCTAGTGTGGTATGTATCAACTTTTTTTAAACTGTTGGGTTTGCTTGTGACATCTAAGAAACCATTGTTAAACTTACTTTCAATGCGGTTGTCTTCAGGGGAGAAACGCGGATGCGTTGGCTCTTTATTTTGGGGAAGATCCTGCTCGTTGCCCATTTGAGCAAGGTACATTTTTTCCAACTTTGTTGTGCTTCCGGTTCTCTATGAATCATAAGTAATTCTATCATCCATAAATACTCTCTGATGATTCAGAAGTAGTCCTGGTCTATACCCTCTGCTTTGAGTGTTGGGCATTCTTTGGAACGTGCAAACTGTTTATTGATCCTCTTACTAGATGCTAAGAATGAAGTAATGTGATTTCTCTGACAATATTTACTCTTCAACTGCATTATCGCATTTTCTAATTGAGTTTTGAAATTTGTCATGCAGTTGTATCTACGCTGCTCAACTTTGTGAAGTTGTTTGTCCGAGCACACGGGGAAAACTGTAAGCAGCTTGAATTTGAAAAGAAGAAAGCACTCAAGGAGGCTGAAAACGAGAAGATGAAAGCGGGAAATCTTTCCAAAAAGGGGTCCCAGCGCTTGATACGGACTCAGTTTAAGAGTGCCAACATTAAGTCATAGTGATATATATCACCATATTCCCTTCAGCAACCAAAGCTGTTCACCAGTGGATATATTTCTTCACTCATGGATGAAATCGGTTCAAAGGATCATCCGATTCTGGTGACGTGCAGAAGAATGTTTTCCTCATCATTTTAAAGTAAAGCTGGTGGTATACAGAAGGCAGAGATCCACCTTAAGTAGTAAGCCCATTTCGTCCTCTAATTTTGTTTTAGGAACTTCTGATCAGTCTCTTGTGATTTCATTGTTTTTGTTAACACGGTTTAATGTTTTCTGGAGCAGAGATGCTGGAGGCCTTACGGAGTCCGGTTCGACAAGCCACTTGTACGATACGACTGAAGAATTTTGCTGTATAAATATACGCAGTAGCTAGCCTTTTAGGTTTCCTTTTCGGATTTTCCCGTCACTAATTTTAGTTGTATTATTTCTTATGTATATTTTGTTTTAGTTGTAGGGATGTAAATCTTTGATACAAGAGAACAGAAAAAGGCAATATAATAAATAAAAATTTGAGAAAAGGACAACGACCAGAGCTATGCTTTTTTAGGTAGGTGTTGGTCGTTGATGCTCGAGTCAATCGCTTGTGCTCCACAACTTTAGGTTGGCACCCGTACCATTATTTAACTAAATGGATAATGACATGGTAACCATTATCAATAGAACAAGGATTGTCTGCCCTCCACTTCCGGTGTCATTCCCGTGTCTTTCTGTTTTGTGTGGTCACGGTTAAGACACGTCAACATTCTATATTATTTTTTTATAGATATAATAAGACAAAAATGAATAGTAATATAAAATGTTGACGTGATTTAACCGTGACCACACAAATAAGAGGGCACGGAAAGGGCACCGGAAGTGGAGGGCAGACAATCTTTGTCCTTATTAATAATGTGATATAATCAACACCCTAATCCTTTTACAATCTTATTTATGACGTTGTCATTTGCTTGTAAACCTTAAAAGATGTAAACCTTTAAAGCTGCTGACAGTGGAAGGACGCCCAATCAAATTCATCGCAGAAAAATGTGGAGTAGGATTCTCTCCCCTTCTCTCTCCTTCTATTTGAATGGTCACGGTTAAGTCACGTCAATATCTTATATTAGTTTTTTATGGCAAGAAAAAAGACAAAATAAGAGAATGTGAGAGGAAATGATGAAAAGAGAAGAGAAGAGAATTCTAGTCCGAAAAATGTGACGACTAATTGATTATAATTTTGTGTAATGGAGGTGGAAAAGTCCTTAAAAACAGTAATTTGTTTATGGAATTTTTGCCAGGCAGAGTTCTTTTATGTCTCGGGAGTTGACAGTCTTTTAATTTATAATCTTATTTATCAGATTTTTGTATTGAAAATAGTAAATTTTCTTAATATGTAATTCATCTTTTACTTTCAAGTTCGATAAATTTTCATATCATTCCTCAATATTGAATATAAAGAGTTATCTGAATCAATTTAATCATGTCATAATAACTTAATACGTGCTCCTCATGTCATCAGATGATTAGGAGAGACCAACTTTAATTATGCCTTGGTTCATCAAAAACTTTAATCCTCCTCTTGTACTTGACACTTGACAGTACTAGGTTTTCGTTAATGGACATGACAGTGTTAAGTAAAACTTAAACGAACGATCGATCTCATTCTCATTGATTTCCTCATTTTTTGAGAAAGTACCATAGCCTACGACTATAATTACATAAATCATCATTAATCCATGGATTAAGTTCCTAATCGGTTATTAATTTGGCCTGTCTGCAGGTCCTGTAATCGAGCGTGCAACTGCCGCAGCTAAAGCCTGTGTGAAATTGGGATCCTTGGTTAACGAAGCAACGTAATCCTCAACTCTTCTGTCGCAATTCATGCTTTGAGGGCTTCCAAATCCTCCATTTTCTTGATTAGTCAAGCCCGAGAGATTAAGATCAAGGGTTACAGGCTCCGGCGGAGAGGGACTTATATTAATCACGTCATTATCAGGCCCGATACTACTTGAAGGAACACTAATGGGCATAATAATGTTCTTAAGATCGGCAGCTGCAGCTACTGAACATGAAAATTGTCCAAATAGTAGTGAATCATTGATGGTGTCGTGGTTGTGCTCTCCTTCGTATGTCACCATGAGGAAGGACTTATCCTCCATGGATCTCTGTACCTAAAATTGACGCAGCGGAAAACACAGGATAAACAAGTTTAGCTTAAAGAACAAAACATTAGTACGTGGATTCATTTGTAATTGCCTTGTGTTCACTGAAGTGTGTGTGTGTGTGTGTATGATTGGTAAATAAATCAATAAAAATCTTAAATTCTTTGGAAAAATGATTCATTTATTGGTACCTTCTTTTTGACAGGGCATCGAGGAGCGAAGGAACACCTGAAATAAGCTCGAGGGGATGAAGGGTTGTCTTTGGTGACCTTCTGTCCATATTTCCTCCATTGATATCCATCTTTCACAATCTATAATTTAGTCCAATTGAATTCACAAAATCACAATTAATATTAATAAATGAACCCTAATGCTTTTAGGTTTATATCTAATTTCAATATTATGTATAAAGGGAGGACTTGACTTACAAGGCTGTTGTCTTTAGAGTCGGTTTTTACTAGGAACTGTGATGTCTTATGGTGGGATGCCGGAAACGGATCGCAATGATCTTCAGTTCTCGGTCTCTTGCTCGTAATCGCACTGTTGATATTCGTGGTCATGATATGCTGATGATCACACGGTTGTTGTTGGATATGCATTTGGTGGTGGTGGTGGTGGTGCTTCTGCTCAAGTGTAGAGCATCTGGTGGTCATAGCTTGAAGCAGGAATCTTAGGGTTGCATTCTCATTCCTCAAACGTTGTAAGTCTTCTTGAACACTATCTACAACCTGATCATGATCATCAACAATAATACAAAGGCAAAATCATTCAAATTATCATAATTAATCAACCCTAGTCGTGCGAAGCATGGATGAAAGTCCGTGGGTAAATGAGTTAAGATTATGCTTTTTAGGCTTACAAAATAAAAAAACGTCTATATACAGATACGTGATTTTCACACACCCCTTTAATTCTGGTTGTTAATTTTACTTGATTTATTCAATTCGATGATTTTAAACAAAGAAGAGTGTGTTAGAAGCTAAAAAAATGTGTGAAAATCACTATGTCCGGGGTTCAAGTTTTTATTCGCTCGGTTATTACCCAGAAATGAACCAATATAGAATCAAATTCAGTACCTTTTGTTTGTTAGGCGTACGAGCATCCATGTTTATAAATACAGATAAGTTGATGTAAAGATTCAAAAGCCTGCAGGTTGCTGATATAATTAACTAGACTGCTCTGCTAGCTAGGGAGGAAAACAATATGCTATCTGCAGACGGGTATATAAAACCAGAGGTCCTTAACCTCTCTATATATAGAGGAAATTCAAGGAAATTTCACAATTGATTCAACGCAGATGTTAATGGCTTTAATTGCCGTCATGGCTGAACATACATGGAGAATTGAAATTGAATAATATTGAAATCAAATCCGTGTGTTGAAAAAAGATGTATGATATGATCACGACTGACGTTCTGATAAAACACGTAACCTGCAACGTCAGCACATTCAACGTCATTCATTGGAGACTTGTACGTAAGTAGTGCTGCTAATATTTCTTTTTGGCTGGCGATGGGCAGCAAGGACAGAAAAAGAAACGTGGCTTCTTTAGATTTGCTTTCATGGTGTAAACGTATTGTTGTTGTAAGTACCTAATTACCATAAAAATGATTTTATTACTTAAATGCGTATTTTGTTTATATATTCATCTTCTAACAACTTTTTCAAAGACTTTTAAAAACGTATCTTTTTATCAACAGAAATGAAGATTCGAACTTTAGAAAGAAAAATACGACCAGACTAAAAGCTAGTTGGCAGCAACGGAATCAAGACCTTCAAATAGCGGGGTCTGAACAAAGATACCCTATAGGAAAAGGTTACGAACCCAAATTTTGGTGAATTGATGATGTTATATTTGGAATTTAATTTCCTTGGAGTTTTGGTTGTATTTTACCAATTAAAAGAGAAAAATATATATAACATGTAGGCATCAAAGTTGTCTTCCTCGCAATAGGCTTGAAACAAGAGCCAATCATCTATGGTTTCTTTTTTTGATGTTAATGGCAGAAGGCAAAGAGCTTTTCCATCTCAAGGTGTAGATTGTAAGGCACATGTCAAGCTCATGAATGTCCTTGACTGTATATTTCAACTTAACACTGCATAAAACATCTTGGAAAATAGTTTTCATTCATTTTAAATGAGTCTTATCTAATCCCCTAGGGGGCGTTTGTTTGCCCTCACTAAGTGGGACTGGACTGGACTGGACTAGCTGTTAGTCCAATACTGTGTTTGTTTCATGCTGGGACTAACATTAATGAGACTAAAGGGGACTAGCATGGACAAAACCCTTCACTAAGAGGTCTTAGCGAGACCCCCCAATAACCATGGGACTAGCTAAGACTATCCTCTCTCGTCCTCGTCAGGCTCAACAACCACTCCCGATAGACTCCTCGTCATCTCCGGTCACCGAGATTATAATAAAATATTAATAATTTATATATTAAATAATATAATATTAGAATTTGTTATTATCCGCTTCTTAGTCCAACACTGCACCAAACGCTTCACTAAGTTAGTCCAGCTTAGTCTAGTCTAAGCCAGTCCAGCTTAGTCCTTGAAGCTAGTCCAGTCCGAGATAGTCCAGCGCAACAAACGCCCCCCTAGTTCATTGTGGTAATTAAAAATGGAATTGGAAGAAGAGTAATATTTGCTAAGTGGCAATGGGAACATAGTAACAGCCCACAAATTAGTAAACAATTTAAGAATGTAAGGTTGCAGCAAGCCACCTCAGAGAAACCCAAAAGTCGTTGTTTTTTCACATATTCATCGGTCAATGGTCGTTGAAGTCTAAACGTATACAGACGAAAGTGACAAATTAACCAACGAAGGAGAAGCTGGCCAGGGACCAGTTCATGCACGAAACTTCCCCACCACGTACGGTACCACCCTCTTCACCACGGCTCCAGGTCTACTGTCCCCTAAAATATGTCTCATTTATGTCTTCTTACTAATACGTCGACACGTGTTCTTTAACTTAACTTAAAATTTACCTTTCATTTATGTCTTCTTACTAATACGTTGACACGTGTCCTTTAACTAAACTTAAAACTTGCGTCGGTTAACTTTATTTATTTAACATTTAAATTTAAAAAAAAAATCCAAAATAATAAAAAACTATTGGGTTAACGAGATGAGCAAACCCAAATAGGATTCTTCACTTCTTTTTGGGTTTGCTGCAACAATCGATCAGAAGGAACAACCCTTTTGCTTCTTCCTCCTCTGCATCACAGATTTGCAGAGATTGTAGCCATGGAAGAAAGAGAGAGAAAGAAAGGGGCTTTGTGGGTTGGTTTTTTGTTTCAGCTTTGACTATTCTACTGGTCGGTTATCCGAGCTCTGTCACTGTGGGGGATATAGTGCACGATGACGATTCTGCTCCGAAGAAACCCGGGTGCGAGAACAATTTCGTTTGGGTAAAAGTTCAAACTTGGATTGATGGAGTTGAGGCAAGTGAGCCTTTGCTCCAATCACTGTTGAGTAGTCCCTTGTGCCTCTATTCCAGCAACTCATCAATCCATTAGTTAATTAATCTTACTGAATTTAAATAATGCACACAAAAAAATAGAGTAAAATGAGTGGAGAATATGGAGTGAAGGTTTTCTAGCTAGGGTATTGGGATCAGAAGAAGAGAGAACGAGAATCAAACTCTATTTCTAGAGTAATTGATCTGTGGGAAGAAGATGATGCGAATAACCGGTCGGACTTCCACACTCTAAAGTTTGATTAGTTCTTATTTCTTCAGATTTGAGATTCTCGCAAACTGACCTACAAAGATGAAAATGAAACACTGTTCTTAGAGTTTGTATTTGGATACGCAAGAAGTGGAGATGTTGAAGATAGGCAGGACCAATCGCGGTTCAAACTTGTTCTTTCTGATCCTCGCGATTCTTGCAGCAAACCAAAAAAGAAGGTGAAAGAATCCTATTTGGGTTTGCTCATCATGTTAACCCAACAGTTTTTTTATTATTTTGGATTTTTTTTTTATTTAAATATTAAATAAAGGGATGTGCTATCCACACATTTGTTTTTACTTCTCACACACTCCTTATTAATTTCTGTTCGTTGATCTTCTTCAATTCATCCGATCCGACGGCCAAAAACCAAAAAAGTGTGGAAGAAGTAAAAAGAGATGTGTGGATATCACACCCCTATATAAATAAAGTAGACAAAGTTAAGTTAAAGGACATATATCAACATATTAGTAAGAAGACACAAATGAGACACATTTTAGAAGACAGCAGACCTGGAAGCCCTCCACCACGCGACTCTCTTCACTCTTCCTTTACTATATATCTCGAGATATTTTCTTAAAAGTATCAAATATTAACGGTATTTTATATGTCAAAATATAAGTGTAAAAAATTATATATTTTTCATATTCTTTTATTTATTTTATGACACGTCATAATACAGGTGAAAAAAATATATAGTTTCTCTTATATGTCTGTTTATAATTCGTTCTTGTAATATATTCACCCGGCCACTAATTAACTTTATTACTAATTTAGTGCTCCATTTTAAAAAATGATTTTCATACGTTATTTTTTTTATAAATATTATTTGTTTATTTTAATTTTTGAATTGAAGAAATAAACAAACAAAAAATCGAAATATACATATAGAGTAAATCAACACATTACTCATAATTGGGCAAGAGTGTGCAGTAACAAAATCATCCTCTTTCCATTAAGCTCGAATACTCATTATATATGCCAACGTTATTTGTTTAATTATTTACATAAATAAGAGTAATGGTATGAAGATCACATCTTTGTGCTATAAAAAAAATATTTTTTCTTTATTCTTTAAGAAAAATATCTATGGATACAAATTTCTTCCTTCTTGATCTTGGACAAAATTGCACCTATAAAACAATTAACACCTTAGGGTTAAGGCCAAGAACCTCACACGCCCACGATGAATGGGGAGCTTTGGCCGAAGAACCTCCGATGCCAAATTTAGAATTTAGAGAGAAAAGTGTTTGGAAAGTATTAGGAATTTTGCAAGTGTGTTGGAATGATCTTTTGGTGAAAATTGGAGCCTATTTATAGGGATAGGGTGTAACTTATGGTTTAATGTGTGATTTAATGGATTAATTAGGTAATTAATCCATTAATTGGTTAATCAACATATTTTTGGAATAAATATTTTGGGGGTTATGTAATTTATATGGAATGTTTTGAAGGTTATGAAATAATTACCTTGTGGAAAATATAGGATGAAGATGGATGAAATACCTTTGAATTTGTTACCTATTTTGGGCACTTTTGATTTGGTTGAAGGATGATTGGCCGCTGCTCGCGCGTAGGAATCTTGTTGTACCTCAAGGGTATTTTTGTCCTCTTTTGTCCAAAAATCCCGTGTCGTCTTGTAATTATTTTTGGCTCCACAAATGACCCCACACCTGTTGGGCTGCTCGTAGGAAAATGCAGCAGGTGTAGAGATCATATTGCTTTATGAAACGTAGGATTGCTTCCTATTTTGGTGTAGATTCTCTCTTTAATAGGAAATTAGGTTCTTCTAGGAAAGGGAAATAAATTTCTCTCCAAGCCTATTTAAGTCCACCTTAAGTGGGTTATTAAATCAACTTTGGAGAGCGATTTATTCTACCATACAAGAGAGAGAGCTTAGAGGATATTTGTTCCCCCTCTTCTAGCAATCTTCTACATCTTGCCCGTGCAAAGGACCGTCTTTCGTTGATTTCTTCGTTTTCTCCGTGCCGCACCGATGTAAGAAAAATTTAATTTTTTCTTGTCTTCTTCTTGGATAGTGTTATTGCGGGGCAGCCGTTGGGGTGGTGCAGCACGTTGACTGGCAGGGGCCAGGAGTCGGCTCGGTATGGGCCGAGGAGGCGTCGTGGCAGGGGCCACTGCTTGGGCTATTAGGCTTGGCTATAGCCAAGGGCAACTTGTGCGGCTGGGGCAGCGGATTGTGGTGCTGGGGCGCAGTGCTAGGTGAGTCACATGGCTCATGTCCCTTGGGCTCTTGGACCTTACTCGGGCCAGGCTGGCGAATGAAAGAAATGAGGAGGTAGTGGGCCTCATGGGTTGGTGGAATGCTGGACATGCATGCCTCATGCCGGCTAGAATGCTGGGTTGAGCTCATCTGCTGAGTATCGTGAATGGCGTTGGCTGCTTAGTTCTTTTTGCCGAGAGAAAGGTGGGCTACTCCCGAAAGATGAGGTAAAGAAGATCAAGGCGAATGCATTGGCTCGTCTAATCACTGTCGTGGAGCCTACTATGAATGAAGATGGAAAGAAGAGATCTTCCTCGCCTGTTCAAGAGATGCCGGTCGAGAAAAATTTAAGACTTCATCCGCTGCGCTTCCTGTCGTCGTGATGCTTGTGATTGACATAACTTTTTCCAATGGGAAGAAAAAAAATTGGGCTACTAGATCTTAACCTATGGCGCCTGCCATGTCGAGAATGGCTAGTACAATTGCTGATAGGATTGCTCAGCGTAAAGGTCCTGTCATATCCCCAGTGTCGAAGTCTGTACCAAGATGTCTGTTGGGAGCTAAGTCCGGTTCATCTTTGGAGAGGCTTGCTATTATGAATAGCGATAAGGTGGACTCTGCTGCTAAAGTGGCACCAAAGCCCACTCCCTTTGCTGCTGAGACTGATTCGCCTGCATGGTAGGAATAGACTGCTTACGTGGGCAGCTGTGAGAAATCCACTAAACCTGCTTCTGGGAAGGCTGTTGAGATCTGTGTGTTTTTTAAACTAGATCTGCTTGAAGACATGGACGTTTGGTTTGCCCAAGTTCCTTTGTGAAGCATACGACCTAATATAGAATGACTGTTCTGCTTGCTATGATGCATATATAGCAAGGCTGCCAAGGAGGTGGCGAAGACTATGGCAGTTAAAGCTTATTCCTCAGCCGATGAGATCAAGAGGTTGGATTCTGAGCTTATTGCTTTGAAGGGGTCTAATATTTATGCCCCCACTTCTCTTAGATTTAAGATCTTGAGTTTGCAGTTTCTGAGCTTTGTTTCGCTACTTATGCAAAGGATGAAGAGTCAATTGCTGCTTATAATCAAGTGATCCATTTCAAGAAGGTCGTTGATAGGCTTGAACCCTAAGTGTTGGAACTTTAAGGTGTACTGAAGATCAACGAAAATTCAAATAAGGAAGTGGATAAGCTGCAGCGCGTCCGTGTTGGTCTGCTTAAAAAGAATGAGCAGCTGAAGGGTGAGAATGCTGGGCTTGAGGTTTCGAGACCTTATCTATTTCTCTAGAAGACTTGCTTGCTTTTACTTTTGAGGCTTCCATTGGTGAAGTAGTTGGAGAAGTTAATGCCCAGGTTGGGGCAGCTGGAGGAGAAGCGCCGGATGATGCCGCTGCTAAGAGCGTCGCAGCTGCTGAAGGTGTGGCGACCGAGTAGTTGTGGGATGTCCAAGCTGCTGTAGTCTTCTAGGTAGCTTTTAGGATTTTATTTGTTTTTCCTTGTAGCTCTTGTTTTGCTTAAACTTCTTCGGCTTTTGCTAATTGTTTATAAACATGATTCTTTCGCTTTTCTTCATCTTCGATTCTTTTGTTCATGCCCTAACCTTTAGACTTGATAGACCAGTGGCGGACATGCTACTTTTTTTATTAGCAGACAAGGTCGCGTAGCCTATGCAGCCGTAGGTGTTGGTGTAGAACTTTGCCAAGTTGTTAGCTATAGGGTTAGCAGTCGGATGCCTTACTTACAGAAGCAGACAAGTCTGCGTAACCACTAGGCTATTAACCTTGGCTTTTTCCAATTTCGTAAGTTGCGTAGTGAGTATCATAACACTTTAGAACTTGGTGTAGGTTGTTCCGCGCTTGGCAGAGGTGAAGCTTATCGACTACGTAGCATGTCGGTAGTGGATAAAACTTCGTATATGCACGCTAGCTTGTTTAACCTTTCACAAGAATGTGCGGTTATATAAGTCTAGCGCGGCTTTACTATTCTAAGGGCAAGCCGTAGGCAATCTTCCTGAAACCGTAAGCTACCTTAGTGCACTCGGTAGCAGCTTCAGGGTTCCAGGACAACCGTCTGTAGGGCGTACTGTGTAATGTACCCCCTCCGTCTCTAAGGCCCGGTTCCCCGCGGATTAGGACAAGAGACCCAAAATCCTTCAGTTAGCTAAGCTTTGAAAAAGACCATTGTGGCTACTTTTAGGAATCCCTGTGCAAGCCATCGTGCATCTAGTTATACTAGGGCATCCAGGCTCATCCACGTCTGGATATTCAGTGTGTAAAGTTTATCCTCTCGTCTTGGAGAGCTGACACATATGAGTGTCGGGGAATTGGTTTACCCTCTCGCACTGGAGAGCAATTAGTTTACCCTATCGCACTGGAAAGCATGGTTGGTCCCTCAAGGGGCGCAATTCCTGCGATGAGTCTCTAAGAAGGGCGCAATATTCTTTTGAAGTGTTGGAGTGATCAGTTGTTGTAAGCATGCAGCTGAGCCAAGTTGTGATTACTTTTGAATTCCTTATTGAAAAACAAGTGAAATGAATGAGAACTTAGCTGTAAGGTAGGAACTACATAACAACTGGATAATCATCGGCTTGTGAGGTGGTGCCCGTCGAGCTTCTTGAGTCTTTGAGCTTTAATGTAGTGGGATGTCACATATGGTACTTCTTCAGATTGTAGGCGCTTCATTACTTTTCAATCTTTTTATTGTTTCATGGTGGCGATGGTGTAATTACTCTTGTCGCCTACTCTGTTGATCTTGTACAGACCTTCCTATATAATATCCATCTTTTTGGAGCCTTCTCTGCGGGCAGTGATGAAGGCTTTTCTTAGGACTAGAACTCCGGGCTGGAACTGCCGGATCTTGGCCATTTTGTTGTAGCTGGAGAGGAATTACTGCTGGTAAGTTACGATGTGGGTGATAGTCTGCTCGCACTTTTTCTTTGCCAGATTTAAGCTTGTGGCCATCTTCTTTCAGTTGCTCGTCTTTTGGTGGTGCGATATGCCCATAGACATCCAGGGAGTTCGTCTGGCCATTTTATTTTCTTACTAGTGGGGGATTTCTTGTGGTAGTTAAGGATCATCTTAGTGGATGCTTTGGCTCGCCCATTACATTGAGAATATCTTGGCGTAGACATGTGCTACTTGATGCCATATTTTTTTAAGAACTTCGCCAAATCTTTACCCATGAATTACGGGCCGTTGTCGGTGACGATGGATTAAGGATGCCAAATCGACAAATGATGTTCCTCCATATGAAGTGCTCTATGTTCGTCTAAATCGTGATCGTCATGGGCTTTGCTTCTACATATTTGGTGAAGTAGTTGGTTGTCACGATCATCATGTCTTTACCCCTAGTAGTCTGGCTGGTGATTAGCTGGGAATCGGAATAAATTGAAAGCTTTTTCACCGCCAAGTCTTTTGTCATTCGAATGCCTGCTAGTGAGGCTTCGTACTCTCCTTTGTTGTTAGATGCATTGAAACCTAGAATGATCGCATGTTCGGGCATCGAACCGCCTGGGGTGACAAGGACCACGTCTGCTCCTGAACCTTTGTAGTTGGATGCGCCGTTGACATACAAATGCCAGAAGTCTCCATCGGGTGGAGTAGGCACGGTAATAGTGTGTTCGGCTACTTTCGAGGCATCGTTGGGCCACTCTGTTGCGTCATAAATGCGTGGTAGGGAGCCGTGGAGCTGGGGCCATGTCATACGCAGCAGGAGATGCTCTACTGCCAGTATTGGGCCACTCTAAAGTTGAATCATCGAGCAAGGGTCGGCTAAGGCCGTGTGGTGCGCAACAGGAGGTGGTACTCGACTGCCGTACATGTTGCTCCTATGTATAATCTTTTAAGGTGACGAGGACAAAACTTACTTCCGAGTGTGTCCTTCCAGTGTTCGTCTACTCTTGGCTTGTCTTTTGGACCGAGTTGTTGCGTTCGTCAGAAAACTTTGCATCCGCCAGGGTCTACACCTTTATATTCGCGTGTCTAGATTAGGCGGAATAGTACGTCATGAAGATGAAGGTAGTCGGGCCCCTAGCTCTTCTCGTATGATGGTAGAGCTAATTACGGCTTCAGATGAGGCTGCTCGTCCAGTCAGACTTTGAATCTTCTTCAGAGTAGTGGGGAACTTCATATTCAAGATCGCTTAGATTTTCCTTGAATGGGTATCGGCGAACTTCATCCCAAAGTGCATGCTTTTTTGCCAGAGCGAAAAAGTCTGCCAGAGTTAAATCTTCTTTCATTATCAGTTTTCCTAATAGTGGGTGGTCTGCTGTAAGTCTTTTTTGGAAGGCTGCTCTAGCTTTGCATCCGACTATCCTTGCCTTCTCTGCTTTTAACCTCCTCACATAGTCACGAAACGACTCATTTGGTTCTTTTTGACATCGAACAAATGGTCGGACTTCTTTTTGATTGAGCGACATGATGAATATTCTTTGGTGAAAACCAAAGAAAGTTCGTCGAAATTCCGGATGGATTGTAGCGGCAGGGTGTAGAACCAATCTTGCACCTCGCCTTGTAGAATGATGGCGAATATCTTGCACATAAGATCGTCGTTTTTTCGATAGAAGATCATTGCGCTTCGGTATTGCTTTAGGTGTCTATCCGGGTCTTCATCCTCTTTGAAAGATGTGAAATGTGGCATGTTGAACTCGCGTGGAGGCTCTACCTACTTGATCTCGTCCGTGAAGGATGACCTGTTTATGTTGGTCATGTTCCGTCGTAGTGCTTCGTCGGTGACTTCGTTGCATTGGAAATTATGCAATCACTTGGTCAAAAGTCTCTCTACTTCTTCTTGAATTTGCCTTTGTTGAGGTAGTGGAGCTCTCGGCTGCCCCTAACCGTGACTTGCTGGTCTAGGCTATTCTTCCACGTGTTTGGCGTGTCTATACCCCAGATGCGGTGCGTGTAGCGCGTTCCTAGCAGGCGAGCGAGTTCTTCGCAAGCTGTCGATTGAACTTGAGCTGTATTGAGTGACTACTTCTCTCCGTTCGTCGTGTTGCCTACTCCAATGTGAGGTGGATGATGCTTCTTCTGGACTTAGTCGCCAATGAACACTTCGCCTGGAAAGTTGCTCATGTTGACTATTAGAGTGTAACCCTACCTGTGAATGTATGCTCGTCTGTGGGCCTAGTCGAGAGTGCACACTCCTCCGCGCTTTAAGACGAGAGTATACACTATCTCGGGGGCCCAATCAGGAGTGTACACTGCATGAACACTCGGTTCGTGGCTGGTCGAGTGGCTGCTTGCTGGGACGCTGCTGAAGAGGTTCTTTGTCTGCCCTTGTCCTACTTCAAGACACCTCGTCTGAGGCACGTTGCATCTCGGTGCGCTGCAAGAGCTCGTTTACCAAGGTCGTCTGATGTGCAAGGGCGCTCATCAACTCTATGACTTGTCGAGACAAGTGTTGTTCTCCATTTGGGTTGGAATAGCTTGGAAGGAATACGTCTCCTTGAGCAGTGGAAGTGTGGTAGACTTCGGGCGCGAGATTTTGAGTTAGGAAATGTCAAATCCAAAGAAAAATGTGGTGAAACTGCTCCCAGTTCGATCATCGATCCGAAAATTTAAAACCGGGACGGTTGAACTAATCTTGGATCGATTTTGGCTACTTGGAAGGCCACATGAGCAGACTTGGCCGCGGAAACAGGTTGGGCCACCAGAGTACACTTGGATGCAGAAGCAGGTTGGGCCACTGGAACAGGCTGGGCCATGAGAGTGGGCTGCTCGGCAGGAGCAAGCTGGGTCGTGAGAGTGGGCTGCTCGGCAGGAGCAGGCTGGGCCGTCAGAGTGGGCTGCTCAGCGGGAGCAGGCTAGGCCACGAGAGTGGGCTGTTCGGCGGGAGCAGGCTACTCGGAGTGTGATGCACATGGGTGCGAGGCTTGGGCTCGGCTTAGCAATACATTGAGTTCGCGTTAAGCTTGGAGTGACATGGCTTGGGCCGTGGCCTTGGTGCCATGAGCCTTGGATGACACATCTCGGGCCGTGGTAGCGGTGCCATGGACCTCGCCGCGAGTAGTGGTAACCATGGTGGCCATTGCGGTGGTTGCCATGGTGGAGCCCCGTAGCGATGGTGCCGCTCATATGATCACATTTAGCCTTGTGGATCGTCGTGGTCCCATTTCTTGAATATTGAAATTTTCACTTGTGGAATTTTCTAATTTTCTAGCCATTGTATTCTTCTTTTACGTTTTATTAAAGAATCTTTACAAATAAAAAATTCTAATAATAAGAACGTACGAAAAAATACAAGTAAACTAGAAAATAGAGAAAAACCTTTTTTTATTTAAGAGTCTTCTACGAGTGTGGATTTCTTCTTTCAATGAAAGCATCAATTTGTGGATGCAAATTTCTTCCTCCTTGATCTTGGACAAAATTGCACCTACAAAACAATTAACACCTTAGGGTCAAGGCCAAGAGCCTTACTCGCCCACGATGAATGGGGGGGCTTTGGCCGAAGAACTTCCGATGCCAAAGTTAGAATTTAAAGAGAAAAGTGTTTGGAGAGTATTGGGAATTTTGCAAGTGTGTTGGAATGATCTTTTGGTGAAAATGGGAGCCTATTTATAGGGTTAGGGTGTAACTTATGGTTTAATGTGTGATTTAATAGATTAATTAGGTAATTAATTCATTAATTGTTTAATCAACACATTTTTGGAATAAATATTTTGGGGGTTATGTAATTTATATGAGATGTTTTGAAAGTTATGAAATAATTACCTTGTGGAAAATATAGGATGAGGATGGATGAAATACCTTTGAATTTGTTACCTATTTTGGGCACTTTTGATTTGGTTGAAGGATGATTGATCGCTGCTCACGCGTAGGAATCCCGTTGTACCTCAAAGATATTTTTGTCCTCTTTTGTTCAAAAATTCATGTGTCGCTTTGTGATTATTTTTTACTCTACAATATCATATCACATGCTAGTGGGGTACGTACTAGCTAGTGCCAAACGACGGATCATGATCCTCTCCTGAGCAGATGGAGAGGATCCTCTTGACCAAGCCCATCGGGCCGTTCATTTTTTATCCAACGGCTATAATTATTATAATTTTAGAGGGTCCCCTGTTTGTAACCGTTGGATAAAAAATGAACGGCCCGATGGGCCTGGTCAGGAAGATCCTCTCCATCTGCTCAGGAGAGGATCCTAGTCCCCAA
The DNA here is from genome assembly GCF_042453785.1 of Malus domestica. NCBI lineage: Eukaryota > Viridiplantae > Streptophyta > Magnoliopsida > Rosales > Rosaceae > Malus > Malus domestica. The sequence goes on along the minus strand of NC_091675.1, from coordinate 2,732,021 downwards.
ACGACCACTTGGGAGAGTTGGGACAGGTACTCGTCCCCGGTTACTACAGAAAAGCTCCACTACAAACTACAAATCGTTTCCACGTGTGAAGACTTTCTCTGGTCATAAATAAATAAGACCTAGACGCCAATACGAGACACATATCATTAGTTGCACTCCAAAGACTTTCTTACCTTGCTAATTGATTGATTGCAAAAGGGCTAGTAGCAATCAGTTAATTAAGCGTATTGACTTTTGTATTCTAACTTCGAAACCCTCTTCCTCCGTTATCTTTTTTTTGTAAAGAAACAATAAAATAAAAAAACCAAAACAATTAGCGGTATTAATTTCATGAATTCTAACAACAACAAAATTACATGTTGAATTTTAGATAAATGCTAAAGAGATTATCTCAAAAGTGAGGTTCTTCATGGGTTCTCTGTTACCCCATGTTTTTTACACAACTTTTTATAATGTTGACAATGAAATTAATATTAAACTGTGAGATGATAGAAAATTCATAAAATGTCCAACTTTTAGAGAGCCTCTTTAGCATTTCTCATTTTATTTTGTTATATAAAAAATAAAAATTGAAGAGTATGCAGTAGTGGTTCTTTAATTAGTCAATTTATACGGCTGCATCACGTACGACTATATATTCCACCAGCTAAACTTTTGAAGAAATTTTTGAAGCCCATTTTTTATCCAATCCTGTCCACGATGTTGATCATGTACTGTTTTCTTATCCCTATAAGCTACTCCAAGTGATTAACTTATTAATATGGTTCCTTTGAATTCGTTTTGTCCAATATTCCGGCCTTAATATTATTAAACTTTTTTTTTCCCTGGTACAACCAGCACCTTCAAGTCGTTCCATATAAAATCTTATAATTTGGATTTCTGTATTTTTCTTTGCAATTTCTGTTTGATTTCTGTTGATCTTTGTAAGCGGAAACAGTGGTGTTTGTGATATTAATTATTCCCACAAGTGAACCCCCTACATGTTGAATCATCGTTGATGTATATTCTTTCTTTAAATGTTTGCAATTCCAATCCAATATGTGTAAAGAATCCATACACTACTTAGTACAAGTGTGCTTCAATAAAAGTCTAGATCCAGCTTATCTGGAAGTTAACTTTATCCATATGTGATGAACAATACATTTTTAGAGCACTGAAGGAAGTTGAGGTTTTCGAAAACCAATTTGTCGTATGTGGGTAGTTGCCCCTGCTAGGTGCATTAACTTTAAGAACAACTCGTCAAATCCTCACACGCCTTCAACTTCAAAACCAATTGGAACTAGATTATAAGTCTATGCAAGATTCATTAACTTTTTGATATGCGACGACTCTTCGGATTCTCATACGAATCGCATACATGTGAGTGAATAATTGGTAACTATTTACATCCTTACACTTTAATTAAAACTCTCAAATAACATGTGATGTAAATAATAAATAGAAGGGGGGAAACCACATGACTCTCACTCTCACTCTCTCTCTCTCTCTCTATGTGATAACAAGGTAACTCTAATTAGGATTTTTCACTTTTCACCATTTTCGGATCATGAGTGGTCTGAAATTCTTCCTGAAATGGCAGCAGCAAGAGCAGATGTGAAATTGGGATCTTGGGTCAAGGAAGAAGCCATTTGTTGTACCAAAAACTGTTGGAACGTCGCAGCTTCAGTTTCTTGGGGGCACATAGTAGTATTGGGACTTATCCGGTTAATGTCACATGAAAAAGTTGGAGGTGCAGATCTCTTTGCCATGGATGGTGAAACGGAAATTGGAGGCTGGTTCTGGTTTGGAGATACTGGGGCTATCAGTGTAACTTCAGCTCGGCTTTCAGGGTGCATGTGGTTGTGTTCTCCTTCATATGTAGCTACCAGTACGCATGGATTTTCAGCACTTTTTTGCACCTGAGATTTTAGTAAGAATATCAGTATATAATCTCATGTTTTGAACTAAAACTATGATCTCTAGTAGATACCTTCTTTTTAACTGGGCAACTTGGGGCAAAGGAACACTTGTAGTAAGCCCTAGGTGACGGGTTATCTCTTGTGACCTTCTGACCATATTTTCTCCATTGGTATCCATCCTTCACAATCTGCATTAAATCAAAATCAAATAAATTTTTAATGGAAGTCCATAGTATATGAAGAAAAATAACCCTAGAAATCTCAAGTGATGCAGTGGAGCAGTGGGATAGGGTTAATTTGATAAATAGGACTTAATTACCAGGCGTGTGTCGGATGCATCGGTGCGAACATAAACCCTAGAAATCTTTAAGTTGGCGTGCTCCCTTGGCTTCTTGCATGAGTACTCTTGATCATCACTGAAGGAGCTGGTGTCAGTATTAGTCCCGGGACTAATTAATCCAATCACGTTGTTGTAGTCTTCACTGCCTGCCTTTCGCTTCCTATAAATATCAGATGAGTTGTTTTGCTGCTGCTTGGTGATCATCAATTCTCTCACATGGGATTGCAAGGTGTTGTAATTCTCGCAGAGGGCAGTTAGCATCTCAGTCAGCTTCTTGTTCTCCACACTTATCCTATTCAACTCTTCAGCCAACACATCATGATGACTAGCTACCTGCTACAACATCAAATTTAGAAGACCAATTTAATTAGTTTCGTCATTAATTAATGGTGATAAATGGTATTAGGAAAATGATTTCTGCACACGTTTTCTCACCTCCCTCACTCTCTCTTTTTCTAATTATTGGATTGAACAAATTAATTAAAGCGAAATTAATGGCCAAAATTAAGCGGGTTATGCATAAGGTAAAGGGATGTGCAAAAAATGATATTAACAACAGAAACAAGGCATCCAGAAACAAGGCATCAAACCCAGAGCAAGGCATCAAAGAATGATATTAACAACAGCAACAACAACGACAACAAAAAGCTTGAATTCATAATACTACTTACAGTGGCAGGAGCTTGATGATCATCGGCACTGCAGAACGGAACAAGATTAAGGCCGAGAGAAGTGTTCACCCACGTTGAGTCCATTGTTGATGAAGATCAAAAGGCTTGGAATTAGTAGAAGCAAATAATCTTTCTGAATTTTCAGGACTCAGGCGCTGTGCAATGCATATATATGATACCATAAGGAGGGCAAAGACAATACTATCAATAAGAATATGCTGCAGGAAAGGAAAGAGGGAGGAAATAGCAAGAAGAGAGAGAGAAGACATTCAAGGTATTTTCTTAACATTTGTCACTTCATGATTTATCTGTCTAGAAATTGATATTTTATTAGACAGATGGGGATGAAGGAGTAAGCAGGAAAACGCTATAAAAGCCATGTTGCCATGTCGGTCTTGAAATTCTTATGGTCAAGGTCAAGGCTCCGACTTTGCTAGATAAGATATATATATATATATATATATATATATATATATATATATATATATAAGTCGGCATGTTTAGCACTCCTTCCTTGTAACTAGTTGTAAATATGGAGAAATTTTTATGGCTACATGAAATACAAGTTGCGTGATTTATTATTTTACGTGTTGTAATAAAATTACACAACATAAACATATTTTATTGCTAAAGTGTATTAATAAAAATTATAAAATAAAAATTAAGTGAAATAACAACGTCACATAACTATATTATAAATATACCAAAGAATTACTATAGAAGATAGAGTAGCCGGTTTTAAACTTTTGTATAAAGCTGCTTAATTAGGTTTGGTTTGGTCTTGTTTTTCAATGTTGACTGATCGAGATTTCAAGAAAGCCACAGCTTACACGCGCATGATATGATCAGGAAGGCACAACACGGTTTTGAAATTGTCGGGCACTTGTGTGTTAGCTTAGAGTACCTTCCAACTTTCAACCAACCTTAGACTTTTTATCTGTTCATATCTCCGCAGCTTTTTCAATTAATTTTCACGTGGTCCTTTTAAGACCAGTTAACCGTTTGTAGCAGTCGACATAACCCAAGTGTGTTGCATGCAGTTATGGATCAATGAGTTCTTGATGGATGATTATTTTCTTCCCATGTTGGCATCATTCATAAGCTTTGCTTTTTATTATTGTAAAAGAATTTATTACCTTCAACATATATACAAGCTTCGATCAATCATCAAAGATATTTGGTATTGAATGGATCATATCATCGTTATTTATCCGGCATATTTTTCAGAAAGTAAATATAGTTGATGATGGCTTAGCTTTCTTAGGACATTTATACGATGAATCTTGTATTTGATTCAATAATTCTCTCTTCAATATTTGGTTTCACCCTATCGGCGAGGTTTTCTAGTTTTTCGTGCCATTGTGATTTTTGTTGTTTCAGATCTCAAATGTAAAAATTGGCTATGAAACCAAAAACTCCTACCACGACTGAACCTAATGTATTCTTCAACTCAATTGATAAAATAAAATATATAAGACACACAGGATGAGTACATACATAATTTGAGACAAAATAAAGTATTAAGGGGTTAAGTGTGAGTATATGGGAATAGTTAAAATTAAACCATATACATATTTTCCGTCGTGTTTTTATATTGCAACTTGAATGTTTGACTGCTAGGTGCTAAATAACATTTGATTTTGGATGGGGAAAAGAAAAACTTGTGTAGAGCTTGGTATGTCATTGAACGATGTTGAGTGGCATTACAATTCATTCAAAACTTGCCATGTGGTAAGGTTTAAATATAATTTTTACCATATTTTATATAATTTTCATTTCCTTCTCAATTTGCCCCACTACTTTCCTTGCATTTCTTTAGAAATACATGCATCAATACGAGAGAAAAAAATATTTCACTTTAGAACCAAAGAAACTATCAACCGTGTTGTGATTGAGAAAATCAACCACCCTATAAAATCATCGCCTACATACATTTTGAATGAACCAATAGAATCATGGAGGAGTTTCTGTACAGCAAATTATGAGAAAATTACCGTTTGAAAATGGTAGATTCAATTTGTGTCATCTTTGTTGGATATTAGAGATTCGTGTGTTAATCAAGCCAAGTTCATATGATAAAATCCCCCTTCCCCTACTATTCAGTAGTTTGTTGAGGAGCTTCTCTCTTTCCGTAGGATCAAAAGAAGGACACCAGTCGCATAAACACCCCGTATTTTTTGCTATAATTATCAACAGTTCATTTATAAAAAAAGATTTGTTTATTAGGATAACCTTAAGGAATGAAAGAAAGTGCCCCTTTTATAAGAGCTACTTCCGAACCGCTTTCCAAAGCAAATGTAAACGACTAATAAGCAAAGCACTGGGTATGGTCAGCCTTAGACAAGACAATCATTCACACCTTACTTTATCTATATTAACTTTTTATGTACTTAATTGAAAAAAAACAAGACAAAATCGGTTGCTTCTAGTTTCCATGATATGAAAAGTGAGAGAAGGTGGGTTCTTATTTTTTTTCAGATTTTTCAAAGAAAAGAGGCGATACGCGGCTGGGAAGAAAATCTGACAAGAAAAATGAGAGGAGGAATTGAGAAAAAAAAAATGAGAGGTGTAATTATTTAGTAGAAAAATCTATTATGAAAAAAAAAATTAAATATTAAACTATAATCAATATTGTAGATAATGCTTACTAAGTGGCACATTTTGAGTCGATATTGGATAATAGTCTACTCATCATTGTCTAGTGGGAAGAATTTTTTAATGTGACCGGTATACGGAGTGGTACACCACGTGTCACTATACAAATTGTGGGATATGTGTGCTAAAATGTTAATAACTTAAAAAATAAAATTTCCCATCACTCATATTAAAACATGTGGTGTACCACTTGTATTTCCGTCACAACTAAAAATTTCTCGTCCAATGGCAAGTCAAACCCGACACAAGTTTTTCTCGGAAATATTTAGTTTATATACACACCACTCAATTATCATAGAGTCAGAGACTCATGCACGTTGATCGGTTAAGCAAATCTTGTGATAATTACTTGCTAATTTACAATGATTTGAACTCGTAACGAAGTTGATTATCTCTGTTTCTGGATTAATTACTATACAGCACAATGATCAATTTCAGGTGTTTATGGTCTCTTAGAGCAGTTCCACCATGGGCAATAGCTCGGCGGCTCTCAAACATGGCTAGAAAGCCCAAGCAACTTGGTCCAGCGTGTGCTGGGAGCCTGAGCGGGCTCGAGGGAGAGGCCCATCAGGAGTTACCAGCCCGAGAGCCCAAAGGGCATGTGACGCAAGGCTAACATCTGGGCGACGTCAGCCATCATCTCCTCTGCATTTCTCGAACTCTTCCGAGTACTATTTGATTCAAGGAGGGAGAGAAAGAGAGTCAAACCTTGTCCTTCAGCATGTGGATGAAGGTCATCTTGTCGGCATTGTCGAGGCCCAGAAACAGAATCTTGGCCTCCTTCTGCCACAACCTGAGGGAGGCAAGGACGTCGTAGAACCAATCGAACATAAACATGGCAACGACTACGACGACGGCGGCTGATTCTTCTCCAAGAGCAGATCAATCGATGGGGTTGTAAGACCATCTCCAATGGTGGCTTATAACCTAAATTTTCCCCTTTTTTTCCCCCCAAATCCACTCCAACCCAAAACCTAAACCAAACCTAAAACCTAAAACTTAAAAAGAAGGTAAATATAGGTCACAAATTTAGCCCACAAAAGCTGTTGGGACCCACAGATGAGAGTGAAAAGTGGGCCCTGTCCTGTAGCCAACGGCTACTTTTCTTTATCGGGTGGTGGTGGTAATTGGACCGTTGGTTAATCCAATGGTCTACATTCAATTTTTTTTTATATTTATATATTTATTGAATCCAACGGCTTAAATCGAATATAATCAAATCTAACGGTAAAAAAAAAGATCTAACGGTCCAAATTTAAATCCAATGGCTAGAATAATCTTAAAATTTATCGGAATTTAAATATTTTTTTCCAATGGCTAGAATAATTTTTTTTTTTAAGTTTATGTGGTTTATCATGATTTTCATGTATTGATTTAATGATTTTTCAAAATTTATCGGAATTTAAATATTTTTAGGTTAAAATGTTCATAAAATTAATTTAGGATATTCTACATAATTTTTTTTTTTTTAAAAGTTAATTTAAAAAAATAGCCTTAATTCATTTTTTGATAATATGGAGCTAAAATTTTAGGTCAAAATGATTGGAGTAGAAAAACTGTTTCTGGGCTAAAACCTAAATTTTCTGGGTTAAATATTTTTAGATTTTAGGTCAGGATTGGAGATGGTCTAAGGGAAGTAGGAAAAAACCCACAAGGAATCAGAGTGTGAGAGGTCAAATCGGAGGGGGTTTTGATTTGTTGTCAGCCTCTTTCTCTCCCTCTGCATTTCTGGGGAAACAAAAATTGACCAAAGTAAATACTATAATTTTAATTATAAATTAAAAAAATACTAGTATTTTATTATCTATTGTTAGGGCTATTCAATTTAGGAGTGGAAATGTAAAAACTAATTACCGTTCATTAAGAGCAATTACTGTTCATTGGATAGATTAAACAGTGAAGCAAAAGTCGAAAAGCAACTTAACCATGAAACCTCGAGACAGAGTGTGAATGCAGGAAATCCATTGACACACGCAAGTGTGAAAAGTTTAATAAAATTTCATTCCAAAGAGTGGTAGTACTGTAACTATCAATAAATAATTTGGAAATGTCAATTTTTATCAAATATTTCTTTTGATTATCCTTAAAGTCAAATAACAAATAAAGGTTGCCTTGAAATTTTTGGATGTGGTGAAACAACTACATGTGTACGTTTCTGAGAAGGATCGATCAAATATTGGACCCAACTCGACCTTAATTGACTTGAAATCGGGGTGCAGTGCATGTGAAGTGCGAACAGGTTAGCAAAAGTAGGTTGCAGGCATGGTCTAAGATATCGAAAATATCGGTAGTCTAAAAATATGGAAATTTTAATGGAAATATCGAAATATTATCGATATCGATAAAAATTGAATAAAAACCACTAAAATTGTAAGTAAAACTTGTAAATTTTTATTGAAACTTTGCAGGATGTTTATTTAGTCAATTATCTATTAGTTTATCACAAAAAATTGGAATGAAATGCATTGCATGATGGATTTGACTGATTTAAGTTGATTATATAACGAGCTGACAAACATTGTGAGGGTAGAAAATATGTAGTAATTAATGAAAGAAGTTTAAACGCACCATAATCATTTATATATAATGAATTAGTACAATATTTTACACTTTATACATTACATGGTAAGATACATGAGTGACTTAGTACCGCATAGAGTTCCTATGAGGTTCAAAATTTTCATTATCTTCATCATCTCTATGTGTAGAGTAAGTGTATTGTGAAAAGTAGTCAGCAACCATGGCAATGGCTTTCAAGAACCAAAACCCAAAAGTCAATAAGAAACCAAATACTTCGGTATTTTTAGGGATTTCGGGATTACCAAACAAATGGGATTTGGAAACCAATCCCATATCGAAAATTTCAGTATTTTTTGAGATGGGATTCCCGAACTTTGGGATGGTTTTGGTTTGAGATTTTTCGGTTTGGGTTTGGAACTTTTTCGGTTTGGTTTGGGATTTTCGGGAAATTTTTCCAGCCCTACATGTAAGTGACCAAATAAAAAATAGAAAAATTAAAAACCACATGTCATTGACTAAGTAATTAATTGACACAATTTAAAATATAATACCACAAAAAATTTGGAATATGTGCAAATTTGTTTCTTGCAAAAAGAATTCAAAACAAAACCATATATATATATATTTTAGCATATTTTCATAAAAACATAAGTGATATGGTGGTCAAGGCGTTAAAGGAGTCAAATGGGAGGGGTTCGAATCCCTCTATGCTCAAGATTGAGACTTTTTAGAAAATTTCAAGTATTTTTTGGGGGATAAGTCACGAAATATTGGGGGATAAGTCACGAAATATCGTCATCTCAAAAAAATGATAATTTCGCCGATATTATCGATATTTTGGTCCATGGTTGCAGGAAACTGAAAATGTTGACAGCTACTCCCCTCGTTTATGACTCATATTGAAAAACAGAAAGTGATATGTTTGTTACTATTTGTGCCTCAAGTTGGTAAAAAAAATAGAGTAATGCTAGTTAATTCAAAATTTTATATTAAATTTGCAAATCATATTTTGTGTCACTAATAAGGATTAAGTATGTTAATTAACACTTAAGTAATAATTCAATCATCAACAACTGTCATATGGTTTACAAAGTTTGGTTTAAAATTTTGATATCCCTAACTAGCATTACCCTAAAAAAATAAGGTGACTTATCGAGCCCGGATAAAGGAGGAGGGGGAGGGCGTCAGGTAGTCGACAGCCGGCACTCCATGATCACGTCGAATCCTTATGAAAATGAATCCAGAACAAAATCGCGCTAAAGCTAGGGCGTCACCCGTAAGTGGCGCGCTGTGTGACCCGAGCACAGTGATAAGTGAGCAAGGGTCGCTGTATCTCCATCGGCACCCGGATGCAGTGTTAAATGAGCAAGGGGGCCATAGAAACTTCTTTTCGAACGACTCCACTCAAAGTTGTTTGGGAGCATATGCTCCTATCAACTTTACCCGGGACACACAAAAGAAGTACTTTGATCCTATTAGACGGGGGAGGGTGAAGAAGCTAGGACAGAAGGGTAGAGTTCAAGAGAGCAAAATGCGTTTAGGAACGTGGAATATAGGAACCTTAACGGGAAAATCTATGGAAGTAGTGGAAGTTATGGTGAGGAGAAGGATAAATATTATGTGCCTACAAGAAACTAAGTGGGTTGGTAGTAAGGCAAAGGATCTAGAAAACTCAGGGTTTAAACTTTGGTATTCGGGCACAAATAGAACGAGAAACGGTGTTGGCATCATCGTGGACAAGACCTTGGTACAAGATGTTGTAGATGTCAAGAGGGTAGGAGATAGAATCATGGCAATCAAGATTGTAATAGGACAAGAACTTATCAATGTGATTAGTGCGTACGCACCTCAAGTAGGGTTGGATACGAGTTCGAAGGAGAAATTTTGGGAAGATCTTGGAGACTTGGTGCAAGGAATTGCTCAGACGGAGAAGTTATTTATAGGAGGAGATTTAAATGGACACGTGGGCAGGGAGACAGGCAACTATGGAGGTTTTCATGGTGGCCATGGTTTTGGGGAGAGAAACGAGGATGGGGAAGCTATCTTGGATTTTGCAATGGCATATGATCTCTTCTTAGCCAACACCTTCTTTAAGAAGAGAGAAGAACATGTGATCACCTACAAGAGTGGGTCGTCAAAAACACAAATAGATTTTCTTCTAATGAGGAAAGGGGATCGTATAACTTGTAAGGATTGCAAAGTTATACCAGGAGAGAGCGTGGCTAATCAACATCGCTTGTTGGTGATGGATGTACATATCAAAAGAGTAAGACAAAAGAACAAGACTTGGAAGTGCCCAAGGACTAGATGGTGGAATCTAAAAGAAGAAAAACAAGTTATTTTCAAAGAGAAGGTAATCACCCAATGTGTGTGGGATAGAGAGGGGGAAGCTAGCCAAATGTGGGATTCCATGGCTAGTTGTATCCGAAAAGTAGCAAAAGAGGTATTAGGAGAGTCCAAGGGCTTTGCCCCACACCAAAAGGAATCTTGGTGGTGGAATGAGGAGGTACAAACAAAGGTGAAAGCTAAGAAGGAATGTTGTAAAGCCTTATACAAGGAGAGGACCGATGAAAATGGTGAAAGGTATAGAAAAGCGAAGCAAGAGGCGAAGAAAGCTGTCAGAGAAGCTAAGTTAGCGGCTTACGACGATATGTATAAACGACTAGATACCAAAGAAGGAGAGTTGGATATCTATAAACTATCTAGAGCAAGGGAAAAGAAGACAAGGGACCTAAACCAAGTGAGGTGCATCAAGGATGAGGATGGAAAGGTTCTTGCTACAGAGAACGCGGTTAAAGACAGATGGAGAGGTTATTTTCATAATCTTTTCAATGAACGACATGAAATGAGTGCTTCTTTAGGGGAGTTGAGTAACTCAGAAGAGTGTAGAAACTACTCTTTTTATCGTCGAATCCGGAAGGAAGAAGTGGTTGTAGCTTTGAAGAAGATGAAGCATAAAAAAGCAATAGGCCCAGACAATATACCAATCGAAGTGTGGAAACTTTTGGGAGAGACAGGTATAACATGGCTCACTGACCTTTTCAATAGGATTTTGAAAACGAAGAAGATGCCAAATGAGTGGCGAACGAGCACTTTGGTGCCTATCTACAAGAATAAGGGCGACGTACAAAATTGCATGAACTATAGGGGTATTAAGCTAATGAGTCATACAATGAAGCTCTGGGAGAGAGTCATTGAGCATAGATTGAGGCAAGAGACACGGGTTTCGGACAACCAATTCGGGTTCATGCCAGGGCGCTCAACCATGGAGGCAATCTATCTCTTACGAAGATTGATGGAAAGATATAGAGATGGGAAAAAGGATTTACACATGGTCTTTATAGATTTGGAAAAAGCGTATGATAGGGTCCCAAGAGACATTCTTTGGAGGATTTTAGAGAAGAAAGGAGTACGAGTAGCATATATCCAAGCTATAAAGGATATGTATGAAGGAGCAAAGACTGCCGTAAGAACTCATGAAGGACAAACCGAAAGCTTTCCCATAACTGTAGGATTACATCAAGGCTCATCCTTAAGTCCTTACCTTTTTGCGTTGGTAATGGATGAGTTAACAGGACATATTCAAGATGATATTCCTTGGTGTATGCTTTTCGCAGACGATATAGTGTTGATAGATGAAACTCAGGAAGGGGTAAATGCAAAGCTTAACCTTTGGAGAGAAGTGTTGGAATCTAAAGGTCTTCGCCTAAGCCGATCAAAGACAGAATATATGGAGTGCAAGTTCAGTGCAAATGGAGGCCAAAACGAGTTAGGGGTGAGGATCGGAGATCAAGAAATACCAAAGAGCGACCGTTTTCGTTACCTAGGATCTATCTTGCAAAAGAACGGAGAATTAGATGGAGATCTCAACCACAGAATACAAGCTGGATGGATGAAGTGGAAGAGTGCATCCGGCGTGTTGTGTGACCGCCGTATGCCACTGAAGCTCAAGGGAAAATTTTATAGGACGGCAATAAGGCCGGCGATGCTGTATGGCACAGAATGTTGGGCGGTGAAACATCAACACGTACACAAAATGGGTGTAGCGGAGATGAGGATGCTTCGTTGGATGTGTGGGCACACGAGAAAGGATAAGATTAGGAATGAGGATATCCGGGGTAAAGTAGGAGTAGCCGAAATTGAAGGAAAGATGAGAGAAAATCGGTTACGGTGGTTTGGACATGTGCAAAGAAGGCCTACTGACGCTCCGATTAGAAGATGCGACTATGGGACAGAGGTTCAAGGCCGAAGGGGTAGAGGAAGACCTAGGAAAACTTTGGAAGAGACTCTAAGAAAAGACTTAGAGTACTTGGATCTAACGAAGGACATGACTCAGGATCGAGCACAATGGCGTTCTAAGATTCATATAGCCGATCCCACTCAGTGACTTGGATTTTCCAAGTCTCCAACCGAGAAGTTTTCCTCACTCGGGAAATTAAGGGAACACTACCCCAACCTACATGCTCCACTCAGAAAGCTTCAACATACAAGCTTCAACAAAAGAAAATTCAAAGAACTTAGCGAAGAAGGCTTTGGTGTATTTAACACAATACGTTGAAATGAAGGAAAGCTTATTTATTGATATCCCCGATAAGCTACAAATATGTACATATACATGAGTCAAAATAAACACACAAGAGGGAGCCTTCACAAAGGTTGCTTAGGAGAAGTCTCAGCAGTCGGTAGAGCCCCAGAAAGAGAAGGCACCGGAGGGGGATCATTTGGAGCCTCAGTACTGGACAGAACCCTAGAAGGAGGAGGCATCAGAGGTTGATCATTCGGAGCTTCATTATGCGGTACAGCCCCAGAAGACGAAGGCAATAAATGCCTTTGAAACAAACCCACAAATCTCTGATGATCAAGTAAAACCTGACCATCAGTTTCCTTCATCTGGTCAAGCTTCCTCTTCATGTTTGTAGCATAGTCATGTGCGAGCCGGTGCAACTGTTTATTCTCATGCTTGAGCCCTCTAATCTCCTGTTTGAGACTCATCACTTCAGCCGCCAATGATTCAACTTGGCGGGTTCGAGCAAATAGGCGTTGGGCCATATTAGACACAGAACCTGCACACTGAACACTGAGAGCCAGTGAATCCTTAACAGCTAACTCATCAGACCGTTTGGAAAGTAGTCTGTTATCTTTGGGGGTGAGAAGGTTCCTGGCCACCACCGCAGCGGTCATATCATTCTTCATCACGGAATCCCCAACGGTAAGAGGACCAGTAGGGGAGACGAAGGATGGGCGCCATATGTTGTCTGGAGAAGGCGGGGCTGCCTCTTCAACAAGGTTCAAGTCAAAACGACGGTCGGAGGGGCCAGACATTTTCAAAGGTGTTGAAGAGAGAAGAGGTCGGACAAATCAAGATCTTAGAAGTGCAAGAATGAAGCTTCTACTGGTGGAGATTCAAGTGTGCTTTGGAACTTAATGCCAGCCCCTATAAAAATCTGCACTCGACGGAGCTTCAGAAATCGAAGAGGCGCCTGCTCAGAAATCGAAGAGGCGTTTGCTTTCTCAAAAGCTGGGCTGCTTAGAGATCACGAGGGTTGATCTCAGAAATCGAAGAGGCGTTTGCTTTCTCAAAAGTTGGGCTGCTCTAAGACCACGAAGGTCGATCTCAGAAATTGAAGAGGCGCTCGCTTTCTCAAAAGCTGGGCTCCCCAGAGACCACGAGGGCCGATCTCAGAAATCGAAGAGGCACCTACTTTTCCAGCCTTGTCAGCACCTGTCACACGCACACTCAGCTTTGCGGAAATTATGGGCATTCTGTCGAAGACTTCTGGGGAAGTAGAAAACTCATGAATCTTACTGTTCAATCACCCACTTCCCACACGCAACAATAGCTCATGGGTACCACAGATAACTTTGCCAAAGTTCTCTGCCAAAGTTGAGCACGTGAAGCTTGCAGCTCCCACTACATCGCTCTGACCAAGAAGGGTAAAAGAATAGCAAAGAAACAGCACTAACAAAGTTTAGACCCATAAATTTTGAAGGTCTAGCTACCATATTATTACCCACAAGGGTAAAGGAACAGTACCACTGCTGGATAATTGGAAAGTCCCTGTGTGTCAACCTCTGTGCTTCGTGGCAAGGTAGACTAGCAAACATGCCCAACCTTTACTCACATTCGAGAAAACACTCCCAATAAGATTGCTTGCTCCAAAATCGAAGAGGCACCGTCCTCCGAATCTCGAGAGCCAGACTCCCAACATGACTACTTTCTTAAAAATCGAAGAGAGGGTAAAGGAACAGTACCATTGCTGGATAATTGGAAAGTCCCTGTGTGTCAACCTCTGTGCTTCGTGGCAAGGTAGACTAGCAAACATGCCCAACCTTTACTCACATTCGAGAAAACACTCCCAACAAGATTGCTTGCTCCAAAATCGAAGAGGCACCGCCCTCCGAATCTCGAGAGCCAGACTCCCAACATGATTACTTTCTCAAAAATCGAAGAGACACTGCTCCCCGAATCTTCGAGAGCCAGAGCCCCAGCATGATTGCTTTCTCAAAAATCGATAAGGCATCGTTCTCCAAATCAATCGAAGAGGCGCTCGCTTTCTCAAAAGCTGGGCTGGTCAGAGACCACGAGGGCCGATCTCAGAAATCGAAGAGGCACCTACTATTCTAGCCTTGTCAGCACCTGTCACACGCACACTCAGTTTTGCAGAAATTATGGGCATTCTGTCGAAGACTTCTGGTGAAGTAGAAAGCACATGAATCTTACTGTTCAATCACCCACTTCCCACACGCAACAATAGCTCATGGGTACCACAGATAACTTTGCCAAAGTTCTCTGCCAAAGTTGAGCACGTGAAGCTTGCAGCTCCCACTACATCGCTCTGACCAAGAAAGGTAAAAGAATAGCAAAGAAACAGCACTAACAAAGTTTAGACACATAAATTTTGAAGGTCTAGCTACCATATTATTACCCACAAGGGTAAAGGAACAGTACCATTGCTGGATAATTGGAAAGTTCCTGTGTGTCAACCTCTCTGCTTCGTGGCAAGGTAGACTAGCAAACATGCCCAACCTTTACTCACATTCGAGAAAACACTCCCAACAAAATTGCTTGCTCCAAAATCGAAGATGCACCGTCCTCCGAATCTCGAGAGCCAGACTCCCAACATGACTACTTTCTCAAAAGCGAAGAGAGGGTAAAGGAACAGTACCATTGCTAGATAATTGGAAAGTTCCTGTGTGTCAACCTTTGTGCTTCGGGGCAAGGTAGACTAGCAAACATGCCCAACCTTTACTCACATTCGAGACAACACTCCCAACAGGATTGCTTGCTCCAAAATCGAAGAGGCACCGCCCTCCGAATCTCGAGAGCCAGACTCCCAACATGATTACTTCCTCAAAAATCGAAGAGACACTGCTCTCCGAATCTCGAGAGCTAGACCCCCAGCATGATTGCTTTCTCAAAAATCGAAGAGGCATCGCTCTCCGAATCTCGAGAGCCAGATACCACAGACCACTTTTTCAAAGTGCTCTGACAGAGTTAAAACATGTGAAACTGGCAGCTCCCACTACCGTGCTATGACCAAGCAGGGTAAATGAATAGCATTACTACTTGTTAGGGAGACTCCTATATATGTCGACCTCCATCCCCAACGGACAGGCAGACCTGCAAAAATGCTCAACCCTTCATCATATCTGAGAGGGCACTCCCAACGAAGCCTTTCGAAATATTCAGCTTTCTTTC
The DNA here is from genome assembly GCF_042453785.1 of Malus domestica. Taxonomy (NCBI): domain Eukaryota; kingdom Viridiplantae; phylum Streptophyta; class Magnoliopsida; order Rosales; family Rosaceae; genus Malus; species Malus domestica. The sequence continues at coordinate 2,716,238 of NC_091675.1, read as the reverse complement.
CCCCCGATAATACCTCTGCAAACAAGCTATACTAGAGCAAGAATATCTCATATCATCAGGGTTAAAAGCAAGAGTATCCCATATCATGCTTTTTCCCTGTCTTTTCCTTTGGCCTTGTTTTTACCTGCAAGACAAGGAGAAAGAGAGCAATCAGTCAGCACTTGGAATCAAGCTTCCAGCCAGGAACTAACTGCCTGGAACCCCTTACCTGATTACTTACCTGGCATTGCTCTCGAGTACTCATCTTCACCATCTTATGTTTCCAGGGAAGATTCCGCATCTGCTTGAGGAACAGATAGGGCAAGTGCGAAGGATACAAGGAAGCATGTGGAGACAAGCGTAACAGCACACGTGCCGATACATCCATTACTCTGTCAAAAGCAAAAGTATCCCATATCAGCAGGGTGGAACGTACTCTAGATTTGATGGACTTGTTTTGACCCTCAAATTCTTCAGTCGGCCTTATACTCTGGAGGAAACCAGAAAACCCTCCAGCTCAGTTCAAGAATAAGCCTGTGGAAAGTTACTTCTTCAAAAGCAAAAGTATCTCATATCATCTCTTCTCATTTTTCTTCTCTTTATCCTTCATGCTGCTGCAAGATGGGGAGAAGGTGAACAATCGGTCGGAGCTCTGATTGCTTACCTTGTCTGTCACCTCTTTCAGCAGACCCCCTAGCTCGGCGACTTGGGGGACTCCTACTACATGGTTTGTATCGCGCTTGACCAAGCTTGAAACTACAAGTAAGCTTCAAGTGAAATTGATACATTACCTTGTGCATCTCCACCAGTTAAAGATACCACCCCTGGATGGAGGAAGAGTACTTCCAGAGAAGATGCCACATCTACCTATGAGACAGATAAGGCAAGTCAAGACGACACCACACTCCGATACTTAGAAGTTTCGTGATTACGAGATCATTCTCCCACAATATTTCCTAATGTCATTTGTACTAAATCATTCACTTGTACTCATTAAAGGAGAGCATGAACCTATGTACTTGTGTAAACCCTTCACAATTAATGAGAACTCTTCTATTCCGTGGACGTAGCCAATCTGGGTGAACCACGTATATCTTGTGTTTGCTTTCCTATCTCTATCCATTTATATACTTATCCACACTAATGACCGGAGCAATCTAGCGAAGATCACAAAAAGCGACCGTTTTCGCTACCTAGGATCTATCTTGCAAGAGAACGGAGAATGAGATGGAGATCTCAACCATAGAATACGAGCTGGATGGATGAAGTGTAAGAGTGCATCCGGCGTGTTGTGTGACCGTCGTAGGCCACTGAAGCTCAAGGGAAAATTTTATAGGACGGCAATAAGGCCAGCGATGTTGTATGGCACAGAATGTTGGGCGGTGAAGCATCAACACGTACACAAAATGGGTGTAGCGGAGATGAGGATGCTTTGTGGGATGTGTGGGCACACGAGCAAGGATAAGATTGGGAATGAGGATATCCGAGGTAAAGTAGGAGTAGCCGAAATTGTAGGAAAGATGAGAGAAAATCGGCTCCGGTGATTTGGACATGTGCAAAGAAGGCCGACTGACGCTCCGGTTCAAAGATGTGACTACGGGACAGAGGTTCAGGGCCGAAGGGGTAGAGGAAGACCTAGGAAAACTTTGGAAGAGACTCTAAGAAAAGACTTAGAGTACTTGGATCTAACGGAGGACATGACACAAAACCGAGCGCAATGGCGTTCTAGGATTCATATAGCCGACCCCACTTAGTGGGAAAAGGCTTTGTTGTTGTTGTTGTTGTATCGAGATTCACGTCAGGCAATTCCTCCAAATCAGTTAGGCGTGACAGGGCATGTTATTCTCTAGAGTTCTATGAAAAAATGAGGATCTATCGGGAGCACACCAGTGTAGTGTCATTCAAGGGCCCTTAAATGTGTAATTCAGTCGAGTATTTTAGAGCAAAGTTCTAATCCTAGATTTGCATACCATAAAGGAGGGGTCGTGAGTCCTCATATAATGGTCTCAGATGACCTAATTAACTTGGGAGCTGAATCCGGAGATGATATGTGGAATTTGGTGATGATCTCATTTGATTTTCAGCTAATACGAATTACGAAATTTGGTTAATAATTAGTACTAGGATTCTCTCTTTAAGGCTTGTTACTTACGTGGTATGGAGATAAGAATGAATAAGTATGAGAATTGATGAGTATGAGATAAATAGTCATTCTACGGATATTCATTTTTTAGGTAAGTTATACGTAAAACCAATGAGACCCATACGTTTTTTCATTTTTCAGTTGTTTGTAAACAAATGAATAGAAATGATACCCATTTTCCTCACTCCATTCCTTGTAAGTTAATATGCCTATATATCATGATGTCCCTATGACTTGGAGTTTACTCCTCAACTCCTGGCCTGTCAGGTTTTACATTTTGGTAACCAAGCCAAGAGTATTTACCCAGCAACAGTTACAACTTACAAACCCTACAAATAACCACATGATTTTTCTCAAAGTATTCAAATACATAAAAGCTATCTCAAAGTACATGAGTCCAGCAACAACAGTTACTCGTGCACGTCCTAATAAATGACCGACCACTTAAAAGTAACTTCACTGTACATAAACGCAGAACAAAATGATTTATGTCCTCTAAACCGAAGGACACAAATAAGTGTACATGAACACAAGTAGTTTAGTAGTTTGTTTGTCGGCCATCTAATGTTATTGCTTTTCTATTTTTTTTTTCTTTTCTGCTAGTGTGTGTTAGTCTTTCTATATATTTTCAAGTTGATATAATTTCATACGTTATAAAAAGAATAATATCCTTGTGATGATTCTCATCATGATCTTATGCCATTTGGCACGAAGAGGAAGAGAAGAAAAGTCCAATTGTGTTGATGCAATCATCCCATATACTACTGTTTTTTTATGACATCACAACGTGGAAGAAGACCGCGGAACAAATGCAAGTCTTTCTTTTGCTTTAACAATGTCAGAGTCTTTAGACCATGATTAGTGTACGATCCAATTCAAGAGTGAATGCGAGATGGTGTTGTACACAAAGATTCCAACCATTTGTATAGATTGGTTATGTCGGTTATATGCACGATACGACACGTATGACAAATTTTTTAAATTTGTGTACCATCCTAATTTAAATTATTTATACATAGAAGGTTGGTAGACATTATTTTTTTAAGACCAAGATACATATCTATATATATAAACAAAATTTTGGTGAAACTTTCAAAATTTTCAAAGTGGAATTCAATATAATAAAGGTAAATTATTAAAATTTAAATAATTAAACAAAAGCAAACTCAATTTACATAATAAACCAATTGACATATGTGAGAACGTGTTTAAAATGATCGACAAGCCTTGTTTTATTGATGGGTCTCCATCCCTCTATCTTTCCCTCAACTAAGTATGGTAAGGACAACCTTGAATCGGAGTTTTCATGCTCATACCAACCAAAATTCACCATGGATAGCCAGGGTGAAACTTTCAAAATTTTCAAAGCATAATTCAATATAATAAAGGGTAAATTTAATAAAATTTAATAATCAAATAAAAAACTAATATATGAAAGAGTGAATTATTAAAATTTAAATAATTTAACAAAAATAATCACAATTTACATAAGAGACTATATGATAAAGTCAACTGACATATGTTAGAATGCCTTCAAAAAGGCTAGTATTTATATTTAATATAATAAAACGTTATAATGCGTGGAGTCAATATAATATTCAAGATAGAAAATTAATTGTAGTTCCTTGCTATTTTCTAAGGTGAAAAGGCTTCGTGTATCGATCGTGTTCATACTCTTAAGTCGGTAGAGGTAGAAAGTTTTCCTCATATCCATCTCATATGTTTATCCAAAGTCATATGTTGCATAACGTAAGCCTGTGTACGTCATCATTTTTTTGGTTTTATATGATGTTATATATATATTATCTGTCACTCGTCAACTTCATTGAAATTTCCAGGAAATTAACTGAACGAGCACCTTTTCCAGGGAGAAATGTTAGAAACTGAGTTCATCTGTTGTTTGATTAAATTAGGATTGTCATGCACTAAACAAAGACAGAAAGACATAAAAATTGGTTTTCCATCTATATACACATGGCATGGTGTACGTCTATTGTTTGGACATTTTCGACGTGTACAAATCATATACTAGTGCAAAATGTTGAGGAATATTAGCATCATCAATTATATACGCATGCATATAAATTAATAACTAGTAGCTTTCTGAATGATGTAACTATGATTTACAAGTCAAACAAATCAATTATGGTTCACAACTGGCCACACGTATTTTATGAGAAATTCTGTTTCTAGTAGGTAGAAGTCTTATATTGTCCACAACTTAACCAATTTTACTTTTTCTTTATTAGGAAGCTACTCATATTATTGGGAGGGTTCTACATCAAAATGTTACAACACCATGCATGTCATTATCTATATATAGTGACCACAATGTTATTAAGATTTCAAAATACCAAATTGTATATAGTGACCACAATGTTATTTATGCAATCATTACATGTTAATTAGTCATCTAAGATATATAAATCAAGTACAATTAAATCATGTAACAAGAAGACTAGAAGTTGGTAAGTCAAGCCGAATCTTGCCTCACGATCCACACCTTTGCATATTTTGAATATGAAAAAAGGCCACGTCATCTGACCTACCACCTAAATATTCATTTTTTCATGTGAGGCACTGAATTACATCAGCATATTCACGTCATCTGACCTATTTCTTTTGTACATGTTATTTGTGAGGTTGCTACCTGTTTTGTTGTCGATGAGGATAATGTACGTGTTTTGCGTTTTTCTTTTCAGAGCCAAAATTCCAACACTTGTTTCTTCTGGAGTTTCTCGATCGATCGAGAGGGCCATTGGGTTTTTGTTTGGACACTAAAGATGGCAAGGACCAAGTGAAATATCATTGTCGCCAACTAGACTTGGGATTTTACAAGTGTGGTTCGTTTCCCATTTGAAAAGTTGTTTAGAGTGTCTGCCACTCACCACGAGATATTTGATGTTATAATATCTAAACTATGCATTATGCATAGAAACATGAAATTTATGATCCGCTTTCATTATAAGTTAGGTAACAATAAGAATTTTTCCGTTCTCATTTAAGTTGCAATATTAAACAAAGTAGTGTATATTTACAAGAATTATATGAAATTATAAGGAAATTAATGATTAAAAATAGGTGCATATTACAAATGAAAAATGTTTGAATTCTTCCTTTAACAAATAAAATATATCTTATGCACATTACAAATAGATTGGGATATGGCTGAATTTTCTTAACTTAAATCTCCATTCTATCCTCGTTTCTAACTTCTTTTATATGATGTCTTCAAACCAATTTTTCAAAGAGAAATGCTAAGGAGACTACCTCAAAGTGGAACTCTCCATGGACTCTCTGCCACCATATGTTTTTGGCACAATATTTTATAATGTTGGCATAAAATTGTGCCAAAAACGTGAAGTGATGTAGAGTCCATGGAAAGTCTTCTAAGCATTTCTTTTCCAAAAGGATAACACCAAGGAGACCATCTATTTAAATTATATTTTATAAATCATATGACGTGATTGTTGATGATTGAATTATTATTTAGGTGTTGATTAACATGCTTATTTCTTATTGGTGACACATCACATGAATTACAAATGTAATTTAAAAAGTTGGTCTATCTAGAAAAGAAAAACCACTTATTGGTTTTCCTTCCGTTCTCCAGCCCAATGGATCAGGCGGACACACCGATGCCGCTTCTTCTGCTGAGATGGATTGAAATGTTCAAGCCAATCAGTCATTGCGGACTCTGATTCCATTTGTAATTAAAACCCAAATGGACACCTTCTCGCCGTGAAAAGGGCATGTTAGTTGATTTTTTTGGGCCCTTCTGGCCCACTTTATCCGATTTAGTGTTTGTTTCCTAACCACTAGTCAAACCTATATTTCTCTATCTGAAAGAGGAGTGCTAATTGTGACGATTATCATTTTGTGTGTCATTTGTCAAGAATGTTTAAGATAAGTTGCATATGCACGTGCCAACGAGCGCGACTGATCCTAACATTTATGAAAAAGAGTTCATTTAGGAATTATATAAATATGGTTTCAAAAATGAATTCCAAATTATAGACATCTACAAAGCATAGACCATTGCTATAGAGATCACATTTTTGGACCCCGACCTCATCACAAGTTTACATTGCCTAATATACAAGATTCACTTATTACATCAATTATTGTAATCACTTGTTGACAATTAACATAGAGTGTATGGATGCTAACAAGACGGTCATTGAGAAACTTGGAAGCATACGATAATTTGTGTAGTTTGACAATAATAAATGTGTAGTTTGACAAAAATAAACGTATAATTTGACAATCCACCCCCTAAAGTGAAAACCTTATCTTATCTTGTGTTGGCGTATGTGGTGCCTCCTCTAGAGTAGGATTCTCTCCCCTTTTTTTCCTCCCCTTCCATCCATTTTTATTTAAACGGTCACGGTTAAGCCACTTCAACATCCTTTATTAGTTTTATATAAAAAGATATAGACAAAATAGAGAATGTGAAAGGAGAAGAGAGAAGGAAATGAAAAGAGAAGGTGAGAGAATTATAGTCCGTCTCCTCATTGGATCGACCTGCATGCATCTCCAATGATCTAGCTAGAACACACACAGTAGGGAACGCGACAGATAAGTTTTTATTTTGTAAATGGAGTTGGCCACGTTTTTTCTTCATCCTCTAAACATGATTAAGCATTCACTAAACCTTAGTTTGTTAAACTTCATGTGTTTAAGCATTGATCTAATTTTCCGTTGCCCCATACGCGACAAAAACGATCGTTGAAACTTTCACGGATTTGGATCCTCGCTGGATCCCCTCTCTATGGATCCTAGGAATCAACACAAGTAGATCGTTAATAAAAAATTATGCGGTCACAATTTTTTTCTTTTTTATATTTTTCACACAAAACGAGACTGCTTTACTTTTCAAAATATAAAAAATATTTAATTGGAGCTGCACGATTTTTCATCAACGGTCTACGTGCGTTGATGCTTAGGATCCCTAGGAAGGGATCCGGCGAGGATCCAAATCCAACTTTCACTAATCCAATGCTTATTGCTTATGTCATGCATGCAGAAGATTTTTTCTGCACTTGATATCTCTCTCTCTCTCTCTCTCTCTCTCTCTCTCTCTCTCTGATCAATTATTTAAGGTGCACTCTTTAAATGTCGATGTAAATCCACACGCGCGCGCGCGCACATACACACATATATATATATATATATATGAAATTGCCATTTGTTTTTGTGTTTGATTCAATGAAGGATAATCAAGGGCAAAGACATGAGTTGGAGTATAGCCTTAATGTGGAGTATGTACATATACATCACTTTGCCCCTATAGCCTACGTTTTGGATATATCGAGGTTTCCCCAAAAATTGTTTTATAAGTTTTCGTGATAAACATATGTCATTGTCACGAGTCGTGTTATTGACTATTGTTTATTTGCATGAGTGATTTTTAACTAATATCACTTGGGTAATACTAGAGAAATTAAATTTGTAGATTAAATTTTATAAACTAAATGACATGAAAGTTAATGATTAGATTATTACTAAGTGTTGATTAACGTACTTATTTCTTATTAGTTACACATCGTATAGTTGTCAAATTTAGTTTATAAATTTATTCTACCTAGCATTACTCTTATTACTCTGTCACTATCGCCTAAGTTTGGAAATCTCAAGGTGCATGTTCATAAATAATGTTTTATTTTACCTATATGTCATTCTCATAAGTAATGTTAGCGACAATCGTTTATTTGTATGTGAGTAGTTTCTAGCTATTAAAGCAAATACTATATCACTATATCACTAACAACAATTAACAACCATTGATGCGCATGTACGTAACTCTACGTACATAAATATTATATTAGTGGATCGATTACTGAGAGCCACAACCACACCTAAGCAATTGTTTAATTAGCAATACTATAAATTCATATTATTGGGTGATGCACTTACTTGCCTAACAATTGTTTAAGGTCAAATCGGATTAATAGTTCCCGTGGTGATAGGGTATTCGGAGGATTGTCCATGTGGTAAAAAAAATTAGGATTTAAACACTTGTGGTGAAGATTATTAGCAAAATTACCTCCAAAAAAACAAACTTCTGTTAAACTCAGTTAAGTATGAGGATAAAAATGTCCAACCACACTCTTTATTTCTGCTAGCCTTCTCTTCCTCTCTCTGTCTGTGTAATTACCTCCACGGTGCAATGCAAGGCCACGATCGGATCAGTCGAGGTCTTCCGGCAACTTGACTCCAAGCCCAGCCGTGATGCATGCTCCCTCGTTTGCAAGCGCTAGCTCGCCCTCGAGCACCTCTGACACACCTCGACCCTGATTTTATCAGGATAGACACGTGCTGACCGACACCCGAGGGTGACGAAAGTCATTAATTGATACAAAAGCTAAGGATAAGAAGTAAATAAAAGTTAGAAATTTAAAATACAATGAAATAATAATTTAGGAACGTGCTCAGAGCATACAACTAAACATAATCACTAAAAAGAATTAAGATAAAATTGAATGAATAAAGAAGTGGGTCCTACATCAAGAGGATTCAAAGATGCTGCTGCGGAAGTGTCTTGACGCCGGGATTAGGTGCCTTGATCTTAAGTCCTGAATGAGGACGCAAAACAAAGGTGAGTGGACCAAGTTTATATATATAATAATAATAATAAAACAATTATCAATGTACTAACCCCCATAGTTTATATAATGAAAACTACTAGCATAATAAGTGATGGATTTAATAAAAATCCTAGCATGCCAAAATATCTCAAAAGTCATATCGCGAAATAACGTCGCAGAAATCAAAATAGTAAACGTCTCATAGATCGTCTCGTAAGTGCGGTGTGCTGCTAGAAAGATCACCGAATAAATATAACTCCCGGCCCAATGCATGCTCCATGGTCTCTGCGCCCGTAGCCAGAGATTACCAACTCCCGGCCCAATACCTGCTCCATGTCCCTCAGCCCATAGCTAGGGATTATTTATCCCAGCCTAAATGCCAACACCAGATCCTCACCCCAATCGGCATAGTGTCCTTTAGGTACGCACAAATAGTTACGTTTCTCATAAATAACCACTTTATAGTATAAAGTCATCCATCGTCTATACTATAAAGAGGGGTTTTTAAAACATGTTCTAGCATCTTATCGTCATCCATCAGATAGTCTACCAGATCATGGTTTTTATAGAAAATACGATATATTAAAATATAGCTCAAAATAGGCTAACAATTAATTCTTCACCAAAAACACGAGACGAAAATCAATATATTCAGTAAACAGACTTAACATAAATTGAATCATAAATTCGTAGGCATGCTAATCATTTATGCAATTAAATTATAAAATCATGTAATTTTAGAAGGGGTTCACTCACAGTACTTAGCCGCCAAAAACTGCGCCACTAGCGAAGACAGAAACGTCACAATAATTGCCCCTAAGCACATGAATGGCTCAATTAATAAAACTATATAATAGCAATTGAATTTGGGAAAACGGACATTGGAAACGGATTCAAAACGTCGAATTACCCTAAAAAGGGTCCCGGACGAAAACCCGAAAAGTCAACGGTCAAATTAAATCTAACGGGTTTTAGGCTTGAAATCCGGATTAGGGTTTAGGTTAAATAGGATTAGGATCTATTGGGTTTTGAGTTTAAGGTCCTAAGGTTTTTGGTTTAAAAGGGTTAGGGTTTAAAAGGGGTGGTTTTGGGCTTAAGCCCAAACCTATACAACCAACACACACCCACACGGCACAAACATACACATGCACTCACACATGCACACGCATGCACTACACCACAAACACACACACACGCAGCCCACATACACAGTACACAACCACACGCCTGCACATACAACATACACACACCCACACGTGCACAACACCACACAACACACACAGACACCACACAAACACCACACAACCCACACACACACAGCCCAAAACACACACGGGCCCAAAGGCCTCACAACCAAAAGGGGTTGGGCTCGGCAGGGAAGGCCCAAAGGCCTTGGGTTTGGTGGGTCGCCGGACCCAATGAGAGAGAAAACCGGAAATTCTGCCGGAAATCCACACCCAATTCAAACGGCCATAACTTTGTCAATACTTGATGAAATTAAGTGATTCAAAAACAAAAGTTGTAGCCCTCTAAGAGACGAAGAGAATGGTACCTCACATGACATCTAAATCACCGTGTTTTGGCCGGAAAACGCCTCCAAAGCCATCGAACTCGCCGGAAACTGGGTAAGATTCAAATGAGTATAACTTCTTCAATACTCAACGAAATTAAGTGAAATAAAAAGTAAATTTTTAGTACTCGGTGAGACGAAGATATTGATACCTTACACTCCGGCCAACGCGCCGTGGTTTGGCCGTAAATGGCCTCGAAAGGGGCAGTCTGCGTCGGAGCATCGTGTACGGGTTTTGCTGTCCTCGCAGTAACTGAGAGAGGGAGAACGAATTGATGATGATGATGATGATGAAGCCGTTGACGTCGGAGAGGGTAGTGTGGTGATAGGTATGTGCTCATGGGAGGACGGGAAGGAGATAGACGAGGGAGAGAGAGCTCGGGTGAGAGGAAGAGAGAGAACTGAGAGAGGAGAGAGAGACCGGAAAACACAAAAAAAATAAAACGCCCCACGGACTCACCAATTAAGGCTTTAAAACAATTTTTAAATAAAGATGGAGTTGGGGTGTTTCAGCCTCAGCAGCACCGCCCTCTGCATCGGCAGCCCGAAAGGAAGAAGAAGAGAGTGACGACAAATGATGACAGAAGAATTACAAGTTTATGAAAAATTGCTTGCAGGCAGTGGCAGTGACTGGCTGACCGCTTTTCTTCTTCTTCTTCTTCTTCGTCTCAGCAGCAGCAATTACCAAACTGGAGTATGAGATGAGATGAGAGAGATTCATCGATTAAGTAGCAGCAGCTTAAGTCTTGGTATTTTTTTTTTTGGAACAATTAACTTTTTTATATTTTGTTTGTTACTCTGGTTTACTCTTATACAATACAAATGAAAAACAAACGTCATAATGCCCTCCATATATTTATGTGTTTTACATAGCTTATGATGGACTGGTGAATCTCAGCAGTGCATAGTGAAGAAGGCACAACAAAAGACAGAAAGAGGGAAGAGAGAATAAGGCTAAAAAGAAAGAATGGTTGGACACTTTTATCCCTATATTTAACTGAGGTTTAACAAAAATCTCACATTTGGGTTAAATTTGCTAATAACCTTCACCACAAGGATTTAAATCCTAATTTTTTTACCACATAGGTAATTTTTTGAATACTTTATCACAACGGGGACCATGAATCCAATTTGACCATTGTTTAATTAGCAATAACATAAATTCAAATTATTGGGTGATGCACTTACTTGCAAGGCAATATCTCTTAAATATGGATCATATATGCATTATGGTGGAGATGAAAAATACACATACCTTCCATTCTTCACCACCCAATTAAGAAAGTAGGTCTTCATGCAATATCATTCAATCACAAAAAACTTTTAGTAAGACCATTTGATTGAGGCAATTCTCACCGATTGTGATCAGCACAGAGTTTGTGAGACTAACCTTGAATCTCATACTTTGTGAGAATGACTTATGAATTTATCGTGGTCGGACAATTCTACTCATGTTCTTTTCACCCAACATATTATTCGGTAAAAGTTGTTACTTGCAAGGCAATCTCTCTTAAATATGGACCAATTAATACATGCCAAAGTAGTCAATTTTCCAGAATTGCTCTCACAGTTAATCAAACGTGAGGTATTAGGGCATATCAATTACCAAAAGTGATTATATATATGGCGAGTGATATCCATCAATAACCAAACTTACCATAAGTGCTTTCTCTTCCAATAAGCAGCTTTTGTAAATCCTATCAGCTTGTTGGACGAAAACACACACAACTGAGAAAGAAAGCACAACTGCCGGTCTCTCTGTGGCCTAGTGGCTTTGTGTTTCACATGAGGTCCACGGGGTCGTCAGTTCGACCGGCACAAGAAGAAGAAAAAAGAAAGAAAGCACAACTGCCTCCACCTTAATATTCTATTCTTTTCTTTACATTTTTCAACTACCAGTCCCGAAGGCTGATAGGCTATTAGCTATTTTAATTAGGTGCAACTATAGTGTCAACGTGTATAAATTAACCATTTTTAAGATGACAAATGAGCTTAATTTTCTTTCATATGGTGCCAGATTTTACCTTATTAGGAAAACTACCAGTCTTTGAGCATTATTTTCTTGGTCTTCCCCATGTATTATTAGAAATTTAACAAAATAAAACTTAAAATAGAGTGACTTAGAAGTGATATGCATCCAAAGTACTTTTGGCTTATGCGATTGGGTTATAAAGTGATATGGATGGTTAATTGTCAACTGGATAATAATTGTATACGTGGGATGAGTTCACACATATTCTCACCCTACAAAATCCATAGTCAGAACAACTCAATCTTTAATCTCCGTCTGAAGACATGTCTATAAACAATCATAGTTATTCATATGTATCTGTTGACCCTAGAAACTACAAAGCCTACGTGGCGCGCAGGCCGAGTATTTTCTAAGCTAACTACGTCCTTCGGTGATTGCGGGGCGTGCCAACTCGTCGGCCGAGCTCGGCCGAGGAGTAAATTTGTTGATGTTGCGTTGAGCGCGCTGATGACTTCTGTGTCTTGCGATTGCGGCCGAGGAAGGAACAATTCTCGGCCTCTTGGGTTCTAGAGCCTGAAGACAAGGCTGCTAATTTGCGAAGTTCACGAACCGAATTCGGCTTTCAACGTGCCGAATACAATAACCTGGTAACACCTCACTTCGCCGAGAAGGCTGATGAGATGACCTCGACCAATAAGGATTCGGAAATCCTTCTCGACCGAGACTTGGATAGGTAACCAGTCGTCCTCGCCGTAGTGCTGTTGATGCCAACGGAAGATGCTGCGAGATCGGCTGATTCTACGGTGACAGAGCTATCTATGCCGACTTAAGATATCACCGGTTGCCTTCACAGTGCTGTTGATGCCAACGGAAGATGTGTCAGCGAAAAAAGAAAAAGAAAAATCACAAGTTGTGAGAGTTTGCGCAGGGCAATTTTGTATTGATTTTGTAGGGACTTTTCCTGATGCACAGCGTCCCCTATTTATAGTACTGAACCTTGAGTCCGAGTTTACATCCTACTCGGACTAGGTTTCCATCTCCGGATCACCTCGACCAATCCTACACCTACTAGGACTATGAACCTAGTCCTTAGCTAAGCTGGATTAGTTTCCTGGATATCCGATCCCGTCGAGACTCCCCATTGCACTAGGATTCGTCATAACCGCCCTAGGTTTGGACTCCCACGGGTTGACCGATCCATGGTCCTTTTGCCGCCCGGCCTCCTGGGCCGAGAGTGATCCTACCCTCGGCCCAAACTATTATTTTGGACCCAAACAGTATCATAACAAATTAACGTTATAAGTATCAAATAGCATATTCATGATGAACTGTTTAATTTGTTTGATGCATTTGTGACTAAACGATTTCTGATTTAAATGATTTTTTGTTAAGATGATATTCAAATGAAAGATTTAGATATTTAGTGGTTTCGATTAAAACGTTTTAATAATAAAGATATGTTATCTTATTTGTGAGTTAAGAAATGAGGTCGTTCCCCAAAAAAATGCAAGCATTATCCTCGTCAATTTGTCAATTTGTCAATTTAGGGGTGTGATTTTACTTGCCTAGAGGAAGAGAAAAATGGTTAAAGTCTACATTGTCAGAACATGAGCGGCCAAACTAAATAATTATACTGTGATATTCACTAAAACACGTTATTTCGTCACTATTTCACTTATAGGATGAGTCACAATTAAAATCCATATTCAAATGTAAGGATCCAATAAAAACAATTAATTTTAAAAAACTTTAAAGAAAAGTTTTCGGTACTGTTCACTTTAACGAAAAATCACATTTTTACACTAAAAAATCAATTATGGTACCATTCAATTTACCATTTATTTTGTCCTTATCATTAAAACTTACAATTTTCAAACCATATTGAAAAAAAAAACCAAAAGAAGATATTCATTTATCTGCCGGTCGAAAGTTGAAAAAAAGTTCAAGAAAGTTTTATCCTAAATCAATTCATAGTAAAGGACGTGGCATACTCCAAATTTTTACAAGGTTTTTAAACTTTTCAACGTTGATGGTCACAAAAGTCACATCTCTCCATAGCTTTCGTTTGGCATGTCTTTCTTTGTCGATCAAAACAACCAAATTTGACATAAATCTGGATACAATGAGAAGGCAGCACCTAACAGAAACAGATGCGTCAAAGAAAAGACAGCCAGCAAAACCAGCTGGATCATTGCTTGCTTGTATAAACTTCCTCATCCCATTCCTATCTGTGTTTTCAAAGTTTCAAACCCATAATACTAATTAGCATTCTAATCACAAATTATGTACAAATTAATCCTCCTATGCTTTACTAAAAACCAAAAGCAATCCAAAACAAAACAAAACAAAAAACAAAAAACAAAAACAAAAAGCCAACTACAAAAGTGAAAACCAAAAACCCCAAAATTAGGGTCATTAATCTTTGTTTCATCACTGTTGAAGTTGATCGCAGTCGACTTTCCCTTCACCGTCACCGTCACCTTGCCATGTCCATACAATGTCTTTCAATGCTGGCCTAACATCTTCCTCACAAAACTTGGCATACTCCAAGGTATCCCCGGACGACTTTATAAACTCCACCACCGCCACCTCCGGTGCCACCGCGAACACCTCCGCGGTTACCGAAAGCCGCCCTTTTCGCCCTTCATTTGGCCCTTGCATCCTTAGTTTGAAGTCCTTCAGTTTCCTCACTTTAAAGCTCAGCCCCTTCGCCGCCACCTCAATCTTAGTCATGATTGCCGCGGCCGAGCACTTGGACGTGAACATCGACCCCGCCTTCCGCTTCGTCTCGAACAAATTCGACAAGTCGAACCCGGACGACATCGACGAAATAAACTCAAACGCATTGAAGAACTTCGGCGAGGACGACTTATTGCTTTCGTTTTGTACATCGCTTTGAGCATCGGTCTCTTCGGACTTTTCGCAAACACCTTCCGGGTGTCCCAAAAACTCCTCCGGTTTCTTCATCCCCTTGCGAAACCACGGCACGCGCATGATCGCCGGAATGGTGATTCGCTTCTCCGGGTCGGAAACCAACAGCTTCGAGATCAACCGCTTCGCCTCCGTCGAAAACCACGGCGGACATTCGAACTCCGCCTTGAAAATCTTCCTGTACATCTTCATCAGATTCTCGTCCTGAAACGGCAGAAACCCAGCGAGCAAAACGAACAGCACAACTCCGCACGACCAGAGATCCGCCTTAGATCCGTCGTACCCCTTTTTCCTCAGCACCTCCGGCGCCACGTAAGCAGGGGTCCCACACTGGGTGTGCAGTAGCCCGTCGTTCCGGAGCTGCTCCGGCAGGGAGGAGAGTCCGAAGTCTGAAATCTTCAAATCCTCGTTTTCGTCGATCAACAGATTCTCCGGCTTCAAATCGCGGTGGGAAACGCCCCGGCTGTGGCAGAAATCGACGGCGGAGATTAGCTGCTGGAAGTACTTCCGTGCCTGATCCTCCTTCAGCTTCCCCTTCGCCACCTTGCCGAAGAGCTCGCCACCCTTGACGTACTCCATGACGACGAAGATCTTGGTCTTGGTCGCCATGACTTCTTTCAGCTCCACAATGTTCGGGTGGCGGACTAAACGCATCACTTCGATTTCCCGCTTGATCTGCTCCATCATCCCTTCCTTCTTCACCTGGTCCTTGCTGATCACCTTAATCGCCACGCTTTCGTTCGTCGCGATTTGTCTGCCATGGTAGACCTTCGCGAAGGTCCCCTTGCCCAGCAGCTTCCCCACCTCGTACTTCCCGAAAAGCACCGTCCTTTCCTCCATTGATGCAAAATAGTAACTTGGGAGTGCGATTAAATAAGGGATTTTGAGTTGGGTAGTTGGGATTTGGCAAATTAAACACCAAATCTATGAGAAATTATAGAAATTAAAGAGCGGATTTGAAATGGGTTTTGGTTGATTTGGGGAGTTGGGCTCATCGCGTGGTGGAATCCAAGAGAGAATGGCTGAGAAGCTGATTATAATGGATTCCATTCAAGGGGTTTAAGGCTAGAGGGAGGTTTGCATTTGGAGAGAGTAAGATGAGAGAGAGAGGGATGATTGCCTTGACACCATTGGAGAACCTGGAATGCTCTCTGTCATACTTGGGACGCACACAGAATGAAGAAAATATCGTGGGATTTTATACCGGGAGGGTGTGGTGAGCAAGATTACAAGTAACAAGTGGACGAGTTTTATTGGTCTCAGAAAATAACAAGCCCTAATATTTTTATTTCCATGGATTTATATAATTCACAAGAACTCGCTCTTTAAAATTGAAGAGTTATTGCCTGATTGGTGATATTTCTTTTTGTTTAAAAGTGAGAGATTTTATGATCGAATCTTATTGATAGCAAATTTAATATTAAATTAGGCTGTATATTATGTGGCTTAACTGAATTTTCCCTTCCCCTAGTGTAAAAATCGATCAATATAGTTCCTGAAATTGAGTGTTGCAAATCAATGTAGTCATTCTGTTACAATTCTGTCAAAAATTATGTTATGTGTTGATGTGGCACATATATGGTCCCATAAATTTAATTAAATATTATTATGTAAATTAAAAATACTTAAATAATAAAAAACGTGGAATCCATTTATATGTCATATCAGCACTTAACATAATTTTTAACGGAATTGTGACGGAATGATCACATTGATTTGCGACAATCATTTTCAATGATTACATTGATCGATTTTCAATTTCAGGAACTATCGTTATTGAGTAAGTCAATTAAAAAATTATTTATGATAAAATCCCATTTCGTATTTATAATCATCCTAATATGAAGTAATCTGATAAATACGAAATTTTGTAAATAAGCGAAGTATTTTAAGGACAAGTTTCTTTCCAATCTTTCAGGATTCAAGTCTTTATTTTTATAATTAACATTTCGTATTTGGTTTGTTTTTTCCCTCAAATTTTTTCCTTTGTTTGTTTCGGTTAAAATTTTTATTGTATTTATTTGTTGCTCTGTTTGTGGCTGGGTTTTATGCTTTGAAAGAGGATTGGCCGGTTGGGTCCATTTAATTTTCTTTCCTCAAAGTTTCCACCGATTTCTACAAGAAACAAACATAGGAAATGGGACGAATAATTAAATTACAAATCGCAATTGTTGTAAGGATCATTTTTCTTGATTTTGTCAACATTTGGAGAGATTTTTCAGTGTGACCGTCACACGAGATAATACACTACGTGTCCATATATAAATTGTGAGATATGTGTGCTAAAAAGTTAATAGTTTAAAAATTAAAATTTTTCCACTACTTACATAAAAACACGTGGTGTACCATCCGTATTCTCGTCACAACTAAAATTTTCCCCAACATTTGGTGGATAATGTCATCAATATTTGATCAATATATTGTACTTAATTAATTTTAATTTGTTCGAATTTCAATAGGTCACAACTTAATATCAAACCCACTACAATATATATTGTAATCGTATCAAATACTAAATATTGCTAATTTATAGCAACTTAGTACTACGGTTTAGTGGTATTCTTCTTCACCTGTGAGAGGTCTTATGTTCGATTTTACCAAAAAACGAATTTGAACTACATTATTACTAGTCTATTATGAAGCCAAACACACTCTATTCTTTAGTATGAATAATATTATTTGTATAAAAAAAAAGTATTGCTATATGATGCCCCACAACAATAGTGTACATTCTGGTTTCTGTCAAAACAGCTTCCTTTTAAATTTCCATTTATTTTTATATTTATAGCCTTAATAACGTCTTTATATATTAAGTAGCAAATAATAAATACAAGAGATAAATAAACTGAAGGTTAAAAAGACGTGGGAGATTCTAATTTCCTCAGAGTAACATGCAAGTAATCGAAGTCCTTTCGCGTTCATTTTCCCACCACCGCTTTAATTCTTGTACATCACTTTAGCTTTTGCATACGGGAAATATCTTTCCCAAGATTTTTCTTTCTAAAAAATAACAACAATCATAAAAGGGATAAGGAAGGGAGATCAAAAATTTTAAATTAAATAATATGGTTGTAGATAATTAAATTATTATTTAAATGTTAATTAACATCCTTATATAAAATGATCTTTATAAACTTAAAGACCACCCCCAATGTTTTATTTCCCCACCCACTTTGAAATGATAATTTTATTGACAAATTTATCCTAATATAAAATGACCTTTAAAGACTTAAAGACCGACCAATTATGTATTGCCACATAATTATTAGATATCTTGACAAATAAAACTTAAAATATCATAAATAAGAAAAAATAAATAAATATCATAAACCCCACCTCCACAAGCTTTCCTGGGGAAGGAAGTTCAGAAAATTTATCAGGAGAAGGGGGAATTCGAACTTGACAAAGCAAAACCTCGAGACTCACAATAAAGTGCACGTTGTGGAATATGTGATCAAGCTTCACACGAGGAGGGGCGCGGGGTGTTTGGGTGTGGTGGTGCCTTGGCTGAGGATTTGGGGGTGTCGGGGTAGTTATAGTTCTAGGATTATTTTAGGGGGGGGTTGCTGCTGGTGGTGATATTTGGTGTTCTTGAGTAATGATGTTTTTTTTTCTTTTTTTTTAATTATAATAATTTTTCAAAGTAAGGAAAATTTGAAGAAGAAATATCTAGGGTTACTTTGGAGATAATGGTGGGTGAGAAAAGAGTTTATGTATTTTTCAACTTTTTATGGTGGGTGTAAATATAAGGTGGGTGGGGAAACAAGACATTGGGGTGGGTATAACACTATTCTAGATTTGTGACATATTATTTGGTTTAAAATTTTAGTCTCCCTAGCATTACCCGTATAAAATTATCAATGAAAAAAAAAAGCGGATTAGTGACCTCATTTTTTCATAATTTTCACACAAGTATTTGTTGATTTCTTTCCGTTATGAAATTTAACGATACAAACCGTTTATCTTTTAGAATATTATTCATGGATCATTTTTGTAAAAACTTAGACAAATCTAAATGTAACATCTCACATCGTCCAGGAGAGTGGATCATGTAAGCCTTATATGTAAATTTCCATCTCTACCTAGCATAAGGCCTTTTGGGAACTCACTCGCTTCGGGTTCCATCGGAACTCCGAAGTTAAGCGAGTTCGCGCGAGAGCAATCCCAGGATGGGTAACCCAGTGAGAAGTCTTGTGTGAGTTCCTAGAAACAAAATCGTGATGGCGTGGTCTGGGCCCAAAACGGACAATATCGTGCTACGGCGGAGTAGAGCCTGGGATGTGGTAGGGGCTCGGGTCGGGATGTGACACCAAAATCATTAGACATTCATTTGTACATAATAAAATAGACGAATGCAGTTCTAACAAAATAATCCTAAACCCTTAATCCATATGATTTCAAATTTGAGTGCTTTTTTTATAGACATGATATTTGAGGAATACCTAAAAAATAAACGGTTCAGATCGTTGAAATACATTACAAAACAGGTACCATAAGAACAAATGCCATAAATTATGTAAAATAGTAATGACACAGATCCATCCTGTATTAAAAAAAAATTATAAAATTCAAACATGTTGCTGCCGACCTAGAAAAAAACTCCCTTGCAAGCTGTGAACGAACTGAGTTGCTCCCAAAACAGTATTTGATTAGTATCAATATTAATTAGCCACGTCAATTCTTCAATTCGGCCAAAGTGTTAGAATAACACGACCAGTAACAAGTGGAAGAGTTGACTTTTGAATAGAAATTCAAAGTTGAATTAGGGTTTTCCAAATTCGAATTGTCGTATTTGGATTTTTTCTTCAGATTGAGAAGTCTCCCACAAGTGGTAGACAAGATCGCACAGATTTTATGCTTAACCAAAAGTTAAATCCTCTTGCCTTGGGATTAAAGTAAGTGAAAAGTAGGGTTTGATACTCTCTAATGCAAATATAAGAAATCTTGCATGAGAAAACACTCCCTAATACAAGTAACAAAAAACACTTTAGGTACGAGATCTCGATTTACGGATGTGAAAGAGTCCACAATCAGTTAGATATTTTGGATGAAAGGTTGAGATGTCGAATTTCTTCATTGATACGTCAAATTGCAACAAAATTTTCAAAGTACAACAATTTTTTCAAGATTACATAAAAAATCTTATCCGATGGGTCCTCAAACGAAGTGCTATTTACTACTTCGCGTTTTCTTGTCAAGAATTTTAGCTCACGTACATTTTTCAAATTCAAAGTTTCTGTACTTATTTTGTTCGTGATCTCTTTGTGGTGTTTATCATCAATTGACACATGTTAATAAACTTAATCATTCTTAACTTTGTTTTCATAAGGGTAATGATAGGAAGATCAAAATTTTTAAACCAGATTTGCAAACCAAATTGTGTGGTGACTGGTTGTAGATGATTGAATTATTAACTAAGTGTTGTTTTATGTGCTTGTTTTTTATTGATGACACATAATTTGGTTTAAAAATTTAGTCTCCCCAACATTACACTTATTACAAACTTAACATGTGTCAATTAATGATAAAAATCATAGAGAAATTACACACAAAAAAAAAAAAAAAAAACCATTGCAAAATATTTAAACTCAAATGTTTCTTCTTTTGCTTACTAAAATAAGACATAGAGACGAGCATATTGGAGAAAAAGATTCTATAGACAAGCTTGAGTGGAAATATAATTTATTTCATCATTCTTGCGACCGGCCAATGGGTTTGGTATTTCTTGATCATGTTTGTGTGGCTGCATAGCATCATCTTCCATTTATAAACATATTTAAATCACAATTATTATGCATCTTAATTTATCCAACGGCTACAAAATTCAGCCAAGAAAGTAAGAGCTTCTGGAGACCACACGATCATCTTGAATTATGAACTTATGGCCCCATGAAGCAATATAATGACCTTCAGGTCCCATAAACCAGACAAGTTCCATGCTTAATCACATGTCGATTGAAAGAAACAATATTGCAACAGAACCTCTTCTTAAGTGATGCATAACCTTAATTAATTAAAGCAGATTTATAAAAAGTTAATTAATTATCTCTTCTTTTCGTACACAAAATAAACATTTTAATTGCATATTTTGCAAGTAATCCCATCCCCAGTATTGCCTATAAAAATTTCATAATAATATTTATATATTTTTCTTATATTATGTACTTTTTTTTTAGTATATTATCTTATGTACTTTTGCAAAGGAATTATATCATGCATGTGGACGGACTAATAATTAAACCTTAATTTGGGCTTAAAAAAATTAATGATACAACCAGGACGCATGCTTTGATATCCCACATCGCACAGGGGAGTGATCTTTAAATATATATTTTCATCCCTACCTAGCACAATGTTTTTTAGGAGCTCACTGACTTCGGGTTCTGCAAGAACTCTGAAGTTAAGCGAGAAGAAGGCTAGAGCACTCTCAAGATGGGTGACCCACTGTGAAGTTGCCCGTGAGTTCCCAAAAAACAAAACCGTGAGGGAATGGTAAGCCCAAAGCGGACAATATCGTGCTACGGTGGTGGAACGGGCCCGGGATGTGGTGGACCCAGGTCGGGATGTGACAAATGGTATCAGAGCCAATCCATGGCCGAAAGTGTGCCGACGAGGACGTCGGGCCCCTAAGGGGGGTGGATTGTGACATCCCACATCGCCCAGGGGAGTGATCCTTAAATGTATATTCTCATCCCTACCTAGCACGAGGCCTTTTGAGAGCTCATTGGCTTCGGGTTCCGTAGGAACTCCGAAGTTAAGAGAGAAGGAGGCCAGAGCACTCTAAGGATGAGTGATCCACTGTGAAGTTGCTCGAGAGTTCCCAAAAAACAAAACCGTGAGAGAATGGTGAGCCCAAAGCGGACAATATCGTGCTACAATAGTGGAACGGGCCCGGAATATGGTGGACCCAGGCCGTGATGTGACACATGCAAGAGCCAAAATATCGTTGGGGTTGGTCCAGTGGAATGTTGCATATATACGTAATTAAATTAAATTTATTTGATAAACCTAACATTAAACTATTTAATGACGTTGATTTAGGTACAACCTCTTTTTATTATTGGTTGGTTATTATTCGGAGGTTCTATTCATCTTAGAACATGGTAAGTTTAGGGTTTAGCATGTTAAGTATTATGTGACTTGAAGGAACCACTTACGCGCATGAGTTTTGGAATCATTTATGTGCATGGACAAAGTCAATGAAAATCCACTGGAGGTAATGATCTCACTCAAGTAATTCAATGTTAAGTTGTAGGCTGCAGTTATATACATACACTTGTTATATTTGAAGCAAGTAACTGTGTCTATTTTCAAGCATACCTTTTTATCAAATATAATACGAGCAAAAGTGCTATTGTTCCATCATTCAAATAGAAAAATCCATCTCCTGCCTCTCATGTATTAATACTTTTCTCTTTACTTTGCCACTTTCCATTACGACACTGGAATTTTGTTCCGTTGAACATTGAAATTGTGGTACATCATCATTTAAATTATTCCCATTATCATATAGGGTATAGGCCATACGAAAAGTTTTGTTAGTTGTTTTCGGTGCCCCATTAAAAAAAGTTTTTAGTTTTGTCCCTGTATGAGTGGAATCAAGAGAAACAAGTCTGTTTCGGAGTTGGCTCAAGCGGAGAGAGAGAGATTAATGAGATAATATGTTTCAAATTAGGACTAGTCTTCAAATTATTGGGCTTAAGAAATTGAACATGACTTTTGAAACCATTAATTGCGCATACGCAACAATTTATTCTCGCGAAGGAATGTTAAATGTTTAATGCATATTGCATATACGTAACAAGGGAACTATTATTGATATTCTAAAAATTTCATTTGACACTCATCACAAGTGTATTTTTCTTTCTAAATATAGAAAGTTTAAAGTACTAAATGAGAATTTTAGAGTGCTAATAATAATTTCCAATAATAATGTAATCAGATTATTAAATGACACTGATGCATATATGTATACTGTGTTGGCTCTTTCCCGCTTGAGAAAATTCAACTATATAGAGTGTCCAATTGTCGATTATGTCCTCACTCACGATAAATTATATACACATACACAAACTTAACCCAATGACAACCCTAACTAACACTGCACAGCTTGTGGGCGAATGCGACTTTAGGGCACATTTGGTGAAAAGGATATGATTGAATTTTTGTATTATGTTTATGGATCGACTTGATTAGATTTGTACTCGAACTAGACCCATCCACGATGATCACCACGTGGACATTATGGGCAGTTAGGTAATTTAATTGTACCAGGGTGGAAATGGCAGGACATGGAGTAGAAATAATGTGCATTTAGATATTTTCACCATTTGGTGTAGACTTGCTCAATAAGATTGGATTAGATTGAAAATTAAATTGGTGTAACAGAAAAGGAAAAGTGCGACCCACCCACTCACCAACATTCACAATGCCCATGATGCTGCACATGACGGATCTGACAACGCCGCTGCTTGCGACTACGCCAGATCCGACGATGGTGCTCTTGAAAACTCGACAATGACGCTCGTGACCCATTCTTATAGTTGTAAGACCTGTAGAGAAAGAGATGATGACGACGACATAGAGATGAGAGGAAGATGGATAATTGGAAAAGGAGGAAGCATGAGGGATTTGTAACCCATGTTCACTGGCGGGTTAAGAATTATGTGTTATTCTAGACTTGGATCCAAAATAGAAATCTAAACCGTGATGCTCTTTAAACGTATCAAATAACGATCTTGGACTCAAGTCCATTTAAGGATCCATAACATGTCCCATCCAACCGACCAAACAAGCTTGTGTTTTTCATCTTCTTACCAAAGGGTGGCAAACAAAGCTACAGTGAGATATTGTGCGTCTCTTTGTTCTCATGGCAGAGTGAGAGGCAAGTGGTGGAATTTCGATAGAAACAAAATTGTCTCGCGATGCTCAAATCTAACTGTTGCTTCTCTGGATAGGGGGGACTTGGTGTCTAAATGTTTAGGAGGAAATGATACTGTCTTGTACATGAAATGACGACTCACTTTATTTTTTGACAATCGATACTATGATCTACTCTAATTATCTAAAGAGGGAGGGTTTAAACCCAAAATGCAATTTAAGACATAATTAGTTGGATACAAAAATTTACCTTTACACTCCACCACTTGCTAAGCATAAGGTATTAAGGGTGCGTTTGTTGCATCGGACTAATTCGGACTAGATTAGCTTTAAGGACTAAGCGGGATTGGCTTAGACTAGACTAAGTTGGACCGATTTAGTGAAACGTTTGGTAAAGTGCTGGACCAAAAAAAAAAAAGAATAGTTAACAACTATGATTTTATATCATTAAATACACATTTAATAATATTTCATTATTAACTCAATTATATTTTATTTTTTATTCAAGCTTTTTCTTTGTGTTTGTGTCTGGAACACTCTCCTCTCTCTGGGAGTTCATTCATTTCTTCCTCGTTAGTGTCGTTCCCCAACACTCATTTTTACCTGCAAAACAATATCCTTCAAAGCGATTTTTCCTGCAAAATCGTCCCTAAAGCTACTCTCTCCTCCATCTCTCCATTTTTCTTTGTACCAAAGCTACTTTCTCCCTTTCTCTATCCATTTCTCGAGAATTTTCTGGGAAATATTGGGAATAAGGAAGAACTTTTATATGGGGATTGTTGTTGTTTTTGTTTTGAATTTTGGTGTTGAAATTTAGGCAGTGGGTGGGCTGGGTTTCAGATCTGGGAAAGAGAGAAGCAGATGAAGCAGAGCAAGGGAGAGAAGCGGACGAAGAGAAGCAGAT
Source organism: Malus domestica (assembly GCF_042453785.1). Lineage (NCBI taxonomy): Eukaryota > Viridiplantae > Streptophyta > Magnoliopsida > Rosales > Rosaceae > Malus > Malus domestica. The sequence goes on along the minus strand of NC_091675.1, from coordinate 2,691,272 downwards.
GGAGTGAAGCAGCGAAGGTCTTTGCAATCCGATGCCTTTCGATGAGACTCACTAAGACCGTCTAGCGACGTCCTTTGTTGAGACGAGTCCTGGCTAGTCCCACTAAAGATTGTTTGGCTGCGTAACAAACATGATATTACTCTGAGTTTTAGACCAATCCAATCCAATCCCATTTAATAAGGGCAAACAAACGCCCCCTAAAAACTCTCGTTGTCATTCGTCAATGCATCACAATCCTAATTCACAAAAACAAGGCCCATACCAATTTAATAAAAAAAAAGGAAAACTAATGAAAAGGGTTTGAAAACTTTGAGTTTTAATGATAAGGACAAAATAAAGGGTAAAGTGAATAGTACCAAGATTGACTTTTTAGTGTAAAAATGTGGTTTGTCGTTAAAGTGAACAGTACTAGGTGCTTTTCGTTAAAGTTCCCTAAAAAAAAATAGTTCCAAGTTTGGGCCAACTAATTGAAAATAACAAGTATGTTTGGAGTCCAAAATTCCAAACGACTTCGGATAGTTTATTTCAAGTTTGTGGGTCCCGAGACCCAACGATTACAAAGACCGGGAATTTGAAGGCCAGGACGAGACAAGAGGGACTGAATCGCTGAGGGGTTTTCCGTTCACCGTTTCGAACAGAGAGAAACAGCGACTGCGAAAAGCGGTGGCGGAGATGGCCGAGGCGGTGGACGAGGAGAGCGTGCGGAAGTTCGTGGCGGCTTACTTGAAGAAGAAAGGCTTCAAGCAGACCGAGAACGCTTTTCAAGACGAACTAAACAAGAATGCCAACAGCTCTTGGTCCCCGATTTCTTTCAATTCCAAATTGGGCTCCGACGTCGCCAAGCACATCCTATCCTTCTCTCAGTACTCTCTCTCTCTCTCGTTCTTCTCGCACTTCCATTTGATATGTTGTTGATTTTTGGGTTCTAACGGTTATTTGTGATACATGCGGTGTTTAGCTGCAGTTTTTATTTGAACTTAGAAGATGAGGTTTTAGTATTTCTCAGTGGAATTTTGATTGGTGTTTTAGTGGGGCAAATTTCGGACTTTGGCATTACTAGAATTGGGAATTTCAGAGAGCTATGAACTAGTTTCCAGTAGGTTTAAAGCATTGCCGAAATGAGTTCAGCACGAAGGTCTCCGGATTTTATGAAAATTTGGGTGTCTTAAGTCCACTAATTTCCGTATGGAAACCGTACAGTGGAATTTCGATTGGTGTTTGAGTGGGGCGAAGTTCGGACTTTAGGCATGACTAGAATTGAGATTGTTGTAGAGCTGAGAACTAATCCCAGTAGGATAAAAGCATCACCGAGAAGAGTTCACTACTAAGGTTTCCGGCTATTACGAAAAATTAGGTATATTGGGTTCAATGATTAACTGTATGGGAACTATATAAAAATGAAAATTAGAGTTTGGAATTCAGATCATTATATGATTGATTAAGCACACAGCTTCAATGTCAGTGTTTCTAAGACGATGGGAAAAGCTGAAATAGGAGCATTCGTTTTACGTGGACATGTAAATGCTTATGTTTCTGTTGTTCATTCTAGTGTTTTTGGTTCGAGGTTTCTTTTAATTATTTAGTTGGCATTATTTGTTTTACAGATATGAGGAAGGTCCAGCACAGTACCAAGATGCATATGCCAAGTTGAGGTCGTGGACTTACAGTTCACTAGATTTGTACAGGGTAACTTACTTTTTTGTGTTAATTTGTCTATGGATTTTATTTCTTATATTTTAATGTTTTATATTTTCCACATACTTAAAACAGTCTTATTTATATATGCAGCATGAGTTGCTTCGTGTTCTCTATCCAGTATTTATTCATTGTTTTATGGATCTGGTTGCTAAAGGTCATAATCAAGAAGGTTTCTCTTACTTCTTGTCATGTCTTGTTAGATTTATGTGATTGTCGTTGATTTCTTACTCTTTTGAGGCTTAAACTTCTGATGTAATTACTGGTCAACGAGTGAACACCTGTCCCTTGTTCATATTACCAGCTCGGACATTTTTCAACAGCTTCCGTGAAAAACACGAAATGATGCACCAACGAGATCTACAGAAGTTGGAAGGCGTTCTTTCTCCCTCTCATTTGGAGGTGTTAACTTCTGGAACATTCTCAGTATTGCATTTTAGATTTATGATTACATCAGACCTTAAAAAGGTTTCTCATGTTTCTATTGTTACTCAGGAGATGGAATTCGCTCATTCTCTTAGGCAGAGCAAAGTCAACATAAAGATATGCCAAGTAATATTCTGGTTCTTCTTTTAGTTGTTTTTGTAGGCTGTGTATATAACTATATATATAAATAGTTGAACAACATATTTTTGGGTCAATTATCTTTCCAGTACTCGTATGAGCTTCTGCTGCAGTTTCTACACAAGTCGCAGTCCGCCACAGTGCTTGGGATTATCAATGAGCATATTAACTTCCAAGGTATATTGGTTTGACGTCTGGTTGAAAGTGTGATATGCTACATAACAATATTCATATCTAATGTTTTAATTGGTTTTGAAGTTTCTCCTGGACAACCCAGTTCAATTTCTGATGATGCTGAGGCTCTAACACTTACCGGAAGTAGCCTGGATTCAGCTAATCAGATAAACCAGAAGGAAATACATTGGGGGGTGAGTCAAGAATGCTGACTATATAGTGTGTATGTCAAACTGGTTCTTGTGCGTATTTGAATTTCTCTGATGAAAATGAATAAACTTCTTTTTAGAAGCTGCATGAAGATTTTTCAAGAATTTTTAATAGTACTCATTTTGTTGCATGATGAAAGTATCTGCCTACCATTAGAAAGGTAAAGTTTCTTTTGCTTTTGCATTTTCGATTAATATGTTACCCAAAGCTGCCGCTTTATATTTTAATAATCACTTAAAATATGTTTATTGAAATAACAGGTAAGTTTTTTGACCAAACGTGCGTAAAACATGCATACTCATTTGCAGTTTCCTGACCTTCTGTGCAATCATATATTTTGTTGCAGTTGCTCGAAGATTCCTTGGAAGAACGCTTGGACAAGGCTGGGGCCTTAGACTCTGAAAGGGCAGAAGGAGAAAGCAAAGAAGGGGACGGGGATGAGAATAAGGTGCAAATATACTTTGAAATCCTGTAACAACTTCATAGCTTCAGAGTACAATTTTTTGAAGTAATGTGCTTGTAACTATTGACTGGTATATCATTGACTTATGTCAATGTGTTTTTTGTTCAGAAAAAATTAAGTGAAGGAGCTAAACAGGGGGCTTCGAACAAAAAGTTGAAAAAGGACAAGGCTGCTGATGCAGCGAAAAGCGCACGCCCTGAGGCAACCCCTGTAACTGCAGTACCAAGAGTCAAACCAGAGCTTACTTTGCCAGTAATGTAGTTTCAGGAATCTCCCCCCCCCCCTTCCTTCCTCTTTTTTCTTGACTTTGGATGTAGCTAATGGTAGAACTGTACGTTTAGATGAAATATAATATTGGTTCCAACTTGTTTAAATGAGTCTTGTTAAAGTAGAAGTCAGTAAAGTTGGTGGGATCAATGCACATAGCTTGAGTTTTAGTAAGTATTTTCAGTTCCATGCAAAGCTACCACATAGATCAAAAGGAAGTTGATTTGTCAGCTACCAGTACATGAAGTGTTGATTAACAGAGAGTAAATTTCAGCGTGGGCTCATTAGATAATATTTTGTTAAGTGAAGTCTTTCGCTGCATGTTTGTTCAGCGTCTTGGTATTAGGAAGTTGTTAGTCCATGCTTAAGATCAAATGCAGGTTACTTACTAATCTTTTGTTGATTCCTTCAGTTCCGCAGAGGTTGAACAGTCTATTCTTGAAGACTTGAGAAACCGTGTGCAATTGAGTAATGCTGCGCTGCCATCTGTCAGCTTTTATACATTCATCAACACGCACAATGGGTAATTCCCTTAACTCTCTGTCTCTGACCAACACTGGGTTCTATTTTCTATTCCATTACTTATCTTTTTGTTCAACAATTTTCCAGTTTAAACTGTTCGTCTATATCCCATGATGGATCCATGGTTGCTGGGGGATTTTCAGACTCGTCGCTGAAGGTTTCATCTTATCTTATTACTTTCTTCTTGTGCATATTGTTCTTCAAGTGTGAGCTAATGTTGAAGCATTCTTTGACAGGTATGGGATATGGCAAAGATTGGGCAACAAGGCCTTGATTGTAAGTTTCAAAGTTCAGTTTTTGAATGACGATTTTTTTTACTTGTTCTTGAAATATGCAATTATATAGAAATATGCGTGTGCAGCAGCTTTGCAGGTTGAGAATGGCACCACCACTTCAAGTGAGCAAGTTCTGTCAAATGGTGGGAAAAAACCATATACTTTGTTTCAGGGTCATTCAGGGCCAGTTTATTCAGCTACTTTCAATCCCCTTGGGGATTTTATTCTTTCCTCTTCGGCAGACTCAACTGGTATGTTGTCCTTAGCTGTTCTATATCTCTCCTCCCCCCCCCCCCATCCTTCCCCTCTCTTGTACCAATAAACTAGTTGGTAAGAAACTCCATTGCTATGGTGCAGTTCGGTTGTGGAGCACAAAACTAAATGCAAATCTTGTTTGCTACAAGGGTCATAATTACCCAGTATGGGATGTTCAGGTATATCTGGTTGAACTTGACATAACCAGAGTCTGCTCACATTTTCTAGCAACAGATTTTAAATCTTGATTTCTGGTCACGTGGGATGTATTTTCTTACTTCTGTCACCACTTCACTACCTCTTTTAATTCTACTCTAATGGTATAGGTTATCTCCTTATGCAGTTTAGCCCTGTAGGTCCTTATTTTGCCAGTGCTTCCCATGATCGAACAGCAAGGATATGGTCTATGGACAGAATTCAGCCATGTTGATGTCAGTAACTCTCACTTTATGTCTGCATCTGTATTGTGTAAATGTGAAGATGTTCAGTTTTTTATTGAATTACTGCCTTGTGCCATAATCCATCCAACAAAAATTCTGATGTGTTGAATATTTTTTTTTGTGTGTGCAATGGCATGTCAACTGCAACTACATTGCCACTGGTTCGAGTGACAAAACAGTTCGATTGTGGGATGTACAGACTGGAGAGTGTGTCCGAATATTTATTGGTCACAGGAGTATGGTTTTGTCTCTGGCAATGTCACCTGATGGCCGTTACACGGCTTCTGGTGATGAAGATGGAGCAATGATGATGTGGGACCTTTCAAGTGGCCGCTGTGTTACACCTTTGACGGGTCACACCTCATGCGTATGGACACTTGATTTCAGGTGGATCATCTTTTCTTTCTCATACCATAACATTCCGTGTGTAGAAAACTGTCTTAGTATGATTTATGATATGTCAGTGGTGAGGGTTCGCTTCTTGCTTCTGGATCTGCCGATTGCACTGTAAAACTATGGGACGTAACTGCAAGTACAAAGTTGCCAAGAACTGAAGAAAAGTGAGTTCCTCAGTTCCTCTCTTTTTTCTTATGCGTCTCTGTAAACAAAGTGATTTCACTAACATTATGGTTTCGATCAGCAAAAGCGGAAATACCAGCGGAATGAGATCATTGAAGACTTTGCCGACGAAGTCTACTCCTGTCTATTCGTTACGGGTAAATGTACAAATTGTCAATAACAGTAACTTATCTTTGCTCAATAATTATGAAGAGTTGATAATTCATGTAATGTTGATGATGCAGTTTTCTCGAAGAAACCTTCTACTTGCTTCCGGGGTTCTCTCAAAAACTGTATAAAGTTCACTCCCTTTAGGCTTGATCTAACTCGAGGAAAGGTCTTGTAACTTGCTGTACAAGTCCTCGGCCTCTCTCCTCCCTCTTCGGTCTTGTGACCTGCCCGTCCAGCGCTCCTCTGTGCCACATTCGGTAAGGCACCTTGCGAGTCATGACACAATGAGAGATTTTGTAACAGTTAAATGGTGTACTTCTTTATTGCCCCTGGATACATTTTGCATAAAGTTCAGTTTTGTTCAATCCCTTCCGGACAATGGCTCCGAGTACATGGAGCTTTTCTCTGCTGCGAACAACACACGTGCCCAAGTGTGCATGGTATCTTGGAAATCAAATCCTGGCCTTCCACTTCGAAGGCCCTAAGATGAACAGATGTGATGTGCGTTAAACCCGCATGCGCAACCCAACCGCAGGGCGCCACGCTCAGGGGAGAAATTCTGGAGTAAATGATGACAGGAAACCCTTGACGTCGCGCTCTTATCACGTCTCGTCTCTTAAGTAGGGTTTTCTTTGTTGTATATCTATTTGTGTTTTTAACCCAGCAGTCAGAATGTTCATGGTAATTCACAATCTCCCAACCTCAAGCCAGACAAGATATTTTGAAATTTGAATGGGATTGCGAGATTACGATAAATTTTTTTTTTCGCAAAAGAGAATAAGAGAAGGATACGTTTATTTAACAAAAATGGAAACGCAACGTATGATTATCCCTCACATTTTTTGCGTTTAGTAACACACAAGGAACAAAAAATTGAGTCCGATATATGGTATGATTTTCCATTCATCATTTTGCCGAATAATTAAACATGAAGACTCGTTATCGTAAAAAAAATTGGAAAATATGAGAAAAAGGGAAAAAAATATGAAAAGAAATGTCAGAAGTGGGATTTGAACCCACGCCCTCGTTAGAGGACCAGAACTTGAGTCTGGCGCCTTAGACCACTCGGCCATCCTGACTAAATTGTATCAACTGTCAATATACATAATTTTTAATATACTGTTGTATTATACAAACGTGTATGACTAGCACTAATCCATCACATTAAAGTTTGGTGGGTGGGTTGGATGAGATTGAGCCTTATGGATATAATAGAATTGGCAGGAACTTGTAACCCATTTATAAGGATAAGTTTGATAACTCACTTTATTGCGGATTCATAATCCATCATGTCCAGTCCATCTTACATTTGGACACAGCAAACAATAAATTAGACTCACTCAATTTTAATTAATCACAACCTCTCCCATCTAGCCCACCAAACGGGGCCTAAAGCTATAGCTGATGTGCTGATAATTGTACTATATGTAGCTATTTTGACGTTCGCTGAACTTTTCACATATAGTAAAATACTTCAAACTCAATAGTTTAAAGAAGAAAACCCAATTGACTTGCTAATGGGTGAAAGTTTACCGCTAATTGAGAGAGGAGGAGGAGAGTTCGAAACTATTGCAATAATTTAGAGGAGGGGGAGTTTAAATCATGGGATACACATATGTGTGAAAAACTCAATGCTTGTCCACTAAAATATTAGACCACATGCAAACGTTTTACATATAATTTTTAGTAAAATACTTTAATTCTCTGGGAGAAGTAGATGAATAATTGATCTAATACTAATACCTTCCTAGGGTAAAACTCGAACTCGAATTTCTAACTGTGAATAACAGTTAAAGGACAGTACTTGGGATAGTAAAATATGCACTCAAGGAACAGTTCTTTTGGGACCATGAAATGTCACTTTTTCTGACCAAAAATAAAACACTCGCCGCCAACGACAGCGATAGATGCAGTACTTGTGCATAGACCTGATCAATTGATCAGTACATGCAGTCGGACATAACACATAATTAAGCTCATAATTTTGGAGAAAGGACAGGAATTTTGATATTTTCCCACCCAATATAATCAATAACGTCCATTGAATAGCATACGTAAACCAGCTGGTCGGAGCGAAACAAGCTCAAAAGGAGTTCCTGAATTAATCTTAATTCTTAAACCTGAAGCCCTACACCGGCAGTTTGAATACCGATACTCGGACAAAGGAAGAAGTGAAGAGAACCATTTTCGAAGAGGAGAAAATAAGTAGTGTCCTTATACTCAACAAGGCCAAATTTCTACATACTATACTTTTCCTTGCTTCTAATAATTTGAAAAACCATCTCCATAATTTATTTCTTCAGAAATACAAAAGAACATATGATACATTACTTTTCCGTTAAATCTTGTAAAAAAGGCATCTATCAATAAATAATAATGAATATTGTAGAGAGGATGAGCTACATATGAAGAAGGTGGGTTCCAAAAATCAGGGAAAGCATTTCTGGACGAACTCCACGCTCTTCAAACCTACGGAAAGTGCCAAATACAGATGCCCCACTCGAAAAAAAATAAGGGGGGTTCCATTATCGCGGAAATATCCCACCATTCACTGTGGAGGAGAATAGCTTAGCTTCAATGCTGAAGCGCCATGTGCGGATGATGAACTCGAAAGGCAATGTTCAACAGCCAGATGTGATATATTATATATTGTGGTGATGAATCAATAGTATCCTGCAATATTTTCACAACAATTCGGATTATATATGTGTATTTATCAGCTCCTGATCAAAACCTCAGCAAAAACCCCGGCACAAAATAACAAGTAATCATCAAAGAAACAGTCTTAGCTACCAGGGGGAATTATATACGACTATATATAGACCAGAAGCAGGCCTTAATCTCATAAGTGATTCCAAAGCTTCCCTTCCATATATATAGCTATAAGCATATTTCACGCCAACTCCCCGGATGTATAGTTGACCTAAAAAAACAACCAAACTTACTGATTGACGTTTAGATCTTTAAACGAATTCATATCATCTGGACTGAGATTCGCCAATTGATTCAGAAATAAGCAAAGAAATTCTAGGGCTTATAACAAAGCTTCTTCTCATTAAAACTAAATCAGTATTTACAACTGAAGGCAGACTGTGTGTGTGTGTGTGTGTGCACTTTCCTGAATGACCATAATTAAGCCTTTAGTATTTACACTTTAACAGTCTAAACTAACACAGCTATAGTTAAACAGACACCACATCAGTATATATTATGCTGATATGGCATAAGGCTATCTAATGCCCTCCCTCAATCTCGTTCTAGGACTCTATATCATGAGACTGTTTCTAAGATATAAGTACCGAGGAGAAAGCAGTATTTTTGTCATGACGTATGCAAGTTGTTCAGAGCAAGAATTGTGATGAGCTTGAAGATCTTGACACTGAACTCTTTCATGAACAAAAGGCACATCAATCTCTACGTGTTTAGTATGACTATGGAACAATGGATTATGAGCCAGCAAGATGGAAGATAGCTGGGTTCAAATCTTGACCATTGTGACTTAAAAAAATATAAACAATATTTAACATTGTCTCCATTGTATCAATTAATCAATCAATCAATCAATAATTCATCAACACCCGAGTAAGGAATTAATAAAAAAAAAAGAGATTTTAGCATTGACATACATTAAGGACTAGGTTTAAAATTTTATCAAGCTATAATTTTAAACTCCTTTAACCACAATCATTTAGTAACACTAGCACAATATGCACTTCAGGAAAAATCATATATAGAAGTTATATACTTTTGTATAAAATGAATATGATAACGACCAACTTAGACTTATTTCAAGGACATAATGAAGTACACATTCTTTCATATAGTTCACCTAAATGAAACAATGACCTCAGCACAAGAAAAATCAATCAAAATATCATCAACTGAGTAGTCAAATTAGAAATATCCATACTATATTTTCATTAGTGTGCAAATCAATTATTTAACAGATATATTACTCATTCCAAATCCACCAATTTGCACTGGTTGAATTGCTCCCTATGAAGAGTGAAGCACTAGTCACGAAATACTTTAATGTTTCTAACAATAATTAATGGATTTTAAAAATATATAGATAATCATCAACACCTCATACCCACACAACAAACAAAGAAATAGAACACAATAGATCAGAAATGAACACAATCTCTTAATCTTTTCTAGGTTTGTGGAACTTTCCTTTTTGTCTACTTGGTGGGGTTGCTGAAAAACGACCCCCAAGCTTTCACTGCCGCTTTTCACATCAGTCAGTGCTGATGGAACGCTGCAACAGAATAGTCCAAACCCAGAAGATGAAGTGGTCACCACAGACAACGTACATAGAGGTTGTAAATCCCGGCGCATGCAGTACTACAAAGTTCCAACCCCCAAGCTTGGACCTTGATGATAGTATCATGTGATTGGTGTAGTAAGCCAATTAGTACATAAAGAACACAACAAACCAGCCCAATATGAAGCGAAGCCAAACAACTTTTTTCTGTTTTTGTTTGTACTTTGGAAAGATAAGGCTGAAGCCATCTTTAACTGGCATACCAATCACAAGATAAAAAGAGGGAAATGATTTCCACACTCCTTTATAATTCTCTCCCCTCCACTCCTCTCTTTGTTCCTAGCCGTTTGAAAAAATCAGAGAAGAAAATGGGAGTACACAAATCATTTCCCATGAAGAGATTATCTGATCTCCTCCGCTTCCTAAAATTGGAAATATCCATACTCAGTAAGTTTCTGAATTTTACTGATCAACAATTTGTAATTGACAACCTAAGTATACATTGTACAAACCCTCTTACATTCAAAAGGGTATTATTCCAGCCAGAAATGTCAAAAAAATGCTTATGTTGCTCGGTTTAGTGAATCTGGACCACAAAACGTAATAAAAAAGAACAATCTGCAGATCTATACGTACATTCTCCTAACATGAGAATCTTATAAATTCCATCAAAAGCCTAACATGCAGCATCTCGCATGCACATGCAAGATAGTTATATCCACACCATTTTGACATATAATTTCCATGCGTATTTGCTGGAATCAATTTGTTGACTCATGCCTTCATAACATTGACGAAGTGGACTGAAGAACGGGATGTGGCTGGTGTTTGGTAATAACTGTAGAAATTCTGTCAAATAATATTTTGTTCATATGGCTACACAAAGTCAACATACTAGATACTTGACAGACAAACCAAATGCAATATTTATCAACTTACTGCAACATCGACAGAAACATAAAAAAGAATGACCACAAAGTCTACATTCTATAAATATATGAAAAAGTAATAACGAAACAATTTGCTAAACAAACGTCATGACAAATATACAACAAACATTAACATAAAATTAACTAAGTAATGGTTACCATTTTATATTCGTGTCACCGGTACAATTATCTAGTTACTAAATACAAGAACTAATACAATTTTGGGCATAATTCATAGTTAAGCCACTAAAACTGGCTTAAATTCTGTAGCAACTTCAAACTCAAAGTGAACTTCATGCAATAAGGAATACATGACATGTAATTCTAAAATTAAAATAAGATTAATCCATGCTTAAAATAACTTACCAGTGTATCCCAGTCATTATTGTTTGGGAACAGCCTCTTCCAGTTTGTGGACATAGATATGGAACAAATTTTACTGCGAGATATAAACAAAGATTGAAATTGTTCATGTTACTGTAGTATGCATACAGATTAATAAGGCCATCGGGTATTTGGGTTAGAAATACTTACCAGCGGCCTCTAATTAGAGAAACAACTCTTAAAATAAAATCCAAATAAATATATGTCATAGATCACATATATAGAGATATATACATAAATTTGGTGCAAGAAATGAACCACCAAATTGATTTTGATCATTGGGAAAGCAAATTCAAACCTGTTTAACAAGCTGTCATCTGATGAAACTTGACAGATAGCTGTAGACACATACCCAAAAGAAAAAAAAGAAGAAAAACTTACAACTTGACAATGAACTGTTATATCCATCAGGCTAACCTGCATAATTAAAACTAGAGATAAACAGATAACAAAACCATACTCATTTTATCTTAGATCATCACATTAAATCACAATAGAATTATAAGAAATATGTGCATTCACAATAGAATTTTAAAAGTAAAATCTAGACCAAAGACTAGTTATTAGGAAAACGATTTGTAACCAGTAGTACGAACACGCAAGCAAAGCAACCATATTCAGGCTGCTAAATAAGGTTCTACAGAAACCCATTTATTAAACAAAATACAAAAAAGGTCCAAAAAGAACCAGTTTTCAAGTTAGCATCGCATGCGTATGAATTAAAAAAGGATCAAAATTACCAATTCTCGGACTAGATCAGGGTTTCAAGATGATGAGTGAGGAAGGAGGGAAGGAAAGGGAGGACCATACTATAGAGATAGAGCGTGAATAATGGTCCCATGATATGCTATATGCTTGATAACCTGGTTTTTGCCGCTAATTTCTCACAGTAAACAGGTATATGTACCTTCTCATATATAAAACAATATCAAAAGTCACGCTCTCAAGGTAATAGTTTCAGCTGCTTAGATAACATAAAAACAATTGATACAATATGCATATAATCACTTACCGATTTCAAAGGAGTAACAGGAGCATGCTCTCTTAGCTAGGCTAGGCTTAGGGGTTCAGTTTCTTTGAAGTTTGAATCCCCTTGAGCAGTTAATTAAGCACCGTAAATAAAACATTTTGAGAGAGAAGAGAACTGGTGAAACAAATTAAAGAGGGAGACGAGAAGAAGGGAGGGGGTGTGAAGGAAGAAATGAAAAAATTAATATTAATCCGGCAGTGGAAATGGGGAAGCTGACAGAAAGAGACATGAGCACGCAAAAGCAATGGCATACGCTTTATGGCAAGTGCCTCTGTGTGCTCACTCTCTTCTGTCAATTTCTACCCTAAGTCCAACCAGATTAAATTTCTAAACACAAGAATATATAACTACCCAATACTGAATTTTTGATAATTAATAAGAAAAAAAAAGATTGGGAAGAAAGCAGAACTTGAAAGAGAGAGATAAATAAAAAGATCGGTAGAAATGAGTCAGATCTGAGAACCCAGAAGGAGAGAATAAAATCCCATATAAGGAAAGATACCAAAATGTCGGAATAATCAACAAATAGTAATCTTTTGGTGTGAAGGAAATTTAGGGTTTTGTTCAATGATAAAAAGTAAATAAAAGAGAGTTTGCCAAAAAAAAAAGTAAATAAAAGAGAAGAAAATATGAAAACAACCACCACAAACCCCAATAAGAAAAGAAGCTGTACTGCTACTACTACTGCTGGCTATCTGCTACCCTTTCTTTCTCTCTCTGTGTGTCTCTGTGTTTCTGTATGTCTCTTTCTTCATTGACTCTCTTATTTATGATCTTATCTCATCCTTGCCCTTCTCTTTTTCTCTCTCTATCATGCAGAACGGGACGTACAGGTGTCGGTAACACGTAGCCAGAGAAGGGGCCTGAGTGAATCCACAGTGCGGGAGGCGAACCCCGGAACGGCCAAATAAGGAAAGTCCTCATGACTTGATGTTTGAGAGAGAGACAGAGAGAGAGAGAGAGAGAGTACTCTTTTGAAGCTTTGAGGTGGGAGGAGAGGAAGAGACAGGGATATGTGTTGATTGGTTTTTTGGGAAGACAAATAAAGCTTTTTCGGGAAAAAGAAAAACAAAGTTTGAGACTAAACCTAAAGATTAACCAAGAGACAGAGACGACTCCTGATTAGTATTCTCTATGTGTGTGGTGTGTTGAGATGTACAACTGGTTGGCTGAGATTGTTTGAGGGTAACGTGTAGTGTTCTTTACAACACATGGGTGTGGTGAGAGTTTTCTGACTGCGTCAATTACACCGTTACATAATATCATAATTTTCTTGTTGATTTTTTATATTATGAACTTAATTTGAATTCATTGATCATAAGAATTTATAACTCAAATAATTAAACATATTTATCTTTAAAAAATGAGATTTTACTTGTATATAAAATTAAAAAAAATCTAAATGCATGAAATGAATTGGTAGCACCTATGATAATTATCAGCTATATTGAAAAACATTCAAGTGGATTGTGAAGAGATTAATGTCACCGTATAAGTCTCTCTCTTTTTTCTTTTTAAGAAACGACAATAGTAAGGGTGATGAAAGAAGAGGAGCAGGAAATAAAATGAAATACCAAACACCAAAACACAAAAGCCGAAAGCAAGGAAGACATGAAACCAGACCTAGCTAGTAGCTAAAAGAATACAAGAAGACCCGAAATGACTATAAAAAAGGGTAACTGAGCATATAGCCAACCAATCACGATATTAAATTGGGAGCTGAATCCGACCAAGAAAATCCTGACCCCATAGCACCATGACAATGCATCAGTTGAAATTAAGTAGGGTAATATGTGTTTAAACGTTAGCACCTTTCACTATTTGATTTGGTTTTAAAATTGCCATGGTGTTCGACTTATAAATACAAGTTCATCTTCTTAATAAAAAACTACGACAAGGCAGTTTATGATCACATATAACAGGTTAGTCACGCTCACAAAAACATAATATTCTTGTAAATAGGTGCTAATTAATTTCACCCTGGTTTTGACCTCAGAGCTATCCCAGTGAAGCATTTTTACTGAAGTTGCTTTCCCACTAGTTGGATCACTGAACTTGTGATGGGTTTATAGCCATTGATTGATATAAGTAAGGGTTTGAGTATGAAACCTGTCGTATCCCTGCCGTCAGATTGCAATGATGGTAGGGTCAGGTACTCTGGACGGATGTCTACTTGGAAATTGGGGTGAGTGGCTGAAAGGGACTGCGCCATCGAGGGAGACAAGCTCCCTACCTCTGGTGCTTTTCCCTTATTTGCCATGCCAACCGCCCACGTCCACCATTCACAGTTTCCCTTCCCGAGGGCAATATTGTCAAACACCTGCATAAAACCCTTACCCTCCTCATTTGCTTTCTGATGTTTCCCGACACGTGCCTGGATGATTCTTAATCCTCAAAGCATGCGAGATTCACATTTGTCAACAACTAAAAGATCAAGCAAACACTAAGGACTGTCTTTGTCATTTTTGAACAGCGATTATAATTCTAGATCCAGATATATTTGGCTCCACATTATTGTGGAAAAATTCCTATACAAATACAGTTTATCACCTATTTATTGAACTTTCTGCTTATAATGGGGTATACTTTATAATTTTCATTTAGTACTACGATTTAGTGATATTCATTTTCACTTGTAAATCAAAAGTTTTAGGTTCGATTCTAGCCAAAAGCGAATTTGAACTACATTCTTATGTTCTTATGGCTACCCAGTGCGAAGCTTAGCTCATTCCTCTACCCCTTTAGTGTAATATACTATCATTTGTTAAAAAAAATTAATAAAAGTATTCGAATCATGTTGAGAATGATTATCTTTAAAGAGTGTTTTACAAAATGAATGATTTCAACCATAAGTAAAAAAAATGTGTGAATTGGCCACGAATTATTTTGAGGTTTTTAACGTTTAGAGTCATAGAGATTCATAGTTAATTAATTAAATATACATTAACCAAGAGATAACAGTTAAATTTTAAAAAATACAGAATACTTGAAGCACCGTAAAATTTTCGTGTTTAACGATCATGCACAACGAGTTTATTTTCACTAATGCAAAACTCATATTCTTGTATTTGGTTTACAAATAATGGTATGCATGAATTTTTTTTTCTTTTTTCCCAAGCAATAAAGGATATGTATGATAGAGTAAGCGCTGCAGTAAAAACACATAAAGGACAAACCAAAAGTTTCCCCATAACCGTAGGGTTACACCAAAGCTCAGCTTTAAACTCGTAATTTTTACATTGGTAATGGATGAGCTCATGGGACATATCCAAGATGATATCCTTTGGTGCATGATTTTCACAGATAATATAGTGATGATAGATGAAACTCAAGAGGGGGTAAATGTGAAGCTTAATCTTTGGTGGGAAGCGTTGGAGCCTAAGTAAGTCAAAGACAGAATATATGAAGTGCAAGTTCAGTGAAGCAGGGGTTCAAATGAATTAGGGGTGAGGATTGAAGATCAGAAAATACCTAAGAGTGAACGCTTTCACTATCTTAGATCTATCTTGCAAGAAAATAGAGAATTAGATGGAGATCTCAACTATTGAATACAAGCTGGATAGATGAAGGGGAAGAGTGCTTCAGGTGTGTTGTGCAACCATTGTATGCCCACTAAAGCCCAAGGGGAAATTTTCTAGGACAACAGTAAGGCCAACACTGCTTTGTGGCACGGAATGTTCAGCGGTCGTACCTCAACATGAGCACAAAATGAGTGTAGCGGAGATGAGAATGCTTCGGTGGATGTATGGGCACACGAGAAAGGACACGATTAGGAACGAGAATCTCCGAGGTAAAATAAGCGTAGCCCCAATTGAAAATAAGATGAGAGAAAATCGGTTAAGGCAGTTCAGACATGTGAATAGAAGACCTATAGATCCTTCGGTTAGAAGATGTGAGGATGAGATAGAGGTTCAGGGCATAAGGGTAGAGGGAGATCTATGAAGACTTGGAAAATGACTCTAAGAAGAGACATGGAGTGCTTGGAGCTAACGGAATACGTAGCACAAAATCGAGCGTAATGACATTTTATAATTCATACAGCCGACCATACATAGTGGAAAAAGATTTTGTTGTTGTTGTTGTTATTCTTAAATCTTAAAACTCAAGTCCTTGCTCTCAATTTTCACTTGCTAAAAGAAGTTCGAGTTCAATTTCATAACCCATAATTGTTGAAAAAGAAAATTGTTTAAAGTACTATATAAAATCCAAATTCATCATCTCCTAATTAACGTGTTACCTGTGAGAATCACCTACCTAGAGAATTAGGGATAGCAGAATAAGTTGTGTATCAATATGCAAATGACTTGTATTTCAGTAGTAAGAAATAATATGCAAATGGCTTGTATTTCAGTAGTAAGAAATAATTATACTCTTATGTTTAATTATTTTTTCGCCTGATATCACTTGTACAAATAAACAAAATAATTAAGCTCTTCCACCCAAAAAAAAAAAAAGGGTCCTAGAATTGTTTCATCCGGCATCCTGGAGGAAGCAGTGCACATAATACTGCAGAAGATATCATTTGACCAAGAACTCAAACGTTAAATTGTTTTTAGGTGTATGGTTAATTAGTGCCAACGGTGTGTGGTTGACGGCCAGGGACTGATTAGTCTCATTCCCTTTTACTCTTGATTATTGGTTCCTTTTGTCTTCCTGCAGCATCTGCCCCGAATATTAAGTTGTAATTTCCAGAATTATTTTGGTTAACTTCATCAGAAAAGAAAAGATGTAAGACCAAAAATAAAGAACAAAACAGAAGTATTGTTAAATCTATTAATTTTTTTTTTTTTTTTGACAAACAATAGCTAGATAATTACTCTAACGATGGCTAGATAATTCATGTAAGAGTAATGTTAGGAAACTAAATTTGTAGATAAAATTTTGTAAACTAAATGACATAGAAGTTAATGAATGGATTACTTAAGTGTTAATAAACATGCTCATTCATATTGGTGATACATTATTTAGTTGTAAATTTCGTTTACAAATTTAGTTTTCCTAGCACTACCCTTCATCTAAAAGCAAGAACAACGGAATTTGAAGTTGAATGCAAAGAACGGAACACATGGCTCTGACCAACTTATGTATCCATTAAATATATTACCTAAGAAAAATGATATTAAGTAATGATGTGGCTAGTTCTGCAATTACTATGAATGTTGATAAACTAAAGGAAGTCACAGCATGCAGGAAATAATTGGTGTATAAATTTATGGGAAGGAGAGACCACGCCCTTAAAGCCCCTCTAATGGCTAATGACTAATGTCCTCCCAACCATGAACCATCTAACTTCCTTTTCTTTCCATTTAAATACTTATATTAGTTTAACCACATATTTAGGGGGTCATCACTCATCATTCATGGACCACTCATCACTTCAAGGTGTCCCCATCCAAAATTTCAAAGATCATTTTCATTCAATCTTGTCCTTATATAAAACTAAGCTCTTAGCTACCTCAAAAAAATAGATTAAGCTCGTAGCAATTCAGGTAAGTTAATACGGTCTAGATCTTTTTCTTGAGTGATCAATTATTGCAGTGCAAACGTAGGTTAGTATTTGCAATGGAGTTCAAATTGTATTCCTCAAGTAGTGTAAAATGTCGGATTGCTAAAAAATATATCAATTATCAAATATGAAATCTATTATTTTTAAGAAAAAAAATTCGAGCCTTTCTTAACATTTTTTTTTCTGGTAAATCATTATATTTTTTAACTAGCCTCCAAAGAAAAGTTGTCGTAGAAAGAGGAGGACGGAGAAGCACTTCTGCTTTTCCTCCCCCCCCCCCCCCACCCTCTGCTCCCTCTTTTTATTTTTCTACTCTATTACGTCAATAATAGTCTGCTTTGTGGTGATTAAGTCTGTGACTACTCTATTGTGTCAATCATATTAACACTCGTATAAAATTAAATAAGAAAATAATAAGGAATTAGTAAGGTTATTATAAATGCAAAATCAAAGAATTGGACATTTTAAAATAAAAATGCGTAGAAGAGAAAAAAATGTGTGGAGATAATTTTCCTAAAAAACGTGAGATTTCGATCAGATGAATTTCTACTTCAGTCCTAATGATAACCATTATTGAAAATGGAAAAACAATAACCATTATTGATGTGCTGTGACTTGTAACATGTGAGAGGACTAGCATAACCTATCACCACCCACCCCACCTTCAAATATCATTCAAGTCAACTCTAAATACTTAAAACTCATATGAGTTAAGACCCGTAGACACAAACTTTTTACACACATTTTGATACATGTTATGTGAGGTTCATCCTGTAATGTATTTCAATAATTCAACCGCTCATCTTTTATGTCATCTCTTAGATATTATCTCTGAAAAACCAACTCAGATCCAAAGTCATATGATCATTAGGTTAAGTTTAGTATTTCTTTGTGTAGCCGTATTCATTAATTTCCTCCATTGCAAATGAATGTCTTAATAGTTACAAAAATGATCTATGAATGATGAATTAAAATATAAATGATTCAAATCCTTGAAAGAAGTTACAGAATGAGAGCCACAAAAATATACATAAAAATATATGTTCCCGAATCCTAATCTCATATATACACAAGACAGTTAAAACATAAGTAAGGAATCTTTTGTTTCCCAATTCCCATCCCCACAATTGAAGGCTAATGGGGATATTATTTTGTCTAGGAATCTTTACAAAGTGCGAAATGCACCCAACGCCATGTGTCAACTGTCAGAAATGCAATGTGCATATGCAAGTGGAACCCTTGATAACCCTTGACCTTCATTTTCAGTTACAAATGGAATCCTTAATCTTTGTTTAGTTCTAATGCTTCCTCCAGTTCGTACGTACGTGAAATTATTAAAATTGGACCATGACCCCGATTACTTAGGGTTTAATCTTTGTTTAAGTTTACACCTTTATTTCTTTCTCTACACACCTCTCCTTATTTTTGGATTTTAAATTTAAAAAAAACAAAAAACAAAGGAGGGTCGGGAGAGAAAATAGGAAAAGTGTGCAAAAGAAAAGGAATAATGTGTTTGTTTCATTTCCCTAAGAACATATCCATCATCTTCCAATGTTTCTTTTTATATATACTAGCATTTGACTACACATTTTATGTATATGAACACATTGTTTTAGAAAATGAGGAGAGAGGGAGAGAGAGAATATGGGAGGAGTGGGAGGTTTTTGTTTTTGGTTTTTTATTTTTTTAATTTTATATTGGAGGTATTTTAACATCATCTGTAAGTGAGGCTTTAATAAAAAACAGTAAAATTTGGACCTATGAAATTACATTGTTGCCCATCATTTTTTTTGTGTGATAGAAGATTAAGTAGTCTTTTCACCTTCTTTTGGTTGACAAAGAGAGTTTCATTAATTAATAGAGATTAATAGAGATAATAGCTTTGCATTTTCACGTGTGTGGCAATTGACTTTTTTACATTATTTTATAATAAACAACATATTGATCAAATGTGAAGTAGTTTAGACACATGCAAGCAGTGTGAGATGCTTTTTTTAAGTACTTATTTTGATAGGGAAATTTTATTCAAATTCATTTATTCTCTTTTTACACCCAACTAAAACCAAAAATAAAATTTCTCACCAAGAAACTCCGGCCACCCTATCTCTCCAAAACCCTAACCTCTACACTCCCCAACCCCACCGCCACCTCCCGTGCCACCCACAATGAAAACTCCAAGATCTCAGCCATCATTGTCTATGTCTCGACCTTTCCCCTGCCGCACAACAACTCTCTCTTCCATGCAATCCTTCTAACATGTCCGAATTCAGCCAAAAATTGTCGACCGGTCGAATCTAACTGTGTTGGACCATTTAGTGTACGATAAATGTGTAGAATGACAATTTTAATACTATCATGAATTTTTCCAAATAAGAAATAAAAAATATTGTCATTGTTGTGGTCTATTTTATCTGACAGAGGGACTAGGGCCGGCGGCAGAGAGAGAGGAGAGAGATGTGTGTTTGTAGAATTGTAGGGGAATGTGTGTGTTGTTATCCCTCCTACATTGTGCCTTTATTTATAGTAGTAAAGGGAGAGAAGATATTTCTTCTCCTCCAAGTAATACAAGTTGTAATAGGAAAGGATAACTAGAATCAAATCTTATCTAGGATTTACACAATCATACTTAAACTAGGAATGTTTACAACACTCCCCCTTGAGTGGGTAAATACTCAAGGTAGGTTCAGCATCATGCAGAAGTTGAGGAAGTCGACTCGTCAGCACTGATTCCAAGGAACAACGCTTATTCTCAATAAGGTAGGAACTTGCATAAGTAGTAAGTCTCACTAAAAACCCTAAGGCTATGGCAAAAACCCAAGTAGGGACAAAATCCATAGTCTAAGGAAAAATGCGTGAGAAATGCAAAGTCAAAAGAAACGTCTACAGGACGTCATCAGGGATATGACCAGCCCAAGGTGGGTGCCTCGTTAAAACCTAGTTAGGTAGCAAAAACCCAGTGGGAAAAATGCTCCTAATCGTAGGGAAAAAGAGTACATTAAGATCAAGCAAGTATCTAGAAGATACTCCCCCTGAGTTTGACATAATTCCAAAGAGAAATAGCAAAGTTACAACTCAGAAAGTTTACGCATACCAATTCCATGAACAAGCTTCTGAAACGTCGCATTCGGTAGTGATTTGGTGAAGAGGTCGGCCAGATTGTCTTGTGATCGGATTTGCGTGACTTCAATCTTCTGATGCTCTTGTTGTTGATGTGTAAAGAAGAACTTTGGCGCAATATGCTTGGTGTTGTCTCCTTTGATGTAACCCTTCTTGAGCTGTTCGATGCAAGCTGCGTTGTCTTCAAAAATCGTCGTCGGGGCATTAATGGCGGGATGAAGATCACAGGAGCTTCGAATATGGCCCACTACTGCCTTCAACCAAAAGCATTCCCGAGTTGCATCTAGCGTACGAACGACCATAGGAGTACTCGAAGGCTTCGCTTTATCCTCATTAAAACGGCGCAACACCTTCTGGGTGTAGTTCGATTGATGTACTAGGATTCCATCCGAACAATGCTCTATCTCGAGACCGAGACAGTATCGAGTCTTACCTAGATCTTTCATCTCAAATTCTGACTTCAGGTGCGAAGCAGTTCTCGCGAGCTCTTCAGGAGTTCCGATGAGATTCATGTCATCGACATATACTGCAACAATCGTAAATCCGGAATGTGACTTCTTAATGAACACACAAGGGCATAGTTCGTTATTCACATATCCCTGACTAGTCAAATACTCACTTAAACGGTTATACCACATTCTTCCGGATTGTTTCAAACCGTATAGTGAACGCCTCAGCCGAATTGAGAGCGTGTTCCGGGGTTTGGAAATATTTGAACCAGTCAATGTAAGTCCTTCGGGAACTTTCATATAAATTTCCGTATCAAGATCCCCATAGAGATACGCGGTTACTACGTCCATCAGCTGCATATCCAGTTTTTCGGAAACTACCAAACTGATAAGGTATCGAAAAGTAATCACATCCATAACGGGTGAGTAAGTTTCGTCATAGTCAATCCCGGGGCGTTGTGAGAAACCTTGTGCTACAAGACGAGCTTTGTAACGCACAATTTCGTTCTTCTCATTACGCTTCCGAACGAAAACCCACTTGTAGCCAACGGGCTTCACATGTGGAGGAGTAGGAACTACAGGTCCAAACACCTTACGTTTCGCAAGTGAATCAAGTTCGACTTGGATTGCTTGTTTCCAGTTTGACCAATCAGCTCTACGTCGACATTCATCAACGGAACGCGGTTCAATGTCATCGCTCAACATGATCTCAGTAGCTACTGCAAATGCTAATGCATCGTCGACAATCATTTCATTTCTACGCCACACATCATCTAAGCTAGCATAATAGACCGAAATCTCACGATTCTCGGGAGGAGGATTCGTCTCTTCAAGGACGCTTCCATAATCTAGAATTTCCTCATGAGTTGGGTAAAATGAGTAAGCGATAGTCGGATTCACGGTAGGCTCTTCAGGACCTTGTGCCGTGGTTTTCCTCTTCCGGGGGTGTGAATCCTTTGAACCAAGGGGTCTGCCACGCTTTTGTGTAGGGGCAGATGATTGGCTAGCCGCTAATGTACGTGGATTACCAGAATTGGCGTCCTGGGCTTCCAGGAGGGTAGTCCGTCGTACATTTGGTACATCCATCTTTGCAGGCGTATTCGCAGCTGGAATATGTGATCTTGTCACACGCGCTAGATCGGTGAAAGCATCTGGCATGCTCTGAGCTATGCTCTGGATAGCTAATATGCGCTGCACTTCAGCTTCAGACTGAGCGGTGCGGGGATCTAAATGAGACAAAGTGGGAGTCGTCCATGATAATTCGCGTCGGTCATTAGGAACGTTGACGTTCTTATCTCCCCCTAACGACGGGAAGACTGTCTCATAGAAGTGACAATCCGCGAAACGAGCGGTAAACAGATCGCCTGTCAAAGGTTCTAAGTAACGAATAATCGAAGGAGAATCATATCCGACATAGATTCTCATCCTTCGCTGAGGCCCCATTTTTGTACGTAAGGGCGGCGAGATCGGCACATAGACCGCACAACCAAAAACGCGCAGATGCGATATGTCGGGTTCGCATCCGGTGACCAACTGAAGGGCACTAAATGGTTGTGTCGCAACAGGCCTCAGGCGGACCAACTTTGCTGCGTGCAATATTGCATGGCCCCAAGCAGCGATCGGGAGCTTGGTACGTATGACCAACGATCGAGCAATCATTTGTAAACGCTTAATGAAAGCCTCTGCCAGGCCGTTCTGGGTGTGAACATGGGGTACAGGATGTTCAACTTCAACCCCAACCGACATGCAATAGTCATCAAAAGTTTTAGATGTGAATTCTCCAGCATTATCCAATCGAATAGATTTGATCGGATAATCAGGGTGGTGAGCCCTGAGCTTGATAACCTGAGCCAACAGTTTGGAGAATGCAGCGTTCCTTGTGGACAACAAGCACACGTGTGACCAATGTGTAGAAGCGTCAACCAAAACCATAAAATATCTAAATGGTCCGCAGGGAGGTTGAATCGGTCCACAAATGTCCCCCTGAATCCGTTGTAGAAAAATGGGAGGATTCGAACGAATCTTGTCATAAGAAGGCTTAGTAATAAGCTTTCCCATAGAACATGTTTGACATGCAATTTCATGGATCGAACCTAAGCTTCGGGTTAGTGGATGCCCGTGTGAAGTTTTGAGGATACGGCGCATCGCTATTCGTCCAGGATGTCCCAAACGATCATGTCAAAGTGTAATTTCGTGCGCGGTCCCTGTGGTAGGGCCGGCCACATAGTGGCATTCTATGGGGCGTATGGTCGTAGTATACAGACCACTCGGGTTACGCTCCATCTTCTCTAGAATACGCTTCTGGCCATATTCGTAGGAAGTTACGCACAGAAATTCAACTCCGTTTTCTACGTGGGTTTCAGCGTGGTAATTGTTATCTCTAATGTCCTTGAAACTGAGTAACGTTCTTCCGGAACGTGGAGAATAGAGTGCCTCAGCAATGGTCAAGATTGTACCATTGGACAACATTATACGTGCCTTACCGTATCCTTCGATCAGGTTGGATGGGCCTGAAAGAGTTGTCAGAGGTGCATTCTTAGGTACGAAGTTAGTGAAATAGATGTGTTCACGCAAAACAGTATGCGTGGTTGCACTATCTGCCAGACAACTAACTTTCCCACTAGTCATACCTAGAATGAAAAATTAATTTGAATCGGTCACATGCATAAAAGTTTATAAAAACAAGTATCAATTCAAAATAATTTCATTTATTCAAGGATTAAAAACTTAATATCCAAAATAAATCGCCAACTAATAATCCAAAACATAAAGGAAAATTGTTCAAAATCAACCAAAAAACAAGGTGGGGTTCGGCCACAAGGTGGAATTCGGCCCCAATTGTCTTATTTTATCTGAAAAATAAGTCTATGTCTAAGATTCTAATCTTCCATAGGAGTGGTATCCTCCTGAAAATCAGAAACCTCCATCTTTGTAGTCTCCGGTTCGTCCACTTGCAGGAAGTTTGATTCAAACTTCGTACGACGAGAATGATATGCATCCACAACCTTCTTGGGAGCACGGCAAATGCGGGACCAATGGTCCTTGGAACCACAACAATAGCACATATCGTCATTCATTGTGGCAGGTGCTTTGCCCTTATTCTTGAAGTTCGGGGCCTTGGGAGCGAGGTTTGGGCGCTTCTGGGCTTTGTTTCCTCCCTTGGATGGGCCTTGGCTCTGTTGACCTTGGTGGGATGGCTTCTGGCCGCCCTTACCACGCCTCTTTTGGCGTTTTGGGTGCTGATTAGTGCTATAATGTGTTTCAGGCACAGCAGTAGCCCCAGTAGGTCGAGCTTGATGATTCTTCATCAACAGCTGGTTCTGCTTTTCAGCAAGAAGTAAAACAGAGATCAAATCCGAGAACTTAGTGAACTTCTGAGCTCTATATTGTTGCTGCAGGACAATATTAGAAGCAGAGAAGGTCGAGTATGTCTTCTCCAGGAGATCCTCTTCAGTCAAAGTTTCATTGCAAAACTTGAGAAGTGATCGGATTCGACAAACTTCAGAATTATATTCATTCACAGACTTAAAGTCTTGGAAGCGCAAGTGCTGCCAGTCGTGTCTTGCTTCAGGCAAGAATATGTCATTTTGGTGATCGAAACGATCAGCCAAAGCGACCCATAATGCACGTGGATCCTCCTCAGCAAGGTACTCAGTTTGTAGGGCGTCATGGATATGTCTTCGGATGAAGATCATAGCAGTGGCTTTTTCAGCCTCGCCAACATGTTTATCTGTTGCTTCTTCAATAGCAGGACGCAAGTTCTTTGCAGTGAGGTGGAGCTTCACATCTTGAACCCACTTGAGGTAGTTCCTTCCAGAAACCTCCAAAGCGGTGAAGTCGAGTTTGTTCAAGTTCGACATGTTCCTATCACAAAATAGATGGACAAGATGTGGTTAGTGTAATGGAGAAAAATCAATCCATTCACATAGGAGTAGAACATACAGGTTCTAATAGACATGTATTGGTTGAATTTTGCATGAAAAACTTCGGGTTTTCATGGGTGATATGTTTAAGTGAAAACTTCGGGTTTTCTAACAAGGCATGTGTATAAGAAACTTCGGGTTTCAAAGTAATTATGAACTTCAGGTTCATATATTCCTGCAGGCAAACACAAATATATATGCAAACAAATATGCAAAGAATATATGCAGAAATATTGTATAATGATAAGTGAATTAATTTATTTTTGGTCTTCGGGGCCAAATTAAAGTGTGGGTGAAAATATAAAAACCCATATTATTTAAAAAAAATTAAATAATAAAATCTCGGGGTCTAAAAATATAGGCCGAAGACCCCAGGGTGTAGGCTGCAGGCCCACGGGGTGAGAAGGGAAGGGGCTGCTGTGTGCAGCCCTAAAAAAAATTTCTCTTTTTTTCGATATGGGCCGCTGCAGGCGAGCCCAGGAAAAATAAAAAAACAAATTGTTTTCTTTGTGGGCTGGGCCGCTGCAAGCGAGCCTAGCAAAAAAAAATTGTTTTTTTTCTTTTGTTACACGGGCCGAGAGGCTGGAGCCCAATAGGGTTCGGGTTGGAACCAGGAACACCCCAGCTTTTGCTGGGAACGGTTGCCGGAGCGCCGCCACTGTAGGTGGCCGTGTTCTAGGAGGCTATCGATCGTGGGAAACACGGGGGTCCAACTGGGGAACCAAATATGAACGGAGATTGGAGAAATCTCGACGTTATATCAACCAAACCCTAGAAAATTTCAATCGGATTTATGAAAAATTCCGATGAGATCTCAGCAAATCTCAGACCATAGGACACCGTGGATGATCTGTAGGTCGTCTGAGTAGGCTAGGCACGGCGACAGGCCGTGCAGTACGGTGATGGATGGGTGGCGACACCTGCTGGGTGTCGGGTTTGGGGTTTGGACGAGGAGCAGAAGCTCCAGCCGTGGTCTTGGGCTCGGAGGATCGATGCAGGCTGCAGGCCTGGTGAGGAAACCGAGCTGGGCCATCGCAGGCTGCGGGCCTGGTGGCTTGCGGCTTGCATGGTGCAAGTGCATGGGTTCGAAGAACCCTAATTCCCAAATCGCAAAATTTTTTTTCAATTCAAATATAATTATATGCATGTAAAATTCAATGAATCACATATTTACGTTGATGCATATGCAAATAATAGTTTCAATGCATGTACATATGTAGGATTCAATTCATGACAAATATCAAATTCACATAATTGTAGCAATTTTGATGATGAAGCATACACAATTTATGTAGAATCTAAAATACGTAAAACGTAAAGTTGGGTCATGCATCATGGTGAATGTTCATGCTATCAGGGCTTGCAAAATATCGAGTTAAAAGCCGTTGTTTGGAAAGAACCTGATTGCGTGATGATATGGATGAACTGGTTTGATGCAGAAAAAATTTCCAACGTCAGATTCCTAAGCGCAGCGGTAGGAGCGTGCTGATAACGTGTTGTGGTCTATTTTATCTGACAGAGGGACTAGGGCCGGCGGCAGAGAGAGAGGAGAGAGATGTGTGTTTGTAGAATTGTAGGGGAATGTGTGTGTTGTTATCCCTCCTACATTGTGCCTTTATTTATAGTAGTAAAGGGAGAGAAGATATTTCTTCTCCTCCAAGTAATTTAAGTTGTAATAGGAAAGGATAACTAGAATCAAATCTTATCTAGGATTTACACAATCATACTTAAACTAGGAATGTTTACAACAGTCATGAATTTCTTTTGGTTTTTTTTTTAAATGGTGGGTTGTTAGAGGGACATTGTTCTAAAAATCCCCGTTTAGGCACTAAGCGGTGGCCAGCCGCCTTGATTAATGCTTAGGCATTTAAAAATTAAGAAATGGCGCCTAGACCCGCTGAGGCACCCACCTAGCTTGCTAGACCGGCCTATGCACTCACCTAGGTTATGACTCACTTAGACAAGAAAAATATAACTTTTATTTTGCATTTTATTTTTTCAATAAATTGTAAGAGACTTATTGAATACTAAAATGAACACACATTATATGTTTGTTCCCTATGTTTTCATTATGTTCCAATACTTCATAATATATATGTCATTCTATTTTGTAGTTTATGATGAAATTATATGCATATTATGTATAAACTGACTTATTTACACATAATATAATATATTTAATTAAATCAGTCTAATCCGCTTAGGCGCCCGCCTAGGCCTTGTCTAGCCACCTAGGCGCTAGGCCCTAACCCACCACCTGACTAGCACCTAGCGTCTTTTAGAAACTTGGAGAGGGACAAGGTTATCCTAATTTTCAATTTTTGGATGGTAGGTGACGGTAGGGGTTAGGGAGGGTAGAAATTGGAGTGATTAGGGTTTTAGAGAGATGGAATGGCTAGAGTTACCTATTGTTGGATTATTATTTATTTACTTTATTTTATTTTATTTTATTTTTGAAACAATTTTATTTTTGTTGAGTGTAGAAAGAGAATTGTTGAGCAGGTAAATTTTTTCTTTTTGTTTGTGACATGCTTCTAATGAAGCTTAATTATTAAATAATGACACAGGTAAGCACCCAACAAAGTTCGCTTGATCTCTTTCTATACACACGATACTGTTATTTTTTCAAACAATTATGTATCACAAAGTTGTAGAAGGGATTCAGATTTAAATGAAAATAAAATGCATTTCATTTTTTGGGTACTGATTACTTTTATACATAGAAATTTGATATGTATGATACATGCGGATAACTATACCTAACAGTAATCATATTTTGGAAAGGAAATTAGTTGGGAAAACATATAAGCCAACAAGTCGAGTGAAACTATCGGAAAAAGTTAGGGATCTTGCATACGCTTTATAAGTAATTGAGCTACTTTTTATATTGTCAATTTATTTTATGGATTTTCAATTTTTTTATGGTATTAGAGTAAGTTGTCCCCCCATGTGAAGTCCAACACCCACACGTGTTCCACGTCACCCGATTTGTATTGTCTACATACTAAGCTTGAAAATTCCTTACAAGGGGGCATGGTGAGGGTATCAATCCCACATCAGAGAAAGTAAGGACTTTGCATGTTCTTATAAGAAAATGGGTTACTCCTCATATTGTCAATTGGTTTTACAGTGGAAACTCAACTTTCTTCATTTGGAACTAGAGAGAGATGTATATACAGTATTGTAGAGAGTTTAACAATTTCATGTCACGAAAAGTTATAGTAACAATGTATCCGTGCTATATATACAAATGCTTTTGATTAAAACATAATAAGGATTTTTGCTAGATGACAAGGAAAGCCACTTTCGCTACATGAACCGTATCTTCAAGTGTTTTGTGGTTCTTTCTTTAAAGATTACAAAACACGACATGAAATTGCACCTTTGCAGTAACATTTGACCAAAATTGTAAGGTGCATGGAAAAGAGCCAGAATTTTATAAACAATAAAGGCAGGCAGCATTTGGCGAAAGGGGATTGAGAGTTTAAGTTTCAACCACCACCAACAATTTGCAAGCCACTAATTTCCCAAAAACTACTACCTAAAGTGGGGGACAAATAGATGACCGGTAGATGTCGTGCGCGTGTGCGGATAGCGTCACAATAATCACAAAAGTCATAAAGCCCTTCCCAATCAATAATTCCAAAAAGGAGTACGGCATTCGAAATATGAACAAACCAATGACCTAAACCGGAAGGGTATGTACTCTTGATTGAATAGCATATTTTTTTTCATACGTAGGTTTAAATATGAAGAAACCAAAGAGTAAATACAAGAGGATATACTCTGTTTGAAGAGCAGATTTTCTCTCATTACGTAAGTTAACAAAACATGCAAGCTAACATATGAAGAAATCATGTGATGTAAAAACAAGAACAAGGGAATACACTCACGATCAAAGAGCATGTTTTGTCTCAATACTAAACACAAGGGGATATACTCTCGATTGAAGAGTCGATTCTCTCCCTATAGGTAAGTTAACATATGAAGAAATCAAGTGTCATAAACACAGGAGGATATATTCTCAATCTTAAGAGCAAATTCACTCTCACTACGTAAACTAGTACATAAAGAAATTACGTGACTCAAACACAAATATATACTTCTAATTGAATGATTAAGGGACAAATTCTCTCTCAATATTTGACCTATATAAATGGAGAAAGTTTTCTTGAAGGTGCTAGTGGCATAAACTTTGATAAAGTGGGCAAATAGTATGGCAACTTGCATGCGGCTTTGACAAGAAGATGCAATCGTGAACATGCTAAGATGCCACAAAAGTCAAATTCTCTTCTTTCTTTCTTTTTTTTTTATTTGGTTTTGTAGGGTGGAGCACGAAAGGTCAAAATCTTTAATTATTTTACAAATTGGATGGACCGATGGAGACCAAAAGAGGGTTAGATTTTTGTTTCCTTCAAAAA
This sequence comes from Malus domestica, assembly GCF_042453785.1. Lineage (NCBI taxonomy): Eukaryota > Viridiplantae > Streptophyta > Magnoliopsida > Rosales > Rosaceae > Malus > Malus domestica. The sequence continues at coordinate 2,661,652 of NC_091675.1, read as the reverse complement.
ATGTAATGTTGATTTTATTTACAGCATGGAAAGTCCAATCCTGCAATATATAAATTAGACGCGACCACCCCAAACTTGTTCATCTTTCCGCTTTGATATTGCAACTGTAATATGTTTTATTATGCAATGAAATTCAGATGCAGTCCAACCATAAAAAGACTCAAGAAATTATTAGGTGTGGCTAGCAGCAGAACCACGAGTCATCCAATCGCACACGTAAGTCTTGTCCGTGTGTTTGTTGCACTGAATTATCTCAAACTGAACTAGTTTCATGAGCAAAGTTGAACTAGCTTAAAATAGATTAAGATGGACTGACTTAGTGAGGTGTTTGGTGCAGTGTTAGACTATGCAAATAGGATCGTCCTCAATTTGGTGTTTGCTCAAATATAGACTAAATCATTGGTCTATTTTAATTTCTTTTCTATTAAAGATATTATCAAAATTAACAATATTTGATGAAAGTGAGACTCAATAAAAAATACAAACCAAATTTCTTCCAACAAAAGAAATATCATGATTCAAGAGTAAACAGATAACGTAATAGATAGCTACAATATTATCATTCAAAAGTAAATCCTCATAATTCACAAAAATAAGTTGACATTAGCCAAAGTATTTCGCAATGCAAGACTAAGTTGGAAGCATTGACCTAGTGTTGTACAATTAACAAAATACAATCTATAACAAAAGACACCATATAATATAATCATCTGCTTGCTTTGAAGCTTTTGGATGAACGCATTTTTGAATTCGGCATCTAATGGCTTGAAACCCCCACATTTTGTAGCTTTCCAAAATACGACTCAATCCTTTAATTTAATCCATAGGAGAAAGACTCATTGCTTTAAGTTCTTTAGATACACTATGATCTGCAATACCTCGAACTATAACTTTTGTTACTATTTGCATCAGTTTCCCACTTTCAACATAAAATCTTTTCCTCTTTCTTTGACTACTTGCAAATTGGTTGCTTTATTGACTTTGTTGGTTCACTGGAGAAACATCATTTTCAACTACAACAGCATTTGCATTAACCTCATTATGGCTTTGCTCCTCCATCATTTCAGCATGGATTTCAGCTACATTACTCGTAACACAATCATTTTCAAATATATGCAAATCTATCATAAAGTGGAAAATGTTTGCTTCTCCATTCCTCCGCATCTTTATATGTCTAAGATTAAAGGGTAAATTACAGAAAACTACCTCAACTATTTGGTCATTAACAGTTTTATACCTCGTCTTTAAAAAGTTTTAATGTCATACCTTATCTTCGAATTTGTTGCAATGTCATACCTTTCGTCAGTTGTCTGTCAATTCCTCCGTTAAATGCTGACATGGCTTGAGGCGGGGCCTACTTTTTATTAAAAATATTAATAAAATAATAATTTACCCTTAAAAAAATTTTAAAAAAAAAACCCAATCATCTTCCCCGAGAACCCTTTCCCCTTCCCTGCAACCCAAATCCAAAACCTCTCCTCCACCACCTCTTCGACTCCCCCTCCCTCCGTTCCTCTCATTCCCTCCCTCCGTTCCACCAAATCTCTACCTCTCATGGGCTCGAACCCGACCCGATCCCCCTTGTCTTCTCCTTTGCAACCACATCTCCGACCCGATCCCACGCTCTCTCTCGTCTCTCTCCTCTGTAAACCCTAAAAAGCAAACCCCCAAACTCTCCCTCTTCTGACCCGCCTCGACCACATGTCTCTGATGCCGAGATTTTGATCAAGAGCGGCGGGTGTGCTAAGGAATTTGGCTGGGTTTTATTTTTTAATCAAAATTTGTTTGTTTTTAGGTAGAGATGAGAAGAGTGGGATCAGTGGCCGGGGAGGGTGGGGGATGTTGGCGCTGGTTTTTTTTATTTTTTTATTTTTTTTAAGTTTTGAATGGGATGGGAGGTCAAGAGAGTGGAGGAGATGGAGGTGGTTGGGAGGCTCGGGAGGGAGATGAGGGGTGGGGGGGTTGCAGGGGAGGTGGGGGTAGGGTACTGGGCTTGGAAGGTTTTGGGGGGCGGGAGGGACCGACGGGGAAGATGGGAAGGGAATGGGGGGTTTCAGGGGGAAGGGGATCTGGGTTTGGTTTATTGGGTTTTTTTTTAATATTCAATTAAGTTTTTAATAGAAAGTGGGTCTCACATCAAGCTACGTCAGCATTTAACAGAGGAATTGACAGATAATTGACGAAAGGTATGAAATTGTAACAAATTCATAGATGAGTTATGACATTGAAACTTTTTAAAGATGAGGTATGAAACTGTTAATGACCCAATAATTGAGGTAGTTATGTGTAATTTACCCAAGATTAAATCAACAAAGCAATACAAAAATTTAGCATGTGTCAATATCGAGAATAATACAATTAATTAGTAAATAAAATAGGATTTGAACTTGCACATAAGCTTGTCATGCTGCGTCACTGCCGACTTGAATGCACTTTTTGACATCACTCGATACAAATTCACTTGTGTTCATCATGTCAAGAACTAAACTATTTTTTTTTTCTTCTCATTTCTGCAAAGAAGGCCTACGGACGCTCCGGTTCGAAGATGTGACTACGGGATAGAGGTTCAGGGCCAAAGGGGTAGAGGAAGACCTATGAAAACTTTGGAAGAAACCCTAAGAAAAGACTTAGAGTACTTGGATCTTAACGGAGAACATGACACAAAACCGAGCGCAATGGCGTTCTAGGATTCATATAGCCGACCCCACTTAGTGGGAAAATGCTTTGTTGTTGTTGTTGTATTTCTGTAACTTTGACTCAATATGTGGACTTGCCTTTATACTTGCATTAAAACATAAAACATTGACATTGTTCGAAACTTCAATCAAACATTTATATTCGCTCGAAGAAGAGCACAGCTAGTCAATCCACGCTACCAAGTTTTGGTGAAGCGAAGCAGACGAGACTACTAATGATGGTCTTAGTGGTCCTCTACTTTTTGGGAGGGGGTAGGTCTTGTTAAGACCGTCTAGCAAGCCATTTAATCGAGGCAAGTGACACAATCTTAATAAAACTAAGGTACTTTAACGAAAAACTTTTGGTACTATTCACTCTAACGAGAAATTACATTTTTACACTAAAAAGTCAATCCTGATACTATCTATTTTACCCTTTATTTTGTTCTTATCGTTAAAACTCAAAGTTTTCAAATCATTTTCATTAATTTTCCTTTAAAACTAATCCCTGCGATAACAAGCACGGAACTACACTGGTCTGTGAAGCTTAGTGATGACAAACAAACACACGCTGTATAGCCACCCGAACTCATGAATATCTCCCATAAGATGTTATATATACTCTAAATACAAGAGATTCAAACCTAGGTGCCAAACAGAACCACAAAACCTAGGCCAACTGATCTACACTAGATACTATTAACGGAAATCGATTGGCCATGGCAACTAACACACAAAACCACAAAACCTCGTATCAAAGTTATCAGTAACCAGCGGCAGTCCGAAAGATGGCACGGCAGCATGTTTTGCGAAATTATGACATTATCTATAAAAACATCTCTTCAACATAAAGCTTAGCTAACTCGAAAGGTTGTCGACTGTCTGACCCCAAAATAACATTAATTCCATCTAGAATATCGACATAAATAGCTAACTAGGTTACCCCTACAAATTGGCATACGCTAGACTACCGAACTTAAAGATAACAATTCTAGCCACAAATCTGGGGATCATTCCAATATCGACGGAAAAACTAATGCGCGGTCACCAGCGAGACTAGATGATTAACTTTTGCTTCCTCTTCGCCGCTTCTTACCAGACTTGGTCTCACTTGCCAGTGCCTTGGCTAAAGTTGGGGACTTCCCCTTTGGTGTACTTTCTGGTACTTTCTCAGTATCACTTGAGGCTTCCTTCATATCCTCATCTTCTTTTGTCGGCTTTGATGCAGATTTTGCCTTGCCCGTACCATTGGCATTTGCTTTGCTGCCGCTAGCAGACGATTTAACCTTGGAAACGGAGGCCGTCTTTGATGTGCTCTGATTCGACTTCCCAGCCTTCTGTGCGTCTTGCTTGGACTTGTTGGAAGCTTTTTGTGCGCTGCTGTCATCTTCCTTGGATTTGGCGCTTTTAGGCGTCTGGGTATCATTGTTCTTCGATTTGCTGGATGTCTTCTGAGCAATATCAACCGATTTACCACTACTTTTGGGAGTGTGATCCTTTAATTTTCCAATACTTTCGTCATCCGTTTTGCCAGAAGCACCTTTGGATTTGCCATCAGATTTACTGCTTTCTTTCGATTTGCGACCAAATTTAGTTCTTGCACCCTTCGATTTGCTGGAGGAAGCTCCTCCACCCCTAGAAAATTGACTTGAATTTAGACAACTACAGAAATAATGACATCAACATTTAAGTAACATAAATTACACTCACGATTTGGGCGAAGTGTCCATCTTTTCCTTCTTAGTCAGGTCATCAGGATTTTTTTTCACTTTCTTCTTCAAGGGCCTGGTTGCAATAGCAAAACATTAAAGAGGATATGATCACAGCTCACAAAAAACAAACATGCAAAATAATTGTAGCAAAACTTTACAGACAACTCAGGAATTCAAAACTCCGGTATTGTGGATTTTAAGTTAAATCCTAAACAATGCTTAATCATCAACTAGCACCATTTTCAAGACAAGTCAACGACATGTGAACAAACTAAGTACACAAGGGTGACAGTCATCAGAAATTCAATAGAATACAAAGATATTAGAACATAATCTTGATATCACATTCAACCTACAGCATGGTGCAGACAATAATCCAGAAACTATGAAGTTTAAGGACTAGTATTCAAGTCGTATGTATAAAGTACACATCAAAAGTAAATAATACATACACGTCAGAAGAAGCATCATGACTCGATTGATCATTTCCTTGCTCCTGTCAACAGAAATGTTTCAGCACAAAAATTGAGCATGGAATGATTTAAAGTAGCACAAGAATGGCAGCGACTAACCTCATCTGAGTCAGGGTCATCTGCTACAAACTCCCACCTCTCTTTTTTAAGATTTAGTGTTTCTTTATCACCATCAGTATATGATACCTACGAAATAATCGAACAAGTACAAAGAATTTAAGTATATCAAGTTTCATTTTAAAATGAAAAATGAAAATCAATGATGATTCTTTTTGGCGATTAATTCAATTAAAAATGAAAGAATAACGTGCTTAAAATAAGGATGGAGACTTCCAAAGTTGGCATCTCACCTTATGCTTCTTTTTAGCACAATCAAAAGATGCGACAACACCTTCATAAAACCTGTAAAATTTGTCAATAAAATATTAAATGACAAACTTAAATTTTGAATGGTACAACCATAAACAAATTCCTTAATCTAGTTCTTTAAAAAAAAAAAGTTCTGGAAAAATTCAAGAGTTTTCTAGTAGTAGTTTAATAATCCTATCTAAAATGAAACTTTAGCAGGATATCTGTATCCCCACTCCCCATAGAAAATGAAAAAATATATGAGAATAAAAGGAAAGGTCAGTACAAAAGAGAACCAAATTTGAAAGCCAAACATTCATGTGTAAACTCCTGCAGCATTGCAAGAAATACATTGAGGAAATACCGTACACAAGGTCAGTACTTACGTACGATCTTTTGGCCACCAAACTTTAATCTTTGATCCAACCATATCCTCGCCATAATCTTTGTCATCAGATTCCTAAATAGGAAAAAAAACAGTAAGAATGTAAACAAAAGGAGGTAAAATCAAAAGTTGAATACAAGCATGACTTCAAGAACAGAATGGAACCCTGAAAGAGCCTAAAAATGAAAGGCCAACAGCAGGTGACGGAATAAGTCAAGATAAGTTCATAACATGATTGTTAATGGCATAAATTAATCTTCATCTCCAAAAAAAAAGCATGAAGAAATTATTGGTTCGGATCGCAGAACAACAATAAAAATAATAATAAGGAGCACTAACATAAGAGACCGCATAGTCATAGATATCTAATCACCATAAGTCCACTACTACACAATGAACAAAACTAACAATAATAATCCAAAATCTTGCAAAATGTGAGGAACACCATATAATGCACTAGCATCCATAAACAGCAAATGCTAATATCAAGGGGAAAGCACACAATTCTTTTAACGAAAGATACAAATTTTAGAATAGAACAAAGCATGCATACCTTCTCTTTTCCTGAAGCACGCTTCCTCTTTGAATTTGTCTTAGGGGTCTCCTCCTGGGGAGATTCATCCTTAGTTAATTTTGGGGCTGACTTTGGTGTTGACACCATCTCCTAAATAATAACAGTAATTTTATTAAAAATGTATTTAACAACAGAAACAAGTGACGGTATCAAAGCCAATAGGAAAGTACTTTGTCATCATCCTTAGCTGAAGATTTTGTTGCAGCCTTTGCCGGAGTAACTTTTCCTTGACCCCGCTTTTTCTTATCTTCTGCTTGCTTTATAGAAGACCCACCGCTAGTTTTAGTGTTCCCATCTACCTTCTTGACTGACTTCTGTTTTGCTTCTGAATCACTTGTGGTGCCACTTTCCTTTCTAGATGCCTCCACCACAATTGGACTTTTATTCTCATTAGAAACCCCAGCAGACACCTTTTTCCCAGAGCGTCTACTTGGTTTTAATTCTGAATCACTGGTTCCGTCAGTTACCTTTTTGGGTTCATCATCTGCCGATGGTGCTGCTCCTTTATTAGAACTATCTTTCTTCTTATTCCGTCCAGCCTTTTTGGAGCGACTTTCACCAGGAAGGCTCTCACTTGGAGATGGAGAGGCAACAGCAGCAGGTTCCTTTTCCAATGGCTTTGAAGAGATGTTAACATCAGATACTTTCTCATTTTTCGATTGCACAGCTGCCTCCACAGAAGGATCCTCACGAGGTGAGCTGGGAATATCTTCTGTTTCACGCTTATGTTCTGGCTGTATCTCAGTATCTTCCTCATTATCAGCTTGACAATTATCTAAAGGTTGTGTTGATTTTGTTGACAAATCAGAATTCCCAGCTCTTTCTTTGGTAGATATTTCTGGAATTTGCTCTGCCTCAGCAGCTTTCTCAGTCTCCAAACTATCAGGTTCAGCATTGCTTGATGCATTTGGATCTTTCTGATCCTCAGTATCGTTGCCCTCCTCTTCCTTCTTCAAGGCATTTGACTCGGCAACAGAGTCATCTTCTCCAGTCTCTGCATTACCATTGTTCACAACTAACTTTGAAGATCTGTCAACAGCTGGATCAACTCGTTCAGGAGAAACTGGTGCTTCTGCCTTTTCTTTATCTACCTGCAAGGACAAATAGAACTGGTGAAATAACCCACTTCAATCAAATAATTTTTTTACTGATAGAAGCATAAAGGACATAAAACATAGAAAGGAAAAAAATTAAAAAGAATTTCACAGAAGAAACTCACTTGGGCCACCTCATTGGAAGATTCCCTAATTGCTGACTTCTCCTCGGCAGCCTGCAGTAGCAATAGTTAATACAACAGAGGAGAGGAATCCCAAGTTGCCGACTTGGCTTGCAAAGACAAATCAATGCAATATTACCACCAGCCAACAGCAGGCTGTTTGACGCCGTGCATGAAGGAACAACCAAACTTGACATACCAAAGTAAGCAAACCAACCGCAACCCCCAGAGAAGAAAATGGGAAAAATATGGAGTCTTTTATAAACACCAATGTTATTGAACAAGTTACTGAATAAGAGAGAGGATAAAGATTAAAAAAAAAAAAAAAACCTTTGCTGAGAAAACAGAAAACTATGAAGCTTTACATAATTATCATTATGAATAGAAGAATGCATAGAAAATGTCTTAATCTTGCAACTCTGGACATCATACCACATTTTCATCAGAATCATGGACTTCATTCTGCTCAGCATCACGGCCTTCATTCTGCTCAGTATCGTCACCTGCCTCTTGGCATATTGATGCTAGAACTTTACTATAATCATTAAAAACAATGCCCAAGCTTTTTACTTCATCTATCAGGTAATCCTTAAGTTTAGTAGCACAGCTTTCAAGTACTCTCTCCCCCAACTTCCGTCCAATTGGTAGAATGTCCTACAAGAAAAAAATTGGTTAGAAAATGAAAAATAAAACAGCATGTTGAAGGTACTAATTGTCAATCAAAAACAATTGTTCACCTCATTGTCGTTTTTCACACTAGCTAATAAGGTAGATAGTAGCTCAGCAGATACTTCTTCACTTTCTTCTAAAACAAGAGTCATAATAGTCTCCATGGAAGAAAAAACGTTCTCTGGGTGATAATCCCTGAAATACATAAAAATGAAAATATATAGTGTTGTGTTTTCTAGAACAAATCAGCTTCCAAGTCTTACTCCACCAGTAGAAACAAATAATAAAAATATAGTATCTATAGTCTAGACACACATAAAGTGGTGACTCCAACTCTACTTATGACTTTGTACCTTATCGCCTTAAGAAAATGTTGGAACATTTCAACGATCAATGCATCACATTCAAGGTCCAACATCACCACACACGATCTGACCTTCGCAACAGTTTCAAGAATGGAAGCCCTCTTTGCGTATGATCGGCTCGACTTGTCATGTAGATTTTCAAAGGATGATACAATAAGATGAAAGACTTCCTGCATGCATAAGATTTAGAAGGTTTATTGAATTTTTTTCTAATATAACATGAGCAGATGCTAACAAAAAAAATCCAGTTTAGTGATCCAAATCCCAGGTACCTTCATTTGCTCATCATCATAAGGTGCATCAGGTGCAGTTATTCTTGTTATCTCACTGATGCAAGCTGCAACTCCAACTTTGACATCAGGATTTGAATGCCTAAAAAGTTCCTCAGCAACCAATGCATTCTGTGATGGGGAAAGTGCAGTTTGCATTGACTTTGTAGGTGATTGTTCTACCTTCGATAGAAAATTCTCAACTCTCTAATATATCACCAGGAAAAGAACAATTCAATATTAGGAAACGAACAACAAAATATTAGGGAAAGAACAATACACTGGCACAAGAATTTTTCGATTCAATCTATGCCAAAACTGTGCAGACAAAATTGAATTAGCTAGATCAGAAACCAGAGGGAAAAGAAATCAACATGACAGGTGAGTTTATATTTAAAAAAAATTAAAAAAAAATCTACAATCACTGGAACATGGAAAAGAAAACACGCATCAGTAACAAACTTTAATATAAGAAAAAATAAATAAATACTCTTAGTTTTCGGAAAGGTACAGATAATAAATTTAATGAATGGGTGTGCACACGCGCGATAATTGACACATAAACTTGATTTCATGAAGATATGTAGAAATGAAGAGCAAGGAAAACCTTTTTGGGAAACTGTTATGCCAAGCTTGTGTATAGCAAATATCCTTTTTAAGGAAAATGTAATTCAAAGCATCCAAAAAAATTTCCATTATACTCTTTCCGAATCTCGGCTTGAGAAAGCAGGGGAAAAAAAAAACATATGAAATGACTTTCCTCTATCTTAAATGCCCAGCTTCAAGAGCATTAATGAAACATTTGAATTTGAAATGACCATCCTTCAATTTGAATTCTTAGTCATGGTGAACATTAATAATTTACCTTCATATACATATCAGGAGATCATTTGAACTTCCTTTGTTGTATATAATAAAAGACTAACCTTAAAACACCTAAAACCTTTCATCATTCTTCCAATTTATAACCTATATGGTAATTGTTAAATGCAGAATACCATTTACAAACCAACACAGAACTCACGAAGATATGCATTCTTGTCTTTCTTTTTATGCCCAGTCATAACTGACTTAACCCGTGTGCTGTACACACAATGAGAGATATAATTAATAACGAATCCCGCAGCTAAGAAGCTAGAAGGGAAAGTGAAATAGAGACTCAACCCTTTGTCCCCAACCTCATTAAATCACAAAATTCCAGCATTGAAAGGATAGCTAGAGCTTCATGCATGGCATATGAAAGTAACAGGAAATGTTAAAACCCACTTGAAATGGGGAAAAAAAACTTGGCACAAATCACAAAAAAATAACATGGAAATGTTAAAACCCACTTGAATCTCAAACCAGAAGCTTTCAAAACAACAACATTCAAACCCCAATTGACTAAATTAACAAACAACCACAACAAAAACAGTTTAATTAACAGAACCTATGAAATTAAACACGGAACGAAAGCAACTGAGACGCAAATACTTCACAATCCGAAAAGAAGAAGAAAACCCAACAATTCGAAGAGGAATTAGGGCTTACGTCGAGAACATCAAGGAGGTCAGGGACGGAAGACGGAGGTTCCAAGAGCTGATTCCCAGCTTCCGTAAGCTGTGCTTCGAGCTCTTTCTCTGCCGACGCCATTGTTCCTCCCCTCTCCTGTTTCTTTGGTCTAGATCCTTGACAATCTCGCAGGTCTAGCCCTAATCTCACACCATTGAAGGCCCAGAACCACACGAATCCAAGAGAGAGAAAGCGGAAAGAAAAAAAAAAACAATGTTTGGAGAGAGAAAGTTAGGGTTTTCTTTTTAGAGAGAGAAAGTGAGTGAGAGAGATAGAGAGAGAGTTGCTCGATTTTATTTTTGCAAATAAAAATAATAATAATTTGTCAATCCATGGATCGCTCTGGTATTTTATATTTTCGCTGCCCTCACATCTCCAGTATTTATTTTGTGCGCTTTTAAAAGAGAATCCGACGGAGCAGCGCTCGGAATCCGCGGGATTGTGAATTCGAGTTCAATTTCGGATTTCAAATCCGCCTTTGGATCTTTCCTGTGGGGACCACCTGCCGTATTTGAACCGTAGGTTTAATGCTGCTTTTCCTTTTTCTTGGGAAGATTTCTTTTTTTTTTTGTTAAGCGACTAAATTTTTGAAATCGATGAATTTTCATTTTTTTTTAATCACTGAAATTTGAAATTTACAGAAAACGAATGGATAGATTGATGGGCCACTCACTCACACCATCCTCTATCTTCCCGTTCGTCACTTTTTCACGTTAGCTGCTTACGTGGTATGCACAAAGCCTGCTCCCTCGCTTTAGATAAAAATTAATAAAATATTACAACGTTTAAAAGACGAGGCATGAGTTTCCAATGTGACCCGAAGTTAGAGAGGTAAAATGTAATTTACCCATAACGAATACACATTTGAAACATATATTATTATAATAGATTTGTCGAGCTCTTGTGCAAGAAGATTTATAGTTGAGGTGATTAACAACGTTCACCGTTATATTAAAGTTCTTTGGTTTGAATTATCCACCTCATTTAATATCGGTCGTGTTAAACATATTGTTACAAATATGTGGTAAATGCCATGTCATGTCATAGTCTTATATGTGTGTGATTGAATTTTGCATCACGCAAATAGTGTAGCTGCGTTGGTTAGAATAAATGTGTTATCCGCTTTGAAACCGAGTTCAATTTTTTTCTTACCATTTAAACTAATTTAAAATAGAATATAATGTGGTGTGATTTCTTACCATTATTCAAATGCATTTAGAAATTTTTTGTCGATAAGTATATAAAATCAAGATAATGATTGGAATTATATCCATAGCCCAACGGTATATTAGCATATTAGCCAAATTTTAAATTTCTAATTTCTAAGTAAAGAAGAAAGTATCCAATTTTGAGCGGGAAAAGGAATGAATAATCAAATCCATGTGTATTTATGGATGGGGGGATATCTATCAATTGTGAAAACTTTTATTACCAAAACTATTATAAGGAAAATTTTCTTTATAAAATTGGAAAATTCTTTCGATTTTTCTTTTTTCTAATGTTTGTAGGATAACGTAAAACGAGAGTGATTAATTATTATACTTCAATTTAATTATAATTTATTGAATATTATGTGCATGTTACATCACAACATAACAATAGTCATGTAACGTTTATAGTATTGCCTATCATGTTCGGTGGCGAATAATAGAAAGTTGGTGCTTTTATTTAATTTATGAAACAAATTATATTGCGATGAGTCATATCAACACAAGTTACGCAACACCTCGAGTTTATTAATAAATGTTATTACTCATGTGTATGTTCAAACTGTGCATGTACACAATTCGTTATTTGTTAAAAGTAATTTTCTTTATTGATATATTGATTTCGCTCATATATATCGACTAAATATTCTAAAAATGATTACTTTCGCTCCAAGAATAATATTGAAATCAATTTAATAACATAAAATAAAAAACTATAAAAGTTGATTAGATCCTAAACGTTAACCCTAAACTTAAAAAATGAAAGTAATTGAAGATAATGGGCTTGGGTCTAACCTAGTCCATCAATAGGCCCAACAAGGCTCAATCCAATCTTTTTGCGCATCAAGAAGTTGAAGTCTTTGAGCCGCAACGTGGCTTTACACTACCCGACCACTGACAACACTCCAGGTCATTCCGACGGCTACGTGTCAACCACCGATTCGATTTATACACGTCACAGTAGCAGTGCCTACCGCACAGAAAAACATAGCATGTCACAAATCACAGTCACAGACGACCAGAGACAGAGAAGCCAACGATTCATAAATTCGCAATCCAAACGCCTAATTCCCAAATCTAGACTTCCATTTCCCTTTTTAGGGAAGTCTCACAGTGGCGTATTCAGGCTCGCCGAGTTTGATGCGAAGAAAACACTCAAATTCTTCCACGCCGTCGTCGTCCGCCATGCCAGGTTGGGTCGTGGGGCGATTCACAATACCCAGGCGGGCTTCGGAGCCTGAGTTCCCCTTGTGGCAGCAGAACTGGTTCATAGGATTACTCTTCATTATGGCGGTCGGCTGACAAATGCAGCGATTTGCAAGTCTTTTTCTTCCACAATCTGTGTTAGCCTTGCGATCGCTTCATTCATTTGAGCCAGTTGTTCTTCGATTGAGGTAACGCCGATGGTCATGACTTGTGCAAACAATAGACGTGACTTTCCTTTAGACATCCAGGATGCTGACAAATAACGTTGTTGGCTGCTTTTGGATGTCATATTGTGTGCCTCAGCAGCATGCTTCGGTGCCCCCAGCAAGGTCATGCTGATGACGGACTTGCGCCTTTGATGCTCCCCTTGCTCATTTAACAGCACCAACTTTGAAATGGCATGTTGAGAAGCGGTTGTGGTGCCAATCGATTGTCCGTTTGCGGCATAAGTGCTCAGGATCCTTCCTTTGGTGGTTGCGAAAACAACTTGTCCCTTGCTTGATGCCATTGACTTTGAGGTGTGTTTGGATTCCTTGAACGGACAAAGAGATGAGAGGTAGAGATAGTCCAACTTGGCGTGCCAAATTTGTGAACACATAAATTTTCCTGAAACAAACGAAACAAGAACATGTGTACAAAATAATATTTGTATTAATGATTATGGGGTTACAATCTCTCTGAAAATTGATCATCTGATTCGATCTTCGTAAGGTGTTATTTGTGGATGTGCAATTGATCCAAGAGCCGTCGAGGCTTGATCTTGGATGAACGGTTGAAAGTTTTCTTCAAGGGTCATTGGGGCTTAATCTTGAAGGTTGAGGGAAGTTTCTTCAAGGGCCTTTGTGCTTGATCTTGAAGGTTAATGGATGAACGAATCTTCACGGCTTTTGGGCTTGATCTTGAAGAACTGTTGATGAACGAATCTTCAAGGGCTTTTGGGGCTTTATCTTGATGAACAGTTGATGAATGGATCTTCAAAGGTTTTTTGGGCTTTATCTTGAAGAACGATTGGATATGTGGATTTGTTGATGTTGTTGATCTAAATGGGCGTTGGGGCTTGATCTTAGGATGAACGAATGATGAACGATGAACGCTTTCTTCAAGGGCCGTCGAGACTTGATCTTGAATTGGTGGAAGTTCCTTCAAAGGGTTGTTGGGGCTTGATCTTGAAGGTTGGGTTAATGAAGAACGAAGAGAGCTTGCTTGATCTTTCGGGATTTGCTTGGAAGCTTTGGAGTTTCAAAGCTTCAAGGTTTTGGTGTGAGATGAATTGATTATGAATTGGTCTCCCCTAAAATGAATGAAATGACTTCTATTTATAGAATTTTCCAAAGCCTAATTTTGAATATATTATTCAGATGAAATAAATCGTTTATGCCAAGTGTTGACACGTGTCCTGTTTGATAACTTTTCTGATGACTCTCGATTTTTCGTTGAGTCACCTGCTATGTGTAAAATTTATGTGAAACGTGAATGTTGAAATTTTAATTATTGATCAACATTTATTTAACCGAAATTTCGATATCTAGAGATATATTGATTTCGCTCATATATCGATTAAATTTTCTAAAAATGATTACTTTCGCTCCGAAAATAATATTGAAATCAATTTAATAACATAAAAAAAAAACTATAAAAGTTGATTAGATCCTAAACGTTAACCCTAAACTTTAAAAATGAAAGTAATTGAAGATAATGGGCTTGGGTCTAACTCAGTCCATCAATAGGCCCAACAAGGCTCAGTCCAATCTTTTTGCGCATCAAGAAGTTGAAGTCTTTGAGCCGCAACGTGGCTTTACACTACCCGACCACTGACAACACTCCAGGTCATTCCGACGGCTACGTGTCAACCACCGATTCGATTTATACACGTCACAGTAGCAGTGCCTGCCGTACAGAAAAACATAGCCTGTCACAAATCACAGTCACAGACGACCAGAGACAGAGAAGCCAACGATTCATAAATTCGCAATCCAAACGCCTAATTCCCAAATCTAGAATTCCATTTCCCTTTTCAGGGAAGTCTCACGGTGGCGTCTTCAGGCTCGCCGAGTTTGACGCGAAGAAAACACTCCAATTCTTCCACGCCGTCGTCGTCCGCCGTGCCAGGTCGGGTCGTGGGGCGATTCACAATACCCAGGCGGGCTTCGGAGCCTGAGTTCCCCTTGTGGCAGCAGAACTGGTTCTTAGGATTACTCTTCGTTATGGCGATCGGCTTCTTCTGCTTAGCTCTGTTCCTCATCTACAGCCTCGATCTCGACACCAGCTACGCCGCCACCGCTCCCACATCCGAGGGCGTCGGGGTTCGTCTCCGCCGCTCATTTCCGATTAATTTTTTGTTTGGAAATTTTAATAGAGATTTTGATACAATGAATTGGGATTTGGGCAGATCACATACGGCACCGTACTGAAGCTGATGCACGAGAAGACCAAGTTTCGCTTGCATTCACACGACGTGCCGTATGGCTCTGGTAGTGGCCAGCAGTCAGTCACTGGTTTTCCCAATGTCGACGACGCTAATAGCTACTGGGTATGTCGTTTTCTTCTCTTTCTCGCACTCTCTGTATCTTTGGTGTTGTTTCGTTGCAGATATTGAACTGGGTTTTTTTGGCAGATTGTTAAACCTGAGCTGGAAACAGCTGCCAAGCAAGGCGATAGCATTCCGAGCGGTACAATCATCAGGTTGCAGCACATGAGGACCAGGAAATGGCTGCACAGCCATTTGCATGCATCCCCAATTACTGGCAACCAAGAGGTTTGGCAAATCTTTCCTTATCGTACCAAATTTTCACAATGCACTATACTTTTGTTATCATGCAGTGATTTTATTGTATCTTTTGTTTGTGGTTGTGTTTGTAAATGTGAATTGGTGACACACCGTGACACTGAATGGCATAAAGTTTCTTGACATGATTTTGTGTACGAAGTTTTGGTATTATTGGTTGACAGTTTAATGTCTTTCGTTCCAAGTAAAATTGGGAACATTATGAGGTTTAATGACTTGTACAATTTGACGTGGGTGTAGGTCAGCTGCTTCGGGGGAGAAAATGAATCTGATACTGGTGATCACTGGAGGTGAGTAGCAAACTGATATGTTCTCAAAAAAATTTCCTGTCTTGGTCATCAGTGTTTCTGACGCATTGTGTTTGTATGGAATTTCGTAGGCTTACAACTGAAGGGAGCGGGAAGACTTGGAAGCAAGATCAAAGGGTTCGACTTCAGCATGTTGACACTGGTATTTATTTACATAGCCATGACAAGAAGTACACCCGCATAGCTGGGGGACAGCAGGAGGTGAGATTACTTAAACTCAACTGCATATCTATGAAATTGAGAATGAAACAACAGATTTGTTGGTAACTTGTTTCATTTGTAAGTGTGTATTGATCCTGAATTGTTAGATAATGGTGCTGATTATTGATTATGTCCTAAACTCGATAGTTAGATGTTTTGCATTTACAACTATTTCTTGCTTTTGCTTTGCATTTTCACGTTTTGTTCAATTGGTGGAATAATAAGTTGGTAGTGTCTGTAGATACCGTACGCGTTTAATTGATTGTATTTAATTCAATTGCTTGGAATTAAGAAAGCCATTGTCCCGATGAGGATTACCTTATTGTTGATAATGAAATCTTCTGGTGGTATATGTATTCATCATCACAGCAACTATACAAGGTTCTGCAGTTTAATGGAATATGAATCTTGGTATTAACTTAAGTATAAACAAACACTGATCTTCTTGAAAGTCGTTATTGACAGTCTTTCTGGATTTTAAGCTGTGCAGGAAATTATATTTTAGGTAAACTTCATATCTATGCAAGTTTTAGATAATTTTGTTTCTTGTACGGAAATGTGTTGGGTGAACTTTATGTGCTGATGTTTTTGCTATCATCACTGATTTATTAACGTTGTGCTAAATACCATCCATTCGCCATAATGCAGGTTTGTGGAGTGAGAGATAAACGCGCTGACAATGTTTGGTTGGCAGCAGAAGGCGTGTACCTTCCCGTGACTGAAACTAAGTAGAACTTGGTCATTTAGGATGAATCGCTCTATGAAACAGGTATACGGGTTTTGGAAGAAATAGTAGCTGATACCTGGTCCCATAACAGTTATAGTAGGATGTTCCAATGAAGATAAATATGTTTTACAATTTACAATCTGTTAGCTAATATTGTTAATACTGTTTTCCTCATAAATCCCTATATTTGTGTTATGTTAGCTAGTAATGGAAACTTTTAGCCGTTCTTGAAGAGTGGTCTAACAGTTGCAATGAGCAGAACACTAGTCATTTTTTTGGGGTTTTTGGACTTGTGATTTTATGAGAGTTTATGCTGTTATGGGTTGAAACTAGACTGCTTTTCCGGCCCACTTGAGGGCTCTCGCGGTCCAAATGGGTAATTTTACTTTCAGAGTCGAAAGCCCGTTTGCAAGGATTTATGGTATGGTCTTTTTGCTTTTTTGGGTCATAACTGTGTGGTCGTATTCCACTTACCACTAGCACCTTAGGTTATCTCCAACCGAAGGATCTAGAGGGTTAAAGGGTCGAAAATAGTTCGAGAACTGTCTCCTACCAAAGGCTAGACCAAAGAGCTTATGCGCCCTACTGGACAAAAAGGGCCAAAGGGCCAACGCCCCTGGCCAGGCTAGAATTTGAAACTAGCTGACATGAGCTTGCTGTTATTTTTGACTTTTTTTTTTATTTTTTCAAAATTTGTTTTAAAAATTGTAAAAAAAAATTCCCTCTATAATAGGGCCAAAAATATTTTATTATTTAAATTTAAAAATTACAACAAATTAAAAGTTAAAAAATGCAATTTAAATTTAAAAAGGGTGAAAATTATGTGGAAAATAGTGTAGGAATAAATTAGGTATTTATAGGAAAAAAATGGGAATTTAAAAAAAATAAAAAAAATAAAAAGAAGAGGACAATACTGTCGGATATATTCGACATAAAATGTATTAATAATGAAAAATCCAGCATGGTCCAGGGTTGCTTGGTTGGATTGGGCTAGCTAGTTGGACTTTTGGTCCCTTTTTTGTTCCGTGGGGCTCACAAACACTTTGGCCTATCTAGCCTTCAGTTGGAGGAGATTTTCGGATTATTTTTAACCCTCTGACCTTCTGGACTCTTCAGTTGGAGATGGCCTTACTCGACCTTTGCCGGGGCACTTGACGACTTTAGGGCTCAAAAGTTAGAGCAATTATGCTGCATTATTGTGGTCCTTTGCATGCAACACTTTTTTTTTTTCCACCAAGAAAATGCATTACCGTGCAACTTGCTGAGGGTGGTGATTTTCATTCTACTTTTTTTTCCATTTGCATTTCTCAGTTTATTTTTTGTACAGTTGATTATTCTTTGATTTGTTCAATCTAAATTTGGAAGAACATGAAGCAAATACATGAAAGAAGAGTTCGAAAATCACCCACCACCTTGATTGATCGCTCATTGTATTTATCAAAGATCCAAGTGTTTTTCCTTGAAGCACTAAAAGCCGCATGCTGCTTTTATAATTCATAAGTTGTTTTTAGCCTTTATGCTAAATGTTCGTATAAACGTTGTTGGTCATCTGAAAGCATTTTTAGTTGTTGTAGAAGCGGCATCGCCAGTACGGTGACTTTGGATGAGTGCTCATCACATAATTGAAAGATTTACCTTTTCATGCACACACCGTGGATCGAATGTTTTTAACTAACTGGACTACAAAGTTATATGGTAATTCTCAATTATTAAGAAAAAGTCATCGTTGTTAAAGATTGAAAAAGCAGAATGTGATATGAGAAAATTTTGGACATGAGTTTGGGTGTCTCATAATGTCATTCATACAACATATCTTACAAAAATATGGGTCGTCTTTATTTTGGTCCTGCAAGATCCGTCGTCGAGGAAAACTTGGGTAAGTTTCCCAATCAAGTCAATTGTAAGGCACTTTTCACAAAAGGGATGTGCTATTCACACACCAATTTTTACTTTTCACGCACCCTTTATTAATTTCTGTCATTTGATATTCTTTAATTCAGTCGATTCGACGGCCACAAATTAAGAGAGTGTGTATGAAGTAAAAAGGGGTGTGTGGATATCACACCCCTTCACAAAAATATCAACCACACATGTTTTGGCCCTGATCTCACATCAAAATAAAAGCTGAACTAATCGTGCAGCTCCATCGAAGTTTCACATAATATAACAACTCAATTAAGATCAAACTAAAAGTGTACTCATTGAGAATGAAAATAATGGCGGATAGCGACTAAAACTAAGCCCTCCAACATTAACACTTCCAAACGAAATTTCAATTCCCAACTAATATATTCGCAAAATCAACCGAATTCGCATAGACCAGCAGTACGGCACATCTTTGGTGGGAGCCATATTAAAAAGGTTTAATTTCGATTTGTTGAGTGGTTGAAATGAATATTGAAATTTCTCATTTTTAGTGTATCAAAAATACAATTTGATATTTTTAACTAACTATTTTATAGCATTAAATGTACCGCACTATAGTTCCGATAAAAAAAAGTGCTTCCTGTCAAGAGTTTTTAGTTTAAGGTTTAATCCCATAAATAATATGGAAACCCTCCGCGCCACAAATCACCTTTACAGACCTTTTGAGAAACCCTCAAAAAGGTTATTATCTTTGCTCTTTGCTCTGTGAGTTGTCCTTCATTTCATATTCAATAAGGGATGTATTCAATTGAAAATTTGAAAAATTTTAATGGATTTATAAATTCATGAATTTTTATAGAGTTTAATTGATTTGTAGATATTATATATAAAATTTTGATTCAATTTCCTCAAAATCTCATGAGGAGAGATGAGATTTGTTGATGCTTAAAATACACTACGAAATCTCTCCAATTCCCTCTAATTCCTCAACTTCCTCAAATTCTTTAAAATCAATTTCTAATTGAATATAATTGGAATGTTATAAATTTCTTTAAAATCATAATTGAATACATCCAGATTTCTAAGGATTTTAATAAAATGTCTTAAAATTTTAATTGAATACACTTTGAATTTCAGATAATCACTTAAAATCCTGATTGAATACCCCTAAATTCATTAAAAGAACAGTAATGCTATTCTTACCACATTAATATACCATATTAGTGTACCATATTATATGGCATCTGATGTGGCTGCCCACATCATCTAAATTAATCTTAATTTAATTTAAATTAAAAACCATTTAATAAACTAATAATACAAAAAAAATATGTAATTAAATGGTGATTGTAGCATAAGAGAAGTGTTCTCCTTCCTTCCTTCCTTCCCCGTTGCTTCTTCTCCCGTTTCTTCTTCCACGCCAATTTTTTTGTTTCAGCCCAGAATGATGGTTCTATGATTTCACATTTATTCTTCGCGAATGATTCTGTGTTGTTTTCTCATGCTACTAAAAGAGAAGCGCAATGAGTCTTAAGCGTACTACACTGCTATTCTAGCACCTCTGGTCAGCTAGTCAATCTGGAAAAAAAGCTCGCTTTTCTTCGATGTGGGCTTCTATAAAAAGGAAGATCGCTAAATGTTTGAATATCCAGACTCAAGAGAAGTTTGGAAAATATATGGGGAAGAAATCTGGGCTGAAAAACAAACAAATGGCGTGGAAGAAGAAACGGGAAGGAAGCAAGGAGTAGACTCCTCGTATACCACAATCACCATTTAATTCCAAATTTTTTATTATTATTGGTTTATTAAATGGTTTTTAATTTAAATTAAATTAAGATTAATTTAGATGATGTGGACAACCACATCAGATGCCACATAATACGGTACACTAATGTGGTATATTAATGTGGTAAGAATAGCATTACTGTTAAAAGAATTAAAATCCATCAAAATCTCAATTGAATAAGGAGACAGATTCTCTGCCCTCCCACTTCCGGTGCCCTCCTATTTTGTGTAGTCACGGTTAAGTTACGTTAACATTTTATATTATTTTTTTATAGAAATAATAAGACAAAAAAGAATAATAATATAAAATGTTGACGTTACTTAACCGTGATTATATAAACAAAAAAGTACAGGAAATGAAAGAGCAGAGAATCTGCCTCATTGAATACACCCCCTAAATTTTGTGAATTGCAGCGTCTGCAATATTTTCCGAGTTGGTGGAGGAAACAGTCGCAGTATATACCCAAGGGCCCTGTAGATACAGATATTTTGTTTCGGTCAATTATAATAGCAAGTACATTGTAGACAACCGCATTTAATCCGCACCATATGAGGCCAATTTTGTGGAACTCTAGTTTAAGCGGTTAACAACGTTTACATCTGCAGTCGATGTACTGTGTTCGAATCCGACGCCTCCAGAGTAGTATTAGAAATCTGCTACAGTTGGACAAGATGGCGGCTGAGCTCGACATGGACTACAATGGCGCTAGGACTCGTATTGGTAGCTCGTGGTTTTGGTGGTACAATAAGTGGCCACGTTTTTTATGTAATGGTTGGCGTGCAATTCTCTGTAAATCAATTAAACTTAACGTCCGGCTTCGTTACGAAAGTGATGCGGAGATCCTTCACTTAGAAACGTAATGGCATTTAAAATCTTGACCTACCTTGAGAGAAAGCACCTACACATACAGCTACGCGTGCATTTGGAGCTTATGTGCTTATTTATAAACAATTCAAATCAGACCATACTTTGCTGGACAATTCAGAAGCTGCAGAGGGCCTAGTGCTCAACCCACCTACTTCCCCGTCAATAACTAAATATAATATGATCATTGTACATTGGTACTAAATAAATATCAGTGGATCGTAAGTGGTAGCTTGCATTAGAGTATTTTTTTTCTTTAATTTATTTTGTATTAGGTACAAATATTCACTTCTTTTGTTTAGCATAGAATAACGTTTATATTAAAAAAAAATATACTTCAGTGGATTGCATCTAATAAGAAAGAAGGTCAAATCAGATAAATGGTCCATGTGGTTATAATGTAAGATCCCACATCGTCCAGGGGTGAGGATCCTATAAGCCTTATATGTATATTCTCATTTCTACTTAGCACGAGATCTTTTGGGAGCTCACTGGCTTCGGGTTCCATCGGAACTCCTAAGTTTAGCGAGTTCTTGCGAGAGCAATCCCATGATCGGGGCATGGTCGGGGCCCAAAGCGAATAATATTGTGTTACGACAGAGTCGAGCCCGGAATGTGGTGGGGGCCAGGCCGGGATGTGACATATAAACTATTCCGAAGATAGCGAAAAAATTTGGGTTTAAACTATAGTCTGTTTGTAAATTTAATCCAAAATTAAATTTTTTGTTAAATGTCCGCTAAATGCATGGATAAAATTATACTTTGATGTTGTGTTGTGAAAAGCAATATTTTAGTACCAATTATACATTTTTATTCCAATTCATCCATCATTTTTATTGTGGGGATTAGTTTTATTTGTTGATTATGCTGAAATTTAAAAGAAGAAAAAGAATCTAGCTTTGAGGAGGAGGAGTAGCTGTTGCTTCCTTTTGGACTAAATTTTACCAACATATTTCACGGACATTTAACGGAATAAACACTTATTGACTAAATTTACTAACGGACCATCCACGGGAGTTTAAATTTGATTTTTTGTACCACATGGGCTATATTTCAAATACCTTACGCCCACAAGACCCTTTTATCCAATTTGGCCAAAAAAGAATTACATAGTGTTTTTGTCCAAGAATACAATATTATATTTAAGTTTTTTTTGTCATGTATAAGTTATTTCCATGTGGTATAACATTATTGAGCCGGAACACTACATAGCGCTAAGCTCTTTTAATTTAAGTTGCTCTCACATGTTTTTATTTATGAAAAACAATATTATATTACTACACATAAAGATTTAGTCATCAAAATACTACCATAAATTATATAAATCATTTACGTGCAAAAGAATGTAGCCTTTAAAAGGAAAAATGTCTAACAAAATTTCTACTGCATTAATACACTAAATAAACAGTGACTTCTTCTTCTGAGATTCCAACAGATTGCCAAATTTGCTGCAAGCTTTCAATTAAAGGAAAATTAATGAAAATGACTTGAAAACTTTGAATTTTAACGATAAGGACAAAATTACCATGATTGACTTTTTAGTGTAAAAATATGATTTTTCGTTAAAATAAACAGTAAACAGTACTGAAAGTTTTTCGTTAAAGTTCATTTCAATTAATGGGCCAACCAAATTATTGCACATTGACATACAAAACAGACAGCTCAAAGTAACTCAAGGACACAGGTCAAAAATGGAAAGTTACTTAAAGGACAATGAGGTGAATTCCAAAATAATTTACAAAGTCCCTTCAGCGGAAGCTTTGGGGTTTTAATTCGGCTTTGATTTGGGCGTGTTCTAGGGGCTTTCACAATATGAATTTTGAGTTTGATTTGCTTCAGTTCAACCTTTGAAGGACTACTAACCTAATTTTTCTTCACTTGGACATCCTTTTTGAGGATTCACTCTTGCCTTAATTGGCCTCTGTAATGACTTTTCTTTATGAATAAGAATCTGCTATCGTTTCATTAAAAAAAAAAAAGAAAAAAAGTTGAGCACAAAAAGTTGATGATTTTTGTTAATGACGAACAGTTTTTTACTTTCTTGTTTGGCTTTTTAACTGAAATGGTCTTTAAAATTTACATAGCTTTTTATTTTGGTGTTGAAATTTGAAATCGATAGAATTGGTCCCGAGTTTGTTCATCATTAATCATTTTGATCGTTTCGTGATAAATATCTATTAAATCAAGATAAAATGACAAAAAGACTCTCAATTTTTGTCAAATCAAATTGACTTATTATTTATTAAATTGAGGATAATTTTATCATTTTGATCCTTATTTAACATAACTTTTCATAAAATGATCAACATGATTAATGACAGACAATCTCAGAAATCAATTTTATTGATATCAAATCTCAGAGGCAATTTTAGCTAAAAAACCTTTTCTTCTCTTCAGATCTCCAAACAAACTGTTAATAAAAAATTCGGTAAACAAGGTCAAAGCGTTTGTAATTAAAAAGATAATTAAGAGAACATTAAACTAATGACAGAAGTGAAGAAGATGATTAACATTACGAATCAACGTTCTCACTGTTTAATATTGCAAGGGAAAGATTCTCAGATGCTTCAAGGTTCCTGAGTAGTCACTGTTTCATATGCATTGGAAAATGACCGACACCCTTTCCGATTGCTGTGGGTTAAATTAGCAAATTTTAATTTTTGGGTAGGGACACCGGGTTGGACAAAAGTGTACTGTGAGTTGAAAACTGACCCCATGAATGTGGGGATACTTAGAAAAAAATTGTTTTATGACTAAATCACCCCTCGGATTTTCTTCGTTTTGCATTCTTTGCCACTGAGAGAAAAATCTCCATGGAGAGTGCTCTCATCATGGTGTGGGAAAACTCGAGTCAAATCGCATGATTGCTTGCTACGTAAACTTTTGTTGACAAGCATATCCACGAATTTAGATCCTCTCTAAGCTTTACTGTTTGAACTACGAGGATTAAAAAATTCGGGTTATTGATTTGAACTATGAGGATTAAAAAATTCGGGTTATTGATTTGTAAGAAAGATATATTAAAGCTCTTAATTTGTGCGAGATAAATTAAAAAAATTTATTAATAAAAATTGTCGAATTCAATTTGAATGGTCTGTTATTGTGGTTTCTCGTATCAATGAATATCGTTATCGATGAAAAGATGTGTTGATATGCGTTGCTTCTGACTATTACTAATATTGAATGATCGGACCAATTAACTATCCATATTGAAGATACCCAAAGAAAACTTCTACAAAGATTATAATGACGATCACTATATAGATTTGAACAAGTTCATACACTAACAAAAGGTACAAAAAGCGAAGCTGGAATTGAAGCACGAAAAGAAGACCACTAACTTGAGAAATTCTCCACTTTCGATCTCCAAATCTTCATCGGCGTCCCTAATTTCCTCAAAACGGCAAGCTCTTCGAAGTTGAAATCGAGGTGAGCGACTTGAAATGATCCGACGGCACGAAATCTTGGGGCAGATTCGCCCTCTTCACAATCCTCCTCATGTTGTTTTGCAAACTCTGTTGGACTAATTGCTTCACGGCTTTCTTCTCCTCACTCATCATGTCCTCCTCCTCCTCCATACGCTCCTTGGAACCCACATTTGGGTTTGAAGAAGACGAGGAAGACCCGCAAATGGGAGCGGAAACTGCCGCCCCCATACTACTCCCGCCGAAGCTCTGCGAAACCTGCTTTCCTTTATCCACTCTCAAACACTCCAAGATCCTCGAGGCTCTCTTCTGCGCCAATGTACTACCCAAAAGCGTCAATTCGAGCAGTGCTGAAACCATTCCTGCCTCGATCATGGCTTGCCTATCCCCGAACGCCTTGTGTGCCATTACCATCAAAATGTACGATGCCTTCTCTTGGCACCCCGGCGAGTCGTTCCAATTCAAGGCATCTACCAATATTGGAAATGCATCCTTTACGCTGCTAATTGCCTTACGACCTTCGGGGATGGAAACCAGGTTGCTTAGAACTGCAAGGATTCTTTCGCTCACTTCCATGTCTCCGAGCGATTTCAAGAAAAAGGGGATCAAATCCGTTTCCAATATGAACGAAATATTGGACGGGAAGATCGAGAGATTGTAGAGCGCTCTCAGGGCGTCTTGCTTGGCTTGGCAGCTACTTGCATTGTCAGAATTCTTGAGGGTTTTAACCAAGAAGGGTATGGCGCCCGAAGCTCCAATGATCGGTTTATTCGAGTCCAACGCGCTTAAGCCGAGGAAATTCGCAATTATTGCTTCTGAGACTGATGGGTCTGGAGGATTTGGGGATTCAATTAGCTTCAGCATTTTGTGCACAGCCCCTGCTTGGAGAATAGCAGCTTTGTTCCTGCAGAAAAAGGTGGCCCAAAAAAGCATTTTATAAGCTTACACATTCAGGAAAGAAAAAAAAAAACTGAATAAAACAACTCAAACGTGAATCAGATGCAATTAAAATGCGGTTTTTTTTCACCAGATTGCGAAAATAACCACACAAAAAAAAGTTGAAACATTTGGAGTGCTTCTTTGAACGGGTAAAAGTGCTTTATGACAACCAGAAGCACTTCTGATCTCATTTGATAGAAAAACTTGAAACGTTTAAGAGTCGGGAAGCAGCTAAGTGCTTCTTCATAGAGCAGTGAAGCACTTGGATTTTAGCTCTAAAAATTTCGATTTTTTCCAAGAAAAGCACTCTCAACAGAAGCGCTTATGCAGAAAGCAGAGTTCATCATTTCACAACATGCAAGACTGTCAACAGCTCCAAGATAACAACAATTTGGATAATTATTAAAATAATTTCGTTTAAGAAAAAGCAGGCATTGAAAATGACGGAGAATAAAACATAATGGCATGAAAATGACGGAGAACAAAAACACGAATTAAACAAAAAATAGCCCAATTTTTCCTCAATTAATTAAAGGTTAATAAGCTGATTAAACCAAAATTTGCATGCACGAAGAACGATTGGAAAGAGAAATTAAGACGATTAAATCACATAAAAACAAAATTAGACCAAAATCCAATTAATCCTGTTTGTTTCAAGTTTCAACTCACACGTCGTTTCCGATCCCGAGATTGAGCAGAGCGTAGAGCGATGCGATCTGAGAAACGACGTCGTCGGAGTCGAGCAAGGCGACGAGCGGAGGAATGACGCCGAGCATCGCGAGCGTGGCTCTGGCCTCCGATTCTTCCTTGGCGTGCAATCTCACCTTGCTCGCCGCCTCCTTCCTCTTCGCCGTGTCGTCTTCAGCCTGCAGGTCCTTCGCCACTCGCTTGAGCTCCTCCAGCTCCTCCACCTTCTTCTTCGTCGCGGATTCGTTTTCCGCTTCCGAAAACTCCGCGAGGTTCAGAAGATCCGAGAGCTTCTCGGACTTCACTTTCGGCTTCTCAGCCTTCTCCGCCTCATTAACTTTCTGCTCCGAATGCGTCGTCGCCGATCTAATGGTGGTGGCTTCGGTGGCCGGAGGAGCCGGAGGACTGATCGGAGCAGCGTCGTTGTCGTCGTCGCGGTGGCGGTATCGGGAGCTCCCGCCGCAGCTGATGGCGTCGAATATTTTCCGGCGGAATGAGGCGCCGGATAAGGAGGTCCAGAGCCGGGAATGGCCGGAGGAGGTGGTGGTTGGGCGGTCTAGGACGACGGATCCGACATCGTTTCGGTGACACTTGGCCATTATTCTTCGATTCTTCTCTGCTTCTTCTCGAGTGGGGAGCACCTACATTGCACCGAAAAACCAGCAAAATGCGAGAAAGAGAGAGAGAAAGGGGATCAGATGCAGAGGTTTAAGAGAACTTTTTGGATTTTTGTTTAATTTTTGTATTGTTTATATATGGTGAGAAAGATGAATCTCAGTCGCAGAGACTCTGCTTCTTTCCCACTGACACTTGAGAAAGAGGGAGGAGTGATATATATTTAAGTCCCTGTTTGTATTCGTTTTTTTTTTTTTTAGAATTATAAATTATACATTTTTTTTATATAAATCATTTCAAAAAGGATTAACCAAAAAAATATTTTTATTTAATTGGGTAACCAATAAAATCTTTAGACAAATCTAATAATTTTTCACTTTTGGAATTACAAGATTTCAATAGTCGACTTTTTACGTAACGTCTTAAAATTTTACTCTGCGTTTTTAAAACGAAATCTATTATGAATTACAAATGACCGACTTTTGCGCCACCAACAAAATCTTGTTCATGACCTTGACCATAAAATCCATGTCACATTATGAACTCCATACATTTTACTTCACGTATCAACAGTTAGTTTCACACATTAAATGCATAACGTACTCCGGATTATAACACAACCAAATTCACTTCATGTGTTTTGAACTTTGAAAGCATAATCTACTGAATATTATGAATGACCGACTATTTGTGCTACCATAATTTTTACGGATTTGCAAATCCGAACGCAATAAAATAAACACATTGTTTCAACGAACAGACAACCAACTTTTACAAATTTCGTCCACAATCTAAAACCTCAAATCTATTCTGGTTAACGTTATCTCGTCATATCAAAATTCTATAAAAGAAAAATTATGAAAAGTCTAGGAGAGTGGAGCATGGAACACAAACAGTCCCTTTTGTTCCTTTTAAAACATGAGAACGTGCAATTTTACCACGTTTAAGTTTTAACCCTTCTTTTCTTCCTAAATCCTCATTTGCTGCAAAATAAATATAAATACAGAAAGAGAAAGTCTTATTGAAAAAAGGAAAAGTCATAATTCTAATTTGTGTTGGGGAGATAAATACAAGAAAAAAAGAAGATAAAGGGGCTTCCGAAGCAAGCCATTAGTTTTTTGCATGGGGAAATGCGTAATTTGGCACTATTCGCTACAGTGTATAGTACTAACACCGTCGCTACCGTCCTATGACTTACCATGCTTCCCAGCTATATGAGAAGCTTCGCGCGGGGCCCGCCGTGTAGTTTCGTTGCGGCCCAGAGGAGGTTTTGATTCGGGGGTGCAGGATAAGTAGGGTGGGGGAGAGAGTAGGGTGCAACTGCGGAGGATTATTTGGTATCAAAGTGCGTACAAAGCTTCTCTAGTTCGGAACAGGATCCTCTCCTAGGGATCCCGCAATCATGATCGTTTATCGTATATCGTACGGTCAGAAATTATTTAAAATTCAAATATGAATAGTACCTAACGAAAATTGACCGCACGATATAAAATGAACAGACAAGATTGCGGGATCCCTAGGGAACTGATCAGGAGAGGATCCTGGTCCCTCTAGTTCTATCTCGAGGTGGGAGTTGGACTATTCATGGGTTCTAAATTTTGGAAACGGATCATGTTCGGATCTCTTTTACCAAATCCACCTGATCAATTCAGGATCTTGAAATTTAATTCAACGGCTAAAAACATGAGGTACTTTTCAAAGTTATAATAATTTTAGCCGTTTGATCAACTTTCAATTGTCCGAATTAAGTGATTAGGTGAATGTGGTGAAATTTCTAATTTGGGCTTGGTGTTTGGTATGTTCATATAAAATAAATAAAAAGGAAAATCAAACCCAAGACATTAGTGTACCGACTAATGCTTTTAACAAATTGAGTTACAAGGTATTTGTAATCTTGATTGTAAATTTATGTGCTCTAAATCAACTGAATTGTTATCTATAACGTTGCTTATAGATGACCATAGTAACAAAAAACAATCATGTCTTTGTACCATGGTATGTGTTTGATCTTCATTGATTTTATTATCTCCTAACAAGTAACTATTTAATCCATTAATGCTATCGATCTACTTAAAAATACATTTACATTGGGTTTCAGTTATATCACGTAACTTGTATGAATAGTGTATCCTCTCTTATTACCTGTTAAAACGATGTAACGATATCATTTTTATTTTAAAGACAATTCATAACATAATATACACATAACCTAATTTCATATTCGTCGAGATCCATAACATGAGTTGACTTCATCAATTATGTATTATATCCACTTTACCGAAAAAATTATGAGTTCAAATTTCATCAACGATTTAAAAGAAAATCAGATTGACATGGTAGCTTTTCATCAAGTTTACACATTATAAATGATTGATGCATGGTTCTTAGGTAGATTGATTAGGCTAGAAAGGCTATGGGGCACAATGATTGGTTGTTGGGGTTGCATGCATATCGTTCCGTGATGATAATATTGTCACATAGCGAGTAAAAATAATAGTTGGTCAAGGCTAGTACTTGATTAGCCATTGAATACACCCAAAAAATGCAATAAAGCATGTCAAACATTATTCGTGACAAAAAATACAGTAATCCAAAAAAATTGTGCATGTTTGTTTAGTAAGGACACTTTTTATATGGAGTGAAACTAGCGTGAAGTCGGATGAACCTAAAATACATAAAAAGAAAAATTGAACACATAATGTTAGTGTATCGACTAATTCTTTTAATAAATTGAGCTACAATGTGTTTGTAATCTTGATTGTAAATTTGGGTGCTCTAAATCAACTAAAGTGCTTCTTATAACTTTGGGTCTAAATGACGCTTTATTTTAATGGTAAAAAATAATCATATTTATGTATCTTTTTTATCCCCACCGTCGTCACATCATCAATTATCTATTATTTCCACTTTTATCTAAAATTTATGACTTCAAATTTTGTCAACGACGTAAAAGAAAATCAGACTCACATGGTACTTTTTTTATTAAGTTTACACATTGATGCATGGCTGTTAGGTAGATTTATTAGGGTAGAAATGCTATCGAGCACAATGACTGGCTGTTAGGGTTGCATGCATATTGTTCCGCGATGATAATATTGTCACATAGCGAGTTAAAAAAAATAGTTGATTAAGGTTAATACTTGATTAGCCATTGAAAACGCCCAAAACATACAATAACCTAAAAGCATGTCAAACATTAATCTCGTGACAGAAAATACAATAACCAAAAAAATGGGTACATTTGTCTAATTAGGATAATTTTCACATTAAGCAAAATTAACGTGGAGTCGGATGCGACTAAAATACATAAAGTCTCATTATTTTGTGAGAGTTTAAGTATTGTTTCAATGGTTGTAGTACACTTATTGACGAGTTTTAATATGATCGGATTTAGGAGCAAAACCAAATCCCTTGAAAGTCTAAATTTCTTACGGATGACATAGTCCGAATGCTTTTGCATAAGTTTTTGTCCTGATGCACCAAACAATACCTTTATAAAGAACAGGACACAGTCACATAACCTCACACGCTTATGAATCTAATGAGTTATTCTAATCCAGTCTATACACCAAATAAGACCTAATGGTCTTATCCATCACCACCCTTCAGCCTACAAATATTTGAATTCGGTCCAAGATTTCTCACATATGATAGGAGATCGCCTAATATGAGGAAGATTAACATTCATAATTACCAAAAGAGTACCTCATATGTGAGAAATTTGGTACCGAACTTGCTATTTACGTAAATAAAACTTAAAATCTTAATTTATAAGTGAAGGTAAATTCTACTAAACTGTAATACTAATTGAATCCGAAAAAGTAGTAATTGGTACAACAACGACAATGAGATCCATGGTTGGCCATGCTGGATTTGGATCCTCTCCTGAGCTAATGGAGAGGATCCTCCTGACCAATTGTTGTGGACCGTTGGATTTTCATCCAACGGCTAAAAACAGGTGGGTCCTTTTAAAGTTATAATAATTATAGCCGTTAGATGAAAATCCAACGGCTCATAACACTTGATCAGGAGGATCCTCTCCATTAGCTCAGGAGAGGATCCAGATCCGGCCATGCTAATACGTCCATCCGCTAACCGGCTGGGGGGAGAAGGAAAGCGTGACACATTTTTTATGTGGGGTCTACAATTACATGAGTAAGCTTAGATTCGTTTTCATCAATTGTAATTACGTATGCAGATCATGCAGGCCAAGGTGGAGAAATTGCCATGTGACCTGCGACCCTGCATCTGTTTATTTCGTCTTTCGTGTACACACACAAACTAATCTGACGGTTCGATTTTCAACATGAGGAGGTTCACATCACAAGTTAAAGATTTGCTAGATTTGGTTTCCTTTCGCTAAGCCCAATATTGTCAAAATATTCTATAACGCTCCAGCGTACCTTACACGAACTTTCGGACAATTGAATTTAGAAATTTTTAACAAAAAGTTTCCGATATTGTTTATTTTAACGAAAAACTACATTTTTACACTAAAAAATCAATCATGATACTATTCATTTTTTCATTTTCTTTGCACTTATCGTTAAAACTTAAAAATTTTAAGCTATTTTAATTAGTTTTCTTTGAATTTACTCGTGAATCTTTGATCATGAACCTAACAGCCAAATACGAGGATAACTTTGATCTATTTCCTTATAACCCCAGAAATTAAGACAAACAAGCACTAACCTTTTTCTTAAACTTAGGCCATCTCCAACCGAAGGGTCCAGAGCGCCAGAGGGCCGAAAATAGCCCTAAAACCGTCTCCAACCGAGGGCTAGGCCAGAGGGCTTGGGAATCTGGGAGGGCCCCACGGGATCGGAGAGGGCTAGAGGGCTGGAGGGCTGGCTACTTTCGATCAGCCAGCCAGCCCCGGGCTGGCTATTTTTTTTTTTAATGTTTCTCATTTCTGTCGGTTATAACCGACAGAAATAACAATTTGAATTTAAACTTCCAATGGCTAGCGCCACTAGCCGTTGTAAACCCTATTTTTTTTTTTTTTATGAATTTAAACCTTTTTTTTTCTTTTTTTTTTCTATAACTTCTTATAACTTCTATTTTACAAAATTTGTTTCAATTTTTTTTAATTTTATTTTTTTCCTATAACTTATATTTTACAAAATTTGGTTCATATTTTTTTCATATAACTTCTATTTTACAAAATTTGTTTCATATTTTTTTTTAATTCTATTTTTTTCCTATAACTTCTATTTCACAAAATTTGTTTCATATTTTTTTTAAATTCTATTTTTTTCCTATAACTTCCTAAGCCATTATACAACATTAAATTAAATTAAGTAACATGAAACAACATTAAACAATATGAAACAACATTAAATAATATTAACCAACATAAAAATTATACAACACTAACCAACATGATTTTTAAATAAATTAAGTTGTAGCTTTTAAATAATAAATTATGTTTGGCCCTATAGCCCTTTAGCCCTCAGTTGGAGACGGTTTTTTGTGACAGGCTAAAATGAGCCATCTGGCCCTCTGGCCCTCGGTTGGAGACGGAGGCAAATATGGTCCTATACGGTTCATTAAAATATTAATATCTTGGAGAATCTTGGAAGGCTAAACGGTTAGAGATGGCCTTACAATTCGAAGAGCCGAAAAGGATCAGTCGTTCACAACCATGGCATCTGCAGCAGAAGTGCTCTCCAATTTCTCGATCCGCAACCTCTTCTGGGGAGGAAGGTCTTTGGCGGACGGGGACGCCTCGGCATCGACAATAAGCGAGTCTTCCTCGTTGAAATCTCCTCTCAGGACTCCCATTGCAATTTCATTCTCAACCAACTGTTGTATCACCCGCTTCACCGGCCTTGCGCCAAAGTTGGGATCGAAGCCTAGTGTCCCGAGAAGCTCCACGGCTTCCTCCGTGTAATGAAGATCAATTTTCCTCTGCTTCAGCCTGTCTTTCAGTCGGCTCATCTGCAATGAGCAATGAAGAAGTTAAGCATCTCTAATAAGACTTGGACGTTGGATCATAACGAAAAGCATTTAAGATCGATCACTCACCTGTATCTCGACAATGTTACCAATCTCTTTCGAATCCAAAGGCTGGAACACAATATACTCATCGATTCGGTTCATAAATTCAGGGCGGAAAGCTTGTCTTGCCAACTCAACGACCTGTCCTTTCATCACTTGATAAACTGCATCCTTGCTGTCGTGTGCATTACGAAGAGTTTCGAGTATGTAGTGGGAGCCCAGGTTCGAGGTCATTATCACGACACAATTGGTGAAGCTTACAGTTCGCCCTTGGGAGTCGGTTATCCTCCCATCATCCAACAGTTGTAACAAAATGTTGAAGACATCATGATGCGCTTTCTCAATTTCATCGAATAGCACTACACAATAAGGTCTTCGACGAACCACTTCTGTTAGCTGCCCACCTTCTTCGTAACCGACGTAACCAGGTGGTGCCCCAACCAAGCGTGAAACCGCATGTTTTTCCATGTACTCACTCATATCAATTCTGACAAGAGCATTTTCTGTGTTAAAGAGATAGCTAGCCAAGGCCTTTGCAAGCTCCGTTTTTCCCACACCAGTAGGACCCATAAACATAAAACTAGCTATTGGTCGATTTGGGTCAGATAGACCTGCCCTTGAACGTCGAATTGCGTCCGCTACGGATTTCACCGCTATATCTTGACCAATCACCCTCTTATGAAGAACCTGTTCCAGCATAACGAGCTTGTCTCTTTCTGATTGTTGAAGGTTTGACAAGGGTATGCCAGTCCATTTGCTTACAATTTCAGCAATATCAAGATCTGTGACTTCTTCACGAAGCATAGAGTTTCCAGACTTCCGATACTCGGCAAGGTTGTTCTCAGCCTCTTCTAACTGGCGTTGTAGGGACATTAGCGTTCCATACTTAAGCTCAGCAGCACGATTTAGGTTGTAGTCTCGTTCAGCAGCTTCCATCTCTTGGTTTACTCTATCAATCTACAAAGTTTTAAAACATATGAATCAACAAAACAAGAGATGAGGGAATTTTCCAAAGTTAGAGGTGCATATTATATGGAGGAGTACCTCTTCTTTAATTGATCGTATGCGAGTCATGAGAGCCTTTTCACGATCCCATTGTTCACTTAGTTCTTTCTGTTTCTGTTTCAGCACTGCCAGGTCACTTTCCAACTTGCTTAACCTTTCTTTCGATGATTTATCAGTGTCATTTTGCACTGATAGCTTCTCCATCTCCAACTTCAACACAGCTCGGTCTACCTCATCCAACTCGGTTGGCTTAGATGTGATCTCCATCTTCAGCTTTGCAGCAGCTTCATCAACCAGATCAATGGCTGCAGCAGATTCATTTTTGTAAAATCAGATAGTCCAATACAGAATATGAAGAATTTTTTACAAGAAAACCCCATTTCTACCACCACCA
Source organism: Malus domestica (assembly GCF_042453785.1). Lineage (NCBI taxonomy): Eukaryota > Viridiplantae > Streptophyta > Magnoliopsida > Rosales > Rosaceae > Malus > Malus domestica. The sequence continues at coordinate 2,627,399 of NC_091675.1, read as the reverse complement.
AGAAAATTCCTGTAAGACGGAAGTTTTATTACCTTTGTCAGGCAAAAAACGTTCTGTAATGTATCTGTCTGAGAGAACTGCTGCAGAAACAAGAGCACTATCTGATATTTTCACACCATGATGCAGTTCATAGCGCTCACGCAAGCCACGAAGAATAGAAATTGTGTCTTCCACAGATGGCTGACCACAAAATACTTGTTGAAATCTACGCTCAAGTGCAGCATCCTTCTCAATGTATTTTCTGTACTCATTCAATGTAGTTGCTCCTATACACCGAAGCTCACCTCGCCCAAGCATTGGCTTCAACAAGTTCCCAGCATCCATCGCACCACTTGTAGCCCCTAACAGAATCATTAACAAGGACATCAGGAGATAATATGACTGATACACTACAAAAACACAACAGTTTGATCAGAAAAAAGAGCACAAACCAGCTCCTACAACAGTATGAATTTCATCAATAAATAAAATAATCTGCCCATTGGAAGCAGTAACTTCCTTCAGAACAGCTTTCAACCTTTCCTCAAAATCCCCACGAAATTTGGCACCAGCAACCAACGATCCCATATCTAAAGAAATCAACTGTGTAATACAGGAGAAAATCAGAAATTAATGCACAAATTTGAATGTCAAAGAAGAAACCGTTGCATTTGAAACATAACACACAATTAATGCAGTATACTTCTACAATGAGTTAACTTCAGGGTGGATATGGCCAAATTTGAATTGAGATCCAAGTAAAAGAAATTGAACCTGGGTCAGATTTGAATAACAATGTCAAATCTGGATTCAATCTTCAAACAAGAAAACGGTTTCTAAACCTAAGGGTTTCTATTTTTCCACCAAGAAATAGTCTTGTTACCTACGGGAAAAAAATATATTAACTTTTACAATGGATAGATAAAACTAAAATGAACGCCTACCTTTCTATTCAATAGCGGTTCTGGAACATCACCACGCACAATGCGTTGAGCTAATCTGCAGATAGTATAAAAGTTAAAATGAAATATTTAAGCAGAAAATGCATAGGATGAACAATGCCTAATCTAGTCAATGGTGAATGAATGCATCAAGTCAAGACAAAGTACACCAATAAATCAAATTGCTTTAGGTTACAATATTTGTTACTTTTTGAAACAACATGATAAAGTAGAAACCTGCAATGCACCCAAATAAACCTACCCTTCAGCGATTGCTGTTTTTCCCACACCAGGCTCACCAATAATAACAGGATTATTCTTCGTTCTCCTAGACAATATCTGGATACACCGCCGTATTTCATCATCTCGGCCTATGACAGGATCAAGTTTGCCACGCCTAGCGAGTTCAGTCAAATCATTCCCGTACTTATCCAAGGCCTCATATTTTCCTTCAGGATCTATGTGCAAATACATTATGGATTCATTATTTAATGCATAAGAGAATGTCCAACACATAAACAACTTATAAAATGGAAAATCAAGGTAAAGCACAGCATACTTTGATCAGTGGCTCTCTGATTGCCACGAACATCTTTAACAGCCTCCTTCAAATCCTTATCACTAAGCTGGAGGTTTCTGAACAATTGCTGCCCAAACCGCGCATCGGCCTGAAACGCCAACACAAGGTGCTCCACTGAAACGAAATCATCTTTCATATCTTTCTTCTGCCGCCGAGCATTGTCCAACAAACCAACCAGATGTGAACCCATAATAGGGCCACTGGTGCCACCCGTCACCTACCACAACACAATGTTCAATTATTCACAATGTCATCTCAAGGAGAGTCTGGGACTGCTTCTGGGGAAGCTAAAGGCACTTTCTGACAATCATAAGCCCCTATGACTACGTTTGGCAGCAAAGCTTTAAAATGTTCTTCTGCCCCTAAACCCTAAGCCCTACTTCCAAGTGCTTTTCCATGAAGCAATGTGGACGATTTTCTAATAAAAGCACTCCAGAGAAACGAAATATGTTTTTGCCATTACATCTATGATGAAAAATGAAACACGGGCTTCGATTAAACGCACCTTGGGTTGCTTATCTATGAAGTCGTCAGTTGCTTGAAGAACCGTAGTGTTGTCGAGCCCAGCCTTGGTGAAAATTCTCCGGGCCAAACCATCCTTCTGCTCCAAAAGCGCTTTCATCAAGTGCTCAGATTCCACCACCTGCTGCTTGCTATATCGGGCGGCGTCAACGGCACCAACAATGCCCTCCCACGCCATCTCAGTGAACTCATTCTGATTGGCCTGATATTTCCAATCCAGAACAAAAATTCAAAAATTAGCCTCCGATTTTTGTATTCTTATAATTTAAATTCCAATCAAAATATGAAAATTTTCAGAGATTTTGTGACCTGAGAGGAGCTCGTGGCTGAGGAGAAACTGGGAGTCGTAGAGTGGAAGCTGCGAGTGAAGGCGCTTGCCAAATACTTGGCCGAAGCGACATTTCTGCCCTCGGGAACAAAGCTGGGGCGAGAGAAGGGAACGGCAGAGCTGCCGAAGGTCCGGGCGGATGCGGCGACGGCGATTGCGCGACTCCGAGAGAGAGGGATTCTCGAGGATTTAGTGGCGTTCAGGGACGCCAGAGTTAAGGCCGACTTGGTGAGTGTCGTGGTGGCTCTCCTGCTCGCCATTTGACCATGAAATGAAGGCAAACAACTTCAACAGAGTACGAGATTGTTCAGGGTTTAATGTAATATATTCGGATTCAGTGAGCGAGAGAGAGAGAGAGAGAGAGTGTGTGTGAAGAAACTTGAGGAAGGGGCAATAGAAGCTTGTGGAATGTTCCAGAAGAGACAAATAATATTTATTCCTTTCTGTTTTTTTTCTTTCCCGCGTTTTTTTGTACGAGAACCCAACTGACCCAATTATTTTGGGAAGGGCATCCGGAGAGGACCCTTTCCACCTAATCTACTTGGTTCTGGATAGCGCTGTTAAAATTTGATCCAATGGTTACAAATAAGAGGCATTTTTAAAAGTGATAATAACTGTAACTATTGGATCAAATTCCAACAGCTGAATCCCGAACCAGGTGAATTTGGTGGAAAGAGATCTCCGAATCCCCTTACATGATTTTGGGCATATCCGATATTGGACTAGTCTTTTTTTTTTTTTTTTAAGAAACAATATTATCTCACAATAGACTAGCAATAATGTGGTTTAAATTCGCCTCTGGTAAGAATCGAACTTAAAACCTTTCACTTACAAGTGAAGAAGAGGAATACCGTTAGACCGTAGTAGTACTAAGTGACAATATTGGACTAGTCATGTAGTGATATATACGTATATTGAGACCCACTTGGAAATGCTACAGCCAAATACGAGATAAACTTACTTGCAAAGGGACACCGTCATGTCACAATGACATTTTCATTGTACAAGAGTCATTCTTCTGGAAAGCACTCCGCTTGAGAATGCTCGTGTTAAGAGTACTTAGAAGCGCTTTTGGCATATGCATTTTTGTTAATACACAAAGGATTTGTGGGAATAACATAGGCATCAGTTATAAAATTCTATTTAGGGTTTAGAGTGTATGTGATTTTACGAACCAAACGGGCCCAAAATTGCAAATCGAAGCCGTGCTTCATGAATAAGCACTTTTATACTTTTTCTACCAAACGTAGCTACGAACCAAGATGCGAAAAAAGTATTTTACCATACTTCCATAATCCACCGTAAGAAAGAACACAGGTAAGTTCAGAAGTTCATACTAAAATCACAAAACTTTAAAGAGTTCATTCTGTGTAAAAACTGAACCAGATGGGGTTCCCCGAAAAGCCAGAATTCACTTGCTCTTCTTAGGTTCTTTTGCGTAATCGTTTATCAGTCCGTCTACTTCCTTCCAGAAAAGGCCTTCCACCAACACTCCATCCTTAGTAAACCTGAAACAGTTACAGAGAACATGAAATTTGAATTAGTGCAATTCGAAACTCCAGTAAGCAAATACAGACACGCTTGTGAGCAACTCTGTGCACGCATGAAAGAACAAGCGAGGGGGAGAGAAAGAGACCATTGAGTAACGCTCTTTGTGAATTCCACCGGTTTGTTTGCAGATATTGATTCCGGATCTGCACTGGCTACTGTAAGCGTGTACAAGTCAGAAAATCTTGGTAACTTGGAAGACACCACCAACCCAGTGCTAAAGGCTCCCTGCACATATGAATCACTAATGAGAAATGAACACCACCAATTTTCTATGTTAGGCAAAAACGCCATATACGACTTCTCTTCATGAATCAACTTAACGTGCATCTATTTCAGGTGATATGATCAACTGCTAGCCCAAATTCCAAGTGATTATACAGAGGCCCTTAAAACTGAAAATATTATGTTTCTTTTACTTGGTTAAAGTTGAAATTAAACCGACTTGATAATCCAAATTTGCAAGATTGACCCCATCATACTGAAATTTTTTATGACAGACATATTTGGCAGAATCCAAAACGAATGACACCTTTTTTCAAAGTATCTGGATCTACAAACTACAGTCCATGCCAAAACAACATTTGAAAATTCAAGCATCAAAGATAAGACAACATTGCTAATGACTTCAACTCTTCTTCCGCACACCCCGTGTAGTATTAAAATCTTAAACAAAATGTCTGCATAACTCATCTCAACTAAGCCCAAAACTATCTTTAACCGTGTCATCAATTGACCGTGTGGTGGTAATACTTAAAAATATATACAAGCATTAAACGACAAAAATATGAAAATGTTCACCAAGAATACAGAAATGAGCTTACCGCAGGAGGATGAGTGAACAAGATTGCATTTTTCTCCTTCGTGTACGAGACCACCTGTAGTATCCCATTAACGATGACATACTTGCCAGAGTCAAAGATGAAACAAACTTGCGGGAATAATCATTCGAACAAAGATATACTATTCAATCTGACTCACATAGTCATTTCCGAAAGTTCATTCATCAATTCTTCAGAACCAAATAGTTCAAATAGCATTTGTTTGCTGATATAGCACATAAATATGAAATCAAATGTGTCTCAACTCAAATTTTCGGAAAAAAAAACCAATAAAAACACACGAACTAACCGAGTATGCTAATTACGAAGCGAAATCACGATAAAACCATGTTAAAAACAAACAGCAGAGCCCATTAGGAACCTAATTTTTTTTTAAATGTGAGATTAATACCAAGGAAAAAGGATATAATGCAATGCATCCAAGCAGGAAATCTCGGTTTTCCGGAAATTTCTTGTTGTAAAACTGAGCAAACAGAGCAATGATTATTACGACGGTTCCAATCAACAACTTCAAGTTGCTCAGCCTCGTATTCTCCACATACCCGCGACTCTTCACAATCTACAAAACCAATTTAATTAAATTAATCCAATCACTAATCACTCCAAACAGCCTCATAATCCACAAATCACACAATAAATCAAACAACGCAAAAATTCTGATAATCATATAGTCGAAATTTTTCCGTAATTGAAGAAAATGTGAGATTTTAAGCGCAATCAGTAAATTGGTGAAATTAAATGTATGAAAAAATTGGGGAAAAATCGACCGACCTCGGAGACGGACTCGTCGAGGAGATGCTTGATGGAGCTGTGATCTGAGAGACTGACCTTCTTAGGGTTTTTGTTCTTGCTCTCGGCCTTCGTCTCCGACATTTTGGAATTTTGGGATTTCTTTCAAAATTTTTTTTTCTTCAGTTTTAGACGATTGAATTGTTACTGTGACTTCTCACTGTCTTGACATCATTCTTCCTATCAAAACCTGGCACGTGGACAATATCTTTAAACTAAGGTTTTTATGGCTCGTTTGAATGTGCTTTTAAAATTACTGAAAACGCTTTTAGAGAAAATATTTTTTTGTTCCAAAAGCACTTAAAGGCCTTTCTCCAAGCAGCACTTTAAGTCATTTTCCATAATTTACTTATATTTTTACTAAGAATTTGTTCCAAAAATATTTTCACCAAAAACGCTTTCAATCATTTCAAAAACACATCAAAACGAGATCTTAATCGTTAATTACAAGTGCTTAAATACGAATTATATTAGATTTTGCACAGAAAAATATACTTTGAAGAACATGAATATGATAGTTTGTTGTAGTGATATAAAAAATTAACAAAAATGTAAAAAAATATTCAAATTCTTGGGGTGCCGGAAAGTCACGCTTGACTTGCTGGCACCCCAATCATTTGAATAATTTTTGAACATTTTTGTTAAATTTTCTTTTATTTCTCTTACCACTACAACAAAATATCATATTCTTGTTCTTCAAAATATATTTTCTCAAGCGTGAAGCCTGACTTATTTTATAAGCACCCGGGAGTTTTCCTCCTTCTGAATGCATGAAGGCCACCTCGTTTTATGTGCATGGTTTGCCTCATTCTACATGAAAGGTGTTTGCATCATTTTTCGTGCCAGAAGCCCGCCCCCTTTTGCGTCCACAAAGCCTGCGTCGTTTTGGCATACACGAAGCCAGCCTCATTTTACTTGCTCATGGCTAGCATCGATGTGTGCGATATATCCATCCTCGTTTTATGTGCACAAAGCTCATCTCCTTTGCGTGCCAGAAGCCCACACCGTTTTCTTTGAGCAGAGCCCGCCTTATTTGGCATGCCATGGTTCACCTCGTTTTATGAGCTAAGTCTACCTCGTGTTGCATGCATCGAGCCCGCCTAACACTCATGTTTTTTTACATAAATGCAAACTTTTTATTTTCACTAGATATTTTTCCTGATAATTAAGTTATACTTTTTAAGAAATTTGGAAGCAGTTTTACAATTTATCGAGCAACAAATGTATATTTAGTTGACTATTTGAGCCAAACACTCAAAAAATAAGTGAAAAACATAGTCGTGAGGCCCATAACATTGTCAACTGGGTTCTACACTCAAATCCTAATGGAAAGTCTCACCTTAATTTTCAAAACTTCACAGCGAGCCAAATGTGAAAATAAATAGATTGAACTGTGATTTATGTAAGAATTTGCAAAACCGACTGAAAGGCATGAACATCCACGTTTTTTTTCGTAAAAAATGCAAATTTTTATTTTCTCGAAAATATAGTTTACAATGAGCATTAAGAAAATCTTTATAATGTATTTGGAAGCGGATCTACGATTGATTGAAAATGATTTCTTAGTCAATATGATTTAAAATTTTTTTTACATTTTTTCAATTACTTACATGTAAGTAAACGCATAAAAAATTAAGAACTAAAATAATTCCTTTACACATATTTTAATAAATACACAAAACTCAGTAATTAAAATGTTTTCAATTCTACACTTAGTGCTACAATTTAGTGGTATTCCTCTTCACTTGTAAGTGAAAGTTCTTAGGTTCAATTCGCCAAAGTCGAATTTGAACCACATTATTGTTTGCTTATTATGATGCTAAACTCATCTCTTTTTTATTAATGTAGATAATATCGTTTGTTTAAAAAAAATATTCAATTCATATTATTTGTAAAGTTAACATCGCCTTAATATTATATGATGTATATTAATTAGCAAAGTGGTAAAATAATGAAAAGGTTACAAGTGGTGGCATGTACATGATTGGGTTGGCTCCATGGACCCACGTTAGGATGAGCTTCAATGGGTGCTTGTCTGCTTGGTCATGCTGTCCAGTTTAGGACGTCTTTAACAAAACCCAAAAATAGTTTTGCAGTTCACACACACAACTTTCACTTAATTAAGATTTGAGTCATTTCGTTGTCGCCGTATTAAAATTTGGCAGTCCAAAATACTTTCGTTGAAGATGAAGGAGATAGGACTTCAACGAGTTGACCGCAGACTCCGTCATTTCCGGCGGCCGGTGGCCTATCAAGTATGATTGATTACACGACAGACAAGCTTTTGTGTGAGGCCACCTTCGTGGTGGGTCAGGAATGTTTTGTAGAATAAATATACGTGTTATAATATGAGTGAGTTATTAAAGTTAAATTAAGATTTTTTTGCTGCTGAAATTATTAGGGTGAGGAGAAAAATTTGAAATTATTACAATAATTTTGTAAGAGCGAGAGTTTCAAACTCGTGACGCAATTATAAAAGCTCAACACTTTATCCACTAAGATATTAAACAATATGTGATATAGATGGATGATAAGATTTGTGCTTACAAATAATTGTATTTTAAATAGTAATGTGATTATGGGCCCTATAATATTGCCTTCATATGTCTTGTTTCTAAAGTAAAGGATTTCATTGAAACTATTGAGAGCCGAAACGACAGCGTTTGCGACCGTCATCCATTCCTTGGCGACGTCACTTTCTCCTTTCGGCTCTCTCCTCCCCTTACACACAGTCGTTAAGAACCCACCTAGTAAAGCTGTCCAAACCACGTTCTTCCCCCCTTCTCTTTTCTCCCTCTCTCTCTCCTCTCCCGCTCCGTTGACGTAGAACATCTGCCGGAGAACACCGAATCACTTTCTCCAAGTCCCAGATCCGTTCGCCTCCAGTCCCAATTTTCCAAGTCAAAGGTCAGATCTTTAACCCCCAATCGCACTTTCTTCCCCAATCGATTTTGTTTCTAGGGTTCTGACTCGTACTGTTATCTGCAGTTAAATACTGTTAGTTCGTCGTCGTTTGATGGTTTTCTTCTTGTTTTTGTTTCAGATCTGAGTCGAATCGCAGAGTCCCGACTCGTTGTTGTTTTGGGAATTCAAAATCCGGAAGATCCAGTTCAGGTTCTGGGGTTTTTGACTGATTTGCTAATTATTTATTGCATCCTGTTGAGGGTTTTGGTTTTCGGGGGTTCTCGAACGCTTTGGTCACTGTTTATAGATCTGGGTTTACTAGTATTTATCGTTCTGTTGCTCGATTTGGTAAATTGGAAATGTCGCTTTTACCGAAAGCGGATTCGATTCAAATCCGAGAGGTGTGGAACGATAATCTCGATGAAGAGTTTGCTCTAATTCGTGATATTGTTTTGAAGTATCCGTATGTGGCTATGGACACTGAGTTCCCGGGCGTGGTTCTTCGCCCGGTGGGGGCTTTTAAGAACATTAATGAGTTCCACTACAAGACTCTGAAGGACAATGTTGATATGTTGAAATTGATTCAGTTGGGTCTCACTTTCTCTGATGAGAACGGGGACCTTCCCACTTTGGCGACCGAGAACCATTACATTTGGCAATTTAACTTTCGCGAGTTCAATGTGAGCGAAGACATATTTGCGAGCGATTCGATTGACTTGTTGCGCCAGTGTGGGATTGATTTTAAGAAGAACAATGAGAAGGGGATCGATGTGAATCGGTTTGGCGAGCTTTTGATGTCTTCAGGGCTTGTATTGAGCGACAATGTGCATTGGGTTACTTTCCATAGTGGATACGACTTCGGATACTTGCTCAAGTTATTGACTTGTCGGAGTTTGCCTGACAACCAAATGGAGTTTTTTAATCTGATCAAGATTTACTTCCCGGTGTTGTATGATATCAAGCATCTGATGAAGTTCTGCAACAGCCTTCACGGTGGGTTAAACAAGCTTGCAGAACTGTTGGAAGTGGAACGAGTTGGTGTGTGCCATCAAGCAGGCTCGGACAGTTTGCTTACAGCGTGTACCTTTAGGAAGTTGAGGGATACCTTCTTCAGTGGCTCAGCGGAGAAGTATTCCGGTGTGCTGTATGGTCTCGGCATTGAGAATGGACAGTAACTAATTGAAAGAAAGTAATTGTCAAAAGATTGATGAACATTTGTAGACTATTTAAGTGTGGGAGACGTGTAGTTTTCGCTGTACACCGTTCGCAAAAGAATTGTTTTTCCTCCTTGCTTTGTTGTAACTGGAAACCTTAACTGGTTCTCTGTAGCTTTGAGTTTCTTGTATATTATTGAAGTTAGTGTTTCAATAAAAGTTTATGAAGTTTCCCTTAAATGTGTTTTCCTCCTCAGAGCTCTATCTCGGGACCAGATTGTTGAATTCTTGTTCTTGTTATTTTTTAACTAATCATCACTGGTTTTGCATCTCCTTTGACGGCGGGCAGGAACGGGATGAAGCCGGCAGAAGCAGCAGCCTGCAGGGTATCAGTTTTGTAAAGGAATAAACTCGAACATCAACTCTCGTCGTCGTTTTATTTCTTGGTTTTATGTACTATGATCCTGTAATTTGCAGAGTGATGATTTGGTTCGTATGTTTTATGGCAGACCAAGTTGAATTTGATTTGAAAATTCTCGACTGTGAGAGACTAAAAAGTTGAAATTTCTCAGAGTGTTGGTGCGTTTTCCAGATGACATATTTCCATTCCTAAAATTTCGGTGCAAAATCCGGTTCACATAAGAAATTGAGAATACAAATTTGATTTGGGTCTCTCTAGTCTTTTAGCTGGGCGGGTGGCGTTGACGATGGTAAAAGATGGGCTGCATTATTTTAACATCATGCCAAAGGCTTAGAAATTGGCATCTTAACTTCCTACAACTCGAAATTTCTTCGTTTTCAATAATGCTAGACGTATCACATTTTATTGAACTATTCTTAAATCCAATACTAGATCTAATGCTAGTCTTATCGCATTTTATTGAGAAATTATGAAGTACGACAAGATCCTCAAATGCATGTTCAAATCAATTTTCAGCTATGACGCAACCATTGCCATAATTAATTATGTTCCAATTTGTTGGAAATTAGTTTTTCCATATATTTTTTTTACAAGAAACGATAGCGGTATTTCATTGAGCATAACAAACAAATATATGGGGTGCTAATTGGTTACATTGCTTCAGTGACTAATACATTAATCTAGAGTGAATTTGCACAAACAAGCAATATCTAAAACCTTTACACGACTATCACAAGCACAAGTGCACCAATACAAGTTTGTCACAAAAACGGTAGACGCAACAAACTTATATATGTGCACACACCAATCATCACTGATGAGGAGGCCACATAAAGTCGTTGTTAGAGAGTGAGACCACATAAAGTGATCACTAAAAAGCGAGATCACACATAATTACTTGAAGGCAATACCATATCAAACTATCGCTAAAAAATGATGACACATCAAGTCGTTGCTCAAAAGCCAAACCACATCAACCGTTAACGTGGCACAAACAAAATCACCGACGACTAGTCTTGAATTCATTTATGTACACTTCTTGAAAATTGTCACAAAAATTCTCTCCCAAATTAAATTTGGTGCCATCGTAGGTTGAATACAGGTAGGAACAAGATGAATCTGGATCCTTGCCGGATCCTCTTTATGATGATCTCGGAGATCCATAAATCGTGTCAATTCATCATACATCATGCGTTCAGAAATCATTTTAAATATTTTTATTTATAATTAAACATAAACAGTAACTGATAGAAACTAACTGCACGATGTATGATAAACGAACACGATTCACAAATTCCCATAATTCTCACCAAAAAAAACAATCCTGGGAACCAGATAACCACCTAACATTACCATAAAATACGCAAAACAAGAAAAACAACCTGGCTGTACCCTATTTTCTGCTGCTTGTTTTTGGGTCCAAAAAAGCAAAATGGAATAAAAAATTACTTACTTGAAATTTTGCAATCGAATTCAAAAAACGGCTGGGCCATGTGATGTATTTTTAAAGAATAGGAAGACCAAATCAAAATTGTTTCTTTCCCAAAATCCAAAATTCCAATCGAGCAACGTGCCGGACCGCTTTTTCAAAAAGGTACGCGCACGTCGATCGGGGCCTCCTCTTCCTTCCCAGTCACCCCATTTTCCTCTCTCTCTCTACTCCCGAAGCACACAGCACAGCTCATCGACGGCGAGCATCACCAATGTCCGCCACTAGGTGATTTTATCATCCCCTCCGCTCTCTCACTATCTTTAATTTTCTGAATTCGCATTACACATTAGAATCAGTGATTCGGATCCAAACCCACGAACCCATCAAAGATCCGATCAGATCCGGATCTCGCACTGCTCATGCCTCGCAAACCCAATTTCCTAGGGTTTCTCTCCGTCCTCCTCCTCCTCCTCGCATTCAGCCATGCCGATCCGGGTTGCCCCAAGACCAGCCCCCTCGTCAACTCTGAATCCGAATTCAAAATGCTCCAGCATCAGCTCCGCGGCTCCATTCAGATAATCGATGATTGCTCCTTCAAGGTCTCCGATTTCGACATGCTCCCTGGCTCCGACGTTCACTGGTGGGGCGCTGCGGCTCCCGATTTCACCAACCTCACCGCCGGCTTCGTCGTCTCCGATCAGAAGCTCAACGAGACGTACAAAAGCGCCAGCTTTATCGTGCGCTTGACGGAAAATGTCACTTGGGAACGGATCCAGGTCCTCGCCGCGTGGGACGTCCCCACCGCTTCCGACTTCGGGCACGTAATTCTCGGGGATTTCAGAAACGCGTCGTCCGAATCGGCTCCTTCTCCGTCGCCGTCGAGTGGAACCAATTCAGGGAACGGAAGGAATCGGGTTCGGGTTCATACCGAGCCGACGATGCTGGAGAATTGCAAGGTTTTGTCGAAGAATTATAGGGTTCGATGGACGTTGAGTGCTGAGGAGAATACGATCGATATCGGGTTGGAGGCCGCCACAGGGACCATGAATTACATGGCTTTCGGCTGGGCCAACCCGAATTCAACTTCCGAGCTCATGCTCGGAGCCGATGTCGCTGTCGCCGGGTTTAAAGAGGACCGCATGCCGTTTGCTAACGATTTCTACATCACAAAGTACAGTGAGTGTACGTTGTCCAAGGATGGCGAGGTGAAAGGGGTTTGCCCCGATACCAGATACGAAGGGTCCGGCCCGAATGGCAGAGAGGTGAACAATACCAAATTGGTTTACGGGCAGAGGAGGGACGCCGTGTCGTTTATTAGGTACCAGAGGCCGTTGGTTTCCGACGACAAGAAGTACGATTTGGCGGTGAATTATACGGAGAAGATGACGGTCATTTGGGCATTAGGGCCGATTAGGCCACCGGATCTTCTTCAGCCTTACTATCTTCCCCAGAACCATGGTGGACCGAAGAGTGTGGTTTTTGGGCATTTGGTGCTGAATGTTTCTGAAAATGTGAATGACTGTTTGGGTCCTTTAGATGCAGATGAAAAGGAGGATCAGCATCTCATTATCGCTGATGCCAAGGCCTCGCTAGTTGTTACTTCCAGCCCGGCGTTAAATTATCCAGACCCGCCAAACCCTTCAAAAGTTTTGTACATTAACAAGAAAGAGGCTCCGATGTTGAGAGTGGAAAGAGGGGTGCCCGTCAAGTTCTCGATACAAGCAGGGCATGATGTTGCGATGTACATTACTTCCGACCCGCTTGGTGGGAATGCTACACTAAGGAATACTACCGAGACTATTTATGCAGGAGGCCCTGAAGCTCAAGGAGTTCAAGCCAGTCCTAAGGAATTGGTTTGGGCACCGGATAGGAATACCCCGGACCAAGTATATTATCAATCTCTTTACGAGCAGAAAATGGGTTGGAAAGTGCAGGTGGTTGATGGGGGTCTGCCTGATATGTATAACAACAGTGCTGTTTTGGATGATCAGCAAGTTACCTTGTTCTGGACTTTGTCAGAACACTCAATATCTATTGCAGTTCGTGGTGAGAAGAAGAGCGGTTTTTTAGCAATAGGGTTTGGCAGAGGAATGGTGAACAGCTATTCCTATGTGGGTTGGATTGATAATATTGGTAAAGGGCGGGTAAACACTTACTGGATTAACGGGAAGGATGCTTCGAGTATACATCCAACAACTGAGAATTTGACTCATGTGAGGTGCAAGTCTGAAAATGGCATCATTACATTCGAGTTCACTCGTCCTTTGAAACCGTCATGTGGTAAGAGTGATAAACCGGAGTGTAAAAACAGAATAGATCCCACTACTCCACTTAAAGTTGTTTGGGCAATGGGTGCTACGTGGACCGATGAGAATCTAAGTGAACAAAATATGCATTTCATTACAAGCAGTAGGCCTATTAGGGTGATGCTTATACGTGGTTCAGCAGAGGCGGAGCAGGATTTACAGCCGGTATTAGCTGTACATGGATTTATGATGTTTCTCGCTTGGGGTATCTTGCTTCCTGGTGGAATACTGTCGGCTAGATACTTGAAACATGTTAAGGGTGACGGTTGGTTCAAGATTCATGTTTACTTGCAGTACTCAGGTTTGGCAATCATCCTACTTGCCGTTCTTTTTGCTGTTGCTGAGCTTCGGGGTTTCTTTGTCAGCTCATTACATGTTAAGTTTGGGATGGCTGCATTACTTTTGGTCTGTGTACAACCGGTTAATGCATACCTAAGGCCCAAAAGACCAGGTCATGGAGAGGAGGTTTCCTCTAAAAGGATTCTCTGGGAGTACTTTCATGTGATCGGTGGGAGATGCGCCTTTGTTGTAGGAATTGCAGCACTTTTCAGCGGAATGAAGCATTTAGGAGATAGATATGACGGTGAAAATGTTCACGGACTTAATTGGGCATTGATAGTTTGGTTCTTGATGGGTGCATTGATGGTTCTGTATCTGGAATACCGTGAAAAACAACAGAGGAGGGATAGAAGTTTTGGAAGAAGCAATTGGGTGCTGGGAAACCTTGAGGAAGATGACTCTGTTGATCTGTTGAGTCCGAACGGAATACACTCGGAGAAAGAATCGCAATCGTCAGGAAGAGTGGAAGTCCAGTTAGAGCCTCTGAACAGATAGATAGGTAGATAGTGTTAGTCTTTATAATGAATTTCTGCTTTTCACCAGTTTTGGGAGTTTTCTCGCATCATATGGGGAATCGAAGGCCTGTTTTTGCGCAGATAATCATAGTCAGCTCCAAGCATTCATCCTGAAGAGACTATTTACCCCATGGAATGCAGTTTGTATACTTGATACATAAACACCTTGGAAAGTTATATCGTAACTGTCATTTTATTCTGCTGCCGCCTTCTTATCAAACCAAGGGCAGAGTCGGGTTGCGGCGTCGGACAGCTTAGGACTTCTAGTGTAGATTTGTGGTAGTATTTTTCATGCTTTTGAAAGAACAAAGAAGAGTTGCTTTAGGAAAAAATGGAAGTGGTATATGTTTTTTACCTTGTAAAGTATCGTTCAACTAGTGTTTTTCACTTACTTTTTAAGTTGTATAATTCCAACATACATCAGGTGTTTTCATCTTATGTTGTTTCCTCTGTCTTACATCTGAGTTTGTTTCATTTGCCGGACATGATTCGCTTTGGTTGAAAGGGAGTGGATTTTTTTGGACTGAAACCGACCAAAACGAAACCTAACGGGTTCCACCTCTAGTTGAAATTTGAAATGCATGTTTGGCAGATTTTGGAGACATTTTATTTGAAGGATGAGCACCAAGCCAATTTAATCCAAAGTTTGCATTGGGTTGGAGTCGATCCTGGTCTAAAGGTGCTTCCGTCCTTACCAGTAATGGAACTATGAACTTATCTAAATTCAAAATTGAGTTGAAGTCGACCCTAGTATAAAGGTGGTTTCACTCTTACCCGAAATCGAACTATGAACTTTTCTAAATTTAAAATTGGGTTGGAGTCAACCTTGGTCTAAAGGTTGTTCCGCTCTTTCCAGTTACGTTACAGGAAATTGAAGTATGAACTTATCTAAACTGCATAAGATTTTGTTTTCTCGTCGTCCTTTGGAGAACAATTAAATAAATAACTTTTAAGGTGTAAGATCACACTTGCGGGGATAGCTCAGTTGGGAGAGCGTCAGACTGAAGATCTGAAGGTCAGGTGTTCGATCCACCTTCACCGCATAATTCCCTTTTTATCTTTCTAATTCCACTTTATATTCACGTGGGCCTTTTGCTTGCTTATTTTAGTCAGACATCTTCATATGGGCTTCTACGTTTGGACCTGGGCTTTCAGCCTTTTTAGATTTTAATTTCCTAATTACCATTTTTAGTCAATTTCGAATTTTATTTATCTATTTATCTCATAGAAGAAAATAGAAAGTATATATTATAACTGCGTCCCAATTTACCAAATCCATGCACTTTCATCCTAATTGGAATTTAAATAAAAATCCGACCATTTACAGGAAATAAAAAGAAAAGGAATATCTTTTTTTACAATAACGGTTATATGCATTGAACGCTTGTTTACAATTTAAATTATTTGTTTCAAAAACTATATTTTAAATTGGTGATTAGATAGAAGTAGAAAAAGAGTAAATACGTTTCTTTTTTTTCTTTTCCCAATTAAATACGTTTCGGGTCTGTGAATGCACCGCGTGACATCCACCTGTCAAAATGAATAACCAAATCTTAACTAGATTTATGAGCATGCCGGAATCCCGGTTGTCCTTCGTATCTCAACATGTAACGCCTCTGCATCGGATGGGCAATTTGAAGATAAACACTAACAATTTAAGGACATTTGCGAGATGGTCCTTGAAGCTTTTAGTAATTTGCATGTGTCCACAATGTTTCAGCTTTTGTTACCAGGGGGTGGTACTTTATTTTTTCTCTGTCATTTTTGTACTTGTTTTATTTGGGCTGTGAGTGAAATTCCCATGACCAAGTTCTTTCTTGGGTGTGAAGTCTAATGTTCTGTTACTCACCACATTTACATAGATTCTTCAAATTTTGTTGACAACGATACGTTGATTTCACCAATTAGAAAGTAACGGTTTAACTTTCCAGTTGGATAAGCAAACTCGATAACGACACAATATCAGTATAACACCACTTAGTTGTCCAGTCCTTTTAAATCATTGTTACCTTCTAACTTCTACTTAAACGTGTCAAATGTGCTTTGTTGAGATATTTTTTGAAATCGGTCATCACTGACATGAGGTTTATTCGATCAATACGTGTCAATTGTGTTTTGTCGGTGCCACTAGCATCACGTTTGATACAAATTGTATATAAATCACGTGTTTTTTAAAATGAAACATTAATGTGTGATCGTTGCACCCTATAATATCTATTATCTGGAAGTCAACGCCGTCATATTGAAAGGGTAAAGTTAATGTTATAAACAAAATAACGCTTCGTTTAAATAGAACATACAAAATTATCTTTTGATTCCTTGATCATTATTTTATATACTATCACGTAACAACTGCAACATTCATTACTAAAATAAGATAAAACCGCATTAAATCTTTTCATTTTTCAATTCAATCAGATCTATTTGTTTGTAAGTACGCCATTTGGCGCTCAAATTGCAACAAAACCTATAATACTTCACGACCAAGAAATTAAAAAAAATAAGAAAACCTAGCTACAATCATCACCAAAGAGAGAACTACACTTGCAATATAATTTCTACACAATTTTACAGTTATTACAAAATACATCCCCTAAAGGTGTTGAAAATACATTTACTAGGATTATAATGAAATAATAATCCACGTCCCAACCAAATTATATTCTAGTCCCCGAGATAAAACAAATTTCGAAACCTAACCCGTAATATGTAACGTGAAAAGACCTTAAGATCCTTCGACAACCTTAATATTTCCATGCCAACCCAAAATTAGAGCTTTATAAAGCCCCCCAAGTAAACAGAGTTTCCACGCCGAAAATCCTCTACAGTGTCCGAGGGGTAAGAAAATCATTTCCCATCTTTCTCTCTCTCCCTCTCTCTCTCTCTCTCTACTCACCGCTTTTCTTTTTTATTTTCCATTTATATTTTTTATTTTATTGTATTTCGTTTCATCTTTCTCTAACCCGCTCCAAACTCGGGCGTTTTTGGATTCAGGGGGCTTCAGGCACACTTTCGAAATAATTGGTCCCCCAGATCCACTGAGCTCCGGTAACGCCCTCTCTTCCCTTAAGACATTTTAATTACGCTAATATATTCTTAATTAAACACTCACGTATCACTTCACTAAGTGCAAAGAGATGGTTTGTGAATTTTGATGTCCAAGAAACCCTTCAAATGGTTTTCTGAATTTTGAGCTTTTTAGGTTCTTTTTCTGTTTTTGCTAACAGGGTTTTGTGTGTGTTTTCACTTTGCGTTCATCAATCAGACACCAATAGTTAACTAAGTTGTAACTAAGAAATGGTGGGAAAATTCTGATTTTTCTGTTCAGGAAACCCTTCAGATGTGTTGTAATTTCAGGATTCTAGGGTTGTTTTGCTGTTTTTGCAAACAGGTTTTGTGCTTTTCGTTGTGGGTTTAGCTTAAACATATAACTTCACTGAGTGACCAGTATTGGTGGGAAATTTTTAATTTTTCTGCACAAGAAACCCTTCAGATGAGTTGTGAATTTTAGCCTTTTAGGGTTGGTTTGCTGTTTTTACAAATGGGTTTTTTGTTTTTATATTTGTCGAAAACACATCACTCCTCTGAGTGACCGAGAAGTGGTGGGAAATTCTAATTATTCTTTGCTATAGGAACCTTCAAATGGGTTGTGAATTTTGGTCTTTTAGGGTTCTTTTTTTTTCTTTTTTTTTTTTCTGCTTTTACTAATGTGATTTAAATTTTGTTTTAAATATATCACTCCACTAAGTGACCAAGAAGTGGTCATGGGGAATTTTGAATTTTTCTGTCCAAGAAACCCTCATGTGGTTTGTGAATTTGGACTTGTAGGGTTGTTTGCTGTTTTGATACACGGAGGTATTTTTTCATTAAATTGCTTTCTCAATGAGAATCACTTTATATGTTGTACTGCTGTTTGGTGTGTTCAATTCATTGTGGAGTTGGTTGCTTGAAGTTTCAGCTCTTAAGTTTTATTTCTTGCATGAGTTTCTTTATTCTTGGGTAAGCAACCTGACGTGTTGTGAACTATGTAATGTTGATAATGCAAAATGGTTTTTATGTTGGTTCGAATAAGAAAAATGAGAGTCTTCATAAATGAGGAATTCTTACGAGTTTGTTCCTAGCATATATGGATTGCGTGAACGTTCTTGATTCCTTGATTATGATGTTCTATGCATGTGGATGTGCTTGTGTATGCGCGTGAGTGTGTAGTTGTATGTATTTTTGTACAATCCATCTACGTATGCGCGTACAGGTGCACTTTTTCTTTCATCATTTATGGCTTACCATTAAATGATCCCATTATTGTTCCAAAGAACTGCTTTTGTATTGTAGGTAGGCGGGTTGGGGTAATTTCTTTATTGTAGGATTACAAGGATTTTTCTTTCCCTACCATGTAGGTCTTGTATTTAATTGGTTTTCTGTATAACGTTTCATTTGTTCAGTTTATGGAATTATTATATTGACATTTTGGTTGAAGATAATAGCATCTTGCTAAATTTAGTTGATCATTTTAGCAATACTAAGTAATTATTTCTGCTAATTCAGATTGTGCTCGCATAATCATATTTGCATTGCATATGATGCACAATGTCATTTTAAACTTTTCAGGCGTATGAAGCTCACAAAAAAAATGTTAACAAGTAGAGATTTCAAGAGTGGAAAATATTGTTAGATAGATGGGTTTTCCTGTGTTATAAAGAAATATTTCTAATTAATTCTAAACAGAAGACTACTGTGTTTAGTGTGTAGATATCACAGTGGTTGGACCATTTAAGGTAGAATTACTTAAATTAGTTGATAAGAACTTCTTTCCCAGTTTCTCATGTATGATCCAGTTGCTGACTCAGTTTATCTCCCCATTCCCTTCTTGCAGAATATGAGTAGCTTGGTGGAGAGGCTTCGTGTTAGGTCAGACCGAAGACCAATTTACAATATTGATGAGTCAGATGATGAGGCTGATTTTGTGACTGGAAAACGTGGGGCAGCTCCGGAAAAGTTTGAAAAGATTATTAGGAGTGACGCGGTTTGTCACTCACTTATTTTTATCATTCATCATTATGCATGACGCAATTTGAAAAGAATCTTAGGAGTGACGCTGGTTGTTTCGACTAATTTTTATTATACTTTCTCTTGTTTCCGTTGGTTTCTCACCCACTTCTTTTTATCATTCATCATTATGCATGATGCTGAATAGCGCATTACAAAAAATAACTGGAGTAACTATGCATCAAGAGTCCCATTCACACAGATATTTCAGCATTCCTTTACTTAAAATACATTTTACCAATGAATGAATGAAGGATTTTCTGGGAAATTAAAAGAACTGACGTTTTTAGTCAGTAATGCTATGTTCTGGATTTTTGAATGCTCTAGAAAACAGAAACTCGGTATTTGGATAATGTCTCAGAGTATTCGCACTTCACTAATAGCATTCTTGACACCCAAAATGGAAAAAAGATTTAGAAGAAACTTTTCATCCTAAATGAACTCCGTATTGTTTCTTTGCCGTTCTTGAAAGAAAAATTCTCTCTATTACTGCACAACATGGACTGGGTAGAGCAAAATTCTTATATTATATGTGAAATATAATTTGTTCATAACATTGCAGTCCTTGCTTGATGAATTTTGAACTTAATATCATAGGAAAATGATGGAAGTTATACTTTGGAGATTTGAAATGAAATATTACTTTCTGATATGTTATTATAGTTTTCTGTCTCATGCTTCCTTTCTATTTAAATTTTTTTTATAGAAAATCCTTGGCTTACATTTTTCTGTATTTTTTTTTGGCGGTGGGGGACAAATAGAAAGAGAATTCATGTCAAGCCTGTGGCGGAACTGGGAATCTTCTGGGCTGTGAAACATGTAGTTATGCTTACCATTCTAAGTGTTTACTTCCACCACTGAGATCACCTCCCCCTGGCAACTGGAGATGCCCTGAATGTGTATGGTTTCTTTCTAAAGTCAGTTTTTGTAAATAAACTAGTTACAGATCGTAGGGTTTGGTGATAGCTGGGATTTTTTTTTCTTATTTTTTTTGCAGGTAAGCCCATTAAATGATATTGATAAGATTTTGGACTGTGAAATGCGCCCTACTGTAGCTGGTGATAGTGATGCCTCAACGCTGGGCTCGAAGCAAATTTTTGTAAAACAGTATCTTGTAAAGTGGAAGGGACTATCCTATTTGCATTGCACATGGTAATGGTTTCAGCTTATTATGTTTATCTATACCAGCTAAATCTGTTTGTTTGAACTCCTGTTAGGCATAACGGGTTACAGTAGAGTTGTTCGACTCTGGAAACCTGCCCTAGTACTTTCTAGTTGTACTTATTTAGCAAGTTGTATCACCTTTTTAGCAGTAAACTTCATTTACTTAACTTTTTCGATCTTTTGTCAATTAAAGAGTTTCAGTTTACCCTACTGTACTGGTACATCTTCATGATCCCTCTTTACCGTACTACATATATTTTTGTTCAGGGTTCCTGAGAAGGAGTTCGTGAAAGCTTTCAAAGCCCATCCACGTTTGAAGACAAAAGTAAATAATTTCCATCGTCAAATGGAATCAAGTAATAACTCTGAGGATGATTTTGTTGCTATTCGACCTGAATGGACTACTGTTGATCGAATTCTGGCCTGCAGGTTTACCCATTTTAAACTTCCTTTGTAATTATTTAGTACCATATGATTTGTGTTTTGTATTTTTTTCTTGAAATACAAAAAAAAAAAAAAAAATTATGTCTATCTGAAATTTGAATTTATATAAGAAGGTTTTAACAATACAAAAAAACACATATCTTATGGAACTACTGTTGATCGAATATGGTGTGTAATCTTTAGTCTATCTGAAATTTGAATTTATATAAGAAGGTTTTAAGATAGAACCTCAAGCGTGCTAAGTTAAGTTTAAGATGAATCCCTGTTTAAACAGAGAACTGCACGCTTCAGTTAATATATGTCATTGAGTTTCTAATGAGTCTCTGGTAATACTTGTTGAATGCTTCAGGGAAGATGATGAGAAAGAATATTTAGTAAAGTGGAAAGAACTTCCCTATGATGAGTGCTATTGGGAATCTGAATCTGACATAGCTGCATTTCAGCCGGAAATAGGGAGATTCAACAGAATTCAGTCTAGGTCTCATAAAGTTTTGTCTAGTAAGCAGAAGAGCAGTCTTAGAGATGCCATGGAATCAAAAAATAAGCAGACAGAGTTTCAACAGTATGAAGGCAGTCCTGATTTTCTTTCTGGAGGTACATTATTTTCTCTGATATGTTATTTCTGCAGTCTGGCATGCATGTCTCTTCCTGTGTTATTTAGTTTGATCATTTACTTTTTTGTGCAATTAAAGGCACTCTACATCCTTATCAGCTTGAAGGGTTGAACTTCTTACGTTTCTCCTGGTCCAAACAAACACATGTTATACTTGCAGATGAGATGGGACTTGGTCAGTCTTTGCTTATCCTTGAAATTTTATTTTCTTTTCTTCTAGATAGCTGGACTTTACCAACAGTTCGAATTTTTATGTGGTTGTAGGCAAAACTATACAGAGTATTGCTTTTTTAGCATCACTTTTTGAAGAGAAAGTCTCTCCACATCTAGTTGTGGCTCCACTTTCAACCTTGAGAAATTGGGAACGGGAATTTGCAACATGGGCACCTCAAATGAATGTGGTATGTAAATTAAATACCTGTCTTCTTTATCTTTATTTGTAAGTGTGGTTCTGATTAGAAATTCACTTAGTTCAGGTTATGTATGTTGGCTCTTCCCAAGCGCGTGCTGTCATACGGGAATATGAATTTTACTTCCCCAAAAATCACAAGAAGATGAAGAAAAAGAAATCTGGTCAAATTGTTAGCGAAAGCAAGCAAGATAGGATCAAATTTGATGTTCTCTTGACATCTTACGAGATGATCAACCTAGACTCAACATCACTGAAACCGATAAAGTGGGAGTGCATGGTAACATTCAGTGGCTCAAATCAATGTACACATTATTGGTCCTCAATGTCTGATATCTGCCTAATGCTGACCTCCATATGCAGATTGTTGATGAAGGCCATCGTCTAAAAAATAAGGATTCAAAATTATTCTCATCGTTACAGCAGTATTGTACTAATCATCGTGTGCTTCTGACCGGAACTCCCCTCCAGGTTTGTTATGAGATTGTTTTGTGTTACATCTATCCTTGCAAAATTGATCCATTTTAGTTGTGTTTTACAGTTCCCTCCCTGTGATATCTGATTTAATTTTTTTGTCGGTTTTATATTGCTCTTGTTCGTTATGGGTCCCCGGGTATCACAAATAATAGTCAAGTTGTCTTTTTTGTTGGTTTTATAGCGTTCTTGTTCCTTATGGGACTTTGGGTATCACAAATAATATTCAAATTGTCTTTTTTGTCTGTCATCAACTTATCATTTTGCTGACATGTGATAAAATTTCAGAACAATCTGGACGAGCTCTTTATGCTTATGCATTTCCTTGATGCTGGGAAGGTTAGTACCATATCAACTTTAAGGTATTGAATTTAGCTAGTTGAAAACAAACTTGTCTTATTATTTGAGTTGACACATAAATACTTGCAGTTCGGAAGTTTGGAAGAGTTCCAGGAAGAGTTTAAGGATATAAATCAAGAGGAACAAATTTCTCGGCTTCACAGAATGTTGGCTCCCCATCTTCTAAGAAGTATAAATCTTAAATTCTTTCAAGTTTTGGATCACTAATACCATTTAAATATCTCTTAGAGACGTATTACATTACGCTTTCATTGCTATGTATTCTTGTTTTTGCTTGTTTGTTTGTTTGTTTTACCCAGATGATTAATTCATTAAGGATAATTTGGATTTTACTGTGAATTTTTCTTTTGGTTTGCATTGACCATTATAAATTGAAAAGTTAGGTAAATTGTGTGCAATTGGTAATTGGTGCAGGAGTGAAAAAGGATGTGATGAAGGAACTACCTCCTAAAAAGGAACTGATATTACGTGTTGATTTAAGCAGCAAACAGAAAGAGTATTACAAAGCAATTCTGACCCGTAACTACCAGATACTAACTCGTCGAGGTGGTGCGCAGGTAAGACTAAGTTCCCAGTGAAATTAATTACTATTATTTTCCTTCTGTTCCAGCTTGACAATAATTTGGTTTTATACCAGATATCTCTTATCAATGTGGTTATGGAATTGCGCAAGCTTTGTTGTCATCCTTTTATGTTAGAGGGAGTTGAACCAGTCATCGCAGATCCAAATGAAGCTTTCAAGTAATACTATTTCTTTCTTGTTTGTCGATATCATCTTTAATGCTGTCTATTTGGGTTACTGGTTTCTTGTATAGCATTGGCGACTCATTTGGGTGCTTTAAGTTCATAAGGCTGGGATAGATTATTTTTGCCTTGTGCTGTGTTAAAAAGAGTCTGCATTTTCTTGATCTATACCCTTTAAAGTAAGCTATAAACCTGAGGTGTTGTTCTTTGAGCTTCCGAGGTAGCTGATTCTACTTTTCTTTTACTATTTGACAGACAGCTGTTGGAAACTTCTGGGAAATTGCAATTGTTGGACAAAATGATGGTGAAACTAAAGGAGCAAGGGCATAGGGTTCTCATATATTCACAGTTTCAGCACATGCTTGATTTGCTAGAAGACTATTGTACTTTCAAAGTATTCAATCGTTGCTATTTTGTTGTTTGTTTGTCAACATTCTTTGATGTTGGACTCTAGTTTGCAGAATGAAACAGTTGATAATTTAAAATTGTCAATTTTTTTGGTCAGAAATGGCAGTACGAACGGATAGATGGAAAAGTTGGTGGAGCTGAGAGACAAATAAGAATAGATCGATTTAATGCCAAAAGTTCTTCCAGATTTTGTTTTTTGCTATCTACTCGAGCTGGGGGCTTAGGAATAAACCTTGCAACTGCAGACACAGTGATCATATATGATAGGTACATTGGTTCTTAGTTTACATTCGTGCAATAATTAAATACGTAGTGTCATGGAACTTTCTTCAAGAAATTTGCTTTTGGTCTGCAGTGATTGGAATCCACATGCTGATCTACAAGCTATGGCAAGAGCTCATCGACTTGGACAAACTAACAAGGTTGAAATTAATTCTTCATTGATATCTGGCTGTTTGGTTACCGTCTCTTAAACTGCATAGTGGTTTCGGGGTTGCAGGTAATGATTTATAGGCTAGTGACCCGAGGAAGCATTGAAGAACGGATGATGGAAATGACAAAGAAGAAAATGGTATTGGAGCATTTGGTTGTTGGAAGGTTAAAGAAACAAGAGATTAACCAGGTATGCAAATGTCTTTGGACATTTGGGTCATTGTTAGTCCAGTGGCAGACTAAATTTAGTTTTCATGCTTAATTTATATGTTTTTTTTTCTGCATGTAAAGAAAACAAAATGTGTAGTTGGGTGATTATGAATTTTTTGGAAGGTAAACTGATTAGTTTTCAGTTGGAAAGGAAGAACCGAATTCCCATTTGAAGTTATAGGTCAATAATTTTGAGATGTATGTGAAATTAGGATTTTTTTAAGCTAAAAAAGCTCAAGGATATTTGCAGGGAACAACTTTGAATCTTGAAAACTCTTCTCTTGGGGTTGAATGAGAGAAACAGGCTGAACTAGCAAACAGAGTGAAATGGGTTTTGTAACCATGGTTCATTGCATCTTTACACTTATTATTTGCAATTTTGTATCCTGGATAAATCTGGTGGAAGAGATGCTTTGTGGTTAGAATGTAGGAAGCTAATGCACACTGCAAATGATTGACAACACAAGGACCAAGTTGAAAGTCTGAAAAAAAAAAAATCATAGGAAATTTATGAAATTTCAGTTTGGTTCCTGTGTTTTCAATTTGCATAGTATTTAGTTTGTTAACCATTATAGTACTTTCTGTCTAATTTGGGCATTGATGTCCGCACATAGCACACACAGAGGACATGAAAGCAGACTGAGATTGTTTTGGGATAAAGTTAAAACACAAGGACCAAATTGGTGACAAAAAAAAATTATGAGCAAACGCAGGGATCAAAATATTACTTAACCAAAGAATAGGCGGCCATACTTATTTGAAAGGAAAAGTGAAGCATTTATGTGTAACATTTTGTCAATTGAATGAACTTTTTGATATTTGTCACTTTTCTCATGGAGCTGTGCTTTTTAGAGTTTCTTCTTTGCAGTTTCTTTAATAGAAGTTGAACGTAAGTTCAGATAACTGCACTTAGAGGTGTAACGACACTATGTACCTTGAAAATATAATCAAAGTTTCAACTGATTTGGAATTTATGTTAGGAAGAGTTAGATGACATCATAAGGTATGGATCGAAGGAGTTATTTGTTGACGAAAATGATGAAGCAGGAAAATCCCGTCAAATTCATTATGATGATGCTGCAATAGATAGGTAAATTTATAGCCCACTTTGTTTTAGTGAAATGACGGCATTTCAGTATATGTTCTCAAAATTCTTGTTTGTTCTGTTTCTTTGCTGGTAGACTACTGGATCGTGATCAAGCTGGGGATGATGAGGCTTTGTTGGATGATGAAGATGAAGATGGATTTTTAAAGGCCTTCAAGGTTATATTCTACTTCTACAACATACATAGTAATGGTCCTTACGGTTATATTTCAAATGCATATGATGCTTGTGGTGCTTTACACAAGGCTTAATTGCTTCACCACCATACTTGATATTGTTGTTTGGTAGTTACAATTTTATAATTTTTATTGATGCCCTGGGCCTTTGTTCTGTTGGCAACATGTGGTCGTAGCACACAGGCATTTGACTATGTTAGAAATGCAGCAACGTTTTAAGCATGGTAGACTATTGGGTACCAATTGTTTTTACTTTGATGTAGTGCTCACTTGTTCTGGATGAGCTTCGACTAGTGCACGGTAGCACAATAACACTAAAGTAATTTAGGGAGTTGGACATAGTTTGTAGCACACACTCGCTGATTGATTCTATATGGTTGTATTTTAGAGTTGTCACATTTAGGTTGATTTTAACAAGGCAAAACGTTTGCATAATTTTTGTAGTTCTAATTTTAACCGTGCCTAGGGACGTTTCTAAATTCCTTTACAAATCATTTGTGCATAGATATTGGTTATGCATTATTGAAATCACAAACTTAGTGGTTGATTGGAATGCTTCAGTTGTTGGAACAATTGGAACCAACAAGGATAAAGGTTCTCTTATTTTGTAACACTCCCTCTCTTTTAAATTGTCTTCGTTCTTTACCTTATTTCTTTGTTGCATCACATGAATTGCTATCCTTGTAGCCCTGTAATTACATTATCTTGATAAATCTTGTTAATTAAACACTTACCTAAATATGAAGACACATGAAATGTAAGAGATTAAATTCAATTTTGTTTTGGAGAATTTATGACCCCAAATTTTTTTTATTCATATATTTCAGAGACCAAGGGAAATTAAGAGTTTACTTTATATATCCCTTTTTCCTCTTTCTCCTCATTGAATAATACCTTCTTCAGAAAGGGGGTTCAAGCACCTGTGGTGCAGCCGTGCTGGTGTGATATTCATCTGTATATTATTGAAGTCAAAGTCTCTGTCTGCAAAACCTGTAGCTTAGTTTGGGATTTTATTTCCATCCGGTCTTATCATGCAGGGTCACAATTTCTAGTACTAGGCAGTCTTGCTCCACATGATCTACTACTGTCTCATCTCATGTTTCTGACTTGTGATTCATGGGGATCTTTTGTAAGGAAATTAACCTAGCATCATGTGTTATAGGTTGCAAATTTTGAATATATTGATGAAGCAGAGACTGTAGCAGAGGAAGAACCACAAAAGGCTGCCATGGACAGTCGACCTATTGCGAGCAGTTCTGAAAGAACAAATTACTGGGAAGAGTTACTAAAAGACAAATATGAAGTGCATAAAGTTGAAGAATTTAATGCTTTGGGAAAAGGAAAGCGAAGTCGTAAGCAGGTATGGCACTAAAATTGCACTAGTATAATTTTATCATTTACCCCTTTGATCAATTGATGCCTTACCATCCCCCACAACAGGCAGAGCCTTATTATTCGGTTAGGACTTGTTTATTATACTGTACAAGTGGTTTTACACAACTTCCGTTTTACCTTAAAAACAATTTAAAAAGGGCGATTGGCTAAAATGATAAAAAAGAAAAACCTTGATTGGCAAACTGATCAGATGCCCTTATAGATCCATTATATCACCCTTAATAGACTGATCATTATTTTGAGATTGTTTAGTTCAGCACTAGGCTGTCGTAGAATCATTCGAATAGCTAATTTCCCAATTAAAAAAAAAAAAGATGAGAGACAAACGATAAGGTAAACCCACCAACCACTTACCATGCTATTCAAGAGCGAAAAATATTCGTTCAAGCATTTATTCCCCCCACCCTCTCCCTCTCCCTCTCCCTCTCCCTCTCCCTCTCCCTCTCTCTCTCTCTCTCTCTCTCTCTCTCTCTCTCTCTCTCTCTTCCCCCCTCCCCACTCCATTTACGGGTTTAGCCCATAAAGATGTGGATGAAGTCGTTGGCTTTCAGATCTAAGGTATGGTTGAATGTGCATGCGTCTCGTGGCCGTGTTCTTTGAAGACCTTAACTAATATGCGGATGAATTTTATCTCATGTGTTAACTCTTTAGGAAAAAAATTCCAAAATTCTTAGTTTGGTTTGTATGGGATGAAACCGTGTTATTAGAGATCTATGGTAACAGATGCCATTAGACATCTTGAGCTTTTGGAAAATTTTCAGATGGTATCTGTTGATGATGACGATCTTGCTGGTTTGGAAGATGTGAGTTCTGACGGCGAGGATGATAACTATGAAGCCGAAGTGATGGATGGTGAAACATCATCCTCCGGAACTGCTTCTGGGGGGAAGAGGCCGCCTAACAGAAAGAGAAGTCGTGGTATGTTTCCAGTACTGTATCAATAAGTTGATAACAAATTAACAACTAGTTGCTATCTCTTGGTTATCAAACTGACACTTTGAAATGAATTATTTAATTTATTTTGCAGTGGAAAGCACAGAGCCCCCTCCCTTGATGGAAGGAGAAGGAAGATCATTCAAAGTTTTGGGTTTCAATCAAAGTCAGAGAGCACTGTTTGTACAAATAATGATGAGGTAGTTTCTTAAAATTTGTAGTTTTCTTGTCCAGCAGTTATTATTATGTTGGCCCATTAAGGCTCGAACAAATATGTGCTACAGCATGTGTATGTACATAGATGTGCATGCCTGGTGAAAGTGGGTGTTTCTACATTTCAAATTGTGTTTTGTGTAACTCTATTCTGACAAGGATGTCTGGAATGTATTGCATATTTGGGGTTAGGGGTTTATGTTATTGTGAGTGCTTCTACATGTTAAATTGTCTTGTATGTGTCTTTGAGTAGGGCGTTTTCTTTTTGGTGACAAGATTCTCTGGAATGTGCAGGTTCGGAGTTGGGGATTATGACTGGAAAGAGTTTACAGCACGCATGAAGAAGACATTTGAAGAAATAGATAGGTAATGTCTCCATATTTGCATCCGTTTTGATTTTTGAGTTAATTCCTTAATCTGGTATTGTCTTTGTCTTCTTTCCTCCCTTGTCCACATGCTTTTCAGGATTGTTAGATTATTGACTTGCTGTTTTTAGAGTCATTGATTCAGTTGAATTATACATTTTTGTAGATGTCAGGGGTGACAATGTGATGCACCTGTTTATTTATTTTTGTTAATTTGGGAAGCAGTATTTTTAAAATATTTGAAAAACATTAATGAAATATAGTGCGAATTAGGGATAAGTACTAGACATTTGGATGTGATCCATATTTGTGTAGCTAGAATGATGTACGGATTTCTGTTCTCTAAGTAGCACTAAAAGTTGATATGCCATTAAAAACTCAAAAGACTACCTAAGTTGATAAAATGGTATGTCATCTTGATCATTATTTATAAGGTAATGGTGTAAATGGATGCTCGATCTTTCCAGGTTGTCAACAGATATACCTGAGGTGTCATATTCATCACAACTTATGATAGAGACGGGCCAAAGGGCCCACTTCCAACAACACCTATATTGTCCCCAACTTGTTATTACCACCTGCACAGTCCGACAGGTGTGGGGTTTTATCAAAAGGCCTTGGTATTAGTTGGAGTTGGGTTAGAACATTTAAACTCTTCTTTTCTTAGAGAGACGGCCGATGTGGGATTTCAACAAGTATATTCCAAATGACTTTCATGCTTGCTTGAATAGTTGTGTGTATTGTGTTGTGCATATATGCGAAGAATTTATTTGTGTTCCGTATTTTTTATTTCAGATATGCTAAACTATTCTTGGAGCACATAGCTGAAGGAGACAATGACTCTCCAACCTTTGCAGGTGATAAATTGTTGCAACTCGTATCATTTTCATCTTCCCTCTATATGGTCGATGTCCTCATTTTCTAGTCTTAATGTGTTACTGTTGCTTATCTTGGTTGTAGATGGTGTTCCTAAAGACGGGCTCAGAATAGGAGACGTACTTGTTAGGCTTGCCACTCTGATGCTGGTGAAGAAAAGGGTAAGCTTGTTGGTTCAATTGTTGGTTCAATTGTTGCCACTCTGAAAATAAGTATTTTGAGAAAAAATAAATTAATTGGTATTTGGACGTATCCTAACCAAGTGAGTAATGTAGGTTGTCAGTTGAGTTTTTACTGTGTATTATTTGTCGGAAGTGTTGAAGGTGATGCAATTGTTTGGATCTCCTCAAATGAAGGGTTGTCTAGATTTATTTAGTTTGTCATTATTTTCCACCTTACCCTCAGATTTGGAAATCAAAAGTTCCTCCGAAGGTTAAAATACTTGTATGGCTTGTGGCCAACGGGAATCTAAACACATGCGACAGAATTCAAAGGAGAAACCCTCTTATGTGCTTATCACCACATTGGTGTAGCTTGTGCAAAGCCAAGGAGGAGAGTGTAAATCACATCTTTCTTCATTGTTCCTACTCGATCCAACTATGGTGGAAATTGTTACAGGAGGTTAAAGCAAGTTGGGTCATTCCTAAAGGGTGTTTCGAGCTACTAAGCACAAACTTTCAGGCACTTGGAAAAAGGAAAAAATCCAAAGTTTTGTGGGGTTGTCTGGTATCGGCAATTTTCTGGCATATATGGCTGGAACGCAACAAGAGGATTTTTGAAGATTATACTGGAGTGGGGGCAGAAGAACTTTGGGGGAGAGTAAAATATTGGGCAGCTCTTTGGGCCTCGGTCACTAAAGAGTTTGATAATGTTTCTCTATCTCAAATTCTATGGGATTTATTAGCAGCAGTTAAGTGAGCTAGGTCTAGAAATGGCTGCTGTAGCCAAATCCTAATGGTTTTTCCTTGTTATACAGTTAGTGGACTTCTTATCCACTTCTGTGCTGTTCTCTATTCTTTAATAAAATTGTTTCTTCTCAAAAAAAAGTATGACTTTAATGTGCAGTCTGGCCTTATGTTGCCAGACTATTATTAAGACCGGGAATAAGGCAATATGCCCTGCTCATGAGGGACAACATAACCTGACAAACTGTTGGTAGGAAAGCATCACTCAGTTAAGTATTATTTGCAAATCGAATATTTTAATATAAAGTAATATCACAAAAACATGTTGAAGGGTGGGGAAAGCCACACAGACGGGATATAATAGGTGGATTTGGAATAAAAGTAACATACTTTCATCTGATTTGATTTTTTTTTCTGTTGCAATGATAGGTGGAAGCAGCATTAAGAAATCCAGGTGCTCCACTTTTTTCAGAGGATACCTTCTTGTTCCACCCTGGACTGAAGGGTGGAAAGTATTGGAAGGAGGAACATGATTTGACATTGTTGCGTGCCGTAATTAAGTATGCATTTACTGCTTGATATTTACAATTATTCACTGCTTTTACGTAATTATCTAATGCATCTGCTGTTAATGATTATTCTTTGCTTGTCTGACTGATGAGGAACATTACATATCATGAATCGTATCCTCATAGATATGTATATACATGGCTTCATCTGTGTCCTTGTTAGCAGTGCAGTTGTTGATAATCAAGTAAAACGTGCTTGCACTAATTTGGGTTGATACTTCTTAAGATAGCCAGAAAGGCAAAACATTCACTCGACCAGGAATATCCCTCTCTAGAAATTATTGAATTAGGGTTTGCTGTTCTTTTGGAGTGTCTCCTGATCCTGCATCTATCACTAGAAGTCGAGCATTGTCATTCATACTGAACTGATTCTAGTTTTCTTAAGAGTATAATAGTACATGCTGAGTGATCCTTATGTTAATTTTCCACTTACTGTTTGCTTATTTCGATCTTAAGGCATGGATATGGAAGATGGCAAGCTATTGTTGATGACAAGGACCTGAGGCTTCAAGAAGTTATCTGTCAAGAGTTGAATCTTCCCTTTATAAATCTACCCTTCCATGGACAAGTTAATACACAAGCACAAAATGGTGAGAAAACAGCTAATGGAGAAGGACCTAACATCCATGCGAGTGAAAATGGTAGCGGAATTGATATAGGAGCTAATGTTGCCCAGGGAAACAGTCATGCCGCTAACCAACCGCTGTTGTATCAAAACACTTCTGTGTTATATCAATATAGAGATATGCAGAGAAGGCAGGTAGAATATATAAAGAAAAGAGTGCTTCTTTTGGAGAAAGGGAATGTTTCAGAGTATATTGCAGAAGAATATGTAAGTTATGTGTTTTGAAATCTCATGGCACCTGCATATTGCACCAACTGTTCATTTTCTGTTGGAGCTTAAAGAACAACATTTAAGTGCCTTGTAATCTTATTATCCCTGTTAGTAGTCATTCATGAAAGTAGGCATGGTTCTATGTGGACAAGTTCGTTGCAGTGTGATCTGGTTGTTGATGCTGGTTTTGATTGTTTTCCCAGGGTGAAGCAACTGTGGTTGGAAGTGAAGAACTCGAGAGTGAACCCAACGCTACAATATTGCCAAGCACTCATTCTGTTGAAATTAATGGTCACATGGGT
This sequence comes from Malus domestica, assembly GCF_042453785.1. NCBI lineage: Eukaryota > Viridiplantae > Streptophyta > Magnoliopsida > Rosales > Rosaceae > Malus > Malus domestica. Next base: position 2,594,821 of record NC_091675.1, on the reverse strand, counting down.
GATCAGTTGCCTAGAATAGTAGACATCAGTAAGTTTATTTCTGTTTCTTGAAGCTCTGATTGGCAGAGCAATAACGGTAATCTGTCTACTCCTTTATTTGGCTTCTGTTGATTAGCTTGGCAATGTTTAAAATTGCAGCTCCTGAAGAAGTTGCTGCTGCAGCTTGTGACAACAATCCAGATCGGTTGAAATTGCCTCGCCTGTATAATGAGGTACATTATATTTGTTGTTGAGTACAATCTTGGTTTCAGTATAAGGATTTGATAATCAATTCATTTTCGTTTTTGTTTTTTCCTCTTCCCTACGTTGTTGGTAGATGTGCAAGCTCATGGAACGAAATGCCCATACTTCATGTCCGACTGCTTTAGGAACCATTTGTGAAGAGATAAACATGACTCTCTCTTCTGCGCCCCATAATCCTCCACCGGCATCTCACATACTGAATCTGGGTAAGCAATCGGAAGCTGAGTCAAGTAGCATTGTTCTCCCGAAACCACCATCTCCTCAAAGTGACGGAAACCATGCTGTCGTGGCGGACACTGCAGAAGCCGAAGCTACAATTATGGAGCTAGACCCTGAACCCGTGGACGGGATGATTTCTGATGATCTGGGAAAGCAAGAACAGGAGGAGGTTGATTCTAAAGGAAAGGGGGTCGTTGTCTTGGATGATTGATCGGAGTTATGTTACTTTCTAGGCTGCGAGTCTTAATTTATACCATTTTATTTTCTTTTTTTTTGGTGTTTATCGTCGCGTCTATAAACCTCAAAATAACTGGAAAAAATGCTGGACCTTCTTTTGACCATTTATAAGATACATTTCCCTTATCAAAAGTTCACAAGTTGAGTTGCTTGATTGTTGACGGTAGTTTTCGGAGCATGACATGCTTCTACTGCATAATGCCTCTGGAGGAACATCCATCCTTTATTCGACTCAGTGCCATACCCATACCTGTATGCATGAGAATCCTTTGATCCAACCGAGTTGCCTCAGAATTTTGCATTTCCCATCAAACAATCCACTTCTCTGGACATCTAACGTAGTTTCAGTTATATTCCCAAATGCACTTTCGGAATATAGCCTTCTCTAGACATCTGATACCCATTCCTTCTTTCTTTTTCTCGATTCATAATATCTTCCGTTCTAATTAAGTAAACACTCTAGTCGTTGTGGAACAACTAATTTGTACCTCATAGCTCAAAATTTCAACTCTCTAGTGGTTTGTGGTTTAGGGTTTAGGGTTTAGGGTTTAGGGTTTAGGGCAAGAAACCTAAATCTCTCTATTTTCACCGACACCAAAAAACTACAATATTGCCCATTTGTTTTATGAACCCACCTAAACTATGATATCCTCCTAACTTATGCTACAAATTAAATACGAATTAGTGTGGAAAAAATGCTGGATTTCTTGTAGAGACATAATCCAACATACACCCTAATTTAATTATTTTTTTGGATTACTAGTTTAATAATTATTAATAAGATAATTAACAACCAGTAGTACTTGATTGTCAGGAATCACTACTGAAAGCGTAGGACCATTAGATCATCGGAAACCCCACATGAACCATACTCACTCAACCAGGTTGGCCAAGTTTAATTAAGTATCTTAGTTAATCATGTCCATGCCTTCAAATTAGAGGAAAGTAACGAGAGAATATATTTAATCGTGATTTTAAAGTATACTAATTAACTATTTTCTTAATTTCTTTTAAGTAGCTTGAAGGGTTCGCCATTGATTTTCTTACGATTCTTTTGAGCATACTTATATGAACCAAAGAACCATCATTATATTAATTAATAATTAGTACTTTAAGGGTGCGTTTGTTGCGCCGGACTGTCTCGGACTGGACTAGCTGCCGGGACTAAGCTGGACTGGCTTAGACTGGACTAAGCTGGACTAACTTAGTGAAGCGTTTGGTGCAGTCTCGGACTAAGAAGCAGGATAAGAAAAACAGTACTGTTCACCAGATTTGTGTTTGCTTAGACTAGGACTACAAATTTTTGCCATTGTGTAATAGAGTAATGCTATAAATCTCATGATATGGGTTAATTGGAGCATATTTTTGCCATGTATATTATGAATCTTAAAAAAAATTGACAATTGTTTTGTTTCTATTACCTGCTAATAGAATTGGGTTTAATTTGCAAATGTAGCTTGATTTAAACTCTATCACCCAACAGAAGAAAAATAATAGTGCCCAATACATGCAACTTCAACAAATACAAGTACATAAGATCTCCATAATTTAGAAAATCCTAGTTAACATTAGTTAACATTAGCCAAAATAGATCTCCATAATTTACAAAATGGCTAGTTAACATAAGCCAAAATACTAGTGCAAAGCTAAGTTATAAGTCATAACATAAGATTGTATGATTAATAAAATACATCCATGTTAACGTTATTAAAATACATCCATGTTAACATTAGCTAAAATCCTCATCCGCTTGCGTTGTCGCTTAAAAGCCTTTGGAAGAACACTTTCTTGAGTTCCGGTTTGATTGCCCTGAACACTCCCACATTTTTTGGTTTATCCAAAATAAGAGACAATGCATCAATTTGATCCATAGGAGAGAGACCCATTGCTTCAAGTTCATTAGCTATGTCAGTATGATCTGCAGTACCTTGAACTAAAGCTTCAGTTACCATTTGCATCCTCTTCCCACTTTCAACATAAAAATCTTTCAGTCCACTGATAATTGCCTCGGTTCCATCATTTGAACTTCCCACAGCTCTTTTCCTCTTTCTTTGGCTATTTTCAGATGGGGTGCTTTGTTGGCTTTGTTGGTTCATTGAAGAAACAAAATTTTCACCTCCAATATCACTTTCACCAACATGATCATGACTTTGTTCCTCCATCATTTGAGCAGGGGTTTCGGCTACATTACCCGTAGCCCGATCTTTTCCAAATATATATGCAAATCTATCAAACAGTGGAAAAGGTTTGCTTCTCCATCCATCGGCTTCTTTATTTCTCTAAGATTATATCAACATAGCAAAACTAAAATTTAGCATGCGTAACAAATATAGCAGCAAGAATATAACTAATGCATAAATAAAATAGGATATGAACCTGCACATAAGTTTGTCATGCGTCATCACTGTCAACTTCAACGCACTTTTTGACATCATTCCATGCAAATCCACTTGTGTTTATCATGTCAACGACCATACTATATGTTTTTTTCCATTTCTTCAACTTGGATTCAATATGTGGATTTACCTTTATATTTGAATGAGGACATAAAACATTGACAGTTTTTGCTATTTCAACCAAAGTACTTTGTTTGAAAGCACCGGTGTCACACCGTTGCTTCCGAGCAACAAAATCCTCAAGAACTCCTAGTAATACTTCTTCCTCAAATGCTTCCCATTTACGCCTTCTTCCTTTTGGCTCTTGAGTAGCATTCAAAAAATTTTCGTTATCCATACCTAAACAAAAAATATTTTAATGAAGGAAAATACCATACAAATAATCAATTTGCATAATATCCAATCAACTTGCATAATATCCAATCAACTTGCATAACATCCAATTAATTTGCATACCATCCAATCATTGTGCTAATATCTAACAAATGCATGATAAAAAAGGAATACTAAAATAAAATGTTATCATTAACACATATAGCTAGTTCGGTTGCTGGTTCCTAATTGCTCTCCACTCATTATACATTTCCTGAGCCATATCATTCCTCATTGCAGTCCACTGGTCCGATGTTTGAACACTACCAACATATTCACCTTCTTCTGTATTTTGTCCATCTTCTATTATTGGCAAATTCTCCATTGGATCTAGAGACATCTCTTGTCTAATAAGATTGTGTAGTAGGCAACAAGCGGTAATTATTCGACCTTGTGTCCTTATCGGATAGAAAGATGGACTCTTTAGTATCGACCACCTTCCTTTTAGCAGGCCAAAACAGCGTTCAATTACATTCCTTGCCTTAGAATGCTTCATGTTAAAATATTCTTCCTTATTAGAAGGTGTTCGTCCCTCCCATTAAGATAAATGATAAGGTATTCCTCTATAGGGTGCAAGGAATCCTTCACCATTTGTATAACCACCATCTACAAGGTAATAACAACCTAATGAAAAAAAAAAAAGACCTTATTAGTGTTTTGTAGTTGACAAACAGAACTAAACCTAACTTACAAAGTTGAGACTAAGTAATAGTCTTACCCGCTGGTACCTTAAAACCATTAGGCCTACTAATTGCATCATGTAGCACTCTAGAGTCTGATGCGGAACCCTCCCACCCCGGAAACACATATATGAACTGCATATCTCCTGAACACACACCTAACACATTAGTTGCGACTCGACTCTTTCTTGTTCGGTATCTTGGTTTGTCAATTTCAAGTACATGCACATCAATGTGTGTTCCATCCAATGCTCCCAAGCAATTCTTAAAAATAAAAAATAAAAAAGTTTTTGTTAATTTATACAAAGGGAATGAAGAGTTAAAGCTTAGGGAAAATGAAAAAAAATTCTCATCATACCTTAAAACATCGCCACCTAGGATCTGTAGAATCAATAGGCACAGGCTGGGGGACTTTTAGTAGGATACCTTGTAATCGCAAAATTCCTTGCAATACGCTATTGAAATACCTACTTATAGTCTCTCCCGACCTATAAAATCTACCGCCAACACTACGATTCTTAGTATGATGTGCTAATATTTGTAAAGTCATACACACCTGTTCCTCTACAGACACCAAACCATCAGTTTTTACCCTCCCATCTTGACGAAGTAAGTCGCATAATATGCCAAAAGTCCTTATATCCATTCTCAATTCGTTGACACATTCAGTATCAATATTCCCTATTATACCATTCAGATAACACAAACTAATCTCTCGTCTAATAAGTGAACGGTTAGTCAATGTGGGTCGTTCAACATGTCTCTGTTTGCCACGTAGCATCATCACCACAAGAATCGTACAAATACAAATTGTCTCCAAATAAGACATCTCTAATAATAAGATCAATAAAAGCTTCCTTCGATCCATATATATCCAAACAAAACAAAAAACAAAAAACAAATTAACTAGATCATTAACCCGAGGCAACAAATATACAAGTGGCGTTGAAAAAAAAAAGTTTTCATTAACCCGAGGCAACAAATATACAGGTGGCGTTGAAAAAAAAAAAGTTTTCATTAACCCGAGGCAACAAATATACAGGTGGCGTTGAAAAAAAAAAAGTTTTCATTAACCCGAGGCAACAAATATACAGGTGGCGTTGAAAAAAAAAAAAGTTTTCATTAACCCGAGGCAACAAATATACAGGTGGCGTTGAAAAAAAAAAGTTTTCATTAACCCGAGGCAACAAATATACAGGTGGCGTTGAAAAAAAAAAGTTTTCATTAACCCGAGGCAACAAATATACAGGTGGCGTTGAAAAAAAAAAAGTTTTCATTAACCCGAGGCAACAAATATACAGATGGCGTTGAAAAAAAAAAAAAAAGTTTTCATTAACCCGAGGCAACAAATATACAGGTGGCGTTGAAAAAAAAAAGTTTTCATTAACCCGAGGCATCATATTCAAAATGTTCTACTCTTATACATCTATAAACATGTGTCTAAGAACACTAGTATGAGGATTGCTATCATTGCTAGGCATTGCATGTGAAAAGGGAAATTAAAGGACACCTGTAATGCAGTAGCCTTAGCCTTAGCCTTCCGTTTATGCTCCTCTTCTCTGCAACCAACAACCACAAAAAATTGCAATTCAGCATCAACCCCACACAATACAAAACATTCACATTGTAATATCATGGTTATAAACCAAGTACACACACACACTGCATACATACATACACACACTGCATACATACATACACACACTGCATACAGTGCATACACACACTACATACACTACACACACACACTGCATACACTACACACACACCCTGCAAGTACACACACACTGCATACACCCTGCATACATACACACTGCAAACACACTACACACACACACTGCATACATACACACTGCAAACACTACACATATACACACACTACATACACTACACACACACACTGCATACACCCTGCACACACACACTGCAAACACATTACACACACACACTGCATACATACACACTGCAAACATACACTACACACACACCCTGCAAGTACACACACACTGCATACACCCTGCACACACACACTGCAAACACACTACACACACACACTGCAAGCACTACACATATACACACACTACATACACTACACACACTACATACACTACACACACACACTGCATACATACACACTGCATACACCCTGCACACACCCTGCACACACACACTGCAAACACACTACACACACACACTGCATACATACACACTGCAAACATACACTACACACACACCCTGCAAGTACACACACACTGCATACACCCTGCACACACACACTGCAAACACACTACACACACACTGCATACATACACACTGCAAACATACACTACACACACTCCCTGCAAGTACACACACACTGCATACACCCTGCACACACACACTGCATACATACACACTGCAAACACTACACATATACACACACTACATACACTACACACACTACATACACTACACACACACACTGCATACATACACACTGCATACACCCTGCACACACACACTGCAAACACACTACACACACACACTGCATACATACACACTGCAAACATACACTGCAAACACACTACACACACACACTGCATACATACACACTGCAAACATACACTACACACACACCCTGCAAGTACACACACACTGCATACACCCTGCGCACACACACTGCAAACACACTACACACACACACTGCATACATACACACTGCAAACACTACACATATACACACACTACATACACTACACACACTACATACACTACACATACACACTGCATACATACACACTGCATACACCCTGCACACACACACTGCAAACACACTACACACACACACTGCATACATACACACTGCAAACACACTACACACACACACTGCATACATACACACTGCAAACATACACTACACACACACCCTGCAAGTACACACACACTGCATACACCCTGCACACACACACTGCAAACACACTACACACACACACTGCATACATACACACTGCAAACATACACTGCAAACACACTACACACACACACTGCATACATACACACTGCAAACATACACTACACACACACTGCATACACCCTGCACACACACACTGCAAACACACTACACACACACACTGCATACATACACACTGCAAACATACACTACAAACACACTACACACACACACTGCATACATACACACTGCAAACATACACTACACACACACCCTACAAGTACACACACACTGCATACACCCTGCACACACACTGCAAACACATTACACACACACACTGCAAACACACTACACACACACTACATACATACACACTGCAAACATACACTACACACACACCCTGCAAGTACACACACACTGCATACACCCTGCACACACACACTGCAAACACACTACACACACACACTGCATACATACACACTGCAAACACTACACATATACACACACTGCATACACTACACACACACACTGCATACATACACACTGCATACACCCTGCACACACACACTGCAAACACACTACACACACACACTGCATACATACACACTGCAAACACAGTACATACATACACACACTACATACACTACACACACACACTACATACACTACACACACACACACTGCATACATACACACTGGCAGTGTAACAACTTCTCAGGACCATGACAAAATAAAATGATATAACTACACTACACACACACACTGCATACATACACACTGCATACATACACTCTAGTCAATTTGTTTATGCATAACGCATAGCAAAATGATATAACTACACTTCATCACAAAAAATCAGATAAGCTTCGAACTGCATCAGCAAGCAGATTGATTGAAAACTAAAATCAAATTCATTGAAGGCCCGTGAATTACCTGTTCAAAGAGTCCTTTCGGCAAAAAATGTAATGAAGTTGTACTTTGTAGTCGATATAGAATTCCCCTGGAACAATTGAACGCATAATAATTAAAACCGAATACAAACAAAATGAAGTAAGATTTAAAGTGGCAGATAACAGAACATAGATTACATATCCTACACGTTTATACTAATAAACTTGTTGATGGCACATGGTGGTGGTAAAACAAAATCCTGAAAACATCCACTGTGCTAGAAACATATTCTAGATTCTGAGAAGGCCATATCCTAATATTCTGTTCAACGATCCAGATGAAAGAAAGGCAGGGCACTCAAGAACTAAAGAGAAATTATTCATTATTTAAGTTGGGTTAGTTCTAAACATTGAAAGGCAGCCAATATTTGAAGAACCTAATAACTTGTACCAATTTATATATACAAAATCGGGGTATATATAAAAATCACTCACAGAATCCAAAGAGTAGTAACATAATTCAATGTAATTCCTCTTGCAAAGACACCAACTTTTCGCAACAATGAGATTAAAAACCAAATCAACCAACTATCAAAATCCAATGAGTGGTAAACAAGCTATACATTATGCAAAATAGGCAATCAAACGGCCAAAAAACAGCCACAAAATCCAACCTTTTTGCACAGCTTGAGACGTTTCCGCCGCAATGCCTCTCCTTGCTTCTGCTCAGCTTCCCTTCTCCTCTTCTTCTTCCTCTTGTGAAACCCAGACACGAAATTGCTTCACAAAATCCAAACAAGCAAAGCATCAAAACCCGAAAAATCAAAAAACCCAATTCAGAAAATGCGAAAAGAAACAAAATTTCAGGGCTTAGATTTCATCACTGAGCAAATTTTGTGATGGCGGTTTTTACTACCTGAGGATTTGAAAGAAAAGTTGAAATATGAAAACCCCAAATTCTAATCTTAATTTGACCTAAAAATCAAAACCCTAATTTGTTCAAGTGCAGAGGTCTATCATTGAAAATTTCTCAAACCCAAAACAACAAAATCAAATGAAGCTCAGTAATACCACGATCTGCAAAACAAATTGACGAAATAAAGCGAAGATGCGAAGTTTACCAGACAAGTCGGAGCAGATGAGGGCGAGCAGATGCAGATGAGGGAAGGCGCAGAGATCAGAATGAGGAAGATGACGATGAGGGAGCAAGGCAAGGACGACGATGAGGGAAGACGCAGCGATGAGGACGAGCGACGTAGGTTCTTGGATGAGTGACTCTCTCGCGGCTTTCTCTCAGGGCTTACGAGTCCTCCCGAAACTGGGGTTCCTCGTTAAGAACGCGTAAGGAGGTGAATAATCTGAGCGAGTCCGACCTAAGGTCATTAAAACTAATCCTGCTACAAACCAAACAAGGGACTATAGTCCAGTCCAGTCCTCCCTAGTCCTGTCAAACAAACGGCCCCTAACAGAATATTAGACACCACAGAACGGAAGTTTTGGTTCTTCTAAACTTGGAAGACTTACACAACAGAAAGATATGAGAGAAATATAATTAACTGCGGAAAACCAACTAAATATCCGTGCATGAATCCATGAACATGTCTTCTGCGTATTTATTAATTTATTCCGATTGAGTCCAGTTCCATGTGCCTTCAGTTTAGGTTCAATTCATCTTTTTATGTCCATTTTGCCCTTTTATAATCTGAATGAAAATATATTTAAATTTATTGATTTATCCAAATTTTGAATCTTTAAAGCCTTTAATCTATTCAATATCCAACGAAAAAAATTAAAATTCATGGCACGTTTATCAACAACAAAATCTACTGTGATATAAATTCTTGATAAAAGTAGATTACAAAAAGAAAAAACCTATGATATAGGGACATAAATACAAAATATGTGATGAAGATATATGTAAATAATATCTAATTAAACTATGGTGTAGGTAGATAATGCAACTAATTTGTGATGCAGGTAGGCAATGCAATCAATCTGTGATGCAGGTAGTTAATTTACAAACAAAAAAACATACGCTACATATGCAATTAATCTCTAATGTAGGTAGAGTATTATAAAAAAACCCTAAACACAATTAATCTTAGATAGATTATCAACAAAATATGTAATATATATATATATAGGTAGATAAATACAATTATTCATGATACAGGTACAATATAATATTAAAAAAAGGACAAGTGATTTAGGTAGATAAAAACCAAAAAAAAAAAGGGAAGAAAAATGATATTGAGGGGGAAACACTAGAGAAAATGCAAATTCGATAGAACTTCAAAATTAAAAATAATCTAAGAAAAAGGAGAAAGAAGCAAAAAAAAAAAAAAGGGACGAAGAACCCAAAACACAAGATTGACTAATGCAATTTTTTTTTTAAACCAATCAAATGTATGTTGATCATCCTTATGGAAGGAGGAGGAGAAGAGGAATATTATGGAAGAGTATTTATGGGCAAAATAACACAGCAAGAGAAAGATATTGTGAGGGAGAAACAAGAAAAGAGAATTGAAACAATAAAAGAGAAATGAACGGTTTGGGGAATGAGAAGAAAAAAGGAGATTTAAATAGGATAAGATTAACATTAATCACAAATTTTAAAAAAAAAGTAATAACTTAATTAGTTAATTTGAGGGTAAATTTGGCAAGAGAATACAAATAAGCTTATGTGGATAATGAATCACTGGACCTAACCAAAAAATTAAAACAAAATTGGACTATAACTAATAATTGCTCATAAAATTGGACTCATATTAAGTTTCCCCTATTTTTAAAATGCTGGGCTTCTCTTCCCAGAGAAGAGAAATCTCTTGACAAAAGTGGCGTAATAGGATTAACATGTGTAAACAATTATTAGTTCAATATAAATATTCTTTTTATTATTTTCAGAAAAAAGAAATTATTAGAACTGTATTGGATGTGGCAGTAAAATGACAGGTACATGCAGCCGACTGAATTTGTACAAGAATTATTGTGATTGATGATAACATATATATAAAGTATATATTTATTCTGTGTCGTGAAATCGACCTATGCGTGTCTCTGACGTCGTGATGATCGAGAACGGTTCAAAGTAGTTCAGAAATTGCTGCCAATAATTTGAGTAAAACCCTTCACGCATATATGTACAGAGGATTATTGCATCATTGCATGTTACTATTTGCATAGACATGCATGTAGATGTAGGTAATTCAGTGGAATTAATTTATTAAATGATAAAGATGTGGGAGCATGCACTGGGGATCTACCAGCAGTGGAAGATCAAAAGAAAGAACACATTCTGCTTTAGGACTTTTTAATTAAATTGATAGCTCTATTTATATCCTATAGTAGTATGTAGGGATAAATTATAACAAATAGGAAAGGATGATTGACACGAAATAGGACGTTTATCATGCGATGTCATGATAGGAAATCAAAACATATGATATGTGTTATTAGCCTGAAATATTACGGCAACGCTCGTATTAGAGTGTAGGTAAGCCTTACTCATTTGTTATAATGAATTATATTGCTTAGCTCCATTGCAAAGCCAGGTATATATTCTCAATCTTTGGAAAAAATAAGAGGCTATATATATATTATAAAGTGAAGAAAAGTTGAAGCAAAAGAAAGAGTACCGAAAATAAGGCAAGGTGCTGGGAAAGGTTGATACAGGGAAGAGACAAAGGGTGAGCTTTAAATCCACGCTTGCTTTTGCTATTAAGTGCCACTTGCCAACCCTCCCTCCCTCTATCCCTACGCCCCCCCCCCCTCTCTCTCTCTCTCTCTCTCTCTCTCTCTCTCTCTCTTAAACAAACGCCTCCCTACGCGCCCCCCCCCCCCCCTCTCTCTCTCTCTCTCTCTCTCTCTCTCTCTCTCTCTTAAACAAACGCATGACATTGATGGCTTATAGGGATGTTCGACCCCGAAATATCGGATACTTTAGGTGAAATGTTTTATACTTCAAAACACTATAAAAAAAATTTGGTTCTTATATTACAACGTTATTAACCGTTTCCTATTCAACATCATTTCTCACTCCAAATGCCAATCAACAGGTCACCTTTACAACTAAATAGAACTAAAACTCAAAGGTTCTATATATCTTTTTGGTTCTTTCCCTTATATATTCCACGTGGTCGTTTTTTCTCTACAACTTCATGACTTACAAGGGGAAAATATTCAATACTCTTTTACTTCCATGCAGACCTTTATTTGTTTTTTATCTTTAACTTGAATAAATAATGAGGAATACCGAGATAAAAATAAGGAAAAATTAGTATCCGGTCCCTAGTTTTTACTATTCATTGACTAAGACCTTATTAGTTCTCAAATTTTGATTCAAGTCCCTAGCATTAATGTGATAATGAATTTACTTGTTTATTATATAATTTTTTAATATAAAAATTAGTAATTAATTTAGGGTTTAATACTCACACCTCTATTAAACTTCTAATTAATTTTCAATTCAAACATTTCCAAAATAATAAAAAATTAAATTAAATTAAATTAAGTTTGTACCTATTATTTTTTTTTATATATAAAAAGATTCTCAATTTTTTAATCTTAAATGTACCCATTCATATAATTTTTCATTTTTTTTAATCTTAAATGTACCCATTCTCAAATATATCAATTTGTTATATGTAAAATGTACCCTTTTTTTAATATAAAATCCATTCAAAATTTTTAATCCATGTTTAAACTTATATGGGTACATTTTTTTTCGTTGATTTGAGAATGTATCCATGTTTTGGTACAATAACTTTTTTTGTTAATTTTGGTTAATGTACCCATACATATATGTATATATATATACACACACACACACAATATAATAGAGAGTATAATTTATATTTTATTATTTTTAATCCCATAAATTATGGGTTTTATTTAAAATCTCATTAATATAAACAATTACAAATTTCAATTTTTAATTTTTAATTAAAAAATATATAGTAACTTACATTATTACATTAATATCAGGGACCTCAATCAAAAACTAAAAACTAACAAGGTTTCAATCAAAGAATATTGATAGCTAGGGACCGCATCCAAAGTGTCTCTAAAAATAAACATGAAGCATGCATAAATTATCTTTTAATATAGAAAAGATCGAACCAAATTATTAAAGTGATGGTAAAAGTGCATTAAATTAGTTAAAATGAAGAAACAAACGAAAATGTTAGTGTTGTTTTATTATAGATGACGGTAATATTGGAAGTATTTCACAATAAAGATGAAAGCTTAGATCAAAAACGGTTATAAGATTCCAAGGGTTAGCCATCTTCGAGCAAAAGTGATGTTTTTTTTTATATGAATTTGCACAAATTTCTTCTCATAAGATACAACTATTTCTTCAATTATTCTTAATTTTTCCATTTTCACCTCGTTAAAAAGAAATGAAATGGTCCTACCAAATAGACGTATGGGGGTCCAACCCATGGAAGATGATGGACCATGTCTATAGACAGGTAGTCTTGTTTGTCTCTCTCCTCTCCCTCCAAGTGCGAGACAGATCGAACATACATGATTAATTTTCATCTATTAGTTCAGTCTTTAGTTTCATACATATAAAGTACACAGTACCATGCAAAAAAAAATTCAATTATTACAATCTAGAGTTATTTTGAGTGCTTATAAACTTGTCAAACTAGTTAGAGTAGTGTGTTTGCTTTTCCGCACTCAAATTTAAATTTTCTCTCTCTTTATGAAAAGTCTAAAAAAACTACCCTTTTAATGAAAAGTCATTTTTAAAGATATAATTAATAGTACCAAGGAAATGTATAAATGTGATTTTTTGTTAAAAGTGAATAGTATTGAGAATATATTGTTAAAACTCCCTAAAGAAGTTTTTGGATGCGGTCCCTTGCTATTAATGTTTTTCTTACTAAAACCTTGTTAGTTTTCAATTTTTTTATTAAAATTTTTGACATTAATATAATAATGTATTTCTATGTAGGTTATTATATTGTTTTAAATTAAAAGTTGAAATTTGTAGTTATTTATATTAATGAGATTTTAAATAAAACTCATTATTTATGGGATTAAAAATATAAAAATATAAATTGTACTCTTTAATATATTGTATGTATGTATGTATATGTATATTTATATGTATGTATGTATATATAAACATGGGCACATTCATCAAAATTAATAGAAAAAATTATTGCACTAAAACATGTGTACATTCTTCGAAAAAAAAGAAAGATATTAGGCTTAATAACATTAGTAAATTTCTTCGATTAAACTTGACATGGATATATATTCTTAAATCAACGAAAAGGAATGTACTCATATAAGTTTAAAAAATGGATTAGAAAAAAAAATGAATGGATATTATAAAAAAAATGGGTACATTTTATATTTAAAAAAAGGTACATTTTACATATAACAAATTGGTATATTTAAGAATAAGTACATTTATGATTTAAAAAAATTGAAAATTTATATGAATGGGAACATTTAAGATTAAAAATTTGAAAATCTGTTTATAAAAAATTAGTGGGTACAAACTTTTCTAATTTTTTGTTTTCAAATGTTTTGAATTGAAAATTAATTAGGAGTTTAATAAAGTGTGAGTATTAAAACAGTAAATCAATTACTCAATTAGCCAAATCGAAAACACGGAGACTAAATTGGCCATATGACTATAACACAGGGACCATTTTGACATTTAAGCCATATCGTTTTTGAATAAAAAAAGTTATGAGTGCAACCTCTACATTTCGATGGATCTATATATTTACATCTCCTCGCCCCTTCTCTCTCTCTCACATTTGTTAATTAAGGCAGCCAAGCTTGAAAACCCTTGCTAGCTAGAAACATACTCCATGGGCACAGAACGTGACATTGATGGTTACTTAACCCTAGTTTCAATCACCAAAACCGTGTCTGTACTCCCAAAAGTTCTGCACCCACCAAAACTTCTCACCCTCTCAAACTTGGACAGGCAGAGTCCAATCCATATGTACTTGGTTTTCTTTTATAATTCTAACTCTGCTGCTCATCATAAAGACAACGATCTGTTACTTGATGGAGCTGATGATTCGGTTTTCGGAAGCTTGAAGTGTGGATTGGAAGAGACGTTATCGGTGTGGTACCCAGCTGCGGGGAGGTTGAGCTTGAACCCTAGTGATCATGGAAACAAATTCAACTTGTGGTGCAACAACAAAGGCGCTGTTCTCGTCGAGGCGGAGACACCGGTTAATGTCTCGGAGCTTGGGGACCTCTCTCAGTACAATGAATTTTTTGAGAAATTGGTTCACAAGCCTGTGTTTGATGGAGACTTCTCTGAGACGCCCTTGGTTGTTGGTCAGGTAATTATATGTACTGATCAAATTTTGTATTATTTCAATATATTGCCTAATTAAAAGATACATTTGTATACAATTTGTTCAAGGATATCAATTCCATATACCTTGTTATCTTTAATTCTGATATATATTGATTGTTTTCGGATAAATTTATGGGGTTTTTGAACATTAGTCGTCGGAAATTTTGAAATTTAAAAAAAAAATCTGATGTTAGATTACACATTAATTTTAATTCTTTGGAGTGTATGTTTATCAAAATTTATATTCTATTTTTGTTATTAAATGTCCCCACATCAAAATTTTGATTATTGATATGCACATTTTAGTTCTTCCAATTATAAATTATAAATAAATTTAAATCTGAAAACATTAAAACTACACATAAGAAAAATATGTAAATACATAAGTGTACGGAAATGACTGTATCGAAGTATATTAAATTGACTTGTTTGAACCAAAATGTATGTACCGAACTATATTATAATGAATTTGTATACCAAAATATATTTATTATGAGTTAGTGTACCAAAATATATTCTAATGAATTAGTGTAGATTTTAGAAAAATAAGAATCATAAAATTACAAAAAAAAAAAAAGACATGAAATATAAAGGATGGCTTTTAAATATAACTAAGGGACTAAACTCAATATTGAATTTTGTACAAGGCATTAATCTAAACTTCATCTATTTAAATATTAAAATCTTGTTTTCTATAAATTTATATATTAATCTTCATTAGGGTTTGTTGGAATGACATATATATAAATTTTTCATATGTAAAATTTTCGAAATAAAAAATTTGTACATGCTTGATTTAAAAATGAACCAATTTCTTTTGGATCTGTTACTAACACTTCAAATAAGTTATGTTTGCACTTCATAGATGATGATATTTTTTAAGTGCCAACAAAAACTCTTGTCCATAGAATTTGAACTCAAGACCGATTAAGTTGGTATAACATCTTGTAATGATTTGGCACCGTAGGTGACCAAGTTTGGTTGTGGAGGCTACTCAGTAGGTATTGGTATCAGCCACTCATTGTTCGACGGACCGGCGGCGTATGAATTTATGAGTGCATGGGCTTCCAATTCTACCAAAACTAAGAAACAACACAAAGTTTCGGAGATTCCTAATTTACCAGTGCACGACAGAGGGACACTACTGATGGACAAGTTTGATGAAGCTCAAAAGGGGATTAGTACAGACTTGTTGCCAAACCAAAACGAGGACGGATCTCCCGGAGTGACTAGGGCTGCAGCCGTTGGTCATTTATATCAATTGATCATACAAGCAGCAGCATCCAATGACCACATGAATTTCCTCAAAAATGGGTCTAATATTTTGGATCAAATTAATGATCGTAATTATGTTTATAAGACCTTTCATCTGAGAGGTACACTGATTGAGAGTTTGAAGAAAGAAGTTTGTGGTCATGAAACGAGTAGCTTTCCATGTTCATCCTTTGAAGTTGTGGCTGCTCACCTCTGGAAGGTAAATTTCTTAATTAATTGGCGCTCTTGGAGAAAACTAGGTCAAATCAAACAAAAAGAAAACACTAGTTTCCTTAAACTTTCATAAATAAGGCTTAATTTTTACCTTTCATAATTATAATGGTAATCATGTATAATTGTGTATGCAGTTCTCAAATCGGAGATGAATTTTCACAAAACTTTGGTATTGGTTAAACTTTTTTAATGAATTAATGGCTATAACAACATTTTTAGACTATTATTATTGAGAAAAGAGATTTTCTGAAAAGTGGAATTCTCTATGAACTCTCTGTCACCTCATCATTTAATGTCAATTTTGTGTCAATATTATAAAATACTATGTCAAAAACATAATGTGGCAGCGAGTCTCACTTTTGAGAGAGTGTCCTTATTAGTATTTCACATTATTATTTTATATGATGAACATCTTGATGTCTACGCGTATAACATATATGTAGACATGTTTTGTATAATTTACTTTGAAACAAACCATAAACAAAATTGTTCAAGTTTCTACGAAGATTGGAAGCTATTGAATTGACTAGGGTCCACTTGTATAGACCAAATTAGAACTTTTTTCTTTTAAAAGTAGTAGAATACGATAAATGCGGGTGAGACCAATTTATATATTATGTCGGTCTCTCTGCATTCAACTTCGATAACTTGTGTAAATTAGAATGGTTTTCTAGTAAATGATCAACAAAATACATTCGTCCTTTGAACTAGTTCATAGTCATATCATTTTCCAGTTATATTCATCCCAAATATTAAAAACGCACCAACGAATGAAGACAAGAGAGTCGGGTTCGTTTTCCAGTTGTGGTTGAATGATTGATGTCATGAATGCAGGCAAAGACCAAGGCTTTAGGAGTGAAGAAGGAAGCAATGGTGTGCCTACAATTTTCCGTCGACGCAAGGAACAAGGTGGACCCCGTACTTCCCCAAGGCTTCAGCGGCAATGCGTTCGTGCTGGCCTCCGTTGCCCTAACGGCGGCACAGGTGGAGGAAGCCACCCACAAAGCCATCGTCGAGAAGATAAGGGTGGCCAAGAACTCTGTCACCAACTCCTACGTGAAGGCATACATGGAGGCAGTTGGTGGGCCACAGACTACTCTGCCTCCCCTTGAGGAGCTCACTCTGGTATCTGACTGGACCAGAATGCCCTTCCACAAAATAGGGTTTTTGCATGAATCGGCCGCATATGCGTCTCCGTTGGTCTCTTCGATCTCGCAGGTCGCGTACTTTATGCAAAACCCTAGTGACTGTAAGGGCATTGACATGAGAGTCGGATTGCTTCCGCAATACGTCAGTGCCTTCTCTCGCTGTTTCATTGCTAACGACTAACAAGCAATGAAGACGCACAAATCCCCCAACTCTGTGGCTAAGCTCCGATAGCGAAGGAAGTGCTGTTGATATTAAATTAGGTCAAGAGTTCGAGTTCGATTGGTCCAATTGTTTGGTTGAAACTATTGTATTTGTTTTGCGTTTACTTTCTCTTTTTGTTGGTAGTTGGGTGTGAGCTTTAGTCTGAAGGTGGTCTGTGGAGAGATTAATTATTATATGATTATGATTTCCATATGAGGTGTTCATAGATAGTTGTTTATTACACGATTTTTGAAATGGTCGTTTGGTGAGGCACATTACAGTATTAACTTGGAAAATATAATTATGGTGAGATGTACTTTTCTTTGGTTACATTGAACAGGATTATTGTCATCGGGGACAAAGTCATACGAAAAAAAACATGCAAATAACATCATATTATAAAATTGAATTTTTTTTATAGCAATAAGCTTATTTCGTATAAGTTGCTCTTTGAACTATCAACTATATTCTTCAATAGAATTATGAATCAGTAATTATCTCCAAACTTTCTTCATATAAAATAAATAAAATGGTAAGAACTCACAATATTATAGTTGTTATTCTTTTTATGAAGTAGCATATCAGATCAGGCAGACGATGCTTGTTATTTTTAATGAGATTGATTCTTTGTGATCCCTCTACTCGGTTTTATATTTGTAATACAGCTCAAAGAAAACAAAGAAAATAAAACTGCTGCGTGAGGATTAGAAAGTATGCTAATTATGCAGAATTAATTAAACTAAAGGGAAGCCAAAGCATATGTAGTCAAAGAGACATGATTAACTACTCCTTAATACATTGTCGGGGCCTGGACGACAAGGCCTCTTCATCATACAGATTAAACAAAGCCCTTATGACTCAGCAACTAAATAGAGAGATTGGAGACTAATTCTTGCTACTCAAATACAAAACTTGAGATTAATTAGATAAGAAGACAAATACGAAGAACAGCGCCGCGACTTCAAAGAGTATTCTACACAGGGATTAGGATTTCGCCTTATCTCCTTTCCTGCATCACCAAGTTCATGTTATTGAGTTTTCAAACAAGTAAAAGGAAAATATCAGAATCGTAATGCAACAAATTCTGCAGTTCAATGTAGCGACTACGCAATGGTATCTAAGTTTTCGGTAATCAGTGAACTAGTATTTGTTCATACACTAGGATGTTAACTGCAATTAGATGAGCAAGAAGCGTTCCTAATAGCTGTACACATATGTGACAGGTAAACAAACAGCATGATTTCATTCAGTTATCAAGACATTGTATGGGTAAAGTTAGTGAATCTGACAGTAACTGAGGCCGGTAAAAAAGCTCCCTACCTGTTTCATCATTGAGCTCACTAACTCATCCAACGAACCAGCATTGTGGGGAACATAACCGCCCTGTGGCTTCCGTTGGTCCATAAGGTACCCCTGCTGCTTCAACTTCAATGGTGCATCCATAGTTGATATTTCAACATCAAGAAAATCTGGTTGTCCAATCGAATTGAAGTCGCTGTTTCTTTGGAAGGCTGAGCTTCTAGCGTCCAAATTCTGGTCAAAAGGAGCTACGTTATCATTGACAGGCATCAAATTGTTCATTGAGCTACACATGACATCTGGGCGGAACGGGGAATCCTGCTTCGGTTCATCCCACCCCATAAACAGGTCATTGTTAATTGTTGGCCCAGAATTATTGCTCATTGTAGATGCCGGGACCTGCATTCCTATTCTTGAATCCTGCGATTGACAGGGGATTGAATTTATACAAGAAACATCAATCTGAGAGCTCCCAATTTGTGAGGACATTACAGGCATATCGTGCCTCAGGTTACTTACAAGAAGAGTAGGTTGTTTAAAAGAGTCGCGTGCTGAGAAAGAATTTGACCGGAATGCAGATGACTGAGCAGCGGTCGGCCAGTTGTCATTCAACCGTCTGTGATCCAGAAACGAGGGCAACAGTTCTGGTTTTAAGGAGGGCATTGATACAGAAGACTGCAACATTACATGATTTCTTCCGACTTCAGAATCTTGAGTATGTCTTAACAATGTGTTGTCTGTAAGACCGAAAGGATCATTTGACCTATTCGTCACTTTTCCATCCGTAAAACCACTGGAATTGGGATAAATTGGTGCGTCATAGGTGGAACCCCTACTATGTTGCTGATCAAGTTCCAAGTGTGCCGGAAGCATATTTCCATTACGGTTTCCAGGAAACATGACTGGCTGATCATTAATGGAGTTGCTTGGATTCTGTGCATGACCCAATTGAAACATTCCGGATGAAGGAAGGCAATGCAGACCCACACCAGCAGGAGTGTTCAATCTACCAATCATCCCATTAGGCGGGAAGGATCTGTATCCGTTGTTATGAAACTGCGCAGGTCCAGTCAATGCATGGTAATTTCCAACTCCATTCATAGAAGCTGTTCGCAAATATGAAGAATCCGAAGTGCCTAAGGCTGCCACCATATTAGCTTGTTGGTTTGCCACACAGCTGATCCTTTTCAGGTAGAGCCTATACTTCTGCAAAGAAAAAATAAAAATAAGCTCTGTAGAATAGAAGATAAAGATTGTACGAAACTAAGGATACAACAGAATTTATACCTGGAGATGGCTTGCAACATTTTCCCTTGTAAGCTTTTCAACATTCATCAAATCTAGAATCTTTTTCGGTACAGCCTCTGCATACAAAACAAAATTTAAGCGAATCAATTAGTTTTAAAGGTCGCACTTGGTGCGATGGCAAGTGCCTTCGCCCATGAACGGTAGGTCTAGGGTTCGAGACTTGAGAGCAGCCTCTCCATAAATGGGGGTAAGGCTAGCCGACATTCACCTCTCCCAGACCCTGCGTAAAGCGGGAGCCTTGTGCACTGGGTACAACCTTTAATTAGTTTTAAAGGTTTCATGTGAGAAACAAGCGTTACAAACAAGCAAAAAATATGACAGATTCCGGATGCATGAGTCAACTATTCACTACTAGGAGTTTCAAAGCTAGGGTATAATTTCTGAATTCCACATATTACAAATATGTGGATAATTTCAAATAGCTTTGAACAGGGATAAAGAACATACTGTCAATGCCCAACTGATTAACAGCAGCCACAAATTTGCGATGCAGCTCCACAGACCAAACAACGCGAGGCTTTTTCTGGGTTGAAGGATCGTCATTTTCATATTCATCCTCATCATGATCCTCGTCCTCGCCGTCATTCTGATCCTTCCGTTTCTTATTGAGCTTTGCATTCTGATCTGAGTTTCCCGTCCCTACTGACCCAAGTCCTCCTTCGCCATTTCCAGCGTGCGACTTGTCTTGAATGCCAGAGTTCTGGTCCTTTGAATCAACCTTCTTTCTGATCACGTGCTGCCAGATGTTCTTCAGCTGCTCAATTCGAACCGGTTTTAGGAGGTAATCGCAAGCTCCGTGGGTGATTCCCTTCATCACAAGCTTGTGATCCCCATTTACAGACAACACTAAGAACATGTTTACATTCATAATTAGTAACGAAGCCTAACTTGAAAAACAAAATCTGCAGACTTGAGAAATTTCAAATTTTCAGAATCTAAAACGAATGAATATAAAAGATTTGAGGAGTGCAAGGGGCTTTACTTATAACAGGGAGATCCATCTCAAGCCCGACAAGCTCAAGTAGCTTGAATCCATCCATGTCTGGCATCTGCACATCACTGATAACCAGGTCAAACTTGTCCTTGTTTTCTCTCAACAACTTTAATGCAGTGATTGCGTGACTCCTCGTCGTAACTGCAAAATCCATCAAATGATATAAACACACCAATTTTCTACAGGAATAAAATCAAACCTTCAGATGCAAAAGTAGAGCAACCAAAGCATACCAATCTATCATAATCCAATCAAACATAACAAAAACTCTGACTCTATCTGTATACAATGAAACAGAGAATTCAAATTCAACCTAATTGATTTGAGAATCCATTGGCTCTACAATATCTAAGCGGTAATCTTATTTCTAACTTCAAGCAACAGTTTTTCTCCTAATTTTAGAAAAAGAATCAATCTTTTGGATACAAATTATTATTACAAAAAATTCACAGAATTATTGAGAAAACTATAAAATTGACTGACAAAATCTATTCAGCAGATATATCTAAGAACCCAATCAAAAATTACTAACACAAATCACAAAATCTAAATAAAAACACCATTTTATCCCCCCAAAAAATAGCTTGATAACAAAGCAAAAATATCAGAAAATTCATGACAGAAAACCCAATTGACAAACCATGATATTGACATCTACGGAGCAGAGCCTCTAAGAGCTTGAGACAAATGGGATCATCGTCTACGGCAAGCACACGCATCCCAATGGGAAACTGGTCTCTGGGTTCATCGAGTACCCGCTCAACGGTCATTTTTTCAACCAGAGAACTTCACAACTCCAAGCAACAAAAATGGAGGACAGAAAAAGTTTGAACCTTGAAGCTTTTTACTACCGGTTTTGACAAACCCAGCAAAACCCAGAATTTAAAAAATAGAAGGATGCAGAGAAAATGATTTGATGAGATGGGTAATTAAAGAAAGAGAGAGAAAGAGAGGGATTAAGGAGTGTGATTAGTGGTAAACATGGAATATTAATAATAAATGCCCCTCTTTTCTGTCTCTCTTGGTGTTTGTGTAATCCGAGAGAGAGAGAGAAACGGAATCTGAAGATATATGTATGGACTGAGAAATTAGAGTCCTCCCTCTCTGTTGGCCTTCCTGAAATGGACCCTGTTTTTCCTGGTTTTTGGGTTCAGTAGAATCTCAGTATTTGATATCAGAATTTAATTTTCATTTGAGTTTTTTACTTCTTTTGATATTTTATTGTGTTTTGACTTTTTGTGGAAGAAATTATAATTTTTGTCTACGAAAATGTAAAAATGAAATTACAATTTATCCAAAAATCATTTAAACACATATGGAAAAATAGAGAATCTTACCAAGTAGGGTTGGTTTTTTTATCTGCAACCGAAAGATTTTACTGCAGATTCTGAAACAATTTAATCGCTTCACATATGGGAAAAAATATTTTTAAATTTTATTCTTATAAGAAAATCTTTGTTTAAATTGTTTTCCTTTTTTACCTACCATTTTGTCAAAATTTCCTACTTGGTTATTTCAATATATGTCTTATTAGAGATTTCCTCCAAAAATTTACATGATATTTGAACATGCCAATGAGGATTAGTTTATTTGTTTAGGATCGTTCTCTTCACTATCAAGACCTAATTTCGAGTTCCTCAGCCAACAATCTCTCTTGGATTTGGTGCGCGATTTGTAAAAACAAAAAAATAGCTAAGATCTCAAGTTCTCAAAGAAAATGGTGATTTCTCCTGAAATGTGGTAGCTTCCCCTCCTCCTAACTTTTTAATACCAATAAAAAAGAAAGAGATATTTGAACATGATGTTTGACTAGATATTTCTTGACTATTAATGTATGTTTAGAATTATTTGACAAGAAGATACATAACGTATTTGTATTAACACGTTCTTAAAATATAACACCACATGAATTAATAAAATAATATGACTTCGCTGTAACAGCTACAACAAATGTTTGAAAATGCATATTGAGTAACTTTCCTAATAAGTCAAATTTCTCTACTGTTATATATTAGTTATTACATTTTCATCAAAACAAATTTGATTTATTTTCCTTCTCTTTCTTTCCCCAACGATTAATCGAACTTATATGGGTGAGTATCCTCATTACTTTATTTTTATTTAATACACGTCTATTATAAATAAATTTAAATTATGAAAGGATAATTCGAACTTGAGTACAAATAGAGATGTACACTACTCTAACCAACTTACCGGATTCAAAATTTGCAGTAGGCTTGAATACTTAAGAGTTAAGAAGGGGAATTGGGAACATATGAATTAAGAATCCGCCCTGGCTTCTTTTAGTTTGTACAGCAATTAACAGAACAGTTCTCGTCTTCCTCTTCTGGTGAAGTACAAAAAAAGAAGTATGACACAGTAGCAGCAGATCGATCACACCTAAGTGATAGAGACAAATTTAAAAAAAAAACTTGTGAAAGGTGGGGTGGAATTGGAGAAAGAGACACATGGAGCATGATGATTGTTAATGGAAGCTGAGCCAATCCTAATACATGCAAGAAAAAGTTGCCAAATCACCTTAAAGTTATATGGAATGCGCACTATATTTACACATCCAATTGTTTGTGTGTGTGTGTGTCATCTACTCATGCATTTTAGTGGAGAAAAACGTAGCATAATTTGTGTCTGGAAAGTCATATATCAGACAATGTGATGATTTACCGTTCATATATTAAACCAGCTGTATATCCACCTTTTATTAGTGCACACTCTCTAGATTACCATAGGTTAGTACACGTAGCTAAGGTTAATTAATAAATTAAACGATTATATTAGATTGCATTTGATGCATGGTAATATTATCATCTCACAATCAAACTGCATAATTGACAGAGACATATATATATATATATATATATATAATAGTTTTAACCTAAGAAAAAATTCAAAATTATTAGTGATGAATGAGAATGAGAGCGAGAGCAACCAATAATCATAATTTAACGAAGAATTTAGTAACGGTCATTGGCAGTCACCATATATTATTGAAATGGATTGCACTGTAAACAATGTATAAGATTTGCTTCCACTTGATTGTAGAAGTTGTGAAGTTACATGATTTTTATTTTTTTTTGTAAGCCATGATAATTAAGGATGATGTTAGAGAGAACAAATTTTTAAACCATAGTTTGTAAACAACATGATGTGGCGATTATTGATTGGACTTGGATTACTTCTTTTAATTATTAAAAAAGAAGCTCAATCATTAATCGTCACATCATGCGGGTTACAAAAAAATGGTTCAAAAACTTGATCCCCTAACATTTTCCTATTATTAAACTAGTGCAAGATTAATCTTAACATCAAACATTAAATTAAGGTACTTAATCCTTCCGCATCTTGGAGGATCATGCAAGCATTATCTGGCTCAAAACAAGACACCGAGGAGCTTATTTATAATAATATGATTATCAAAAGCACCATCATTGACTAAGCCAACAACATTAAACTAATGGGGCATGATATTAAGAAAAGCTTATCCCCCTCTCCCTTGTTCTCTACGAATTTAATATAATTTGCGTGGTTATGATAATGCATTATTTAGAAGATTCATGCTGGTGCAAAATCTTGAGATTCCTTGCTTTTTGAGTCACATGACTTTTCGTTTGGCATGATTGTATATTTTTTAGATGATATGCTAGCTAAGGTGGTAGGGTTTTAAGGGGAGAGGGGAGGAACATTGTGCAAGTTGGCCTAAAAATATAAGGCTTAGGAATGGTGAAGCTTTAGCTAATCTTGTCTCCGATAAGGTACATATGCTCACAGTTAAAAAAAACACGTTGAGTGACTTTCCTATAGTCTTCCTTTATCAGAAACTATTACCTCATCAAACTCTTGTTCTACATCACCAACACATATGACTGACTGGCTTTGCCGGCTATTATGTAGAGAGAGAGATGTTGCGTTATATAAAATTGTGTGAATAGCGATAGCCTGTCGTAAACTCCAACGTATTAAATTTGAATAATTATTCTATCATGCCTTATAGTTACGTGTAATTTGTAGTAATTTTATGTATTTGAGTTTTACTATACAACTTTATACATAATGACCGATTGTGATATGTATTTTAAAATTAATATAGAAAATTTGAGGAAAAAGTAATATTGATGATTGGCAACTAACGAAAGAACAACTATTCAATAAAGAAATATTTCTCAATAGTTGGCTTTCAGTGTTTCCTTTATAAAAACAAGGAAGATATGAAATGATTAGTTTGTAGTGCTACAACAATTCTCTAAATAAAACTCGTTTAAATAGGTTAGCCCAACTTTAATTTGGAGTTAGGCCCCATTGCTATACATCATCAAATGACCCAACAGTAAATGTGTCACACAAACACATGAAACGTATCAAACACATGCAGCAAAGAAAAGGTCTATCAAATATCTCTGTATTTAACGGGATGCTGAAAATTTATGAAGATACTGAACAAGTTCGATTTAAGCAGAAGCCTGCACTCACATTGCTGGCGCTTTGTTTCACGATAGCTACTGAAACAAAAGTCTAGATATTTAAATCATTAATTAGTTGTGACTGTTGTTGATTGTCTTTGGGAAAGGAGGAGGGCCGAGGAGCAACTCGCAAAGAAGGAGATGAACTCGCAAACCTTAAATCTTGAGAATTCTGAAGAAAAAAGTAATAAGAATAATTAGTAAGCTTAATTAATTAATTACTTGAACTGAAAAATATGTTTAAAATCTAAAGATTATTGGGTTTTTGTACATTACCCGGAGATGTCTTGCCGTATCTTGTCTTGTAAAATTTGGAGATCGCAAATTAGAAGGTGAACTGAAGGCTACACCTGCCGACATATTAGGGTGTTGGGGTTCTTTAGATTTTTCAAGGTATAAACAATATTTCTGAGAAGATAAATAGCAATAATTAATGGAAACTGTTATTAGTACTCTCAAAATTTCATTATACACTCCTATCAAGTGTATTTTTATTTCTAATTATAAAAAGTTTAGAGTGCAAAACAAGATTTTTAGAATGCCAATAACAATTTTCTAATTAATTAGTAAGATTATTCTAACACAGAATAAGAGATTATGGTATTGATTACTAAATAATTAAGGAAACGAAAAACTGGCATATTCATTGATTTGTAAGCTTATTGATCCATTCTTCATCAAATGTCAAATTGAATTCCTAGTAGTAAGATTCAATCCTATTGTCCAGTTTTTGCTACGGATCCTTACCTGGAGATGGCTTTTCAATTCTTCTCCATCAAGATTCGGATTAGCGTTCTTTATCAAAATCTAGAATCTTATCTGGTATGTATCGAAATAAATTTAATCAAGTACGGAACTAGTAGGAATTTAGCATTGATTTACTAGTGAGTGCATTAAGAACTGAAAATATTCAGTTTGGAGTGCGTATGCATGGAAAATCGCTAAAACCCTAATTCTGTTGTAGAACAAAATATCTGTTAAGAGATTGAAGAACATACTGTCATGGCGCCAAACTTATTAACAGCAGCAACAAACTCTCGATGCAGTTGCAACGACCAAAGGTCCTTCTGATTCTGGACTGGATTTCTAGTGCCTACTACAGACCCTAGTCCAGCAGTTCCTTCAGCACCACTTCCAACATGATCAGACATGCTTTGTTGTTGGAGAGATTTAATTTTTGTGTTCGGATGTTCGTATCTGGCACCAGTCTTAAGGGGGTGAAACCCGGGGG
Source organism: Malus domestica (assembly GCF_042453785.1). Taxonomy (NCBI): domain Eukaryota; kingdom Viridiplantae; phylum Streptophyta; class Magnoliopsida; order Rosales; family Rosaceae; genus Malus; species Malus domestica. The sequence continues at coordinate 2,567,374 of NC_091675.1, read as the reverse complement.
AGTGGGTGGTACCAAATTACGAAAGAGGAGAGGGTAGGGTGAGGTTGCTTCGTGTGTGTGGTCGGACGACCAGGTGGTCCGCCGTGCCGGACTCATATCGATTTTCAACTATTTTAATGTATATTTCATTGCTATTTATGTTTTTATGACGTTAGGCATTTTAATTTTGAATTTTTCAGTTGTTTTGTTGGTTTATGTCTCTATCAACACTTTGATTGTTGGCTTGCGGCTGAATTCTCAATCATCTATGTCCGCCAAATGGGTATTGTATATCTCCACACATGTGCTCATTGGTTTACCTCTTGAGTCTTGGCCATGAAATTGCAAACGATATATTTATATTAAAAAGATAATATGTCTACCTTATAATAAATAAATTACAATGCAAGCATACAAATAAATGTATTTAGTTATTTATGAAATTGACACTTCATCAACAATATATTCTCATCACATAATGAAAGAGATACTAATAGAAAAACATATCCACGGTTCACGAAGCCTCGGAATTTGGCGCATTATATTCGCTTGAAATCAATCCTCAGTATTTCCAAGCATTAGAAGCTGCCAAACAAGAAACACAACATTAAACTCAAACCTACATAAAACTTGAAATAAAATTAAAATAGTAATGAATTCAAATTGAGATTGGGTTTGGACACTAACCTTGTTTAGATAGGTCCCATCCATTGTCCTGGCCCAGAGCCCAAAAGAAGTATCCGCCCAAGCCCAAAGACTTAGCGAACCGAACCTTCACGTTCGCGGACCGGACACCATCATACCCGACCCAAGTGCTACCGGATAAAGAATAATAAGACGCTGATTCGACATCAAACACGACGGTCGCATTTGTTCTGCTGTTAAAATCAACTATTTGGCGGTAAACCAAAATCCCATCCCCCGGCCCAACACCCGAAGCCGGTGCCCCGATTCCGTTCACTTTCGGGTCCTTGAGCGTCCAAGTCTTCCCGTACAAAGGCAGACCCATGACGAGCTTTTTGGGCGGGACACCGGCTTCGATCCACGACCCGATTCCATAATGGGTACTAATATTACTCTTGGAATCATACAACGCAGCATTCATCCCGGTGAAATCATCCCACGACCCATGATAATCAAAGCACATTGGGCTGGCCCAATCCAAATATTTAGTTATTGCCGCGGCCGGATAAGATCTTGGACCGCCATAAACGGTAAATTTCCAAGCATAATATACTGCGGCGGTCAAAAGCAGACGGGGTTTACCGGTAACTCTAGCCTCATTATCCAGGGCCTTTCTCCATTGCTCGAACAACAAGCCAAGATTTGACATTTCCACAGCATCTTCTGGAAACTCCCAGTCCAAGTCAAGGCCTTGGAACCCATATTTCCGGGCCACCTGAATTGTGGAGCGGATGAAAGCTTCTCGGGTTGCCTGGGTGGAAGCCATGAGTGCAAACGTGGTTGAATTGCTACCGCCGCCTCCTATAGACAGGAGGGTTGTGACGGCCGGCTTTTTGGTCCGTAGCGCTCGGATGAATTCGGGTATTCTGGCTTGGTCGAATTCGGTGACGTTGAGTTTGTAAGTGGTGGGTTCGGGTACGAGGAAAGCATAGTAGATGTGGGTGAAGTATTGGGTGTCTATAGAGGATGGCGAGAACGAGTTAAATGATGGGAAATAGGCTGCTCTGATACCTTTTGCAGATGGATAAAAAAGATCCGAATTCGAACCCGAGCTCGAAGAAAGCATTGTGTGGAAGACAACAAGGATGAAAAAAGGCATCAACTTTGGGGTGGCCATTGCGCTATGTTTCTGAGCTACAAGATTCGGAATGGCCGGCAGAATTGGAGTTATTAGGCTTTTTTATAGAGGGAGGAAGTCTGAAGTGCGAAAGGCTATGGAAGTAACCACGTTGCCGACATTTGGCTTTGTGTTTGCAAGTTTGTGGCTGAAGTTTCCTGCTGGATATATGTCAAACTAAAGTAGCGGCTAGCGTTTGAACTCTGAAGCAGGAGGAAAATATCAAACATGTACAGCCAAATTCACAGATCGTGGCAAGAAATGGATTGTATCTATTTGGAAAGGAATTATAAATTAAACAGAAAAAAAAACTGGGTCAGTTTAAATAGAAGTTTCTGCAGAGTTTTTCATTCAACTCCATTCAGATGAGAAAGTCTTGTATACGGGCTGCTATAAGCCTTCTCACGCCACCGTTTATGAGAGAGTTACGGTAAACTGAAACGTCTCTTTTAACGGCTGAAACACATGGGAGAATTAAAAATAAATAGAAAAGTTTGACTTGGCTTTGAGTCCACTTCAGAATATTCTATGAAAGCAGATATTTTTTATTGTGACCGTAACACGAGTGACACATCACGTGTGTTTATATAAGTAGTGGAAAATTTTATTCTTTAAGTTATTAATTTTTTAACACGCATATCTCATCCTTTGTATAATGACAAGTGGTATACCATTCCCTATTCTCGTCACATTGAAAAATATCTTCTTTAAAGTGTCATGTTCTATCTTCTTAGTTATGGGGTAGCCACTAATTTTTGTCATCATTTAAAAGCATACACTCGTGATCGCACGTGCACCGATAGAATTGTTGAAGTGCTCGTAAGACCACATGAAATTGATCGAGTCAATTTGCATATCGTACAATTATTCATCGTTCTAGATACATTTAGTGGTGATCGGTGAAGAAAGCAACCCACTAAGACTTTGGAAGCACCCAATTACTTTTTAGTGCATTTAATCTATGCTGTTTATTTTTGGGTTCAATGGATTTTGGTCCCATCACTAAGTTGAATGCTTCAGCTCCAAAGTTGGTAAACCTCGCACAGATAGAGATAGGTGGACCATTTCCCACTCAAAATGTCAAATGTTCATAAAAAAACAAAACAATTTGTGGGTGTGAAAGTCAAAACCAGAAAAGCAATCCTATGTCAAAACCAGAAAAAGCAATTCTTTGACTGTTAGTGGTTGCTACTTGGCACTCGTATTCTGCAGTATAGGCCTAATGGGTATGAGTTTTGGGCCGACCCGAAAGAGTTAATGGTCTGTACCTTAGGATTTTAGTTTGGGAACAAGTTAGGGCCATGTCTAGTGACTCGATTTATGCACTAACATATTCTATGGTATTTCTCGAGCCCGTTTGGGCTTGAGAGGTTTCATTTTAACCCATGATTTTGATTGTTTCAAAGTAGGGTTGCCAATTTCAAACGTGACACTTTGCACGATTTGAACTTAGTATGAATATACGGCTTGTTTGGAAGTGATTTTAAAATGACTTAAATCATTTTTTGAGAAGATATTTTTGAGTTCCAAAAGCACTTGAAATGTTTTTTCGTAATTCACTTGCATATTTACTAAAGATTGGTTCCGAAAATATTTTTACTACCAAAAGCGCTTTTAGGCATTTAAAAAACAATTTGGAGCGAGCTTATAGAATCAAAGGTCCACATGATTAATATGATTAAAACTTGACTAACAATGTTCATTTAGCATTATATTTATGAATTGATAACATTTTCTTTGTGGATCTACTCGTGGGTTGACTTTTGCCGGATCTAAGTTAAGTTGAAAGTAATACTAGAATGAGTAACTTTTTAAGAAGTTTTCGTGTTGCATCCACTGCTCTTGAATATCATGAACCATACAGTTGTCTTTCATTTTCCTCTTGTTTCTTTAATTCGTAGTACTATTTTGAGATGGTGACTGTAAGTGAAGAAAAATTTACATCTAACGAGTTGATATGTCAATTGTATCTATAACACTAATCATGTCATTTATGTGATAAAGAGAAAGTCACATCACCACGATATATGCAAGTTTTTCTCCGATCATGTTGTCCCCTTTTGAAATAGAGTTCAAATGTTTGAAAACATTTTAGGTGGAGGAGATGAGTCCTTTCTTCTTTTGGAGTAGTTCGTTTGTCGAACTAGTTTGGAAGCTGGACAGACAGGGAGATCTCAAAAGGAGATTTGGTCCCATATTTGATTTGACTATGAATGTTTAACATGTAATCATATAGGTTGTTTGTTTCCCTTAAGCCAATGAGAAGGTTAAATGCTAAACTCCACTCAAGTCAGTGTGAGTCACTCAATTTTATTAATACTAAACTTTTATGTGTGGGATTGGGTGAAAGAAGACCTAAAAATGACTTTATGCCCGTGCAATAATTCTATTAAAATATATAAATAAATAAATCCAAAGATTAAAAAGTATATATGCAAAGTTATAATTTGAGTGATTTCGTAATATTACGTGATAGATTATACTTAGAAGTTACTTGAAAGATCATACAAGTTATAATTTGAATGATTTCGTAACATCACATTGTAATTTGAGTGTTCTAAGTATACTAAGAAGTTGCTCGAAAGATTATATTTATCTTAGGGGTTAACTTTGCAAATCTAATGGTGTTTAGATATTAATAATTCAGCATGAAACGGCACTATCATAGCACATTAGCATGAGGAGCTCCACCTCAGCTTCCCCACTATTTTATTTGTCGGCCATTCAGCCATTGACAAATCATCTTTTATTTTTTATTTCTTTCGGAAAGAGATTATAAATTAAGAATATTAGCTAGCTTATGTGCCAGTGAACCAAATTAATTAGCTTTAACCTGCCAGATTAATTTATGCTTAAGTGGATTCATTGCGTGCTAATAATCTATTACTGTAGTAACATGGACTCTAGAGTTTAAGGATAAGGAGGTTTTAACTTTTTTAGAATTTTTTAAAATTAGGGTTTAGGCAGTTGACAACAGCTAAGCTTAAAAGGATTAAAATTAAACAAGAAACATATGCACTTATTCCCAATGATAGTTAATTGTTCAATTGATGGGACTATTAGGTTATGAAAACGACAATTATAAACCAGTAATTCTCGCATGTGCCCCCTTTAATTTGTTAATAATTTACTTCACCTAACATATCTTATGAAACCAGAGAAAAACTTGTTTAGAGTTTACGAATCACCACGTCATAATGCATATATTGGTAGACCATTTTTCACATAAATATTGAGTTTATGTGTGTGTTGTTCTCGTTCGATTTCAAGTGATCTCATTCAATGTGAAAACTGTTTTAATTAAACGTCTCTAATGAATATACACTTGTACGTAGATAAGTTTCTCTTGTCCACTGCATTTCAAAAAGAAGATGATAGGGAAGTAATCTCATTGATCCCAACTCCATCGATCCCAACTCAAAGTAAATCATTTCATTCTCAAATAGGGAAAATAAGTCAATGAAATTACAAGTAAATGTCAATAATGTTCTGTCCACAACACACATGAGAATTAGATGAATACGGAACATCCAACGAAAGTGAGGTCCCCCGCAGAATGTGGTAATAAGGGGCACACTCCCATAGTCCCATGTACTGAGATGTAGTTCATGCCCTAGCTAGGGTGACATTGCTGGGAACATCAATCGCTTCAATTCGGTCCTTTTTTTTGAAAAATCAAAATACATAAGAGACTTATAACTCAAGTAATTAAGAGCGTTTATCATACACTCATGCATGCATTTGTTTATGCATTGTCATGAGTAAAACATAATTCTCGATCCGATTTCATGATAAACAACAAATCAAAGAAGAACGATCATTTCATGACAAAATTAAAAGTTCCATGGATCCAATCAAAGCGTGCGACAAATTACCATGACATTTAAGTAAACCTAACAATATAAAGTTATATAAACTTTAAAGATCTTAATATTTTTTAAAAGAAAGCTACTAACAACAGTGGATTCTTCCAGTATCCATATATACCAAGAAAAACATTTACTTTCCCCCCTATCAACAAACACACTTTTAATCCTTTCGGGTTTTGCGTACAACTTTCTATCAGCTCAAATTTTCATAATCCCACTTGAAAAAAATCAGAAAAAATCCTCCAAGATTTCTGTAATGGAACCGGCTAGAAATTCTGAAACAAATATCTTCTCAGTTGCAGAAGTTCCTCCATGTCCAAACACCCCACTTCAAGACCCAAAAGAAACCAAACAGAAACTAAGAGTTGAAGAAGATGAGGAGGCGATGAAAGATCAAGAAAAACAGAAGAAACCCCGCATCCGAATTGATCTAGAGGCTTCGGATAGTGATTCAAATCGCGGGTTCAGCTTTGATAATCCGGAACTCAATCTACTCGAATCCCTCGAAACGGGGTCGTCAGAAGGCACCACCACCACCACGACCACCGCCCTTGTTTCTGATGCAGCAGAGCCTAGGGTTTTCCCATGCAACTACTGTCAAAGAAAATTCTACAGCTCACAGGCGCTCGGAGGGCACCAGAATGCCCACAAACGAGAGAGAACCCTAGCAAAGAGAGGGCAGAGGATGTTGGGGTCCCACATAACGGCCTCAGCTGCAGGTTTGGGGTACCCTTATTACTCTAGTTTGGCTTCTCTGCCTCTCCATGGTGGTGCTTTTAGGGCACTGGACATTCAGGCTCACTCCATGATCCACAAGCCTAGTTCCATGATGCCTTCGTCTGCGATTCGGTTCGGAAGTTCTTATGGACATCGGAGTTTTAGGTCAAGACCAATTTTTGATCAGCAACCAACGGTCGGAAAGCTCGGAGTTGCAGCAGCTAGAGGTGGTGGTGGAGCTGGGAGGTTTGACGTGGCAAAGAGCAACATGGTTTCACAAGGCAACGAAGAAATTGGAAAATGTTGGTTGGGAAACGACAGTCGTTTCAAGAGTAGCAGTGATCAGGAGGAAATGAAGCTTGACTTGTCGCTCAAGCTCTAACTAGTTAGTAACTAGACGGCAGAATTCTTCATCATTCCTTTGTATCATATATGATCCTCTGTTTTTTTTTTTTTTTTTTTTTATTAATTTTGTTCTGTCAGTAGATGTGGTTTAGAATTCTTGTTTCACATATGGTTTGTGTAAATTTGATTTTTGAGAATAGCAAGAGCATTTGATAGTTGGCTTTTTTTTGTCGCTTAATTTTCTTTTCATTTACTGAACCTAAAAGGTAAAAAAAAGTTAAAAGTGCGAGACGAAAGGAGAGTGCAAAAGTCATTTTCGTTCTTTTTCATCAGCTAAAGGAATTTCTTCTTGGGGTAACATGTATTCAGAAGTTAGAAGCTGCACTTCAAAGAAAATGGTGAGATCTGATTTTCAAACAATCACAAAGTGAGCTCCTCTGTTTTAGTCCAACAAGATTTCAACAAAAAGTTATGCTTGCAAGAGAAAGAACATGTGAGTTTAGTAAGCCTTGTTCCAAATAATTTAGGATTATTGTGTCTACTTCGATCCAAACAAAACAATCAATCAAATACAATGGGACATATTGATTAGATAATCTTGTAACATGTAGTATACAATTTCTCCACTTCTCTTTTCACATGACGTGATTAATCAAACAAGGAAGTGAATGTATACAACACGTTATACGTAGGTTATTTATGTAAATATTGAAAATGGCTTAAAATTTAAAACAATACAAACCATCATAAACCGATAATCTTGTTAATAACTTTTCACACAACATAATTATGAGCATTTGATAACCATTTCGAAAATAGTATAAAATAAAATAGAAGGCTATTTTTGTGTGTTACGGAAAAAAAAAAATTAAATCTATTTTTGCAAATTTTCAAATTTTGTCTTAAGTTCGGTTTTCAACCCTAAACTAGAACTTAAAAAACGAAATCGAAATCTAAAATCTGAAATGATTCTTAAACAAACCCTTAAACAATTCTCCACTCGCAAAAGAGATTAAGATTAAGATGGAACACATGTAAAGTTGACAACTTGACATTACAAGAAACCCAAAAAATAGAGTTCCTACTCATGAATATTAGATTGATGATGTTTTTTTTGTTTGTCCTTGTACGAAAATATAAAATGATTTTACTTTTTCTTTTAATTTTATATTCATTAAACTAATACTACTATCTTTGTCTTCTTTTGAAGAGCATGTAATAAGTCACTTTCCTTAAGTGATCTGAAAAATCTAGAAAAGATTTAGTTATAAAATTATATGATTAATTTACGTGTCACATTTTACTTTACTTACTAATTAAGTTCCTATCACAAACTCAAAAATAAATTATTAAAAAAAAAAATTTGAGGTTGCCGTAAGTAACTAAACCTGCCGCCCCAATTAAAAATACTTTAGAACAGTTGCTCTATGGCTCATATTCATACATCTTCACATGTGCATGCGCATTTCTCAATCTATTTGATTATTCACGAAGAGCAAATCGAACCAAAAAAATGATTTAGAAACGCCTTCGGACAATCATGTTTTACACAAGGAGTGATAGATAACTATTTGGAAAACAATTATAAAAACCTAAACTCTTTTATACTTCTCACACATTCTAATCGTCAAATTAAATGGACTGAAGAAAATCAAATAACAGAAATTAACAAGAAGTGTGAAAGATAAAAATGTAACATTATCCCATGAAAAAGGGTTCGTCGCAAATAAGCTCATCCAAACTCCATTTCGTAGTCAAAACCCCATAAAGTGCACCATTTTAAAGAGGAAAACTTTAGACTCGAACATTATTGCATTTAGACTATTACTACACTATAGGAACAGTTTGATTGTTCAAGTGTGTCGGGTTCTTCACCAAACTCAACGAAATGGTGGCGTTTCAAAACCCTAATCCTTACTCAATTATTTCATCTTCCAAACCAATGAAGGACACATAGCCGATAGCCTCCGGGCGTGTGGAAATCCAGAAAACAAACACATGGATACTCCATGCCTGCCCCTACCAATCACAGATGCATCTCAAATGCCAATTTCCCATCACTTAGCTAGCAGTAAAATTCCATACAATCAAAAGCACCATAGCACAGACACAGAGTTGCTGACCTAAGTAAATATCACAGCATTCAGGAGCTACATACTTATTTATCCTTTAGTGGGTGCTTTCATACAAGTATACACCTGAGTACCTTGGGCAGAACCTGCTACTTATCAATGGTAGATTTCTTTTAAGTAAGAACAAAAGAATGACCGAAAATCTAATTTGAGTTATCAGATATTTACCGCTCTATTTTTCCACAAACGACTTGACTTTTCCCAGCCATTTGATCAGTTCTATTCTATCCTTGTTCATCATGTATTGATGCAAGAAAACAGAAAGCTCATCATTCACTCCCCTTGCTTCTAAATACTCACTGAACCTCTGTTGAATCCTTCCATTCAAACTCCTGCCCATAAAAACAAGCAAACAGAGTCACCATCAATCCCAATCCCAAGGGCTAAGACTGCAAACCAAAAATAATAGCCGAAGCATAAATTGACATGCTGATATCATAACGGCCGATGAGATAAAAAAATAAAAAATAAAATCTTAAGTAGGGTTCATATTCAAGTTCCATAGATATTATAGGCATGTAATAGACACCAACGTTCTGCTGCTTACTATACTTGATCGCAAAAATGGAAAAAATGGCTTTACAATCCAAAAAAAAAAAAATACAATGAGGGAGACATGAAATTGTACCTGAAATCAGGTCCCATATAAGGTTTAGCCGGCATTCGATCACGCTCAAGAACATAAACTTTCTGAACCTCCAAGCGATCCGGCCAGGCCGAGCACAGAAACTCCAAATCCTTGGAATCATCCCCCTTTGTAATATCAACAAGCATACTAAGGTGAAGACGCACATCTTCTCCTGAGCTGTCATCTCCAGTTTTGGGAGCAGTTTCATACCCATCAAACATAGTGACTTCAATTTTAATATCTTCAGTGTCTCCAAATCTCCTTCTCATTGTAATCCACTGCTCACCCGGTCGATCTTGGACGGTAAACGATTCGAATTTCATGGCAGGCTGTTGTGATTATAATTATTGTTAAAATTCCCATCACAAGATATGAATGTGGACTAGAAATTCAAAATCAACACTTTTAATTATACTAGAAATACGCTGAAAATGGTATTAAAAACCCTAGCACTTCCTAAAGAAGCACTTCCTGAAGAGCACTTAGAAGTGCACACTGAACTCTGAAGTAGCAATTGGAAGTCCATCATAAAGAAACATCAGAAAAGTGCTTCTATACAAATTACATGAACCAGAAGCACTTCTGCAAACGCAGTCAGAATCGCTTTTGGTTAAAGCGCTATCTAACAGGCCTTACATGTCAAAAAATCTCAATACTGCAATGGAAATTCAGAAATAAGCAAAACCCACTTAGTCAAGTATATAAAGATGGTTTCTTTCAGAGTTTCGATTCATGCAATTTTCTCGGAAACCAAACAGAAGCTAAGAATAACAGAGAAGGATGACCAACCTGCTGAGGAGGAGCATACTCGGACTGGTACTCCACTTCGTTTCTGATGATTCTGAGGATGTTAGCTTCCATGGGCGACTGGGAAAGTGCTTCCGAAGCGTAGTGTCTGCTGTGGAAGAGAGAGGCTGAGATTGCCTTCCGCAGCGGAGGATTTGGGTGGCGCTGAACGGCATTGACTAGGGTTTTGGATGCGCAACAAGAAAAAAATGGGAGCGCGGTTCGAGCGGTTCGAATGAGTCGAGCCATTGAGGGTTCGGAATCGGAATTTTGAATTTAGGGTTTAAGGATTTTGGGGGTTTAGGTTAACAGTGGAACAGAACTGGGAAGAAGAAGAAGATGGATTTCTGAATTGGGCTTTTTCTTTGAAATTTCTGAATTGGGCTTTGAACGTTGTACAGAAATGTTTAATGGGCCTAAAAATAGGCCCAGTTTAATTAGGACGAAGAAGTTGTGTCCCCAGATAAATTCATGATTCGGCCTGTACACCGCAAAGATTAAATTTTGGGGCCTTCAAATATTCACTACTTCAAAAGTAAAATTCAGGTTTTCGATATAGGCTAGCGGATTTGAACTTCGATGAAAAGAAAAATGGAAATATTAGTCCGGTCAACTATCCTAACTCACATGTGTAAGATTACGTTTATTTAAAATAAGCAATGAAGGCCGTGAGTTGAATTTGCAACCTATTTCAATGGTGTGGAGGAGAAATATCACCAAACAAATAGCTCGTAGATAGTTTGGAATACTTCAAAGTTCCGAAATTTTTTAGAGAATTAGATGCATGCAATTAGAGTATACCATACATTAATATATAGTACTTCTTATTTCCATCTATACTTCTCACCACGATAAAGTTGTAAAGGCAAACGGATACATCCCTTGCTTACACGTCAAAGTCTCAACTCATATTCATAGAATATTTTGGCTTGGAATTTCACAAGTGAATAACAACTTACACTATACGGATACACCTTCATCATAATATATATTTCATGCTAATGATATAAGAATAGTGTACGTTTGTCTTCGCATCAGATTTGCTATGGAAGTCTTTCACCCGTAAGTGGTCCCGAAAGGCCGACATGTCTCATGGATGGGTGTAATAATTGATGTGAGGCCATCCCTCGAATTATAAGACATGAAAATGCAGAAACAGTACTCCCACGCTCCAACATGCATGATGAAAAAACTGGGTTACTTGATGATGGATGGTGTTGGTAGGGTTTCAAAATTCCAATCAAATATTATAGATATTTATATTATGAGGAAAGATTTAGTTGTCGCATGGCAGATCATCAGCTTTTCTGGACACATGGGTTCATGCAGTTCAGATAAGCATGCATCCTAACGCACGCGTATGGTCGTTTCTAACTGGTTTGGATTAGACTGCATTTCAAAATACAAAGCTTAATGACAAAGTTTTTTACTTAACATCAAGTGTTTTTTAGTTTGCTCATCCACACATGGTTCCAAACTCGACTTTTCCTTTCTTCAATTTCAATTGTATGATGAAAGGATTATCATTGTCCTTGCACAATGATCACACGCATAAATCGAGAAATAGTTCAAAAAAATTTGTGGGTTCGACTCCTATTATGGTTGATTTAGAATTTTACTTGTTTAACTTTAATGGTTGGTCTAATGGAAAGTAAGTTAAGGTTTGGAATATCAACTTGAATTCGAATTTCCACGGATATATTCTTTAAGTTCATTGGCTCTGTTTTGGCATATCGTTTATGAAAAATGATATTGTGAAATTATTAATTGGATTCTAATATTTTTTTAGCACACCCTAGTGTGGGTTTAATCCCCACTGCTTTTCCTCCCCCCCATAAAATAAAAAACCTAACAACTAAAAATATTTTAACCTATTAATGCTATTTTTTGTAAAAAAAAAGTTAAAATGATATGGAATTATGGATTCTAATACTAAAATAATATCATCAAATTAAGAATGTGGGTGCGTAGTCTCATTAGCAATTTGATGCATCAATCACAACTTATTTTGATACGTTGGAATCATATTACAAGTCAGCGTGAGAACGTATGCACTTAATTACAAGAAAATTACAAGGAGCTTTACAACATAAAATAAAATAATATTACATTTTATTAAAGATGATGATATTGTATGGTTATGTCGTTCTCTAAGTTGTTCATATCCTAATAAAGGATTTGAATAAATCCAAACACAACTTATGAAAAGAAAAGAAATAAATCATTTACAAGTGTCGAATTGGTAGCTCCGGTTTCTGCAAGTTGGTATATTTATATCCGAATTTTGTAGAACACCAAAAAATTAAGAAGTTATTAAAAGATTAATTTATGAGTTTTTAAATGATTAAAAATATATATAAAAATAAAAGATTAATTTATGAGTTTTTAAATTGATTAAAAATTAGATATAAAAATAAGGGTGAAATCAAGACTGTCTCCATTGTACGTGACAGTGGCTCGTGACATTGGACGCATAAGCCCATCATGCTTGCTACTAACGGTGGAACCCAAGTTACCTCATCGATTCTTTCCTCCTCCTCACGTTACTCTTTAAGTCTTAACCCCATAAATTATTTATCAAAGTAAGAATAAAAAGGAAAATTAATTGAAAACTTTGAGTTTTAACGATAATAAAAAATAAAGAATAAAGTAAATAGTATCATGATTGACTTTTTAATGTAAAAATGTGGTTTTTCGTTAAAATGAACAGTACCAGAAATTTTTCGTTAAAATTTCCTTTCTAAAACTATAAACAGAATTCACAACTCCCTCATTTGTCCATTTAAAAAGCATCTACCAAATGAGAACTTTTATTATCACTGAAAAAATATCATCTTGCATTTCTTATAAGTGTAATTTTTTTTTCTAAATATAAAAAATTTAAAATACAAAATGAGAACTTTAAAGTACAATTTCCTATCAAAGTAATAAATAGTAAATTTTAATAGGAAAACTGCTGATCCTTTTGGGATTGTTTCTCGATGATTCAAAGCATTTTTTTTTTTTATAATTAAAAGCGCTTATGAATGCGTTTTGGCAGAAAAATTTTAAAAGTAGTTATGAGCTATAGGAGGACTTTATGTTTAATCATCCAAAAGCACTATGACCATCAAACCCATTACATCTTGGCATCAAAGGAATATATGAGCACAGGATTATTGTTTCCGATTGGTCCTAAATTCTAAATTGAAAAATGATAGAGAGGTCATATTTTTTTTAGCTGCGAAGAGATACCACATTTAAGCTATCTTTTTAAAAGAGGTGGGATTTATTTTTATTGTGGAACCTAGCAAGAATGAGTTATAGAATGGGTTCAACGCTACTGTAACGTCGCGTTCTAATAAAAAAATAACACATGTTAAAAAAATTTAGCACATAACATAACATTATAAGATTGACATGCCACAACCAATGACACATATCCATAGTTGGTCTCCTCCCTAGCATCACCTAACACACCCCGACCGGAATCGAGACATGTTGGCCGTCACCCGAAGGTGACGTAACCAAAAGGAAAGTGATGCATAAAATTATTGATAAATTTAAACCAAATCTAACACTTATTTAAACTAAAGTAGAGAGTGCGCATTAGTGGAAATAACCCATAAAACACAAGTGCTCAGAGCATAGATGACATAAAAGTGTGCAATTGAAACTAGTTAAAGTACTTAATACATAACTAGGAAAAGCCCACTACACTTATTTATGGATATGTCATAACCGTCAGATATTCCTCGTACACCACAGAGTAATCAACTAACTAGGACCTGGAGGGGCGAAAAACAGAAGGGTGAGTGGGCAAAAACAAGGGTTTATAAAACATATTTAGTTTCTGAACATACTAACCCATTGCTGTAAAACATGTATAGTTTCCAGAAAATCATACTACGTATAAGTATGAAATCAAAAGTAAATCAACGATAAATCTAGAAATACACCAATCAATATCTCAATCGTAGCATAAGTAAAATTAGGTGCTCATCAATCTATGCTAACATACGAGTTCATGCCGAGGGAATTTTACATGAACAGGACTGGGTGTAATCATAATATACACTATAGTACTACAATCATATGAATATTGGCTCCAGACGCATCACATACGAGTCGGAGTTACCTATAGCAACATGTACGACAGGACTGGCACCTACAATGGATCCAAGGTGAGCGTGCAATACGATGTGCACATACACGTGAAGCCTGCCCTGGCCGGGGCAAGTACTACACAGGTGCAAGCATGCATGATGAGCAAGTATAATGTATGTGATCATGACATGACAATATATATATCAATTCAAAAGCACATGTGGAAACTATAAAACTTTGTGTGTGTGTGTGTGTGTGTAAACAAATGTCCACTTACTGATACATCAATGGATCGTAGCCTCCTAGCCTTGTTTGTCCTCGTACCTCATTGGAGTAAGTCTCACCTATATGTGAAATAACTTTAATAATTAATTAATTAATTAGGACCTACACAAAAGGCTAGGAAAATCCCTCATAGTTTGCTCAAACGGCAAGTTTAAATATACGAAAACATTCTACTCGATGTCACGAACCCGTACACGTTAAGCACACGGCGGCCAAAGGCCTAACGTGCCCTCATGCGCCGTCAAGTTGCAGCCACATGTGTGCCCATGCCCCGGATAAACTGACAATAACTCTAGGGTAATATTCCTTCAAACTTGACGAAATATTATGTTAAACAATAACGGCATTAGAATATGGAAATGAAGCTTATGAAGAGTAGAACAAGTCTATACGGAAAAATTTCAAATCTTCACCGGTTTCTGGAAAATTTTCAAATCTTCATATCTTCTTAATTTCTCAACCATTTTTGACAAACTTTATATGGAAATGAAGCTTATGAAGAGTAAAACAAGTCTATACCTTTTGGAATTCCAAAAAATGGATAGAAAATTGACTGAAAAAGCTCAAAAGTCTCAAATTTAGTTTATACTCCTTGAAACTGTATGTTTCGACGTTGGCTTCTCTCCCAACTTAGGTTAGTGGCCACAGGGAGTTGCGTAGGTACTTCCAAAACTTCCAAAACATTGTAACTCACACGGGAAAACGTCAGAGAATCCATACCCAAGTTGGAGCTCCGAGTTGGACAATGGACACTCAAAACTCGTCCATTTCTTGATCGATTCGTACGGATGAGTTCGTGGGTTTGAGAGGAACATGATGGTGGTGGTTTAAGGGTCGATCTATGAAGTTTTGAAGGTGGTCCTCGTTGTTGCATAGAAGAGAGAGTGACGTGTGAGGAGAGACGAAGGGGAGAGAGAGAGAGAGAGAGAGAAAGGTGACAATTTCTGATTGGGTAGAGAGAAAGAGATTTATGATTGGGTGAGGGAAAATAGGAGTGAAATTGATTGGTGAGAGAAAATAAGTCACGGGTCCAGGAGAAATGATAAGGTTTTGTACAATTTGGAATCAAACCAAATCTAACGCACCTTATCAAAAACAGTACCTTCCAGTACTAATAATTAACGCACACGTGTACAATTCTACCCATCGTTAACACACTTTAATTAAACGTAACTTTTTCGTTACAAAATCGTTTCGGGTCTAACTCGAGCTCACGCGATCGTAACAACGAGTACTAACTAATTACGGTATTGAGAAAAATAATTTAAAAGCCAAATAACTACGTCCACGACAGGTTTCACTTTGCCAATAAGAGCATAAACGTGAATTTACACACTCGAAGAGAAAATTACATGAAAAATTAAGGATGGATCGTCGCATCATCTGTTCCCCATTTCCTTCCCACTTTAGTGCCAATAAGCAAGGTCAAATATTAAACCACTAATCCCAATTCCCAACAATTTAATCCAAGGAATATTGCATAAAGCACACCCAACAAGGCAAACCAAGACTTAGCTTATATGTTCGGTTGGAAGAAAGTTAAGGGCACAACCTTTCTCTTTCCCTTCACCAATCACCCCAACTCCTGGAAAGAATAATACATAGATGAGAAAGAGTCCTTACTCAAAATTTCTCTTTGTCGATTCATAAAACTTCGTATTTGTGATCAATAATGTTTATATTATAAAATATTTTTTAAAAATTAATTAAAATTAAAATCATTTAGTTAGGTATATAAAAACAGATGAACAATTTTCAAAGCTATATGATTAAAAATACGAAATTTTTTGAGTGAGAATTTCTACCATCTTTAACCAGCCGACATTACTCACCATTTTATTTTATTTTTTAACAACCATTTTATTGTTAAAAACTCCAAAAAGCGTGACTGGATTTTTCACAAAAGTTCCTTTTATATTCTTACTTGGTGTCTAATATTTGTGGCGGCTACTTTTAGCAAATTTCAGTTATGGATTGGCATTTTATTGGTAATTAATTCGACTTGTAGGGACTTTTTTGTGACTAGAAAATTTACTGACAGAACAGGAAGCTTCCACTTTTTGCTATAAAACCGAGCTCACGGCGCAGACACTTTCGGCCGCCGGAGCTACCTAAGATTCGTCTTCCAAGAAAAAAATTAAATTAAATTATAAATATCTCTGGAAAGAAAATTCTCCGAATCTTCTCTTCCCGTTCTGACCTCCCGAAACCTCTGCAATTTCCGAGGCGCCCTCGGTTTTGGCAGTTCTCGCTGGCTTTTGGGGCAGCTGGAGCTCTCCGTTTACGAATTCAATTTTGATTCGGGAGTTTTTGGATTCTAATCTTCACGGGCAGAGAGATAGAAAGAGAAAATGCTTTGTAGGATGGTATTGGTGCCGAGGAAGAAGAAGATTGGGAAGGTGCCCGTTTATCTGAACGTGTACGATCTTACTCCGATCAATGGCTACGCCTATTGGCTCGGCCTCGGAGTCTACCATTCCGGCGTCCAAGGTAATGAATTTTAATAGGTTTTTCGTTTTTTTTTTTTTGGGTTATCTTCTGTTTGGCTGTGGAGAAAGTCTTAGATCTGGTCGTGTGTTTTGGTTGAATGAAAACTCAACAAATTGGTATCAAAGTCTAAATTTTTGGATCCGGGTAGTGGAATTTCGATAAAGTTGAACTTGGGTTTTATGTTTTAGGAAGAATCAAAGAGTTTCTGAGTGATTTGATTCTGAAAGGGTAATAAGAATTCTGTTTTCATGTTTTGGGTTTGATAAATTGAGAACCTTTACTCTCGAATGAACTCAATTCCAAGAAATTTTCCCAATTTTTAATTGATTTTATTATTGTGGTAATAAAAAAGAATATACATATGTTTGTTTGTTTTCATCCTTTGATTTGAGATCTTTATGGTAGACTTGTATGTGGATATTTGTATTTGTTTATTGGCATGAATGTTTTATTTTAATGCGATGCAGTACATGGCGTTGAATATGCCTTTGGAGCTCATGACCATGCAACGACTGGGATTTTCGAAGTGGAACCGAAGCAATGCCCCGGCTTTGTGTTCAGAAAATCAATTTTGATCGGAAGAACGGATTTGGATCCGAAGGAGGTCCGTGCATTTATGGAGAAACTAGCGGAGGAATACTCCGGGAACACGTACCATCTTATCACCAAGAACTGCAACCACTTCTGTAATGATGTGTGCACCAGATTGACGGGGAAGCCTATTCCTCGCTGGGTCAACCGCCTCGCTCGGCTTGGTAAGAAATCAAGCATCTATTATCAGTTCTTCATGATCTCGCCATTGTTAGTATATCACCACCATGAAACAAAACCACTTTTAGTAGCATACCATGAATGCCAATGCCACATGACAACCAAAACTTCCAGTGTTTCCTGTCTTTAGATTCAGTTTATTGCACATAGGATTCGAAGCTCATTGGAAAATAACAATTTGGAATGATTCTGTATTGTTAATTATCTGTCCATTGTATAATCTTTTTGGGATGTCTATGATGTTAGGCAGACTTTCTTGTTCCCTAATAATTCATATGCGTCATTGTGGTGAACCTTAGGTTTCTTCTGCAATTGTGTTCTTCCGGCTGGTCTGAACGAAACTAAGGTTCGACAAGTAAGATCAGACGGGGTTTGTAACGGAGACAAGAAGAAACTGAGAAGCCATTCGACTAATTGTGCATCCTCAAATCCTCGGTCCTCTTCATTAAAATCTTCCACTGCAGAGTCTGCAGGCAGAAGTAGTAGACAAAGACACTGCGTTCCTCCGTCTCAATCTTTGGTCCATTCTTCCTCAACCTCGGCGGTTACTCTAAAGCTTTGACACTGTTTTTAGTTTTGAGACTAGGGTTTTAGAATTTCAATTGCACAAAGGAATGGGGGAAATTGCAAATTCTATTTCTTTCCCATGATGTAATCTGTTTGCATTGCTGTGTAAACAGCTGCTTGAAATCGTTGAAGTCCCGCTGTTTTCTGTATAAAAACAAAATGGTTCATGTTTTGACACATTGCTGTGCAGACCTATGAATTTTCGCAACCATTTGGTATGGCACCTCTCACACAAACACCAGTCCGTCTAACTGAACTGTTCGATCTGATCTAAGATCTAACGCGGGCCCCACTTGGTACGAAAGATGCCTTAGGTAGGCAGTCCTTCGAAAGTTTCTCTGTAAATGTAGGCGTGCATTGTGGATAGTAGGTGGGTGGGAGACCCTAGTAGGTTTTCTCATTATGCCTTCATTTCGTAGTCTGTTTGGGGTCCCCGCATTTTTGGTGAAAAACTTTCTCATGTGGGTGGTTGGTTTTTGAGTTCTTGTTCTAATCTTGGGGTTCAGTTTGGGCTTAATTCGGGCTTAATTCAAATAGATCACCCAAATATTTCGGCTTTGGCTCGTGGATTCTAAGTAATAACAGGCCCACAAGACATTATGTGGGTTGTTCATATGAATTAAACTAGATTTTTGGACAGACCAAAATTCCGAAGTGTATGTCAAAGTAGATCTTAGTTAACCAGTTAGTCAAGACCGTGTATATCGTTTGTACCTACGTCTGAATCTCCGGTCTTCCTTGTAAATTAGAGTGGGTTAAAATATGCCTTCGGAAAAAAACATTGAGTGTCTGCATATTAGTTTACACCTCAAATTTGTACAGGGTCTTTCACAAATAAGCTTCTCAAAACTCCATTTCATTACATCTGAATCGAGCAAGTGAAGTGAAAATACCTGTAACTGGCAACCACAACCCCTACTTAATGTCAATGTTTTCCGGCTATGATGATTAAAGTTGCTCAAGGTTCATGAACCCGCAAATCCCTATTTCCAAGAAACTTGCACACCACGTTATTTTTTACGATTTTCAAAAGTCTTTGTTGCAACCGATTTAAAAGTACTTGGAACCTTTACGTGCAAGTTCAAACTTTGACTTATTTTATGGATGCAATGTTTTTGGTCTCCAGTATTCACACGACTGGCGGATCCATTAAGGGGCAAGGAGGGTCAACCCTCCGAATTTTAGATGAACGTCCATATATATCTTAGGTGCTGACCCTCCGAACCTCGGTGATGTCCATGGATACCTTGAGTGTTGCCCTTTTGACTATTAAAGTTGGCTTCATATTTGCCCTCCAACCGACTTCAGGCCTATCAAAACCCGATGAATGTCCATGAATACCTTGGGTGATGCCCCTTGCATACATTAACATGTCTGTAGTATGCATTTTCAAATGATTTCAGGCCTACCAAGACTCGATGAAATGACGATATGCATGCTATTTCTGGTATAAAAAAATTTGCGCATTGCGCGCGCTATTCTTACTGACCCCCCTAATATTATTTCCTGGATCCACCACTGATTCACACACACTTCCTTTTACTTTCCATATATTTTTCTCAATTGTCGACCATCGGGATCAAACAAATTGAAGAAGATAAAAGGAAAGAAATTAACTTGGAGTGTGTTAGTGATAAAAAAAGATGTGTGTGGATAGCACCAACCTATTTTTTGAACTTGTGCTATACCATATGCGTTGTGAATTACTTTGTAAGTACTTTTATTTTTTTTTACAAAGATAAACGAATTTATTTATGGGCTGCTTAATAAACATTTCGTTTCTAGTTTTCACTTTTTGAAAACTGGAAACTAAAATCTTGTTTAGTAACTATTTTAAGTTTTCAATTTTCATCATAAAAAGTGAAATTAACTACCAAATAATTTCAGATTATAAAGAAAGGTAAAAAAAAAAAATTAAAAAAAAAATTGAGAACAAATGGACCCCAAATTTAGTTGAACGTTGTTCCTTATTTGGTGAACGTGAAGTAAAGGTACCTAGTAATGAAAGAAATCGACAAATTCCATACCCGTCCATAGCAAGACAAGACAAACAATCTGCATGTGAATTGTGAAACCCTACTTCTCTATCCTGCGTCCCTCTCTCTGTGCCTTTCTACTAGATTCTCTGGAGAGATGCCCACCTTTTTAAAGGAAGCATCCGGAGTCCGGACAACAACTCTGCGCCTTCAATTGCAACCCCACCTTCAACGCATCCTGCATGTCCCATGACTTATTTTTCTTCGGATCGACACCCGGGATTCATCGATATTTAAACGGTTAGAATGAGATTGATACATGCAAATTCAATCGTTCACTACACTGGTACATCTCATATACTGTTACATTGCAGAATTTTGATCGACACAAAGGGGCATTGTTTTGAAGTGAAGTGATTATCATGAGAAAGGTAAATGTTAGAATCAATCGAATCCATACAAGTTGGTCCTAGATCTTTTCATGGTTTATGACTTGCGCATGGATATACAGGTTGATTCTAACTGTTCTCTCCTTTTGAGTTCTACATGTATGTACGATAGAATCATCGTAGGCATGCTAGCAACGGATCCCTACGCTCCTCTTCCTAGCAAATCAAGGTATTATACCTTAAGAAAGCTTGTCAAGTCACGGAAGGCAATTCATGCATGAGATATTGACTAAAATCGATCCTTTTTTGGGCAGCAAATAAGGTGGATTGAGTCTTGTTTTCAATAGTCGGCTGTGGGGGAATTTCACATTAGTAGAGAAGACTGCATACTAAACTTGTGCACAAACACGTGCGAATTGGATAACATCACAAAGGTTATTTGTACCAATTTGACAACCTCAGCAGCCGATGCTTCAAAACCCACTACAAAAAGGAAACATGAAGAGTTTTATTTGTCAATTAAACTACCAATTAAACAAATTCATCGTTCGGATAAACCCTTTAGCAAGTAAATCTAGAACTGCTTGATTAGGACAATGTTCGCATTAGGCAAGATAATTTTTAGATGGAATCTTGTGTTTTAGGAAGAAAAAAATCTCCTCTAATAATGTGATCAGACAATCTTGCTCAAAATTTTATCGTAAAGAATATCACTTAGGTTTTTGAACGTTACTTACACAAATAATTTTCGCACATTTTTATTTTATCATTACTAGATCGTCCAGGTCTCCGAAAGGGTGGGAGAGACATGAAAGAGTCTTCCGGTTCAACAGTCAACCCTGCCACCACCACACTGATGTCATTTTGTTTTGTGTGGTCACGACTAAATCATGTCAACATTTTATATTTTTTTTATAAAGATAATAAGGTAAAAATAAATAGTAATATAAAATATTGATATAATTTAACTGTGAGCACATAAACAAAATAAAAAGTACGGAAGGATACCAAAAATAGAAGGCAAACAATCTTTGTCCATACTAATTACCACCTTCTGACGTTTTCTTTCCCAATATTCATATCCTTTGACCGGTTCACACCACTTTGGGTCAGGTCTGGTCTCCCAAGATTGTCCTTTTCATTTATCATTTTTCCTGACCCAAATCCACCGTCCAGTGTCAGTTTATTTATCGACCCAAGAGACGGTCAGCAAATTTCACGGTTCAGATTGTGCCTAAAGGACCAAGATATTGCTTATTATTTAATTAAATAATAAAAAAGTAATAAATAAATTACCCGGCTCACAAGCAACTTGTCCAGTGTCGCCAACTTAGGAAAATTTCATATGAACAACTCTACCACACTCCCCCAATCAAAATGTCACCGCTCACGCCACACCACAAGTCTGAATCTAAGGTCCATTTGGTACTAAGAATTTAACTCAACATTTATTTATTTTTCAAATTCATGTTTGGATTTGAATTTTTAATTCAAAAATTTGTTTGGTATTCCCTTCTTAAAAATTCAGTCGTATTAAAAATATAGAGTTAATTAGATTTAAACGCTCAAAAATTGAATTTCTTTTATTAAACATCCATGCCTTTTAAAATTTTGATCAAGACGCTTTGGTATATTATATTAGGCCACATCAGTATTTCTTATTTTTAAAATTTTTAAGTTAAAATTTTACATATTGATTTCTAAATTTGTCCTTTTAATTAGTTAAGAGAATTTTTTTTTTCATCCGGCCATTTTTTTATTCATGTATTTTAGGAGTTGTGGACTCTTTTTTAGGAGATAATTTTGGTTTTTTCGCTCAACATATTTATCCAATTATCTCTTTTAATTTTTGTTTTCATTCAAAACATTTTTTTATCCTAAAATTGAAAAAAATAATTGAAATGATGGACGCTTAGATTTTTTTGTTTGTTTATTATTTAGTATACTTTTTGTTAGATAATTATTTTGTATACATTTGAATTTGTACATATTGTTGATTAGTGATAATGGTACGTTTATTGTTGGTTATCATATATTCGTTTTGTATTGATTGGTACGTTTATTTTTAATTTTTGCGTGTACATATCGTTGATTGGTACGTTTAGTTTTAGCTTTTGGTACGTTTTATTTTAACTTTCAGTACGTTTAGTTTTAGCTTCCGGTACGTTTAGTTTTGTTCTCGTTGATTGATAGATTTTTTTTCACGATTTTGTTACGATTGTTTTTGTATACATTATGGATTGCACCATTTAGTATCATATGGGTACGATTAATATTATACATATTGTTGATTGGTACATTTACTTTTGTTCTTCAACGTTGTTTACTAGTACGTTTATTTCCGGTTTTAGTAGGTTTGTTTTCATACATATATTTTTTTATTGGTACGTTTGTATCATTCTCGATGTTATTTTCTTATATGAATTACTACAAAAATTTATATATGGATTCCTACAAATATCTTAAATGGTATTTTATTTCTTCATTGAAAGGAAAAAAAAAATCAAACGGCAGGGTATTTTATTCCTTAATAAATTGTATATAATAATTTTCTTTTTGTATAATTATCTTTAGAGGGAATCAAACAACCTAGATTGTAGGAATTGTTTCAAATTCAATCTCTGCATTTTTTTCCTAACGTGAAGAATTTAGGCAGTAGTGGTAAGATCTGTAATTTTGGTACAAATAAAGGATATTTATGATAGATGAGACTCCAAATTTGTAGGAAAAATGTTTAATTAAATCTCTAAAACCAACAAATGTTTAGTCTATAGAGTTGAAAACTCAGGCACTTATATCAAAACGCCCCAAAAATATAATAATAAAAAAGAGTTCAAACTCTCCTCTTCTCTTCTCTTCGCTCCCGCGTCGGCCACTTCGCTGGCCGTTCCTCTGAATCTGTAAAACCCCGTCAATTTCTCTCTCTCTCTCTCTCTCTCTCTCTCTCTCTCTCTCTCCCTTGCTTCCGCTTTATCTTTCTTACTTCAAACTCGCGCTGACAGCAAAGGAGGCCCGTTAGGTCGCCGATTTCAGAACTGAAGTCCAGCGACCTCTAAAACCAAGAGAAAAGACAGAATGAGGTGCGATTCTAATCCAACGCGCCACCATTGCCGGTAGCCGTTCGCCGCCATTGATTAATCTTGGCCCAGGAGAGGGAGAAGGATGGAGGATCTATGGGGGGATTCGACAATAAAGTTTTGCGTTTGAGTTATTTTTTTGTTCTGTTTATGAGAATTGAACTACCAAACAAGAATTTTTAATTTGTGACTCAAAACTTATTTATGAGTTGGTAAAAGTAAAATTCAAATAGACTACTATTTTTACACCTTTTTATTTTCTTTGCTTTTTTTAGTGTAAAAACATTTTATGCTAATCTATACTAAAAAACAGAAAGGCAAAAAAAATTAGAGAGTTTTAACGAAAAACTCGTGATACTGTTCACTTTAACGAAAAATCATATTTTTATACTACAAAATCAAACTTGATACCATTCACTCTACCTTTTATTTTGTTCGTTAACTCTCAAAATTTTCAGATCATTTTCATTAATTTTCTTAAAAAATTAAATGCAAGTCACAGCGAATTGAAAAACAATGTCCAAATCATGAAGGCAATCACCACTTGGTACCAAATATTGTGTGGGAATTTCCTTCCAACAAATGAAGCTCGAATAAACGCTCATAACAATTTGAACTATTAACACGATGGGAGAGGAAATGCTGATGTTTTCCTTCAATCTTTCACAAACTTGATTACATAAACAACACGAAAATTACAAAAAATCAACAACAGGAAACCAGCCGGGTTTCTCTTTTACTTGCCAAGTATAGTAATTAGTAACTAGCTAGATATATTTGTTAGCTCTAATTATTTATGAATTTCGTAATTTATGCTTCTCAATTAAATCGGAATTTATTCGATTTATGTTCAACAAACAAATGGGTTAGTAAGAGATTACAGGCTAATCATTATATAATCCAATCCCACCAAGGATTAACATCTCAAACACACACACACTATACTAGTAGCTTCAAGAATTTAATTGAATTGATTGGATTGGACTGGACTGGACTTCACCTTTTCCAGGCATAAACCAGCAAAGAAAACCCAGCAGGACCGCCGCTGAGCTCGCTCTCCTCCGTGCTCGCCCACTCCATCACCGACGAACTTCCACCGGAAGACCCCGCCGACGACATCGAAACCGACGAAGAAGACAAGCTCTTCCCCATCTTCCGCCACTCAATCCCGCTCATCCCGAAATTCCACGAATTCAGATGACCCAGTTGGTAATTGTTCTCTTTAATCTCCTCGTCTTCTTCGAATCTGAACATGAACACCGCGTGGCCGTCGTCGCGGCAACCGTCGCTCTCGAAAAGCCAGTTGTAGACGTCCCACGAGATCTGCAGCGGGGTCCCGTCGACTTCGATTCGCTCGTTCCCTCTGAATTTCCACTTCAACCGCTTTATCTGCAGGACAACCTGGCCATCGACGCTAAAGCAGAGCCGGGTCGGGTCGGCGTTTGACCCGCAATCGATTCGGATCTCCCGCAATTTACCGCCGAACCGGGCCATAGTGGTGTAGATTTTCTTGGCGATGACGTGCTCTCTTTTCAAGATTGGGATTTGCGGAGTCTCAGATTTTCGGGCCCGGGTCTTGGAGTAGGCTTCGCGGGTCAAATCGCCGACGAGGAGGGTCATCTCGTTGTCGACGACGACGGCGATGTAGAACCCGGATTGGGGTTCAGGTCCGGAGCTGAACCGGGCTTTGGAGAGGTCCCAGAAGAGGAGAATGTTGGGGGAGAGCTTCTTGGAGCCGTGCTTCTTCCAGAAGAGAAAGGGCTTGATGTGGAGGTGGAAGTAAGGGGAGGAGAGCGACGGAGGGAGGGGCGAGTCGAAGGAGTGGTGGAGGAGGTTGAGGTGGAGGGAGCGGCCGAGGAAGGAGCGGGACCAGGTGAGGGAGAAGAGGGCGTGGTCGGTGTGGTAGAGGCAGGTGGTGAGGTTGGGGTGCCCGGAGATGGGAGGCGGCGGAGACGGTGGTGGGAGGCGACGGTTGATGGAGGTGGAGGGGCGGAAGCAAGAAGGGAAAGCGGAGGAGTAGTGGCGGGACATTTGGGTGGTGGGGTTTTGGAACTTAGTTAGATTGTAGTGTTGGGTTGTGTTTTAAGGGAATCTTCGAGGGTTTTGGTGCTTTTTGGAGAGAGAGGGCGGGGGAGAGGGAGAGGGAGAGAGAGAGAGAGAATTGGAGAGAGACGGTGGAAAGGGTATGGGGTTTTATGGGGGGATATTGGGAGGAGAGAGGGGGAGAGAGAGAGAGAGAGAGAGAGGGAGGAGTGAGAGAAAAGCGTCTGTCGCCGTGTCACGGACTTCACAGATGAAATTGGGAGGGACAAAGGTACGGAGAATAGAGACTGTCAAGAGAGAAATATTGGACTTTCAAGTTTCAACCAACACGTAAAAAGAGTTCTATTTGTAAATTGTACATGCTCTTTTTGCATGAACAAATAGAATGGATCACAACATTTTAATTTAATAAGTTGTGGATGGGTACTAAATACGATGGTTTTATACATTTTATGATCTGTTTGGTACCTCTTATATTGGCATAGAAAAAAAAAATTTGAGACGGAAAAGATTTAAGTGAAATTATGAACATTGTCTCACTGTAACAATTCAAAATCCATCGTGCTAAATGTATATAAAGTAATGAATTAAAAGTATGATATACATTAAAATTAGGGGTGTGTGGGTGTGTTATCCACACACCATCCACACATTCATTTTTACTTCTTTCACACCCCTTGTTAATTTCTGTCATTTGATCTTTTTTAATTCATCTAATCCGACGGCAAAAAATTAAAAATGTGTGAGAGAAGTAAAAAAGAGTGTGTAAATATCACATCTCTAAAATTATATGCACATGCTAAACTGTGATTGATTCGTAAATAAATCGTAAGTTTAGTTTACATAGATGAGGAGAAGTAAAAGAGAAACATGAAGACGTGCAGGGAGGAAGAAAAGGGCAAGAAAATGAGAGATTTTTCAGTGTGATCGGTACACAGAGTAGTACATCACGTGTTACTAAACAAATGATGGGATATGTGTGCTAAAAAGTTAATAATTTAAAAAATAAAATTTCCCACTATTTCTATTAAAACACGTGATGTACCACTTGTGTTCCCGTCACAACTAAAAATTTCTCCAAGAAAAGAGGCTGAAGTAACTCTCACGCCACGTGATTTGTGGTAAACTATGAAAATTCTTCCTATCTATTATTAAATCTCAAACATTATGGTAACACGTAAAAGTCAAGGCAGGGCATTCTCTTGGGGCCTTTGAAATTTGAATGAAAAATTGGAAATGGCCAAAGTCTCTCCCTAAAGCGCGTCAAGAACCAAATTGATCAACTTAGAACCATTTTTGTACGTTACCAACAAGTTTAGCAATATTCGGTTACTACTTAATTGGAGAATGTCTCAAAGTTCATCTTAAACTAATATAGTGACTGTATGAGTGTATAATGAGCTCGATCGTAAATCACATTTGCGGATTGTAAAAATATTTTTGTAAGTATTTTATCATTTTTTGTACATGACTAACTGGTCGAGCGATACTTGGTTTTTACTTAATCAAAGTGGATCTCGAGGATAATATATATTTATAGTGAGCTTGATATTATGTTGTGGCACGTTGTGACTTACGTTGATGAATTAGCTGATTATATATTGTAAAATATTTGTAAATGTGTCGTCTCTTATAAAAGAACAAGCAAATCGATGAACTTGAAACATTCCTTTAATTTAAATGGGACTAACAAGGTAAAATCCTTTCATAGTATATGATTCTATTACTTTCGTGCAAGTTCCTTTCACTTTATATTCCTTGGACTAACCGGACAAATATCATAGCTTTAATCCCAATCTCTCAGCCTTTTTCTCGTATTTAACTTTTTACTCTTGTATAAATAAGAGAAAAATACAAAGTAGGAACAACTCTTACATTCGATGGCGGAACCATTAAAGGACCAGAATAGTAGGATTTGTTCTGCCTTTTTCTTCTTGTTATTATAACAGATGTGGTTGAATACTAGTCTAATATTCTTAAAATTCTAGTGTATTCTCAATCCAAACTCTTTTCCATTTCAGAACGTGTTTCATTTTCTCTCCATTCTTCTTATTGCAGTGCAGTCTTCATTTTCTCCTCCTTATTCTATCAACTTTTCTTTGGCTTTAACTTATATTTTTAAAAATTATTGCTTACCCTTTACCTCATATTCAGGTTTCTGTGTTGTGAAATGTTTAAAATTATTTATGCTGAATTAGAAGTTTTTCAATTTTTATGCAAATTACTCAAATCTCTCATGTTACGCATTCAAATTACTTACGTATGTAAGAGACTCTCCCACACATGAAATCTTAATTCCGTCACTACTTACATCGTATGTGATCAACGTTGAGACCTGTTAGAACCAAAGTACAAAAAATAATGTTTTTGTAAATAGTTTATCTACAAATAACCTGATCCTACAGTACTGACTACAGAATAGTGGGGACATCCATATAGAGGCTGAGATGAGATAGCCAACCCTAAATAAGTGTATTTTTGGATTGAAACATGGCATGCGTAATTTAATAAACAGCACGCCAATCCAATCCAAGTTGCACGGCAAATCACAGCAGCCACAAAAGTTTACAGAAGTATTTTTACACTAAGAAGAATCGAACGCAAAATTTACAGAAGTTTTTTTTCTTGAGAACATCGATATTTTTATACTAAGGAAAGAAAAACTCATCATTTACAGAAGTTAAATCTAAACTTTCGACAAATAAGAAGCATAACATTAGATCGTAGTACAGAAAATGAATAGTCATGATTGAGTTGAGAAAATATTATTTTTGCTTACTAGCTAATCTAATGGGAGATGCAATCATACCAACTCACTTATATCGAATCTTATTAGAACTTTGATATTAAGTGAATTTGAACAAGAACCGTATTAAGATAGGTGACCTTTTAGGAAGTGCTCGTATTGCATCCTCTCTTTTTGTTGACCAAAAAAATCTTATAAACATAAATCTGAACTATTAGGTGTTTTCTAGTAGTTCAGACTATTCAAAACTCCGTAAGCGTATCAGACAGCGATGACCCATTTATTTTGCTTTTGTCATCAAACAACCATAGAAATCCAAAGCATTTTGTGCTTGGCAAATGTCATCCTTTATTTTGTCTCCTTCCTTGGTCTTCTGCTTTAAAATTGCCAGCTGGTCCATTAGGTACTCGACCGTTCCTTTTAATTGTACTTTATCTTTACAAATCAGTCAGACCACAAATTAATGTGATTGTGAGGTTTTTCTGATGATTTTTTTTGTGAAATTTCCAAGAAATTGAGGCATATGAAAATGTTGGGCCAAGGGAAGATGCTCGAATGGAGCGTGTGACAGACTCTTAATCAAGATTAAAAAAAAAGAATGCTAGACATTTGATAAAATGACGCTATATTATGATACATTACTACTTATTGTATACTTAGTGTCGTCGTATAATATTTATAGTATGTTATTGAATTTTCTTATATCTATACAAAATAGTAGTAAATGCAAATCAAGTTCAATTGCATTGACTATATTGATTTTGACTTGAACTTACACCGAAGTGTAGCATTTTGGAGTCTTCATATCGGTTTTAAGAAAACTAGTCAAAGTAAATGCTAAAGACAAGGGCACAGTAGTTAACCAATTTTGAGGGGACTTCAAGGAGCAGACTCAGTCCGGAGTGACTAGGGTCCAAATGAAAGTACTTCTAACCACTATTTTTCTTGCAATTTCCTGCACAAAAAGGCTCATTCAAGGAAGGAGAATGTTCGGAATCGTGGATCGAGAAATCCAGACAGTTTAAGTTTTTAGGTTTTTGTAAAGTGGGTTGTGATGGACTATTGAAGGTTATAGGATTGAAATTGAGTGGTCTAGATCTCTCGATTCACGGAATCCAGACACAAAAATCTAAAGTGGATCTCAATCTTTCATTCAAGGTCCTTATTTTTAGTCTATTGTATACAACCTTACATTCACTTGTATGTGAAAATGATTAAGTTTGGAAAATTCGGTTGTTAATTAAAAGTGTGTTGCTATACCGCTTTTAAAGTTTAACACTTAGTTAACTTAGAGGTAATATCAGTACTGATTAGTAGTGATCCGGTACACTGTTTCTGAAATTTTTAATTTTTGAACTAGAATATGCCCTAGGCGATGAAAGATTACAGGAGTGTAGAGGTTAACCTAACATTCATCAAGTCAAAAAACAGAGGAACCCAACCCCCACCATGTGCAAATATTCCCTAACCTTTAAGCATACTCTACAGCGCAGTCCACACCTAATTTTGCGGTCTTTATTTTCTGCGGGTATATGAATCTGGATTCAGCACGCTTACCACCAAACTAAGCCCTAAATCTTAAATTAAGAGCAGCTAATCCAATCCAACACTTCAACTTCTGCACTTAAAAAACAGAGTTAAGTTATACTTTCCCTTTGGATTCGGCCCCTATTTTAATCACCAATTTTAAATATTTTTAATGTTTTGGATTTTGGGTTTTTATAAAATTTAGATTGTCAACGTTAGGTACTTTTCCATAGTGGGTGACCCTCAAGTTGAATGAATTCATATTTGCAACAACTGAGTAGAGACTACTTCAAACTTAACAAAATGACAAAACATTTGGTATGATCGGAACTACTTTTGAAATCATTAAAAACGTTTTAAATTTGGAAGTTTTTTTAAAATGATTAAAAGTGCTTTTGATGAAAGTGTTTTTAGAATCAATCCAAAGTAAAAATGCAAGTGAATCTTAAAAAAAAAACGCTAAAACAGCTTTTTGCAAGTAACACGTAATGGGTACTTCATCTAAACCAAACTCACTTTCACTCATTTTAAAATTATTTCCCAACAAGCCATAAACTCTAATTAATAAAAACCCTTCCAACAATATTTCATAGTACAGTTTAAAAGTACTTGGATTATAAAATCACTAGCAAATGATAAACGTGAGTACGGATTATAAAAGGTTTATTATATTAACACCCCACAAATTATTGAATAAGCCACACATATTTAATACACTTCACATTTACTTTTTCAATGAAAAATTATCTTAATACACCCCACATACTTCCTCATAATACCCTCACATCTCACATTCTCAATATACACCTTACATTTTCTACATGCACCCCATATTTTCTATACAACCCACATTTCTCAAATCTTATAAAGCTTTTAATTTGGACAATAAATGCCGAATGGAATTTTGACAAAAAATGTTGCCTGGGATTTAAAGCATATGTGGGTTGTTTTCAATTCCACCATTAAAACTCATGTTATCTGTTTTTAATATTTGGTGGTAATTTTAGGTATTTAATTCTTTATGTAATCCCTATGATCCCTAGAAGATGAATACGAATATAGAAGCTTGAATAACGTAGCAAAAACAAGATTAAATAAATATCAATGTCGTCAAAATCACTAAAACAGTAAAAAAAATATGAAGTCTTACCTCATGTGAAGCTTCAAAAACATCGATTTCGTGTTTCATTTGTCAAAAATAATTTTTCTCAATCAACATGTTTGTAGTTTCATTGTTTAGGGTTTTGTTCAACAACGAACGGTCAGAGGGATTTTGATAGTTTAATAAGATAAATAATACGTTAAAAGTGATTTGAGGTGTATTTAGAATATTTTTTTTTTAACCTAATAAGGTCAAAATTGTCATTGCATAGTAGGGTAAATAAATCATTTAATATTAAATTTTAATTAGGGTGCATTCAACATTTTGTGGGATGCTAATATAAAAAGCCTTATAAAATCACTTGGAGATGATTTACGGAAAAAATGCTTCCATTTTTATTAAAAAAATTAACAGGTTTTTCATAAAATAGTTAAAAGTGCTTCCTAAGGAGTGAAAGTACTTTCATTTTAAAATGTTTAAAACAGGCCTCATTTACGTGTAGGCAGTGACGTTAGGAACCACAAACATAAGTTTATTGGGCCTCTTAATATATTTGATGGGGCTACTTAGAAGCCCATTGTTCAAAATCAAGTTAGGCTTAACCTCTTTTGGCCCAACTTATGTAGGCTGAAAAAAGCCTGGTGCTTCTCTTTTGTTTTTGCTTTTTTAGGAAAAACAAATAGGTGGGAGGATGCAACACGATGACTTCACCCATTCTAGTACTACTCTCACCTAAACTCGTTTAACTTAAGAGTTCTGATGGAATTTGGTGCATGTGAGTTAGTATGATTTAGGGATGACAACGGTTCGGTTTGAGGACGGAAATGCTATATCTATCCTCGTAACCGCGAAAATTAACCATATCTATAACCGCAAAATAACCATCAGGTATTATCCATAACCGTACCCACTGGGTAACGGATTCTCCATCTGTTAACGGTTATATTCTTCCTCCTCAATACCAAAAAAAATATATTCGTCCAATTGAGACAATACAAGTTAATAGATATTAATTTCGTCATTAAACATTTGATATATAAAATGATTCAATGAATGGATCTTGTTGAGTATAAAAAATAAAACACTGATGATATTGGCTTGCTTTTGATATCTCCTATAAGCACCATTGAGTTCGCATTGATTTTGATTCAAAAGTTTACTTTCCCTTAAAATGTAACTTTTGTATTCTGAAGGTAATGTATTCGGTGAATAATAGATATACAAATATATATATATATATATATATATATGTGAATGATAGGATCAAGAGACAAATATTTTTACAAACATTCCTAAACTTCTTTGTAGCCTTCAGATTTTATAACATCTAATTTTACAAACATTCCTAAACTTCTTTGTAGCCTTCAGATTTTATAACATCTAAGGGTTCCTATTTATTCATTAAATGACTTGGATACCTATGTAGATTTTAACTAATATAAAAAATAAAAATAAAATTGAAAAAAACATAAAATCTGAAAGAAAATTAAAACTAAAGTTAATAAAATTACCAAAGTTTTGTTTGGTGCATTGAGGTAGGTGTCGAAGAGATCCACCCTATCCAAAAACCAGAGACAGCGAGAGAGAGAGTGGAATTGAATTACGCCACCATTTCGCCTCTTCTTCCTCCCTCCCTCTCTGTGTCCCTCTCTGTGGTGGTTTACACCACTATATATATATATATATATATATATATATATATTATACTATTATATTATATATAAATTATATTATTTATTATTCGGTTATGAACACGGTTTGAAGTCTCCTATAACCATATACAAAACTATAACCGAATAAAATAAACGATTTTTTCCCATATCCAAAATATACCCAAACTTCCATATTCAAATCCGTTCTATTCGGTCGGTTATTCATGATTATCGAGTTTAACCTTTAGAATTGTCATCCCTAGTATGAACGCAACCGGTGCATGGGAGCTTCTCTAGTACACAAGTTTTATGTGCACAATTATTTCTTAACTGTTAAGATCAATCTGAATGGTCAACGTTAACAACCGGATCTTTATGACCGAACCAGTCTCTCTTAAGCAAAACGGATCAGCCACCCTCTTGTATTTTT
Organism: Malus domestica; assembly: GCF_042453785.1. NCBI lineage: Eukaryota > Viridiplantae > Streptophyta > Magnoliopsida > Rosales > Rosaceae > Malus > Malus domestica. The sequence continues at coordinate 2,533,976 of NC_091675.1, read as the reverse complement.
AATTAATAAAAAAAAACAAGATAACTATTTGCACACCCTTTGATAAAAGGTCTTGAAGGATTTAAATTGGGAATTAATTTGTAAAAAGGGAAACCTGTTATTTTTTTTTGGACAAACTAAGTTATTTTTCCATTAAACAAAAATATTAGTACAAGGAAAAGAGAGCCCAAAAGGCATCCCACAACCAAAATACAAACCTAGCAGGAAAAAGTCAATACAATACAAAGCCCAAAAAGCATAGTTGAAAAACAGAAGAAACCCTAAACATAAAGAGGAAACTAGCATCCACCACCAAATTTGACGCACCTCAATCAGAAAACCACCACCACAAAAAATCGAACCAAAAGCAGCAACTGGATCAACGGAAAATGGGGGTGAGCGAGCCACCAGCGCAGTGAGTCTTATAATCCTACCAAATAGTGCAAAAAACACTTTAACAGCCACCCAAAACCCAAGCACATCTCCGAGGAGAAGCACCCGGGGCTGAGAAGCAGTGGTTGTTAGTTATGGACTCACGACGGAAGGAAGCATCGGAGCAAGAGAGGTGGCTTACAATTTCAAGTCTGAGACAAGCTCAGGAAATTGAGACAAACCTCAAAGAAAGCCAAAAGGAGAAAAAAAATAAAGCACCACAAAAAAAGAACAGATGAGGGAAAGCGTGACAGGGGAAGTGGGATGACTTGTGGGTGTGTGTAGTGGGTTGGGTTGCAGCAAAAGGGAAAAGGGCGGATGGGGAAGGAGGAAGACTTGAGGGCATGGGTAACGAGCTAGAGAGGAGAAGAAAAGAGGGGAGCAGCAAGGGAAAGACGGCCGACTCCAACCAGAGGAAGGAGTCGGCAACGAAGGCTAGGATTTTAGGGGGTTCTTACGAGAGAGAGCTTGACTGTAGTTTTCCGAGTCCGAGCCATTTCCACGCCTATTTCTTTTGATTTTTTTTTCTTCCTATGATCGTCATTGTTATAAGGTTTATTTGGTTGAAGATATATCGTTTGATTCAATTGCGATGTGTCGGAAACTGAAAGGGTAGTTGGTGATGGCAGATGCCATAGAGGAAGGGATGAGGGATAGATGCCAGAGGGGGAGGATAGAGAACTAAGGCCATCTCCAACTGAATGAGGGCCAAATGGCTCCCTTTAGAGCAACTCCAGCCATCCTTGTTGCTCGGGGGATAGGCTCCAGGAAAGGGCCCGAGGGCCGGTGGGAGGAGGTCCAGCGGTGAAGGGCCTGGGTGAGGGTGGGAGCCCAAGTTGCAGGCCCGTGGAAAATTGACAGGCCTGGTCCCCGAGCCTTGTGACGTCACGCTGACGCAAGGGCTGGGTCCGGGTTTTTTTTTTAATTTTTTTTGTGTCAGGCGCGTGCCCCTCACTCGCGAGTGGGGGCGCGTCGCCCGATAGGATTTCAGGGGGGAGGGCCCACGCGCTCAGACATCCCAGTTACCGTTGGGAAGCCACGTGGCTTCCCACGGTCCGTATGATCCCAACGGTTCTTTAATAAGAACCGTCCGATTTGCAACGGTAATAAAAAAAAGTTGATTTTATATCAACCGTTCGATCTGAGATCAACGGTTGATATTAATCTGCTTTATAAATTTTTTAAAAAAAAAAGAAAAAATAGTTTTAAAATTAAGAAAAGTTACCGTTGTGACACGTGGCACAATCTGGAGTGTTGGAATTCAATTTTTTTAAAATCTAACGGCAGAGATTAATTATTTGAATAAAAATTTAAAAAAAATTGTAAAAAATCCGAAAAATTTGTCAAAAAATCTGAAAAAAAAATTGTAAAAAATTGTTTTTACTTTTCTATAAATACCACTTCTTCTCCATCTACCTTACACCATAATTTCATAGTTTCTCAACTACTTTCAATCAAATTCTTATCTTTCTCTCAAAGTTTCAATCCAATTTTTTTCCACAAAATGACTACTGATGCAGGTACAAATTGGTCGCTTCTTGAAGATGTTGCGTTGTGCACTAGCTGGGTTAAAGTTACTCATAATTCCCTTACGGGTAATGAGATGCAGTTGTGAGAAATGTGGAGTTTAATTCATACCAAATTTCTTGAGCAAATAGGTGGGAAAAGAACCAAAGAATCGATGTCCAATCGTTGAAAAATACTTTGCCATTCATTTAGTACGTGGAGAGATGCCTTGACACAAGCTAGTAGTAATGTTCGAAGTGGGGCAAATTATGCGGATGAGGTAAGAATATATTATAATTATTTGTTTGTATTATTATTTTGTTACCTAATTTGATTATAATTATTTGTTTGTATTATTTATTTGTTACGTAATTTCATTATTATTATTTGTTTGTATTATTTATTTGTGATCTAATTTCATTATTATTATTTGTTTGTATTATTTATTTGTGATCTAATTTCATTATTATTATTTGTTTGTATTATTTATTTGTGATCTAATTTCATTATTATTATTTGTTTGTATTATTTATTTGTTACCTAATAATTTCATTATTATTATTTGTTTGTATTATTTATTTGTTACCTAATAATAATTTCATTATTATTATTTGTTTGTATTATTTATTTGTTACCTAATAATTTCATTATTATTCATTTGTTTGTATTATTTATTTGTTACCTAATAATTTCATTATTATTCATTTGTAGCAACTTCAAGCACAAGCATGGTATGCTGCCAAAATCAAATCAAGAAACAAATCATTCCACCGGTGGGAATGTTGGAATATTGTTAAAGATTGTCCTAAATTCAAAGTTGTGCCTGTTGGTCTAGAAGTATGCATGAACAGCACCCCTCTACACAGCACCCCTCCACACTCTACACCCGATCATGGCTCCCATGTTGATGAAAAAGATGGAGAAGAAGTGCCTGAAACGCCCATTCCTGAACAAACGTCGGGGTCGACCCGTTATCCAATTAGGCCTCTAGGTAAGAAGGCTTTAAAGAGGAAAATGAGTGCTTCTAAGAATGATTATGGAAAGTACATACAAGAACTTGCTCGTCAAGGTGAATTGACGTTGGCACGGGAATTGGCGAAATATGAGGCTGAAAAGGCTAGAGATGAGGCAAAAGTTGCAGCTATTCAACAAGCATTTCAAGCTGAACAGAGGGAAAAAGAGTTACTTAGGCAAGAAAGGGAGTTGCTTAGAGAAGAAAGAATTGCACAACGAGATCGTGACATTATGAACACGCATTTAGAAGGGATGTATCCAAATTCTAAATATTTTTGGCAGTCGGAGAAAGCAGACGTGGTGCAAATGAGGCGTGCAAGAGAAGCGAGATCAAGACAAGATGGTCCTAGCACAATAAGACAAGATGATCCTAGCACCACAGATTGGTTAAGTGGTGATGAATAGGGTACTTTTGTAATCGGAGCCTATAGTTTTCCAATCACTTTGGGTTGTAATTTATTATTTATGTTGTTTCCATTTTATTGAAGTTAATACTTTATTTAAAGTGAGAGTACATGTATTTAATTTCGTAATATATTTATCCTAATAATAAAATCTTTATTCATCAAATTGTTCACGTATAATGAAATTATAAAACACACCAAATAAAACTAAAAAACTCACCAATTGGAATTACATAAACACACCAAATAAAATTACATAAACATACGAAATAATAAAAAACTCACTACAAAAAACACACCAAATAAAATTACATAAACACACCAAATACAAACAAACATACTAAATAAACTTAAGTATCTTCAGCTTGTTTCAATGCCCACTGGTGCTCTATCAAGTCAATTTGCCGATCATTGTGCATATATGACCTTTGAAGTGCAGTATATCGTTGAATGACCATTTCATTGTAACGTCCATCCCTTTCTAATGGCTCGTGTTGCACGGGTTCTTCGGTGGCATCATGCGCACAATATATCCGTGTTCTTGAATTGATCATCGTGTCTGGCTCTGGCTCATATTCATCAACCGCATCATAATCGAACTCATCTTCCACAATCATATTATGAAGAATGACGCACGTCATCATGATGGATCGAAGTGACTCTACATCGAACATTCTGGCAGCACCCCTGACGATCACCCAACGAGCTTGAAGGATACCAAAACAACGCTCCATATCATTCATGCACCCATCTTGACAGCTTGCAAAGTGTTTTTCCTTTGCACTTTGCGGACGTGGCACTGTTTTGACAAATGTTTCCCACCGTGGGTAAATGCCATCAGCTAGGTAGTATGGCCCGTCGTACCTAAGTTCGTTGACGACGTACGTGACTTTTGGTGCCTTTCCTTGCAGGACGTCGTTGAACACTGGGGATTGGGCAAGGACATTGAGATCATTTTGAGCCCCTGGAACCCCAAAAAAGGCGTGCCATATCCATGTATCAAAAGATGCCACTGCCTCCAAAATGATAGATTTTGCTCATTTTCTGTCCCCATATGCGCCTTGCCATGCACTTGGACAATTGTTCCACGTCCAGTGCATACAATCGATGCTTCCTATCATCCCAGGAAAACCTCGCATCTCGCCATTCTTCAAAAGCCTTTGCAAGTCCATGCGAGTAGGTTTTCGGAGGTACTCTGTGGTGTAAAAAGATTCGACTGCTCCACAAAACCTCATCAGGGCCTCAAGAATGGTTGATTTCCCCATCCTCATTATCTCATCCACTTGGTCTGCAAATGCTCCATACGCAAGCATCCGTAACGCAGCAATGATTTTTTGCTCAGGCAGGAGACCCATAACACCACAAGCATCCTTATTTTGCACAAAGTAAGAATCATGGTTGCAAACATCAGTCATGATTTTGTTGAACAAATGTCGTTCTATTCTAAAACGGTGTCTGAAGTACGTATTAGGAAATGCACTGTTATGGACAAAGTAATCGTCCAACAGCTCTTCACCCCGTCGTTGCCTGCTTCTATCAAGGTTTCTTGAACAGTTGGGCTTGCATATCTAAGCACCAGTCTGGATGACTCGACGGGAATGTGAGGCTCTGGCCATTCTTGTTTCGTCATCTCGCCTTCTACGCTCCTCATCCTCTTCCATCTCATTTTGGCTATCTGAAGGTTGAACATTCTTTCAGATTGGTTAAACAATTCTTCCTCTTGCTGATCGATTTCCCACATCATCCTTGATGAAGAAGAAGACATTGTAATGATGGATGGTGAAGAAGAAGCAGAAATTATGAATAATGAGATAGAGATGTTGAGAAAATTGGTGTGAGATTTGTGAGGATGGATGGTGGATTATATAGACGATTCAGAAAGGATTGGATTTTAGATAAGGCCACGTGGCATGCCGTCATTTGTTAAAAATCTGATCGAAATCTATCCTCAAAGATTCTGAAAAGATAATGACATGTGGCACGATCGTATTGGATAAAAATCTTATTGAAATCGATCTCTAATAATTATCTTTTCGGATGATGACACGTGTCGCAATTTTGAACGAGTTAAAATCTGATCGAAATCTATCGTCAAAGATTCTCAAAAGATAACGACACGTGGCACGATGACATTGGATAAAGATCTTATCGAAATCCATCGCTAAATAAATTTTTTTTATAAAATGACACGTGGCGCAACGAGAACGATTTAAAAAATCTTATCCGAAATTACAAATAATTTTATTTTGTATTATTTAAACAAACAAAAAAAACTAATATTTTATTGCCTATTGCCAGGGGGAGGGCTCCAAGGGTGGAGATGCAAATGGCAATTACTGTTTATTAATGGCAGTTACTGTTCAAATGGGTGTATTCAATAGTGGATTGCCAGGGGGGAGGGCTCCATGGGTGGAGTTGCTCTTAGCCCTATAGCTCTATAAGAAATTATATTTGAACGAACAGTGTTATGCCATATTTTATATCATCTTTAACCAAGGCCAAACATTGCCCTTTGACAAAAAATCATCTCCAACTGAGGGGACCAAAAGGTCATAAGCCAAACATAATTTATTATTCTAATTAAATTAATATGGTTAATTAAATTAAACTACCATATTAAAATAAGGTTTTCGAACATATTTTGAGTGCCACTTGTCGCCAAATGAATAGACTCCGGATTTCTTATCTTTACATAATCTCAATAATTTTTTGGATAAGATTTCAAGTAACATGCGTCGCTAACGTGAGTAACTCTCAATATTTCTTATCTTTATGTAATCTCAATAATTTTTCGGATAGGATTTCGAGTGACACGTGTCACTAAAGTGAGTAACACTCTAGATTTCTTATCTTTATGTAATCTTAATAATTTTTCGGATAAGATTTCGAGTGACATGTGTCGAGATGTAATTGGTTGTGCAAATTTGAGATATAATTCTTATCTACGTGGTGCTTTTTTATCTTCAGCTTTGAATGTTGTAGGAATGGCAGCCGTTAGCATTCAAATGGGCTGAGCTAAAGGGTTGGCAAAATGTCAAGCTTGACATTGTGGAGCTGGATGGCTGGCAAAATGTCAAGCTTGACATTCTGGCGCTGGAAGATTGGGCTGAAGGGCTGGCTGGAAATGGCCAGGCCATTGGCCTGGTTTAAGGGTTTGGGCCCAACGGAGCCCACAAGCCCTTTAGCCTAACCCTAGGTTGGAGATGATTTTCATGTCATTTTGAATTATTTTTAGCCTTATAACCCTTTGGCCGGGTCGATTAGAGACCTAACGGGTTTTGTGATTTGGGTTTGGTTAACCTGGTGGCGACTTAACTTAAAGTGACAATCTCATTCGTCCATGTTAATCTAACGGTCTTTATTTACATGTGTAAGAAGTATGTGCATTAGAGAATTTTTTGTAAAATATTACGCACCCAAGAGATTATTACCAAACTAACGGCCCAACATCTAGTGACAAAAAATAAGCAGCCAAAAAGATGAATAAATAAAATATGAGGATATTAGAACAACAATGCTTTATTTTTATTTTTTTTTAACTAACGATATTATCTATCATAAAATGGTGGGAAATAGGCTAAATCTCACAATGAGCCAGTAATAATATGGTTCAAATTCGTCGTTGACGAGAATCGGACCTAAGACTTTTTACTTTTAACAAAAAAGAATATCAATAGACTGTAGTACTGGCAACAATACTTTACTTTTAGATATTTAGTCAACTGATATGCCTCGAAGCATTTCAGGGTAGATCAGCTAGTCCCACATCTGCATTCTATTAAGTCACGGATTTCCACTTGATCTCGTGTGATTTCTCCGGATCCTTCTTCCTATAGAAGACAGAATTACATTTCCATCAAGGCACAGTGAGACTTGACAAATTAGGTAAATTATAGTTTATGAACCTCCACATGTGAAGTATCCAGACTAGGCCCTTCTTCTTAAGCACTCTCAAAGCTGCTAGATGATGTCCTAATTTGGTGAAACTACTGCCTGGCCCATCCCCTACCCAACTGAAAATTACGTGACTGATGACTAATTAACTAATTAACATAGATGATTAGTACTGCTTTTCTCATAGATTATCATGCCACATTATTGTCTCCTCGGATTAGTTTAAAGAGTAATTGTGATTAGGACCATGTGGATATCTCAACAACTTGTGTAAACACGCTCTGCTGCACATGCCCCAACCATGTGATTATTGGATGGGGGAAACAAGAACAAATGAAGTATGAGACATAGAAAATATCAAATTCAGTTTGTGTTTGTTGGATTTGGCGCTACTACGTTACGAAAATTATTGTGTGATACTAAAAGACAATCATGCAGTATATTCAATTCACATTTTATAATATAGATCAACAACGAGTTCATTACCACTTGATATAACAACGAGTTAATATTTTAGAATTAATAGCAGATTAATATGTTTTGATAAGAATGAAATGATAATACTACGTGATGATTAAACACGATAGTAGAGTTATTGTGAATTATGTGCTCATAAACAGGTTCAACGTATTTTGGCATTGCTGGGAGAGTAGGACACCCACCAAACCTTTCACTTCAGAGACTTTTCTCACTCCCTACTCCCCTAATACAAAGCAATTTGCGTTTTGGATGTTTGCATTCTTTGCACTTGATCCAAGACACCTTAAAGGCCAAAACAAATGATAATTCCCATTAATTAGAGAAAAATTTGAAATAAACAATTAAATGTAAATTTTGTTGTTGGGTAATGAAAAGATTGAGCACCAAATATGATTGTCTCTTCCTCCTCCATGAGATTCTATACACCATCATGATTGGATACACCATCATTTGTTTGACTGCTTTTTCTTCTGATCAAGATCTCTCCTTTGACTCCTCTCTCTCTCTCTCTCTCTCCTCTGGTGTGAAATTCAAGGGAATGCCTCTGTTCTGTTCTCCAAAATGCGGAAGGGTATCCTGTCCAAATCATTTTCACTAAATTCTTCAGATTTGGACTATTGAAATTTGATTCAATAATTATAAACAGAGATTTATTTTAAAAATTATATTAAATTTAACCGTTAGATCAAATTTTAATTGTCCGAATTTCCGAACTTGATGAATTTAGTAAAAAAAATCCGGAGAAGATCCCTTCCCTCAAAATGCAAGTTGATCATTGTGGTCACCCAAATTCCGTAACGTTGCATGTTTTTACCGAAACCCTAATGAGTTGATTTTATGATGCAAAGAGCAGAAGAATTACTGCTTAAATTATTCATAGTTTTCTACGTTTTACCTGGATAATGCTCTGGAATGTGCAAAAAAATGGTGGAAAAGTAAGAGCCAAAACCCATCCATTTCAATACTAATCAGGTTGTCCGATCAATCTTCAGTAAAAGAAGTGCTTGTTGTCTAAATGGGGATTTTCCTATAAAACTAATGATTCGATCGGTCTCGTTTCAACTGGTAATTTTGCAACATATATGCTCTATACGATAGGAAAAATTTATTTATAACGAATTAACGTTGGTCCTGTGGTTATAATATTCCAAATCAATCATGTTGTCACTCACTAGTGAATTAAAATATGAAATTTTAACGATACTTTAACGAAAAACCACACTAAAAAGTCAATCATGTATTATTCACTTTACCTTTTATTTTGTTCTGATAGTTAAAACTCAAAATTTTCAAATCATTTTAATTAGTTTTCTTATTAAAATATCCAAACAATTGCATTCTCGTTGCATGGGGAATTTGAGGAAGGGAAAGTAGTTTCAGATCAGGTGGAAATTGATCATGGTCCCCAGGAGAGTTCTCAAGTTTCAAACAATTGATGATGGTGAGCTCACTAACTTTGGTCATAATTTAAGCACATTGATCAAAAGGTTAAAACAAAATAATTAGAGTAAACAACTTTAGTTTTTGATGATTGTGGGGAGCAAAATCAATTCCCAAACAGGTGAACAATCATGAAGTTTTCACTGATAGAGATGGGACAACACACATGCAATTGGTTGCATAAATTAAACAAAAAAGTTGGGATTGCCTTTTTGGTTGAATCCAGCAGCAGGTATAATTAAGATGAACATATTTTATAAGCACTCTAATTAGGGTTGGATTAAGAACTGCAAAAAAAAAAAAAGACAAAACCTTGTTTACTATTTTTGTTTATTCAAACAAGGTTTTGTTTTTATTTTATAATAATATTTTACACATCCCAATTTAAGGGAACAATTTACTTACATTCGTAAGATGTTATTGTGTCTTCTCGAATAATATCCCGATGTGCAGGGAAGTCTCTCTTCTTGTGAGGAGCTCATCATATATATATTATACTCCAAATTGTTTGTTAGTTGATTGAAATAGCAAGGTACGAGAAAGTGTGTCCATTTTTTTCTGAATAAATCGGCAAATTCCCAACAAAAAGCCTGCTCATAAGTTGGTTTCGCTAGTGTTCATAAGTCAGAACTACTTTAATTATTTTGCTTCTTAAATTTGAAGATAAAAAGCCAGAAAACCATGCGTTGTCTGGAAGGCCCTAATTTAAAACAATTACTTTTCACCTGATCAGAGTGATAACTTTTCTGATGAGATTACAGTACCGTGCGCGCACTAGCCACGGCACCGAGCAATTTTATTATTTGTTTTCTTGGAAAGATAAAAGGTGCACAAGAAAACAGACAGTGCTCTCGTTTTCTCCCCTCGTCCGGACATGGAAACTGATATTTGTATGTACAGCAGTACAGGGCAAACTAATTAGTTGAATTTACTGCATTCACTTTTATACGATCTTCGAATTTTCCATGTACTTCCAAATAAAATGAGTGGCTAACAACATCGGTTCTGCAACTTTCAGAAGAAATTCAAATCACTTGCGCTTACTGCGGAGACGATGAACTGGAAACAATTAAAACCATGGATAATTAAGCATAGAATTAATAATAACAATAATGTACAAATAGCATCATCAGATGGTTTACTTAGAAGGTAGTCCTAATGGGGTTCTAAATCTAATGATGCAGCTGAGGACTTCAATTTCTAGCAAGTTTGAGAAAATTGGGTTAAATCTGCTGCATGAGTTTGCATCGGCAGAGAAATAAATATAGGGCGTCCGGTCGGAGTTTTTGGAATGGTTCTAATCAGTAACGTGCATGAATGGATTAAAGAGATTTTCACTGTTCTTGTCTACTATCCAGAGAAACCACAGCCAGGGAGCGGGCGGGCAAGTAAAGAAGTACACTTTAGGTAGGTTGTGGTGGCACAACAGAGCATAACTCAATGGACCCGTAATGCAGTAACTCCTCAATCATCTGCTCAATGTGATCATCTTCAAGTGGCTTGAACTGCTGGCTGCTGCTCTCTACTTTAACTTCCCTCACAATCCAATTTTCCTCTGCTCCTTGCTGAATTTCCGGTCTGATCATCTCTGGCATTTTCGCGCCCGATGACACTAAAGTTTTCGGCTTTTTTGGCTCTTGTAGTGAAGTTTTGGTCATTTGGAGTGAAGCCATGTAACATCTGTGCAGTTTTGCTGTCAAAGTTGCCGAGAGAAGTTTGGAGGCCGAGGACTGAGACGCATTTGGGTTATAAGGGAAGTTTGTTCTTGCCCTCGGCCCGCACATGAGCCTCGCCGCTTCGTCGTAAGCTCTCGCCGCGTCTTCCGCCGTTTCGAATGTTCCCAGCCAAATTCTAGTCTTCCTGCACAAGAAAGAGAAACCTTTCTTTTAGTTTCCAAGTCACAATCCAGAAACGCGAACGTAAAAAACTGTCATGTTTTAAAGCGTGGACTTACAATAAAGGGTGGCGGATCTCGGAGACCCAAGAGCCCCAATGCCTTTGTCGGACGCCTCGATATCGCTGTTGCGGTCTCGCCATAGCCGTGCAAAAGAAACGTTTCTTTTAGAAAGTGTTTGTGAAAATGCCTCAGAGAAGAAATGCCAAGTGAAAGTTTGAGGGGAGAGAGGGGATTTTGCAGTTGGGTTTGTCTGACAGATATAAGGACAATTTGGAGGCTCTCTCCCTCTCACTTTTGTTTTTCTCTAAGGACTTGGGGTCCCACAAGAATTTGGACTCTTGGGTTCTTTTTCCCTGTATCTTATTATTTACTAGTTGGCTTCAAACTTTTGCTGCAAACTGATGTGATATTTTTTTTCAACAAAAATCTGAGGGGAAAGTTTCAAACCGGACCAAATTCAATTCACATGGTTGTAGTTTTGTAAATTGGAGGATTAGATTATAATTCTGTTGCTTTTCATGGACCTTCTATTCTTCAACAAAATCTAATGTCAAAGTCCCCCACAGATTCTACATGTGAGTTTGGTCTTAAGCAGGAAACAAAAAGACAAAATAAATCATATAAGTTTTTACATGTATGCAAATAATTAGAGAGTATAGTAAGAGTGGCAACTCCTCTTTTTATGGTTATGAACTTTATAATATTCATTATTGTATTAATAATTTTTTTAAGGAATCTTGGAGTTTCAGTTTGATGTATGTTTTGATAATATCAAGTTGCAAAAACTTGCGACTGATTGCTTATAGGCAATGATCAAAACTGATAGGTTTGCATGCTCTGTTTTTTGGAGGGTAGACAGTAAAAATACTGCTACCAGAATATGATTGGGTGAAGCCCTAATATGAGACACATTGATTAAAGCGTCATGAACCGACATAATTACCTATAGCTGAATATGAGCGTTTAATTCTACACGCGTGATGAAAAATCACTAATTGTTGAATCTAACACGTGAATAACTTGTTGTGAAAGGTGTGAAGTTGTGAATATATAACTCAAAACTAACGACAACGAACATGTAACAATCTCAATTTTCAAGTAAACAAATCTTCGGCCTTATTTTAAGGATCAATTTGCAGTTAGAGAAGAAACCAACTTGATATTTGTCATATTGATTGTACTGTTCTGCATCTTCAATTTTGAAGTAAACAAAAATTGGAGGCATTGGAAAACGGGAGCAGACAAAAACCAATGTGTTGGTGTGTTTCGGATTGCCATGCCCCAATTTGTAAAACCTGGATTCTCCACACTCAGATGCAGGGCATAAGCTGCTGTAACTGCTTTTTTTAGAGATTTTCTTGCAGGATTTCTGCAAAAATATCAGAGGATTTTTTTGTGTGAGAAATTAATTTAACTTGAATTTTTTGAGGAGTATTATTTTTCCATGAGTATCTATCTCTCTTTTTCAAGTTGCTGCAGCTATTTATGACTTTTGTGTTTCCTTTGTTGGAGGCATCAAGAGTGAGCATGCCCCCATTGGAAACCACCTTGCAGTTCGCAGATTAAAATTAGCGTTGGTGTCAAGACCTCTTGCATTTCGACACGTGGACAGTGTAAACCCTATAAACAAAAAGGTAAGCGGTAAAGGTAAACGGTAATGCTAGAAAAATCACATTTTGATCGTACTGTTTAAAGTTACCGTTAGACATCCAAGTGTTGTTGATCAGTCTTTGTCTCATGGTAAAACCTACTTTTGTAGTATGTATAATTAGCTTTATCCACAATAACATTGAGGATTAACCAAAAGGTGCCAATCTTGACTAATTTTGCATTCTATGTTCAACAAACATGATTGACCAGAATTAGACTTGATGCACTTACACGATCAATTCGAATAACATTTTCGTCACATTAACTATGACCACACAGAAAGAATTAGACTTGACGCCCTTGTTTGATTTCACTCGCACATATTTACAGGGTTTTGAATTTTTTTTTACCATTGTACCATAATGAATTTCCTTGATTGGATTCAAAAAAGAAGTGGGAAAGAGGCGGACCCAGTTAAATAGTAATGCTATATCACATGTTGCTCGTACCACCTAGCGTCATCTTTAGACATTCCAGTGTTGTTGATCGGTGTTAGTCTCATGATGAGACCTACTTTAGCAGCATATATAATTTAGCTTTATCCACAATAATATTGTGGATTAACCAAAAGAAGCGAATCTTGATTGATTTTGTATTGACCAAAACTAGTCTTCACGTGCTTGCACGACCGATTTCAGTAACATTTTTGTCGCATTAACTGTAATCATGCGCACAAAAAACACACAAAAGCATAAAGGTCGTACGATTTGTTTGAATTCACTCTCACATATATAGGCTTTTGAATTTTTTTTTACCATCGTACCGTAACGAATTTCCTCGATCGGATTCCAAAAAGAAGAAAGAAGATGAGACATTTTGTGAAAAGAACAAAGAAAAAAGGGGTAGAGGTGATTGGAGCAAAGATAAAAGAACAAACAGCATGTTAGCGTTAATCTTTGTCACTAATCATCCTGGTTTACAGCTAAACCCTGGCTTGGAAAAATATTTTAAGGGGTATACTATCCACACATCTCATTTTACTTCTTACACACCCTTAATAATTTCTGTCCGTTGATCTTCTTCAATTCATTCGATTCGACGGCCGAAAATTAAAAAAGTGTGTGAGAAGTAAAATAAGATGTGTGTATATCACATCCTTATTTTAATTACTCGGGAAAGAGGCGGGACCCAGATGGAAGCGCGTGGTGTGGGACCGGAGATGGTAGAACACGAACGTGGGTGATGAGAGCAAAATTTGAAGCAAAGAAGCAAAAGCTTGAGACGGTTTTTATGGGCCATGACGCGGTCCAGTCCAAATGTCAATTTGTCAATTTTGGACTAACCCTCTCCCGAGTCACATGCAAACACATAAATCTTTGATCCATTGAACGTTGTTATACTTATAATAAAGTTTAAAGGACATAGATTAATTTTTTCTTTTGTTTGATGGCCATTGGACCATTGAATGTTGTTGTCAAGGAATATCATAATCCTTGACAAAAAATAGGAATATCATAATCCTTTTAGACTAGGTTTTTGTTTGTTTGAATGAAATGTTATGATTTGTAATTACATAATATATATTTATTTGGAGACAGGCTTTTTCATACACGTTTTTGTGTGATCTAGTTCGTAATGTAATTTCAGAATTCAACTGTTTATCTTTTATGTATTTCTTCAAATATCATCTCTATAAACAAATCACCCAAATCTGAAGTCATTTCACCATTGGATTAAATTTAGTATTTGTTGGAAAATATTAGTATTTTGGTTTATTTGAATGTTTGATTTTATGGGCTTAGCCTGTTAGAATTAGGTTTTGTTAGAGATTAGGGTTAGTTTATTATAAATGGGGTGCTTTGTTATTCATTAGAAAACAAGTTAGTCACAATGTAGTCTCTTAGTGTTTTGTAGCCGTTCCGGCATTCTCGTTTGTTTAATAATATTCCTATTATTTTGTTAGTCTTATTCGTTGCGCACTCTGATATTCAACTTGGTATCAGAGCAGGTTTGATCCTTCAGGATTTAATCTACTTTGGGTTGGTATCTGTTTGTTTGTTTCCGTTGTTATTCATGTTCAAATTGTTAGTTGGTATTGATTGTTTGCAAGAAGAAAAAAATTGTTCGTTCGTTTTTTGTCCTGTGACTCTACTGCTGCACCTTTGAACACCGCAACATGCAGGAGTATCCGCAAGTCTGTATTGCTGCAAAGGAAAAAAAAGGGAATAAAAAAAAAACGAAGAAACAAGAAAAAATTGGTTGCTTGTTTGAGGCCCATGCGGGCAAAAAAAAAAAATAAATAAATAAAATTTGGTTCGATTTTTTGTTTGTTTGTTCGGAAGTTGGCATCGACATTGGTATTAGCACCAGCATCGGCATTGACATTGGAATTTGGAGGCTTGCATCCACATCTGCTTGTTGGCAAACTCATGTCGTGTACCACCATGAGTTTGACAGGGGTGTTGGAAAATATTAGTATTTTGGTTTATTTGAATGTTTGGTTTTATGGGTTTAGCTCGTTAGAATTAGGTTTTGTTAGAGATTATGGTTAGTTTATTATAAATATGGTACTTTGTTATTCATTAGAAAACAAGTTAGTCACAATGTAGTCTCTTAGGGTTTTGTAACCGTTTCGACATTCTCATTTGTTTAATAATATTCCTATTATCTTGTTAGTCTTATTCGCTGCGCACTTTGATATTCAACCTGGTATCAGAGCAGGTTTGATCATTCAGGATTTAATCTGCTTCGGGTTGGTATCTGTTTGCTCGTTTCCGTTGTCGTTCATGTTCAGATTGTTAGTTGGTATTGATTGTTGGCAAGAAGAAAAAAATTGTTCGTTTGTTTTTTGTCCTGTGACTCTACTTCTGCACCTTTGAACACTGCAGCCTGCAGGAGTATCCGCAAGTCTGTATTGCTGCAAAGGAAAAAAAGGGGAGTAAAAAACCCGAAACATCAATTTTAGTAGATAAACATGTCATTAATGAATTCATGTATCAAACCCGAAACATCGAATGCGTCATGTGATTTGCTATGTTGGTAACCAGCTTTGCATGCTCACATGCGCCACTGGTTTTTGTGATTGTGATAGGTACCGTATAAATGTACGCGTCCAGCAAATTGCTTCCCCCCGCATCCCATGGGATTTTTGCACCACTACCATCTACTCTCGCTTCATTTCAAACTTTGGACAATACAATCTCATCACACCATTTCTCACTAGCATGCAAGATTGCAATCCATAAAAACTGAACTTTCTAACCCCAATACACCCACCACGTTGTCCATATAGTAAACGGGGGTTTATAATTACGGGAGATTCAAACCCGAGATCTTAGGAAAGGAGATATAAAAATGATTTTGAATTTTAAGTTAAATAATTGTAATTGCACGAGCTATAAATCACTGTACGAAGTTACATATAATTTAGACGTAATATGTATTACCATTATCCGGGCAATTAAAAAGCCACAAGAATTAGTCAAAGCTCAAGCACATGTTGGTGTAGTTGTGTGTAAGTTGCGTATAAGGAGAATGGAAGCTCAACTACCATGCATGCATGTGGTTGAATAGAAACTTAATATTTTGTCGATTGATCAAATACAACACGAAAGTTAAATATGTTGTGACTAACAGTTTGATACAATCATCAGACTAAAATTGGATAAGTTAGATACATTTTTCAGTGCAATCATCACGAAGTATAATATATGTTTGGTGATACAATACTTTAAATCTATGAAATATTAACTTTGTTATAATTCTTGAATTAATAATATTACGTGTGAGTGCAATCGTCACACTACCAAAATTTTCTGTGATTATAGACGAACTGTCATACTCCAGTGTGAATGTGACCGTTTCTTCGGGTTTGGTTGTTGTAAAAACTGTTATTTTATTCAATTCCGAAGGTCAAGTAAATTTTTTTTTTTTAGTATATCGATATTTTTACACTAAGGAGAGGGTGAGTTTAGTTAAGCCACATAATGGACAGCCTAATTTGATATCGAATTCGCCATCCACAAGATTCGAAACTAAAACTTCTCACTTTCAAGTAAAGAAAAACACTACCAGACTGTAGTACTGAGCAGCTAAATAGACAAATATTTCTCAAGTTCGATTTTTTCACAAAAATAAATAAATTTAAACACGCGTTGCCCAAAAAAATAGAAAAATTACAACGTAAAATGACTATAAGTGTGGCACACAACATTTTGTTAACTCGGACGAGTATTAAAAAAGAAAGAAAAGATAACTCATAAGAACCTTCCTGGGCATTGGGCTTGGAATACGTTGTAGATGAAGGAACGTATTACGTAGACCCCGTAGAAGCTGGGCCTTTGAACTGACATTCACCGACTTAACATTGGTTATGTTTTGGGCCTCAAATAATTGAATTCCATTTTTACCCTTTCCTTATATTAAAACTGTAAATCGCTCGTTTTTTACAGCCTTCGCGCTGTTAGGGTTTCGCTGTTTTGCTCTCTGCTGTAAACTTGGCGGCGCATCTCCAAGCTCGCAAAAATGGTGACTCACTCTCTCCTCTCTCTCTCTCTGTATATTGAATTACTGGAAGATGCTTGAGTTTCTGATGTGGGTTCTTTTGGTAAATACGCACAGCCGTCGCACAAGAGCTTCATGATCAAGAAGAAGCTGGCGAAGAAGATGAGGCAGAACAGGCCCATCCCTCACTGGATCCGTATGAGGACCGACAACACCATCAGGTCCATAAATACTTACTCTAATTATTGTTTAATTATTTCTTAATTCTCATTTGTTTTTTCTTAATCGGTTCCCAGATGCTTACGGTTTTTCGATTTGATTCGTGTTGTGGATCAGGTACAATGCGAAACGCAGGCACTGGCGCCGCACCAAGCTCGGATTCTGAGGTGCCTTGCTCCCAAATTCTCAATGGAAATTAAGCATATTTTGTAATTTAGATTTAGGGGTTTTAGTTTTTGATTCGGACATCAAAATGTTTCGTATTTTTTCCTGAGAATCCATCCAGTTAACCGTTGTAAGAAGTCATAAGAGTCTTTATATTTCACAAGTGCTTTTAACTTCCCCTTTATCTATCTCTGGAGAATGTTGTTTTCCATCTGCTTGGGTTCTATGAACTTGGTATATACCAAATGTTTGATTGGTAATTAGGATTGGATGGGATTGGATAACTATAATATTCAAAGGTCGTCATGTTGAAGGGATGTGAATTCATTTTTCATTTGCAGGGGATTAGAAGGATATCATTCATTGAAGTTTCTAATTGCCTTGTAATCTTCTCCAAATGAAAATCGTTCTCCTCTTTCTTCAACATACCTCTAAATGTTACATTTGTGAATACAATCCAACAATTTGTTTGAAAGATAAATCCAAATTTTGCCCAGCCTAACATTTGTATGGAATCATCCCCAATGTATTTACTTGATTGAAGTGGGAATGGTTATTTAATTACTTAATTGTCCGTTTTCAACGTGTTTTAGTATAAACACATAAAAATCTCCAAGTATGTGAATTTCACTAGTTGAGATTTTTGTTGCGCTTCTACCACGTACAAAAATGATACGTGAATTTTACGTTATAATTCGTAATTCAATGTCTGAAACTATAAGTATGCTTGTATTACAATTACAACTCATTTTGTGTGCCTTGGTTTTCTTTTATTTTCGGATAACAATATTGGAGGTAGGAAATTTACTCCATACCACACTATGAGCTTCACACTCGCAATTCATAATCCTATGTACCATTTAACGGAAATTTGAATGAAATATAACAGCAGACAGCAGAGGGTACTTGTTAGTTCAGGGGGTAAGTAAGCAAGAATAAATAGTTGAGCGGGTAGCCACTTAGTACTACGATGTAGTGATATTTCTCTTTACTTGTAAACGAAAGATTTTAGCTTCGATTTTCGCTAAAGACAAATTTGAACCATACCATCGCTAACCCATTGTAAAGTTTAGTCTACTCCTCCATCATTTTAATATATATAATTTCATTTGTTAAAAAAAAAAGTCGAGCGGGTAATTGACAGCTTTGTGATAATTAGTGGTTATTTGTCACTCTACTCAAATATGTAAGTTAACGACCAAAAAATCTCACGCTGATTCGCTCGCAAAACCCACTTAAAGCCAGCCAGTAGAAAAGAAGCAACGAAAGATCACCTCACTCTCAAACAGCCGACTCCTTCGTGTTCATCGCTCTCCTCCCTTTCTCGGTGAGTTTTCTCATCGTCGTCGTCGATTCCAACTACATCCGATTCGACTCCATTGTTTTAATCCATCTGAATCTGTTTAATTACTTCTTAATCATTATCTCTTTAGCTCTTGATTTACTCCTGGATCACGAAAATAATCCATCTATTTTATTCCTCATTTTTCTGGTGTTTGTTATCTTATCTCGATTTCTGAATTCAGATGGCTTCAGCGATGCTGTCCTTAGCTTCCGTCTCGCCGTCAGCTTCTCTGTCCACGCACGAGACTCCCATGGTACTACCGCTCTTTTCATCATTTCGTAATTAATTCCGATTTTCGTGAACGATTTCGATTTCTTCTTTGATCTTACTGTTTGGTTGCCGAGAAAATGTTAATTTCCGGCTTGATGGAGCTGTGCGTGATTTTGTTCTCGGAATCTTGAAAATCGAAGCACTCATCGTGTTTAGTGTGTATTTGGAACAGGGGAAGTTGAAGCTTGGGAGTTCTTCTTGGAGCTTGAACAAGGAAAGAAACTGTCTGTTTACGAAGACGGAGGTACGTGCTGTGAGCTGCTATGGCTATTTTCGCTTGGATTTATCGACTTTTTGCTTCAACATTGATGCTAATGCGGTGTTGTTTGGTTTCTGTAGTCTTTTGGTAGGGTATCTATGGTAGCTGCGGTGAATGTCTCCAAATTCGAGGGTGTAACGATGGCCCCGCCGGATCCAATTCTCGGAGTTTCTGAAGCATTCAAATCTAGCACAAACGAATCAAAGCTCGACCTTGGAGTTGGGGCATATCGAACGGAAGAGCTTCAGCCATACGTGCTTGATGTTGTTAAGAAGGTCAGATCCCTATCCTCCACGAAATACAAAATCTTTCACTAATAAGGTTTGGCAGCATTCAACAAAGTGACTGCAGAGTTATTATTTGGAGCGGACAACCCAGTAATAAAGCAACAAAGAGTAAGCAAGAAATCGGAACTCGTAAAATAAATCATGCAGTTCTTCTCTTTGATCTTATCTCACAGTCTATTAATTGTTTATTTTCATTTTATGAAGCTAGCAACTGTTCAAGGTCTTTAAGGAACTAATTGACTAGCTACTTAGTACTACGATCTGGTGGTATTCTTCTTCATTTGGAAATGAGATGTCTTAGGTTCGAATCTCGTGGATGACGAATTCGATACCAAATTAGACTGCCAATTGTGTGGCTTAGCCGAACCAACAGAGTCCAAGGTACGATTCGGACTGGAAGCTTCCTCAAACATTTTTAAGAGAACTAATGAACATTTCCTTTAAAGACGTAGTGCGGTATAAATGCTGTCATATAACATCACTTGGGAACGAGATTTAGTTTAGAGGCTAAGCTTCCCATAATCAAGAGGAATGATGTGAAGAGATGCATCATCAGCAAAAGAAGCATCAATTGGAGCAAAAAAGAGTTCAGCACAGGAACCCAGAGCATTCTCAAACTACGCTCTCGTAGTGCTGCTTCAAAAATTCTTTCACTCCAACATTATCCATTTTGTATGCATACAGTCTAATTAAACTGATCACGTAGGTTAAATATTATAAATCAGAAAGCTGGATGCTCTTTTTTTCTAACCAAAAGCAATCCAAAGTCCGAGCCACTTGCGTGATAGATCTCAAATTTACTGATTGTAAATTATAGTATACAGAAAGTTGAGAATAAGTAACCGGAATATTCTTTATATTACTAATTGATTTTATAGTTGAACTTCAACTTTCTTAATATTATTTCTTCACAGATTTGTCATTGACCGGTGTAGAAAAAAAATTGCCGGCACTGATTGAGATATATATGTTATGCATGAACATGAGAACAATTGATTCCATTAGCAAAGATAAATATATATTTTCCAATGATGATAAAGTAGGGATGCGCTATGCACATACCCCTTTTTACTTCTCACATACTCCTTGTTAATTTATATCTGTTGATCTTCTTCAATTCATTCGATCCGACGGCCGAAAACTAAAAATGTGTGAGAGAAGTAAAAATAGGTGTGTGGATATCACATTCCATAAAGTAAATGAAAGTTTCCAATTGATATACATGTACAGTGACAGTACATTAATCACAAATAGTGAACGAGGAGATGGGCGTGGAAGTCGTTTTGATAATTGAATATCTTCTCTTAATTATAACTAAATGGAGCTCACACATGCATAACCCGTTTGGATATGTTTTTAGAATAGCTGAAAACGCTTTTAGAGAAAATCTTTTTGGGTTCCAAAAGCACTTAAAATGCTTTCTATAAGAAGCACAAGTTATGTGTTTTTTCCCGAAAGCACTTTAAGTGATTTTCTAAGATTTACTAGCATTTTTACTACGGATTGTTTTCAAAAATATTTTCACCAAAAACGATTTCAGTCATTTTAAAAACATATCTAAACAAACTTGATTTATGGAGTGATCTAAATTTTTTTTTTACAAAGTACTGCTTATTAATGAATACGATAGAGAAGACTAAATGTAAGGCCCAATCTTTTGTCCTACAAGAAACCTAATTCTTGACTCACAAGAAAAACCATAAGATAATAATAAGCAAGAAAACTCATTTTCAACGAGGTAACTGATGAGTATATTTTATATTATATATTTAATCCTATTCTTAGTATATTT